>NC_083337.1:9829462-12261580 GCF_019175385.1 Lycium barbarum | reverse complement strand
TTAATTTGCCTCTAATTCACCCATATTCATGGTCATAACATCCAACTTCGTCCATTCGTCTAATGTGTCTAGTTAATGATCTTAGTGCCATTTATAATACATTCATATCACAACACAACAACATTCATGATTCAATTCAAACTATTCCTCAAAATGTCACTATCCATCATTCATGACCTACATGACCATATTTTCTACAATCCATGTATTTCAACTCTTCAATACCTTAAACATCATGTAAAAATCATGAATCTTACCTTAGAAGTTGTAGGAACAAGCTTTGGTTAATAATACTCCACTTTGAGCAAAAACCCTAGTTTTTCTCCATTTGGATTTCTTGACTTGGATGATCTTTGATGATGTTCTTACTCTTGATTCACCTTGTTTTATGTTGTTGATCCTCAAATATCCTTGAAAACTTGTATAAAGAATGTAGAGAGAGGTTTTAGAGAGAAGTGGTGTAATGTTGTAATGAAATAAATTAAGTGTTGGTTCCCTTATTTAATGAATTGCAAAAATCTGTGCTGGGTGAACAGTGGTCGTCCATGGAGGTTTACGGTCCGTATTCCACTTTACGGACCGTCCCTCGTGGTCGTCTTTAACCATTTCCAGAACCAGAAACTTTGGCTGCATGCATGGTGATTTACGACCATGGTTTACGGGTCGTAAATCACTTTACGGTCCGTCCTCCTGGTCGTATTTTACCATTTCTCAACTGGGCAGAAAGTCGAAGTCTTGCATGGTAATTTACGACTGCCAGTTTACGGACCGTATACCAATTTACGGTCCGTATTTTGCACTTTACGACCACTGGGCACATTTCAAATCTGCAACTTTTCATATCTCTTAGACTTCTCATTTTAATCACCCACGTCCATGCACATGCATTGCTCACCTTATATCTCATCTTAACTTAGCCAACTTTCTCATCTCATATCGGATACCTTCGAAATCTCGCCTAAGGTCATCAAACGTCGTTTCTTGCTCATGGACCTCATGCACTCATACTTATCACTAGTTCGTTCACTTACGTACCAACGGAAAATTTTTCCGAGGTGTAACAAAGAAATACGGGGTTCTGCTTCTAGCAGCAACATGCTTGGTCCCGCTTATGAGGTCAAATCAATACATTCTAAGAAGAAAGATCGGAATGTCAATCTCATCGAGATCATCGATCTCATACCAAATCCCATCAATCGAATCACTTTTTCGAGAAATACGAGACATCTAGGTCATACAAGTAAAGAGATCTATTCATTGATAAGAAAAAGAAAAAACGTGAACAGGGATTGGATTGATGATAAAATAGAATCCTGGGTCGCAAACAGTGATTCGATTGCTGATGAAGAAAGAGAATTCTTGGTTCAGTTCTCCACCTTAACGACAGAAAATAGGATTGTAGGATCATCTCATCTAAAAGGTTAACTGTAAGGGATAACACACTTTTATTTACTAAATTATATCTACAACAAATCTCTCTACGATGTTTGGCAGATATAAGAAAAGCTTTTCATTGATCATGCTTCCTCTGCTCTTATAATGATTCTCCAGTATAAACCAAATCTTTACAAATTAGAGCACACACACTACATGGACGAGTACATTTGACAGGTCCGGTTTGGACGTGGCCAGTCCAGAAATAGCCGTTACAGGGACTAATCAGAAATAGCCATAACAGGGACTAATCATAGTAGAGAAGGCAAAGAGATTACAAAAAGAGTTTGTTAGGGAGCAGTTTACTCTCAGATGGGGGATTTTCCCACGCAAATTCTATTTTAGTGGACTAAGTTGCCATTTTAGTCGCAATTGTCGGTATGTGGATGTGGAGACTCTTTTTATGCTGTTACTCCATCCCTTCATTTTAAGTGAAGGTACGTATTTGATTGTATCTATAAAATTATGTCATTAAGGGTAAAATGAAATATTTAATTGTTTCCAAAATTGAAAAGCGGTCATTTTTTTTAAACGGACCACAAAGGAAAGAGTAACATCAAAGGGAACAGAGAAGTATATAAATAGAACATAGAAGTATATAAATCTTATTAGGAATACTGGAATATCAACGTAATTTAGACAAAAGTTACAATGAAATCCTCTCATACAAGAGAAATAAACAAGTACTAACATAAATATTATCAGGAATCAACCTCAAACGTTTTCAATCTGGGAATAATTTGCAATTCCAGTCCCAGATGACAGCCATACAAATGGATAAATATTCATAAGGTTGTGGAAATCTACTTGTAGAATTCCATGACCATAAAATTACAGACACTACATATTAAGTTAACGCCTTTGAATCCGGCTTCACTTGCCAATGCCTGAAACTCCTCTTCAGAACGCTCTTTGCCTCCTGGATTTTGAGCCATCATGATCAGATCACATTGCGAAACACCGGCAACTTTGGTATCAGTATCAGGTTTCAATGGTAGATTGGCCTCCACAACGATCACCTTTCCGTCGTCTGGTAGAGCCTTGTGGCAGTTCTTTAGCAACTTGAGGCAGTGACTATCACTCCAGTCATGAAGAATCCACTAAGAAACACAGAATGTCTTTGTTAATCACCGTTTATGGATACCATGTGGGAAGGAGAGGAAGCATATGGAACTAATTTATCCAAAAAAAAAAAAAAATTGACGTTTTTAGAAAACAAGAATTAATTAATTTCCCTCCAAATGCACCACTTGATCTTATAATTAAACTATTAAACGTCTTTTCAACGGGGTGTACAAACACCTTATAAACATATAATATGGACCAGAGGAAGTAATTGGTTATGCAACTTTTATAAACATATAATATGACAGAGCAAGTTGGTAAGGGAAACATGTTATTGGATGATCTTGGGTCATTTCCCAGGTTGGGATCTTCAACTCCTTTTAATGGCGACTCTATTCATAAGGCTCGAAGTTAAGAATGGAAGGTACTTACCACCCCGCCACAACCTTTGGTGGTTGTTCAATATTTTCTTATTCATCACGTTGCTTGTATTTTTTTTTTTTTTGCAAAATTAATTTGTAAATAAATAAATTAAGATCCTTTTGGCTTTTGATAAACCTATGCAACTCCTTCAAAGGTTTGGACATACCTTCATAAAAATAGCATCTCCTTCTGGAACACTTTCAAACATATCTCCCCCAACGTGTTCCACCCCTGCAATATTTATGATTACAAATTTAGTTCATGTGAGGAATTGATTGTGCATGTATAAGCAAATCTTTTATCATAATTGACAAAGTTATACCATTTTAGATGAGGTTAAGTTTTGATATAATTAAATAAACCATTGACAGAGCTCTACCATTTTAGAAAAAGTATACCGATTAACTAATCTCGTTATTATTTAAACCTTGCACTATAATCCCCTTATTATAATCTCAATATAACTTGTTTGCACACGAAACGACCCCTCATCATACAATGTAAATCTCTAACATTGTAAGTGAGGTAAATTGAGTAAATTTAAGGAGTGTTGGACCAAACTAAAAAAGTAATTTAGTAACAGTAAAACAAGAATGAGAGAATTAAGGTACCAGGATAGGAAGGTGCATCTTGAACAACATGGGGCAAATCAAAATTAATACCCTTAATTGTGGGGTATTTAGATGTAATCATCTTGAGATTAACTCCAAGACCACCTCCAACATCAACCAAACTTTTAAGGTTGTCAAAATCCTTGTAATTCTCAAGGATCTTTTTCATGACAACTGTTGTGTGGTTGAGCATTGCCTTGTTGAAAACATCATTGAATTTTGGGTCCAATTTTGGATATTCAAATGCATGTACACCATGTACCCTGTCAAATGGCACTCCTCCTTCAAGTACTGCATCTTTTAATTCAAACCTGTAATTTAAAATTGGATAAGAGTCAGATTGATCCAATATTTTTGCCTGCCTCTTTAATTTGCATAACAAAAATTAATGGCTTCTGCTTCAATTATATGAAAATTTTGTTTTGAAAAAAAAAATCTTGACCTTAAATACATAGTGTAATTTTTTTAATTTTTTATAAATAGTGTTATTTTTTGGGGAAGGGAGTTTACATCAAGTCAATGAATATAAGACATATGTCTTGCACATACACTTCTTTAGCACATAACCATGATTAAGTGATATGCAATTTCAGTTAGATTTGTTAATTCTTAAGGTTAAAATTATTTAGTTATGTACAAACACCTGGTGCCGCTAAGTATTTACGGAGTTTAGAGTAAGCCCCTTCTACCCTCGGCCTCACTTCTCTAATTTGGTTCATTTTTGTATCATAAAGTAGTTATACATGGTGAGAAAACAAGTCCGATAGGATGAATTAAATGAGTAACCACTTATCCTTTTTCAATAACAGACATGACTTCAAAGATAAATATGAAGTATACAAAGCCTGAATACTCCAAGATCTTTTCTTGTAAGTAATGTATACTCCATTATAAGTTCGGCTATACTAAAATAGACCACATACATAAAATTGGCATGATCCTAAAATGGTTGAAAATTAAGAATCTTGTGATAAAAAAAAGGTAATAATATTTCTAGTGGAGGTAGAAAAAAAAAATGGATCCTGTAAAAAGACAAAACTCACCAGCTGTTAATGAATACTTTATCTTGAAGCAAAGCCAACAATGGCCCCATGGACGCACCATCTTCATCACGGACAAAGAATTTCCCCACACCAGACAAACCATAGCACCTTTTAGCCACCCCATTTTCTTCCTCAACAACGTCGCAATCGAGCAACGAATAACTAGCCAACACGTAAAGCATCCGGTCCAGCATAATGACCGCGTCAGGGTTCTTACAGTTAGGGATGTGAGAAACAATTTCTACAGCAGATAGTTTAGTGGCCTTAGCTTCTTTTGCGAGTATTTCGAATACTTCTAATTGGATTGACGAATGCAACACGAAGGGGAGAACTGATGATGATAGCAGCTGCATGGCAACCGTACAATCGCGCTCTTCTTGTGATTGTGTTGGCAATTTGATATCTGCTGCGGTTCCCATAGCTAAAATTTTGGAGATCAACAAGAATTAGCTAAGTCTTTTTTTTTTTTTAAGAGTTTTTTTTGTGTTTGGCCTCAATGATCATGTACAGTGGGGGTTAGTTAGTGCCTTTTATAATTATCAAAAATTGTCGCTTGTCAAGAATGGTCATCATTGATTGATTTTCTTAGTGGAATATTGATTGAAGTCTCTGTCTGGTTGTGATCATTGTTTTGTTTTTCTATCGCGTAGCGGCATTCTATATGTAGCCATATATGCAGAGGGAAAGTGTATTTACGTGTTAAAGTGAATTCAGTCGCTTTTATTCAAATTTTGTGTACATATTAAGAAATTCAGTAAATATATATATATATTTGACTGTGAATACGATTATTATTGTAGATTAATTTGAAGTTATTGTAGAAAATCATAAACTTCAAATCTTGTTTACGCATTTGGCAATATTTTGGTTGGTTAATTGATTGAAGTCTGTCTAGTTATCTTTTTCTCTTTTAATTTGGAGCTAGCATAAAGTTGTTTTATACTATAGAAGTATACTATAGAAGATAAATTGTCTTATTTCTCAGGTTATTAGTGAATTTCACATTTTATGAACTTATATATGTAGTTATTTTTTGTTGAAAAAATAAATTTTATTAAACCTTACTCAATTCCAAAAATTAACTTCTCTCACTACAAGAAAGTAGAGATACGACGATATTTATTTGGTGACATTTTAAATAAATGTCGGGAAATAAGGAATTTCTTGACATTTATGAACAAATGTCGTAAAAAGAACGACATTTGATGCCAAATGTCATAAGAAGAACGACATCTGGGGCAAAATGTCATTAAAACAACAACATTTAGTCCCAAATGTCGCTAAAATAACGACATTTGTTAAAAAATGTCATTATTTTTAACGACATTTAGCTGAAATGTCATTAAAACAATGACATTTGATACAAATGTCGCATAATATTATGACATTTGTTGCAAAATGTCATTGTTTTTAATGACATTTGGCGAAAATGTCGTTAAATAATGACATTTGATATAAATGTCGAATACATTATGACAATTGTTTTAAATGTCATATTATTAGTCACTAATTATCGACATTTACACCTAATGTTGGAAAACTAATCTTTTTTAAATTATCCATCATTCTTTATAGGACAAAGGTCAAAAATTCCCCCCGGACAATACAATTAAGAGAAAATTTTATCTTATGTTATATTTTGGCCATTCCATAAAGTTCAAGGACCAATACGGATCATTTGCAAAGTTCAATGACAAATTCATTTAAAATCTATCACCCTAAACAATTTATTTAAATCTCAAGAATGATAATTAAGAAGTCACTAATATTGTGAATAATCTTTCAAAGAGGACAAATACATGTTAGAGTACATCAATTTTAATTAATTAAATGTGTGAATTATTTTTTCTTTAATATATCATCACTTAATTATGATTTTTAATTACTTTCTACATACATTATTTGATTTATCCAAACCAAATTTGAATTTAATTGCTTTGTCAATCTGTAGGAAATCTTATATATAGTTAGGAGAGAAACAAAATGATTTACCTTTAAACACCATGAATGATCTAGGTTTGTTCTATATACCATCTTCGTATGGTGGCGCGATGTAGCTACGTGAATCCACGTTCGAAGGACATTGTACCAAAGTCATATAATTAGGACCACAATATGCATGGTTTTATTCTGTTTATGGCATCGAAGGTTGTGTTCTTTTTTGGGCTTCTAATATAATTCTCATTCCTTTTTGGCACCTACGTTAGAGATTGAAGGTATTTGCCCCCCTTGAATTACAAATAATCTATACAAGACCATATAAAAAGATAATATTAGGAGTATACATTTTCCTCGCATTGAACATTTATATCCCTGCTAATATAACATGAAATTGATAGTAGGCCTACCAACAAAGTAACTGGTACTTAATCGGTTTGGTTCCACTTAAGAGAAAGAACTCCAAGTCAATAAAAGTAGTTAACCAAACAACAATAAGGAACAAGTTCGTCATGTCCTTTCTCCAATGTCTTCTGTTCATCTTCTCCATTTCATCGATCATATTTTGTTGTATTGTTCTATTGATAGCTCTTCCCTAAGTTTCTGTCTGTAGGGCGAGATATGGAAATACTCTAAGTTAGTTGATTTCCTGGGTCCCTCCTTTTCCTTTCTCAATTGCATGGTGGCTTCCTGTTTGAGTTGTTGATGGGTTGAAGTCGGTACAATTATCTTCTTTTTTATTTTTATTTTGAAAATTATTGACTTTTGGTAAAAGTTAGTGAACCATGAGGTCCACTAGAAAGTGGAGGTAGCTACTTAACATGTTGGAATTAGCTGTGCTGGCTGCTTTGCTGAACACGACAATTGTCAAGCATTTTCTTCATACTTCCCTCATGTAATATGCCTTCTTCACCAATCCACCATATTAACATATAATTGGTTGATTGACTGTAAGAGTAAATACAAAAAGTTCGTTTTCTCTTGGTGTGGAAAAAAGAAAGTGACGGACTAAAACAATTGACTCCATATTGGATAGAAATTTATTAGCACCATTAATTACATAGTTAAGCGATAAATCGATATGAAAATGTTAGTTAAAATTTTTATTTAGTAATAACATAATATATGAAGACACATATCATATATTTATTGAATTAATATAAACATTGGTTGGGTATAAGTCTTTCTCTTTCAAATTTGGCAGGTAATTAAGTACACTTAAAAAGTTATTGCTGAAATCACAAGAAAGAGTCTTCATTTAGAAAACTTTTTTTTTTAAAAAAAAAAAAAAGATCTTTGTTTAGTATTACAAAAAAGGAGCATGTTCTCTTCTCATCTAAAACAGTGGACTCAATCGATGTAGTATAAAAGTATACGTCAAATATTATGAATTTATCATAATTAAGCGATAACTTAACATGAAAATGTATTCTTTAGGCTATTTACTGATAATAGTGTATATGAGCACACGTATTGTATATTTATTGAATTGGTATTTTCATTGAATGCGTGTAACTTTTTCTTTCAATATTGCAAGTACACCTGAAAACATTATTTCAGAAATCGTAAGAAAGAGTCTTCAATTAGACATTTTTCTTTTTGTAATCTTTGTTTGGTATTACAAAAAGAAATATATTCTCTTCTCAATCAAATCTTGAAATCTCCTTTTCGTTTCTCTTTTTAGTCTGCTTTTTCTTTGTGATGATTTCGAGTTGTTGCACCTAACATAATAGTGGATAGAGTATTTGTTTATCAATTTCTTTCTAGATGGAACGAAATTCTACTCAGAGTAATCTAAATAAAATGTTAATCTTTTCTTTATTCTGAACCAAATGCTACAAGAAAATCTGTGACAGTAATTATTGTCCCATAATCAAAGAGTAATAGGCCGTCACCGACCTATATTTAGATGTCCAAGTCAGGCCAAGTTGTTAAAGTTTTGATTATGGACATATTTTAATGTTTTAATATTAAGTAATTTGGTTATATCCCGCGTCCCCGTAACTTGGGATATCGGTATAGGAATTTCAAGACACAATTTTGTAGTTTCACTCATTTGAAAAAATGATAGTGAGACTTATTTGAACTTTAGACTTCAAAGAAAATACCACGAGTGAACTAATCATTTTACTTTATTTCACGTATATATTTTGCTCATGATACCTATTTTATGATTTATATATTTTGTCATTAATTATTTCATTTACAATACCTATTTTAAAACTTTAATTTAACGAGCTAGGTATCATGAGTGAAATAATTTTTTGATTTTTTAAACTCTGTGAAAGATCTGAAGTTTGAACTTGGAACTGCCACAATTGAATTTTTGAAGGCATAAAAGTAAGGCCTGCAAGTTCGTTCCTTGAAGTATTTTCCTTTTAATTTAAGCTCTTGGATGATATAATTCATCTAATCAGAGAGAAAGAAGGATAGACAGTTCAGCAGGTGTATAAGGATGAAGTGAAGATGATGGCTTGGGTTCAACTTGTCACCCACAAACGGATGGCCAAACTCAGATTGTTAATAGAATTTTGGGGATTCTTTTACGGAGCTTTAGGGGGTGCAAGTATTCGGCAATGAGACTATATTTGTAACTCTAAGAATTTTTCTGACTCCACATTATGATGGAGTTCCACAAGTAGAAAACTTCAAACTCCAGCTTAGCTAGGCTATTTTTCCCAAAATAGTATTTCATCTTAAAAAATAATCATTTCTCATTTACATTGTAAATAATAGCTAATATCAACAAGCTGTTTAAAAATTGATCATTGTGGGGTCCAGCCCCATAAATTGAGGAAGAAAACATCTCCCTTATTTTGAGAAGAAAACATCTCCCTTGTTTTAAGGAAGAAAACATATTCTTTATATTTGGCAAATTGTCAAGTGCTTGCTTGAGTCACTAATGACATCAATAGGTTCATTTCATCCCTATAAATAGGGAAGCTCTCTCATTTGCTAGACACACCAAAATCTCAGACAATACATCTGAGTGAGAGCAAAGTGAGGTATTCCATAGACTGTAAGAAAATAGTCTGTGAAGAAAAATAGAGTGTGAGTGATATTGTAGTGAGGTGAGAAAAATCAAAAGAGTGTTTTTCTTTTTGAGTGTGTAGTGGTCTTTGGAGTATTTATACTCGTGACTACACAGTGTAAAATTCCTTACTATAGTGATATCAGCTGCTCCTCTTGGCCGTGGTTTTTCCCTTATTCAGAAGGGTTTCCACGTAAAATCTTGGTGTCATTATTGCTGCATTTTATTCTTGCTAATTTAACCATAACTTAGTGTTCCGCGTTTATCACTAATACCGTGAATATTATTTTTGCGGGTCTATTTTATTCCCAACAAGTGGTATCAGAGCCAAGGTTCTGTCTGAGTATGCTCTGTGGTTGCAGCACAGTCTGAACTTCCACATCAGAAAAGAATTACTTTGGTCTTCGAATAAAATAGTATTTGTATTTGTGATAAACGATGGAAGCCAACACTAGTAGAATAGTTACTTTGAGTGGCGTAAATTATGCCATTTGGAAGGGCAAAATGGAAGATTTGCTCTATGTCAATAATTTTCATCAACCTGTCTTTGCCAATAAAAAGCCTGATAATAAATCAGATGAAGATTGAAATTTGTTGCATCGGCAGGTTTGCGGCTTTATTAGACAGTGGGTTGACGATAATGTGTTGAACCATATTTCTGGGGAGACACATGCTCGAACCCTATGGGAGCATCTTGAAAGTTTGTATGCTCGGAAAACTGGTAACAAGAAGATGTTTTTGATAAAGCAAATGTTGGGTTTAAAATACCACGATGGTTCCGCAATGACAGATCATCTGAATATTTTTCAGGGGATCATGAACCAGTTATCTGCTATGGGCATTAATTTTGATAAAGAAATTCAAGGCTTGTTTCTACTTGGTTCTCTACCAGATTCTTGGGAAATTATTAGAACTTCATTATCAAATTCTGCTCCGAATGGTGTGATCTCTATGGATCTTGCCAAGAGCAGTCTTTTAAATGAAGAGATGAGAAGAAAATCTCAAGGTTCCTCCTCATCAGATGTCTTGGTGACTGACACTAGGGGGAGAGGAAAGAATCGTGGTTCTCAAAATAGAGAACATCATAGAAGCAAATCCAGAAGCAGACTTAAAGATACTGAGTGCTATCATTGCGGGGAAAAAGGGCACACAGAGAAGTTCTGCTGGATTTTGAAAAAGGAGAATAGAGATAAAGAGGAAAAGAAAGAAGATGGCAATCGTGTTGCCGCTGTCACTACAGAAGATATTGTTACTGTCCTTGATGCAGATCTGATAAATATTGCTTGTGATGAGTCAAGCTGGGTTGTGGACAGTGGTGCCGCATCTCATGTGACATCAAGGAAGGAATTTTTCTCATCCTATACTCCGGGTGACTTTGAACTTTGAGTATGGGTAATGAGACTGTATCTAGGGTGGCTGGTGTTGGAACGATTTGTTTGAAAACTAGTATTGGAACTAAACTAGTTTTAAACAATGTAAAGCATGCACCTGATGTTCGTTTGCACTTGATCTCTGTTGGTGTTTTGGATGATGAGGGATATGTCAGTACCAATGGTGCTGGAAAATGGAAGCTTACTAAAGGTTCCATGATTGTGGCTCGTGGCGAAAATCGTCGTGGTCTATATTGGACTACGACCTCTACCTGTGTTGATATGGTGAATGCAGTTGAGAGCAATAGCTCTTCAACATTATGGCATAAGAGGCTTAGCCACATTAGCGAGAAATGACTAAATGTTCTAGCTAAAAAGAAATTGTTGTCAAATTTCGAAAGTGCTAAACTAGAAAAGTATGAGCACTGCTTGGCGGGAAAACAAAATAGAGTCTCTTTCAAGTCTCATCCTCCTTCAAGAAAGACAGAGTTGCTTGAGTTGGTGCATTCAGATTTATGTGGTCCAATGAAGACAAGGACTTTGGGTGGTGCACTTTACTTCGCTACCTTTATTGATGATTGCTCAAGGAAACTTTGGGTCTACGTCTTTGTTACATCCGGCATTTTTGCATATTCGAAAAATTCGAAACAATTTGGCTTGTAATGGACAAGGCCACATTTGGACCTTGCTTGGTACGAATGTGTCGGTTATGAATACATTGGTGTGGAATTACGAAAGGAGGCCAAGGGCAAAGTTGGAATTTTGGAAACTTGTGCCATGAATTACAAAAAAAAAAATTAGCCAAGTGGACTCAAAAAAAAAAAAAAGAAACAAGGCCCAACAAGGGAGCCCAACCGGCCATGGTGTGTGAAAATGGCCCAAGTCCATAATTTAATTATGTGATATTATATATATGCATCCCTATCCATAGAACCTTCAAGAAAAATAAAGCAAAGCAAGAACAAAAAATAGGAGAGGGTTCGGGTGAGAGAAAGAGAGGAGAAAAAAAAAATCTTGGAGCTTAATCCTTGGTTCAAAAATTCATTTCTTGTGGGATTATTACCAAGTGCAAGGTTCTCTACAAGATGGTATAATTATATTGGCAAGAAAGTGACTTTTGTAGCAAGTAAAGAACTTGGGAGAAAGGTAAGGATTTTATGCTTTTGTTGTGATATGGAAGGTATATGTATGTTGTAGTGTGTGGAAATGAATAAAAAACATGAAAATCTTGTGTGTTGAGGTGGTATGCATGTTGGCCGAAAGTGTGCATGTATTGTATGTTCATGAAGATTTGAATTTTTGTTGAAATCTAGTGTAGTTATGATAGAAATTGTATTAGAAATGAAAGTGGAATGAATTAGTGAAAGTTGGAAAATATAGCATGTGGCCATGTGATGCTATGGTGATGATGGAATGTAAATTAAATTCCGTTAGTATGTTAATTGTGTTATTGTGAAATGAATGGAAGGATAATGGTTCTTGTTGTCATGGAAAACTTGTTGTTAAGTTGTTGTAAGAAATTATGCAAATTTATTGTAACTTATGTAAATATGGAAAGAAAAGTAGTAAGAGGTAAATTATGATTGTCATTGATGAAGTTGGAAGATAGAAATATGTCATGAACATATATGCTAAAGATTGGAAGTTGTGGGTAAAATATGACTTTGGTAGTAAGCTTGTATATTGTGTATACCTTATGTATATTTGGTGAAAACAATAGGATGTGCCTCCGAATTATGTTGTAATGATCTTGATGAGTGACGAATATGAAAATGGTAAGATGGGTTTGGAAGTGTAAGGTCGGAATGAAAGATGTTATGTTATGCCATATTATGTGTTTTGTAATGCTTGTTGTTGTTATTGATGTTGTTGTTGGGTTGCTGTGTTGATATATTAAGCCGAGCTAAGTCTCGGGGATGTCACATATATAGGGGAAATGCTGCCGAAATTTCGGTAGGCAATTATGTGATTGAGTATGGAATCTTAAAGGCTTGAATTGACAATTGGTAAACTTGACCATTTGTAGATTCTGGACGAAATTGGAAGTGAAGCTAAGCGAGTATAAGGCGCAATTGAGGTATGTAAAGCCTACCCCTTCATTCTTAGGCATGTTCTGAACATAATAGGCTCGGCCGCGAGCCTTAAATACGACTCCGTTCCTCGGAATTCGAGATGGAAATCCGCTCCAATTCCTTCAGTAAGATTGAATCCATTTTCTTATAACTTGTCTTCAAAGTGAGCCTTAAGTATGCAACCTTCCTAAACGGAGTCGGAATACTTCCAAATCATTATGGACGACCTCATAAGGTCTACTATCTGTAATTTACGTACGCCTCCTCGGGTTGGTCCGAGGTGGGCCCACAAGGCCCCGACACTTTTTGTATGACCTAAATTGCCCTATTTCTGTCCGTTTCTCACAGGCAACATCTGGACTATTATTCTGATCATGCTATGACTATTTTTTATATAAATTTTACAAAATGGCTTTGACATCTGAAAATCTGATTCTGGTAATAATCCGTCATGCCTTCCCAAGCAGGATATAGGCGCATATTATGAACGCTATCCGAATACTCTGATTTGACTCGCCATTTGGCCTACTTCAGTTTGATTGAGTCGGTATAATGATCTGTATGTATGTGGTTTCTCATTAATCTATTCGTGGATGTCTTAAAGCTTCCTTTCACCGGATCCCGGGCCGGTTTATATCGTGCGGATGGGCCGCCGAGTCCCTTGTCGGGGGCCGGGTCCCATGTATGAATTCCGAAGTATGATGTGTCCGGTTCCGGGGTACTGTGGTATATGTCCGTCCCCGGCTACCGTGAATATGTTACGAAGTATGATGTGTCCGGTTTCCCGGCGTGTGATCTTTCCCCGGGGTTACCGTGGTTATGATGTGATGTGTTATGTGACGGAGATGTTCGAAGATATGAAATCTTCTGATATATGATATGTTGTGGCGCCAAAGACAGGAGTGGCGACCACGTTCCTGTGCCCTGTTCTGATTCTGTCTGTCCGTATGGATTGTGATTCTGCCCGTCCGTCTGGACCATGATCCTGTCCGTCCGTTTGATTTATGGTTCTGTCCGCTATATTTATGTGCTTCCGGTTCAGACTATGATTATGTTTGTTATGTTTCTGCTTTACATACTCGGTACATTTTTCGTACTGACCCCCGGTTCTTCGGGGGCTGCGTTACATGCCCGCAGGTACAGACGCACCTGAAGATACGCCGCCAGTCTAGGGCTCAGATTCTGCTATTTTGAAGAGCTCCTTTGTTCCGGAGCGTGTACTTTTGGTATATATCTTCTGTCTTCTGTATATTCTGTATGTGTGGCAACTCCGGGTACGGTGGGGCCCTGTCCCGTCATATGACTCTGTATGTCTGTTAGAGGCCTGTAGATATGTTTGTGGGTTAGGGTCTTTCTGTACGGATGTGTGTATATGTTGTGTTTGGGGCGACCCCATTCGCCGCGGCGGCCGGTCCGCATATGTTTATATATTGCTTTGTTGGCCGGTGTGGCCTTTGTTGGTATTTTCTGTGCGCAGGGTTATTTTGGATAGTATGTAAAACAAAAGAAACTCTGCCAAAACTTTTCTGGAAATTATCTAAATTTAAAATATAGCCTTGACGGCTTCTGCTTTATACTTGAATGCGTTTGATAACAGTTGAGATAGCGTTGGATAGATGTGTTTGGGTGCCCAGATCGGGTACTAGTCACGGCCTACGGGGTTGGGTCGTGACAGTCTTAAAGACTAAAGACCAAGTGTTGGGTGTCTTTAAGCAGTTTCAGGCCTCAGTTGAAAGAGAAACTGGAAAGAAGCTGAAGTGTATTCGTACTGATAACGGTGGTGAATATTGTGGACCGTTTGACGAATACTGCAAGAAACAGGGTATCAGACACCAGAAGACTCCTCCTAAGACTCCTCAGCTTAATGGTTTAGCAGAGAGAATGAACAGGACCTTGATGGAAAGAGTCAGATGTTTGCTTTCTGAAGCAAAGTTGCCGAATTCCTTTTGGGGTGAGGCATTGTTGACCGCCGCACATGTTATTAATCTATCCCCTGCGGTTGCTTTGCAAAGTGATGTTCCAAACAAAGTTTGGTATGGCAAGGATGTTTCCTATGACCACTTGAAAGTGTTTGGTTGCAAAGCTTTTGTACATGTGCCTAAAGATGAGAGGTCAAAATTAACTGCCAAGACAAGGCAGTGCATCTTCATTGGTTATGGCCTTGATGAGTTTGGTTACAGGCTATATGATCCAATTGAGAAGAAGGTCGTGAGAAGCCGTGATGTTATCTTCGTGGAGGATCAAACCATTGAAGATATCAACAAAGCAGAGAAGATAAAATCTTCAAGTTCTGAAGGCTTAGTTAATCTTGATCAAGTCCCTCATACAAATGTTGATGACGTTGGTGGGCTCAATGACGATGGTAATGCCCAAACTCATGTTCCAGATCAGCATGTTGATGATGACAATGATGCTGCTATTGATGAGGTAGATGCTCATACTCATGAAGTCGTGGATGAGTCAGATATTCCACTTAGAAGGTCTACTAGACAACATGTTCCTTCTTCTCGTTATTCACCTAATGAGTATGTATTACTCACTGATGGGGGAGAACCTGAATGTTATGAGGAGGCCATGGAAGATGAGCATAAGGATCAATGGATTGAAGCCATGCAAGATGAGATGAAATCTCTGCATGAGAAACAAACTTATGAGTTGGTGAAATTGCCTAAGGGCATGAGAGCTTTGAAGAACAAGTGGGTGTTCAAAGTTAAAGCCAAAGAACACAGCTTGAAGCCTAGATACAAAGCTAGATTGATTGTTAAGGGATTTGGTCAAAGGAAAGGTATTGACTTTGACGAAATATTTTCTCCTGTCGTGAAAATGTCCTCCATTCGGACAGTTCTTGGTTTGACTGCTAGTCTTGATTTGGAGATTGAGCAGATGGATGTGAAGACTGTCTTTCTTCACGGTGACTTAGAAGAGGAGATTTATATGGAACAACCTGAGGGCTTCAAGGCAAAAGGTAAAGAAAATCTTATATGCAAACTTAAAAAGAGTCTATATGGATTGAAGCAAGCTCCCAGACAGTGGTACAAGAAGTTTGAGTCTGTTATGGGGGAGCAAGGCTACAAGAAGACTTCTTCAGATCACTGTGTGTTTGTACAAAGATTTTCTGATGATGACTTTATCATCCTCATGCTATATGTGGATGATATGTTGATTGTAGGCAAGAATGCTTCCAAGATTGACGAGTTGAAGAAACAGTTGAGTAAGTCTTTTGCAATGAAAGACTTGGGTCATGCTAAGCAAATTTTGGGCATGAGAATTACTCGATCGAGAGATGAAAAGAAGATTTATTTGTCACAGAAAAAGTACATAGAATGTATACTGGAGCGCTTCAATATGAAGAGTGCTAAGAGGGTTAGCACACCTCTTCCTGGTCATCTAAAATTGAGCAAAAAGATGTGTCCTACAACAACGGAGGAAAAAGAGAGAATGGCCAAGATTCTTTATTCCTCTGCCGTCGGAAGTTTGATGTATGCAATGGTATGCACTCGACCAGATATTGCTCATGCAGTCGGTATTGTTAGCAGATTTCTCGAAAATCCAGGGAAAGAGCATTGGGAAGCTGTGAAGTGGATACTCAGGTATCTAAGAGGAAGCTCAGATGAATGCTTGTGTTTTGGAGGATCAAATTCAATTTTGAAGGGCTATACAGATTCTGATATGGCAGGTGACCTTGATAACAGAAAATCCACTACTGGATATCTGTTTACTTTTTCAGGGGGAGCTATATCATGGCAGTCGAAGTTGCAGAAGTGTGTCGCACTGTCTACAACAGAAGCGGAGTATATTGCGGCTACTGAAGCTGACAAAGAGATGATATGGCTCAAGAGATTCCTTCAAGAACTTGGATTGCAGCAAATGGAGTATATTGTCTATTGCGACAGTCAGAGTGCAATAGACTGGAGCAAGAACTCGATGTACCATGCGAGAACAAAGCACAATGACGTCAGATATCATTGGATTCGTGAGCAATTGGAGAGCGAATTGTTCCAAGTCAAGAAGATTCACACGAATGAAAATCCTGCAGATATGCTGACCAAGGTGGTATCGAGAGACAAGTTCGAACTGTGCAAAGAACTTGTCGGCATGCACTCAAATTAAAAGTCAGTGTACCCTCCTTCAGGTGAATGGGACTGGAGGGGGAGATTTGTGGGGTCCAGCCCCATAAATTGAGGAAGAAAACATCTCCCTTATTTTGAGAAGAAAACATCTCCCTTGTTTTAAGGAAGAAAACATATTCTTTATATTTGGCAAATTGTCAAGTGCTTGCTTGAGTCACTAATGACATCAATAGGTTCATTTCATCCCTATAATTAGGGAAGCTCTCTCATTTGCTAGACACACCAAAATCTCAGACAATACATCTGAGTGAGAGCAAAGTGAGGTATTCCATAGACTGTAAGAAAATAGTCTGTGAAGAAAAATAGAGTGTGAGTGATATTGTAGTGAGGTGAGAAAAATCAAAAGAGTGTTTTTCTTTTTGAGTGTGTAGTGGTCTTTGGAGTATTTATACTCGTGACTACACAGTGTAAAATTCCTTACTATAGTGATATCAGCTGCTCCTCTTGGCCGTGGTTTTTCCCTTATTCAGAAGGGTTTCCACGTAAAATCTTAGTGTCATTATTGCTGCATTTTATTCTTGCTGATTTAACCATAACTTAGTGCTCCGCGTTTATCACTAATACCGTGAATATTATTTTTGCGGGTCTATTTTATTCCCAACAAGCATCCGGGCTAATTTTAGTACTATATTTCCACATTATTAGTCTGGCCAAGCTTTTAAGTTTCATCCAATTGTATCAATTATTAACCAAACTTAAAAATTTAATCCATTCTTTTACAGAAAACAATTGTGTAAACGAGGAACTTGATGATGACACGAAACGTTCAGCATCAAATGGTCATATTCTAGTTTTCAAAAAAATCAAATGGTCATACTCTTTCATTTTCCAGTAGTTACACCTACTCATTAAAATTATTATTCTAACAACTTTTTTAAAAAATAGTACTTGTGTTCGAATTGGCACGTGTACACCTTAAACAATTCATCACGTACCAACTGCATCGAAGCAGTATAAATTGATAATTAACTCTATCCGGTAATACTTAAGCATATGAAAATACATCACCTAACGTTTTTTGTCTCATCAAGATTTGACCGTGAGTGCAAATGCAATAACTCTACAGAATAATACAAATAATTGTATAAATAGTACAATTATGCAGTAACATTTTTTGTCTCATCAAGATTTGACCGTGAGTGCAAATGCAATAACTCTACGGAATAATACAAATAATTGTATTAATAGTACTATCTCCGTTTCAATTAATGGGTCTTAGTTTGTTTTTCAGTTTGTTTTAAAAAGAAATATATATATATTCTTTATATCTAGTCACTCTTTAATTCTAATGGTCACGTAACAACTTTGAGACCACAAGATCCAAATGACATTTGGTATATTTTATATATCTTTAATTTAAGACTACAAGATCCAAATGACATTTGGTATATTTTATATATCTTTAATTTAAGACTACAAGATTCAACAATTTAAATTTTTAAATTTTGTATCAGTCAAACTAAGACCCGTAAAATGAAATTGGAAATATCATTTTTCAGTGTCTTAAACTATCGTTTAAGGAACGGTTAGAAAATTGTGTATTTGTATACCTAGGTAATGCATTAGTACTAGTTATTATTAACTTAACGAGGATACAAGCCTCCATGGTCCCCCCTTAACTAGAGGTCTCGGGTTCGAGTCTTGGTATGGAAAAAATCCTGTTAGGGAGCGCTTTCTTCTTTAATGAATCTTATGGTGTGAATTCAGATTAATCGGGGCCTCAATGCGGTATTGAACTCCGAACGAGGAAAAAAAAAATGTCTCCATGGTCCCATGCCTATAGGTTCACGAAGGACTTGCAGCGGACTCCAATTTCATTTTGAACACTTCTTTCTTTGCAACTCTGGCCAGCAATCAGCATATAGAACATAATATTAGTCCAACCCCGTGTGTAAAAGTGTATAACAGTGTTAAGTTTGTCCGCATATGAGCACATTCGATGGTTGTGGCAAACACCTAACTTCATGTATGTAAATGAAAGTTGAGAATATTGGTGATCATATGAGAGTAAGAATAGTTGTATCATAAATTTTATAACTCATAACCCATCTAACAATATATTATTCCCTCTGCCTCAATTTATGTGATGATGTTTAACTGAGCCCGAAATTTAAGAATGAAAGAAAAATTTTAAAACTAATAATCTAAAACAAGTCATAGATATTTGTGTAACTATAAATCATCTCATTAAGAGTAAATAAAAAATTTAAAGTGAAATTGTTACTAAATATAAAAAAATGTCAATTCTTTTAATTGACTAAAAGGAAGAAAAAAAATCACATAAAGGGGTGGGGTTGGGGGGGGGGGGGGGGTTTGTATTTCAATTTGTCAACAAAGCATTTTAATCAAGGTTTTTATAGTGAATAAAGTAGGAGACCACGTTGCGTGCTAAGAGGATTTGAAATGACCCCACTTTGGACTGTAATGTGTTTTGCGAAGTTTCCTTTCTTTATAATGCAGTAGCCATCATTATTAAATGTCTTCATACTTTCCCCATATAATATGCTTTCACCTAACCAGCATATTAACTTTTAATTAGTTGAAAGACTGCAAAAATAAATAGTTTCGTTAACTTAATATGTAGAAATTACAATGTATAACTTTTTACACCATCAGGTTAAGATAATTTATACCAATAGAACGTAATTTTGTGTTGTTATTCTAATTTTGTTGGCTTAGAAATGCAGTCACCAATTTACTATGACCGATTAAAATACTTTGATGGTGTAATCATTTTCACAGTTAGTATTACATAAGTTAAATTCAAAAATAAATACATAAAAACTTGTGGTCTCTGTTGACCACTAATGTGAAAAGAAGAAATAGTCTTCATTCAGACAATTTTCCATTTATTATATACTCTTTGGTCCAAAATTAGGTGTTGCAGTTTAGGTTTATATGATGTTACACAAAAAAAAAAAAAAAAAAAATGTCAATAAAGTAGGAGAACTTCTCGTGTGTTAACAACATTTTAAAAGAGTCCATGTAACCTTTTTGGACTCTAATATGTCAATTATTTTTTAAAGAAGGAAAATTTACATATACATGCATCTGCAGTTTAGGTTTATATGCTGTTACACAAAAGAACAAAAGTAAATAAAGTAGGAGAACTTCTTGCGTGTTAAGAAGATTTGAAAAGAGTCCATGTAACCTTTTTGGACTCTAATATGTCAATTCTTTTTTAAAGAAGGAAAATTTACATGTACATGCATCTTAGCCAGATGTATAGGCCATTCATTTGCCAAATAAATTCATCTACCATCTAATAATTTTATTTATTTCCAATAGCAAGTGAATGTAACGTATTTGTCAACAAAACCTTGCAGTGAAAAAGCACAAATACGTATAACAAACCACCCCTCACACAATGAAGTGCTTGCCAGTATATAATGCCTTTGAATATTATGTTTCCATTGCTTATTAGATAATATATTAGTTTCATCTCTTGTAATTTGCTATTCAAAATAAACTAATTACTGAAGCAATAAAATATCAATATATTGACTTAAACCATGACAATCGTGAAATGGAGATCATCGTTCCCGTGCAACATGAATAAAATTTTAAATATACGCGCAAAAGAAAAAGTGAGAATAAAGGGAGATAAGATGTGAAGTTTTCGAGTCCGGAGCCAAAATGGCTTATTTTTGCAGTCATTAGACCAAAATAGGCTGCCTTTTTTTTTTTATACCACAATGGGTATTTCGTTGGTTATCCAACGAAATACCCACACAAGCACTGTTCATAGCCGGAATTTTTGTTGCATTTCGCTACACTTGTAGCGAAATGCAACAATGTTTTTTTTTTTTTTTTTTTTGCATTTCGTGAGTTAATCAACGAAATGCAACAAATTTTTTTTTTCTTTTTTTTGCATTTCGTGAATTAATAAACGAAATGCAACAATTTTTTTTTTTTTTTTTGCATTTCGTGAATAAAAAAACGAAATAGGAAATTATATATATATATATATATATATTTTGAATTTCGTGTATTAAAAAACGAAATATGATAAAAAAAAAATTAATTTCGTTCATATAAAAACGAAATTGGAATATATATATATATTTTATTTTATTTTTGCATTTCGTTGGTATATCTGCGAAATAGTAAAAAAAAAAATTGTATTTCGTTTATTAAAAAATGAAATATGAAAATAATTTTTTTTGTATTTTTGTATTTCGTTTATATAAAAAAATAGGAAAATAATTTTATTTTCATTTTATATATATATATATATATATATATATATATTTCATATACCAATGAAATAGGATAAATATATATATATATATATTTTTGTATTTCATTTATATAAAAACGAAATAAGAAAATAATTATTTTTTTTCGTTTATATACCAATGAAATAGGAATACATATATATATATATATATATATATATATATATATATATATATATATATATATATATATTATTTATTTTATTTTATTTGAAATATGAATTTTTTTTTATTTCATTCATATCAAAACGAAATTGGAATATATATATATATATATATATATATATATATATATATATATATATATATATATATATATATATTTGGTATTTCGTTTATTAAAAAACGAAATGTGAATTTTTTTTTATTTCGTTCATATCAAAACGAAATTGGAAAATATATATATATATATATATATATATTTTTTCTATAACGCAGTAAAATACTGCGTTATAGAAACAGTACCAAAAAAAAAAAAAAATTGGCCAACTTTATTTTTTGCAACACTTAGTGTTTTTCTCCATACCTTGACCAATCATTAGTCGTGTGTCAAGACTCCGAAACGTCAATATTTTATATAGAACCTGATATTTTTTTCTGGGTACAGTAATGTAGGCCCAATACATCAAGGACACATAGACGTTCGGATCGTCATTTTAGGTGTTGAAAAGGTGGCCGAAGTAAGTTTTGTTTGAAAAAACTTAGTGTTTGACTGTAAGGTTATTTTAGTCAACTTTATATGTCGAGAAAATTAGTCAGCTTTATTTTCAAAAATTGAAACCGCAGAAGTGAAATTGACATTCACAGCTACATTACCCCGGGATTTTTACGTTGAAATCTATTGCGTATCATTATCTTATAAGTACATAAAACTGAAAATTTCAGGCCAATTTGGGGGAAAATCAAAATTGAATGGGATAAAAGGCGTTTGTTTTAAAATCGGCTCGGCCATGGCGGTTTGTCCGCATAGATCTCGAAAAAATACGCAAGTTAAAAAAAAAACGCGTAAAACGGACGTCCGAGCGCAATGTTATGACCATCTAAAGTTTGACGACTTTACAACTAGTTTTTCTCCCTATATTTTTTAGAATTATTTTTATATTCAAAATAAAGTTATGTCTTGACTTTACAACTATTTGTTTTTTTGTTTATTAAAAAACGAAATAAGAATTTTTTTTTTTATTTCGTTCATCTAAAAACGAAATATGAAAATAATTTTTTTTGTATTTTTGTATTTTGTTTATATAAAAAAATAGGAAAATAATTTTATATATAAAAACGAAATAGGAATACATATACCAATGAAATAGGATAAATATATATATATATATATATTTTGTATTTCATTTATATAAAAACGAAATTGGAAAATATTATTTTTTTATATGAATATATATTTTGTTGGTATATAAACGAAAAAAAATAATTATTTTCCTATTTCATTTTTATATAAATGAAATACAAAATATATATATATATATATATATATATATATATATATATATATATATTTATCCTATTTCATTGGTATATGTATTCCTATTTCGTTTTTATATAAACGAAATGAAAATAAAATTATTTTCCTATTTTTTTATATAAACGAAATACAAAAATACAAAAAATTTATTTTCATATTTCATTTTTTAATAAACGAAATACATTTTTTTTTTTTACTATTTCGTAGATATACCAACGAAATGCAATATATATATATATATATATATATATATATATATATATATATATATATATATATATATATATATATATATAAAATTTCTTATTTAGTTTGTTTATTCACGAAATGCAAAAAAAAAAAAAATACATATTTCGTTGATTAATTCACGAAATGTAAAAAAAAAAAAAATTGTTGCATTTCGTTTATTAATTCACGAAATGCAAAAAAAAAAAAAATTGTTGCATTTCGTTGATTAACTCACGAAATGCAAAAAAAAAAAAAAAAAAAAAAAAATGTTGCATTTCGCTACAAGTGTAGCGAAATGCAACAAAAATTCCGGGTGGGTACTTGTAGCGAAATGCAACAAAAATTCCGGGTGGGTATTTCGTTAATACCCATTGTGGTATAAAAAAAAAAGGCAGCCTATTTTGGTCTAATGGCTGCAAAAATAAGCCATTTTGGCTCCGGACTCTGAAGTTTTCCACCATTCTATCAAGTTCATTGATTTTGATTAATTTATGAAACCAAAATCAGTGAATCCTTGAACAACAATTTATATAATCAAAGAGAATTACTTCTTCTCATGTTCGCAGTTCAATAGTTTGCCCACTGAAAAGTAGTAAGCCTGACGGATATTTATTTAAAAATTTGGCTTCGGGTATCAACATAGAGTCATAAACAACATAAAATAGTACTAGTATAAAAAAATTGCGTAGGACAGCCAGTTCTCATGTTTTAGACTATTGGATTTTGTATTGCATTACCGGTAAAGTATCCCGTTAAAATAGGTTCTAATATCTCTCTCTCCCAATAATCTCCCCCTCTCTCAAATCATCTTCCCAAATTTCTCAGTTTAGAACCACAAATCTGTCAAACCACATCCATGATTTTCGCTATTAGTATCTCAGTATCAATAGGTGACATTCAATAAAAAGAAAATCACATTAAATTCTCACATCAATATTTTGAATACAAGTACTTGGAGACACTTCTAAGGACTAGTGAAATTAAATTTGATTTGAATTTTTTCAGTTTGCGTATTTGTGATTTTTCTGGTTGTGTGATATTAGAATCATCTTAAGGAGCTTGAACATCAATTTTGGAGGTGTTTGGAGACGATTTGAGGCGAAGTTGAGCCAAATTTCATATTAAAACCCAAAGTTAAAGGCGACTTCACCTGTATGTCCCTCACTATATCCATGTATATCTCAGGTATATAGTGTATATCACAATGTATATCAGTTTATCTCTTGTGTATCATGTATAATCTGTGTAAATCAATGCCAAATTGTCTGTGATATATGCTAATATACACGATATACAAAGTAATATATATACACATGTCGTAGTAGAGTCCATGAAAATATGTTTGTGATATACACAGTGATAAGCACATTCCGTTTTGTAGGTCTGTTTTTAACTTGAAAGTTGAAACAAGTCCAAATCACTTTCAGTCTTATTTTGTATATATTTTCGTCTAGGCAACCACGTCCACTCACACATGTTTAATCAAACAGAAAAGGAGGTTGAAATTTATGCAATTCCCCTACTCTCACTTCACCTTCCTAGTAAATCGCCGGTTATAGTTTAATTGGCTGTACCATATCAATCTTTTTGGGCTTTGATTGCCAAGCCTAATTCTTAGCTTAAAAATTAATAAATGCTTAGGATTCAATCAAACAGAAGAGCAGGTTGACATTTATGCAACTTCCGAACTTTCACTTCACCTTCCTAGTAAATCGTCGGTTATAGTTTAATTAGCTTTACAATATCAATCTTTTTGGGCTTTAATTGCCAAGCCTAATTCTTAGCTTAAAAATTAATAAAGGGATTACTACGTGGTGTAGAGAACATTAGGAGTTATTTATATTTAGTAGCTATACTTTGTTTTAATTACATCTCATAGCTAAATCTTGTATTTCAATTACACAAAGTAACTTATTCAAAACCCATCTCCTCTTATTCCATTGCATCAATCTTTTCCCTCAACTCCCTCTCTCTTCTCCCTCAACTCTCTCCCCTTTTTCACTCTCTCTTCTCTGTCGCCAACAAACGCCGGTCTGCCTCCGCCGCCGGTCATCTTCAACAATTCTTTAGCGCCGCTGAAGCCAACCATGTCTGTTCCAATCGACCATTAAGGTGGGACCCAATAGACCGCACTTTGAACCTTCCCTGTTCCAATCGACCCACATATACTCAGTCGCCGGTCATCTTCTCCGACTTCTCAGATCTGTGTATATTTGCTCAGATCTGAGTATTTATCATTGTTGTTGCTTGAGATGTATTTGTTTTTGTGTTGAATACATAGAAAGAAATGGTTTGTGATTGGATTCTTAACGGACGACGGCGTCGTTGCCGGCGATGAAAAAATCTCTGGCGATGTATTTTAATCTGAGTGTATTTTATTTTTTTGCATCTCAAATATGAGTGTATTTTTTTTTCTTGTATCTCAAATTTGAGTTTATTTTTTTCTTGTATCTCAGATTTGAGTGTATTGGTTATTTTTTTAGTGTAAAATAGAGTGTTCTTTATGTATTTTTAGCTTGTATTTGGAATGAGATTTTTTTTATATACAACTGAATATCCCTGTATTTTTTTACATTTATGTTCTTTGAATCAATCGAATTTAAATGCAATAAGTTGAATACAGTGTAAAACTTGTACGAATGAATACAGCCAAATTGAATACAGTGAAATACAGCCGAATTTGAATACATGTTACTGTAGCTACGAAATGCAATTAGCAAAAGTGTAGCTATGCCTAAAAAAAACCTTAAAGTGTAGTCATTTGTGTAAGCTCCTCATTAACATATGCTTAGGTGGTATATAAATGTCAAATATGGCAATAAGGTCAAGTCCAATTCCTAGCCCATGTCCGCTCAGATCTAGCCCAATCATGTTCGGATTCTGTCTTATTTTGTGTCTCCTATTAACTTTAGTTAATTACAGGTTGTTATGTAATTTGTGTGATAGTTCGTACATATTAGGTTGATTAATAGTCGATGTTGATGCAGATGCGGAAGCAGATTGGATTGGTAATTAAACAGAAAACCTAAATTATGTTATTGGAGGAAATAAGAGGGTGTTTGACTGCTTAATGCTTATAAGCTAGTCAAACTAGTTTATAAGTTTTTTGTTTTTTGGCTTATTTACATATTTGAGAAATATCGAATGTGGTTTTAGTTAAAATCAATCATAAATCATATGTTGGTCACCCTGACTTATGATTTTACAGCTTATAACTAGTTTTGGTTTGACCAATTCATTCACAATTTTATCCTTAATAGTTTTTGTAATCTCCAAATTACTCTTCCTAAAATATAATTTTTAATTATTTTTCTATTCTATTTCTGCTATTCATCCTTTTTTGTGTAAATATACTTTTAATTATATATTATTTTTGAAAATAGCTTTGAGGACATTTCGTCATTTTAATTAGAAAAAATGTTTATCAACATCTTTTTACCAAACACATTAAATGTATTATCAGTTTCAACACTTTTATCCCAATACGTAATCAGTTTTTTTATAATATCATATTTGACATCTAAAAGTAATGTTCAACATATTTGATGTTTATCAACTACTTATAATCAACTAATCCAAACGGTTGTAAAGAATAATGAGTGGTTCATTTTTCCCTTGGGTAAAAGTTTGTTAGTGCATGCTTCTTTGTCTATATTGTATTGGATGCCATAATGTTTTGACTTTTGATCCATTTTTTTAACACCCCGCCGCTCTTCTTTTTGCTCTTTTAGTGATTCGAACTCACAACCTTCGGATTTGGGGGGGAGGAGGTGGGGATGATTATCATCTGAGTAATCTCCTCTTATCTTGATGAAGAAGAAATTTTAGACTATTTTAATTTTATTTGGCTAAACTTTCTAAAAATATGTTTATTTTGATATATATATTTTTTAAGAGTAGCAAGTTTGACTAATTAATTTGAAAAGTTCTTTTATAATATTAGAGCAGTAATTTATGCTAGCTTGTCAATTTTTCAAAAATGCTTCAGGGAAAATATTACTTTTTCAGCTTATGTCGTCGTTGCTAAAAAAATATTTATTTCTCCTTAAAGCTTAGTCAAACACATCGACTCACTAAAATAAATATTTTTAAAAACAAATACTAAGTATTTGTGGCTTTCGAAAAGCTTGGCCAAGTAGATGGTGGTGTTAGATATTTTAATTAATTAGGTTAGTTTTTGTTTTCCTAGTTTTATGGGTATGTGGCCTATTTCCAAGCTACTAGAATCGTGTAGTTAGTGGACTAAGTAGGTTTATTTTAATTCCCTTATGGCTTAGTGGGTAAGATAATGTAGGATGTGTATTGCCTTTATAAAAGGCTGGCTTTATTATTTCAGTTATTAAGATAAGTATTTTACCTCCCAAAAGCTTTGTGTGTTCATCTTTTCTACTTCCCAAGTTTCTAATAGTGGTATCAAGAGCCAGTGAGCGTGCTTCAATTGTGAGTTTGCGATGGGTTTAGACAATTTTGTTCAACCTGCTGTTCTAACAAATGCTCAAAAGACAGATCTTGAAGCACATAAGTTGGAAGACTCAGGCAAAGAATTATCTTTTCCAAGCCATTGATCGTTCAATATTGGAAACAATTCTTTGCAAGGATACGTCAAATAAAATTTGGGACTCCATGAAAAAGAAGTACCGGGGAAATGCAAGGGCAAAGCGAGCACAGCTTCAAACTCTACAAGGTGAGTTTGAGACCTTGCGTATGAAGTCGGGAGAGTCGGTGTCGGTGTACTTCTCACACACTATGGCGATTGTGAACAAGATGCGGATTCATGGAGAAAGGCTGGAAGGTGTCACCATTGTTGAAAAGATCCTAAGGTCCATGTTGCCAAAATTTAATTTTGCTATCTGCTCAATTGAAGAGTCGACAGATTTGGATACTCTTTCACTTGATAAACTACAAAATTCTTTGATGGTTCATGAGCAGAAAATTGTTCAACAGGATGCAGAAGAGAAAGCATTACAAGTAACAACTACCTCAAAAGATTCTGGGTGTAGAAGGAGCAAGTGGAAGGGAAGAAACTCAGACAAAGCTGAAGAGGGAAATAAAAAACAAATGGTCAACATGGTTGTGATCAACGACACTTGTCCAATGGGAAGGCGAGGTTCGCAAATAAGTCTCATATTGAGTGTTATAAGTGTCACAGGAATGCCCATTACCGTTCTGAATGTCAGACAAATTTGAAAAATGTACGGGGAGAAAACTCTAATTGTGCATAAGTAATTGAGGAGGAGGAGGAGGTCTTTTTGTTGATGGTGAGTCAATCCTCAGAAGAATAGCGTACAAATTTATGGTATTTAGACACGAGCTGTAGCAACCATCTGTCTGGCGAAAAATCTGCATTTTCTGAATTGGATGAAACTTTTCGCACAACAGTCAAGTTTGGGGATAATTCTCGCATTGTTGTCAAAGGAAAAGGGAAGGTGAAACTCCAAACAAAGTCTTTATCTATGCAAATTATCTCTGATATTTACTTTGCACTAGATTTGAAAACAAATCTTATCAGTGTGGATCAGCTTTACGAAAACGGCTACGATGTGTCTATCAAGCATGGAATTTGCAGAATTCAAGATTCTAATCATGGGTTGATTGTTGAAGCTAAGATGACTACAAATAAGCTTTTCCCACTTGATATGCAAAATATTGGCTCTGCCAACTTTCGTTTTTCAACAAAGTTGAACAGTCAAGCATGGCTTTGGCACTACAGATATAGGCATTTGAATTTCGGAGGACTAAAAATGTTGCAGCAAAAGAAGATGGTTTCTGGTCTTCCTAATTTTGATAGTCCTGCAGATATTTGTGAAGATTGGGTCGTTGGAAAACAACCCCGCGATAGTTTTCGAAAGGGTAAAGCATGGAGAGCTAAATAGCCCCTAGAGTTGGTGCACTCAGATATTTATGGACCAATAAACCCAATATCCAACGAAGGAAAACGTTGTTTATAATTTTTATTGATGATTTTAGCCGAAATACATGGGTTTATATTTTGCAGGAAAAATCTGAAGCTTTTATAAGTTTTAAAAGCTTCAAAGCTCTTGTTGAGAAGGAAACAGGATGCTCCATAAAGATTCTTCGTACTGATCGTGGAGGGAAGTATCTTTCACAAGAATTTATATTTTTTTGTGAATCTCATGGGATACGTCTGCAACTTACAGCAGCATATACTCCTCAAGAAAACGGAGTATGTGAGAGGAAGAATCGGACAATCATGAATGTTGTGCGAAGCCTTTTACAAAAGAGCCACGTGCCAAAAGTTTTTTGGCCTGAAGTAGTTTGCTGGAGCGTGTATGTTTTGAATAGAAGTCCTTCTCGTGCTATTCATAACATGACACCAGAAAAAGCTTGGAGTGGACAACAACCAGATGTTCCAGACTTTAGAGTACTTGGTTGCATTGCATTTGCTCATGTTTCGGATCAGAAATGAACAAAGCTTGATGACAAAGCTAACAAGTGTGTTTTTCTTGGTGTTAGCAAGGATTCAAAAGCCTACAAGTTGTACAATCCCATCAGCAAGAAGGCGATTATCAGTCGTGATGTGGTGTTTGACGAAAATAGTTTTTGGCCATAGGAAGAAAAGCCAAACAACCAACAACTTCTTTGGATCTTGATGACGAATACAAGGAGCAAGAGCAACTAGTAGTTAATGTAGGTGCTTCTACCTTGGTGCATCAAGAAGGCATTAGTTCCCAACCTCAACGAAATCGAAAACAACCAACATGGATGGCAGATTATGAGGTGAGTGGAAATGATCAATCTGGAAATGAAGATTCACTTATTTATTTAGCTTTATTTTCTGGTTGTGATCTCGTAAGATTTGAGGATGCCTCTAATGATTTGAAGTGGCAGAAAGCAATGGATGTTGACATTGCAGTAATTGAAAAGAACAGTACTTGGGAGCTTATTGATATTCCAAAAGGGTAAAAGGCGATTGGAGTCAAATGGGTTTATAAACCAAACTCAATGAATCTGGTGAAGTTGACAAGTACAAGGCGCGCTTGGTGGTAAAAGGATACAAGCAAGAGTATGGTGTTGATTACAAGAAGGTCTTTGCTCCGGTAGTCAGACTTGATACCATCAGATTGGTGTTGGCATTGGCAGCTCAAAACAACTGGCCAATTTATCAACTGGATGTATAATCGACCTTCCTATATGGAGAGTTACAAGAGCAGGTATATGATGATCAACCACCTGGTTATGTGAAGAATGGAAGTGAGCGTAAAGTTTATAGATTGAAAAAGGCATTATATGGGCTAAAACAAGCTCCCCGAGCTTGGTATAGCCGCATTGATGCTTATTTCCATATGGAGAACTTTAAAAAATGTCCATATGAGCATACACTTTATACAAAAATTGAAGATGGGAAGCTAGTTATTGTATGCTTATATGTAGGTGATTTGATTTATATTGGAACTGATCCCGCATCACTTGAAAAATTTAAGCAATCTATGATGACTGAGTTTGATATGTCCGAGCTTGGCTTGATGCATTAATTTCTGAGGCATTGAAGTTAAGAAATCTGCTAGTGAAATTTTTATTTCACAAAAGAAATATGTCCAGGAAACTTTAGAGAGGTTTGGAATGCAAGGTTGCAATTCTGTCACGACACCATCAGAGTTGGGACTGAAGTTGGCAAAGAATCCTATGGGAAAGCAGATTGACAACACCTTTTTCAAGCAAATCGTGGGATGTTTGATTTATCTAACAGTCACCAGACCGGACATAATGTATTCTGGTAGTCTTGTTAGCAGGTACATGGAGCACCCAAAAGAGACTCATTTGTTCGCTGCTAAAAGAATTCTCAGGTATGTGCAAGGTACCAGTGATTATGGTATTTTATATAAGAAAGAAGGTAAATCAGAGTTAATTGGCTTTACGGACAGTGATTTTGCTGGAGATAAAGAAGATAAGAAAAGCACTTCTGGTTATGTGTTTATGCTTGGATCTAGAGCTATATCATGGTGCTCCAAGAAGCAACCAATTGTTACGTTATCCACCACAGAAGCAGAGTTTGTAGCTGCAACTGTGTGTGCTACTCAAGCAATTTGGTTGAAGAAGGTATTGGCTGAGCTTCGTTTTCAGCAACAATAACCAATTCTGATTTACTGTGATAATGGTTCGACAATTAAGCTTTCAAAGAATCCGGTATTGCACGAGAGGAGCAAGCACATTGATGTCAAATTTCACTTTCTGAGAGATATCTCGAAGGAGAAACTATTGATGTTGTCTACTGTAGAAGTGAGGATCAAGCTGCTGATATCTTTACTAAGTCGCTCAAACTATCAACATTCAGAGAGTTAAGGAAGCTATTTGGAGTTTGCACTTTAAGGAAAAGCTACTGTGAATGACGTTATTAAGCTGAAAGTCGTAGACATATCAGTTTAAGGGAGGGTTTGTTAGATATTTTAATTAATTAGGTTAGTTTTTGTTTTCCTAATTTTATGGGTATGTGGCCTATTTCCAAGCTACTAGAATCGTGTAGTTAGTGGACTAAGTAGGTTTGTTTTAATTTCCCTTATGGCTTAGTGGGTGAGATAACGTAGGATGTGTATTGCCTTTATAAAAGGCTCGCTTTATTATTTCAGTTATTAAGATAAGTACTTTACCTCCCAAAAGATTTGTGTGTTCATTTTGTTTACTTCCCAGATTTCTAATAGGTGGGATCACAGTTTAGCAAAAGTACTAGAGGCATTTGGCCAGGGCCTAAACTAAGATTAAAAGTTAAATTTGTAATTATTATTTTTTTTCGCTTTTTGTGACATTAAGTTATTGAAATATTTTTTCGATATTTTCTGCAAATTCTAACACGGGCTGAAAACCAAGATTAAAAGTTAAATTTGTCATTATTTTTTATTTTTTTCCTGCTCTTTGTGACATTAAATTATTAAAAGATTAGTTCGATATTTTCTGCAAACTCTTAAAACTACATATTTTCCATATATTTAATTTGTATAAAAATATTTTAAAATTGAACAAAAATTATTTTATTGTCCTTACTGTAAACCTTTTCTTTTTGCCTTCAAATAAATACATGGCATAAAGTCTCTTAATTTTTTAACAACATCCAATGTGAACTATAACGTTTTCTTCCAAAAGAAGAAAAATATTTTGGTTCTGGAATATTTAATTTTTTGTTGAGATTTTAATGAGGTTACTTACAAACAAAGATAACTTTCAAATAAATAAAAACAAAACTTTATACTTTACAAATGTTTATAGATGTTAATTTCAATTAAATTATACAAAGTATATCGAAAAGATGAAGAAAACTAATTACTTTTCTTAATACAATTAGACTTTCCTTTTACTTTCTAAAAATTTACGTGATGAAACAATGACATTTTTTCCTTTTGTTAGTTTAAGTGGGATATTATTTTATAAAATGTATATTTTAATTATTTTCTCAAATGAAGATTCAATGCTTCATGATTCATTTAATCATGTTTCCCTATGCTAAAAAACTCCGCCTAATATATTTTTTACCCGCCCAAAAAAATTGATACTCAAAAAACATAAAAGGTTTACTCCCTTTTGTCACAAGTTGTTTGACATTAATACTGCCTGGAGAATTAAAAAAATGTTTCACTAGCTACATCTTTTCCAAATATGTTCTCAACATTTAAACTACTCCATCAAGTTCAGATTATAGTTTCTTTTTCTGTAATTTTTAAGCGTAAATATATATTAAGAAATATATTTATGAATTCAGACCAAAAATTAAGCTGATTAACCGCGTAGTACGCCTAGCATTATTTATTTTAGACGAATGGAGTATAAACTACAACTTACATTGTTTGTTACGCATAGAAAATATTATTAAGTAAGCGTGCATCAAATTTAAAAAATAAAATATTATAATACACCAAATGATATTAAAAAAAAAGTTGATTTTGTTAAACATGAACGATATGGCTAATCAACATACATACCAACAAAACATGCCGATGAAAATATTCAAATTTCAATATTGTTAACAAATGATTAGATGCAAATAAATATTTTAGGTAACAACGTCTAATCCAAATGAAAACCAATTTTATCTATTAAATTTTTAAAGTTTCACACTGAACATTTAAAGAGCTATTAATTAGAGAAATTTCAATTTTGTGCGCAATACATTTTTTGATTAAGGTAACTGTAAATGTGGTGTAGTCTCTCATTCAAATAATGCATAGTGACATGTTTTTTTTTTAATTGACATCATCACAATTAGCAATTTCTTAAGTGATTTAAGAAGACCTTAAAATTTTCTCAATTTACCAAAATTGGGTGTGGCACTTTAATTGATAAAGAAATAAAGTAAGAGTTAAAATAAGGCATATTTCCCATCATCTTCAAAAAAGTTAGTCTAAGAGGTTTTGTATCATCTAAAAAGGGAGGAAAATGCCTTGATATGTCTAAAACACCATATAGTAGAGGAAACAATAAAAGACAAATATAGGGGTAAATTTGAAAGAGAAAACCTTTAGTTGTAATATAACTAAGGACTACAAAAAAGTTAAATTGACCCCTATATATATATATTTGATTGGACACTCTAGGTATCAATATTGTCAGATTATAATTTAGCCTTATATTTTCTGAAAGAGGATTAGGTCCTCAAGTTTATCTATGAATTATAACTTTTGCTCGAGTTTGATATTCATCGTCCTTGTCTAATGAATACTGAATGATTTCTAAGATTAGACTTCTCACTTATCTGTCCTAGTGCTGTGGCTCCATTATTTTCAATATAATTGGTTATTAGTTTGCCTACTTGTTAGATAATATTAGGTCGACTCATATTATTTCATTATATATGCAGAAGAATTTAGTTGCTAAGTACTTTTCTATTATATATAAGTGTCCAAGAGGGACTAACACAACAATGAATGCTTATACTAAAAGCTATATAAATTGTACACTTTAACCAACTGCTTTGTTATCCCACGTGGACATATGTCATAGTACTGAATATTTATTCTCTTTTCATGTATACACTATGCACTTCAATTTTAAATCTCCGACACATTTATTTCCTCCGTGCACTTTTACTTGTTCACTTTTAACTTTTCACGTTCTTTAAGAATTAATAAATGAAGTATTTCCTCCATCCCTTATTACTTGGCCACATTACTAAAAATAAACAGCTATATAAATTGTACACTTTAACCAACTACTTTTTTATCCCACGTAGACATATGTCATAATACTGAATATTTATTTTCTTTTCATGTATACACGTATGCACTTCAATTATAATTCTCCGACACATTTATTTCCCCTGTGCACTTTTACTTGTTCACTTTTGACTTTCAAGTTCTTTAAGAATTAATAAATGAAGTAATCTCTCTGTTCCATATTACTCAGTCACATTACTAAACTACTTTTTTATCCCACGTGGACATATGTCATAATACTGAATATTCATTCTCTTCTTATGTATACACATATGCACTTCAATTTTAATTCTCCGACACATATTTATTTCCTCCGTGCACTTTTACTTGTTCACTTTTTACTTTTCACTTTTTTTAAGAATTAATAAATGAAGTACTCCCTCTGTCCCATATTACTTGGCCACATTACTAAAAATATATATGTCCAAATTACTTGTTCATTTACAAAACCAAGATAAAATTAATTAAATATTTCTCATTCATACCCTCTCTGTCCCATATTACTTAGCCATATTAAAAATATATTAGTCCCTCTTGGACACTTATATATAATAGAAATGTTCTTGAAAATAGTCAATTTTGATTAGATTGTATTTATTAGAGAGAGATAGGGGTAAGATAATAAAATACATCTTTTAGTTTTGATTTCTTAAGAAGCATGCAAAAGGGAAAGTTACAAGTAATATGGGACGGAGGGAGTATATATTTTACCATAATATTCATATTTATTGGTGTATAATCTCAATAGCCTTAGAAAATTATTTGAAAATGAGTAATTAATGTGAAGGGTAAAATAAAAAGAAGAAAAAAAAATCTCTTGATATGTTACCGTGGACAAGTAAAAGTGAAGGGAGGGAGTGACTTTTATCCCTGTTTTTCTTCTTTGTCAATACTTTACTTATTTTACTCTCCTCTGAATTCTCTGATTATTGTTTCTTTACATTTATAAAATGTATTACTTTATATTTTCATTTCGGAATTAAAATTTGGTGATTTACGATATAACATATATCTTTCTAATTTTGATTTCTTTGTAACAATTATTTATCTATAATTGTTAATATAAAAAATTATAATATATTTTTAATTAATTTAATAAATATATTTTATTAGTTTTGCTTTTAAAAAATCCAATATATACAACAATGGGTCTTATGTTTGGACCTGAACAATTGGTTAATTGAGATGGATATCAACCTGTCGGTATACATATAAGATATTAAAGAATTTAAAAGAAAAATCTAGAAGAAAAATATTAATTTTCCCTCATATTCTTACTAATTTTCTTTTTCACATTGATGAACAACTTTCATTGTCATGAGAATGGGAAAAAAGTCCGACTCTTTCCATCTCAAAGACTTAATTCCATCATATATTTTTAATTTTTAAACTCCATTTTTTATTTATAACTAAAGTGATGGTACATAAAATACATTTTGAATATGTTGCTATTAATAAGTTGGTATTTTCTAACTTATTTCTTCTTTAATCTTAGACTTTTGACTTGTTTGATTGAGAAAATAATGCATTTAATATCATTTACTTCCATTTTATAGGTTTTACATGCTTGAGAAGTGATCTGAAAGAAATCAAGTGAAAAATAAGTCAAAAAGAGGTCAAATTGAAGAAAATGACAAAAGGGGCTAAAAGTGCAAAAAGTGGCCAGAACTTGCAATTTCGAAAATCTGAAAACTTGAGGGTTATTTTTGTCATTTTGATTGAGAAACTACAAAAAGAAGACTTTAGTGAAATCACTTTCATCTTTGGCCATTTCATACAAGTCTTGGAGAGCTTAGGGTTCTTACACTCACACTTGGGAATGAAGATTTGAAGACTTTTGATGAGAATTTCTTAATCCTTTACTCATTTCTTCTTTTTCTTGCTATGTATTGACTATTTAAGTGTGTAGTACTCTATTCCGTTACTTGAAACTTGTTTATGAAAATATACATTGTTAAAGGTTTGGATGAATCTCTTGTTATGCTTGTGTATTGAATGATTTTTATTCCTATTGAAGAGGGTCTTTGTTGTTTTAATTAATCTTGTTCTTTAATGTTTCTTACGGAATTAGCTAACCCTAAGACCCGCCCATTTACTTCGATTTGAGCTCGAGAGAGGAAGATTGAAGTTGGGAAAGATTAATTAACAAGAATTTGGGGCTTTAAAAACCCATCTAATAACTTGAGCTAGAGATAGGAAAGTTACTTGAGATTATATTGATTGTACTTAATATCACACTCTAAGGCTTGAGAAAGCTTGGAGTGAAATTCATTGATTTGGTCGAGAGATTTTTGATGAGATTTTAAAGATCATTATCTAATTAGCATAAACTCACTCATAGTTGTAAAATCGTGAAATACATTGGATCGTTACTTGAGAGTAATTTTTCTTGTATCCATGCTTGTGGCCATTGATCATTTTACTTGTTTTCTAGTTTAGTTTTGTCTTTGTTAGTTTTTAAATCAAAAATCAAATATTGAAAAAAGTGTTTGGCTTAGCTTAGTTGGTGATAATTCCTTACTTGTTTAAATCGCCTATTATATTGTTCCCTGTGGGATTGATCCCGGCTCATAGTTGGGTAAATTATATTGCATACGACCGTGTACACTTTCTCTTTGAGGAGTGCATTTGGATGTTATCAATTTTGGCGCCGTCGCAGGGAAGTAATTTGACGTATTTGAATTAGTTTGGGATTTAAGCTTGCTTGCTTTGGTCCAAATTGTGAATATGTGTTTGTGATTTTTCGTGTTTCTTTGTGTTAGTTTTTTTATTTCTGTTATTTATTTTTGTTACTTGTGTTATTATGGCATCATGGAATGAAAATGGTTTGATGGTTGCAACCCATATTTTGATGACCCATGTCCATATTGTGGAGGACTCCACTTTTGGCAATATTGTGAAAATGCTCCCGGGAGAGAGATGTGTGCACCGTCTCAATCCTATGATGGGAATATTTGCGATATATGTGGCTATCAAGGTGGACATTGAGGTGATTGTCCCAATTATTTTGTCCCCCCTCCCCCAAGTTGTTCCAACGAAAATGCTAGTTGTGCTTTTGAGTTTGATAGGGACAATGACATGGCAAGTGAAGGACAAAGTGCCGAATTTGAAGGCATCATTGCAATGCTCCAAACATACTTAGATCGGGAAGCTAAAATGGAGGAAGAGCGAAAACTAATCCAATAATCCATTTTAGAAAATGGAGAAGCTATGAAAAGAATGAATGACTCATTTGAGGATGTCAATTCCTCAATTGTCATGGAAGTGTCGACTCCTCAAAATGAATTGGTTGAAGAAGAGATTTCAAATTTAAAAGATGAGCCCGAAAATTCTCGTGACCATGACGAGAGTTGTGGAATTGAAGAAGTGGTTCAACTTGAAAAAGAAGAGCAAAATCTTGAAGAAGAAATTGAGGAAATAATAAATAGCATAATGGGGGGAATGAAAAACATGGGCAAGTTGTGGCAATGGTGGGAAGAAGTTCAATATGGAGACGATGAAACTATCCAAAACATGGATTTCACCATGGGAGGATTTTTACAAGATTTAAACGACTCTCACCATGAAGAAAAACTTGACAAAGTGGATATTGTGAGACAAGATTGGCTTATGAATCAAGCTCAACAACTTGGAGTCTAGAGAGATCCCCGTGAAGGCATTTCACGGATGATGGAAGAATTTTTAAAAATGCGTGTTGAGCAAAATCAAGAAGTGGAGCTACTTGAAGTTGTTATCCGGAAATTGGAGGCCGAATTGAATGCAAAAATTGAGGAATGTGATGCTCAATATCAAAAAGCCACTGAGTGTAATTTTGAGTTGGTTACCAATGAAGAGGAGGTCAAGATTGACTTTCAAGGGCTAATGGTGAATTGCCAACCGACCAACCCAAAAATAATGCAAGATGCCAAAAGTGAAGAAATGATACTAGAGTTGAATGGAAGAGTTCATAATAGAATTTTTGAAGGCTCTAGTTCATTTGTGAGAGAGGATGTCAAAAATGGAGACAATTGGACCGCATTCTAATCATTTTTCAACATTATGTTTGGTTGGTGAAATGGAAGTTGAACTAACCGAGCCTATGGAGGATCTTGGAGAACTAACCGAGCCTGTGGAGAATTTTGGAGATGAAGAACAAAGTCTTTTCATTTTGAAGTTTGTTATGCCAAAAAGACAAAATGACATGCCTCACTTAAAGGCCAAAAAGTGCAAAATGCGATACCCGAGAGTTGGCCTCTTTGCTTTCCTACCACCGCCCCATGTACATCACCGGAATCTTGATTCAAAATTGGGGCGAAAATTCATATCCTCCAAGTGGAGATAAAAGTGATAAAGTTGATTCACATCGTGCCACGACGTTAAAAGCGGCACTTTATGGGTGGCAACCTATATTTTCTTAATTTTTATTTTTTATTTTATGCAATTATAGTTTTTAGGTTAGTTCTTTATTATATTTGGCTTAAAAAAATAGTTTCCTTCTTTTTTTTAGATCCAAGTATACAATTTTTATTTTTAGTTTCTTTTTTGCCCTTTTTTGGTCATTCTACCAACTTTCACAATTTTTGGATATGTTTTGGAGAAGCTAGATAGGTGGAGCAGCAACAAAACGGCGCAAAACAAGCAGCTGTTCATGTGTCAAAAACGGTCCAAAGGCCAAGTGCAAGACTGGATATGTGTATTGATTAAAATATCCCATGGAAGTTAAGTAAATCAAGCCTCAATTTTTGTATGAAATTTATAGGTAAAATACATAAAAACCTCCCAACGTATACTCGGATTAATTATGACGCACCCAACCTTTGCGGGCGACCTATTACCCCCCTGGCCTTATTTTTTCTGTATTTTTGTACCTTTTTTGGCTGACGTGGCAAAAAAAAAAAAAATACTAGCGAGTGAAAACAGTAAAAATAGTTTTTATATTTTAATAAAAATTAATTTTTTTTTAAAAACCCATTTTTTCTCTTTCTTCTTCTTTCTCCTCAACCACCCCCACCGCCGCCGCCCCAGCCGCCACCACACCGCCGCCACCGACGCCGCCATGATTGAACAAAGCCCAGTTCGTGAAATCATAGGCAGTTCGTGCAATTTCTACATTGTTGTTAAATTTCATTCCCCATGAATTTCCATGAAATTTAACAAATGGCAAGAGGAGCGGGTTGGATAATTTTCATGAAATTTAACAAACAACAATTTCCATTGCTGTTAAATTCCAGTTCATGATTGAACATAGCCCAGAAAGGAAGAAATTGCACAGTTTGCCCTTCAAATGGCAATTTCTTCAAATAGGTGGGGCAAGAGGAGCGGGTTGGGGGGGGGGGGGGGAGGGCGGGGGAGGGGGGGCAACAACAGCAACAGGGGGCGGCAGCAGCAGCAACTCCTCGAGTTTGGGGGGCGGGGCGGGGGGCAACCTGAAATGAAGAAGAAGAAGAAGAAGAAGGGGGGGGGGGGGGGGGGGGTTTATGATGAAATTGAATGTGTGTGTTAATGGAGGAAGAAAATAGGTTGAAGAAAATGGGTTGAATGTTTCTTGAAAATAAGCTCTTTATGATTGATGATTAAATTGAATGTGTGTGTTAATGGAAGAAGAAAATGGGTTGAATGTGTGTGTTAATGGAGGAAGAAAATGGGTTGAATGTGTGTGTGTTAATGGAGGAAGAAAATGGGTTGATGGATTTTTTGAAATGAAGAAGAAGAAGAAGAAGAAGAAGAAGAAGAAGACAAAATTAATGGTTAATTAGAGGTTAATTAGTGTAAATATAATTAATAAAAGAAAAATCAAATGAAAAAAAAAGAAAGGAAAAGTGGCAGTGACGTGGCACCAATGTGGCAGAGAGTGTGCAACACTCTCCACTGTGCAACTGGGCTTCAATTTTTTTTTTTTTGTCACGTCAGTCAAAAAAGGGTACAAAAATACAGAAAAAATAAGGCCAGGGGGTAATAGGTCTTCCGCAAAGGTTAGGTGCGTCATAATTAATCCGAGTATACGTTTGTGGGGGGGGGGGGGGGGGGTGTTAAGTATTTTCCCAAATTTATACAAGAATTAAAGCTATCATTCAGTACTAGCATGCAAAGAACGTGCATATTCTCATAAGTGGTGTATGCACATATTCAAGATACAACAAGTTATGGTTTAACCATCCCTTGAACCTTATGTTTTATGTCTCAACACCAAAAAAAAAAGAAAAAAAGAAAAAAAAAAGACCATCGCACTTCTTCCCTCTGACTCCTCACGCACCATTCAATCTCGCACAATTCAGATATGTATCTCTCTTCTTCTGTTTCTCTCGCCTTTCTATCTCTTCTTCTCCGTCTCAACTGCTTGTTTCTCTGTATAGTGACCCCATCCCCTGTCCCTCTTGGAGCAAAATTTCAGCAAAGTGCTTTAATTGCGAAACTTTTTGGATTCTATAAATGATTGTTGGTGTTTGGTGTTGCTTCTGTGTTGAACTATAATTCCCACCATTTGTGGGAGGGTAATTCAATTGTTCAAACGTTGCAGAGAATCGTGTCTCAATTATGCACATAAACTGTTCGATGAATTGTCTGAGAGGTGATTTCATTCGCTGGTGAAGTCTGAGTAACTGAGCGCTATTAGAAGATGAGTAGAAGTAAGTGTAGGGTGGTCTAGACAAGATTAGGTGCGTTGAATATTTTGTGTCCTTCGTGAAAATTGCGTCCTACTATAGCTTGTTATTATGGGATGAATTGTGACTTCTAATTATTCGGAATCGTATGGATGAATTTTCTTGTGATAGTTTGATCATGACAAGCAAAGGAAAACAAGAGAATGTGCTAACAGGGAGTCTCTCTTAACTTTGGTTTTCACTTTTTAGTTACATTGAGGACAATGTAACATTTTAAGTTGAGGGAGGCTTTATTTTGATAGATATTTTTGTGATCGGGTGTGATATGTCATAATGGATGATAATTTGGTAGATTGATTTTATTTTGGTATTTTTTATGACATTTATATTAGTTTAATTACTAGCTTCTTTAGTTTTTTGTAGTTTAGTTGTAGGAATAGTGTTGAGATGTGATTTTTCCTCCTTGGCCAATTTTGGCTTGCTTGGTGTCAACACATTTAAACCCTGGCATATTAATTCTTGATTTTGAAAAAGAAAAACGATTGAAGTAAGGATTCTTGTTGTGACTTTTAGACTCAATTTTTGGCTCTTACTTTCACTAATTAGTCTCTTTACGCTATGAGTGACTTTTTGAATTCATTTGTTTCAATTGGTTCTTGGATACATACTCTACTTGAGTTTTCATGTGTCATGTGTGGTGAGGTTTATTTGTGAGTTTTTTTGCATTATTTGTGATCTATAACTTGCCTGGAATGAGTTTCAAGGCGAAATCCTAGACTACACTTGGTTTGAAAAGTGATGTTATGCCTTCCTTGGACCGTTTTTGTGCCTTAAATTTCCTACCCTTGCATATTTTCCCTAGTCAACCCCTTTTGAGCCTTTAACCTTTTCTTTGACAACCATGCTACAAGCTTTACCCTGTTCTTCATTGATCCATCTTTTGGTATCCTACCTCCTTAAGTACATTGAAAGTGCAAACATAGGCTAAAAGCTTAAGTTTGGGGGTGATGGTTGGTAAAGTCTGATGTGGAAGTTGCTTGAAAGGTGAAAATGAAAATGAAAAAAAAAATAGTGGTCTTCTTTGATTTTTTTTTAAAGAACAAACAACAACAAAAAGAATGAAGAAAAATGAAGGAAGAATAAAGAGTTGTGAATAATGGGAAGACTAGGTGGTGAAATGAAAAGATGAAGAAATGGTGGAAAAGTTTTAAAGGAAGTGTGTTTTGATTGTTGAAAATTGTAGTGTTTAGGGAGGTTTTTGAGTCACTATTTCCAAATTATGTCCTACCTTAACCAAAAGCCTACATTGCAACCCTTTAAGTCCTAATTGATTTTAAATCAAGTGTGTCTACATTAGTGGAGAAATACGTGAAGGGCAAGCTTATGGTACTACTTGTGTGCATTTGAATATCTTTGTGAGAGAAAGAGCTAATTCTTTCCATTTGATATCCTATTTATGTTTTAAACTGCATTTTGTGAGTTGGGATTCTCTCTTAATTGTGAGGGCACATGAGAACTTGAGTTGTGAATTTGTTCCATATTTCAATTGAGAGGAATGAACAAAAGAATGTTGATTTGTGATAAAGAGGAAAATTTTGAAGCTTTAGTGTCATGACTTGGTTGTTACTTTGATTAGTTTGGTATTAAAAAAAGAGGTTTTTGAGAAGTTGGTGATCCATATTTTTTGGATTAATTGTTGGTACCAATCAAAGTAATGTTTTTGTGCTTAAAGTGGACCTTTTTGACTTGGTATAATATTGGTGCACTATTGAGTTGAGCCCTTGGAAGGGAATTGTAAGTTTTGATTTGCTTGAGGACAAGCAATAGTTTAAGTTTGGGGGGGTTTGACAAGTTGGTATTTTTCAACTTATTTCTTCTTTAATCTTCGACTTTTGATTGAGAAAATAGTGTATTTAATATCATTTACTTCCATTTTATAGATTTTACATGCTTGAGAAGTGATCGGAAAGAAATCAAGTGAAAAACAAGTCAAAAAGAGATCAAATTGAAGAAAATGAAGTGACTAAAAGTGCAAAAAGTGGCCAGAACTTGCAAATTCGAAAATCTGAAAACTTAAGGGTTATTTTTGTCATTTTTTATTGAGAAAACTGAGAAACTACAAAAAGAAGACTTTAGTGAAATTACTTTCATTTTTGGCCATTTCATACAAGTCTTGGAGAGCTTAAGGTTCTTACACTCACACTTGGGGACTGAAGATTTGAACACTTTTGATGAGAATTTCTCATTCCTTTACTCACATTTTTTCCTTGCTATGTATTGACTATTTAAGTGTGTAGTACTCTATACCATTACTTGAAACTTGTTTATGAAAATGTATATTGTTAAAGTTTTGGATGAATCTCTTGTTATGCTTGTGTATTGATTTTTTATTTCTATTGAAATGAGTCTTTGTTGTTTTAATTAATCTTGTTCTTTAATGTTTCTTAAGGGATTAGCTAACCCTAAGACCCACCCATTTGCTTTGATTTGAGCTCGAGAGAGGAAGATTGAAGTTGGGAAAAATTAATCAACAAGAATTTGGGGCTGTAAAACCCATCTAATAACTTGAGCTAGAGATATTTCGTTTGAAGCAAAAGTTAATATTTTGTGTGAATTTTTTTTGAAAAAAAAAACCCGAGGTCAAAAAACTCGACTTTTATTGGTTTGATTTGATTTATCAATTTTAAACTTGACACAATTGGTTTGGCTTGGTATTTGAAAAACCCGAATCAACCCGGTCCATGTACACCCCTAGTTGCATATATATACTTTCAGGCTTATATATACTGTTAAACCCTGAAAGCCTCGCGATAGAATGTAATATTTTTAGGCTTAACAATATATCGAAAACCTCTTAAATTTGCTAGTGAATAAACAATGATATTGTAGTTGTGTATATTTACTTGTATCCATGCATAATCATTTCTAATTGTTAGTGTATATATAAATATTACATGAATAAACAATAATATATATAGTTATACAAAGCATATACATAGTTATGATGGAAAACAAAGTATACACATATCATAGTACACCTTCTTTCTTCCTTCAAAATTCATTATTCGTGAAAAATTATTTCAACCCGATTATCCATGTTAAAACTAATAAAGTGGTACGGGAAGAGTAAGCATGCGAGTGGGTAAAATCTTAGAGAGAGAAATATAGATTATGAAAGACTATGGGAAAACTCAGAAAAGAAAAAAAAAAGTATTTGATATAGGAAAGAATAAACATACATAGGGGTGTGTGAAGTCTTGCAGGGGTGTGAGAAGTCTTACAGAAAAAGAAGTTAATGGGTTACACGAGTAATAAATTAGGAGTTGGGCCAAATTTTGTAAACTAGATAATCGAAAAGAATTGAGCCATAAATTTTTCTTTTATTAACTCTTCAAAAATGTACTTAATATTATAATTATAACACAAATATTATTTAGTGAAAAATGTGCAATTGACAAACCATAAGTCCACAAGGGCCAAACGCCGACAAAGCGCAACTTGCTCCGTTTGGTGGAGTCCTGCAAAGCCCAAGCAAACTTTTAAAAGGGCAATTTGCACGATTTCCATTTTTGGGGGTGGTCTTTAATTTTGTCTCTCAAATTGTTGGGCCTAATTTTTGGTTGCCAAATTTTTTACTCAGTTTGGTCTAATTTTATTACGAAATTCTGTCTTGCGATTTTTTTTTTACTGGGTCGGGGTTCGAATCCAGAATCTTAGAATATTTTAGGCAATAGACAAAAATTAAAGACAAGCAATTTGAGGGGCAAAATTAAAGACCACCCCCGATTAAGGACAGTCGTGCAAATTGCCCGAAAAGATATAGGGAAAAGAACGTCGATGTCCCCTAAAAATAAAATAATTACCCACTCATACCTCCTTACTTTCATGCCCCTAAAACTATTTACCCGAAATGTCCCAAAATTATGATACCAACATGGTATCATCCTAACTTTTATATACCATGAAGGTATCACGGAGAACTTCTTTCATTTCTTAAAAACACTCATCAGACCTCTATGAAACCCAGATGGTATATATAATATACTGACAGGTTTCATATAAGATCATGTTCATTTATTCAAAAAACATAATTTCTTTTTTTGAAAAAAAAAAACTCTATGATATCATCTTATATACATATAGTGAGATAGTATCATGGAGGACTGCTTCAATCCTTCAATGAAATATGATGAGCCGCGAAATTATGGCACATTCGATACTCGTTCCTTAAGCTTTTGTGACTCTTCAAGTACTCTTGGTTTTACTTTTAACATGTTTTTGTCACTTTATAGGGAAAAATATTAGGAAAGCATAACGGAACAAAATGAGGCAAAATAGGCCAAGGACACACTCTGCACAACATGCAAACCGCATGTCATGCCTGTGGATCCACAATTGCACCGCATAGCATGACAGGCCATTGAAGAAGAGAGATGAAAGGTTGCGCAATGCGAGGCCAACATGCGACTCGCATGTTCAACTTGCGATACCACAGTGATAATGCAAACTTTGTCCGAAATCTGGGAATCCGGAAGTCAAGAGCACAATATGCGGTTGCTGAGCATGCTTTGCGTCTCGCATGTTTGTCTTGCGACACAACATGCGAGACGCATGTTGCATCTGCAAGGTTATTTTGTCTAACTTTGTGCACGTTTTTGGTGGATATAAATACCCTTCTAGGATTTTGAAAAAGATATTCTCTGCACTTATTATTGTCTTTTTGTGAAGGATACTTTTATGATTGGTTGTTGAAGCTTTAAAGAGGAATCTTGCACTTTATTTTGTGGCTTTTCTCCCAAAAAGCTTTGTAAGCATTATGGTTACATTATTTATCTTTGTTTCTTACTTAATGCAAATGTATAGCTAAACCCAATAGCTAAGGTTGTGGGACCAAATGTGTTAGTTATGTGATTGGTTTCATATTTATACTTCATTTATATGTTAATGATGCATTCTATCAACTCTTCGTACTTTAACGTCTCTTGATGGTTGCAAACATCATTTGTGCCTAAGTACTTTCACTTTCCTTGAGAAAGAAGGTGGCAGTTAGGAAAAGGGTTAGATAGCAAGGATTTGGGTCATTAAACCCATCTAATAGCCTGGGCTAGAGATAGGATGGATAACTTGTAGCATATTGGGTGTTTACTCTGTCCACATTCTAAGGCTTGAGAAAGCTTAGTAATGATATTTATTAATTTGGTCGAAAGACTTTTGATAAACTTAAGCAACCCATTGTTAATCGCATCTAGGCATTTGAAGAGGTTGACTTGATACCCACTCGCATTACTTTCCGTTGGAATTGCAACCTTAGTCCCTTTCTCGAATAGTTTACATCTCACAACAACACCATTTAGTTATTAGTAAACAAACATCAAATCAAATACTATTATATCCCCCTCGCCCTTGAAATATAGACTAACAGTCGAGCGTTACACTTGATAAGCATATTTCTTCACTGTATTCTCTGTGGGATTCGACCCCAACCTCGTTGGGTTCTATATTTGACAACGACCGCTTACTCCTGATTTTTAAGGCGTAATTTGGGCGTATCAAAACACTCTTCAATCTTTCATGATATCATCACGATATATATCATATATTGAGATGGTATCACGAAGGGCTGCTTTAGTCTTTCAATGAGACTCTCTTAGTCCTCCATGATACCATCATGATATATAAGTATACTAAGATGGTATCATGGAGGAAGGATTTTGAGCGAGGAGCTTCTCGGGTAAATATTTTCGACTAACTGGGTAAAAGCAAAATTAGTGTAGAAAAGGGTAGGGGCAGGTAAATATTTTACATTGTAGCGGTATATTGGGTTGTTTTCCCAAAGATATCTAAAAGAAAAAGTTACATTGGCTTAGCAAACATATACATTGTATTTACGATACATAAGGATAATTTTACGAAATTATCGGACATAGCTACACTTTGAGTTTTGTAGCAAATACCTTCTACACACTCATTGTTTTTCTCTATTTCCTTTAGTTCGTTTTAAGGCTTTGCTGCTTTCTCTTTTCTTCAAGTTTGAGGTCAGATATGTGTGAAATCTGAAGACCTCCACTTCGATTCTCTCCAATTGATTCTTCTTCATGTTCACATTTTTGAATTATCACCTCAATCAATAAACTTTTTGATATTTAATGGCGATTTCTTCTTTCCCATTTCCACTTAGGAGGATTATCCTCCCAAATCCTTCAACTATTTTCAAGATTATGGATCGTCTTCGAGAGAGTATAGCATAGATATGGATCGTCGTCTTCTTCTTCGGTTGTATGTTGTATTTATATAGTGGCGGAACAGAGAGGGATTTTGTATGTATGGATGTATGGAGAATAGCGTAGATTAGAATCGTCATCTTCTTCAACTGTATGTTGTATGCATTTTCAATGGCGGATGACTGCAAGTTGTATGTATGTAAACTTTTCCTTCTTTTTTTTGCTTATCCAGCACAACTATATGCGCTGATACAGTCTATTGAGTGTGTGCATTACAACCTATTGTGACTGTGCTATTGTATGCGTTGACACAGCGAACTTAAGCGAACACATACAACCTATCGTGATTGTATCCAGCACGACTGTATGCGTTGATACAACGATTTTGAGCATAACTTATACAAAACGCATACAGGATATGCAGGGATACTTATAGCTATGAATTGTAAATATGCAAACTTACGTCTCCTAATTAGGCTCTAAACTATAGTTGTTTATAAAATTTCCTATAAAAAATCCTAATAGATATATAAATTAATATATATTTTGTTAATTTGGTTTGATAGTTTTGTTTTTTCTTTTAGTACCAAATCAAATAAAATATCGTCAATTTTAATACCAAACTAAATAGAAAAATAAATTGATATATAGTCAGTTTGATTCAATTTTCGATTTGAAGTGTGTCTTTTCAAAATTTCTTTGACCTATTCAATTGATGGAGTGTGTTTTTCTATGAGTAATTTTGGTGAATAGGTTCAATACGGTAATTTTTAATATAAGAGAGGATATATTCTAGCCAACAAACTTTCTAATTTAAATTTGTAAGAAGTGTTTTATTAATTTACTATAAGTTCATAAATATTATGATGGCACAACTTGGAAACACTTACTTATGTGACACGCTTTTCTTTTAGTCTATCCAAAAGAACGTCACGTTTCTGTAACTAATACCAACTTAATTTCAAAATTCTCATTTTGTCCTTAATGATATAATTTATAGCTAAGCAAATGTTTAATGTTTGTTTTAGATCACAAAATTCAAAAGTTTTTTTTTTTAACTTTGTGCTTAGTCAAACAGAGCCACATAAATTGGATGGAGGGAATATTAATTTGTAACTTTAGCTGATATATTTTGTGTGCAAAACATAATGTACCTTTCAAACGATAGTTGTAATATTAACTTTAGTAGTGATCAAAGACTAAATTTAAGAATATAAAGAAGAGTCTTAAATCTCGTAGTCTTAATACATAAACTTTAGTAGTTCAACCGTCATTCCGGTTTATGCATTTTAGCAAACATATACAATGTATTTACGTACATAAGTATAATTTTACGAAATTATCGGATATAGCTACACTTTGAGTTTGTAGCAAATACCTTCTACGCACTCATTTTTTTTTCTCTGTTTCCTTTACTTCTTTCGACTGAGATTTTGAGGCTTTACTGCTTTTTCTTTTCTTCAAGTTTGGGGTCAGATTTGTGTGAAATTTGAAGACCTCCACTTCGATTCTCTCCAATTGATTCTTCTTCGTGTTCACATTTTTGAATTATCACCTCAATTCAATAAAATTTTCAATATTTAATGGCAATTTCTTCTTTCCCATGTCCACCTAGGAGGATTATCCTCCCCAAATCCTTCAGTTATTTTCAAGATTGTGGATCGTCTTTGAGAGAGTATAGCATAGATTTGGATCGTTGTCTTCTTCTTCGACTGTATGTTGTATGTATATAGTGGTGGAGCAGAGAGAAATTTTGTATGTATGTTTGGAGAGTAGCGCAGATCAGAATCGTCGTCTTCTTCAACTATACGTTGTATGCATCTTCAATGGCGGGTGACGGGAAGTTGTATGTATGTAAAAAATTCCTTTGTTTTTTGCTTATCCAGCGTAACTGTATGCGCAAATACAGTCTATTGAGGGTGTGCATTACAACATTGTGACTGTGCTATTGTATGCGTTGACACATCGAACTTAAGCGAACACATACATCTTATCGTGACATGACTGTATGCGTTGATACAACGATTTTGAGCGAACGTATACAAAATGCATATAGGATATGCAGGGATACTATTAGCTATGAACTGTAAATATGCAAACTATAGTTACGTCTCGTAATTAGGCTCTAAACTATAGTTGTTTATAAAATTTCATTTAAAAAAATCCTAATAGATATATAAATTAATATATATATTTTGTTAATTTGGTTTGATAGTTTTTTTTTTCTTTTAGTACCAAATTAAATTAAATATCTTCAATTTTAATACCAAACTAAATAGAAAAATAAATTGATATATAGTCAGTTTGATTCAATTTTCGATTTGAAGTGTGTCTTTTCAAATTTCTTTGAACTATTCAATTGATGGAGTGTGTTTTTCTATGACTAATTTTGGTGAATAGGTTCAATACAGTAATTTTTAATATAAGAGAGTATGTATTTTAGCCAACAAACTTTCTGATTTAAATTTGTAAGAAATATTTTATTAATTTACTACAAGTTCATAAATATTATGGTTGCACAACTTGGAAAAACTTACTTATAAGACCAAGCTGTGAATTTTACCACATAATATGGTGTTTTATTCGTCCCAATTTATGTTGTACACTTTATTTTTTAGTCTGTCGCAAAAGAATGTCACCTTTCTATAGTTAAAACCAGCTTAATTTCAAAATTCTCATTTTGTCCTTAATGATATGATTTATAGCTAGGCAATTGTTTAATGTTTTTTTTTAGATCACAAAATTCAAAAGTTTTCTTTTCTTTTCTTTCTTAAACTTTGTGCCTAGTCAAACAGTGCCACATAAATTGGACGGAGGGAATATTAATTTGTAACTTTAACTGATTTATTTTGTGTGCAAAACATAATGTACCTTTCAAATGATAGTTGTAATATTAACTTTAGTAGTTCAACTGTCGTTTCATTTTATGTGTTTTAATTTGATTAGAGACTAAATTTAAGAATATAAAGAAGAGTCTTAAATGTCGTAGTCTTAATACGTAAACTTTAGTAGTTCACCCATTGTTCCACTTTACGCGTTTTAAGTTGAATGGACATGAAGTTTGAGAATATACAGAAGAATTTTGTAATTTTAAATGAAGGTACATATAACATACTACAAACACCATTTGAATCTCGTGGTCTCAACATAAAGATGTATAATTATATATAACATACCAAAAGCACCCTATGAATTTTTTTTATATACTAATTAACTTTATTACCATAACTGAAGTTATGTACGTCAAAAAAGTAAAGACTAAGATTATGAGCAACAAGCTCCACATCCCTCTCTAGTCAAACAACTAAGATAATGAGCAACAAGCTTCACATCACTGTCTAGTCTAACAACTCATAACAAGAGCAAGCAAAAGAAACTAAACAAATGACCAAAGTACTCAGCTCTGCTACATTAGATAGAAATCAAGTTGGTTTAGCCCGCAGTATGCCTTTAACCCTCCTTATTTATAATGGACCTCTGAGTTATTTGCATGATCATTGCTTCAAAATTTTGCACCTTGTCTTGAAAGATTTGATTGTTCTTTTCTCTCCAGATATAGTAGACAACAACCACAAACACCGTCATAGCGATTCCATTCCTTGGATACTTCTCATTGACATGTTGAGTTGCCCAGTTAAGTTCATAGTCCCAGGCCCTGGTATCCTAGTAATGCCTTTGCCAACTTAGTAGCTTCCCCCATATCTGAGTAGACACCATACAAGAAAAGAAGAGATGTGCTATACTCTCAGGCCCTTGTTTGCATAATGGATATACTTGATCAGTTAAAGAAAAACAAAGAGAAAAAATGAAAATAAGGGAGTGTTATTCTTGTAAGGGAGTATCATTAAGTGTAAAATGAGAATGTTGGAACTAAACAATTTCTAAATATAAAAAAAATAATATTTCTGAAATGGTATAAAAAGTAACATAAAAATTGAAACAAATGAAATATTTGTTACCAAACTTGTTGTGACACACAACAAAATGAGGAAAATCGAATTGGGATGGGGATAAAGGAGTAATGTTAATTGAAGAAATTGAACTTATGTTCTTCAAATAGGCAGATTTTTAATTTTTTTCTCTTTAGCAATTAAACTTATGACAACTGGGACATAAATTTTGTAAGGGCAAAAGTCATGCTAGATATAATTTGTGATATATTATGATGAGAAAATATAAATTTATGCTTCACGAAAAAATCATTTATTACGAGGGACACAAGTGCAAATGACGTTTGGATTTCTTGTTTGAAAAAAATAAAAACATTAATTATTTTGTAAAGAAATGAAAAAATATAAACACTCGAATTTTGGACCTAATAAAAAATAAGAAGATTCGTGAACTTAAAAAAAGAAAAAGAAAAAGCAGTTGCCAAGTGGCACTTTCTTTAACCACATATCTCCAATGACTAATTTTGACCTCACGAAGTTCTTGGCAGCAAGCAACACGCTCTCCATGTCAGCTAGTGGGTCCCACAATGATTAGCTGGCGGTACCTTTGCTGACCTTTTTTACCGACTAAACGAGTTAACTCAATAACTCAGTACTGAGTTAAGTCCACCGAGTTTGTGGTAAGAGATTACAACTTGTTCCCATCTGCGGTCTATCTTTTCCAAAACTACACGGTGGGCCCGCATCTCAACCACTAATATCCCGCCACGTGGAATTTTCATATTGTCTATCTCTTATTTACCCTTTTATCAGCTAAATACTAAAAAAACTGAAAACAGCTTATAAATTATTTTCAACAACTTATAAGCTAAGCCAAACGGGCTCTTAATACTCCCCTCCTAAATTACCTTTCTATATTTAATAACAATAACATACCTAATATAATTTTATAAGTGGGATCTAAGAAAAGTAGGGTGTACCAGATCTTACCTTAATAACAACAACCAAGTGTAATTTCACAAGTGGAGTTCGGGGAGGACAGAGTGTACGCAGGCCTTAGCTTTACTTTGAGAGGTAGAGATGCTGTTTTCGACCTTTCCATTTTTAGTAATAATTTAATTTTAAAATATTTATTTTACCATTAATGAAATAATTTATAACCACACAAATATTTATGACTCATTTTAAACCACAAATTTTCAAAATTTTGCTTTATTTTTTTTACCGTGTCAAATTAAACAATCTCATATAAAGTGGGCCGGAGGGAGTACCCTTTTTTTTTCACCCGGAGGTAGTAGTTTCTAGCCTCTAATTCATTTCCCCCATTTATTATTTATTGAAAAAATAAAAAAAAATGAATCCGAAAAAATAGTAGTGGCTGAGATTACGATTTGTTACCCCTCCTATATTCTATCGTTTCACAAAAGTGCAAAGTGGGGTCCATGGCGACTAGCGTAATAATCCTTCAACCACTAATATCCCTCCACGTGGAATTTCCTTCTCCCTATTTTAATCCTTTCTCTCTCTTATTCACCCTCTAGCACTTTCTAGCCTCTAATTTATTTCCCCTATTTTCCCATCATTGAAAAAAAGAAAAAATAAAAAAAAATACTAGTGGCTGAGGTTTTTCTTCAGATTTATGAAAAATTAAAACAAAAAGCTGTTCCCTGTTTCCTTTCTTCTTCTTCTTCTTCATTCATTTGCTTCTAACTATAGTGTTCTCTTTCTCAACTATTTCTCAACTATTTCGATTGTTGATTGTATTTGTGTACTTCACTTCTTCGATCTACTAAAAAAAAAAAAACTATGTGTTTTTGTTGTACAAGTGGTGGTGGATGAGTTTGAGTTTTCAGTTCATGCATGATTGGAAAATCTAGTACTATCTTCTTACAACATGGCTTTCTTCCAAGGTACTACTTTACTCAAATCTCTAGGGCTTTTTCCTTGTTATAGATTTCATTTTGGGCTAAACTTAAGTCACCGTTTGGACATAACAACTGTTAAATTTGGAAAAAAGTAAGTATTGTTTTCAAGTTGAAAATAGTATTTGGACATGAATACAGATTAGAGTTGTTTTTGGAATTTTGTGAGTAATTTGGAGTGAAAATTGTGAAAACAATTCTATGTCCAAACAGTTTTAACAATTCAAGTTTTTGCTTAGATTTGAATTTGACTAACTTAGGGGGCGTTTGGACATAAGGATTGCGAAATTTGAAAAAAAATAAATAGTATTTGTTTTCGAGTTGAAAATAGTACTATTTGAATATAAGAGTTGTGTTTGGACATGAATATAAATTGGAGTTGTTTTTGGAATTTTGTGAGTGATTTGGAGTGAAAATTGTGAAAACAGCTTTTTGACGATCTATGTCCAAACATTTTTCGGGAAAAAAGTGAAACTATTCATGGCCAAACAGGACCTAAGCTGATTCAGCTGTGAAATTGCTTACTGAATTAACAAGTAGCTAATTGAGTTTATTTATCAGTGGGTATATTGTTGTTGTTGTTGTAATTGAGTTTATTTATGAAACTTACTACTTTTGTGTGTTTATTTGATTTTGTAAAGGTTTAGGCATCATGCGGTTCGTTTTGGTGAGCAATTCTGGATAAGGAATTTTCTGTCTACCACGTCTCTCCTGGTGGACTCTGATTTAATTTTAGAAAAATCAAAATTAATTAGCAGATAGTACTTGCTGTATATTTTAGTAATCTGGAGGAAGGTCTGAGATATTTATGAATTTCCATTTTAAATTAAGATCTTATAATTGATTATGGAGAAACGAAGGCGGATCATTATACAATGTCTGTTTGTTACATGTTCCTCTCTTTTGCAGTAGTGTTACATTATCAGGTTCTTTTGTACTACACAACCACGGCTAAACTATATTTGATAGTAACTGATGTTGTGGGGAGAATCGGAAGAAGAAGATTCGTTCTGTATCCCCTGTTTGTCCCTGAGGACTTGAAGCAGCGCTAGCTACGTTTGGTCCTTGTATTTTGATGGACGCTTACTCCTCCGGGGAGGACCTTCTTGTTAAGGTGCCTTATTTTGTATAATAATATGACTCTACTTTTTGGTTGATAAGCTATTTATACAAGTCTAATGATGTTGTTTTTATGGCAGACAAGGAAACCTTATACAATCACTAAGCAACGAGAGCGATGGACAGAGGAGGAGCACAATAGGTTCCTAGAAGCTTTGAAACTCTATGGGCGTGCTTGGCAGCGCATAGAAGGTACAATTTATGTTCCTCTTTCATTTTATTTGTTGGAACCAGACTATTAGCCTTAGTATCTTTCTGATAAATATCATTCGTGGCAACCAGTATGCAGAAAATCGATTAGTGCATGTATTTGTGAAAATACGTCTTTGTCTGATGACTCTTGTGATGTTTCTTTTATCACTTACAGCTCAATCCACTGAATATCTCGTCTTTTGGGATTTGGGGTCAACATTCTATCTGTTATGCGTCTATGCATTCTCTTACCTTGAGGCTTTTTTGTGGTTGTTTAGTTTTTTTATTCTTTTGCTATTGTGCAGAACACGTAGGAACAAAAACTGCAGTGCAGATCAGAAGTCATGCGCAAAAGTTCTTTACAAAGGTCATTAGCTACCTTTGACCTTATGCTTAGTTACATCATTTACTTGATGGTTCCATGATTTGATTTTATTGTGCATCACACTTACTTTATAGACTTATTGATCATTGTTTGCTGTCAGCAAGTACATATTCTAAATAGATATCTCTCTGTGAGTCATATAAATAAACATATATCAATAGGGGCAATGATCTTCAAGTCTAATTGCCACCTGTGACGGAAAAACTTCCACATGCTTGACCCACAATTGTTTGGGTCAGGCACATGGGGACGTGCTGATTACATAATATGAATAGGAATATGACCCGCAAGGGTGGCTCAGTTGGTTGAGCATGGGGCTTTCATAATGGAGGTCTCAGGTTCGAAACCCCTGCCTACGACAGTAGGGGATTTGCCTTCTGGGTCGAGCTCGTCGCACGAGGCTTACCTAGTGCGGGTTACCTCTTCTGTGTGGTTTGCGAGCTATTGCACAGGAGCTGGGTTTACCCTGTGCGCACCCGAAGGGTAGCGGCTGCGGGTTCCCATGTCATAAAAAAAAAATATGAATAGGAATATGAATATCCTTCAACTCCCACCGAACAAACCACATTAATATAGCTACCCCAAATTCCATCATTATAAGGTCAATATTGTTGAGAATCTAATTGAGTAAATAAAAGTGTCATCTCTCTGACAACTTACTTTTAGATGAGATGGTCACAGTCTTCAATATGGTATCAGAGCAGGCATAGGTCCTGGGATCGAGTTATCAAAAAAGAAAAATTCACATGCTGGGCCCATGAAAAAGATTCAGGTCCGCACATGAAGGGGCGTGTTGAGAACATAATTAAATAAATAAAAGTGTGCTCTCTCTAACAACTTAAGCTTTTAGATGAGATGGTCACACACTTAATAAATATAAGAGTCTAAAGTAAATACATGCGTCAACATGAAGCTAGCTTTTCTAATTCAAAATGTAAGTTAGGCCTGTGGCCATATTACATAAGTAGGGAAAAAGGTAGTAACATCATCATTAACATGATAAGAGAAATAAAATGATAGTTCCCATGTACACAAATAAACCTTTCACAATGTAATTAGAACCTCCAAGAACATATATGATAATGATGGCACGGGACATAAATTCTCAGCTCATCCAAAAAAATGCTACCTATCCCATGCACCCTTGGGAGTGGAGGTGGGGCCCATCAAAAGTAACTAGCATGTACCATCTGCTTCGAACACAATAGGATCTGAAACAATCAAGTAAGTTGCCCCACGAAGCATCATTGACTCCTCACAAAAAGATTTCGAGTCTCGTCTTTAAAACTCCAGGGTGCAAGATAAAATAATATATATTATGACATTTCATAACAATGCAGTTAATGAAACTTTAAACAATTGAAAAACAGTTCATGTGAGAGCTGACAAAATTTGAGTCAAAGCGTAATTTAGAAACTACTTCTTTTTAAGTTAGGGAGTCTCTTTATACAATGACATCATCATATCATCATATATACACCATGAGAAGTATCATGACGGACGGCTGACACCCAATTATCAAGGCAAACTCACCCTATTGTTGTATGAGTCAACTGTTGGAGGGGCTAGCACCCTAAATGTTGTACTCCCAATTTAGGTTGGTAGTAGTAGTAACCATCTTGGTTTAACTATTATCCTACGCTGGCATGTTTAGTTTCTAGACAAACATTTCAGCTTTTTAGAATGAATGACCTCTCAATCTTAAGGTTCTACCAAAAACATTTAACGTCATCATTTGATCATCTGATCAAGGGGGTAGAAATGTGTTTTGGGTAGTTGAGGAGTAGTCTCCGGTCCCTTATTTATATTTGGTGCATCCATGTAGTTCCATAGAGGATTGGGTGAATTTTTTGGAGAATCATATTTTTTTGTAGGTTCTTTACCTTTTGGCATACTTCTTGTATATGCCCGATTTTGGCCCTTTGATTAATGAACTGTTTACCTGATAAAAGAAATCATCATTTGATCATTTTTAGGCCCATAACTCATCAGGAGTTTGTCATATTTAGCCCACACAACAACAAATATACTTAGTGTAATCCCATAAGTGGGGTTAGGGTAGGGTAGGATGGGATGTACGCAGACCTTACCCCTAGCGTAATGTTGCCCATAAATAATAAAAAAAATCATTGCTTTAATATTAACTTGATAGCAATTCAGTATCTGCAATCAAGTTAAACATGTGAACATGAAGCATTAGCTCAACCTCCTCATTTACTTTCATAGAAACTTCTCAAGTTATTATAAACTCATTGTTGTGCTATCTTTAATTTCAAGGCAATCAATTAGCCAACATATCTTGCTCATTGACTCATACACACGAAACTATGCAAACATCTTTATAAGCTTACATTCATGCATTTTTTGCAAAATCGTCTTAAAGGAAGGTACATGTTAACTTACATTGCTATACCTTCCAAACAAGCTCAACAACGCTCCAAACATTTAATTCAACTCAATCTACACTATTGTAATCGATTTCTATCAATTTGAGTTCAGTTGAATTTGTTTCAATTCATTTAGAGTTTACAAAGTGGCTACAACCCCTCTTCCAATCCAAATTTCACTTTTCCATAAAGTGCACTTGATAATTCAAAAAAAGGGCAGTTGTCACAAAGCATCCCGCATTAGTAGGTTCCGGGGAAGGGCCGCACCCCAAGGGTGTGATGTAGACAGCCTACCATAATGCAATTGCAAGCATTAGTGACGGCTTCCATGGCTTGAATCTGTGACCTATAGGTCACATAAAGACAACTATTAATATATTAGAATCACCAGAAACAAACATTCCAACCACCACCTATTGTCGTACTATTCATCTTCTTCTACCAATACCCACAACCTCCACAAATGGTGGAACCTATGGTTCATTTATTAGCACTTTCCAACCACCAATCAACACTATTAATATCATTTACCTTGTAAATAACCGTAAAAAATTGAATTTGGAGTGGTGGAATCACCTTCGCGGACCAAATTTTGAAAAATCAAAGTTTAGGGTGTTCTTGACCAACTTGAAGATTTGGGAAAAAATATATAGATTCAAAGGTTGAATGATGTTAACACAGATGTTTAAAAGTAGTATTTAACTGAAAAATACTCCAAAAACACCTTGGTTAGTGGGGAGTTGGTCTTGGTCGGATTTGCTTGACAGAGAATAGTCCTAACTCATTGGGTGTACTTGCAAGGGTGGCTCAGTTGGTTGAGCATGAGGCTTTCGTAATGGAAGTCACAGGTTCGAAACTCCCTACCTACGACTGCAGGGGATTTGCCTTCTAGGTCGAGCTCATCGCACGGGGCTTGTCTATTGCGGGTTATCTCTCTTGTGTGGTTTGTGGGCCATTGTACAGGAGCGGAGTTTACCCTGTGCGCACTCAATGGATAGCGGCTGCAGGTTTCCTCGTCATAAAAAAAACTCATTGGGGTGTTAAAATTAGCTAAAATCCCGTGCATGGGGTATTTATAGGCTGTACCAGTCAGGTGCACGCTTTTTCGCGCTTTGAATATCTCTATTCTAGCAACTTATTCAGTTAACTTTTTGTGCGCCCCCTCAATTGCGCAAAAAAAGCCATAACTTTTTTGTAGGGATGTTCAAATGATGAACGGTTGGAACCATCGGAAACTAGACTTGAAGGGCTACAATTTCATGTTTTAGTCATAGCCTAATTTCTTGGATATTGTGAGTAATGCTCGTTTAAAGTTAGGTCTTGTGCTATCTTGGGCGACTTTTTCCATGTTTTATTTCTGTTGACCTTCCTACCACTCCAAACCCCTTCCAAAACACACCGTAATCTCGTTGACATATTCCAAGGATTGTGTTACCCTCGTGTGGGTCTCACACACCTTTGGGCTACCTTAAGAACTTAGTTAAAGTTTTTAATTGTCTTGAATTGTAATGATATGGATCTTGGTCCTAACTCAACCCCAAAGGCTAGCTCAAGAAGTGAGGATTGCCAAGCCAAGCCATATTAAAGAGACCACCCATCCCCTTGAAGACCAATGTGGGACTTCTTCACACCCCTCAAGCACAATTCTGTACATTCGGAGCATGGACAATTTAATATGGGGGCTCAACATTGGCAATCATGTAAAGAGATGGACACTGGGCCTAACTCAACCCTAGAATCTAGCTCAAGAGGTGAGGATTGCCCAAGCCATATTAAAAAGACCACCCATCTCTTTGAAGACCGATGTGGGACGACTTCATGAATAAAAAAAAAAAAGGGCAGCCCGGTGCACTAAGCTCCCGCTATACGCGGGGTCCGGGGAAGGGCCGGACCACAAAACGTCCAAAACTTACGGGGCTTTACACTATCTCTCCTAAAGCCTGAAGCTTTTAAGTAGAGGTGAATTATACTATTTGAGATGCTTTAGTCAACGCTCTTGGTTTGGATGTTTCTATTCTACATATGTACCTCACATTGCCTAAAATACTTTTGGGAGTGACTTGGTTAATATGATATTAGAAGTAAAACTCTATATGATAATCTGATCCTCTTTTCTTGGGTTGGGAATGTGTGTCATGTGATAGTATGTATGTTGTATGCAAACTCATGATTATAAGAGTAGTCATAGTCTCAAGGTACGTCAAGGCTGAATGATCCATTCTTTTGCATTTTTTTAAAGCAACTGTTTGTTTTATATTCACCCATAGTTTTGAAACTTTTATTTGCGTTGATGGACTTTTTGTAAAGTGTGATAGTATGTGAACTTTAACACTGTGTAAACTGTGGGAATAAATTCAATTCATGGAAAACTGAAAAAGACTCAATCTATTAAAATGAAGTTCATGAATTCCAGTGCTCTGCTTCATGATTCCAATCATCTCTTAGGTAGACAAACTTCTCTTTAGAGAGTGACTTGGTTAGTATGTCAGTTAACTATTTTGAGTTGTTCAATGCTTGAGTTAAGTTAAGACCGTTTTCAGAAACAATAAAAAAAAGATCAGTTTCAGAAACTTCTATGATGAAATGGTATTTTATGATTATGTGCTTTCATCTGTCATGATTACTTGGTCTCCACTCATGACTATAGTAGATTTGTTCTTACCATGGATTACACTTTCTTTGTCGTCTTTATAGCCAATATCTTTACGTAGCCAATTAACTCATGGCGTTTTTGATATAGCAATATATTCTGCTTCAGAGAATGATTGAGCAACAACCTTTCCCTTTTTCGATAACCAAGAAAATATTCCTCATCCAAGTGCAAACAAAATTTTAGAAGTACTTTTCATGTCATCCTGCCTTCCAGCCCAATCTCTATCTGCATAACCAATCAAGTTCACATAATCTACAGACATCAGATATTCCATAGTCTGAGTACATTTCAAGTATCTCATGAATTTCGCTTGGTTCTTGCATGAATTTTGACGGCAGACTTGCTGCAAATGCTAAGTTTTTGTAGTAATAAGATATAACAACTTGCCTATCAGTCTTCTATGTTGAAGTAACTGCATTCTTTTCACATTATTGTTCTTCTATTGTCATTAGTTCCTGTCGGGTTTACACTGCTTGCAATTCTCCGTCTTGAATTGATTAAGCATATTGCTTCATACTCCTATCAAAACGAATACCTTCTCCTTTATTTGGGACGCTTCAATCCCTTGGAACAATAATGCAGGATTCGCGTATCAGTCATCTCGTAAGTTCTCCCCGTGTTACTTCTGCGTTCATTCATGAGGCTGAAATTTTTACTGAAAACCAATCATCTACATGGATGCAGAGAATAAGCACCTAAATCCCATTGATCAAAACATAAAAATTATGGTCAGATGTGCTTTGTGGATAACCTAGTGAGATAACGATTATTCTCATAGTATCAAGTTCAAGGAGCTTCTTTTAACCCACGATCACCCCTTTCAACTTATGAACTCTATTTCTTTTGTAAGAAAAAAAAATTCTATGCTCTCCTCTTCTCACCCAGAAACCTTGAGATTGGTTAACATAAACTTTCTATATAAGTAATTTCCTCACAAAATTCCTAAAAACATAGATCTTTTAATGGAACTAAGATCAAGTTGAAAAGTCTTTACCATTACTTTTGAGTTGCAAGAAATTAACAATTGAATAGCTTCTAGCTGCAATAGGTGAAAATGTCATAAGCAAAGTATCCTCTTTTTCCGTGAATTCTCCTGCAACCAGCCTTGCTTTATTGTCTGCGGAGAGTCATTTTAATCTAACTATATTTTGTAGATCCATCATAGTGCACTCATCTCTCTTCCTTGAGGTAGATGAACCAGCCTGATGCTTGGTTTGGTCAATTATGTGTCTCCCTTTTCATTGCCTTTTAGTTAGGCTTCTTCTTTCACTACTTCTGCCGCATTTCTGGTTCAACTGTTATAAAATTTCAAAACTCATATACTTCTATCAGACTCTCTTTTCTTGGAGGAGAAGTTGAATATGTTGTTGGGTCTTCAGCTAGATTGATATTTAAAGTTGAAGGAGATAATAATATTACTTCAACTTTTGCTTCCTTGGTTGTATATGGTGACCTGCACTTCACATCAAATTCCAATTATCATCCTCATGAAAATATGACGTCTTTGTTAACAACAGTTTTTCTAGCATTAGCATTAAGCAAGGAATACCTTTAGTTTCACAGAACTATTGTAGACAACTTACATGAAAGCATCTTCACTTTTTTCATCAAATTTGCTACTTTTTTTTTTCTATATGATTATGAGCATAACATATGCTGTCAAAAACTTAATTTAAAAAAAAAAAAATGCTTTCGAAAATCCTAAGATGACTTACATATGGGTTCACTCCACTCTGTGCTTCAATTGGAGGTCGCTTGTGCCACAACTTTGGTAGGACAATGATTCAGGATGTAAACTGTTGTGTATGTAAACTACTGCCAAAATTGTTAAGTAACCCTTTCTCATTTAACATAGCTCCTGCTAGGACGTTTATAGAGTCATGCCGCTTCGAGATTTTGCTCTGCGTAGATTCAATCAAAGCTCAGCTTGATTTATCTCATTCTCAGTCAGCAGGCGGTTAGGCTCGGTAAAAACTCTTGGTTATGCTCGGTCTCAAGTCTCAACTAAGTAAGATAGGCTTGACTCGGCTCGGTTGGCTCGGTTGAGTTGCAAAAGCATTCATTTAAAAATAAATTTAATTATTAACTAAAAGTAGTAATTAATTTATTTGTTAATTTGGTAATCAATAAATAAATATTTTAAGTTTGTATTTTGTGCGTTTTTAATTCTATGCAATTAAAATTTTAATCAGATTATAACTTAAGCCTACTTTATGATTGAGTAAAATGTAATTACTTATAAAAGAATGATTAAGATGTAATGCATAAAATTTTAAAGTTAAGAATGCAAACTTAACGAAATCAACTTATTACAAGACTTTTTAATTTATTTTTTGCTTTGAACGTTCAATTTTATTTTATATATTTAATTGACCTTGTCAGAAAATAAGCCCTAAATATAAACTAGTATCTTATATTTCAATAACATATGAATTCAATTATCAAATTAAACTATTAATCTTATACTTCATATGTCCCATTTTATGTGAAGGACTTTCCTTCTCGTTTCTCCCAAAAATAATGTAACGTTTTTTGTATTTAAAGATAACTTAAATTTAAACTTCCTATTTTACTCTTAATGAGATGATTTTATAAGGCCACAAGTTCTAAAAGGCAGTCTTTCTTTGTTTCATAAACTCCGTACCAGAAAAAACATCATTACATGAAATAAGAGGGAGGTAATAATCCTTTTTCTAAATTCATCGTTTTATTATAAAAGTAAATTTTCTTTTCTTTTTCTAAGAAAAAAATTGTGAAAGTAATTTTTTCTAAAGGTGTAGTAGTGCCGCACAGAAGCGAAAGTTAAATAGTCAACTTGGACTTGGCTCTGCTCAAGTTGATTGTAGTGTAGCAAAGGTCTCGGCGTGGTACTATATCAACTTGGTTGAGTTGATGACCCTCTCTCATTTTATCCTCAATATATGTTACTTCACCTTGTGGTGCATGTGGTAAGTTCATCTTGGCATCCACATCTCCATAATACTTATCTTGTGGATATATTGGACCTTAGCAGCCCAATATTCACTACCCAGTGTTGTGAAAGGCGCTCGCCTTACGCCTTTTGGCGTGAGGCGAGGCGAGGTGAGCCTGTCTCGCCATAGACAGCCAAGGCGTGGCAATTTTCAGAAGGCGAGCCAAGGCGAGCATAGCGAATGGCGAGGCGAGGCGACGCCTTTTGATTTTTTTTTTTTTTTAAAAAGTTGCTGACTATATTAAAACAGAACATAAATATTTACCTAGGTCCTAGGGTTTCATTTATATGTTTCTTCTTCTTCTTCTTCTTCTTCCATTAGCAGCAGTTTCAGGTAAGTTTCTTCTTCTTTTGTTTCTTTTTTCTTTCCGGCGTGCCTGGCTTTTTCCGGCAGCAGAACAGCCTTTTTCAGGCAGATTCTGACTTTCCGACAGGCAGCCGGTGACCCAATTCGGGCAGGTTATTTTTTTTTACTTTTGGAGATCTTGAAGAAGAATAGATGTTTCTTCGTTATAATTTGGTTAATGCTAACAGTACAGTAGTACACTTAGGGACCTTATGACTTATTAACTATCTAGTTGCCTAGTTGGAGACCTTTAGACTTTATTATCAACTATCAACTATCTATTTTTAGTTTTTTCAATTGAAATATTTGCTAGTATTTTGTTGAGTATTTGAGTTTTTGGGTATTTATATGTGCATATTTAATATTTTAATTTTTTGTGTTAATTCTCGCCTCGCTTCCAAAAGGCGTTCGCCATGCCACGCCACACCACTCCATGAGGCGAGCCCTTGTCGCCACGCCTCGCCTTTCGCCATCCTAAACACTGTCACTACCATATAATATTGTTGGTGTTATAATTGTTATTTTGGTAGGCATCCTTCCATCATAGCACTCCGGTAGCATTTCTATATGTCAACCATCTTGTTTTAAATCTGAGTAACATTTTCAATCTATAATTCCATTCTCTTGAAACAACGATTCTAAATACCTATGTTGTTTGTGTTTTGGCACAACAATTCTGTCTAGTCTCACCTCAACTTCGCTCTTCTCATGCTGACTAAACTTGCATTCATGTACTTGATATTATTTTTACTTATCCTAAAACTCTTACTCTCTAGAGTTTTTCTCCATAGTTTAAGTTTTTGGTTGGAATTATCATTGGTTTCGTCAATTAACACTATTAGCATCAAATAACATATACCATGATACCTCATCTAGTATTGTGTCGGTTAGCTCATCCATAACCAGGGTAAGCAAGTACGGGCTCAGTGTCGATCCTTGGTATAGACCCACTGTTATAGGGAATTCTTTTGTACCTCCTACTACTGTTCTCACGCTAGTGGCGACTCATTTGTACATGTACTTTATGGCATTCATATATTGAATATGAATCCCTCTCTTCTCCATCACCCACCAAGGATCTTTTGCGGTACTCTATACTTTCTCTTAGTCAATGAAGACCATGTGTAGATCTTGCCTTTCGCGATAAATTTCCATAAATCTTCTTAGCAAATATATAGCCTCTGTTGTATATTTACCAATCATACATCCAAATTGGCTCTATTACTCTTATCGCATTCCGAAGTCTACACTTTATCACTCTTTCCAGAATTCATCCTATGACTCATGACTTCAATGACCCGATAGTTCACACAACTTTGAATATCTCCTTTGTTCTTATAAATTGGAACAAGAGTACTCTTTCTCCACTCCTCGGCCATTCCTACCACTTCTTAGTATAGCATTGAATAGCTTGGTGAGCCACTCTACTCCAACCTCTCCTAGACACTTCCAAACCTCAATGGGGATACTATCTGGACCCCAAGATTTTCTTATCCTTATATTTTCCATGGCATCCTTTATCTCTGATGGCTTAATTCTGTGAGTGCAGTTAAAGTTTCTATCATGCACAGACATCTGCAGGTCCAAAATGTTATTCTTTTGGTTTGAGTTGAACAATTGATCAAAATAGCCTCTGCATCTCTCATTAATCTCATTATCTCTTGTCAAAATTTGTCGAGAATCATCTTTAATATACTTAGTTTAAATCCTTAATCATTCTTCAGTCTTGCAACATTTCTTTCTCCTCTTAACGTGTCCCTAGCTTTTGGTACAAGCCATCTAGAGCTTCCCCTCGGGCTTTACTAATAATAGCCTTCTTAGCTTCCTTTTTATTTTTGCTTGGATTCTCTTCCTTTATTACCTGTTGTATATCAGAGATTTCCTAACATCTTAATGCATTATTACTTTTTTTAAAAGGTTTGCCCAATCTAGTTCAATATTAGTCTCTGTTTTATACCATGTTGCAATTATTTAAGATTGTGGGAATACAAGCTCGGGGAAGCTCGTGTAGGATCGAGAAAATGTGGCCAGTGAGTCATATTGCATTTCAAATTCTAATCCTCTTCTCCGTACTCCAGTATCGTATAAAAATCGAGTCAACCCAGAAGGTTATAGAATAATTTAGGTTTTTGGCCAATTTACTAATTTCCGATCGTATTATAGGGACTTTCAGGTGCAACTAGGAATGTTAAAGTTTAATGATGGAAATTAGAAAATCATATGATCTTTTAACTACAGTTTTTGATTAATTAGCTAAGTTGATTGGGGAAAGACTAGAGGTGGATTAAGTGTAGAGAATGACTTCTTTTACCAAGCTATGGTTGGAGACACTCGAGTCAAGAATCTGTGAGCCAAAAGATGAAGATTCCCTGGACCAATATAAGTAGTAGATGATGATGATGATGATGATATGAGATTGAGAGCTGTGCTATTAGGAGTTAAACTTATTCCAGATCGAAGACGGATAATTACTCGAATCGAATCGAGGAGATTTGAAGAGGATATCTGAAGGCGAGAAGGAACAAAGACTTACTGACATAGCAGCAATGCGATTTAAGGGACGACGAAGGTGTGAAAAGGAACATGAATCTGGATTCTTGAATTGATGATCGGGAAAGAAAATTGGTTAATTCGAAGTTCAAGGCTAGGAGACATGGGGATTGTGGTTGAAGCAAGGTCCTCCAGGGATACACAACTGCTGGTGCCACACGAGCTACTGAATTTGGTGGGTCGTCATTGGAGCCCGTTAATCAAAGTCAAACGGTTCTAAAAACCAAAGGGACTCTGGAGCCCCGGACCAAAGAACCGATCGTGGATTATATTATAAGGGAAATGCAGTAGGAGGTAAAAAAAATTAAAATCGTCAGTGGATATGAAGAAACACAGACAAAAAAACACCTGGAAGGACCTCAGATTTAGGGAGTAAATGTGAAAGATTATGGAGATCCCACATACCAATTCAAATCGAAGAGGCAAAAGTAACTTGTGGATTTCAGGTCAAATTTGAGAAAAGTAGAATGGATTGGTAATGGAGGTGTTGTTGCTGCCACAGTACAGGAGAAGTTCTGTCTGACATCTAATTGAAGACAAGTGGGGACAAGGAAATCATTAGTCATCTTAGATTTTAAAAGATGGCAAACCCAGAGAATACCAAGGAAGATACTGCCTGCACTTCGGCAATCTGTTGGTACGAATCTGAAACTGAAAGGGAACTACTCCAGGTCTTGAATAGCTGCGATTTAATAGGGCAGAAATAAATCAATTAAAATAAGGTTGAAATTTGAGTTGTAGCAGTTATAAGTCCTAATATATTAAACTTTTCATGAGCTCTAATGTTTAGTTGTTGAGACTTCCAAATAAGGATGTGGATTAGGCATCTTGAAATAGTGGTTGTTGAAAAACTACCATATTTTGTATGTAATTTGAAAAGATGGACTAACATGAGCTGAGAAAAAGTACCTTGATAATCTGGAGTAAGGGCATAAGGATCAACTAACATGGAAAGTTGACTATAAAAAGTATATATGGTAAGCCCCCAAAGACTAGGAGCACCCTATAATTCGTTGTGAAGTCAAGGCCCAAATGGGAAATTGCTCATAAGTTTTCTCTGTAGATGATAGTTTGGTATAGTATACCTGTTAATATATAGAAATGTTTACCGTTGTTTTAAAAAAAAAAAAAAAAAAAAAAACATCATGCACTGAAAGGAAATCAATCAACGTGGACTTCAATAGGAATAGATGATAGTCATTTACTCATGCCGTCTCAACTTATGGGACACTTTTTCCTTTTTAGTCAGTCCCAAAAAGAATGACATCTTTCAGTAATAAATTGATTTTAACCTTCCGATTTTACCCAATGATTTATTGCCATGGAAATTTCTCAGGCCTGTTTTAAACCACAAGCTCTAAAAATCTTTCTTGCCCTTTTAAACTCCGTGCCCAGTCACACCTTCACTTAATTTGGGAAAGAGGAAGTAAGAAATAAGGTGTTAATTTCTTTTGCTTGAACAATAGTTGGTCTTATAATTAAAAAGTTTTGAGTGAAAGACCATTTTCACATGGTATCAGAGCCTCTAAGATCTTGGTACAGCCTCAAATAGCTTCTGTTGCCGGTGGGCGGTCGCCGCCCATTGATGTCTCCCGCCTGGCCAGCCATTCTTTGAACAATAGGGAACAATTCTTTCAAATGACATGAACATTTCTGAAGCTATGAATACTAACGTAGTAACATAGACAAAATGAATTGAAAAAGAAGCCACTTATGGTAAGATAAGTCGAAACAAGCATAGAATGTTCTAGTTTTGTTCTTCAAGAACATGCTAGTAGTTTATAAAACTAGCTTGATATTGGGTGTGTTTGGTATGGAGGAAAACATAAAATGTTCTAGTATTATTCTTCAAGAACTTGTTGGAAAATATTTTTCAATTTTCTCTTGTTTGGTTGGTCAAAAAACACACATTTTCTCCGGGAAATCAAACTCCTTAAAAATGAGGAATGACTTCCCTAATGGAAGTGGGGAGAACAAGTTCTACAAGTCACATTCCTAAGTTCATTGTCTCCTCCCCACCCACCCAACTCCCCCAAGCCTACCCGTTGACCATCCCACCACTCGCCACCCTCGAACCCCCACTCCCCATTCTATCCCGCAAAACCCACTTGTTTTCCAAGAAAACATTTGTTAGGAAAACATTTTACTCCATGCTAAACACACCCATTGTGAATGCTCATACTTCAAATTATAGGGTGGTAGATATATCTTTTTCTTGCTAAATTGCAGTTTAATGGAAAAGGAGGAATGAGATAACACTTTGAATTTAACTTGTAGGTTAAACATGATGTCATGAGTCATTGCTAATGTAAGTGGCAGTTACGCCAAGTTTATTACTTAGTAGTCCTTTTCTGCGTAACATCTAAAAATTGACCAAAGGTACAAAAGCGGACAAACTTATTTGGCTATAAAACTAAACTAATCGAGTCTAAGAGTTTGGACTTTGTTAAGGGAATAGATTAGATAAATCTGAAGAAAAGAAGAGTATATTATATAGTCATGTTGAGAAAAGGAATTTTGGATCTAACTTATCTTGAAAGGTAGTTTAAGCGGTGAGCATTGTCCAAGACCATATGAAGAGATTAGAACCCATACATTTAACAGCTGTTGGATTTTAACACGCCCCACGCACAACACATACATTTAACAGTTGTTGGATGTTAACATACCCCACACACATACATTTAACAGTTGTCGGATGTTAACACACACCACACACAATTAGTGTTGGATATCTATTATAGAGTAGCATAACGTGGGTGGCCCAACATTAGTAGCCGAACAGTATGATGAGTCTGGTTGATACCTATTACGACCCAAAACTAGAGTGTGGTGACCAACACTCAATAAACTAAACCTTGTCAGGTAAATCCATATCTGTATTTCCCATTATACATCATCATCATAATAAGGGCTTTTAAGCTGCCCAAATAAATGTTTATAATCACTACATGCTAAAGTAATCTTCAAATCATGGCGCTTACGCCAAACATATATATAGTACTCCGACAGGATTATCATGGAGCGTCTAAGAGATTACAAACACAACCAACATAGAGTTGCACCCTGGCTACACAAATGAATCACATAAAAAATCAAGGTCTCCACATAAGTGTGGAGTCACCAATTATGAAGAGGCGGAGAGAGATAACTCTAGCCCGTAGCACCCTCACGAGTCAAACATGTATGAAAAATATACAACTAGGGAGTAAATACGTAAAATACTTTTAAGTCTCATCGACTTCCTTCCAAAAGGTGGAACAAGCCTTTGAGACCATAAATTCATAAATCCATCGCTTAGAGCACAACTATTTGTTTTTTGTGATGAACATTTAACATTTCATATTTATCCATGAACTTTCGGATCATGTGCATGTAATAAGAAATTCATAAGACTCATTTGAAGCATAACATGTGTCATAGTCTTTATAGGAAGTCCTACTTTGCTCATGAGAGCCATACTTATAATCCACCCATGAGGGCCATAGAGGGTCATACTTTCTTGTAATTTGCCTCTTAAGGGGTTATGTTTTTTGATACTTCACCCACGAGGACCACACTTGCTCATGTTTTACTCACGAGGCCAAACGTACTCAATAAATGTCAAAATGTGGCTCATAAAGCCATAACAAAATTGCAGCAGCAGATCCTGCATTTCTGATGAATTTCGAGTGGCAAAACAACTATTGGTTTTTAGTTTGCAATACCAAATAACATAGACAAGCCCCCTCTCTCCCACAATGGTTTGACTTGTCATCAAGTATCAGAGCGCCAAATGAGAAAGTAAAGAAGTCAATTATCTTTATATATATATTCTTCAGTTCCACTAATAAAATAAATTTTATATTGGGAGAAGAGGAATATTTTAAAAGGGGAAAGTGAAATTCCTGGTTATGGAAGTCCTGTGTCTAAGATTAATGGAAGGAACAAACTAATTGAAACCTTTAAGTGAAGTCATAGTATTGGCCAATTGGACAAGGTAATTACTATTCTTTTACGAGAGGAAAGTTAATGGGGCTGGTTTGGCTGTGCAAACTGCTCAGCCAAACCAGCCCCATTTTTTTTTTTCAGAGGAGATGAGGGGTTGAATAACATAAACCTCTTTAGTTTAGTGGTACTAAAAGGATAGCTGCTCCCCAGTCGAGAGAGGTGTGAGGCCTCTTCTCTACAAAGTTGAATTTGATAAATGTGATTGTTTTATAATTTAACCGAATAGCACCTTCCATTTCTTCTTGGTGCCTACATGCTTGTGGCTCGGAAAGTACCTCAATTCACTGGTAATTTCGGAGTTCGAGCTCAATTTTAGAAGATAAACTTAGATCTTCATTGTCATGTCCTCATGTCTTTAATTTCAGACATAAAGACTATCTCGCAACTTGAAACTTCAGCTTTAAGGTTTCAAATTAATGCGTCATGCCTTCACCAGGAATTGAAGCTTGTTTCTTTAGGGAAAACAGAAAATCTTTGATGGCTATTGAGTTCCCAATTGAAATTTTAACTGGTCAGTAGATATACTCTTGTCTAGGCGGGGACTCTAGAAGTTGTGTTGCATGGTTGGAGAGTGACAAGTAGGCTGGAGAAGGAGTGAAGAGTGACAGGGGAGGCGGGGAAAGGGAGTAGGGGAGTGACATGTTGTTGGGGAGGAGTGAGTAAGTGCTTGGGAACGGAGCAGCAGCTGAAGGTGGAAAGGAGTGACTGGATGGGGGGATTGGGGAAGGGTAAAGGGATCAGCTCGCATGGCATTTGTAATGGGTTGGTATATTTGTTTCAATCTTGAAGCCTAGTTCTTCTTTCTTTGTTTCTTTTTTCCTTTTGGTCTTTTTGGGGAATACTAGTTAGTAGAGGGTTAAATAGGTTTAGAAGATTATTCCAGCTTGCATTGGTGGACAATTTGGGAAGAGAGAAACCAAAGTTGTTTTGAAGACAAAGCCAACCATTTCCAGAAGATTAAAATGAAGTGTTTAGGGTTGTTCTACTTTTGGTGTAAGGGAATAGGTTTAGAAGATAATGAATCAATCTCTGATGTATTAGAATCTTTGTGAGATGACACAGGATCAGATGCTTACACTTTTGTAATCTGTAATTAGGGGGACTACACAGTTTTGTGTAATATATATATATATATATATATACACAAATATGTTACTTTCTCAAAAAAAAAGAAAAAAAAGAGGGTTAAATAGGATATAATTGGCTTTTGTTTTAAACATCACCGCTATGTAAGATTTCTAATATTGGAAGTTCAGGACTACTGAGATTCCTAAAATGACAATTAGAGCGGAGGTATTATGTATTTTCCAAATTAGAGAGGTCTATTTAGTTGCACTAAACAAGATGATTCAGCTATGCAAGTCCAATGATTATAAACTCTGATTGCTCCTCTTTTCATGTTGAAATTTTCCTATAGCCATTCTGTTAAGTAACTAGTCTGTGGACTGACATTTTAGTTTCCTAATCTGGTCCAGTTGGAAAAGGAGGCTCTCACGAAGGGAGTACCAATAAGTCAAGCACTTGACATTGAAATTCCTCCTCCACGACCTAAAAGGAAACCAAGTAATCCTTACCCTCGTAAGACGAGCGTAGCAGTTCCCTCATCACAGGTGGGAACAAAAGATGGGAATTTATCGACACCTTGTTCTTCCATCTGTGAGGATAGGAACTTATTTGACCTGGAGAAAGATCCGATTACTGAGGTATGGGTTTCTCTTCATCTTGAACATCTTTTACTTTGTTTTCTTTGAAGGCTAGTTATATTCTTGTTCTTTATCAGAAACTTGGTGGAAACGAGAAGCTGGGCAATGTACAAGAAAACCAGAACAAGAAAAATTGCTCCCAAGGGTTCACTCTTTTCAAGGAAGGTGCTTCTGCAGCCTCCATGTCTTTAGGAAAGTCCTTGCAAACACATGCGGCACCTACAGAGTTATGCGCTTTAAGTGAGTCTGTGCCTGTCAACAAAGGAGTGGTTAACCATGAGATAGCAAATAAATCTTTTCTCACTGTTGAATCCAAAGATCATCAACAGTCAGATAGACTCGATGTCAAACAATCCTTTCAAGGTAACAGCTCTTGTAACATCTTCGACGGGGGGAAATCTTGCCAGTCGAGTGAGAAAGTGGCACAAGGCGAGAAAAAACATCCACCGAGTCAGCCAGATCATTTTGGGGAATTCTCAAGGAATGATATGCAAGTGCCGCACAACTATCCAAGACATGTGCCAGTGCATATTCTTGATGGAACAAATGGTTCTCAAACTACCCCAGATATGTTATATCAAGAATCTACGAGTCACCAAATAGGTGGTATCCCAGGGCTCCCAAATTTGTATTCTAACCCAGCTTCATCTGCTACATCTGAGCACCATAGCAATGCTCCACAATCATCTATTCATCAGTCATTTCCTTGTTTCCACCCCACCTTCACCCCTATTCGTGATCCAGATGATTATCGATCGTTTCTTCAATTATCCTCTACTTTCTCCAGCCTTGTTGTTTCTGCGTTATTGCAAAACCCAGCAGCACATGCCGCAGCAAGTTTTGCTGCTAGCTTTTGGCCTTATGCAAATATGGAAACTTCAGCGGATTCTCCAACAGGTAACACTGCAAGCCAGATCAACTCAGCTCCTAGTATGGCAGCAATTGCTGGTGCCACAGTAGCAGCTGCAACTGCATGGTGGGCAGCCCATGGGCTCCTACCATTGTGCTCTCCATTTCAAAGCAGTTTTATTCCTACATCAGCAACATCAATTCAAGTGGATGCCTGTCAACCTGGAGTAGGCAAGAATGAAGGAAGAGAGGGAACTCATAATTCTCCCCATGCTCAGCAACCTGTCCCGGAACGCTGTGAAGCTTTGCAAGAACAACAATCAGCTTCAAAGTCGCCAAAATCGCCATCATCAGAATCGGAGGAGAGCGAAGGTAGGAAGCTAAAAACTGGGTTAACGGGTACTGATATCGAGCAAGGAGCTGTAGTCACGGAAAATAGTGATCCAAATGCAGGAAAGGGCGGGAAACCATTAGATCGCTCTTCCTGTGGATCTAACACACCTTCAAGTAGTGAAGTGGAGACAGATGCTTTGGAGAAGGATGATAAAGGTAACGAAGAACCTCAAGAACCTAATGTTAACCTTCTAGCAGGAGACGCTGCGAATCGGCGTGGTAGAAATTTCATCAGTCCAACTGAATCTTGGAAAGAAGTCTCCGAAGAGGTAATGAAAGCTTTATTCTTGTAAGTCCGTCAGTGACCATTTCTTGTTTACTAATTTCTGCTTCTGACCTTTTCCACAGGGACGGATAGCTTTCCAAGCTCTTTTCACCCGAGAAAAGTTGCCTCAAAGTTTTAATCCTACACTTGATCTGAGAAATAAGGGAAAGATCATTCTTGAAAAGTTTAAGCAAAATCCAGAGGAGAAAGGTCCATGTATATCGCAGTTAGACCTTAATGATCAGGCATCCAACATGTGTTCCAATCATCAAGCAGTGGAAGGTAACATGCTATTAATTGGCAACAAAGAAGATGCGGAAAAATGCCTGCCAATGATGGATCTTGGACAAGTAAGGTTGAAAGCTCGCCGTACTGGATTTAAACCTTACAAGAGGTGCTCATTGGAGGCAACAGATAGCACGGTGACAGGTTCAAGCTGTCAGGATGAGGAAAAAAGCTCCAAAAGACTTCGGTTGGAGGGAGAAGCTTCGACTTAGTGTGTCAATGTGCAATTCTACGAGGGAACCTCTCTTGTTGCATCCTGTCATTATCTTTTCCCCGTTTATATTACCTAGTTCTAATGTACACGAAACTTGTCGTGTAGGTGTGTACCATATCATTTTATTTACTGTTTTAATTGGATTTATGCAAAGGGAGACCTTGAACAATGAACTTAAATGGATGTATTCAACAATCATAGCAAATTGAATGGACCTTGATTGGACCAGTTTCTCAGCAGAATAACATGTGAGATACTCATGTTAACATATTCCATTCGTTGTTCTGCACCATATTTCAGGATGGAATAAAATGCGATACAACATTTCACATGGGTACGTGACCGGAGCGTGAACAGAACTCACGACCGACCTTGAATTATAGACAAGTGAACTCATATATGACTCCATATCATTGTTGGATAATCATATTCTTGACTAGTGAATTTATATATTTCAGAATATGGGTCTATAACTTCACGACCCCCACACCCAATTAAATGCGAAAAAAACATTTCATGACATCACAGGTATGTCCAGTGTGTAATCCAAAAGTATTTTCAGGAAGAATCTGTTGAATAGTGTTGTTATACACAAAATCTGAGAATTTGGAATAATGTGTCGTCATCATTTGCCTAGTCTTAAATCAAGAGGACTATATTAGTAGTGGTCCAATTATACCACCAAAAGAAACCTTGAATCATCTTACACACACTAGCTATGTAACCCAATTATACCATATCAATATATCATTGTTGGATAATGTAATTCTTGACTAGTGCATAGCCGCAGTTCCCATCACCAGCAAACAAAACAAAGGATTTTGGGGTCAGAGTTCTAAGAATGGAGTCCTCTTTGGCAGGAAGCTCAAAAATAACAGACTAGGCGGGCCGGGTTGTGGACATCAGATGGTTAAAACAAAACAAGAAGAAAAACTAAAGGTGGTCCCTGTGCTCTCATGCCAGATCGATCTGTCCACTCCACAAGTAGCTTTATGGACTTGTAAGGCAGAGCATGTAAATCATTGGCTTCAATGTTCGAAAGTTCTTCACTGTCATCAAAGAAAATAATGGGGGTCAAGGATACAAAACAATCAGCCAGGTTTCCAAAGTTGAAAAGCTCCTAAAAGTATCTCATTATGCACATAACATATTGGTCCAGATGTGGCATGCGAACTACAAGACGCAGAAGAAGAAAAACCGTTGCTTCAATACCAACATATATCGTAGAACTCTCTACATGTGACATGTCGAAAATGCAAAGGAAATAAACTAATATCAAGAAACGTTTGCATTGTGTCTTAACTAATAACTCACGATCAGATTGCAGATTGGCTCATTTACTAGAGCATTTATTATAGCTGCACCCCCGTAGTTCATAGACAATTTAAATCACTTGGATCTTTTATTACATCAAGAGTTTTTTTTCATTTTTTGTGGAACTCTGAGCTAAACAAGGAGGTGGATAAACCCAACCATACAAAGAAGCAACAGGTGGTCGGGGAAGACACTAGAACAGAACTTATTTCAATCAAAGTTGTAGGGAGTATTGGAGTCCTACCCATGTCATATGCCAAACTCAGTGAAGATTGCTTCAAATGAGACTTGAAACCAGGAGGCACCTTTGAGAGAACAGATTAATTTAGATGTTGCTCCACGTCAATGCACCTATCAGGATACATTTGCATCGTGCCTTAAGCCAACCAAAGATCAGATTGCAGATTTGACTCATTTACTAGAAACTATACAGGATATAATTTCTGCATCGAGATTTTTTTCATTTATAGGCACGGATCTTGGGATACATTTGCATCGTGCCTCAACTCTTGTTAGAAACTAGACATCCCTGTGTCAGATACATATCCTGCATATATCACCCAACATGAGCCAAGACAAAGTTAATAAACTAATCCTCATGTACAGGCCATCTTCTTACTAAACTGCCCACAACCAATATTCAAAATGTATGCTATTGACCAAGAGAAAGCACCAAATTCACAAGGTTATATATTTTGCCAAAGTCAGCTTATCTGCATTATGCATTCTACATTCTAACCATTAAGTGTATGACCATCTCATTTAAAAGCTTAAGTTGTTAGACAGAGCATATTGTTATTTACCTTATTATGTCTTCACACGCCCCCTTATGTGCGGGCTTGATTTTCCTTGATGAGCCAAGCACGTGAAAATTCTCCTTTTGATAATGGTGACATTGACACTTGAACCCACGATCTATGCCTGCTCTGAGCCATGTTAAAGTGTGTGACCATCTCATCTAAATACATAAACTGTTAGATAAGGTATATTTTAATTAACTTAATTGTGTCTAGAACAATAATCTTGTCAAGAAGAAAAATATTAACAAGAAGATTACAGTGCGTGATAATGAACAGACGAACCTGAATTCACAACATTCTCAAAAAACCCAACCTCGACGTCATCCTATCCAACACTTAGGAAACCCGAAATCACGCACTGTAGACAAAATGATCAAATATGTATTTAATTTTCTCATCAGTCATCAACTCTAAAATTTGAGTTGCCCCATCCATTTTTCCATCATAGCAGAAAGAGTAAAATAGCAATAAACCCTACCTCAAACTGCTACAAACGAATCGCCTTCTTCCACGGGCACTGGAGCTGGCACTATGATGTTCTGGAGTTTAAAAAAAACAATGCCAGGAAAAACAGACCAAGAATTGGGTAAGTCAAACAAGTAGCAGCTAATGGAAGTATTGATTAGATAGCCTATGGAGAGATCAGTTTCTCCTTTAAAAGAATGAAAAGATCATAAATGCTCAACCAGTGAGAAGACACTTGCATGCCAATGTCACACTTTGACCTCTCTGGGAAAGAACAGTGTACTGAACCGATCTGCAGTTTGCATTAGTATAAAATGTTAACATAGCTGGCCAAAGCTTTGAGAAAAGCTCTAAATTAAGGGATGCATATTGGACAATGAAAAGAAATTCTACCATACAAATATCAAAAGCTGCAAGACAAAGATGGATCACTTTCCTGAGAAAAATATTACGAGGCTATAACTCATACTCATATAGCTCTTTGATTTGTTCATCCAAGATTCTTAATGTTTCATATATCGTTCTTCGCTGTGGGTGAGAATAGTCACCAGCAGCAAATACACTTTTCTTCCTTTCCACTTCAATCCAACTGCAACCAACTGGCTTCTTAAGATCTCTCATTTTCATAGACCTCCTTATCTCTAAGACCCCATCCCATCTAGCATTTTCCGCATACATATTTGAGATGATTACATAATTCCCGATATCATTAGCATTGACTTGAAACAACCGATCTGCCGCAGCACGGCCCATATCAACCTCCTGATGGATTTTGCAGGCACCAAGAAGCGTTCCCCATATATCCGCATCGGCTTGAAAGGGCATATTGGTCACAAAGGAAAATGCATCTTTGATTCTGCCTCCGCGTGCAAGTAGATCCACCACACATGCATAATGTTCCATGATAGGTTTGATTTGATGCGTCTTTTCCATCGAATCAAAGATCTTTAACCCTTCATCCACAAGGCCAGCATGACTACAAGCAGATAGCACTGTAGTGATTATAACATGATCAGGTTTAAAGTCCAGCTCAAGCATATTATAGAATATCCCAAGTGCTTCTTCTCCCATTCCATGCATAGCATACCCTCCAACCATTGCTGTAAACATTACAAGATCTTTGACAGGAGATGATTGGAAAAGCTTGTATGCATATCCTAGAGTAGCACATTTTGAATAAACATCTATGAGAGCTCCAATCAGATAAACATCGTCTAGAAAAGCTCTAATCACATATGCATGGCACTGCTTCAGCAAGTTGCTTGAGGCCATTTGAGCACAAACAGGAAGAAGGCTCAAAATGCTCATGGCATCAGGCCTCATTTTGTGATACTGTAACTCGGTAAACAGACTCACTGCTTGATCAGGACAATCATTATCAGCATAAGCTTTTACCATCAGATTCCACGTGGTAAGATCCTTCTCGGTCATCCTCTTGAATATGCCATGTGCATCTTCATGCAAACCATAATTCACAAACCCCGAGATCATTGCGTTGCATGTGATTACATTCTTGCTTTCTGATAAATTCTCAAATATTCTGTTAGCATAGTTCAAATTGCAACACTTTGCATACGCATCAAGTAAGGCATTAGCGAGAGTAGGTTCAGTATAACTTTTCAAGATACCAGATCTTACTGAAAAACCATGTGCTTCTTTGACCTTATCCATTCTGTAAATGTTACCAAAATAGCGCACCACAGCCAATAATGTGATCGAGTCAGCTTTTATCCCCTCTAGGAACATTCCCTTTAACAAGTTAATAAATTCTTGATGAAGTTGGTTTTCTGCTAAGGCATCAAGCATAGTGTTCCATGATATCAAGTCTTTATTAGAAGTCAATGAAAATATTCGACGTGCCTCTTCAATGTTTCCACATTTTGCATAAAAGCTTATAAGGGCATTAATCACAGAGATATCCTGATGGAGGGAACTTTGACGGATTACATACCCATGGATTTGCTTCCCGATCAACACGTCATTGAGCCGTGAACATTCAGGAAGAATGCTAATAAGAGTAACAGAGTCCGGTCCATTCATCTCTTCTTTAGTGAATTCACGGAAAAAATCCAATGTCTTTGACCATTCACCATTTGCTGCATATCCAGCAATTATTGAGTTCCAGGATACCAGATCTTTACTCATCATATTCCGGAATAAAGTCTCTGCTCCTTCGAAATTTCCAGCTCTCAAGTAGCAACTCAAAAGAGCATTGATGACGGTGACTTCCGATAACAACTCAGCCCGTCGCAAAACATAACAATGCATCTGCCTTCCCAATTGATAACCATCTATTCCTCCTAAACTAGGACAGATAGGAAGAATATTTGCAATAGTTGCATAATTAGGTAGAATCGAACCTTTCAACATCAACCTGAACAATTCAAACGCCCTGTCTGTAAGCTTATTCTCTATGAAACCTGCAATTAGGGGTGAAAAAATTAGTCCATGAAAACATGATCCGCCCAACCCACCCAAGTTTGGGCTGGTCATTGACCCGCCCATTTATTAGCTTAGCCTATTTCAGCCCATCAAAAATTGGGCTGATACGCAACCAAAATTGACCCATGAGAAATCTAGTCAAAATATTCTCAAAAAGACATTCTTTTTATTTGATATTTTATATATCGCTATAATAAAGAAAAAAATAGTTTTATTAGGTACTAAAAGATTATAAAAGAATAAACAAAGAAATTGAAACTTAGTAGAAATGGGCAGGTTGGTTATGACCCGCTTTTAGCCCATTTCAGCCCAAATAACTTTGGGGCAATCAATAACCCGCCCATTTATTAACTCAACTCATTTTGACCCGCCCAAATTCTACCCAGCCCGCCCATTGACAGCCCTACCTGCAATCATTGCGTTCCATGAAACAACATCCTTGTTAGAAATTCCACGAAAAGTAGCAGCCGCATCTGAAATATTCCCAGATTTTGCATACATAGATATGAAAGCATTTCCTACCAGTGTTTCACAATCCAGTCCATGCTTTACTGCATAACAATGAACACTTTTGCCAGCACCCAAAGCTCCAGAGCGAGTAAGCACAGGAATAACAATAGCAAGAGTAACAGAACTTGGCTTAATATAATCTGCTCTTTGCATTGAATTAAACAGTGTTGTCATCTCTTTTTCATGCATTCGCGATCCAGCAAAGCCGGACAACACAATATTCCACGTCACTGTGTCACTGTATTTAATGCGACTGAATAGTTTTTGACATTCATCAAGATCTTTACATTTAGCATACATGTTAAGCAAGGATTTTATAACAAATTGACAAGAATGATGGCCTAACTTAATCACAGAACTATGTAGAGCTTTCCCTAATACTCTATCCGATATCCAAGCACAACATTTGAGAGCATTTGCCAAGACTTGGTAATCAGCAACTGTTGAATTTTGTGTTTTTCGGATAACGGTAGAAAGTACTTCATTCTTCATGCTAAAAAAAAAAAAGAATTCCACTAATAATTCTTTAGTAAATGCATAATGACTTTCATAATCGTATGGATTACTTTCTTTATTCACCGAAATACTGGATTATCCCCAGGAATCAACTTTAACACTCCCAATTGTACCAACTCATAGGGCTTAAGATAATTCAACCAATTTTCCACAAGGTCAGAGGGAGAGTGTCATCTACAATTTCGGCCGATCCCAGTAGCTTTAGTTCAAACTTTGTATAACAACATACTCAGTGTAATCCGACAAGTGGGGTGTGAGAAGGATAGGATATATACAGACCTTGCCCCTACCTTTGTGGGGTATAATGGTTGCCCCTACCTTTGTGGGGTATAATGGTTGTTTAGTTCAAACTGTGTACAATCACATACCTAGTGTAATCCGACAAATGAGGCGTGGAGAGGGTAGAATGTATGCAGACTTTACCCCTACCTTTGTGGGGTATAGTTCAAACTCGGTATTTGCCTTAAATATTTATTGAATATCTAAAGATAGAACTTAGTAACTTAAAAAAATTAGAATCCAGAACCAATAAGCTTCAAATGATGACTCTAACAAATTGAAGGTCTGCAGGAAGCATAAAGCATAGAGAGACTTGTCAGTTGAACTCTACGTTCATTGACTTTTCGGCAAAATCACTGAAATTGGGTTCTTACATAGCTTGTTTGACCAAGCTTATTTTTTTCAGAAAATGCTAATAAGTGCTTATTTAAAAAAAAAAAAATGTTTGGTTAAGTTTTGGGAGAAAATAAGTATTTCTGGAGCTGTTTTTCAGAAGATAAAAAAATAACTTTTGCCTGAAAAAATACACCACTTTTTTAATGCTTGGCTAAATAAGTTAAAGGTTTTTTAAATTAATTGGCCAACCAGCTAAAAAATTTTTTTTTGAAAGGCACTTTTGAAAAAATACTTTTCAAAATTTTGGCCAAATAAGTTATAACGGTATGGTTTAATTAAGGTAAGAACCCAATTTCGGTGAAATAATGTAGTGATTCTCTTTTCGAAAGAAAAAAAATTGTAAATGAATGAAGAGAGATAAAGGAACCTACAGAGCAGAGAGGTGGAAATAGAAAAAGCAGCAAGGAGTTCACCGGAGAGAAGTGAAGAATTGGAGTTTTCTGTAATTTCAATGTTGAGTAGAAAAAATTCAAAAATATGTAGTCCTTTTTATTGGAAAAATAAGACTGTATGTCAATCGTGGCAAAATAGACGTACACTTAAACTTGACGGCAAATTTCATTAAAAAAATAACACTGTATGTTAATTATGACAAAATATTTATCCGTTTTAGCTCAGCTTTTTTTTATTACCTGCTACAGCCACTTTTTCACCCTTTTGTTTTTTCCTTCTTCCTTTATCTCCAGCGAGCTACCAGATCCTCCACCACTGTACAACCTATAAACAACCCTTTAACTTCTTGAGAAAAACTACTCTTTTAACTTATGAAATACAATTTCTGCTACTATTCAACAGCACTTATAGAAGAAAATAAGCACGAGGGAGACGGATACTTGTTCGGTTTAATTAAAGAGGATGACGTTAAATGACATAGAGGCTGTGTAAACACTTTATTCATCGGACAAAACATGCTTCAATAACTTTTTCATGCTTGTAGAAATTTCTTGGTAACACAAGGAGACCGTTAGGAAATGCCTTTTGTAATCTCATCATGTACATGTGTAAAAAGCAGTCGGTTATATTTTTAAAAAGGTACTTGTGTTTTAATTTAACAACTCTTTTTTTAATCAATCTAAAAAAAATCTTACCTTTCTATATTGAAATAATTTCTCATTTTACGTTCAATGAGATTATTTATAAACACATAAAGGTCTATAACTTGTTCTAAATCACAAATTTCAAAAATTTTCTTTTTATTCTTAAACTCTATGTGAAGGCCAATATCGTTACGTAAATTGAAACGAGAATGAACGAAGAGTTGGAATTGAAAAGCCCTTATCGAAATAATGCTACCCCAGGTGAAGAGAATTTTGTAGCCACAGAATCCAAGAAGACAATGCAACGGTTGGTATATCCAAGTAAATTAGCAGTACTATATACGGAGTAAATCCTTTAATTACCAGCAATGGCCAACCTGCCCCTAAAAGTGTCAGAGCAACTTCCCCTTCCTTGGCTCCTCAAAATGAGCATTTACAATGTGATAATTGGTGGTGACACTATCATCACAAGAGTTGCTGACCGTGTAAATGTTATGTCCCATGGCATTTCCGAACTAAGGAGCGAATTAAAGTCGTCTCCAAATAATATTGTTGGAATTGATGTTGTAAATAGTGGAGATCTGTTGCTATTTTATGTAAAGAAACGGTGCCTGATCATTCAGTTTAAGCGCATGATGTCCCTAGATTGTCTTTCTCAGACCCCCATTTCTCTTGTTCAGTTCCTGAAAGACACAAATACCGCTTTTGTAGGTACCAGAAACATAGGCATGAAATCTCTCCCATATTATTATAACGGTAACCATAAATTCCAATTTAAGATGGTGGTGGATATTTGTTATTTTGGTGGTAAGATTCTTAAGAAGCCAAAACTTCTGACTGGTACGTTAGAAGAGCTGATTGTTGAAGTTGGCCTTGATATTAAGAAGCCTATCGTTGAAATGCGTCCGTGCTGGCAATCGTCTTCAGTTCTTTCAGACGAGGAGGTGAAATACGCGATGTATGAAGTACATTCGTGCTATCAAATTGTAATCGCGCTTCTTGATGTGATTGGAGCAAGTACCGTTGGGCAGTAAACCTTTCGCTTTGGAGTTGTTATTACTGAGAGTATGTTTTTGTCGGGTCCATCCCGTATTTTGAGGAAGAAAACACCTTCCTTATTTTAGGAAAGAAAACACTTCCCTTGTTTTGAGGAAGAAAACACTTCCTTGTCATTATCAAGTGCTTGTTTGAGTCACTAATGACATCAATAGGTTCATCTCATACCTATAAATAGGGAAGCTTTCTCATTTGCTAGATACACCAAAAATTGAAGACAACACATCCCAAAGAGAGAAAAAAATCTAAGAGAAATACTCTTAGTGAAAGGCTTAAGTAAGAGAAGTCTTTGAGAGAATTTTTTAGTAAAAACATTCTTGAGTGTAATTGGGATTGGGGTTGTGAGGTTGAGTGTTGTAAACACTTGTAATATTTGATCTGCAGCAGCAATGTGGACGTAGCTCTCACATTGAGGGTGAATCACTATAAATCTGTGTGTGCTATTTATTTGGGATTTAAAATCCTAACAGTTTTATCTGTCATGGTCTATGAATAGTATATCATCGAGTCAAATATTGGCGTTTCAGTACCTTTTGAGTGCATATCCTGTTTCTGCCAGTGATCAACCATCATGGTTTAGTTACTAGTGAATGTTTGTTTATGTGTTCTGGTACAAGGTTTGAGTCTAGACTTTGCAAATGATTCCGCTGTTGAAGAAGAAACTAACGACTGTAATCTATATTATGTACTCTTCCGTTTCAATTTGTGTGCTTTGGGGATATACTGCCTATGTCCATTTTATTTTTACTTGTTTATGTTTGACTTGATACACCTTTCAAGAAGTAATTAATAAAATAATAAATTTAGTATATCACCATTTGAATACAATAAATTTAATGTACCATAGTACTGGAGAAAAGAAAAAACAAGATAACCGTAAATTGAAGACTTGAAAATTGAAACTTGATCTTGTAATTTTACTTCACAAAAAATAATTCAAAGAGAATTTTGACAACAATTTAATAGAGGAATAATATAGAGAGAGAATAAAAGAGATTGAAGTAAAAACTAAAGAATGGTAAGGAGTATTTATAGGTGAAATTACTGCTAAAAGTATAATTTTATAAACGGAAAAGGGTTAAAATTATCCCTGAACTTTGAAAAATAGTTCATCCATACCCTTCGTTATATTTTAGGGCCAATTATACCCTTACAGTTATACTATGGAGTCAATTATACCCTTCTGTCTAACTGTTGCCACGTGGCATCATCCCAGCCCTTCAAAATTATTTTACCCTCAAATAATTTTTTACTCACTAAAATAACTCAATCCGACCAGAATTTTTTTTTTCAGCAAAAATAATACGGATAATTTTTATAAAAATATTTGAGGGTAAAATAATTTTGCTGAAAAAAATATTCCAGAAAAAAATATAAAAATTATCCGTATTATTTTTACTGAAAAAAAAAATTCTGGTCGGATTGAGTTATTTTAGTGAGTAAAAAATTATTTGAGAGTAAAATAATTTTGAAGGGCTGGGATGATGCCACGTGGCAACAGTTAGACAGAAGGGTATAATTGACTCCATAGTATAACTGTAAGGGTATAATTGGCCCTAAAGTATAACGAAGGGTATGGATGAACTATTTTTCAAAGTTCAGGGATAATTTTAACCCTTTTCCGTTTATAAAATTATACTTTTAGCAGTAATTTCACCTATAAATACTCCTTACCATTCTTTAGTTTTTACTTCAATCTCTTTTATTCTCTCTCTATATTATTCCTCTATTAAATTGTTGTCAAAATTCTCTTTGAATTATTTTTTGTGAAGTAAAATTACAAGATCAAGTTTCAATTTTCAAGTCTTCAATTTACGGTTATCTTGTTTTTTTTTTCTCCAGTACTATGGTACATTAAATTTATTGTATTCAAATGGTGATATACTAAATTTATTATTTTATTAATTACTTCTTGAAAGGTGTATCAAGTCAAACATAAACAAGTAAAAATAAAATGAACATAGGCAGTATATCCCCAAAGCACACAAATTGAAACGGAAGAGTACATAATATAGATTACAGTCGTTAGTTTCTTCTTCAACAGCGGAATCATTTGCAAAGTCTAGACTCAAACCTTGTACTAGAACACATAAACAAGCATTCACTAGTAACTAAACCATGATGGTTGATCACTGGCAGAAACAGGATATGCACTCAAAAGGTACTGAAACGCCAATATTTGACTCGATGATATACTATTCATAGACCATGACAGATAAAACTGTTAGGATTTTAAATCCCAAATAAATAGCACACACAGATTTATAGTGATTCACCCTCAATGTGAGAGCTACGTCCACATTGCTGCTGCAGATCAAATATTACAAGTGTTTACAACACTCAACCTCACAACCCCAATCCCAATTACACTCAAGAATTTTTTTACTAAAAAATTCTCTCAAAGACTTCTCTTACTTAAGCCTTTCACTAAGAGTATTTCTCTTAGATTTTTTTCTCTCTTTGGGATGTGTTGTCTTCAATTTTTGGTGTATCTAGCAAATGAGAAAGCTTCCCTATTTATAGGTATGAGATGAACCTATTGATGTCATTAGTGACTCAAACAAGCACTTGATAATGACAAGGAAGTGTTTTCTTCCTCAAAACAAGGGAAGTGTTTTCTTTCCTAAAATAAGGAAGGTGTTTTCTTCCTCAAAATACGGGATGGACCCGACAAAAACATACTCTCAGTAATAACAACTCCAAAGCGAAAGGTTTACTGCCCAACGGTACTTGCTCCAATCACATCAAGAAGCGCGATTACAATTTGATAGCACGAATGTACTTCATACATCGCGTATTTCACCTCGTCGCCTGAAAGAACTGAAGAAGATTGCCAGCACGGACGCATTTCAACGATAGGCTCAAGGCCAGCTTCAACAATCAGCTCTTCTAACGTACCAGTCAGAAGTTTTGGCTTCTTAAGAATCTTACCACCAAAATAACAAATATCCACCACCATCTTAAATTTGAATTTATGGTTACCGTTATAATAATATGGGAGAGATTTCATGCCTATGTTTCTGGTACCTACAAAAGCGGTATTTGTGTCTTTCAGGAACTGAACAAGAGAAATGGGGGTCTGAGAAAGACAATCTAGGGACATCATGCGCTTAAACTGAATGATCAGGCACCGTTTCTTTACATAAAATAGCAACAGATCTCCACTATTTACAACATCAATTCCAACAATATTATTTGGAGACGACTTTAATTCGCTCCTTAGTTCGGAAATGCCATGGGACATAACATTTACACGGTCAGCAACTCTTGTGATGATAGTGTCACCACCAATTATCACATTGTAAATGCTCATTTTGAGGAGCCAAGGAAGGGGAAGTTGCTCTGACATTTTTAGGGGCAGGTTGGCCATTGCTGGTAATTAAAGGATTTACTCCGTATATAGTACTGCTAATTTACTTGGATATACCAACCGTTGCATTGTCTTCTTGGATTCTGTGGCTACAAAATTCTCTTCACCTGGGGTAGCATTATTTCGATAAGGGCTTTTCAATTCCAACTCTTCATTCATTCTCGTTTCAATTTACGTAACGATATTGGCCTTCACACATAGTTTAAGAATAAAAAGAAGATTTTTGAAATTTGTGATTTAGAACAAATTATAGACCTTTATGTGTTTATAAATAATCTCATTAAACGTAAAATGAGAAATTATTTCAATATAGAAAAGTAAGATTTTTTTTAGATTGATTAAAACAAGAGTTGTTAAATTAAAACACAAGTACCTTTTTAAAAATATAACCGACTGCTTTTTACACATGTACATGATGAGATTACAAAAGGCATTGCCTAACGGTCTCCTTGTGTTACCAAGAAATTTCTACAAGCATGAAAAAGTTATTGAAGCATGTTTTGTCCGATGAATAAAGTGTTTACACAGCCTCTATGTCATTTAACGTCATCCTCTTTAATTAAACCGAACAAGTATCCGTCTCCCTCGTCAAAAGTGCTTATTTTCTTCAAAAAAATATTTATTTTAAAAATTAAGGTGTTTGGTCAAGCTCTTATGAAAATATAAGTGCTGTTGAATAGTAGCAGAAATTGTATTTCATAAGTTAAAAGAGTAGTTTTTCTCAAGAAGTACTTTTGAAACGTTGTTCAAGCACAAAGTACTGCTTTAATGTCGGCAAAAGTGTTTTTCAAATTGATTAGCCAAACATAAATTGCTACTCTCCGAAAGTATTTTTCAAAAAGCATTTTTGACAAAAAAAAATACTTTTCAAAATAAGTAAATTTTGAAAGGTTGACGAAACAGGCTATAAAACTATATGAAACTATCAGGATATATGACTTACGAGTTACAAACATGTGTACAAAATCAGAGAAACGCTTGTTCAATGTGATTTGGAAGTCTTATTGAAACAATAGATTGCTTGTTTATGCATAAGAAGATGGACATGAAAGCAGCAGGTCATTACTGTACATAATTACAGCATGTATTTTATCATGATAGAATCCGAAGAGTGTGAGAGCCTTCCTCTTTTTCCGACCAATTTGATCATTGCAAGGAAGATAGAGCCTTAATATTCAGAACTGCAGGGCTTAAGTGAACCCTCTGGCAGGGACATGTATTGAATCAGGAGACATAGATATCATCTGAAGAAGGCTTGAATTGGAAAAAGTTTCTTCAAGATTATGCGTTGACGGACACCTCCTATTTCTACCATCAATTCCTTCTTTTGTTATGTGAACCATTTCTCTTGCAACATCTCCCATGTGAAATTTTCCATTTTGGGAACCAAATATTATGCATCTTGTTGCAAGGTCTGCAACTATCTCTATCTGTTCCCTCCGGAAAATAGGCTGCTCATGATAATAAAGATGTGGATCGACTATCTCTTCTAACTTCCCACTTGTTATCTTCTGTAAAGCCGTCTTTGATGGAAGATGATCAGAGCTGCTACCTGTAATAATCTCCAAAAGAACCAACCCGAAGTTGTAAACATCGCTTTGCTTTTTAATATCGGTGTTTGCATTCGTGGGGAGCTCGAGCCCAAAAAGTTTCATGGTCAAGTCCTCATCTAGAAAGATGCAATTAGCATTAAGTTCGTGATGTACGATGGGGGGACAAACCTCAGACTGGAGGAATGCAAGAACATTCGCTGTTTCAGCAACAATGTTTATCCTGTTGTGCCAATCGAGACCTCTTTTAGTCTCGTCTTTAGCTTGAAAAAGATGTTCCCCGAGGGTCCCATTAACAGGATATTCATACACCACTAACGGGGTGTATCCGGAATCAACAGACCATCCAAGAATCCGAGGAATATTCTTGTGTGAAACAACATGTAATGCCTCCACTCGAGACAAGACCTCGACGAGTTCTCTTTCACTATCACATTGTATCCTGTGAACAGCTATCCTCAATCCATCCGTAAGGATTCCAGAATATAATGTAGCTTTGCCACCATCATGATCGATAAGTATTTGCTCATCTTGAAAACCTGTAGTGGCCTGTTCTAGCTCATGATAAGTAAACATTCGGACAGTACAAGGTTTCTGGAATGAGACATTACCCTGACTCCGAGTCATACGAGGATGATCGAATATATCCGTCTTCATAGGCCGCCTTAAAACACAGAAAAGTGCTGCCAAGGAGGTAATGGTGAGTGCTGAAGTGAGAAGTCCTGTGGATATGTACACAATTGCTATGAGTCCCTTTCCTCCGGACAAGAAAGGATTTAACATATATAGTCAAACCTCTCTATAATAACATCATCTGTTCCGATATGTTTTAGCTACTATAGCGGAATGCTATTATAGAGAACATATAATGTAACAAAACATGAAACATTGGTTCCACAGTAAACATGGTTTTTATAGTGAAATGTTATTATAAAGGAGGACTGTTATAGAAAGGTCTGACTGAATACTTAACAGTGTAAAGAATTTCTATTAGAATAGCTGTCGTAGCAGATAAGGTAAAATGGAGTTCAATCGAGCATAGTAAATCCAGTACGGTTTATTTAATAACTCTTGCATTTCTTTTATGAGTTAAAACATGCCAAATTCAATTGAAATTACAATCACTAGTACAGAGTACAGACCAGCTAGAATTTCTGTTTTCCTTCTGCCATGACTTGTTGAGTTAACACATGCTTTGCCATACGCTTCCTTTCCTTCTTTGATGCAAGCTGCCAAAGAACTCACATTTGGTTACAAGTTAATCATGGACAATAAACTATCTGCAATATTGATGATAATGGATCACTGTTATATATGATTACTTGTTTAACTTATGTGCACTGTCAGTTTACAATTTTTTCACGCCATAAAGTTGAGATGACTTATAATAACACATAACTGTTTATAGTAATTCTTATTTAGTAACCTAAAATGTGGTAAAAAGTGTGCTATCACCGGTTAAAAAGCACCAATAGTGTAAAAAATCTATATAAAATTCTATATGTTGTAGTGTGTGTAAGTTAAATTTTATGAGAATTTAACTTATATGAACTCACAATATATACTTTTTTACATCATCTGGTTAAGATGACCTATAATAATAGGTAATTTCCTTAAATAATTCTGATTTGGCAATGTAAAATGCAGTAAAAAACATGCTATTACCAGTTAAAATATGTTGATAGTGTAGTTCTTTTTGCTGTCACTTGTTAGTGTATGTGGTAAAACTTTTATGGGATTTAACTTATGTGCACTGATAGTCGGACCATCTGACTAAGATGACCTATAACAATCGCTAACTGTCTATAGTAAGGTTAGTTAAAAGAACTCACATTTTAGACACCCGACTCCAACAGCAAAACCGTCACCTACATATCCATCTTGGCATTCGCATCTAATCCCAGCAGCAACACTCGTGGCATTGATGGTATCTGCATTGGCAGCACAACTTGTCTTCGTTGAATTTCCTGGAACAGCCCATTCTAACTTAACACCGCGTTTGCTTACTTGTTTCCCAGATAAAACAACCCAAGACGAAAATCCCCTGCATCCAAACTGAGAAAAAGTAGAGAAACCATCTCTCTGATCCGCATTCCAAGCACTGCGATCAGATAATGGGTAGCAACATGCAGGGTAGCTACCCGGGGACCCGTCACAACGAGGCATTATGTTTTTCTCGCAATCAGGTTTGCACAATGACGAATCCTCACAATCATATAACCCTAAGATATTATCTCTTGATATGCCAAAGTAGTCATTTCCATTAAATCCAAACGACCTGAGGTCGTTGTACTGACGACAATAAGTGGTGTTTGGGAAATCGACTAGTACTCCATCGGAGAAGAAGTGGAGAATTCGATAGCTTTGAGAACCAATGTTGAGGAAAGGTGAAGTGGAGTTGATGCACGAAAGGCGAAAAGCATCAGAAAGCGAAGAATTACATATAGATTGGTTCATGTAGAATGGAAATGGTATGTGAAACTTCCCACATTTCTCTTCACAAGCTGCTTCATGCTGATATTGGTTTTCTCCTTCTTGCTGATCTTTGGCTATATGTGAGGGAGAATGAGCAGTGGAATTGCTTAGAGATAGTGTGATAAAGAGAACAATGAATGAGATTTGGACAAAGATAAATGGGAAATTAGAATGCAGGGACAACATCTCCTTGGTGGCTAATTTTGACACTATAACTTATCTTCAAAGGCTTAGAAAATCTACAAATGCAAACACCAAGGGATACTATGCAAATTGGCTGCTTTCTTTAATGGAGGAAGTTCCTCTTTACGACGGAAACTATGTTCCAACTAAGTGAAACTAAGAACTTGACAGAGTTCGCGTTCTGATCTATGGGAGTTGAACTCGAAAAACTGGCCAAGGTTGTCTCCTTTAGAGCGGACGAAGTTGGCTCATTAATAGAGGAAATGTGTGGAGGCAACAGACTAAAGGCACAAGGCAAAAGAACTTAGAAGGGTTAATGAGGGAAGTAGTAAACTGTGAAAGACAGATAGCATGTTGGATGATAGAAGGATGATTGGAACTTAACCTTCTACTTACACTGTATCTTCTTTTTCTTGCAAATCGAACCTAGTCAAGCAATGAAAGAAGAAAAGAAAAAAAACATTTTTTAACGTACAAACGTACCTTTTTTTCATTTTTTATTTTTTGACGTTCCTCCTTTCCAACTTTCCTACAATATTCATTTCATCGGAAGAAATGACGGAGTAGACACACGTAGTACTCTAATTGGACGCGAAAGGAAAGCTAAAAGATATTGGCGAAAGAATTATACTCTTCTCTGTAAACTTGACTATAGATTACCTCTCTTGTACAGACCAACAATCTTTTGATATAATATGCACACCATGCCAGGGCGGATCTTGCGTATGTGGTACGTGTTCGCGTGAACTTAGTAGCTCGTGTTTAAATTTTTTATTCACAAAATATTCATAAATTTATGATTTCTAACTCAATTATTATTATATATTCCTCGATTCACTTTTACTTTTTCAGTTTTTAAAAAAATATATTTTTACTTTTACTTGTCACTTTTAGCATATCAAGATAATACAATTCTTTTTTCCTGTTTTACTCATAGTATTATAATTACTTATTTCAACTCCATTAAAAATATGCACCAATTAATATGAGTATCATGATAAATTATGCACTTCATTTATTATTTTTTAAGGTGTGTGCAAAATCCATAGGGAATAAGTAAAAGTGAACGGAAGGAGTGAATAACTTGAGCTCGTTATAAACTCATAAACTTCAAATCTTGAATGCTACGTCTAATCATGCCTATTTTTCTTATAAAAATATTGCATGAATATGCTAATGGGGGACTAAAAATACGAAAGATATTCACTATCTTTCTCGTTTAACTATCATTTGTGTGGAAATCATGAATATAGCTTGAAATTGAGGAGTTTATCTGGAATTAAGGAAAGGGAAGACAATTGGTCTGAGGAATGGGGTACATCCTTGTAACTGCTGTTGTGCCAACTGTACACGTGGCGAGTTGGGAGACTCACTAAAATACCAGGCTCAAATTACCAGGTCTCGTTTTAAGTACAAGAAAAAGAAAATTATGTACTGTATTTAGTTGGTTTCATTTCATCCAAAGATAATGAGAATTAAATACATGAATTGTTTAATAGTAGTACCCTGTTTCATTTCACAATAAATAGCGTCCGAGTACAAAAGAACATATTATTCTTTTTAATAAATTCGGACACTTATTCTTTATTTATTTTAACAAAAAAATTGCTTAATGATACATTTTTTAGTCGATTATAGCACGTCACATTTCTATACTCTTGTTGTCTCAAATAAATGGCGTTTTAGCAAAAAAAAAAAAAATTGTTGTTTTAGGAATTCAAGAAACATCTAATAAATTAACTTAGAAATGATACCTTATATTTACTATTTTTTTGTTAGGCGTAAAAAGAGCTAAAAACTATACTTATTTTGGGACAAAAGGAATAATTGAAAACTGTTTGCATGTTACCCTTAATGATATGATTTAAGACTATAAATTCTAAGTGTATTTTTGGTTTGTCGCAAAATTATCTTTCTATCTTACATTTGATGCCTAGTCAAACGTCACCATATAAAATGAGACTAAAACTGTTAAAAAATGGGTACTATAAATAACAACATTCTTATAATTGAGGATATTTAAACAAAGACAAAAATGTTTAACTTCTCAACTAAATTAGAATCTCTGATACTATATGCAATTAATTAATTCCATATTTAAAAATTGTATACCGGGGACAATAATTCCGTATTAGTAATATGTACTCTCACGTGATATATTATTAATACACCAAACTATTTATTTGGAGAATAGAATTTATCTCCATATATTCTATTTTTAAGTACCAATTTTAGTATCCCCCTCAATTGAAATACCAAGAGTATAAATAACTGGCCTTGAGAATAGTAACAGTACATAGTTTTAGAATATGAATGAATGTACTGCATCATCGAGATTCGTCTTGTTTGAGTATTACGGTATGTCAGGTGGCTGTATATACAAGTAAATAAAAGGTAAATAAATGATAGTAGCACAGACTACAAAACAGTTTTAAGTTCTGCTGTATACACTTACAATATACACTAATGAGATTTTTTACACATTATTCTCTCCACCCCCTTTTAGTTGTTAAGGTTACTAAAAATACTTGTCATTAATTTACAAAATCAAGATACAATTAAAAAAAAATTCTCATTTTGCCCGTAATATTAATTATTCTTGAAAATAAAAGTTGAAGAAAAATATTTATACATAGAGTGAGTAATTCTCCACAATTCTCTACTATAAGAAAAAAGCTGACATCATCTAATTTAGCTAGGAACTAGAAAATCTAGTCCTATATTATTCAGAGTAAAAATTCTATTTAAACATGAATTAAATAAATATTTGAATCCTAGACAAATTCAGTTTCCTATTCCAAGGTTGAATTTATTTATTTTAAGAAAAAAATGAAGGTTGATGCAAAAGCATCAAGAATTAAAAGATTGAAGAGGAGTGATCCAATACAACAACAAAAAGGCAAGCGCATACAACATTCTCCAGTTGAAAGGACAGACGGTTATGAGGATGAGGGTTTATTTGGGTCTGGAAGAATTAAATGAAAAAAAATATTAAAGACTCCTTTTTTAAGTTCTGAATGAGCCTATATTTGCATGCTCATGTCGTGTTTTATCTTATTTTCTTTACAGGTAATTATTGAAATGCATAAATAATACGAAAAAGATAAGTTCAGAAGGATCATAAGAGTTTAAGCGTGTAGTTGACAATTTCACTATATTTTAAGTGTGTTTCTATGCCTTATTCCGGTGATATATAATAAGAACAATAATATGCATCAACACAAATAAGTTCGGATTGGCTTACATGAATTCTACTAACCATATTTCCCCAATTAATTTCATCTCAAGCCAATATTATTACGAAACTCATAAAGAAATTCTAGAAGAAATCCATATCATGCACTTTTATCACTACCAATTAGGGCTGGGCATAAATACCGAAAATCGGACCGAATCAAACCGAACTTCAAAAAACTGAAACCGAAAAAATCGAACCGAACTAGTTTGGTTCGGTCTTCGGTGTCCACCTTCAAAAAATCGAAATAGCCGAACTGAAGAACCAAACGCGCACCGAAATTTAATACATTACCCAAAAAAATTAAAATAGTCCAGGCCCATTAAATTTAAGCCTAAAAAAACTCAATTGTAAGAAGCCCTCTTTTACTTTTGTATCTCTAATTTTTCACTTCAGTTGAGAAAATCAAATATCCTTAACAAAAGAAGATGACTATACGTTTTTAGGATTAATGTATATCCTTTATGTGTTTTCTTAATTATTCTTACTGTATGTATATAACACTTAGTAATCTTATATCATGGTTATGATTTTTTGTTTTTGTATATCCTATTTGTTTAATTTTGATTTCAATTTATCAATTTTATGTTTTATTGCTTTTGAGAATATGAATTAGTGTAAATGGAGTCACCTCTAATATCATATCAAAAAAACCGAATTGAAAAAACCGAAACCGAACTTCAAAAAAGCGAAACCGAAAGAATCGAACCAAACTGGTTTGATTCGGTGTTTGATGTCCTCCTTCAAAAACCGAAAACGAAATAGCGAACCGAAGTTTGATAAAACCGAACCGAAGAACCGAACGCCCACCCGTACTACCAAATTGGCACCTACCTCGCTATCGCTCCTTTAGGCGAACCGTTCCATTGTTTTTAAACCAATACAAGAACGTCAGCAAAGAATCAAATTTTGAAAAAGACAAGGTTTCAGAATATCATAAGCAGCAAAATATTCGAAAGAAGTACTACATGTGGGGAAAACAATCTGAATCCCACAATAACATAGTCAAGGAGCATCTGCTAGAAACTCAGTACAAAGGTCTAGGGACGCAGCCCGAATGATAGAAACATAAAGAGGTAATAAACTAGATAAACGCGACAGAAGACTAGAGTTGCACAAAGGTTTTATGAGTACCATCTATTTAAGAGTTCCAAAAGAAGAGATGCTGAAGAATCCTTGGCTTTCTTTACACTCGGCATAGGTTCCCCGATACATTCATCTGTCCACCCTTTGTCCGAAGTATTTACGCGTACACCATATGTAAACCTCTTTGCATGTGCTGGACCACCCTCGTGCACACATCTAAAAAAGACCAAATTATTGATTCAGTATGCAATTCATAGTGAATGTACACCATCAATATAACAGCAGTAGCATAGCATGCAAGGTAGAAAGCTATTCCCTCCGTCCCAACCCAATTTAGGTGATGGTGTTTTGACTAGACACGGAGTTTAAGAAATAAAGGAAAACTTCTGAAACTTGTTGGTCTGAAACAAATATTTATGGGTAGTTTGAAGTTAAATAGTTACTAAACATAAAAAGGTCTCTGTCTTTCTTTATTTGACTACTAAAAAGGAAAGTGTCGAGGGAGTAAAATGAAAAAAACTACTTACCGATACAGTGGCATAGGCCAATTTCTGCGTAAGCATATATCATTCAATGTCTGCCTAGTAAAACTCGGGTTTCCATTCTTCTTATTCTTCCCATCATCAGCCTTCTTAGCTTCAGCTTCCTCCCTGTCTTTCAACACAACAAGGGCATTCCTGGCAGCCAACTTCTGTGCCATTTTTTTCTGAGGATTCTGCGCCATTCCAACCTGAAGACCATCCACATATACTTCAACTGTAGCTATATTCCCACTTCGAGTTGCTTTGTACTCTAAGCCTTGAGCTAGTTGTTGACAACGCTCTTGCAGTTCACGAACTGGATGCATTGGCAGTGTTTCTGGTGTGACCATCGGATGCAACAGTGGTTGGAAAACCTGACAAAAATTCATAAATCAAGTAAGCCGAAATTACAACACTACCAATGCACGGAGTTTGAGAAAGTAAAGAAGACTTTTGAATCTTATGGTCCTAAACTAAAGATATGTATAATGTACCAAATATCTTTTAAACTTATGGTTTTAAACATGTCATATAGAATGTTGAAACAAAAGAAATGACAAATTAAGAAAGGCATTCTTTTTTAAACAGACTAAAAAGGAAAGTAAAACAAACAAATTCAAACAGCGCGAGTACAAGGTCCTTGAAACTAACCTCCCATACAACTTTAGTATTACACCCACTGTCGAGAAAAATAGCCCCAGCAATTGATTCGAAAATATCACCAAGAACTTTAGGAGCTTTGCAATCCCCCAAACCAAAGGAGTTGAAACCTGGTTTTGATTGTTCATTTTTAACCTCGTTCACAAAGTCACGAATCTGGAAAAGATGTAAGGTACAGAAGACATTGGTAAATATTCCTTGCAACATGATTAAGCCCAATACCAAATAAAAAAGGGATAATTACATTTTTGGACCGCCTTAAAAGAATACTAACCAGCAAAAGTATGTGTTTGTCTATTAAGTATAATTATACATATTGCATACACAAAATATACATATCATATATTAATATACATAACCATTGGGTTTTGCATATTTTGGCTTGGCGCCCAAATTAATTTCAGGTGACTAGCCAAAACCGAAAAAGAACCCAACAAAAAATGAGTATGCAAAGTGGAAGTGTAGTTAAAGAACCTGCTTTTCTAGAGCACTGGATCCGTGACGAAGGTGTAAATGAAGGCTGTGTTTAACAGCAACGCGTGCGAAATTCTCATTGTTCACAGCAGCAGCTCGCAAGTCGGTCAATCGGCCTGGGGGAAGATCTGTGTATGTAAAGAACAAGTGCCTCGTGATGAGATGGTCTAATACTGCATCACCCACAAACTCAAGTCTTTGATAACAGGAGACTCCCGAAGACGGACGTGAAGCATGGCTAATTGCTTCTAGCAGTAGGCCTTTATCATTGAAGGTGATGTTCAAAGCACCTTGTAATGCATCAAAGTCAACACTCCTGAGTACATTCTCGGGAATGCTATAAGGCCTAATAGAGTATTCAGTCTCTTTGAAATTGAAATTGAAATCAACCTCAACCCCAATCCATTTCATGAAGTGGTTTGCAGCATACTTTCCACCCTCAACATAATATACTCCAATCAGTGCTTCCACAACATCAGCCATCGTCTTGCTAGAGAGTACACGATATGAACCTGAATCATTATCAAGCTCACCTTCTTCCGTTTCATCATCTTCAAACTCATCACCAGCTAGAGCCGCCATTGCTGCTACAGTCCCATTTTCTGTTGTTTCATGATCAAACATTGACGATTCTTCTTCTTCATTGGTATCCTCATCATAAACAGGCAACACCCCAGGAGCAGCCCATCTCGATGGAGAAAATCGATCTGCTTGGATGTATGATTGGAGTCCTTTACTTAAGGCATTTTGGTACAGCACCATGTTGCTTACCATTTGTTGTCTCATCCTGGTAAGTTGACCTTCATGTTTCTCGGGATACTTGAGGAAAAGATACCGACTAACAACCCATTTCAGATATGCATCTCCAAGAAGTTCTGCTCTCTCATAGCAGAACGTCTCCTGGCAAGATGCGGCTGTCAGTGCTTCCAAGATCTGTAAAAAAAAAAAAAAAAAAAAAAAAGGATAATTACATTTTTGGAAAGCGCAAAAGAATATTAGCCAGTAAATGTTTAGGTTTTGTATATTAAGTATAAATCTATTATATATAATCAGTGTATAGGTTTGTATATTTTGGCTAGGCCCGCAATAATTTCGGCCAACGGGCCTAAAATGAAAAAAGCCCAAGAAAAAAAGGCTTTGGCATCAAATGAAATTACAAGACAAATTCCAGAAAAAAAAAATCAGAGGTTTATTTTACCTTCAGTGCTGGGACAGGGTAACCAATCATTTCCTTAAGCTGAACAGCAAGCAGCATGCTCTCAATCCTCCTCATGATCGAGGGCAATCTCTGAGCACCCCGAATAAGGGATCCCGGAAGTGGATGCAAGAAACAGAGCTCAGGAGGGAGGAAAACATAATACGTTTTGTCGGTTGACTCTTCGAGTTCACCCTCGTGTTCTACAAAAAAAAAAAAGAAAAAAAAAGAAAGATCCGAGCTTACACTCTTTAAGACATGATAAAAGACAAGCTCAGTCAAAAAAAAAATGCAAAGTATAGACAGACCTTCTGAATGATCAAATCGTGGTGACAGAAGGTTCTTGCAATATGAAACACCGCGGCCTCTTATTAGAGGCTGCTTTTTATAAACCAAATCAACTCCATATCTGCATATAAATTGGACTGGATAGCCAAGTGCACCAAGGTTGTACTTGAAAACAAACCAAAGAACTTCTCAAATCTAGTGGATAAGGGATAAAGTACAGGCTAGTTGCCACAGAAAGCCAACTTATACCACCCTTGAAAGCCTTCAACATGAGAATTCTTTTGTTATTTTCAAGTACAACCAAGGTGCACTGGAACCACCTAATCCTTGCACATAATTAAGCATTTGTTAGCACAGCAGAAATCAAGAAACCGTGGTTCAAACTTCTGAGGAAATGGAAAAAGAGGAACATACTTTTGCTTATAATAAGCAGCGTAACTGCTGTACTCAAGAGGACCAAGGTAACCTTCTTTCCTAGGAAATGAGTTCTCGGCAGTCATATCATTGCGAATGGAATCAACATAAAATCTCTTTCCAGAATGAGCAGCAGTGACAATTCTTCCTACTATATCTTCTGCTCTAAGACAACAGTCAGCCATCACTATCTTGTCAATTTCAACCATATCAAGGCTACTCCGGTTAGGGACCAATCCAGATGCTTTGACCACATCAAAGTGTGCAATAGCACCTCTAACACCATATGTTGGATGAGACTTCAGTCCAAAGGCCATACCATGTCGCAATTTTGCGAACCCATATTCCCTTCGGTCTCCACCAAGAGCACGCTCATTGGTGCCAAGATACACATCTGGGCGAGCTCTCTGAAGAGGATTGCTCCATACATCAGTTTTAGTAATTTTGTTAATATGATCCCAGTTGATATCTTTTGCAGGATCTCCAGATTCATCACCAGTAACAAGGGCAAATAGATATGCCTTTGCTGGGTCCCAAGGAGTGGTGGACGGCTCAACATCAACATCCAAAACAATGCTCATCATTCTTACATGAAAGCTCTTAAGGGACGCCAACTGCCAGTCAGCAGAAAATTAGAATTTTGCTCAAGGTAGTTAAATCCGTTCATTATAAGTTAGATAGTAAAAGGAAACTCAACCTGAGACTCTGTAACGTCTATTGCCCCTCTGAAGACAAGAGTCGCCTTCGTTACTACTGTTCGAGCAATAAATAAATCCATCGACATCGATAATACCTGTACCGATAAAATATTATTAAGTGAGGAAACGTTAACAGAATCCACATTTGGTAAATAGATGTTCATGTTTTAAGATATAAAAAGCAAAAGAAAAGAAAAACCTCTGCATCCAGCTCATTGCCAAACAGTATAGCGAACTCTGACACATCAGTTAAGAATGAGTCCTTCGAGGTGCCAACATTCACACATTTGATAGCATACATATAGAGATGAGTTAACTTTGAGCTGTCACACGAATCCTTCCCCGACAAAATCCAATCACCCTTCAAGGAAGAAAAATAAAAAAAGGAGTCACCCATAAGTGTGTCGAGAATATTGAAAAACAGAGATTAAAACCAAAGTTTGTTCACCAAACTTAGTAGTGAGAAAAATTATTAAAACACTTCCATTGTCATAAGAGAGTATAGATTAGATCTTGGTTATCAAAATAAAAAACATAGTATGGATTAGATTTTTTTTTTATGGGTATGTTGTTGTTGATGGTTGTATCCAGGCCAGTGTGTGCGCCACCTCTACTATTCCGCTGGGTACCTGCTACATTGGCATTGATAACACTAGGGCAGTGCTGAAGCCATATTTACTGACTAAAAGCATTATCTACCCTGTTAATATGGTTCCAGATTTAGAGTTTCTGGCCAGCATCATGTATTGTAGTACTGGCACTTTCCCCACCACATATCTAGGACTTCCCTTGGGAGCTAGTCACAGATCAATGGAGATTTGGAATGTGGTCATTGAAAAGTTTGAGAAAAGATTGGCCTCTTGGCAACAACAGTACCTTTCTCTTGGTGGCAGAGTAACACTCATCAATAGTGTCTTGGATAGTATTCCCACTTACTTCATGTCTCTGTTCCCAATACCATCAGAGGTTCAATATCAACTCGACAAACTAAGGAGGACTTTTTTATGGGAAGGTAATAGCGAAAATCACAAGTATCATCTAGTCGAGTGGGACAAAGTAACTCTTCCAAAACATCTAGGTGGTCTTGGTATAAAGGATTTAGCAGTAAACAACAAATGTAAGTTAATGAAGTGGCACTGGAGGTTTAACCAAGATGATGCTGGTCTTTGGAAGGAGATTATCCAAGCTAAATATGGGAGCACTAGCCATTGGTGCTCCAACCCAATCTTAGCTCCTTATGGAACTGGTTTATGGAAAGATATCAGGAGATTGTGGGATGAGTTCTTTCTCAACTCTTCCTTCCAAGTGGGAAATGGGGCTCATCTTCTATTCTGGAAGACAAATGGCTTGGCTCTATTACTCTTAAGGATGCTTTTCCTAGGTTGTTCCCTATAACAACTAACCCAGATTCAACAATTGCTCAGAACTGGGAGGACAACTCATGGAATTTGCACCTAAGGAGACACCTAAATGACTGGGAAATAGAGGACATGATAGCATTGATTGGGTGTCTACAGAACAGTCCAGTTCTCACTCAGAGAAATGACAGACTTCAGTGGGGCAGTAACAAGGACGGTTCTTATTCTGTTAAAGAAGGCTACCTGCTTCTGAGCTCCAACAAGGACCTGATTGACCAATGGCCTTGGAAGTCAATTTACCGCCTAAAGTCTCCTGTTTCTTCTGGGTCGCTCTAAAAAGGGCTTGTTTAACTCTGGACAACCTCATGAAAAGGAAATTTCATCTCGCTAATAGATGTTACATGTGCCATTGCACCTCTGAAACCATTAACCACCTGTTCTTACATTGTCCAGTTGCTACAGATGTGTGGAATATGTTCCTCACTTTGTTTGGTTTGCAATGGGTTATACCTCGCACTGTCAAAGAAGTTTTTGTCTGTTGGAGTACTTGGAAAGTTGGGAAGGCCATCAGAAGAATCTGGTCTATGGTCCCTACTTGCATTTTGTGGTGCTTATGGTTGGAAAGGAACCAAAGATGTTTTCATGGTATTGTAACTGCCAGCTCAAATCTCAAGGCCAGATGCCTGACTACTCTTTTTAGCTGGATTAATCTTACCCCTGCATATAACCCAAACTCTTTTTTGGATTTTATTAGCTCCTTAGTCTTATGATAGATTCTTGGATTTGTCAGCTCTCTAGACTTATGATAGGCTTTTTGTTATCTTTGTATGAGCTGATATTTCCCCCTCTTTTGTAACTATGCATCCCCTTGATGCTTTTGTGATTATAAAACACTTACATCATCCAAAAAAAAAAAGTAGGAATACCTTTGTAATATGGTTCAGTAAAACCTATGTACTATTTTTCTCATGATGAAATATAGATACAGTTACCAATTTCAAAAAATGACTATTCTGACCCGCAAGGGTGGCTCAGTTGGTTGAGCATATGGGTCTTTCATAATGGAGGTCTCAGGTTCGAAACCCCCTGCCTACGACAGCAGGGGATTTGCCTTCTGGATTGAGCTCGTCGCACGGGGCTTGCCTAGTGCAGGTTACCTCTCCTGTGTGGTTTGCGAGCTATTGCTCAGGAGATGGGTTTACCCTATACGCACCCAAAGGGTAGCGGCTGCGGGTTCCCATGTCATCAAAAAAAAAAAAGACTATTCTGTTTAGTGTGAAAAACTATTTTTAAAGGGTAAATAGGCATTCGTGCTTTCATATATATATATATATATATATATATGGATATAAGCATATAACTATAGCTCCAATATGTAATTATTGCGTTCTATCGAAGCTTTAATTATTAGATGACTTTCCTGATCTTTTCAACATATGCAACAATCCGGAGCAACTGTCAATGAGTGCTGGACTGCTCAGGAGTGGGATTTATCATTTAGGAGACTTTTGAATGATTGGGAAGTAGACAGCTATGTTGCTCGGACTCTTCAAAAATGTGAATGGGTGCGTGTCGGATTCTCCAAAAGTTGTGTATTTTTGGAGAATCCGACATGGGTGCAGCATCCAAAGTGAAGAGTTCATGCAACTTAGGTAGACAGGGTGGCCAATTTGCTATATGGGCTAGAAGGTTTCTCTGGCACTACCTCAGATTCAGATTCTATCAGATGGAAACATAACAAAGATGGGAAACTTTCGGTTAAAAGGGCTTATGAAATTGACAATGTACAACAAAACAGAAACCAGCAACTTTTGTGGAACAATGTCTGGAAAAACATAACAATGCTTTAAATGGCTTGTAGTCAGAAGGACTTGCTTGACACAAGAAGTTTTGAAAAGAAAGGGGCAGATTATTGTTTCCAGATGTCAACTATGTGGGGGGAATAGAAGAGACCAACAATTATCTCTTTTTGCATTGTAAATTCACTGCACAGTTATGGGGTTTATCTTTTACCCTCACAAACACAAAATGGACCATGCCTGAGCATACTGCAGATATATTGAATTGTGGATTAACCCCACATTACATCTGGTGGACTGTGTGGGCGGAAAGAATAGCAGAAGCTTTGAAGATGGGTCCAATTCCATTCACATAGTTAAATGGAATTGTATTGTACTTTTTTATTTTTTGTGTAAAGAAAAAGAAGTAGAGGAATCAGAGCTTGTAGATTTGTTAGGCTCTCTGCAAGTAGTTCTCTCCCCTTTTTCCTTTCTGTCCCTTTTTGAAGGTTGTACTGAGGAATACAACATTACCAGTTTCAAACAAAAATTATTGGATGTACAATAACTTTACTTTAACAATTCCATATAAATATTTGTCTTCAGTGAATGTACTAATCTTCAACAATGGACGTTAGTATTCCACAACACCAGGTATTCCATATGAGACTAAACTTGGTGTCAAAATGGACCAATATTCCTACTTTGTGTTCATTCGGTTTGTAACATTCTTTTTTTCCACATGGAATATATATATTTTTCAAGCTTTTTCAAATAAGAAAAGAATTTATATTAGGTTAAGTCTTAATTGATTTTGAAGTACTAAATATTAGGACTTCCTACACAATTCGAATAAGGAAAGATTTAATGACCAAAATTTTAGTTGATTTCGAAGTTCTAAATATTAGGAAAATAATGAAATGACTATTTGTCTAATGTAAAATCTGTTTTTAAGGGGTAAAAAGGGCGAACGCCATTCCGCTAAGGGACTTTGTGCTTTTAAATATATATATATATATATATATATAGAGAGAGAGAGAGAGAGAGATTTTCTGAAGATTGTCCAAACAGGTTCGAAGTTTGGTTGAAAGCATGATAAAAATTGTTTGCACAAAGCTTTTCAACTTAAAATTCCCGAAAAGAAAGTAAATCACTTTCCAAACTCTGCCAAGAAAAAGTCCACTGCCAAAAATTAAGGCACTAACCCTCAGAATATCAGCAACACCTTCGGGATAAAATTCCCTGTGCCGGGAAGTTCCGGGAATTGGATCACTTTCATCATCCTGTTCAACTTTCTCCAACTCCACCCCACTTCCCTTGTCTGGCAAGAGCATGTCCGTGAATGCCCCCATCTGGTGGAGCTTCTTGCAAGCATCCAAGCAAACAGCCTGCGTCAAAACTACTTTCAATATGTTGCGCTATATCATCAAGATTGTTAATTGAGAACAAAAGGAAACTTTTTTTGACCTGCTGTGCAATGCGCATTGAGCTGCATACAGGGCCCTCAAGTTTCTCAAACGGTGCATTGCAGGGGAGTTGAAGCCTGCATGAATATTCGGTTGCACAACCTGACTTCTCGTGACGCTCCATTATAAACTCAGGACGGAGAATCGAGTACCTGAATGGGACAGAAGTTCTGTTAAACCAATCACCACTAAAATAAATTTCTGAGTAGGCGTATGTATGTAGTTCCACCTGTCACTTGGTAATTGGGAGCAATAGAAGTGGATCAACCCAACAGCAGAATTTAAGCTCACAACAGCTCCAGTGGACTCCACCTGATAAACTGAATCTGTTGGTGCCTCCCGAGAGATCGCTCCTTTGAGATGACTAATATCAGTCCGTTCAATTGCTTCTTTCCGCAACGTCTCTTCACTGTTTCTGGCATTCCTCAGAAATGCTTCATGTGATGAATTATCCCTAAACAATGATTTATTATAACGCATTAGAACCCATATAGTGCACAAGGAGGAGGACTATACGTGCTGGAATACATAAAGATGCAGATACCTCTCAACCATCAAAATATAATCTGATCCAGGCTTACGGGCACGGCCCCTAGACTGGATATACGCCAAAATAGTTTTGGCCAGGTCAAACCGGATGACAACGTTGCATTGCCGGATGTCAAGTCCTTCCTCAGCAACACTAGTGGCAACTAACAAATTAATCTGTCAAAACCATGCAAACAATTAGGATAAAATAGGGATGATCAACTATACACAAGCTGCTTTTGGCACACAGCAAAGATTCTAGAAAAGAAATTTTCCAGAGGTTCAGTTGTGCGTAAAGCTGACCACATGAAATTAGGAATTCTCAACAGTAAGATGCAGTAATGAGGGCATAATTTGAATAATATTTGGCCATCGAAAGACAACTAAAGTTACTTCCTTATAGGTACTAGCACTCTGTTTCAAAATTCGAACAGAATAAGTTGCAGCATATAATTTGAAGTATATCTTGTTTTAGAATTATCTAATCAACTTACAACAACGAGAAGAACTATAAAACAAAACCAACTTTACATTTCAAACTCAACAGTTCATTTTCAGAACAGATCCAACAAAGAACTCAAGAATAGCAAGGCAGGCAGTAAAGTTTTTAAGAAGTAGGCATGTAACACATAAGAGTTGACTCCAACTTGAAAGTACATAGATAAGTGAAGCCCACTAATCTAAAATATCATATAGCATATAATTCCAATAATCTACTGCCAATACAAAACAGAAATAGCAATCTAAATGTTGTAGGTAGGTCACTGATGTAAAACTAATAACAGCGAAACCACAGCTTAGTACAGAGACATACACGACCATCTCGAAACTTGGCTATCGTATCTTGCATTTGACCTGTTCGCATTTCTTGAGTATTGTTGTGCCCAATTAAACTTGATGAAGTGATAAAACTTAGGGAAGGGAGCTCCTCAAAAACCTGCATGCTTAACAAAACGCGTTATAGCATAGGGCTATAACAATGTACTTTGCCTGTCAAGAAAATGAAAGCAGCAACAATGCACCTTTGGAAGAACCAAGGCAGTCACAACGCGTTCAACGAATATTATAGCACGAAAATCCTCAGTATGCTGATACTTGAGAAGTATCTTAATTAATGATTGAATTTTTGGTGTCACTTTCCCATCAGCCACAGCAGCTCCTAGAATCACATCTACATGCTCTCCAACAGATACAACTGAAATAGACATCTCCAATTATGCCAAAGGTCACAAGTACATTTTTCTTGGTAAAAGGCCTAAACGTGAGGAGCATAGACTTCAGAGAAAATTCACGGAACAAAAGTTCAGCACAAAAGTGCATATTGGCCAACATATCTCACTTCAAGAAGAAAATAGTAATAAACTTTTTAGATTTGCTACAAACTTATGCTTCTCTTGATATAAGAGCATACTCAGGAACAAGTGTTACATCAGAGGCACATCAAATATATACCTGGCATTGTTGTAAGACATGAAATGAAATAAGCACAAATGAGTACAGAAGGGCAAACCTAATATCCAATTGATGGAATATATTCACTATGATAAAAGATAATAATATTACTAGAAATAGTGTGATATTTCAGAAACCTCTTCCCTGGACATTTCGCTCCTATACTTCTTTTCCTTCTCTCCTTTGATTCTTGTTACTATATGTTGTTTCTTGTACTTCGATTATCTTATTTATCTGTGGTAGCTACTGCTTCTTCTTCTCAGACTGCATTATCATGACTTTATTGCTTTCGTTAGTTTCATTTTCATTTTGCTTTGAACTGCTTGTGCTTATCTGACCTCTCGTCATGTTTTCTCTTGAGCCGAGAGTCTTTCGGAAAAAACCTCCCTATCTTCCAAGATAGGGGTAAGGTCTACGTACACTTTACCCTCCCCGGACCCCACATTGTGAGATTTCACTGGGTATGTTGTTGTTGTTGTTACTTCTTTCCTTCTCTTTTGTATAAGCTAAAATTTGATTAACAAACCACAGCGCCTAGAAGGTACTCTAAGCTTACAAAAGTATCTGTGGAATTGACACCTATTATAAGGAGTTTTATGAATTCCAGCACATTTCAAAATCATTTACAGCAAAAGACAAAGATAAGCCATTTTAAAATGTCTAGAGTTCCTTCCAACCAAATTGTCCAAAATATGCATAAGGATAGATCTAAGTTGACGATGATGTCACACATCGTATTGGCGTAGGGTGGTTGAAATGGAGGCTCGCTTCCGGAGTGCTATGTGATAAGGTGCCACCACAACTTAAGGGCAAGTTCTACAAAGTGGTGGTTAGACCGACTATGTTGTATGGGCAGAGTGTTGGCCAGTTAAGATCTCTCACGTTCAAAAGATGAAAGTTGCCGAGATGAGAATGTTGAGACGGATGTGTGGGCACAACAGGAGTGACAGGATTAGGAATGAGGCTATCCGGAACAAGGTGGGAGTGGCCTCAGTGGAAGACAAGATGAGGGAAGCAAGACTGAGATGGTTTGGGCATGTGAAGAGGAGAGACACAGATGCCCCAGTCCGGAGGTGTGAGAGGTTGGCCATGGATGGTTTCAGAAGAGGTAGGGGTAGGCCGAAGAAGTATTAGGGAGAGGTGATTAGACAGGACATGGCGCAGTTACAGCTTACCGAGGACATGACCTTAGATAGGAGGGTATGGAGGACTCAAATTAGGGTAGAAGGCTATTAGATAGTAGATAGTATCGTTTATCCTTTCATATTAGTAGTCGCATTATCGCGATATAAGTTCTTGTGCTTTGATTTCTACTACTATCTGTTATTTCCTGTACTTTGATTATCTTATTTTATCTGTGATAGCTACTGCCCTTTACAAACTGCTTCATCATGGCTCAGTCGATTTCGTTATTTTCATTTCCATATCGCTTTGAATTTCTTGGCTTTGTCTGACCTCTTTTTATGCTTTCTATTGAGCCGAGGGTCTTTCGGAAACAGCCGTCCTGCCTTGGTAGGAGTAAGGTCTGCGTACACTCTACCCTCCCCAGACCTCACGTTGTGGGATTTCACTGGGTTGTTGTTGTTGTTGTTGTACTCTTTATTCCTTGTCCCTGTAATCTGTCTACTGCAGCTTCCAGAATCCAATACTTGGTCATATAATTTTTCTGATGCATGTCTAATTTGTTTATTTTCAGACCTAGTGATGGTCAAGGCATTCAGGTCTTACAGCTAATGTCATGCATTATCAAAAAGTACACTGTTGAAACTAATAACTGGAATGCATATGAATAGGAATCACTGTGAAATCAGTTGATATCCAGCTTCAGAAATATCCATCCCAGTATCTACACATATGGTATCGTTTATACTCCAAAAGAACAAGAAATAGATATTTTCTCTAGGGGAAGGAATCTCTACAGCCACCTCCCAAATGAGACCGATCGAAGATCATTAACAAAGAATCTAAGAATGCCTATGGTAATGTCCTATATGTTCTACCCCATAAGAATTCCCTAATTAGCTTATCAATTCTCTTATTAATTACAGTTGGAATAATAAACAAAAACATGAAGCACAAATCTTATACTAGAGAGCGTCCACTATTAAGGAGACTTCTTTTTTGAACAATACTTCCTCTGTCCCATTTTATGTGGCATACTATCGTTTTTACTCTGTCAAAAAAAAAAAGATACCTTTCTCTATTAGGAAACCATTAAGAATTATCCCAAATTATCCACGAGACTTTTTTGGACCCACTTGATATGAAAGTTCATTCTTTTACTAGGAGAGAAGAAAATGAAAAGACATGTGTAACTCTCACCAGCACATTTAATTATAGGTAATAAGGGCAATTCTAATACTTGCATATATTTATCTTATGCATCCAAAGTCTTCCTTTGTATCTTAAACTATGTGTCTAGTCAAACACCGGATGGAAGGACTACTGTATTATCTATCCCTCCCATCTTCTCCCAATCTTCTAAATCTCATGATTCTAAAGCTCGACATCTTTGAATTTCCCTCCCAAATGAAACTCCAAATATTTCGGAAGATGGGCCATCCTGCAACCATTGGTCGTGGCAAGCTCATGAGGATTCCACACTCCAATTGGTATTAATTTTGCTGTCTTCATGTTGGTGTGTAGTCCGAAGTCCAATGGGAACACATAAATATCTGACTAAGAATCCAATATATGTTCTCCGCATTCACAAAATTCAACGTACGAGTTGTAATCAATTGTTGTACTATGGACAAATAATTAAACAAAACTGTAACAGGTGCTTACCGTGACTTTCAAGAAGCTCGCCCTCCTCCATCTCGTCAGGCCGATCACTATTCGGATTATCACCTTTATCCATCTCGCCATTCAAGTTACTTTCTGCAATGGCTCCCTCCGATAACTGGCATTGCAAGAGAGAGACAACCTTATCCAGGTAGGATTCTTGGAACTTGACATCAAGCTGGTAGCTTGCCCTTTCATCATTTTGTAGAGCTGTCAAAAAAGAATGTGCTACCTACAACATAAAAGGGGTTCAGGAGACGCCGCATGCAAGAATATCACATTTACAAGGTAATAAGGCACAGCAAAAGTGGTAGCATCTGCTACCTTATAGGCACACCACTGTCCCAGTTCACCAAGAGCATAGTTAATAGCCCTCAACTTTTGAATTAGATTAGCAGCCCCATCACTTTCAGTTCTTTCAGATACACCATAGACTTGGCGCAGCTCTGCACTAGCTCCAGCATCACAAGCGCCCATAAACTGCCATTTACTTCTTCTGGAACTTGCCCGAGCAGCTTCTTCAACTGCTAATTCCATTTGTTTTATTTGTTCGTGAAGGGACCACAGATTAGCACCTTTATCATACTCCACTACTATTTCTGACGGCATTGGGACATGTTTCTCCAGCTCCTTGCGGTCCTTTATGGTAAAGACGACTGAATCTAATTTAGTCTCCAAATTACGAATCTTTATTGCACAATCAACTTGGCTGGAAACACCTACATCAATCGAGACATTACAAGTTTATATAATGCAGTAGCTAACTGGCAATAAGAATGCAGAGAAAAACAACATGAATAAAGCCAAGTTCAAGATTTAATACAAAAAGGAAGAGGAAACTTTGTTCACAAGGCCATCACTTTTTGACAGAATTAATGCAACCCGTAAATACAGAGAAATAGAAAACGAAAAAGATGACCAAGCCAAGTTAGAGATTCAGGAGCAAAGAGTGAAGAGGAAACCTCATCTGTCCTATAATTTTCGACAGAATCAAATCAAATTGTATTAGGAAAAAGAAAGACTACCCTTCAAGTTAACAGGTGAAGCAGTCATGCCAAAAACAGATGGCCTTTTCTCCTTTTGTGTCGTATGATAGAACTCAGACATGACTAAAGAATATGGATGCTTCTTCACAGCATGATGACATTCATCCATAATAAGGAGATTAATTGCTTCCATTTTTATTATACTGTGCCTCAAGATGTTCAAAAGAATCTGGGCAGTCATAACCAGGACCTGCAAAATACAGAAGTACTTGGTTAAGAAGGAATGGAAATTTCAACCATCTACCAACTCCCACAACATAGTGATGTGACAGTTATTCTCCATCTTGTTTCGTATACAGAGGTTAATGAGCAATCAGAAAATGAGATCAAACTGATGCATGCAGCAAACAACTCTAGCTATTTGTTCAACTTAAGACTAAAGAGAAGATACCTCTTTGCATGGATGGGTAGGCTCGATAGAAGGATGAGATTACACCAACATCCATATTGTTAAATAATATTGAAACTATCTTGATGTATTATTAGTCAAAAGCGGCTCTTCATTTATCAGAAGACAAATTATAGCTAGATTTCTAGCTGAAAACAAGAACCAGGACAAAATTGAAGCAATTGTGATCCTTCTGAAGGTTGGAACATTGATCGAGAATACAAATAGTAGATCAGCCTTCCGGTAACACAACTATGACTTGTGATGATGGAGAAACAGTAGACACCCCTATCGGGATTCAGCAACACTGTTGATATTACAATAGTACCGATAACTTTTTTTTTTTTTGAGAAGGTAACATGTACCGATAACATTTTTTTTAAAAAGAAAAAAAGAGAAAGTGACTCTTAAGTAGAATATCCAGATTACTTTGGTGCATTGTTTCTTCCTCTCTTTTTTTATAAGGACTTTGGTGCATTATTTCTTCAGCAAGTGAATTAATAAGTTTGATTCCACCAACCTTTGGATGTGTATTCCCTCCATTCCAATTTTTAAGTATGCATGGAGATCAAAAAACAAAATTTTGCTAAGTCCTTGTTACGTAAAAAGCAAATTTGAAGCAACATCTCCACCGCCTGCAGTCTCTCTAGAATCACTAAGATTATACGGACTTTTGGGGCTGCACCAAATAAGGATTGGCCTTTGGAAGAATATCAGCATGTTAAATTTTTGAAGGATGGATGGCTTGGAAGTACACCACTGATGGGACACTTTTCCTAAACATGGATTCTGATGTTGCTCAAAATAGAAGAAATAGAGGAAATGGCACCTGCTGCCCACATGTCAGGAGGAATCTTCAGGATTGGGAGGTCAATGACCTACTAGCTATGCTAAGCTGCCTAGAAGGCCGCAACGTTGATGATCAGCAGCCAAACAGACTCACTTGGGAAAGCCCTACTAAATGGGGAAAATACACAATCAAAGATGGTTACAAACACTATCCTGCCCAGAATGGTATGATAGCTAATTGTCCTTGCTTCACTTGGACAACTCTAAATTGGGGCCCGTCTCACTCAAGACAACTTAAGCAAAAGGAATATTACACTAGCAAACAGATGCTACATGTGCAAACAGAATTTAGAAAGTGTCAAGTTATTAACCACTTCTTCCTCAATTGCTCAGTTGCAAGTGAATTCTTGAGCCACCTCTACTCAATTTTCGGTCTGAAAGGGTCATGCCACAGACAATAAAGCAAGCCTGTGAAAGCTGGTGCTTTTGGAGAGTTGATAAAGCCATCCAAATAAAAGAATGATTCCAGCAGTTAATTTTTGGCGTATCTAGACAGACAGAAACCACAAGTGTTTCCATGGCATCTCAAGTCTCAACTCCAACCTACTCCCCTCAAGCCTATATGCTTAGAAAATCTATTTAGTAGGAACTATCTCACCCCTATAAATAGGGCAGATCATTTTTTGAACTCTATTAGCTCCTTGAATTAACATAGAACACATGTACTGGAGCTAATTATCTATCTTTTGTACTCTTTGCATCTTCTAGATGCCTATTAATGAATAGGGAAAAAAATTAATAAATTAAAAAAAAAAAAAATTTGGGATTGATTAACATAGGACAATTATCCGATGAGGAAGGGGAAAAAAAGTTATTGAGGTAATTATACTGTATATCAGCCGGCCCAACCTTATATAAAAAATGTGCTTATATTTCAATTCTTACCCAAAATGGCCCATTTGTATATATTTTGCAAAAAAACAGATTTTACATGTTAACTTACAATGAAAGAAGCCGTTGGGACAACCGCCTTTACTCTTTTTCTTCTCTTTCTTTTATTTTCAGAGAAGTCGCCTAACCATCCACCATTTTTGTCGGATTTTTATGCCTCAAACCCAACCCGCCCATTTGACACCCCTAAATTTTTGTGATGCTGAAGAGGATGAACTAAGATTTCTCAGAATCATTTCAGTGTTGTTTGAAGGAATGTCTGATTTACATATAAACTGAAAAAAGAGTCATGTCACATGTGTATCATATTAATGAAGTCTCTAATATAGATCAGTTGAGTCTAATTTTGGGTGGAGAAGTAGGAGCCTTGCCACTTATATGATGTCCCTTCTCCCATCCCAGATGGAGTTATTCAGAGACTTGACAAGCTTAGCAGGGATTTCCATGGCAAAGGATAATAGGACTTTCCATTTAGTCAATAGAGCACTATCCTTCTTGGGAAAGGCAAGGCAGATTAGGCAGTGGGAACCTACAGCTGGAGAGCAAGGCCCTCAGACTGACATGACTATGGAGGTATTCCCAAGAACCCCAAACCCAATCAGAGCTAAATATGGTGCGGCTAACAGGTGGAGGTCTAGGGAAGTGCACTCTCTTTATGGAGTTAGTTTGTGAAGATCTATAAGAGCACTTTTGCCATTTATGAGGAGTCATACTTTCATCAAGGTGAACAATCGGTGTAATACCTCCTTCTGAGAGGATAATTGAATTGGTTTTGGATGCCTAAAGGAACTCTACCCTAGTATTGATGCTCTAACTTTGCAACAACAGAAGACAGTAGCAGAAGCATGGACCTCTCATGGTTGGGACATATAGTTCAGGAGCAATTTAAATGACCGGGAAGTGGCTACGTTAACTAAATTCTACAAGCAACTGGAAGAATTCAAGGCTATACAGGATGGAGCACAAAGATAATAATGGCAAGAAGGCAGTAGGGGCATTCTCAAGGTGAGCTCAGCTTACAAGTCTTTGAGTCAAGCCAATCAACAGATGGCCCTTTTGGTCATGGAAGCACATATGGAAAGTGAAGATACCATTCAAGGTAGCTTGCTTCACTTGGCTACTAGCAAGGGAAGTTGTATTGACCCATGACAACCTTAGAAGGAGAGGGATTTCTCTATATTCAAGATGTTATCTTTGTGGTGAAAAAGCCAAGACAGTCAGCCATCTATTTCTACAATGCAGGATAACAGATCAGCTACTGAAGAATTTTATTAATCTTAAGAGGCATAGCTTGGATAATGCCTAGGAAGATTACTGAAGTTCTTTTTAGTTGGGAGGAGGCTGGAGTAGGAGCAATAGACAGAGACGGAAGATTGTCCCAACTCGTATCTGGTAGACAATCGGGAAAAAGCGGAATTCCAGATTTTTTAGAAGACAGTAGCAATTCAGTACAGAAGATCAAATTGAATTGCATTAGACATTTTTGCTTTTGGTGTAAACAGATTTACATAGAAGAAACTGTTTCAATCATAGATATCCTAGGCTTTTGGTAGGACTTTTGAATAGTTTCTCTTCCTTTTCCCCCATTGTATATATGGTTTCAGTACAACCTATGTACTGTTTTGTTTAAATATACACAACCGTTACTATCTCAAAAGAGCAACTTCATTTTAAAAAAATTGCCTTATGATTGTTCTCTACACATTTTAGAATGTAGGTGGTTTATGGTGCAAATTTGAAGAATATTCCTAACCATTGGATCGTGAAGCTAATTTTTAGCCTTTGGATGACGAGAGAACAAATTTTATCTTTCTTTGGTAGCTATTCATGTAGGAAGCCCCCACTTCCCAAAGTCACTTTCTTCTTTTTCCATTACCAAACCCTCCATTGAAGAAGAGTCAACGCACACCTATACAACAACTATTCATGTAGGCATGCTTCTTGATACTATATGGATCTTGCTCCATGTTGGCTTTGGATTTACATTTCATTTTAACAACGGAACTTCTCATACAACACCATTTTGTATCGAGAGGCATGCCAATATAGTAAAGGTTGAGTTGACCCTTCTTCCATGGAGGGTTTGGTAAAGAAAAAAACAAGAAAGTGACTTTGGAAACTGTGTGTGTGTTGTGGGTTGTGTGGGTTTTGGGTTTGGGGGGCTGCCTACGTGAATAGATACCAAAGAATGGTAGAAAATTTATTCTCTTACCATCTAAAAGTTAAAAATTAGCTTCAAGATCCAATGGTTAGGAATATTCTTCGAATTTGCACCATAACCCCACATTATTCTAGAATGTGTAGAGATCCGTTTTGGCTCTTAAAAACTCTCTACATCTCACTAAAGGGCTATTACTAGTAAAAATAATTTTCCACAAGTCAGCTAAGCTAGTATTTCCAATGTGTCTAATGAACTAACTACAAATATACTTATGAATAATACAAAAATAATAATTCTTTAAACAAAGAGCATTGAAATTAACCAGTGTTATCAAAAGCGAAAAGCGCAAAAAATAAGCTGGGGCTTTAAGCGCAAAGCGCAAATAAAGCGTGGGCTTTAATGAAAAAAGGCGCAATGGGACAAAATAATAAAATATATATATAGTGAAATATATGGACAAACAAATTGTAAAAACATAACGAAAGTGAAATATCAATTATCTGGTGTCATCTCTTCAAGAGAGGCTAATTGGCAAGGAAAAGTATGTCTTAGAGCCTTGATGATGACACTGAAGCGCACATAAAGCGAGGCGAAGCGCTCTACATGTTTTGAGCCTCGCTTCAAGGCTTAAGCGTGCTTTAAGCGCGCCTTTGACAATACTGAAATTAACAATGGAACTTGGTTTGTTGGTTTTAAAGAAAGGGTGAAAATATTTAAAAATATATAATAAAACATGGAATCCCCTCAAAATCTATTTTTGATTTGGTCCAAGCAACCTTTGATTCGGCTTTGGTGACATCTCAAGGCGCCGAAATTTTTAACCTTCTATCACTGTTGCAAGGGTGAAACCCCTTGCGTTGACATCTCAAAGCTATGAGCTTCTAAGATTTTTGCCAATTGAGAAAGGTACTTTGTTCAAAAGAGGGATTTTATCGTGTATATGTGAAGATTGGGGAAAATGAAAATGATGGATAGTGGTGTACTGGCGGAGATGCGGTGGTGTTTGAGTGGTATATACTATTTATAAATTTGTTTATATACCACGATGGGAAAGTCTTTCTGGGGGGTCATACGTCAAGCAAAGAGATGTTGCCAAGGATCAGTCGATGCTTGGGAAAATAAAATCTTCATATGTTTGTGTTTTAGTTTCATTATACTATTTATACATTGTTTATATACCACAACGGGAAAGTCTTTCTGGGGGGTCATACGTCAAGCAAAGAGATGTTGCCAAGGATCAGCTGATGCTTGGGAAAATATAATCTTCATATGTTTGTGTTTTAGTTTCATTATTTTCCAAGGATTTTTCTTTTTATGGGAGAAGTAATTGTGTTGTTGATTAGGAGGGGGACAAAGCCCCTAAAACATTCACTGTTCTTCCATTTTCTTCTATTTTTGATACACAGGAAAAAGAAAAGATCAAATTTTCACTGGAAGTTTTCTTCTTTCCTTACCTTTGATTTACGGATGAAACGAAAAGTGGGCCAGGCAGGTGAACAAATTTTGGCTAAGCAGTTATGAATAGTTTCCACCTATCTTTTGAAAGTTCCCCAAAGTTATTCCATGGATAAATTGATGATCTTTGCCTTTTGCATATTTCTAACTATCCCCCTTCTCCCACGCAACAACTTTTATTGTTTCACAAATCTAATGATTGTAAATAAGGAACCTTTATTTTTAACATAAAAACTACTACAAAACAAGCAGATTATGAAAACTACTCAAACGGAAAACAGAAGTAAACAAATTTCACAAACAATCACCCCAAAAAAAGAACAAGAAATTTGATCAGCTAACTTACACCAACATATGACTTCATAATTAGCAATTACTTAATACTTCCAAGTGGTAAAAAAAAGGTATGACAAGGTCGATATGAATATAATGAAATTCAGCACAAACAGGTTTGCACAAACTTGTAAGTAGAGTCTTCATGATAATCACAACATTAGAAGAGAGAAGCTTGAAGCTACCTGTTTAGTTTCAAACTCACGCTGCCACTTTCGTGCATCCCAAAAATCTTGGCCCATCTCACCACAATAATGGCCAACTTGATAACCAGTTTGGTCACGAATAACTTCTGCTTGCTGTGTTCCAAAACAACAAATCAAATTTAATTCCAGTTTACACAGATGTAAAAAGGGGGAAGCAGAAGACGTGCTAAAGAAATAATACCTGATAAACAAGTGGAACTTTAGGAACCAGAAAAACTGCCAGCATTTTCTTGTTCTTCTTTTGCAAATCACTACATAGACTCTTCATGAGGAGGATAGCAATAAGCGTTTTTCCAGATCCTGTTTCAAGAAAAGCGATGGTATTGTTCTTTCTGGCATGTTCAAGTACATCCAACTGATACTTGCGTGCTTGCTCCTTGGGAGCTTGTTCCTTTGGTTTGTCATCTTTCTTCTCAACAACTCCAGAAGCTTCAAGGCTTCTCTCAGTTGGTAACTTTCCCTCTCGATTTCTATCGGCTTCCCATGAACCCACACGATGAACCATCTCTTTCCTTTCTTTGTCCCATTCCCAATAGCCCCTCCCTTCCCTCCAGTCCCTATCTCTTCCACCGCCGCCACCCCCACGACTTTCTCTTCTTTTTCTTTGATCCCTCTCTACTCTATTCATCTCATCACTCTCGCGGAGTCTCTTCCTGCCCAAAGGTCTACCACGCCCTCCTCTCCTCTGGTAGCTATCACCACCAAGTCGCGCCCTTTTTCCATTTCTCTCTTCTTTATCATAATAATCTCGTTCCTTATGCCTAAATCCATTTCCTTCGTCTAAAGACTTCTTTTGCTCTGTATCCTTGTTAACTTGTGGCCCATTGTACTTGGAAATTTCAGGTGCAGCTGAATCTTTACTATCCGATTTCGGTATGAAATCATCACCATTCTTTAATTTTTCAAGTATCCGATCAATACCACCAAAGAAACAAGGATCAAGACTCCCATCCGGACCCAATTGATTCAATGGCGGAACGGGTAGAGCGGTCGACCCGGGGACAAAATCTTGTATAAGATCATCACATGAGATATCCTCACAAGCATCAAGCCAGTAAGAGGGTTTCTCAGAAACTCTACCATCATCACCATCCATTTTTACAGTAAAAGTATGATTTTTCACTAATTAAAAGCAACCCAAATGAGTAAACTAAAACCCCACAACAAAAAACAGATAATAACGCGAAACCCAGATCCTGTTTCAACAAAAAGAATCAAAATTAATTCTTTCAGCGTAATAGTATATACGCTAACGGACTCAGAATAAAATGGGCTGGATAGAACCTGCTACAAAAAGAGTAGGATCCGCTTGTGCACAACAAGATCCAAGGTCAGAAATCTATGTGTCTTCACTGCCTACCTGTGGATTGAGGCAAAAAACATCAAAGAGGCTCTTCTAGATGCTGACTGGATCATCGCAATGTGCAAGAAAAAACTTCATCCCAAAGCCCAACCAATCATTGGTACTAGGTGGGTTTTCAGAAATAAACCTGATGATCAAGGAACCATCACAAGAAATAAGGCAAGGCCAGTAGTACAAGGTTATAACAAAGAAGAAGGAATCGACCCTCATCACCATCCATTTTACAGTATAGTTAAGATTTTTAACTAATTTAAGAGCAACCAAATGAGTAAAACAAAAGAACCACAACAAAAAACAGAAAATAACGCGAATCCAGATCCTGTTTCAACAAAAAGAATCAAAATTTATAGCATATGCGCTTTTATAAGCATAAAAAATGGGCTGGATAGAACCTGCAAGAACAACAAAAAGGAGAGAAAAGATAGGATTTTTAACTAATTTAAGAGCAACCCAAATGAGTAAATTAAAAACCCACAACCAAAAAAACAGAAAATAAAGCAAACCCTAGATTCTGTATACAACCCAAGAATCAAAATTTATTCTTGTAGCATAATAATAGTATATATGAGCTGGTAGTACAAGGGTATAAACAAGAATAAGGAATCGACCATCATCACCATCCATTTTACAGTGAAGATATGATTTTTAACTAATTTAACAGCAACCCAAATGAGCAAATTAAAAACCCACCAGCAAAAAACAGAGAATAAATGAAACCGTAGACACCCCAAGAATCAAAATTTATTCTTTCTGCATATAATAAAAATCAAAATTTATTCTTTCTGCATATAATAGTACAAGAATAAGGAATCGACCAACATCACCATCCATTTTACAGTAAAGTTATGATTTTTAACTAATTTAAGAGCAACCCAAATGAGTAAAATAAAAAGCCACAACAAAAAACAGAAAATAACACAAACCCAAAATTTATTCTTTCAGCATAATTGTATATCGGCTGGTAGCAAAGTTTGCTTTATTTTCTGTTTTTTGTTGTGAGTAAATACTCATTTGGGTTGCTCTTAAATTAGTTAAAAATCGTAAAGTTATGATTTTTTAAAAATTTAAGAGCAACCCAACTGAGTAAACAAAGAATCCACAACAAAAAAAATATATATATATATATATATATATATCGCGAAACCCAAGAATCAAAAGTTACTCAACCCAAGAATCCATTTTTACAGTAAAGTTATGATTTTTAACTAATTTAACAGCAACCCAAATGAGTAAAACAAAAACCCACAACCAAAAATTTATTCTTTCAGCATAATAGTATATACGCTAACGGACTCGGAATAAAATGGGCTGAACAGAACCTGCTGCAAAATGAGTAGGATCCGCTTGTGCACAACAAGATCCAAGGCCAGAAATCTCTGTGTCTTCACTGCCTACCTGTCAATGATTGAGCCAAAAAAACATCAAAGAGGCTCTTCTAGATGCTGACTAGGATCATTGCAATGCAAGAAAACTTCATCCCAAAGCCTAAAGATAGAACGATCATTGGCACTAGGGGGGTTTTCAGAAATAAACTTGATGATAAAGGAACCAACACAAGAAATAAGGCAAGGCTAGTAGCACAAGGTTATAACAAAGAAGAAGGAATCGACCATCATCACCATCCATTTTACAGTAAAGTTATGATTTTTAACTAATTTAAGAGCAACCCAAATGAGTAAAACAAAAAACAGAAAATAACGCGAACCCAGATCCTGTTTCAACAAAAAGAATCAAAATCTATAATATATGCGCTTCTATAAGCATAAAAAATGAGTTGGATAGAACCTGCTAGAACACAAAAAGGAGAGAAAAGATTTGATTTTTTAACTAATTTAAGAGCAACCCAAATGAGTAAATTAAAAACCCACAACAAAAAACGGAAAATAAAGCAAACCCTAGATCCTGTATACAACCCAAGAATTTATTCTTTCAGCATAATAATAGTATATATGAGCTGGTAGAACAAGGGTATAAACAAGAAGAAGGAATCGACCAACATCACCCTCCATTTTACGGTAAAGTTATGATTTTTAACTAATTTAATAGCAACCCAAATGAGTAAAATAAAAACCCACAAAAAAAAAACAACACAAACCCTAGATCAAAAGTTATTCTTCCAGCATAATAGTATATGGGCTGGTAGTAAAGTTTGCTTTATTTTCTGTTTTTGCTGTGGGTGTTTACCCATTTGGGTTGCTTTTAAATTAGTAAAAAATCGTAAAGTTATGATTTTTAACAAATTTAAGAGCAACCCAATGAGTAAACAACCCACAACAAAAAAACAGAAAATAACGCGAACCCGGATCCTGTTTCAACAAAAAGAATCAAAATCTATAGTATATGTGCTTTTATAAGCATAAAAAATGGGCTGGATAGAACCTGCTAGAACCACACCCCCCCCCCCCCCCCAAAAAAAAAAAAAAGAGGAGAGAAAAAAATATGATTTTTAACTAATTGAAGAGCAACCCAAATGAGCAAATTAAAAACACCCCAAGAATCAAAATTTATTCTTTCAGCATATAATAGTACAAGGGTATAAACAAGAATAAGGAATCGACCAACATCACCATCCATTTTACAGTAAAGTTATAATTTTTAACTAATTTAATAGCAACCCAAATGAGTAAAATAAAAAGGCACAAAAAAAAAAAAACACAAACCCTAGATCAAAATTTACTCTTTCAGCATAATTGTATATGGGCTGGTAGTAAAGTTTGCTTTATTTTCTGTTTTTTTGTTGTGGGTGTTTACTCATTTGGGTTGCTCTTAAATTAGTTAAAAATCGTGTAAGTTATGATTTTTAACAAATTTAAGAGCAACCCAAATGAGTAAACAAAAAACTCACAACATAAAACAGAAAATAACGTGAAACCTTAGAATCAAAATTTATTCTTTCAGCATAATAGCATATATAGGCTGGTAGTACAAGGGCATAAACAAAAAGAAGGAATCGACCAACATCACCATCCATTATTACAGTAAAGTTGTGATTTTTAACTAATTTAAGAGCAACCCAAATCAGTAAAATAAAAACCCACAACAAAAAAACAAAAAAAAAATATGATTTTCAAGCCCAAGAACCCATTTTTACAGTAAAGATAACTAATTTAAGAGCAACCCAAATGAGTAAAATAAAAACCCACAACAACCAAAAAAAAAAAAAAAGATCCTGAATTCAAGCCAAGAATCAATTTTTTTTTAATGAGGTAACATTTAATCCAAGAACAAAAATTTATTCAATCCAAGAATCAAAAGTTATTCAATCCAAGAACCCATTTTTACAGTAAAGGCATGATTTTTAACTAATTTAACAGCAACACATAATGAGTAAAAACAAAACCCCACAACAAAAAACAGAAAATAACACAAAATCAAGAATCAAAATTAATTCTTTAAGCATAATAATAGAAAATAGAAATAGAACCTGCTATAAAAGAAGTTGGATCCACTTTTGTGCACAACAAAAAAAAAATGAAAATAACCCAAGTTTCAAATTTATTCAACCCAAGAATCCATTCTTACAGTAAAGTTTTTATTTTTCACTAATTTAACAGCAACCCAAATGAGTAAAAAAAAAAACCCCAAGAATCAAAATTTATTCAACCAAGAACCCATTATTACAGTAAAGATATGGTTTTTAACTAATTTAAGAGCCACCCTAATGAGTACAAAAAAAAAAAACCAAGATCCTGTATTCAACCCAAGAAACCATTTTTACAGTAAAGATATGATTTTTAACTAATTTTAAGAGCAACCCAAATCAGTAAAAAAAAAAAATACAGAAAGTAACACCCAATCAAGAATGAAAATTAATTGTTTAAGCATAATAATAGAAATAGAAATAAAACCTGCTATAAAAGGAATTGGATCCACTTTAGTGCACAACAACAACAACAAAAAAGAGAGAAAAAGATTGCAGATTGGCGTTGGATAGACCGTACAAATCACGCAAAAAAAATACTCTATAAAGTGAAAGATTCGTATGGTCTATCTTACGTCTATTCTGCTTTCTTTTCTTCTTATATATTCTTGCAATTTAGTAAGTGCACTCTCACTTTTGATGTATACCTAAGTGTGATTTGGTAAGTCTAAGTACCTTCTTCACGTAAACCCTAGCAAATATATTTGAAAGGGAAATGTTCATATACACCCCTTGAGTTTTCTACTTGTCATATCTTTACTCTTCCCCCCGGACTATATTAACAGTACCTTTTTTTTTTTTTTTTTTTTGAGGATGTTAATAAAAATCCAAAATCGACCTTTGGTTGGACATTGGTGCAACATTACCTATTAATAAATTCCTAATTGTAGTGTTTTTTTTAAAAAAAATTATTTGATTCAATTGTAAAATAACACGACATGCGTATCTAGGGAATAGTTTCCTCAAAGTGAATTCTCCCTTGATATATCTATTCAATTTATTTCGAATATATGATACATTAATTGTGTTAAAGATTACATCCCCCCCACCCCCCACCCCCCGTTTACTTAACATTCCATAAAAACTTGTATCTTTTTTAAAGTCAACTTGGAATAAGATTTGGTGTAATTATTGGGATAGTAATTACATAATATAATAATTACAAAGACTTATTTATTTATCGTAATGTAATTACAAACGTAATGTTTGATGGCATAAGTGTCATTACACAGAGAAACTTTTTAAAATTTTGAAAATGAAAGTTAATTATCAAAAATTAATTGTTAAGACCCACCCAAATTCATCCCAATTGTCCATTTGACACCCTTAGTGACTCATTCTTTTAACGATTAAAAGTATGGTTAAAAAAATGAAATAATATCACAACTTAATTTTAAAAAAAAATAAGAAAGAAACATATTTATATTCTTCAGCTTTCGGTGGACTCTTTGTTTTTTGTAAGCAAAGTGATTTTGAAAGGGGAAAGGGGAGGCAACTTTTTGGTAAGTCAAGAGGGAAGGAGGAGTGCATCTTAGCAGAAATATCTTTAAGTTCTTACTAAATAAATGTGAAAGGAAAAAAAGTTCAAATACACCCTATGAGTTTGGTATTTGTCTTACATTTACCATCCGTTTACTTATCTGTCCATAAAAATTCATATCTGTTTGGAAAGTCAACTTTAACGGATCAATATATGAGGAAGAAGGCAGGCTTTCACAGACCCTATTCTCTCTATGTAAAAATACTCCCTATAGTAAAAAGTTTGTTATTTATCATATCTCCATTTCTGCTGAGCACAACTTCCATTTCTAGGTAATTTTCCTTTTATTTTATTTTTGTTTTAAATTTTAATTTACATATTCATATTTCGCCTGAATGACAGGCTAAGCATTTTTTGTTGAACTTATACCACCTGTTACTACTATTATGTCATGGCTCTGATACCATAACCGACAAAATTAAAATGATAAAAATGGCTAAAGAAAAAGAAAAGTACAATAACAGATACAAAACAAAAAACTTTTATTAAAGTTTCTGCTCTTACAAAAGCAAAAGTCTTCTCTCCACTTTATCGTGGGGTCTATGCATCACTTCATCTTCTCCTTTCCTCTGTCTTTTGCGGAGATGGAAGATTCTTCCAGTTGGCTTTTGAATTTTTCCAAAAAAATTTCAACATCTTCTGTATCATCAAGACTTTGGGATTCCCCTGCTAAACAGGTCTAGTCTTCATTGTCATTGTCTGTGTACCATAACCGAACAGGGCCGCGCAGCGAGGGATGATACTACAGAGGGACATTTATAGGTCAATAACCCTGGCTTAGAGGTTGCCCAACTCAGGCCATGTCCAAAAACAACCCTTAACGCCACCTCGGCTCAGCGAGCACACAACAAGACCATCTGCCTGAATATGAACAGTCCGCCTGGGTTATTCTCTGTCTAACCTCAGTACCATCCTTAGTGAATCCTTACTAATTAAAGCATTTTCACCATAATTCCTAGTACTCTAGTGTGATATAGTTCAACACAAGATGCTTAGCCTGTCATTCAGGCTAAATATGAGTCTGTAAATTAAAATTTAAAACAAAAATGAAATAAAAGGAAAATTACCTAGAAATGGAAGTTGTGCTCAGCAGAAATGGAGATATCATAAACAGCAAACTTTATATTATGGGGAGTATTTTTACATAGAGAGAAGGGGGTCTGTGAAAGTCTGCCTTCTTCCTCATATTATGATCTTTTTATAACGGATCAATATAACAAACCGACAAAATTCAAATGATAAAAATGACCGACAAGATAAAAAAGCAAAAGGTATCACCTTTTGAAAAACGTGGCTAAAGAAAAAACAAAAGTAAAATAATAGATACAAAACAAAAAAACTTTTATTAAAGTTTCTGCTTTTATAAAAGCAAAAGTCTTCTCTTCACTTTGTCGTGAGGTCTATGCATCACGTCATCTTTTCCCTTCCTCTGTCTTTTGCGAAGGTTGAAGATTCTTCCAGTTGGCCTTTGAATTTTTTCAAAATTTTCAAAAAAAATTCAACATCTTCTGTATCATCAAGACTTTGGGATTCCCCTGCTAAACAGGTCTAGTCTTCATCATCATTGTCTGTGGTATTACCAACCGATGCCATGAATATGTCTGAAGGCACCTCTATGTCTAGATTTTGCATTAAATCTTTTTTGACTTCTTCCATATAGGCAACTATCATTGCTGCTCAGGATATAACACCTTTCTGCATCTGAATTCTTCTGGCTATGTGCTGGAAGGGACTTGGAATTTCCCTGTGTTGTCTGGAATTAATGGAGTCTCTATAACTAACTACAGTAGTTTTTATCCGATCCACTAATTCTTGGCCGGGGATATTACCATCAACTGTTTTGTGAATAAGTTTTTTCCAGAATTTTGTATAAAAAATTCTATTGAGACAAGGAAGGTTTTGTGGGGTATAACCCACGTCTACGGACCATATCATGATCCATGGAATTGACAATTCTATGAAAAAATACATATTAGTCATTCCATCAAAAAAATGTATTATTAGTTTCCAAGTCTATTAACTTGGGAGAGACTTCAACCCTTTTGTATATAAACTCTTGAAGGGTTCGGGTAATATTTTGACCGATGGACCATAATTAATCCACCATTGACAAAACCAATTTTGTTACACCTCGAGAATTCCCCCGTGAACGTACAGTGAATAGACTAACGAAGAATACGAGTATATGATGTTTTAATGAGAAGGGAACGACGTTTGACGGCCCAAAGTAAGATTTCAAAGGCAATTGCAATGAAAGGTAGGTTATCCTCCACAATGACTAATTATAGGTTTTGGAAATGTGAAAGTTGCAGGTTTGCATTCTGGCCAGTTGGTCGTAAAGTGAAATACGAACCGTAAAGTGGTATACGGTCCGTAAACTGCCATATCGTATTTTGGCTTCCAAAACTTCAACTTTCTACCAAATGATCAAATGGTTAAATACGACCAGAAATACGGCCCGTAAACTGTGTTCGTAAATCACCATGACTCAGCCTGAGTTTCTGTTTCTGTTCTGATTAAATACAACCATGAAGGACGGTCCGTAAAATGGAATACGGATCATAAACCAAGTTTACGACCACTGTACTGTTCACTCCAGACCAGATTTTAAGTCACTAAATAAGGGATCCAAGTTTATTATTTCATTCTCACGTTTCATCCCTTCTCTCTAAAACATCTCTCTACATTTATTCCACAAGATTTCAAGGATTATTAGTCATCAACAACACAAATCAAGTGAATCAAGTGTAAGGAAACCCATTAAGATTATTCAAGCAAGAAAATCTCATGGAGATAAACTAGGGTTTTTGCTCAAGTGGAGTATTATCAACTAAGGCTTGTTCCTGCAACATCTAAGGTAAGATTCATGATATTTCTATGTTGTTTAAGGTATTTAAGAGTTGAAATACTTGGATTGTAGAAAGGTATGGCAAAATGGGTCATGAATGTGGAATAGTATCATTTTGAGAAATAGTTTGATTTGAGTTATGCTTCTTGGTATATTGTGATGTAAATGTGTTATAAATGACGCTGAGAACATGGGATAGGCAATGTATGTGAATGAACGTAGTTATGTGATATGACCATGGATATGGGTGATTGAAAGTAAGTCTAGAAATATGGATAATGTGAATGAGTAATGACTATTGTTATGGTATAGTGAGTGTGTCATTGACGTTTGGGAGTTGATAGATGTTATGTAGGAAATGTCATATAAATAGAGGAGATGTTTTCGGATTTCCTCTAGTCTTAGTCATATATGCTAACTATCGATTCTAATGATAGTATGGCTTTAATAAAGGTATAAACGCAACCGTTGAAAGAGAACGTGCAAGTGGTAAATAGTCGAACAAAAAGGTATGTAAGACTAACCCTTCTTTCATAAGGCATGGTTCTTTGGCCAAACGTCTAAATCTTCTATGAGACCATGATATCCTTCAAATGATTTGATCTTCCGAGCTTGTAAGCTCACGATTCTTGATTCTCTATGATTGTACTAAATCCCTCGTATGACGAGTAAGCCTATAGAGATAGATGTGGTAAATGACGATAATAGTGGTAATGATATCGATGATAATGGTAATAACGATGACGATAACGATGGCGATTATGATAACGATGGCGATTATGATAACGATGTTGATAGTAAAGAGGCTTATGAGCCATGATGTATATGTATCTATGTACGACTATTATGGAACCCCGAGCTTGTGAGGCCGGGTAAGATATGTAAATAAGTATGTATATGATTAAGTAACGCGCGCACACCTCTGCAGATGGTACGGACAACCCTGACGCCTTGGTAGGGCCAGATAGATGTAACCCTGAAGCCTTAGTAGGGCCAGGTATGAGCAACCTTGAGCCTTGGTTGGCCAAGTATGTATGAAACACCGATCCTACGTGGTCGGGTATGCTATGTAAATGCTATGTATATGATATGATTATGTATAAGATATGAATACGAATATGATATGACTATGTATATGAACGTGAATAAGGGGCATGTATACGAATACGAGCACAAATATGGTACGGGTACAATTATGAATGCGGATAATGATGTATGTACACAAACGCGTATTAGAAATGTAAAGTTCCTAAGAAAGGCAAGTAAGTGCATATGACGATGATATTGCCATCTCCCATTCTATGCTATTTCTTATGTTGCTATTTATGCTTCTATACTGATATTGATCATGCTTTACATACTCAGTACATTCTTCGTATTGACGTCCTTTTGTTTGTGGACTCTGCGTCATGCCCGCAAGTGCACAGGGAGACAGGCTTGATCCATAGCTGCTTTCTAAGAGATTACATAGCAGAGCTCCATTTCATTCGGAGCCATAACTTTTGGGTACTTATTCTTTTGTGTACATAATTATGGGCATAGCGGGATTCTGTCCCGCTCATGTGATATGTTACACTCTTCTTAGAGGCTCGTAGTCACGTGTATATGGTTAGATATGCCTGGCCTTGTCGGCATATATTTTGTATATCATTTTGATAGGCTCATCGGCTCATGTACGTTGATGTGGCATAGATGCCAATTATGATATAAAGGCATTGTCGTCCAATGGGACTAGTATGATGAATCAATAGATGTATATGTTTAATTGTATGGCTCACCTAGATGTAAGCATAAGTGTAAGTTAAGGGGTGCCCGGGTGGGCTAGCACCGGGTGCTCGTCGCGACCCTCTAGACGGGTCGTGACAAATTTGGTATGCCCTGTTTATAAACATTGGCACATATCTTGATAAACCAAGAATGTTTCTTATTAGCATTCTCATATAAAAGAGCTTTATTAAAGCTTTCAACATAATCCCAATTATTAAATTTAACTGGGACTTTTTGATCAGAATGGATATAATCCTTTTCCTTAATAGTGCTTAATCCCCATTCAGCTGGAGAAAAAATCTTTTTTATTATAATTTTTGAAAGGTTATAAACTTTTTTGCTATTAGCATGATAAAAATGTTGAAATTTTGTTGATCCTATAGAAGAGAGTATCAGCTCATAATTCATTCTATACTTATAAGTATGAGTAGCGTATGACGTTGTGTCAAAATACGTCTACATTATTTGTCAAGGTTCATCCTTCCATTGAAGGTCTTCATTTTCGAGGAGGATTATTAACTCTCTGTTTTCACTTTGATCATATGGATCTGTGTCATCATGATCATCTTCAGTAAGGGCACTTGAATAAGAAGGCGGAGTATTATCACCCTTCTTTTTGGAGTTTATAAAGTCCAGAAATTGTTGATACATGGGGTATTCTTTAGTAATATTAACATTAAAAGATCCTGCAACATTGTCGGCTATAAGCCTCTGGTTGCCTATTTAGGCAAGAACGGTTCCTCTGCCTCCCCAGCCTCTATTAGAGTGGGAGTTAAATTGCGGTCTCATCCTACATATAATGTAATTAAGAGTTATGAACTCAAATATTCTCTTGTAAGAAAATCAGGGAGACTATTATCTGACCCTTTTTTATATTGTATTTCAAAATCAAATGGTGCTAATAAAGCTTACCACCTTGCAAACATTTGTTTAGAAATATCATGTTTACAGTCTTTATTGAACATAAATTTGGCTGCCTGGCAGTCAGTTTTATTAAAAACTTTTGATTATATAAATCACCTTGAAATTTCAGTACACATTTCACTATTGCAAGGATTTCCTTAGCAACAGTCGCATAGTTATCTGGCTATTATGCCACTTGCCAGAGTAAAATTGAACCAAATATTCCTGTCTTTCTCCGGGGAATATTGCCTTCCTCCATAGCTAATATCAGAGGCCAAATAGGATTTGCCAAGGTGAGGCAAGAAAGGTTATTAACCTTTTCCTTAATTTTTCTAACTGCTTGAATATGACTCTCAGTCCATGCTTTAGAAATCTTTTTTAATCTATCATATAAAACAGATGTGTGTTTTACCAAATCTTTATAAAAAGGTGAAATATAATTTAAACTTCTAAGAAATCTTTGGAGCTAGGTTTTATCAGTAATAATATCAGAAAATTTAGAAACAAATTCAATACTTCTAACGATAGGAATAATTTTTCCTTTTTCGATATTATGACCCAAAAATCTCACTTTGGTTTGAAAAAGAGACATTTTTGGTTTTGATATAACCAATCCATGTTGAATAATAATTTTCTTGAATATATCAAAATGTTTAAAATGCATTTCTATAGTATTTGAAAATATTAAGATATCGTCAATATAGACAATAATAAAATTGCTATAAGACATAAAAATTGAAATTTCGAAAGGGCATTTTTTAATCCAAATGGCATAACATTCCATTCGAATTGCCCTACAGGGACATTGAAAGCAGTTTTATATTTATCTGCTTCAACAATTTGAATTCGCTAATATCCTGATATTAAATCAAAATTTGAAAATATTATAGCATTACGAAGTCTATCTAACAAATCTTTTTGTTTAAAATAGGATACCTAATCCATTTCAAAACTCTATTAAGAGGTTTATAATTTATGACTAATCGAGGAACTCCTCGTTCCTGTTCAGCATGATTATTAACATAAAAAGCAGTGCATGACCATGGAGACTTAGAAGGCCTTACTTCCCTTTTACATATCTGTCCATGAAAACTCATATCTGTTGTGAAAGTCAACTTCCAATAGGATTTTGTGTACTTACTAGAGTAGTAGTATAAAAGTCTATTTATTTGTCGTAACACAATTATTATGTAATTACAAACGTAATGTTTGATTGGATAAATATAATTACACAAATAATTTTTTAAAATTTTCAAAATAGAAGCTAATTATTAAAGACTAGACGTTGATGTTTGATAAATGTGTGTCCATATAAGATATATTACTAAATTTTATCTATCACTAGGTATTTAGGATATATATTATTTTCTAAGAATATAATATTAAATAATTATATGTTTGTAAAAATATTATATAATGTTTAAATGATATATAGAATTAAATAATTATATATTTATATCTTCAAATTCTTTGGCTTCGGTGGACTCTCTGTTTCTGACTTTCTGAAAGCAAATTGATTAGAAAGGGGAAAGGGACGGCGATTTTTTGGTAGGTCAAGAGGAAAGTATATTCTTCTCCGGTAAACCTAGCAAATATATCTTTCTTAACAAATAAATATGAAAGGAAAATGTTCAAATACGCACCCTGAGTTTGCTATTTATTCTATATTTACCTCTGTTTTCTTAATTACTAGCATATTGATTACATAATTTAGTAATTAAATAATATAATACATGTTGAGGCCTAAGTTTTGACTTCCCATAATTTATTTTAATTACCCAGAGTCCTTGGATATCAAATGGAGTAAAATATATATTTTACAAGTCAAAATGATTTTATAAAATTGTTTAGATAATATTTTGCCATTTCATTTGGCAAATAACTTCAATAATATTATAAGGACATTTAAAATTTAATTTAAACATTTGCTAAAATTAAGCAAGACGGTAATTTAAAAACAATTATTTATTTAATTGCTAAAATTATCAGAAAAATCAATTAGCAAGCATTTTGCTCCATTTTAATTCAAGAAATTTGATTAATTAAATTAATTTATCATTTTAGCCCTCAATTCTTGATTTTGCATATCCAATATGCATTTGAATAATTTATTAGAGTTTAATCATAATTAATCAAGTGTTTAATTGTGGTTAATTCCCTAAATTTTTTTATTATGTGGCTAATTGTGGCTACAACTGAAATAGCCAATTTGTTGGGTGATTTTGGTCTTAATTGCAATAGCCAATTTTCATTGTTTAAGTTAGTTGAGGTCATTATTGCAAAATTAGCCTTTAATTACTTGGCTAACTTCAAATCTGGCCTTAATTGAAATAGCCAAATTCATGGTTTGAGTCAATGTCATTATTGCAAAAACTAGTCTTTAATTGTTTGATTGGTCTGATTATCGCCATAATTGAAATAACCAATTTCATGGTTTAAAGTCAATTAAGGCTATATTCGCAATATAAGTCCATTTGCATAACTAACCATGTTTGTTAGTTTGTTTAGAAGGTTGATTAATTGTGTTTGACTATAATTGAGGGGTTTAAATCAATAGACTTTCTTAATTGTCGCCATTTATTAAAATAGTGCCAGGTTCTTTATATATATATATATATATACACATATATACACAGATATACATGTATATCATGTGTATATGCATGTTTACACAAAGACTGCTCCCTATTCCCTTTTATTTTAGTCGGGCCCGGTCCAATAATGACAATGACCTGGCCCAATTGATCACTAGAAGGGGCAATACCCCTTCCCTTCCTCATTTTCATATTTAGCATAGCCAAACGACCCTTTACACATAAGAAGAGGGTTTTCTCTAAGGAGACCCTAAAAGCCGCCGTAGCTCAACCCCTTTCTGTCTCATCGTCATCGGCCATTTTTGGAAATGTCCAATGTATAATCTCCTTTTACAGAGATTGTACCACCATTTGAGGTAAAAATTAAACGCTCTTTGTCTCTTTCTACCGGACTATAAACAAACAAGGTATAATCTTCCCCATTTCTTCACTTTTTCTGCATTGCAATGGTCATACACTGAGAAACCTGGATGGGTTTTGTTGTAATTGATTTTTTAATGCTCGATTTTTATTGGTTCATGAAGAACCCCACAGATTGATCGAATTCGCGTCCAATACGACCTTTAATTTGTTTATTTACTCTATTCCTGGCCGTTGGATGTGGTATTGAGAGATGCAATTTTGAAAATTGCAAAACTCCCACATCGGTTTGAAGTTAGGGTTTCGAAGAATTGGGGCTTTATATAAAGAACCCCCAATCCACATTTTGCATAGACCGAATATCCGACATATGCACAAAAATTTTGAAAATACCTAGGGTTTTAGCAATTTGCTCAAGACCTTTAGTTTTTTTCAGATTAATTAAAGTTTAAAAGTTTTTAATTATTGTTCTTATGTGTTGGCTGAGTGTGGAGGAGTAAGGAATCTTCTCAAGTCCATTCTCAACCTAAGACTGCACACACAAAAGGTAAATCTTCCTCCTTTAAGTTATTTTAATTCCTATTTTGTTTTAGTTGCTATAGTTAACTTGTTATGTGCTTTAATTACTGTTTGGTTGTTTCTTGTTAATGCTAGTTTGAGCATGCTTAGTATGTGTTTAAATCCTGTTCCATTTTAGTTAATTTCCTATTAGCTTAAATATGTTTAATGTATATTAGCTGCCTTTAGTTAATATTGGCTTTAACAAGATCAGTGTATGTTTAGTTTGTTGTTGTTGGCCTAAGCATGATTAAGAGGTGTTTAACGAGCTTGTTAGCCATGCTTCTGTTAATAAATAGCTTAACATGATTAATGCATATGTAATTATTAGTCTAAGTCATGCTTATATGTGCTAATTGCTACCTTTGTTTAGTTTAATTTATTAGCTACTAGCCTAGGTGTATTTGTTCATGTCTAAATCCTGTTCATAGATGTTGGTTTCCTGTTTCAGTGCCTTATTTAATTTTGACTTGCTTTTTGGTAGTTTAGTCCTTACTATGTCAAACTAAGCCTAGTTTATCTATTAACTCAACTTTAGACCATGTTTGACTGTTATTTTCTTGTTTAAGTTTAGCCTGTGCTATTTAGATAAGTCTGTATTGTTTAATTACATGGTTGTGTTTAGCATATGAATGGACCCATTTACTGGCATGTCTATATAAACCTTTTTAGTTGGATTAATGTTTGTTAAATGGTCTGCAAGCTATTTGTGACTAGCATAAGGTTTGTCTTGTTAAATGGTTAGTTGATCTCATGTGATACAATATGCTCTTATCTGATTTAAGATTAGGCTTAAGGTTTTGTTGGCTAATAATAGTATAGGGTATGTTAAAACTATGGCAAAGATCATGTATTTTTAAGTACTAGTTCAAAAAATGAGATCTGAGCCACCTAAATTCAGTTTGATGCCATACTAAGTGCTCTTATGACTTATTTGGATAAAAAATGTCTAAGTTGGTCATGTGATAGTCTGATAAGCATGGTTTTAAAGTTTTGACATGAGAACTCTGTGTACATGCCCTAACTGTGCTAAATGTGCCATCATGTTTAGTCACCTATGCTTGAATGTGGTATCCCACCTCTGCATTTGCTGAGTGTGTCCCTTTGCTAAGATGAATGCTCCTGTTTAATGCCACTGCTTTGTTTAAGTCCATTGTTGAGTCTGAAAAATGGTTTTGATATTCTTGATAGACCCCGTTATCTGCTTCCTGAATAGGCTACATGAGAATTACCATTTGTCATTATTTGTAGTCAAAATACAGGTTAATCTGAACTTAAGACTTATTATTTTGATCTCCATGAACCTTATACATAGTCTTTGAGTCTGAGTCAAATGCATGACTAGTATGAATCTTTGCATATCCTAACCATTCAATCTGAACCTCTGAATGTTTACTGTGAGAAGTCTCATTTGCATAAAAGGTTTAAGGGGCACCAATCTGAATCTAATGTGAGCCCTGAGGCTTTTGTTGACTTCCTAAGTGTTAAAAATGTTCAGTTGCATAGTCTCATGTTGCCTCATGCTGAATCTGAACTTGTTCTTCATCTTAGCATATAGTTATTACTTTCAAAGTGTCACGTAAACATGCTAAATGCATATTTTTTCTCCATAAGTCTTGTTTAAAACTGAAAACTTTGCATTTGTTAGTCTATTATTTGAAATCATTTCTCCTGGCTTTCTTGTGACCACATGAGAACAGATCACTTAATATGTATGTCTGTATGTGGAAAAAGATTGAGGATTTTGTCTTATACCTGCATGTATACCTTCAATTAACTCTATTAATATTCATGCCTCTAGTTGTTTGGTTTACATAACATTGCATCTTTCTTTCTCCAATTTAGAACTTGTTGACACTTGGCTGAACCTGATGATTGTCTAACTGGAGTAATTCAGATACCATATGTATATAGTCATGCCAAGTTTCATTTGTGTGTCATTGGACCCTGTTAGTATCTGAATCTTGAATATTGTATATCACTTGTAATATGTCTTCTAAAACTGCCACTATGTCCTTTTAAATATGCCATGACATGATTATTGGATAGCACTAGTTTTTTTCTTAAGTTTACTATAACGACCCGTTTGGTCGTTATAGTTTTTTTGGTACTTTTGACCCTTCCCCGAGCTTGTTAGCTCACATTTGACCCGAGGGGACCATTGCCATGCTTCCCGAGGTGTTTAGATTTGATTCGGCGACTTTTTATGAAATTTGGGCTTAAAGCGAAAACGAGTTGACTCAAAGTTGACTTTTGGGTAAACAGACCTTTTTCAGGAATTCGTCGATTCTGAGAGGTCCGGATGGTCGTATAGAACTTGTGTACATGTTTGGTTCGGTTCCCAATGCACTCGGGTGCATTTTGAGACTTGGGTTGGGAAGTTGAAATTGAGGTATCGGGGGTTGACTCGGTCAACGAGACCTCCGTTGGGAATTCAGAGGCCACGGGTTTATTCGTAGCGTGTTTTTGTGTTTGTCCGCATATCCGGTATGTGAGCAAATGGCCTCGGGAGTTAGTTGGAAATTCGGGTTGAGTTATGAAAACTTGGAATTTTCTTGGTGTCTGGTGCCCGCTTTGGCGGCACCAGCACCACGGCAACGGTACCGCTATAGCGGTCACCCTGCCGCTGAAGCGACCTGTACCATTTGGGCATGACCGCTATAGCAGTAAGCTCGTCGTGGAAGCGGGTGTCGGGCAGTTAGTTCATTAAATGAAGTGTTAAATGCCCTAAGTCCCTTATTTATTACTATTCCAAAATCTGAGCTATTGGGAGCAAATCTAGGATATTCTTGGAGCAGATTCTTGGTGGTAAGTCCTTCTAATCCCTTTGCTATTCCATTACCCCTAATCATCTTAAAATCCCTTTATCTTGATAGTTCATTAAGTGATTGAAGATTAAAAGTGGGTTTAATGAATATTCTTTCTAGGCTTCTAAATCATGATTTGTTGGTTGAGTTGGCTTCTTTAAGCATTGAATTGATGATTAGAATCCTTTATTTCATAACTTCTTCCTAATTAGTGACTAATTTATGGAATTGGAAGTTAGGGGTTTGTACCCAAATTTGGGAGTTTTGCCTAGAATTCGAAATTGAGTGAATTGTGGATTATTCTAGCTTGCTATTGATGGGAATTGATCACCTAGAGGTTTAATTTCATGTTGGGACCTTTAGATTCCTATTTTCACCCTTCTAGTTCATGAACCCTATTCCCTAGGTTAGGGATTTGGGTTTTTAATAGAAGTAGGGTTTGTTTGGTGTTCTTCTTGATTCTAATTCTATGATTCGAATATGCTTAGACTTTCTTGATCTCGAGGCTCAAAGGAAAGGAAAGGCTAAGGAGTGATTGTTGATGATATTGCTCTTCGACTTTCTATGTAGGTTACGGTTTATCCTATGGTGAGACTTCGTTTAGCGAAGCATATATTTAGACGATATTGTCAGAGAAAGCATGTAAACCTTCAGGTATGATGTTGGGTTGGATATTGTCCTAGGTTGGGCCCTGTTGTGTGACTGGGGCTAGCCACCCTACTGTGTTGTGACTTGATTTGTTCTATTGTTGTTGGCTTGATGCCATGTGGTGATAGTAGATATCGGAAACTATTGATGTATCTTGATCATGATATTGTAGTATCTTACTTGTAGAGGTTTGATACGAGGATAGTGTTCTTTTATGGCTTTTGTGTAGCCTTTTTCCATGATATTATTGGTGTATCCATACGTGGTACTTGTGATATTGATCTGATTATTGACTTTGAACTTATATATTGCACGCATTCTCATCCTGCATGATATACTGTTGACACAGTGATGATACTTGAGGAAACACTGTGATGAGCTGGGCTCAGTTGGATGAGAGTGACGTAAGGATCAATATCCGATGGTTGTCTCGGAATCGAGGTTGTGTGTAGCTATTGTCGAAGTTTTTGCCGGTGTTGACACCTAATTTTCACGTCATAAGACGCGTATTTTAATTTTTTAAAATTCCTGAGTCAAAGACGGAGCAAGGATGCACCCTCAAAAAATTAAAATTTCAAAGTCCCGAGAAAATTGCAACAATTGACATTTAATTATTATTCTGTAAAAATTGACAATTGCAAGAAAACTATGAGTTATTTACTTTCATAAATATAATTCAAAAAGTAAATACATATCCCGCTCCGTTTAACTCGGGAAAATTGTTAATTAAGATGACGTATGAATTACGGCTCATTTTGACCGCATTTTTCACATTTTTAAATATTACTCGGAAGTATATCAATATTGGACTCGTTTTAAAGCTCGCGTTTTAAAACTGCGTATTATAAATATTATTCTTATCAAAAGTTATTTCACGAAGGATTTTAAACCAATACGTGATCTTTTTTTTTTTTAAAAAAGAGAAGAGTATGCAATTTTATTTTTTGAAATGGGTATAATATTTTTTAAAAAGAGGGGGGTGGGGTGGGGGTGTATGTTTTATAAAAAAAGAGGCAGGGGTTCTAATATAACACCCCCCCCCCCCCCCCCCCCCACATTTATTTTCATGCGTCATTTTCACCGTGCCCTAAATATTGTTCTTCTCTCTCTTTGAGAGGTTGCAGCGGCGGCGCTAGGTTTCCACCGTGCACCACAGTCCTACCACCGTTTCTCCGCCGTTTTTTAGCCTTGGTTGGGTATTTCCTCACCATCTGTCGTGGTGTGGGATGCCCTGGGCGGAGCCAAGAGCTCTTAGCCACCTAGTGCCACCACACCACACATGAGAGGTGGTGTTGTGCCAATTTGCCCGACGCATGGCTGTGAAATTCGTCCTTTGTACTGGTTTTGAGGACATGTATTGTCCTTTGTGACCAACGTTCCAATTTGTTTCATTGGTTTGGTATGATTTTTGATTTATTTTCGTTGTTTGTACTATTTGTGATCTGTGGTACTATCCTCTTGTACTATTCTGCGCGAATTAAGGGGATTTTGGTGTTGTATGAGTACGAATTTAGGATTTCTATTGTCGTTACTGGATTTATTTGAATTGATTAGTTGAGGTTTATTGAAAATTTGGGGGGGGGGGGTGGGGGGGGGGGGGGTGGGGGGGAGACGGAAATTGAATTCTGGGGTTATGTTTGTCCTACGGTTGAAACTTTCACTCTATAAATTGAAAAAGTCTGTCATATTTTGAAGGGTCGAATTTTTTTCTAAAAAGTAGAAGGGTTTGGATAATCACACTGATTTTTTTCAAATTTTGCTATCATATACTATATAATATACGATACTATCATTAATATACGATTATTATCACTTCAAAAATATAATATTATCAAGCACAAAGAGGTTGTTTGGGGAATTTTTGAGTGTTGGTGTCTGAAGTGGTGACCTAATCCCTCATTTTATCTTTTGGTTGCCCCATAGAAAGGTAATCTTCCTATTCTAGTTATTTTTATTCAATTTTAGCTTCGAATGTACACCTAAATGATTCTTTGTTGTTTTGATATGTGTTTGAGATCTTGGATACTGATTTGGTTATCTCTTTGCTTTAAAACTTTGTTGATAATGTAGTCTTAGTGATTGTTTAAGCTGCTATAAGGTGGTTTGGTTGGAATTTGGGTCAGGTTAAGGTTTTTTCTGAGTTTGAAACTTAAAGGGAATGAGGCATGATTGGCTGTATTTGGATATCAGTGTGGTTATATTAGTTGTTTGAGATTCTAGCAATGTTGTGGCAATCTTTATTTGAATTTGACAATGTTCTATAGAAATTTGTGGGTTCAATCTTGTCCTTGTTGATTTCTGCTCACCATGTTGGAGGAATGATCTTGCCATATTGGTTAAGGATCAGGATTGTTTGTTGGTTTTTGTTTGTTTGACATGGTTCTAGGTTTCGAACATGTTTTTTTCTTCCTGATATAACTTTAAAATTGGTCTTACTATAAAAGAGCTTGGATTTCTCAGAACTGTTGAGTCTAGATTTTAAAGAATGAATTTAGTTCCTTGTCATTTGCTGTTTACTCAGATTAGTCCAGCTGGTTATGAATCACCTTTAATAGTCCAATGTCTTTAAAAGGTTAGCTTGATGAGCTTGTGTTGGAAATCTGGTTTGAAATAACTGATGTTTAACTTTCTTTTCTTGGTTTGTTTGAGTATTTCTGGGAAAGATTTTGGCACTCTTTGTGTATCACAATGTCAAAGCAGGTTAATAGCATGTAATTTGATCTTTTATAATCCCTAGAACTAGTAAAAACTTAAAATGGCTCTTCCTAAAAAATGGATGAGTTTCTAGCTTTTTGTTTTAATTATGTGACTGTTAAACTATAAGGAGAACTTGTGTGATCCATTGAGACTGTTTTGCTCTGTTTATACACTGTCCTGTCATTTTTGACTTTAACTAAATGAATGAAAAGTTAAAAAAATATATACATAAATAGTTTTATAAACTTGACTTTTGAGGATTTGGAAGCTGCTAAGAGTGACATAAAGCTTTAAAATGAAGACCTGTTTCGTTTTTAAAGGATAGCTTGAGATCTTGAGTCTTATTGTTGTTCAAGGGTTATTTTTAAAACCTCTATGTGTTGTTAATACTTATCTGGTAAAGCTTCTTTAAAAGGAAATGGAGGATAGGAAGTTTAAAAACATGTTTCCCTTTTTCAAAACTGGTAGTTGAGGGAACTAGGCCAGTGCCTTTTAAACTATTGCATGTTGTCTTAATCTTGCAGTAACTTGTCTTTTTCTTTACCAGTCATTTGTCTAGATTGTCATGTAACCTGCTCTTGCTTTGGATTTGAGTATTGAATAGGCAATCTTAATATATTCTTTTTTACTGGATTTCATAGGGGTATAAAAGAAAACTAAAACTAAATTTAGGAAGTGTTAAAGTTGAGTATTGTGGCAGTTCATGTCCCTTTCCCTTCACTCTTGTGTGTTTGATTCTGAGGTTTGACCCTTGGCCAAATCTTCCCTTCTGAAGTTATACTATTAATCTAATAAAACTTGGACTTTGTTGAACCTAAGATAATGCTAAAACTGGAACTAAAGTTGCTTTAAGAGAACCGAGTGTAGTATCTGCTCACTTGTACATATTCTTTGCCACTTGTTTATGAGTTTTTTTTTTTTTTTGAAGTTTTAGCATAATAGATTCCCTGGTTCACTTAATTGTCTGAAGCTAAAACATGTTTAATGAATTACTTGTGAACCTAGGATAATGCCATGTGCCATCTTAGTTCCAGTTTTGGATTATGTGAACCTTTATGGCTCCTGTTTGAGACCGCCCTTACTTATGACTTGTTTCAACTTGAAATGATCCACTTGTACCTAGGATAGTATCAGGCTTCTTTTCATCTTTTGTTATAACTTGTTATGATCCTGTTTGGACTTTATGTTGGTGTTTGGATCTATTTGTTTAATCTTGAGGATGAGGCCTAACATTAGGTCACCATTTTGAGACCCTGTAGGGCCTTAGGACTTTTTAAATGAATGAGATGATCCTTATGATTAGCTAAAAGTCTGTGATCATGCTGGACCTTGACTAAATTTGAAACCTGGAATACTTGTTAAATTTGCAGACCTGTTCACTTAGTATTTGAATTTGCTTAAGGTTGAAGTTAGTTAAGAGGGCATAAAATCTTGTTGTTTGATCCTGTAACTTGTTGGAGCAGGGAATGTGGCTACAAAATAACTCTTCTAGGACTGATTTAACTCCTTTTCAGTTTAAAATGAATCCAGTGACTAAACTAACCCCCATGGAATTGCTTGTTGGCTATTTAATCTTGTTGAAAGCTATTTAAGACTGAGTATTGTCCTTGTTGATTATTTGTGCATTTCTGTGCCTTGTTGATCCTCTTTTATACCTCCTCACTTTATAAATCCTAATATTTGCCCTTAGCCATCTTAACATACATGTTGTTCTTGCTTAAGCTATGCCACTGCTTGAAAATTGCAGCCTAGTGTTTGTCTGATTCTCTCATTATCTAAATTACTTTCTAGGCCTATTGGTTTCTAGAAATACCCCTAGAGTTTGCAGTTGAGTTTAATGGTTCATTTGAGGTCATTTTGATATTGAGTAGATCACAGATCACTGCTTTGTCTTAGTAGAAATTCTGGGATCTTGTATGCTTTTAAAACCAATTAGAAGTCTCATGTTTTTTTTAGTAAAAATGAAGTTTCTAGGGTCTTGATCTAACCTTTTGATTCTGGGGATTAAAGGGGTTAAGTTGAGGTGTATATTGAATATATATATATATAGGAGGGTATGCAAGCATTGTTTTTCTTTCCTAGAGAAGTGTATATCAGTGTATATTCAACACATAGAATGGTTTCCAAACTCAGATAAATTTCGAGGTTCTAGCCTTGGGCCTCCAGTTCTGGGCCTTTGATGATTTGGCTCTTTTGGGTCGACTGCTTTTGTGTTTTCAATTTTAGTAACTCCCTAGTCTTTATTGGGCTTCCTTTGGCAGGAGTGGCAGCAGTTTCGAGTTTATATTTATACCGGGCTAGGCCCAAATATTATGTAATTAAATTTTTGGCTATGTAATAACCATGTCTTGTTTAATTCATCGTACTTTGTTTACTTGCGGATATATTCTAATGTCATGTATAACCTTGTTTTCTTGTCCACCCAAAACCCGTTGGAGCATAATGGAGCATACATTGGATTTAAGGCGAACCCGATTGCATAAATACTTTCCTTTTGGGCTTGGTCGGCCCAAACTCTCTATCTGCATTAATTATGTACTTTAAATTATTATTTGTGCAATTATTATGTAAAATGGAGCCCATATAAGATTATCACGTATTTTAAAGTCTCCAAAAAATGAATTTGCTACAAAAATTAAGACTAATTTTGAGGCATTAACGCAAACTTGGGGCTGATTTGGACAGAAGGACTAAAACTGTTGATTTTTTATGAAATTAAGGATCAAATTGAAGGTTTATGAGGCCTGTGGACTTATGACATATGGACTGATTCGGACCGATGTTCAGAACTTGTAGGACTGATTGTGACTATTTAGACTTAGACAAAAAATAAAACTTGACTAAAACTTGAGAAAATATAGAATGGACTATATATGTAGAATATGATTAATATACGGACTATAATAATATGCCTAAAACTATTTTCTTAAAAAACTACTTTCTATACAAAAAATATTTTTTCAACACTATTTTAGGTTAAGAGCCTTCGGGTATTAGCTTAAGTGTTCTAGTCCAAAACTCAAAACGCCCAATTTGGGCAAAACTTTACCATTTTCATTTCTTGAAAAGTGAGTATTTTTGCATAAATGACACATCTTGATTTGCAGAAATATAAACCAAAATAGTTTTTTCACTATAAACAATTTATATCTACAAAGACATACTATTAGAACCCGTAGGTCAATCGTATTTTACGGGTCCTTAATACCGGGGTGCCTAACACCTGCCCTGGGGATCAGCAAAACCCTTACCCGAACTTTGGTTAGATTTAGATTCTTTTAAAATTTAACCGTTTTGAATAAACCCTTTTCGAATTGGTTTTTCTAATTTCCAAAAAATTAGGTGGCGACTCTAAAATAAAATCAATTTAGAGCACCATCCACGTAGAAGTATATTTTTTTCCTTTTCCCGATACGATTGACAACCGTACTTCTCCGGGACACTTTCCTTTTTAAATGAGAAAAGTGCAAATACGAATCGGAAAAAATAGAACCGCTACAGTCGAAATCGTGAGGTAGCGGTTACCGAGGTTTTTGCTAGAGCCGTAAAGTACATGGACTTCGCGGGTCCTCCATGGGTTGTGCTACCGAGACGTAGAGATTTCCATCCGGAGTACATGTGTACACAGCATTGCATTCACATTCCATACATTATTGCATTGCATTGCACTATGGCTTCTCTTGTGATATTCGAATTCTGACCGAATAATTAGAGACTTGGCACAATTGGGTTTAGATGCTAAACATAGGCGGTAACGTGTACTTGGATTTGGCTTGTGTTTGACTTATACCTTGATTGATTAGCTGTTTATCTTACTTTATATTGACTTGATATGTGTTAGCTAAACTTAGTCGGCATATGATACCTACCAGTACTTGTTGTTGTTTGTACTGACCTGCACTTGCTGCATTCTTTTATGAATGCAGAGTTCCAGATAGGGTCGACCTCTGATTCTCGTGGCTGATTGCTCTGCGAGAGTTGCTGCTGAGAGTCTACAGGGTGAGCACGTGGACGTTCGCCTCCTTGATATTCTTTCCTTATTTTATATCTTATTTTATATTCCAAGACATATTCAAACTTTCAATGTATTATTGAGATTTCCAGACTCGTAGATATTAGCTAGTTGCTCTTATATGATTAGACAACTTTCTGCCCCTAACTTAGGATCTTTGCTTGTCCTCAAGCAAGTCAGACAAAACAAAGACAAAATAAAATTACAACTATGCTAAAAATAAAGTAAAAGTGACTAAAATGGTGCTTGCTCATCGCTATCGGCATGCACATTTTTCGAATCAACTCCCTCTTTCCTCATTCCCAAACAGGGTTCTTTCAAAATAACTTATTAGAATTGACCATGATGCTTCAATTGATGACATCACATTATTAGAAGCATTTATGCGTGCGAGTATTCACCATTATGCCCTCACTTAGATTAGAGAATGTCCCACACACAATTTTACAATAAGAATCGGGACAAGGATGGATGAGAATAGAAAGCACTCGCGCTCACAAAGAAGTTCATGATTTACAAGTGCAGATACCATATGCTTGCCTTTAATTTCAATGCCTAACACTTTCGGATGGTTCAGTTGTGATCACTATAGGACTTGTTCTTGGGTTGTAATGTAGGCTCGGGGACGGTTAGGATACTCATTTGGGAATTAGTGACTCATCCTCCTCGACACTACAGAATTTGACCTTTCTTCTCACGCCCAATCTATTCATTCTTCAACTCATGACTAAGATGTGATTTTACTCTCACTAGAGTTTACAATCTTTTTATGAGACAATATTATTATTATTATAAAACTATATTATTATTTTTTTTAAAAAAAAATTCTCAAATTTAATCCGCTATCACATCCAGTTCTCGACTATGCAACTCACATACCATGGCCTTTACTTCACACCTATACTACCCCCAACTTTAGGCGATTTGCCTCTTTTCTCTAGTAGTTTCAAGGAGGGAATGGGTGCGAAGATGGAATGACTTCATGAAGTGGGGACAAGGTTTGTTACGGCTAATCAAGAGAAAAAGTCAAAGGCTCAACGTAGGAACTAGTGATATTCATATAGAACATGTTTTGGGCTTTTTAAGGCTGATGTGACTATTTAGAAGGAAAGCCTATGATCACTTCACAACCAACTATCCTAAGCGATATAGTTGTGACCTACCAGGCAAGTTCTGGATCCACATCTGCTAACAATAAACACAAAAAGTTCTCACACTCACAATGGCATAACGATTTGAACACTCAATTCATACACACTCTAATATCTATGATGTCACAAAAAGAACCATACATGTCAATTCATTACAACCTGAGATACTCAATAAACTTTCGGAGGGGTCAATTTCAAATCAATCCATTTTCAAGTTCACAAATATCCTTTTTCATTCAAAATTCATGCCAAAAGTTCAAAATGCAACAACCATGAAAGTCACAATTACTTTAAATAAAATTTAACAAATATATACTACAAGGTACATCAGGTTACCCCACCCCCAGCAAAAAGAGGATGCATTGTCCCCAATGCATCAAAAAATCATACCATCACCCTATGGTGGTGGGGCCGACCTGAAATGCTCTAATCCTGCTGTTTCTGCTGAGGTGTTTCCTCCGCAGCAGTGCGAATGGGGGCCCTCTCTACTGCTGGCTCAGTGGACTGAAGCGGAGGAGCTGACTGGCTCTGTGGCTGCAGGTCCTGAGGAGCTATCGTGATCGGCCTGACTGGTGCTGGGATAGCACTAGTGCTGGAAGATGCGTCGGTGAACCTCATGTCCAGGCGCGACCTCCGAATAGCCTCTTGAAGCTCGAGGTCTTCATCCTCATTGTCTTTCTCCTCATCCTCATCATCAGCCAATGTGACAGGCCTCTTTCTTTTGCGACTCTCCTTAGGCTCATCCTCAGTCACCAAGTCAACTACTCGGATTAAATCGAAAATGCTGGCGACTGGTGCAGGTGGTGTCGGGTCATCCGCAATAACCTGCTCTCTCATCCGAAGGGCCACAATCTCAGCTCGGAGCTGATCAAACTCGGTCTTCAAATCTCTCGAAGTACCAGACTCACTCTTTTTCTCAATAGTGAGTATCCGCATCTCTAAACTGTCAAGTCGTGCATTGCCCTAGCATGATGCCTCTCCATAGCCTCCTGAAGAGGCTCCAACTCCGGTGCAATCTCTTTCCGGACAAACCTACCTAACTGCTATAATATCCGGGTCACCTGCTGATCAGCACGCTCTGCTTTGATTGCAAACTCTCTGAAGTTGGCTCTGTTGAGGACAAAGAGATCCTCGGAAGCTGATGCTGTGGATGACGGAGGAATAGGAGATGCAGATGGAACAACAGGCTGAGGTGGTGCGTCAGAAGAAGGGGTAGCATCAGCTACAAATGGTGTGGAGGCCTCTGTTGTGGACAGTCCTTCCGTGCCTATATCAACTGTGCCCTGAGGGACTGAATCGATGACATGTTCAGCCTGCTCACCCATGAGATCTAGCAATGAAGTACTGGTGGCCTGAGATGTACGGAGGGTCTCATCCCTACTCCGAGTGATATCACACACCTTTGTTGCGGGAAGGGTAGCTGCAAATGTAGCAATGTGCCTCACCTGGGCCAACCTGCATAACTGCGTGATAAGGCACGGGAATATCAAGGCTGTCGCCTCCTGTGGTACGCGTGCCCGAATGGCTCGATTGATCAGATCACCCAAGTTCATTGGGTACCTGGATAGCATAGCAGCCACAACCACTGCTCTGTCCGGCGTGACTATGTTATCTGCTTCCGTGGGCAGAACCCGATATATGACGAAATTTCACCAAAATTTAGCTTCCAAGTTGATATCTGCCTTATGGATTTTGGCAGCCAAGTTTCTCACCCATGGGGCCTGGTCCGCCGGCCCTCTAGTACTCACCGTCGCAAACCATTCCCGTACAGATTTCTCAGCCCTTCGTTCAAACTTATCATCATATTCCACTGTGGTCGGTGCCACGAAGTCATCACCAAAATAAAACCTGTTGATTGTGCGGGCTGAGATGTCAACATAGACACCCCGAACATACACTGTGTCTAATGGAGGGGAGGCTTTCAACGCTCTCTTATTCTTATGGCGCTGCTCGAGCATTACTCTGTAAGTAGCATAGAATTCCTGAACCATGGTCGGGCAATAATCCCCTGGAGGCTGTGTGAATGCCTCAAGATGATAGTGCTGGATGAGATCGGTAATCCGAGGGTAGCTCTCTAAGCCGCTCATACTGATTTGTTCTTCTTCCTGAATATTTTTCCTCGGATTACCCCCGCTGACTGTAGTGGCCCTTTTTACATAGTACTTTCGGCACCCTTCATAGGGGAAGCGGATTGCAGCTATCTCCATCTTTTGCAGCCGCAGCTGCTCTTGCTCCTCATCTTAATTTCGCTCAGGAGCGGCTGGTTGTTCTGTTGCTGCATCACTAGAATCGGCGGATGTGGGGAATGAAGTCCCCTATATAGACTGAGAGGAGAGTAAAATGGGTGATTCTGCTTGGGGCGTGGTGGTCAGTGCCCTCGATCTAGTCGTTGGGACTACCGATTGACGTTCAGAGTCAGAGGGTTCATCCCTAAGAGTAAGGGTTGTTTGACCTCGACCTCAGCCTTTTCTGGGACCACCACCCCGCTTGACTGGATTCTTTGGAGGCATACCTGAGAAAAGAACACACTACATTGTTAAGACAACCATAGAGACATAACAGAATCAGACAAAAGTAAAAGATGTGCGATAATGTTAAAGCTGCCAGTGGTCCATCGATGTGCTACAAGAGTCGTCGAACAGATCGACGGAGCGTCGAAGTTCCCGTTGAATTGATCAACGAGCCGTCGATCTCATCGTCGATCTCTTGTTAGCCACTGGAAATTTTGACTAAAAGACGGTGAGAAAGATGCCTCGTCGATCTCTTCGACGGGCCGTCGATCTTATCGTCGATCTCTTGTTAGCCACTGGAAATTTCAACTGAAAGACGGTGGGAAAGACGCCCCGTCGATTGATTCGACGGGTCGTCGAATCCACCGTCGATGTTGTTTTGGTTAAGAACTTTTGATAAGGCTCATTCATCATTGAGTAGGACGGTCCGTCGATTGAATCGATGGGCCATCGAACTGAGCGTCGAATGTTTTCGCATGCTAAAACTACAGATTCCATACACTTCTTTGGCCAATGTGCCAATCGTCACATATTTTGGGGTTACTAAGACTTCACCCCATGTTGGCTTGGGGTAGACTAGGGAAAACACTTGGCGGGCAAAACAACTCGAAGGTCGTAATGCCCTCCAAGCCATCGTGACACACAATGCCATACTTTGGCATTTCATCGAACAGTTGGTGGGCAAGACAACAATACTCTCATGAATGAGGTGTGTTTGTCGTAATGCCCTCCGACTCAGCTAAAGATCCATGACCTAACAACCACAAATAAACCAACAAACCACCCCCAGCAAAAAATATGAGCATCCCAGGCGAAAATAAAATGATGCAAAACAAGGAAAATAATAAAAAATATGCAAAACAAGCCATGGAATGCAAAAACAAACAACACAAGGGAGCACACAATCCAGTAAGTCACTTACTGTTACACCCCGTATCTTAGAACTAAGGTTAGACTCATATCATTAGGTTTGAAAATGGTTGATAGGCCTACTTCGGGCAGCCGTAACTTCTTGATTGGTGGGGAAATTGGGAAAGTACCCTTAATGAAAGTTGTAGTACGTAGAAATACCTTTCTAACAATATAAGGACCAGGCCAATCAGAGGTCGGAGCAAGGAGATATGATCATCTAAATATGGCTAATAGTAAGACACTTAAAATTCTATAGAATCGGCTAAGTTTTCGATACGTCTGCCTTCCAGTAAAATTTAGTGAAAATCGGTTGGGAATTTGAGGAAACGTAAAACATGAAAGTTGTAGCCCTTTGAAATAGCCTTCCAACGGTATATTGTGGAGCCCAAACAGAGCTGTGTACAAGAAGTTATAGCCATTTTACCGAACACTGTGCGGAACCAACACCCGTCGCTTCTCGAAGCGCGTGAGGGCGCGTGCGATGGACCCGCATCGCGGGCCGATCGCGAAAGTCTGAGTATTGAGTTTCAGAATATCGTGCAATGGCCTCGCATCGCGGACCCATCGCGTAACAGGTCGGGTTCGGGTCAAAAAGTCGGGATTTCGGGTTTTAAGTTATATTTAAACTTGGGGTTTATTTCCCTAACACCCCTAGTCACGAAAAATCACCCTAAAGTCAGAGGGAACAAGTTCCAAGCCTCGAGAACCCTCCAAGGTAAGTTTTATCATTATTATAGATTGAATTCAAGTCTCTAATCTCTTTCTAACTTGAGTAAACCCTTCTAATCAATAGAGTTGTGAGTGGAATATTATTGTTGGGCGTGGAAACCCTAGAACTCGTATTCAAGAGGATTGAACGTCAAAATGGTAATGCTTCTACACTCTAATCATTCATAATAGTGGGTTTGATGAGTTCTTGGGAGAATAGTAAACGGGTTTAGTAAAGAGAATTACACAAACTATAGTAGGATTTTGGATTGTTGACTTGAGATTGTTATAATGATATGGGTGATGGAGAATGATGTTAATTACACCTAATTGAGATTCTAGAATCACCTAGAAGTAATAAAATGGGAATTAGGTGAAGAAACACCATTAATGGAGATTGTGGAGCTTTATGCCTACTAAGTGTTTGATGAAATGCTTAGGTGACCAAAGCATGAATATTATTGCTAATATAGAATCCCTTTGACTTGTATTGATATAGATCAAAGTTGAAACGGTTGACGAACATTGTATTACGCTCAAAGGCTGGAATTAAGGTATGTGAGGCTAACTATCTACGTTAGGGAATATTCATGATTCTCCCTACGCCTCATTCTTCATGCTTGTTAGCAATTTGACTCATAACATAGTTTAGCCCTAGTTTCATGATATGATATAGAACTGTTATCTTCTAGGGTTGCAGTTACAGAATTCGTTCATGGTTGTCACTTTGAACATCATGAACTCAGCACGTAATCTTTATAGACTTATGCATTGTTATCACATGAGTCTCAGTCAGTGTATAACCAGTTATTTGCGTGAGTCCCATAATCAGAAACAGTTATCATGCTATCAGCTATAGCCAGTGTCAGTCTTGTAAATTGTTAATGTTGAACACCTGTATCTGTATTTTTGTGCCCCAGGCCACAGTTTATGCATACGTATTGCTTGGGCCAGAGGCCACAGTTTTTGCGCACATTATTTGAGCCCCAGGCCACAGTTATATTTACAGTTTTACAGGTGATTCTTCATCCAGAACAGGGAGTACTTCAGCTTCTTGCTTTCCTGTTTAGTTCAGTTTCAGTTTCAGTTCCAGTATTTTATTGCTTCAGTTGTTGTACATACCAGTACAACTCAAATGTGCTGATGTCCCTTTTATTGCTTGGGGGCCTGCATCTCGCGATGCAGGCAGCGATATACAGGTTGACGACTCAGCTATTTAGGAGTGCACGTATCAGCTACTGGTGAGCCCCAAATTCCTTCGGGGCGTTGGCAGCTATCTAGTTAATTCAGTTTATGGACAGCTTTATTATTCAGTACTCTTAGAGGCTTCATAGACACAGTTCAGACAGTCAGATATTTGTTATGTTAGCCTTGTATACAGTTATACTCAGTCGTCCAGTTATTTTGGTGTAGCCATGTTGGCTTCTTTCAAATAAGTTCAGATTGTCTAAGTATTTCCGTATTATGATATTTCAGTCAGACTTTTAGTTAATCAGCATGTGTTAGTTTTATTTTATAAATTAGTTATGTTTTGGTATCACATGTTGATTCAGCCAGCCAGTTGGTTCGCTCGGTCACATGCAGTCAGGCACCGGGTGCCGTGTTAGGTCCAGGCCCAGGTTCGGGGCGTGACACTTACCTTGAAATAGAATGAATATGATTTCAACTTTTTAGAATAGAAAAACACCCGAATAAGCACACACACAGAGGGACAGAGTAGTAGGGCAGGGGGGGGGGAGTGGCGGTTGTGGGGTGGTGAAGGAAAGGGGGAAGTGGGTGGGGTAACGGTTATGGAAAGGGGGAGAGGTGGAGAGAGAGAGAGAGAGAGACGTTATATAAAAAAATGAGAAGCAGTGGAACGGACGTGGGTTATAAACCTACGTTTCTGAACCGTCGCGGTAAAAAGACGGAGCGTCGATTAATTCGACGTTCCGTCGAGTGAACACCCCCCCCCCCCGCCGATTAATTCAACAGTTTTTTTTATTTTTTTTTAATATATGAAAAAGAGAGAAGAACGCCCGTCGAACTGACCGTCGATCAGTTCGACGGAGCGTCAAACCTGTTGTCGAATTGCCATTATTTCCAGTGACCAATCTTTCATTCGATCCACTCGACGGGGAATTCGACGGTTCGTCGATCTGATCGACGTTCCGTCGAATGTGTCGTGTAATTGTTTTCCTGGCAATTTCTGGGTTTAACACTTAGGTTCCTCAACAAACATTAAAACAGCACAACAACAAAAATCAACAGAATGAAAAAAATATATGTTGAAAATGCACATGGGTTGCCTCCCAAGAAGCGCACAATTTAACGTCGCGGCACGACGTAATACCACTTTTGATGCTAATGTCCGGTGCCATGTTTTAACCGGTGAGCATCAACAATCTTGTCTTCATCAACCATCCAATGGTAGTGTTTTACCCGATGGCCATTCACCTTGAAAGTACGCGTCCCATCGTCGGACTTTAACTCCATTGACCCATTGGGTGACACACTCACTAAAGTAAAAGGGCCGGACCACTTGGATTTCAACTTGCCCAGAAAGTGCTTCAACCTTGAATTGAACAGCAACACCGAATCACCCGGTTGAAAATCTCGCTTCAGAAGTTTGACATCATGATAGTGCTTCATCCTTTCTTTGTACAAACTCGCACTCTCATAGGCATGATACCGAAACTCATCCATTTCATTCATTTGAAATAACCACAGCTTGGTTGCTTCGTCCCAATTCATATTTAATTTTTTTAATGCCCACAAAGCTTTGTGTTCAAGTTCAACAGGTAGATGACAAGCTTTACCAAACAACAACCGATAAGGAGAAGTGCCAATGAGTGTATTGAATGTTGTTCTATAAGCCCAAAGAGCATCATCAAGCTTAGATGACCAATCAGTTCTGTTGGCATTAACCGTCTTGGCTAAGATGCTCTTTATCTCCCGATTGGAGACTTCGACTTGCCCACTAGTTTGGGGGTGATAGGGAGTGGCCACCCTGTGCTGCACTCCGTATTTCTCCAAGAGATTAGCGAATTGCTTGTTGCAAAAGTGAGTGCCACCATCACTAATGATTGCCCTTGGAGTGCCAAACCTTGTGAATATGTTTCTTTTGAGAAAGTTGGTGACACTTTTGCCATCATTGTTGGGCAATGTTACAGCTTCAACCCACTTGGACACATAGTCAACCGCAACAAGGATGTATCGCATACCACGAGAACTCACAAATGGGCCCATAAAGTCAATGCCCCACACATCAAATAGCTCAACCTCCATGACAAAATTCATTGGCATTTCGTGCTTCTTCCCAATTGACCCTTGGCGTTGACATTGGTCACAAGATTTCACCATCAAATTTGCATCATGATAAAGGGTGGGCCAATAATAGCCACATTCAAGCACTTTAGCTGCAGTGCGGTTCCCACTGTGATGACCCCCCACAGGAGAGTCATGCCAAGCTTTCAAGATTTCCATGGCCTCAGATTCGGCCACACATCGCCGAATGATGTTGTCGGCACAAGTGCGGAATAAATAGGACTCATCCCAATAGTATTGACGACTATCTCTAAAAAATTTCTTCTTTTGATAAGCCTTGATGTCGTCGGCGATAAGGCCCGTCACCAAGAAGTTGGCGATATCTGCATACCAAGGGGCAACCTCACAAGATACAGCCAAGAGCCTCTCATCGGGGAAAACATCATTTAACTCAAGATTTCCACTTGGTCTCCCAGCTTCCTCAAGTCTAGATAGATGATCCGCAACTTGGTTTTCACAACCTTTTCGATCTTTGACCTCAAGTCAAACTCTTGCAACAACAATACCCAACGAATCAACCGTGGCTTTGCATCTTTATTTGTCATCAAATATCTCAAGGCCGCATGATCCGTATGAACAACCACTTTGGATCCAAGTAGATAGGCCCGGAACTTCTCAAACGCGTAAACAATGGCTAGAAGCTCTTGCTCGGTGACGGTATAATTCATTTGAGCTCCATTGAGGGTCTTGCTAGCATAATAAATTGTGTGCATGATTTTGTTGTGCCTTTGACCAAGCACCGCACCAATAGCAAATCCGCTTGCATCATACATGAGCTCAAATGGCATTGACCAATCCGGAGATACAATAATTAGAGTAGAGGTGAGCATTTCCTTCAACTCATTAAATGCCTTAAGACACTTCTCATCAAATGCAAACTTAGCTTGTTTTTTAAGAAGCTTACACATCGGGTTGGTGATCTTGGAGAAATCTTTGATGAACCGCCGATAGAAACCGGCATGTCCCAAGAAGCTATGAACCCCTTTGACAGAGATTGGTGGAGGGAGCTTGGCTATAACATCAACTTTTGCTAGGTCTACCTCGATACCCTTCTCGGAAATCCTATGGCCAAGGACAATCCCTTCTGTCACCATGAAATGACATTTCTCCCAATTAAGTACAAGGTTGGGTTCTTCACACCGCTTCAATACCTTATCAAGATTGGCAAGACATTCGTCAAAAGAGTCACCAACAACAGAAAAATCATCCATGAAGACTTCCAAGAAATCCTCCACCATATCCGAGAAAATAGACATCATACACCGTTGAAAAGTAGTCGGGGCATTGCACAAGCCAAAAGGCATGCGGCTGAAAGTAAAAGTGCCATAAGGACAAGTGAAAGTGGTTTTCGCGCCTGTCACGCGGGTGACCCGGGTTCGATCCCCGGCAACGGCGCCAAAATTTGATATGCTCAAATTACACCTATTAATGGCGTAAAGCGGACGTTGTCAAATATAGTAACCCAAACAAGGTTAGGGTCAAATCCCACAGGGAATATGGAGAGAAAAGGGTACTAATTGTATGCGATACTAGTCTTTAAAGGCTTTAATCCTATTCCGAATATTTTGAAAGGAGATTTGGTTTGTATTTGCTATTTTGAAATGTTTGGAATTTGTTTGGATTTGGAGAACCAAAGTTGTGTCCCCGTGATGATTATATGTTATGCTATGGGTGTCAATATGATATATTCCTAATGGGTCGGAGTTATGTATGCACTTAATCTCTAATGCACTTTCTAATATTTTCCAATAGTTAGAAAGTATTTCTTTTCATGATTTCCCAAATGCAGTAAAGTTGTAAATAATATTGATTAAATATGCCAAGTAGAACTCATCTTATCCCTAAGCGAGTTCATTAAACAAGGGTTAGCGCCTCGAGTCCTTGTTATATTATTTCGAATCACACCCTAGTTGATTTTTCCAAATAAACTAGGGTTTGTGCATGAACAAATGTTTGCAACCACTAATGGACAATGAATATGATAAATAATAAAACACATCACAACCCATTATATATATATACAATGTTAGACACCTATTACATAGCACCCATCATTTTGGGTCCACAACTTTGATTAAAGAAACTACTCACACATTATGGTCTCAAAAGTAGTAAGCAATAAATGAGACATAAAGCTTACAAAGTGTAATAAAGATGATGGATAATGGAATATTGTTGTCTTCACTAAGCTCCAAAAGGGGAGTATTCAATGCTCACCCACCAATGGAACTTTGTTCACGTGGTTACAATAAATTCTGCTGCAAAAAATAAGCTAAAATGTTCTTTAAATAGGCTCCAAAAAACGCACATCAGCTACTGACAAAATTTCCCCCGATAGCAAGATCGACGGACCGTCGATCGTTCGACGTTCCGTCGATTTCTCTGTCCTTTGTACCTTCAGCAATGTGTTCCATTCGATGGTGTCGTCGACCAGTTCGTCGGTCCGTCGAGTATTCCGTCTTTCTCTCTTCTTGTTGAGAGATCCTGCTTGACGATACAAACGACGAAACGTCGATCAGTTCGATGCTTCGTCGATGCCTCCGTCCTTTGTCGTCTTCAACTTTGTCATCATTGGAAAATCGAACTTATCGACGCTTCAAAGGATGGTTCGTCGGCTGATTGACGAAACGTCGATTCTTCATTTCTGGCCAATTTTTCCTTTGTTCTTTGCTTTTTGATTTTGGGCCATTGTTTTCCTAAAACACAACAAAACATATTAACGAGAACCAGACTTACTTGAAAACAACCAAAATTCATAGTAAAAAGGCGTCGAATGTGCCACAAATCCGCGGCACATCAGCGGTGGTTTGATGTACTTCCGCATATTCTATCTATTATTATGTTAGACTTACGCATTTATAATTCTTCCGCTTATTTACTTGTTGTTTTATGTATTTGAAATTGTTGGAATAAGGATTCGCCTACCGAGGTGGGAAAGGTAAGTGCCAGCACGAATAGCTAAATTGGGTCGTGACATTTACATAGTTGCCTGCCTAAGTACTAGTTGTATATACATAATATATACCAAGTATACTCAAAAGCTCTGTATCCCCATGATAAACAATAACTTGTATGCCTAGTATATACATGGAATACCCTTTTGTTATAATCAAATTGTGTGCCATAGGTTCAAGAATTTAGTTTAGATTGTTCTCCTTGTTCTTGCTATTGTGTATTCAGCCTCTTCTCTCATTTGCTACTGTCTGAATTCGCATTTGGGCCTTCAGTCATCACTGTTCTTTTAAGGATTGGTCTTGCTTGTTTGTCTTGACTTTAAATTTGGGCTGGGCTTTATGTGTCATGTTGTTAACTGATCAAGTATGTGTTTATATATATGTGTGAATTGGTCCGGACTTGGAAAGGGAAGTAAATATGAAAGGGAAACAAATATATATTGAAAGCCCACCTATGGATGAAAATAGGCAACTGATAGGTGGGCTCAGGTAGGCCCACCAGCCTAACCTTTTCTTTTATTTCATTTATATGTGTATATGTATTTGTAAAGACTTGAACAAAATATTGAAACCCTATGGATGTTAAAACTTACGAAAACGCTTAGTATTATTAGGAGTGTAGCGTAAACGATTTTTGAACTTGGCCTAATCTAGCATATGCATGAAATTGGAATCTAATCTACTTTTTTTTGCTAAGTCTGAAACTGGTTTGGACACGTTTAAGGCTAAGTAACTGCTGAATTAGAATTAAAATTGTATTTTTTGGGCCTTCCACCCTTTTGCGAAATTTTGGAGATGAATTGGGTCTAAAAATGAAAGTAAGTTCTGAGCTTTAAGCCCATAAAAGGCTTCCTTTAAAATACTGTATAATTGACTTTGGATGGACAAATTCACCAAAAAAAAAAAAAGAAGAAGAGAAATTTAAGATTGTTGGATCATAAAGAAAATTCTTCAAAATTAAAGACTAAAATTTTGACAATGTTAAGGACCTGGAAATTTTCAGAATGAACTTCTATGTGCTTAGAACTGGACAATTTTCAGAAAAAAGAGTAAAAGATTTTTTGAGTCAAAAGTCCAACTTAAAGGGACAAAAACAACGAAAGATATACTTGGGCCGGTTCAAGAGTAAGATAGCTTTGGAAAGTTGGAATGTGGTTGATTATGAGCTTCAATGAAACAAAAATAGACTTAAATAAAATCTTCAATTTCCTATTATACACTTATACCATAAAATGGAAGATATACTCCATACTTTATATATATATATATATATATATATATATATATATATATATATATATAAATTGAAACCTATAAGAACTAAACTCATATCATTAGGACCAAAATAGTAGTGACTCTACTTGGAAGAAATCCCGAGTGTGTCTTGGTCCGGAAATGAAGTGAGTTGAACACTTATATGGATTTTTGAAACCAAAAACCCCTATTCCTGAGGGGACATTTTGCTGAAATTTTGAATTTATGATAAGTATGACATTTTGCGATAAAGTAAACACCCTTAAGCAAATATTTACATTAGTCACACATTGAAGCACGTAGGTCAACCGTATTCTACGGATCCTTAATACTAGGGTGCTTAAAATCTTCCCTAGGGAATCACTAGAACCCTTACTTCGAACTCTGGTCTAAAAATGATTTTTTTCTTGTTTGATAAACCCTGTTAACTTGATTTTCCTAATTTTCCTTAAATAATTTAGGTGGCGACTCTAAAAATATTAAAATCCATTTGAAGCACCAACAACCTCTTAGTAGCTTTTATGCTCCCACGTAAAAGTGAACCGTAACAATGATTATAAAAAGTCAAAGACTTATTTGTTTGTCATAAACGTGATGTTTGGTTGCACAAGTGTATTACGCACATAAATCTTTTAAATTTTAAAAATAAAAATTATTTGTTCAAAATAAATGTTAATGTTTGACAAGTACTATGTCTATCTAAGAAGTATTACTAATTTATTTGGTGCTAGGTATTCAAGATACAAATTATTTATTTATATTTTTTCAAATAAATAATATTGTAGTTGAATTATTTAAAAGAATTTAATTAAGCACACATTTTACCAGAACATCGATCAAGGATTACATGTTTAACAAAATATTAATATAAAAGTAAATTATCACTAATCACACGTTAATGTTTGACAATATGTGTGTATAAGAAATATAACTAAATTTATCTGTTGCAAGGTATTCAAGATAGATATTATTTTTTGAAAATAAAGTATTAAATAATTATAGATTAGTAAGTAATATTATGGAAAATAATTGATATATAAGTTTTTCAAATAATATTGCAGTTGAATCAATTAATAAGAAATATAACCAAGCACACATTTAGCAAGAACATCATGGACTACATGTTTGACGAGAAATTAATATTTACAATCATAATTTAATAATATTGTTCAAATGCGTGATAAAAACTAATCTATCAATGGAGGAGTTTGACCATGACGGGTGCCCTGGAGATGGGGGAGAAGTTGAGGACTATGGAAGCCTGGGAGAGTAGTGGGGAGGCGACCAATATGTGGGATAGGACGGCTAGTTGCATTAGGAAAGCAGCTAGAGAGGTGTTGGGGGTCTCGAAGGGTAGCCGTGGTCGGCACCGAGGGGACTAGTGGTGGAATGGAGAAGTTCAAGAGAAGGTGGAAGCAAAGAAGGTGGACAGTAAGGATGATGAGGAGAAGCGAACGAATAGGGAATTGTATAAGATGGCGAGGAAAGAGGAAAAGTTAGCGGTTACGGCGGCAAAGACAACAACTTTTGAACGCCTGCATGCAGAACTAGAGGAAAAAAGCGGGGATAAGAAGTTGTACCGACTAGCCAAGGCGAGGGAGACGAGGGCGCGTGACTTGGATCAGGTGAAGTGCATTAAGGATGAGGATGGAAGGGTACTGGTGGAGGACACTCTCATTAGACGGAGATGGCAGTCATATTTCCACAAACTCTTGAACGACGAAGGGGACAGAGATATTGTGCTGGGAGATTTGGAGTACTCCAAGAGGTGTCGTGATTTTGGATATTGTAGGAGTATGAAGGTTGAGGAAATTAAGGGTGCTGTTCGTAGGATGAGAGGGGAAGAGCGACCGGGCCCGATGAGATTCCTAGGGAGTTTTGGAAGACTGCAGGCAGGGCAGGTTTGGAGTGGTTGACTCGGTTATTTAATGTCATCTTTAAGACGGCTAAGATGCCCGAAGAATGGCGATGCAGTACAATGATTCCATTGTACAAGAATACAGGCGACATTCAAAGTTGCAACAACTACAGAGGGATCAAGCTGCTAAGCCACACTATGGAAGTGTGGGAAAGGGTGGTGGAGATGAGGGTGAGGGGAGGCATGTCTATCTCAGAGAACCAGTTAGGATTCATGCTGAGGCGCTCAACTACATAAGCTATTCATTTTGTACGGAGACTGGTGGAGCAGTATAGGGAGAGGAAGAGGGACTTGCACATGGTATTCATTGACCTAGAAAAGGCATACGACAAAGTGCCGAGAGAGGTTCTGTGGAGATGCTTGGAGGCTAGAGGTGGACTTGTGGCGTACATTAGGGCGATTAAGGACATGTATAATGGGGCCATGACCAGGGTAAGGACTACGGGAGGAGACTCAGAGCACTTTCCAGTGGTGATGGGGTTGCACCAGGGATCAGCTCTTAGCCTATTTTTATTTTCCTTGGTGATGGATGGATTGACGCGGCAAATTCAAGGTGAGGTGCCATGGTGTATGTTATTTGCGGATGACATAGTCCTGATTGACGAGTCTCGCAGCGGAGTTAACGCTAAGCTGGAGGTTTGGAGACAAACTCTGGAGTCTAAAGGGTTCAATTTTGAGTAGGACCAAGACAGAGTACTTGGAGTGCAAGTTCAGTGATATAGTGCATGAGGCTGACGTGGAAGTGAAGCTTGGCACCCAGGTCATACAGAAGAAAGATAGTTTCAAGTATCTTGGGTCTATTATACAAGGAAATGGGAAGATTGATGATGACGTCACACACCGTATTGGTGCAGGGTGGATGAAATTGAGGCTTGCATCTGGAGTGTTGTGTGATAAGAAGGTGTCACCAAACCTTAAAGGCAAGTTCTACAAAGTGGTGGTTAGACCAACTATGTTGTATGGGGCAGAGTGTTGTCCAGTCAAGAAATCTCATGTTCAGAAGATGAAAGTGGCGGAAATAAGAATGCTGCGATGGATGTGTGGGCACACTAGGAGCGATAGGATTAGGAATGAAGTCATCCGAGACAAGGTTGGAGTAGCCTCAGTGGAAGACAAGATGTGGGAAGCGAGACTGAGATGGTTTGGGCATGTGATGCGGAGAGATACAAATGCCCCAGTACGGAGGTGCGAGAGGCTGGCTAGCGACGGTTTTAGAAGAGGTAGAGGTAGGCCGAAGAAGTATTGGGGAGATGTGATTAGACAGGACATGGCGCATTTCCTACTTACTGAGGACATGACCTTAGATAGGAGGGTATGGAGGACTCATATTAGGGTAGAAGGCTAGTAGGTAGTCGCGTTTATCCTTTCTTACGAATAGTTATATTGCTCTATAGTTTCTTGTCTCTCTTGATTTCTGCGAGTATCTGTTGGTGTGTAATGGCTTATTTACTTTCATTGTTTTCATTTTCATAATTGCTTTGATTTGTTTGCCCGTATCTGACCTTTCATATGCCTTTTCTTGAGCCGAGGGTCTTCCAGAAACAACCTCCCTACTTAAGGTATGGGTAAGGTCTGCGTACACTCTACGTTCCCCGGACCCTACGTTGTGGGATTCACTGGGTAGTTGTTGTTGAGTCATAATAAAGAAAAATTAGTTTATTAGGTACTTAAAAAATTATAAAAGAATAAACCAAAAGATTAAAACTTAAAAAGAATTGGGTGGGTACCAGTATGACCCACATTTTAGCCGGACTCATTTAAGCTCAAGTATATTTTGGACGCGTCAATGACCCGTCCATTTATTAATTCAACTCAATTTGACCCGCCAAAATCCAACTCAATTAGCTCATTTGACACCCCGTATGGATGGCTCATTCTTTCGATGATTAAAAAGTGTAGTTTCAAACAAATAAAATAACAACACAACTAAACGAAATGAAGAAAATAAAGAAAAATAAATATGAAAGAAAAAATAATGAAAATTACATGGAAGCACGTAAAGTAAAAAGTTAGGAAAAGAAAAGAAATGAGGAAATTGAACACATGCAGCTGCAGATCTCAGCTAGGGAATTTCATGAACTTCATAATGAGCTCAAGCGACCGACATTTTCTAGAGGTCTCAGCGAAATTAGGGTTGTTTCAAGATTTTAGTTTCCTTTAATGCTTTTTAACTTTTTTGTTTTTGCAGTTGAACCCTTTATTTTTCTGATTATACTAAAATAACCCCTCGGGGTTTTAATTTTAATTAAAAAAATAATTTCAAAAGTAAAAAACAAAAAACGAATTAAAAGAAAAAAGAATAAAAATTAAGTAAGTTAATAAGAATAATAATTAAAATTAAACCAAATAAGGAAAAAATAAAAATAAAGAATAACCTTGTAATTACATCATGTTTTACCAGCAGTTCCCAACCCCCCTCTCCCCCTTGAGAATTGAAAACTGAAATTACTCCGCCTCAATTAACTCAATTACATGCTGGCCGAGTAATTAGATATACATATATGCCAAATTGTGTCGTACACTAAGAGGTTAGAAGTATATATTCACTTACCAAAAAGAGAACGCGCATTTATTGATCCTGATCCTTCTGGATTGAAAGGTAAATTAGACTGGACCTGCACGACCATCATCATAGTATCCATAACTTAATTTTTTTTTTTTATAATTGACAAACATTACCGTATGTAAATTCAGATGCATGATATATATATATATATATATATATATATATATATATATATATATATATCGGTACTCCAGTGCATTTCTCCATCTGAATCAGAATAAATATGTTTTTGAACCTTCTCTTTAAAATTCAAAGTGGATATTCCTGCACGAATCTCACCAATTGCTTGTTCTGATTCTACAATAATTTTGAACTAAAATCAAACTTTGGAACTCCAGTCAGACTGAATTTCAATTACAAGGCAGCTTTACAAACATCCCTTACTTATCAGTCCATAAAAACTTTTAAGGTTATCTTTCATCTTGGATATGTCTCTTTTACAAACAGTATTCTACTGTTGAAAAAGTTGGCCAGATTTTGCTAATATGGTTGAGCTCATAATGAGGTATATTTAAATCATTTTCAGTTATGCAAGGTTATATTTGGATTTTCTCAATTATTCAGGGTTATTCTTTAAGTTATTACAAAGAAGATATATAAACTAATTTAATTATTTTGGGATAAATTTGAATATTTGATCGTTTATGTGGCTCCACTATGAAAAATGACAAAGCCAAGCTGGAAAGGCAGTAGTTGGAGGTGCACATTTGGGATGAAAGATAATGATATGAGCTTTCATAAACCAATAGGTTAACAGAAGGCAAATCCAAGAAGCCTCGATCGGGTTGGAGTCCTCGTGAGTATGGAGTCGCTTTTGTTAGAAAGCGTTTTGCCCCTCAGTGTGAAATTTCCCAGCGCAAGTATGGATTTAGTTGGGTCTCAATACAGGTATCGGATATCGTGTGAGAAAAAAGCAAATGCAAGACAAAGCAAATACTTGAGGGTGAAGTTTAAACATTTCTCATAAATAAATGCTAGGCTAATTTTCCCTTTAGTGTGATACTCGATCGGTTATATTCAACTCTTAATCAATTGAAATATGTACTTTTGATCTGTAATGATTATAAGTTTTCTCAAACTTTAACGAATTATTAGCTATTAAACTATCTAACTATGCATGTGAAGTATTTAATTTGTATTAGTATATATTTGAAGGTGATATAATTCTAAAAATAATCTTAATAAAACATATGTAATAAGTAAAACTTATCACGAAAATTATAATTATTCCTAAATGGTCATGTCACGCCCCAATTTGTAAAGCCGTGAAGGTACTAAATCGCTCCGGTCAGTAAGCCATCCATAACCCGATTAAACAATTATTTAAAGAAATAAGTGCGGAAATGTCACACCCAACCTTGGGGGGTGTGACTGGCACCCGACACCTGAAGGCCCGAGCGAACCAATCGTGATATCTGAACTCTGTAATATAAATCATAAGCTAATAAGGCCCAATAACATATATATGCATACTTGAGGCGGCCAACAAAACACATCAACACTAAATGATAGTCTGTGAGCCTCTAAGAGTACTAAAATGTAACAACTGGTCGGGACAGGGCCCCGCCGTACCCTACCCCATCTAAATATATGCATATACATGCATGCATCTTATTTGATGACTCTGACCAGTAACTCCGGAGAATGGAGTGCGAACATCCCTGCTGAACTCTGGTACCCTACTGAGAAAAGTACACCGATCCGTCTACCTGTACCTGTGGGAGATATCATAAAAAGAGTTGGAGTAACCTATCGTTGTTACACTCCGACTATCGTTATTGTCGCTACATTCTTTATCTTTCAATTCAAGAAACAACATGTGGAGAACAGGAGATATACTTCAATGATGATTATATAAGTGATAAAGATCGGCTCAACTGAATAAAATGCCATTAGCTCAACCTCAACATGAAGAATAACATAGTGAACAACCTTTTTCCAATCGTCAAGAAAGATACGAGGTGCGGGAAAGTACTACTACACAAGCCATAATTAAATCAAGGAAACAAGCTTCACCATTAGGGAGTGAAAATCCCTACATATCTCGTCGATGGAGTTATATACGTTTCCCAAGTCCTCGAATTCCTTAAGAATGATTTCCTACATAATATGAACCATTTGAGATCAAAACCAAGTTCATAGCTTATAGAAATCTTCACTTAGACATTTAATCTAGCAACTCATGGACGTGAATTCATAGACTCTTTCATAGCTTAATTCCCCGTAAAACGCTACCATATTCTACTTTTCTACTTCTCCTCTTCAACGCGATCCCATCCATATCACCACAACTCCAAACAACACAACAAAACCATATAAAGCAGCCCAATCAAACAATATAGTTATACCCACACTATCGTCAAGCAATCAAAGAGCGACAAGCTCCCGAGGCTTTATACAATGGTGTACTCCACACCCGACCTTCTTTTAACAACAAACAAGCTCTACACGAGCTACCAAACCCCCAACCTCTAAATCACATAAAAACATCTCTTAACCAGTTTACGTAACTATCACAACCCGAACTCACGGCTTCCTATCACCGTCCCATGAGTCCTTTAATGATAACATACTAGAAACACTTGTTCGAACTCGTACACGAATCTAGGAATGAGATCTTACCTGAAGAAAACATAAATTTATACTCCTGATTTCTTATTTTTTTTTTGTTGAAATCTTGAACAATAACAAAACATTATAGTTGGCTGAGAGCTTTCACAAAGGAGTACTCCAAAGTAACACGGTTCTGAGCATTTTTGCTCTTCAAAAATGAATTGTCACAACTTTCTAAACATTTTTGCTCTTCAAAAAAAATTAACCCAATGGGAATTGTGGCTGCCAACGAATGAAGTAGAATATATTCTTTCTTGCCCAAAAAAATGATAAGACCATCAAATAAATGCCATGTTCCCACTAAAGGCTATAGGTGGTGGGAGTATATCACTTTTGGATAAAATTTATTTTAAAAAAAAAAAAAAAACCAAAAGTTAGGCCAAAGTCAACTTAAATACTAGTTAAGTTCTTTCACATAAAAGTACTCAAATATATACATACATACATACATATATATATATATATATATATATATGCACCTAATAATTATAGGTGGTGGAACAACATAAAATATTATCTTCTACACTAAATTAATAAAGTAACACTCATGACTACTTATTAAATGTATCTCATTGTTGCAATACGTAGCTAGAATTATAAATCTCTCCATTAAAATTATCAATAAATTATACATACATTATCAATTAAAACTTCTACAAAATATATTTTATCAAGTTCTATTATCTCCAATCTAATGTCAAGAGTACAAAGTTTTGTACTATAAGTTCTCAAAATGGTAAAAAAAAAAAAAAAAAAACCTTTCTTTTCTTACAAAAAAAAATAAAAAATGATTCCTATCTTTATAATAAAGAAACACCCATTGATGAACTACCTCATATCATATATATATATATACTTTAAAGCATATCCAAAAAGTAGTAGCAGTTATAACTATATAAAATCATATTTATCAATTTTTCACAAAAAGGTTTCACTGAAAAGAAAATACCATATCAAAATGTATCTAACGGTATCAAGGTTGTCAAACTTACTGGGTCTTACAATAACACTGTCATAAACCCTTTATATCTCATGAATGACCTTAATCCCTCCAAACTCATATTGATTTACTACAACGCATCCTAACACTGAGGTACGAGGTGTTACAGGAAAGAAATCATACAAGCCAATTATTAAGTCTTTAAAGCTTTTATAGTCATAAATACCAAAATAAAACAATACCCCAAGACTGGTGTCACTAGTACAAGAACTTGCTAAAGTACTGATACAAGTCTGAAGAAATACTTAGTACACTGTCTGAAATGAAAAGGACAGAAAGTAATTATAGAAGAGAATCCGTTGCTACTGATCTACTTGTAGCTCACTCGAACTCTCGAGAAGGTCTCCTCAACGACCGGCAGTCTCGTGAGCAGCACCAGGGACAAAATCTGCACATAATATTGTGCAGCAAGTGTAGCGTGAGTACGGGAAACAACATGTACTCAGCAGCATCGTCGACCGACCCTATCATAAAATAAAGACGAGGGTTGGTCTTCCAAATACTACTTCTACACCTAACTGCGGTCAGTACTCCATAATAATCTAAATAATTATTGTAATCACTCAAATAATAAGTTACAAGCCTAGTTTATAGCATCTAAACCCTTGAGTACAGTCCAACAAAATCCAATTCAAGTGGTCCAAGAACTCAATATTAGTTAAACACACCAAACAACACAAGTAGAAGAAATGATGAGAAATTCAATGCAAGGCCTTTCCATCTCCGGTACACACACTCCTTCAATAAGGAGGCGGCCCATAGGGGACTCGCTAGGTCTATATACCACTCGGAACCATTTCCCTTCGGGTTTCTTAGCCATATTTGGCTCTCAATCACACCATCTAGCCATTCTTAGGCTCACATTATGGTGGGATACGAGGTGGCCATCATGAAATTGGAGGCTTCGTTCCGAACTTCAAGATCCATAATATGCTTATGTGGATATTTAAAGAATAGAGAACAAAGCCCAAGACCATTAGAAGCCCAAACGAAGAAAGAAGACCGATGTTTTTTGTCTTAAATTGAAGGCCCATAAGTTAAAGGGTATTTTCGTATTTTTGCTTAGATAATAAACCCTAGTATAAATAGGCTATTATGTCTTTCTTTTGAAGAATAGATTATGTTGGATTATGAGTGTAGATTGCACTTTTGAGAATTGAGGAATTGTCCCATACCTCCTCTTGAACCTCTCTTGAATTACTACAAGTAGGTAATTCATGCATGAGTTCATGGTAATTCATGTATGAGTTCATTCTCTTCTCCCTTTGGGTTATATCTCTTATTTGAATGTTACTCTAATTAGTTCCTCGATTCTCTTAATTGTTTCTTTGAGTTAATTGATTGCATTTCAATTCTAGATTTATCCTTTCTTTCTTCTTATACTAGATTTAAGATTATTGGTTGCATTTTTATATGCCTAGGTAATTAATTATTTAGGTGTGAATTTATCACGACAATTATTTTAATCTTCCTATCCTTTTATTGCTTTCCTTAATTGTTCTTGTGTTCATGTGGGGTTGAAGAACCCATCTTTAATTTCTTTGAATTCCGAGCCCGTTTCACGTCACATTACCTGTCACTAGCCAATCGGCTCATATCAATCGCATCACTCGGTCAATCGACCCATATACTGGTTCCAACCGTTCGGAATCATTTCCCCTCGGACCCATCATATGTATCCTTAAATGTAATATGCATGAGATGCCATATGAAAGCATAAATATGACAAGTAAATAACAACAATCAATTTCAAGTAATAACGACTCAATCTTTAGCCTCTTTTCCACTTTTATAATGAGTATATTTCAGAGTGATGACAACATTTAAGCACGTATAAGACAGGTAGAAGGCATAGATGCAACAAATAAGGGGTCTCATTCCCACCACAAGTCATACAACAATCTATGCTACCAACTAATGCCCAAAGCGTGACATTCAAATCGGACTATACAATTTAAAGTACACGATTACTCTTATCATGGCACCGGTACCCGATACAAGTGCTCGTCACCTCACAAGTATTGGAACCCCCTAAATTACCCTATTACTCCCTCTTAATTAGACCAAATAGACCAACACGATGCTTTAAAATAAGATCAAGATCTCAACTTGCCTAAATTTAGAGTTCGACAGTCACAATGGAGCCTTGCCCTTCCATAGAGCCTCCAAATGATCTCAATCTGTTCAAATACGATATCTAGGTAAGAATACAAGACTAACGATGCCTATATTGCTATGCTTCAATTCCAAACCCAAAAGGTCACCCAAAATAGGATTCCGAACCAAAAAAGGCAAAACGGGAAATTTGACCCCAAATTAGTTTACCCATGATTTATAGAGCCTATATCTAAAAAATGAATGAAATCTATCCACAAATTCATGCTTAATTGAAGAATTTCTTATTTCAAGCCTAGGGTTCAAAACCCTCAATTTTCTACTCCTAAATCATGAATCCTAGCATGAAAACCCTTTACTAATCCATGGAATAATCATAAAAGGGAGGTTAGAATCTTACCCAATAGATGTATCTAGCAAAATCTTTAAAAATCCCATTAACTCGAGCTCTTAAATGATAATTATGTGAATGAGCAGTCAAATAAAGTTTTGGGGTTTTAAAATCTGACCAGGCATTAAGCCTTCCTTGCGAACGCGAGGCTATATCGCGATGGCGACCAAAAACCAAGCCCAGACCTACGCGAACGCGACCAGCCCATCGCGAACCAGATGGATCAGCCGACCCGGCCTAGACCCCTTTTTCTCTACGCGAATGTGGGCCCATGCATTCGAACGCTACCTATCTGGTCCCCACCTCTCGTGAACGGGAAGAAGGAAACCAGATCACTGGAAAACTAGAAAATTTTGGTTTTCGCTCTTTCACCCCGAAATCCCGAGATTTATCCGGAACCTTCCGGATACAAACTAAATATGCATCTTAGCTATACAATATGCTACGAACTCACTCGCATACTCGAAATTCCCAAAAGATGTCATCTTGACCCAACCAACCCCAAATGCATTAAAACTAGTTTTCCAACCAAATAACCAAAATACCGCCGAGTCCCTCCGGAATTGAACGAACTACTCTACCAAGTTATAATGACATCCTGGACCTAATGGAATCGACGAAATTCCCCAAAGACTCATTTACCCCTTGTTGACTTTGGTCAACCAATCACTTAAGAACTTTCAAAATTTTCATTTTCTCACGCAAGTCCCATCCGAATGCCTCAGAAATCGCGTCAACCATCCCCACAACTCAAATATATGCTAATGAAGCTAGGGAAAGGGTTAACAGGGGTAAAAATATAAAAATTGCCAAAATGATCTAACGGATCGTTAGAGTTCAGAATCAAATGATCCAAGAAATATTACAATTTATTTGATGGAAAGACAATAATAACATAAAACTTTGTATTACTAATAGAAAATATGATTTTTTTAGTCTAGAACTATGTTATTGATAATAATGTAATTCACATTTTATTAATTCAATGTTTGTCGATCTATATAAATGAGATCCACAAGAACATGTAATTTTAACGTAGAAATTCATGGGGAGTGTGCAAAAAATAGTAGTACCGTTTGATTCCATAAAAGGTTTTGTATTACTAAGTAATATCATCTTCGTCTCAATTTACGTAATATTAATTAATTATGCATCAATGTTAGGTAAAAATGAAAGACTTCTGAAGTTTTTGATCTTGAACAAGCCTTAAACATTTTGTGTGACTATAAACCATCTCACTAAAGATACATAAAAAGTTTTAACATTAAATTATTTCTAAATATAGATATATGATATATTTTGTGAACGGACTAAAAAAGAGTGTTTGACACACAATTAGATATAGAAAGAGTACGTGATTTGGCTTTACCTCATGGAGTATGCATTATAGATATATTTATGTACTGTTAATCGAATTTAATTATTGGCATAAGGTTCGTCATAAGCAATATTTGTATAAATGTGTAACAATGTTCATCTTATTTTGTGAAATTAAACTAAATATACTATTAAATTCTAACACTATTTGTGTTTTACGGACTAACAAGTTTTTCTTATCATCATTCGTCTCTGTAAGTAGGGGTGTATACACGTCGGTTTACTTCGATTTTTTCAATTACTAAATCAAACTACCTAAATTGATTTTTGAAATCTATAACCAAATCAAACCAATATAAAATAACCCCCCCCCCCCCCCCCTCTCCCCAAGTCCCCCGTCCCCCGTTCATAACACAAAATACGTAAATTAGTGCTTTCAAATATATCTTCTATCCTGGTAGGATGCAATAATTATATGACATTTCCCAAGAAGATAGCACGAAATGTAGCTATGAGTCATGACATTCTGCTAAATTATAGTGTCACCAACATGTCCGGAAGTGGATGAACTTTTTGTACTTAATAAGAACTACTATTTTTTCTAAAAATAATTTTTTTTTTTTTATTACATAGGGGTAGGGGAAGGGGGAATGGGAGAGGGGATTACAATGTGGGGATTCAAACCCTCACCAACAAGGTGAAAGTTCAGGTAGTCAACCAACTGAACTACTAGATCCCTATTATATTATTAATGTTTGATTAAATCATAGAACCCCAATTACTCTGCAATGCAGAAAGAAGTTGGTGAAATAAAGATAATAAAAACCCATAAATTAAGAACTATTAGTAAGAGATAATGAAAATGAACATAGTTTGATTTGGGCATTGTTTGAGTTACTAGACATCTATAGACTATATAATTCTATAACAAACTTACCATCCACAATTGTGGTAAGTTCAAACCTGAAATAATACGTGAAGAAACATAAACTACGAAAAAGCATAAGAAATACTAACAAATTTCATTATAATAAATACTTTAAGTATAAAATATTTAAAAAATTATATATATAATATCAGTTTGGTTTAGTTCCAGTTTGAATTTTTTTTTCAATACCAGCCAAATCAAATCAAACCATTAGTCGTTCCTTTTCTCGGTTTAACTCGATTTATTAATTTGGAGTGGTTTTTCGTGAATTGTTTTTTGCACACCCCTATCTGTAAGTTATTAATTTTAGGGAAAAGGGTAAAAATACCCCTCTACTTTGGAAAAAGGGCTAAAAATATCCTCCGAACTTATTTTGGGTCAAAATTACCCCTCCCGTCCTTAAAGTTTTCAAATATACCCCTGTCTTGACGGAAATTATCCCCCAAAATAACCCGAAAGCATTTTTTAAACCCGCTCCATCATTTGAACCCGACCCAACTAAATAATAACCCATAAGATCCCGTTATTCCCCCAATTCCCTCAAACTTCAAACCTACGTATTGGGGGAATAAGGGGATCTTATGGGTTATTATTTAGTTGGGTCGGGTTTAAATGATGGAGCGGGTTTAAAAAAGGATTTCGGGTTATTTTGGGGGATAATTTCCATCAATACAGGGGTATATTTGAAAACTTTGAGGACGGGAGGGGTATTTTTGACCCAAAATAAGTTCGGAGGATATTTTTAGCCCTTTTTCCAAAGTAGAGGGGTATTTTTGACCCTTTTCCCTTAATTTTAATGCTAAGTGATATTTTCGTGATCTGGTAAAGTACGACTTATTGATTAGGTTAGTAAATTAAATTAAGCTCTTATTTTATATAAGATAGAAGAGAGAATTTTTTTAAAATAGTCCATTCAAGTAAAAGGAAAAATTATTTTGGTCCCTAGTATGTAAATGCAGGGGGGGCCACTATAAGACCAGTAAAGCAATCGCTTTGGGTCCCAACTTTTTGGGGACCCCCTTATATGTGTGTGTGTATTATTAAAAAAATGTGTGTACTGTTAAATTTGAAGAAATTTTCCGGAGGAAAAGCAGAATAACTTTTTACATTTTAATTGGTGATCCTCGCAATAATTGGGAATGGAATAACTTTACGTGGTAATTGAGTTGCTATTTTATTGTTCCATTTATATCATAAAAATTGATATGGGCTCACATTATTATTCTTATATTTACCTTTTTCATTCTCCCTTTTACTACTCTGCTCTCCCCAGACACCATCATGTGGGAATATACTGGGTATGTTGTTTGTTTGTTTGTTGTTATTCTCCCTTTTACTATTCTTATTCTCAATATTGAAAAATCTCTCAAACGACAACTTACTGAGGCTTACAAGTTACAAATAAAAAGACTTGATTCTTTTAAAATACATCTATTTCTTACAGAATAATATTAATAGTTTCTATAATTGTCGCCTCAGCTGAAAGAAGTTTTCTGAAATTAAAATTGATAAAATCTTATTTACATTGAATGAATTAGTTGTATTATCAATTGAAAAGAATTTGTTAAAACAAATCGATTATAAAACAGTAATTAATGACATTGCATCTAAAAAAGCTAGAAATTTAAGCAAAAATATATATGACGATCTTTCCTTTAAAAAAATTAGGGCCTCTCTATGAAATTTGGTTTTAGATCCCCAATCTTGTTCAGACGGCTCTGTGTAAATGGACGTTAACTTGAAAATTTCAATTGCTTTTAGTTCATGGTCATAGAACCTGATAAGCTCAAAACAAAGTGGAAGTACAGTACCTTGATCTTACCTTTCTATAACAATCATTCATTATAACAATTTTTTAACATCAAGGTCAATTTTGTTTTTTTTTAAACAATTTTAAGTTATTATATTTATTACATATGTTTTCAATAACGACATTTCACCGTAACAAGTAAGGAAATTTCTGACAATTGATACTGTTACTGAGAGGTCACATTGCACTCCTAAACAAAATAAGAAGTGAAATTATTCTTCTCAGAGACAGAAAGGAATCTTTCGACTAAATGTAAAGGGTAAAAGACCCTGAGGCGCATTTAAAATTTAAACTCTATGGGTTCAATCTTAAGATTCTTAACATTAGACTAATTATATTTTTAAAGTTATGAATTTATATCTACTATTTATTACAATTTTAATCATTTTTACACATAAATTTATACTCTGCGTCGGAAATTAGGGGTTCAATTGAACCCCATTTAACATGCTAGATACGCCTAAAAGGCAGTGTAAAAGATGGATAAAAAGGTAGAAAGTGGTTGCATCTTTGTTTAGCTTACACACTCTGTTTTGCTCCACGTCCCCCGTCCCCCTCCCCCTCCCCCAACCCCACCTTTTTTTAATTGTATTTTGTGTTTCATATATTTTATACATATTCATTTTTCATGTTAAAATAAGTTTGGTGTTTTGCACTCGTGTTTATTGCATTGTGAAACTAACCAAGAACGAAATGTGGGTTTTGTTGATTCATGAATTTCTCATTCATCTTTTAGGATCTCATATATTTTGTGCGATTTTTTGTTACTGTTTTCCGGTGAAAACGGATTTAATCAGAAAATCAGTTAGAGATTTATTTTTATAGGGTTTGAAGACAAGTGGACTGTATTCAATCCCCAGAACTCTATTATGAGCTTGGTTCGGAGCAATGGTGTGTACGGGTAAAGCACAATAAAGAACAAAAATACAAGAATTTAAGACAATGATTCAAGAAGTTAAATAAGTAATGAATAAGAAGTTAAATAAGTAATGAATAGACTCGAGTATATTGCCTTTTGAGAGAAAAAAGGGTAGGGTTATAAAAGCATGAACAAGATGGATGCCTTTCCATCTCCCCTAAGCTATCCTTATATAAGCCAAAGTTAGACTTTTCAAACCCTAAAGTATGGGTGATGTGATCTCTCTGCAGCTTCAGCTCCAACGTGCATACAGGTTGCGACACTCTGGTCGAGGTCTGCAGACATGACCTGAGTTGGTAGGAGTGGAGGCCAGCTGGATGAGTCCCCCGGTCCTGCCGAGCATCCGGTCATGTTAACTACGCCCGGTTGCATTTTTCACCCAATACAGTCACATTTTATGGTAATCTGATATGATCCAGATTTAGCTTCAATTTTACTCTTTCCTATTTTGATGTATTAGTTAAATTCAGTTGTGATTAGTAGTTAAGCAAATTCTAGCATCATTAGTCGAGTTAGTTGGGTTGTTAGTTACTGCACGTGACTAGCACGTGTTTCCCAGATTTTGTTAGGATTTGAATAGTTGGCATAACCAACTTTCCCACCCATTTGATTAGCCTATAATCTGCATTTCATTTCAGTTGTAATAATTCAATTCAAGTAGTGGAAGGCCAATATTAATTCTTTTCTCTCAAACTCTCAATATCTCCACAGCTCATCGAGCTTGAGTACATCTGTTCAGGATGGATTCTTCTCATGCAATCCTTAGGAACACTCGATTACTTTCTGTAATTGTTCTTCAATCTCTTAGCTCATATCATTGGTATCAGAGCCAGTGATTCTCTGGCCTACGAGATGAGAGATCATAACACACGTATGCAGGAATTAAGGAGAGAGGTTGATGCCTTGAAAGGATCCACGGAAGGAGTAGTGAACACTGTCACAAAAGTGCAGAAATCTATTGATGCTAAGGTTGCGCAGGCAATGGAGGAGATTAAAAGGTTGTTAGTAGGAACTTTGAACCGTCCAAATGGCCCTATACCTATACCTCATGTGAACTTGGAGGATAATGGAGCACCAGTGAAGGAAGTTGTTAGAGAGCAGGGAAGAGCTGTTAACAATCAGCATGTTCCTCACAATTATCAACTGCAGTTTCCTAGTTTTGATAGTACTGGACTGAAGAATTGGCTGTATAAATGTGAACAATACTTTGATGTTGAGGAAGTTCTTAATGATTCAAGGGTCAGATTGGCATCATGTAGGTTGGAGGGTAATGCATTGCAATGGCACCAAGCCTTTATGAAGCAAAGGATGACCAGAGATTGGCCTAGATGGGGGGAGTATGTTAGATGCCTCTATTCTAGGTTTGGATCTGAACTATTTGATGATCCAATGGGGTTGTAACACCCCGCATCTTGGAACTAAGTTTAAGCTCATATCATTAGAAGTCTAGCGAAAACACTGAAGGTTTGAGCGTTTGCAAAAATGGTTGATAGGCTTATTTCGGGCGGCGATAACTCCTTGATCCATTGCGAATCTGGAAGAACCTCCTTGATGAAAGTTGTAGCCCTATTGAATAGCTTTCCAACGGTATATTATAGGGATTAAACGGATATCTGTGCAAAGCGTTATGCCCATTTGACTGAAGCCTGTTCGCTGGAAAATTCGTCTACGTTACGGTGACATTACGGACCGTAACTCGTGTTACGGGCCGTAACAGTGAGTCGTAACACAGACGAAATTTCCAGAACCTCACTGGAAATTTCGTTCACGATACGGTCCCAAGATACGGTCCGTCTCTTGTGTTACGGGTCGTACCTTGTGTTACGGACCGTAACACAGGGAGAATTTCCAGAAACTTTCTGGAAATTTTCGACAAGGTGCGACGCCACGTTACGGTCCGTCCCTTGTGTTACGGGACCGTAACATGGGCGTGTTTTGGTCCGCAGTTGAGTTTCGGGTCACCTGACTTCGGGAGGCCATAACCCCATCGTAAGTTGAGAATTTGGGAAAACACAAAGAATGAAAGTTGTAGATAATTGAAATACCTTTCCAACCATAGGTTGTGGGTTCACAGGCGACGTCGGGATAGGGAGATATGGACGTTTTAAGACAGAACAGTCCCGACCCGTTTTCAAGTTGGGTCAACCCATTTTCCCCTTGGTATATATAGAAAATAAAACCCTAGCAGCCCACTTTTTCTCCAAAATTCAGATTTTAGAGAGAGGAAGTGAGAGAGAAGGGAATCTAGAGAGAAGAAGGAGAAAATCAACCAATTTTAAGGCCCCAAATCCCAAAGTTCGTGAAGGATAATTTGTAGTACAAGTTGTGGTCGTCATTTTAAGCTAAAGATCGGACTTGGGGGTGTTGATTTCGTGGTGACTACCCAAAAGGTAATATTTCTACTCCCTATTCACTTGTAGTTGTGAATTGATGAATTCTTGGGAGAATAATAATTGGGTTTGTTGAAGATGATTATATGAATTATGCTAGAATTGTTGGATTGTTGACTTGGGATTGTTGTATTCATATGGTTGATGAAAACTGATGTTAATTACATCTAATGGAGATTGTAGAATTAGCTAGAAGTAAAAGGATGGGGATTTGGTGAAGAAAACACCATTAATGAGGGTTATAAAGCTTCACGCCTATTAAGTGTTTGATAAAATGCTTAGATGAACAAAACATGGATATGGTTGCTAATATAGAATCCCTATGACTTGTATTGCTATAGATTGTAGTTGAAGGGATTGAAAGACATTGTGATACGCTCAAAAGCGGGAGGTTAAGGTATGTAGAGCTTCCATCCACATGTGGGAACCTCTACGTTTTGCCCATGATCCGTTTCGTAAAATCTATGAAGTTCAAATCCTAGGGCATTAAACCCAACATATTGGTAGCCCGTAATTATGTATGTATGTACACGAGTTTCGTATCTATGTTCGTTATTGTATTCCTAACCTTCCATTATGGATATTAGGAATCCTAACTTAATCCATGAATCATGAATTCTTTCTCATGTGTTCTCATTATGTTTATATGAAACTGCATGAGTTATTTTGCAAGTCATAAACATGTTTTCAAGTCAACTACAAATTACATGATTATGAACTATTGTATTACTCATAACTCAAGGATATGTTTACAAGATTATTGCATGAACCCATGTTTACAAGTCATTTCGTGAAATCATGATTTCAAGACAAGTACAAGTAAATTCACGAAATTCATGGGCTTTTTAGCCAACTATATTATGTTCATGTTTTTGGGAGTTGCACAAATTACCGAGAAGGCTCAGATAGCCTGAAACTACGGAGCCACCGTAGGACAAGGATCGCTCCGCCCAGATAAGACGATACCTTAATTTTACACTGAATGGATCCATCAGGTACCTTACTACCTCAGGCAAGGTATGAGGGCTCTGCTGGTCCGACGAGGTACCAGACTCCACGTACCCACGTGGTAAATTACTACCTTATACCCTGGCAAGGTATAGGGGCTCTGCTGGTCCGGCGAGGTACCAGACTCCACGTACCCACGTGGTGATATGATATGTCGGTTTATGAAATGCTCTCCTTACTTATCATGTTTTACTCATGTTATGTATACGTATATGTACTCATGCTCATGCTCATGTTCATGTCCAAGTTTTCAGTTTCAGTTCTTATCATGTTATTCTATGTTCCCTGTTGTTTCTTCCGGTTGCTTTACATACCAGTACATTCAATGTGCTGACGTCCCCTTTTATTGCCCGGGGGCCTGTATTTCACGATGCAGGTACGGAGTTACAGGACGACGCTTCTGATCATTATGATTTACTCGTACCAGCTTATCGGTGAGCCCCATCTCATTCGGGGTTTAAACATTGTATTTCTCTGTTTAGTTTTGCATGTAAAGGTATGCTGGGGGCCTTGTCCCAGTAATTATGTTTTCCAGTCAGACTCATGATAGAGGTTTCATAGACTAGACCAGTCAGTTATGTTATGTCAGACATTTGGAGTCGTATAGCCATTTTGGCTCACTCATGTTTTAAACAAGTACTTTATTAAGTATTATGAATTATTACGTTTTACAAAGTCTCATCATGCATTCACGTTATATTCCGCTTATGTTATGCATCATGATGATTTAGCAAGTCATGTGGTTCACTCGGTCACATGTAGTCAGGCACCGAGTGCCGTGTTACGTCCAGGCCATGGTTCGGGGCGTGACAAAGCTTGGTATCAGAGCCTAGGTTCAAGTATCTTTAGGGAGTCTATGAAACCGTGTCCAGTGGGGTCTCTTTTATATGTGTGAGGGCCCCACACATATAAACAGTTGACCACCAAGACATTCAGGATTGTCTTATTTCGTTCTACTCTAGATCGTGCCGTGAAGCTTAGAGCAATAAGAAACTTCTTTTCCTCTCGAATTACGTACGTTTCGAATGCGCAGGAGATGAACGGAAAATTTAAGGTCCAAGTAAGGATGTTTACCCATAGGGAGTACAATTGTGCAGTACTTACTGGTAACGAATGAGACTTCAAGTGCTATTGAAAGTGGAATACAATGTAAGTTGCCCGAGAAGGGTGTAGTGGAATGAATGGTTTGTTGAATGATAATGATGTTCTTGAGAAAGGAGAATGGAATACAACAGGGAGAGGATACCAGAGAAATAAAAAAAAAAAATATAGAGCTAAGTCAACAGGAAAAAGGTAAATCATGGAGGATCTCAAGGGAGTAGTGGTAGACAGTTTTCTACCGGAAGTCATCAGGACCCACTCCATCTGCAGTTAAAGATTTAAAGGGAAAATAAACAGGAAAGTGTAACAGGTACAGTTTGAGTTGGACATATGAGGTAAGTTTATCATTTTTATACAGTTGTCGAAATTGGGAGCCCTGTGTGGCTACGATATGATATGATATATGTATATATGTTGGCCTTGTGAGGCATTGTTGGTATTTCCTGCGTGTAGGTTTTGGGATAGTAAGAAATATAGAGGAAACTCTGCCAAAATTTTCCTAGAAATAGAAGGAGAATGAGATATAAGTTTGTAATATGTCTGGAAAAGCCATGTCAACAGTAATAATAATATTTGACTAAGTTACGAGTACGGCTGACTTTGAGAAATATGATTTGAATTCCTATTCAGATGAACACCTTAAGTGGGTGACAGTTCGGATACATCCGAATGTGTGTTAGAAACCAAGGGATTAAGTTAAGTTCAGAGTAGAGTGATTAGTGGAAGAAGAAATCAGCTAAGCCGTAAAAGAGCAAACTACAGAAGAATAGCCTTTAAGAGTTGTCAAAAAGGGGTTGTCCTAATATTTACAGTGTGAGCAGAGTTAAGTCGTTAAGATGGAGTATGCCAGTTATGAATACAGTAGCAACCCGTTCATGTAAGTAAATCTAGTTTTTTCCCATGAGAAATTGCTCAGATGTGAGTAAAAAAAAATCGTCAGTGTTGTAGAGTACAAAGAAATTGCAGAAGATAAGGAATGTTAATTGCAATCCCATCAAAAGGAGAAGAATTTATAAGTATAAGATGTTAGCCTTGGTCTAAGGGGGAGATGCATAAATCGCTAGTAAGTCCAATGAGATAATTGAAGACCTGAATGGTTAGTATGAGATATGAAGAACCTCAGTTTAGTTAAGTTGGCATAATGAGATAGTCTCCATAAGGAATATGCCTCATCTTAGAGGAAACCCGAAGTGAGTAGAATGATCGTCGAACGAATCGTGTAAAGTTCAATTACTATCGATTAGGCGATCACAGAAAAGCTATAAGATCATGCCCAGTTATGTGTCATAAGGGTAGTGCCATTGCACAAGACTCTAATCTTTAAGGTGCTCGTAAAAGACTTAGCGCACAACCGTACTATGAGTATTTTAGGAAGTATCTCAAAAAAAAAAAATCAAGTATGGGAAGTACAACTCATGATTTAGGCAGACAAGAGAACTAAGGTGAAAGAATTTCACTACTTCTCCAAGCTAGGAATTCGACTTTCAGACTCCGGAGTGGGTGGAGTTATTGCCCACAACATGGCATTCCTGCTTGGTCATTGAAGTTAGAGAGAAGCAGTTTGGTGATTCCTACTTGCTGCAGATGAAAGAGGGGCTTCACGAATAGAAAGCCTTAGATTTTGAACAGGAGGGAGATAATGGTACCTTTAGATATCGAGGCAGATTATGCGTTCCAGATGTTGATGGGATCAGAGAGCGAATCATGTTAGAAGCTCACAACTCTAGGTATTCCATTTACCCAGGTTCCACTAAGGTGTATCATGATATCAATGGGATTTACTGGTGGAACGATATGAAGAAAGATGTGGCAGATTTTGTAGCTAAGTGCCCGACTTGTCAGCAGGCGAAAGCCGAACACCAGAGGCCTGGTGGCTTGGCTCAGAATGTTGATATTCCTGTCTGGAAATGGAAAATGACCAGTATGGGGTTTGTATCAGGTCTACCTCGTTCACCTAGGAGGCATGATTTAATTTGGGTGATTGTGGACAGACTTACGAAGTCAGCACACTTCTTGCCAGTTAAGACCACAGATTGAACAAGAAGATTATGCCAAGTCATATGTTAATGAAATTTCCGGATTATATGGGACCCTAGTGTCCATTATTTTAGATTTTGGTGCTCAATTCACAGTGAACTTCTGAAAATCCTTTCAGAAAGGATTGGGTACGGAGGTGAACCTTAGCACAACTTTTCATCCTCAGACAAATGGTCAGACAGATACGCTATTCAGATCTCATGTTATGATATTCATGTTAGTTCAAGACTCAGATATTTATGTCAGCTTAGTACTCAGATATCAGTCCAGTACTCACGTATTCATGCCAGCTCAGTATTCAGCTAATCCAGTATTCAGTTAGCTCAGTATTCAGTCAGTCAGTTCAATAGACATTCAATTTAGTATCTCAGCAGTTTAGTAGTCATGTATTCATTCAGTTCAGTAACCATGTGTCCTTGATTTCAATGGTAATTGGGATGACCACCCGCCTCTTATTGAGTATACTTATAAAAATAACTACCATGCTAGTATTGGGATAACACTGTTTGAAACCCTTTTGAGCAAAGGTGTAGATCACCAATTGGTTGATTCGAAGTTGGTGAAGCAGAGTTGTTAAGATCAGATTTGGTTTACCAGGTTATGGGGAAAGTTAAGTTAATACAGGAGCGTTTGAAAACGGCTCTGTCACGACCCAACCCCGTGGGCCGCGACCAGTGCCCTAGCTGGGCACCTATACGTACCCGATACCCAAATTAGCATATTATCAGAATAATAATATAGTAATAACATTAGTGGATGCTACAGAATTTAGCAGAAGAGCAGACTTGGCACACAGAAGCCGATAAGGCTATCATAAAACAAAACATCCCAAACATATGTACAGAACCCACATAGATGTATCCACAGACCTCTACAGAACATATCATAATCATAAGACGGGACAGGGCCCCGTCATACCCTGAACAAAGTACATATCCAGATAGCAGTGACAGACTGTACCAAAAGATGGGCTCTGTAGAAGAGAGCGCCCCAAATAGCAGAAATAGGATCCTAAACGTGTGGATCAGCGAACCTGTCGTCAGTACCTGCGCGGCATGAAAACGCAGCCCCCGAAGAAAGGGGGTCAGTACGAAATATGTACTGAATATGTAAAGCGGAATCACAGAAGTCAAATCATAATGGTTACAGAAAATGAGTACAGACTCCAGAGTGTCAAATGCATATTTCCAAAACAGACAGAATGCGTACAGAAACATATGTCATATCATATCATATCCGGTCCCTGACACGGGACTCGGCAGACAGAATGTGGCCACCCTCCCGACGCTGGTGCCACTATACAGAGGAATCAGAAAAAGGGGCGTGGCCCCGTATCATATAATGTCATATCAAAATGGCCATACAGATCAGATCAGAATAGGCGGACATGGCACATCATACTCCACAGACCCATGTACGCGTATACCTGCCCCCTCACATCGGGGCGCGGCGAACAATGCAGAGAATCACGCTTGACAACATATCCTGGCCCGGGCTCAGTGTGGGAAACATTGGGACATCCACGAATGGAGTAGTGAGGAACTAATGCAATTTAAAAATATCATAAATGTTTTCAAAGACTCGATGAAGCGTATCAAAGCCAAACAGATCCAATGGAGTCGGACGGGATCATAATAAATGCATTTCGGATATCATAATAAATTACAGAAGTATAACTTTCCCGAAGTCATTCCGGGTGTCAAAATAATTTATAAGATTTAATAGAATATTTAAATCAATGTTCGTTAGGCGATTAGTAGGGTAATCAAAACATTTCTTTCAAAAATCGCTTAAAAAGGAAGCTTTAGCATATTAGGGGCAAAACCGTAAATAGCGGGCCCGCCTTGGGACAAACAAGGCGGCGGGCTCAAATTGTGCCCTCTAAGCATATAGTATCACCTAAAAAGGTTATACAAACATTCTATGACTTTCTGAATAATTTAGAGCAAAATTGCATAATTTCAGAAAAAGCGTATCAAAATGGTTCAATTCTACTGAAGGAAAAACTGAAATTTTGTCTTGCGGATTCCGAGGGCCAAGAGGTCCTTCGAGGCCCGAATCCGACCCTAACACACTAGGGGCATGCCAAGGGAAGAATTGGGGTTGCTTTACATACCTTTCGCGCTCCTTAAGCCTTTCCAAACTCACTTCCCGTTTCGTCGAAAACTGCAATTGGTCAAGTTTACCAATTGTGAATTATTAATGCCATTATTTCAACTTTAAGCATATTTGGCTACCGAAATTTCGGCAGCACTTCCCCTATACATATGACACCCCGAGAATTCAACTCGGCTATAAATCATCAACAACAACCCAAACGACAACAACAATATCAACAATGAACATTAAAAACACAAATATCCTTCAACTAGTCATTTTTCTCACAAGTTGACATAATCTTCAATTCAACCCAACTTTCAACTAAGATCAATAATTTCATATTCAACAACCATCATGATCATCACCATATAGTTCTAGAAACATTTCATATCGTTTTCCTTAAGATATACACTCGATATACATGATATACAATCTTCTGCCAAAATCATAACTTATGCAAAACATCAAATCTTTGGCATACAACTTCATAACAAGTTTCCAACTTCCAAATTCATCAATGGTCATCACAACTAACAACTAAACAACTTCATTTCCTTAATGTCGGAAAAACCATACTAAAACGACATAAGTTTCTACATTCCAATTCAATACAAACTTATATCATTCTAACTTCATTTACATATGAAGCATTACAACAACACTCCAATACTCTAAACAAACTTAATCCATTTCATTCCCAAGTCAAATACACCACACGGCCATATGCTATTTTTCTCCATTCAATCAAATTTATTCCACTTTCATTCTCAACATAAATTCCATCACATTCACAACTAGAATACAACATGAATTCTATACATATTTGGCTATACAATATACAAATACACATGGCTACACATATATACCACACACCCACTTTGCAAACTTCCATTTCTCCATACAATCAACACATTTCTATATACTACAACCCAAACAAAACTCCATAACACAAGAATAAAGGATAAATTCTTACCTTTTCCTCTAGTCTTCTTTACTTGAATTTGTGATCACTTTGGTGAACCAAGGCCTCCTTTCTCCAAACCAACTACACCAAGTTGAAGAGGGGACTCAACTTAGTAAGGAAACCACAAAATACAAATTTTTAACACAAGATTTTTTGTGGTGAATTTTCCACACCAAACCCGAAATGCCTTCTTTTTTTTGCTCTTGTTTTGCTCTTCTTTCTCTTCTAAGTCTCTTGAACCTTCTAAGGGATAGTGATCCCTTTATAATTAATTAGCACATGGAAATATTCATTAAAGCCATGGGTTGGGCCTCACTTGGCCGGCCACCCCTTAAACATTGGGCCTAAATTTTTATTTTATTTTTTTGGGCCAACTCGGTTGGTCCCGAGTTGGGCCTAGCCCACTGACCTTTCGACCTTAAAACGTTCATAACTCCTTGTACCGACGTCACCTGGGAACCCACGACCTATGGATTGAAAGCTAATTCAATTATCTACAACTTCTATTTCAAGGTATTTTCGAAATTCCAAACTTACAATACAGTCTTTGCCCCCCAAAGGTAGATCACCCGAAAACGTTTTCTTAAAAATATTCGTTTGGAGGGTTTCCACTTTGATTTGGTCCAGAGGTACTTCATGAGTTGTGTTTAACTTTACATATGTGATTCATATGACTTTTCAGATGTTCCAAAAAAAAAATCTCGGTATGTGGGCCCCACCCCAGCAGATGCTCCGAGGTTAAAAAATACGGGATATAACATCCTCCCCCCCTTTAGAACATTCGTCCTCGAATGTTAAATTAATCTCATAGGGTTTGAAAATACTTTGGGGGAGTTCATGTTTACAGACATCACATATGACACACGATTGATATTGGAATAAATTAAAGCAGGGATTTAAGGTTACCTGTGGGTATAGAGAACAAATGAAGATATTTCTTCTTCATTTCCTCTTCGGCCTCCCATGTCATTTCCTCCCTATTATCGTTCCGCCACAGTACCTTAACAGAGGCTACATCTTTATTCCGAAGCCTCCTTACCTGACGATCCAAAATAGATACGGGCTGCTCCTCGTACGATAGTTGCTCCGGATGTACCGCTTCCAAATCAGATGGCAAATCTAGCTCATAGGCGACATTTCCAGTTTTTCGAACAATCTGATAAGGCCCAATATAACGCGGACTGAGCTTACCCTTTCTGCCGAACCGCATCACGCCTTTCATAGGCGATACCTTCAGGAATACCCAATCGCCTACCTGAAACTCCAACGGTCGACGCCGTTTATCCGCGTATGACTTCTGTCGACTCTGGGCTGCCAACAGTCGCTCCCGAATAAGTTTTACCTTGTCCACGGCCTGCTGGACCATATCTGGGCCAATCAACTCTGACTCGCCAATATCAAACCAGCCAATCGGCGATCTGCATTTCCTGCCATATAGAGCCTCGTACGGAGCCATCTGGATGCTGGAATGGTAACTGTTATTATATGCAAACTCAATCAATGGCAAGTGATCATCCCAGCTGCCTCTGAAATCAATAACGCAGGCCCGCAACATATCCCCCAGCGTCTGTATAGTGCGCTCGGCCTGTCCGTCGCTCTGAGGATGAAAGGCTGTGCTCAGACTCACCTGAGTCCCTAGACCCTCCTGAAACGACCTCCAGAAACGCGCCGTAAACTGGGCGCCTCTGTCAGAAATAATAGATATAGGAACTCCGTGAAGCTTCACAATCTCTCTAATATAGAGTCTGGCATAATCCTCGGCGGAATAAGTAGTCCTGACGGGAAGAAAATGGGCTGATTTCGTCAGCCTATCAACAACGACCCAGATGGAATCATACTTCCGTGGAGTGCGAGGAAAACCTGTAATGAAGTCCATATTAATAACCTCCCACTTCCAAGTCGGGATTTCCATCTCCTGCAACAGTCCACCCGGCTTCTGATGCTCAATCTTGACCTGCTGACAATTAGGGCACTGGGCGACGAACTCTGCAATATCCCGCTTCATACCGTCCCACCAGTATAAGCATCGGAGATCATGGTACATCTTCGTAGACCCAGGATGGACCGAATAGCGAGCATAATGTGCCTCGCTCATAACCTGCTGCCGAAGGCCTGCAATATCAGGTACACACAACCTGCCTCTGTATAACAAAGTACCGTCCGGTGAAAACTCGAACGGAGTCCTCTCCTTATCATAGGCTGTGTCCCTGTACTGAGCTAAGACAGGATCTTCGTATTGACGCCGCTTAATATCATCCCTGAGGGATGACTCAGAAACCCCTCGAACAGAAATCCGTGTATCTCCAGAATCGGCCAGACGAACCCCGAGACTAGCCAACTGCTGAATATCACGGGCTATCTCTCTCCTGTCTGGCTGTAAATCGGCCAAACTGCCCATAGACTTCCGACTGAGCGCATCGGCAACAACATTAGCCTTACCCGGATGATACAGAATATCCACGTCATAATCTTTCAGAAGCTCCAGCCACCTCCGCTGTTGCAAATTAAGCTCTCTCTGCATGAAAATATACTGGAGACTCTTATGATCAGTATAGATATCCACATGAACGCCATATAAATAGTGTCTCCATATCTTCAGAGCATGAATTACCGCTGCGAGCTCCAGATCGTGGGTAGGATAATTCTTCTCATGCTTCTTGAGCTGCCGGGAAGCATACGCTATAACTCTGCCATGCTGCATCAATACACAGCCCAACCCCATGCCAGAAGCGTCACAATAAATAACATACCCGTCCGGTCCCTCTGGAAGAGTCAGAACTGGGGCTGTAGTCAGCTTCTCCTTCAGCAACTGGAAGCTCCGTTCACCAGCGTCAGACCACAGGAACTTAGCTCCCTTCTGAGTCAGCCTTGTCAAAGGCGCTGAAATCGAAGCAAACTTCTCCACAAATCTCCTGTAATAGCCTGCTAACCCTAGGAAACTGCGTACCTCTGTGGGCGTCGTAGGTCTGGGCCAATTCTTCACGGCCTCAATCTTCTGTGTGTCCACCCGGACACCATCAGCTGCAATAACATGCCCCAAGAAAGCCACTGAAGACAGCCAGAATTCACACTTAGAAAATTTCGCATATAATTTCTGATACCGGAGTACCCCTAATACCGATCTCAGATGATCTGCGTGCTCCGCCTCAGACCGAGAATAAACCAGGATATCATCAATGAATACAATTACGAACCTATCCAAGAATGGCCTGAATACCCGGTTCATCAAATCCATGAATACTGCGGGGGCATTAGTAAGCCCAAAAGACATAACCCTGAACTCATAATGCCCATATCGGGTCCGGAAAGCTGTCTTAGGGATATAGGCCCCTCGTACTCGTACCTGGTGATAACCGGATCGAAGATCTATCTTCGAAAAACACTTAGCACCTTGCAGCTGATCAAACAAATCATCAATCCTGGGGAGGGGGTATTTATTCTTTATAGTTACCTTATTCAGCTGCCGATAATCAATACACATACGCAGCGACCCGTCCTTCTTACGCACAAATAATACCGGGGCTCCCCAAGGCGAAGTACTGGGTCTGATGAAGCCCTTATCCAACAAATCTTTCAGCTGCTCCTTCAACTCCTTTAACTCTGCAGGCGCCATTCTATACGGAGGAATAGAGATAGGCTGAGTGTCTGGGAGTAAGTCAATAGAGAAGTCTATCTCCCGCTCTGGAGGAAGACCTGGAAGCTCGTCGGGGAAAACATCTGGAAACTCATTAATCACGGGGACTGACTGAAGTGTCGGCGTCTCTGCGTCCAAGTCTTGCACCCGAACCAGATGATAGATATAACCCTTTCTGATCATTTTCTTTGCCTTAAGGTATGAAATAAACTTACCTTTCGGCGATGCTGTATTACCAGCCCAATTTATAACTGGCTCCCCGGGAAACTGGAAGCGAACTACCTTATTCTGGCAGTCAACATTAGCGTAACAGGAAGCTAGCCAATCCATACCCATAATAACATCAAATTCAGTCATATCTAACTCTACCAGATCTGCCTTAGTGTCACGGTCACAAACAATCACAGAACAGTCTTTATAAACCTGTTTCGCTACAACAAAATCCCCTATCGGTGTGGCTACCTCAAATGGCTCTATAGGTTCAGACATAATACCAATTTTACCGGCAACAAGGGGTGAAATATATGATAAAGTCGAACCTGGATCAATTAGTGCATACACAGATCGAGAGAAGACCAATAAAGTACCTGTGACGACATTAGGAGATGCCTCCTGATCCTGGCGGCTGGCCAAAGCATAAATGCGGTTCGAAGGACCGCTAATACCAGAAGCTCCACCACGGCCTCTGCCGCGACCTGCTGGTGCTGGAAAACCCTGCCCCGTAGGGCGCATAGCCACTGACGACGATGAAGACCCAGCGACTGATCCGGTAGGCTGCGCTGCACCACCCGAACTACCCTTATACGGGCAATCTCTCACAGAATGGCCCTGACGACCACAAGAAAAGCATGCACCGGTGGCTCTGTAGCACTCTCCCGGATGATATCTTCCACAAAGAGAACACTGAACCCTGGGTGGCCTCATCTGACCAGAACCCCTATCTGTCCGCCAACCTGAAGCCCTAGAGCTCTGGCCTGCTCCTGAATACCCTGGGCTATCAAATCTGCGACCGGTAGACTGGGGAGGTGCGCTCTGCGCCGGCTGAGATGAAACTCTGCTAGGCTGCTGCGGCTGTTGGGGCTGTCTGCCCCGAAAATCTCCAGATGACCTGGCCCTCTTGGGCTGTCTCCGATCCCGGCCCCTGTCAGGCTGGTGTCCTCCTCTGCCCCGATCCTCCATGCCCTGGGCGTGGGCCTGAATACGGGCAATGTCCATACCGGGCTGGGCAGCCAATACTAAACAGCTATCAACAAAATACCGGTCCAGCCCCATAATATATCTGTGCATCCGGTCCACCATAGTAGTCACCACAGTAGGTGCATATCGGGCCAAAGAATCAAACTCCAAACTATAGTCCCGGACACTGCGGCCCTTCTGCCTCAATAATAAGAATCTATCAGATCTGGCTCGTCGCAACTCTGGGGGCAGAAAATGTCCAAGAAATGCCTGAGAAAAATCACCCCAAACCGCTGGGGGAGCGCCGTCCCCTCTGGATAGCCCCCATGACTCGTACCAGTTTGGCGCCACATCATATAACCGGTACGAAGCTAACGCGACTAACTCTGTCTCGGAAGCATTAATCAAATCTAGAGTGCGCCGCATCTTCCTGATAAACTCCTCAGGATCCTCCTCGGGCTTTGTCCCGAAGAACTCTGGAGGACTACAAGTCAAAAACTCACGGGCCCTCGAACTATCACGCCTGACTGCCCGGTCACCTCCCAGTCCATGCCCCTGAACCTGCCCTGCCACAAGTCTGGTCAGCAACTGGACTGCCTCCCTCATAGACTGATCCTCAGTGCCTGGCCGTGGATCTGGAGGCTCAGGTACTGGAACTGCGGGAGCTGGCGGTGGAGCCGCCCCCCGATCTACAGCTACGGCTGCCCCTATCTCCTCCACGAGTGGCGGTGTAGAAGAACCCTCTGTCTGGGGCAAAGTCTCCGGAGCAATATGTGTCTGGGCCCAGGTAATCCTCTGGACCCGGCTAGTCTCTCCCAAGGCTGCTGACTTGGCCTTTTGGGCCGCTGTTGCCTTTTTTGGAGGCATCTCTGCAAACATAGCCACTCGTTAGGGAGGGGTCATCCTGATAACACAGCTCTATCGCACGATCTAAGACAAAAAGAAGGGTAGTATCCTAAATGCCCTGTAGCCTCCTGTTTATAGGCGTGGTGCACAACACACCGATAAACAAGACTCTACTAGACACGGTCTGTGGACATTCCGAGGACGAACTGCTCTGATACCACTTTTGTCACGACCCAACCCCGTGGGCCGCGACCAGTGCCCTAGCTGGGCACCTATACGTACCCGATACCCAAATTAGCATATTATCAGAATAATAATATAGTAATAACATTAGTGGATGCTACAGAATTTAGCAGAAGAGCAGACTTGGCACACAAAAGCCGATAAGGCTATCATAAAACAAAACATCCCAAACATATGTACAGAACCCACACAGATGTATCCACAGACCTCTACAGAACATATCATAATCATAAGACGGGACAGGACCCCGTCATACCCTGAACAAAGTACATATCCAGATAGCAGTGACAGACTGTACCAAAAGATGGGCTCTGTAGAAGAGAGCGCCCCAAATAGCAGAAATAGGATCCTAAACGTGTGGATCAGCGAACCTGTCGTCAGGACCTGTGCGGCATGAAAACGCAGCCCCCGAAGAAAGGGGGTCAGTACGAAATATGCACTGAATATGTAAAGCGGAATCACAGAAGTCAAATCATAATGGTTACAGAAAATGAGTACAGAATCCAGAGTGTCAAATGCATATTTCCAAAACAGACAGAATGCGTACAGAAACATATGTCATATCATATCATATCCGGTCCCTGACACGGGACTCGGCAGACAGAATGTGGCCACCCTCCCGACGCTGGTGCCACTATACAGAGGAATCAGAAAAAGGGGCGTGGCCCCGTATCATATAATGTCATATCAAAATGGCCATACATATCAGATCAGAATAGGCGGACATGGCACATCATACTCCACAGACCCATGTACGCGTATACCTACCCCCTCACATCGGGGCGCGGCGAACAATGCAGAGAATCACGCTTGACAACATATCCTGGCCCGGGCTCAGTGTGGGAAACATTGGGACATCCACGAATGGAGTAGTGAGGAACTAATGCAATTTAAAAATATCATAAACGTTTTCAAAGACTCGATGAAGCGTATCAAAGCCAAACAGATCCAATGGAGTCGGACGGGATCATAATAAATGCATTTCGGAAATCATAATAAATTACAGAAGTATAACTTTCCCGAAGTCATTCCGGGTGTCAAAATAATTTATAAGATTTAATAGAATATTTAAATCAATGTTCGTTAGGCGATTAGTAGGGTAATCAAAACATTTCTTTCAAAAATCGCTTAAAAAGGAAGCTTTAGCATATTAGGGGCAAAACCGTAAATAGCGGGCCCGCCTTGGGACAAACAAGGTGGCGGGCTCAAATTGTGCCCTCTAAGCATATAGTATCACCTAAAAAGGTTATACAAACATTCTATGACTTTCTGAATAATTTAGAGCAAAATTGCATAATTTCAGAAAAAGCGTATCAAAATGGTTCAATTCTACTGAAGGAAAAACTGAAATTGTCTTGCGGATTCCGAGGGCCAAGAGGTCCTTCGAGGCCCGGATCCGACCCTAACACACTAGGGGCATGCCAAGGGAAGAATTGGGGTTGCTTTACATACCTTTCGCGCTCCTTAAGCCTTTCCAAACTCACTTCCCGTTTCGTCGAAAACTGCAATTGGTCAAGTTTACCTATTGTGAATTATTAATGCCATTATTTCAACTTTAAGCATATTTGGCTACCGAAATTTCGGCAGCACTTCCCCTATACATATGACACCCCGAGAATTCAACTCGGCTATAAATCATCAACAACAACCCAAACGACAACAACAATATCAACAATGAACATTAAAAACACAAATATCCTTCAACTAGTCATTTTTCTCACAAGTTGACATAATCTTCAATTCAACCCAACTTTCAACTAAGATCAATAATTTCATATTCAACAACCATCATGATCATCACCATATAGTTCTAGAAACATTTCATATCGTTTTCCTTAAGATATACACTCGATATACATGATATACAATCTTCCGCCAAAATCATAACTTATGCAAAACATCAAATCTTTGGCATACAACTTCATAACAAGTTTCCAACTTCCAAATTCATCAATGGTCATCACAACTAACAACCAAACAACTTCATTTCCTTAATGTCGGAAAAACCATACTAAAACGACATAAGTTTCTACATTCCAATTCAATACAAACTTATATCATTCTAACTTCATTTACATATCAAGCATTACAACAACACTCCAATACTCTAAACAAACTTAATCCATTTCATTCCCAAGTCAAATATACCACACGGCCATATGCTATTTTTCTCCATTCAATCAAATTTATTCCACTTTCATTCTCAACATAAATTCCATCACATTCACAACTAGAATACAACATGAATTCTATACATTTTTGGCTATACAATATACAAATACACATGGCTACACATATATACCACACACCCACTTTGCAAACTTCCATTTCTCCATACAATCAACACATTTCTATATACTACAACCCAAACAAAACTCCATAACACAAGAATAAAGGATAAATTCTTACCTTTTCCTCTAGTCTTCTTTACTTGAATTTGTGATCACTTTGGTGAACCAAGGCCTCCTTTCTCCAAACCAACTACACCAAGTTGAAGAGGGGACTCAACTTAGTAAGGAAACCACAAAATACAAATTTTTAACACAAGATTTTTTGTGGTGAATTTTCCACACCAAACCCGAAATGCCTTCTTTTTTTTGCTCTTGTTTTGCTCTTCTTTCTCTTCTAAGTCTCTTGAACCTTCTAAGGGATAGTGATCCCTTTATAATTAATTAGCACATGGAAATATTCATTAAAGCCATGGGTTGGGCCTCACTTGGCCGGCCACCCCTTAAACATTGGGCCTAAATTTTTATTTTATTTTTTTGGGCCAACTCGGTTGGTCCCGAGTTGGGCCTAGCCCACTGACCTTTCGACCTTAAAACGTTCATAACTCCTTGTACCGACGTCACCTGGGAACCCACGACCTATGGATTGAAAGCTAATTCAATTATCTACAACTTCTATTTCAAGGTATTTTCGAAATTCCAAACTTACAATACAGTTTTTTCCCCCCAAAGTCAGGTCACCCGAAAACGTTTTCTTAAATATATTCGTTTGGAGGGTTTCCACTTTGATTTGGTCCAAAGGTACTTCATGAGTTGTGTTTAACTTTACATATGTGATTCATATGACTTTTCCGATGTTCAAAAAAAAATCTCGGTATGTGGGCCCCACCCCAGCAGATGCTCCGAGGTTCAAAAATACGGGATATAACAGGCTCAGAGTCACCAGAAGTCTTACACAGATGTGAGGCGAAGGGACTTAAAATTTTCAATAGATGATTGGGTGTTCCTTAAAGTCTCACCCATGAAGGGTGTCATGAGATTTGGCAAGAAAGGAAAACTCAGGCCCAGATATATTGGACCTTACAAAATTCTACGAAAGATCGGACTAGTAGCTTATGAACTTGAGTTGCCACAAGATTTGGCTGCTGTACATCCCGTGTTTCACGTGTCCATGCTGAGGAAGTGTGTAGGAGACCCATCGTTGGTTGTTCCTATTGATACTATAACAGTTAAGGATGGGTTGACTTATGAGGAGATCCCTGTAGCCATTCTTGATCGTCAAGTTCGCAAGTTGAGAACTAAGGAAGTAGCCTCAGTAAAGGTCTTGTGGAGGAGCCAGAAAGTTGAAGAGGCCACATGGAAGCCGAAGAGGACATGAAAGTCCGATATCCTCACTTGTTTGAAGAGCAGGCAGATGGACTTCAAGGTAAATATCTTTAGTTTTCATGTCATGTCCCTTATGTATTCATGCCTCACGTTTCACGTTCAAGTTCATGTGTTCCTTATTCATGTCTCACGTTTGGGCACTGTTGTTTCATAAAACTACGTCATGTCAGTTTTCATGTCTCATGTTATGTTATGTCACATGTTCCACGCTCATGTCAGCTATCCAGTGCCCATGTCCATGCCTCATTATTCAAGTTTCCATATAACCATGTCATGTTTCCTTCACGTTCATGTAGTCAAGCCATGTCCAGCCATATTATTAACCATTATCTATCATTCGAGGACGAATGATCCCAAGGGGGAGATATTGTAACACCCCGCATCTTGGAACTAAGTTTAAGCTCATATCATTAGAAGTCTAGCGAAAACACTGAAGGTTTGAGCGTTTGCAAAAATGGTTGATAGGCTTATTTCGGGCGGCGATAACTCCTTGATCCATTGCGAATCTGGAAGAACCTCCTTGATGAAAGTTGTAGCCCTATTGAATATATTTCCAACGGTATATTATGGGGATTAAACGGACATCTGTGCAAAGAGTTATGCCCATTTGACTGAAGCCTGTTCGCTGGAAAATTCGTCTACGTTACGGTGACATTACGGACCGTAACTCGTGTTACGGGCCGTAACAGTGAGCCGTAACACAGACGAAATTTCCAGAACCTCACTGGAAATTTCGTTCACGATACGGTCCCAAGATACGGTCCGTCCCTTGTGTTACGGGCCGTACCTTGTGTTACGGACCGTAACAGCGTACCGTAACACAGGGAGAATTTCCAGAAACTTTCTGAAAATTTTCGACAAGGTACGACGCCACGTTACAGTCCGTCCCTTGTGTTACGGGACCGTAACATGGGCGTGTTTTGGTCCGCAGTTGAGTTTCGGGTCACCTGACTTCGGGAGGCCATAACCCCATCGTAAGTTGAGAATTTGGAAAAACGCAAAGAATGAAAGTTGTAGATAATTGAAATACCTTTCCAACCATAGGTTGTGGGTTCACAGGCGACGTCGGGATAGGGAGATATGGACGTTTTAAGACAGAACAGTCCCGACCCATTTTCAAGTTGAGTCAACCCATTTTCCCCTTGGTATATATAGAAAATAAAACCCTAGCAGCCCACTTTTTCTCCAAAATTCAGATTTTAGAGAGAGGAAGTGAGAGAGAAGGGAATCTAGAGAGAAGAAGGAGAAAATCAACCAATTTTAAGGCCCCAAATCCCAAAGTTCGTGAAGGATAATTTGTAGTACAAGTTGTGGTCATCATTTTAAGCTAAAGATCGGACTTGGGGGTGTTGATTTCGTGGTGACTACCCAAAAGGTAATGTTTCTACTCCCTATTCACTTGTAGTTGTGAATTGATGAATTCTTGGGAGAATAATAATTGGGTTTGTTGAAGATGATTATATGAATTATGCTAGAATTGTTGGATTGTTGACTTGGGATTGTTGTATTCATATGGTTGATGAAAAATGATGTTAATTACATCTAATGGAGATTGTAGAATTAGCTAGAAGTAAAAGGATGGGGATTTGGTGAAGAAAACGCCATTAATGAGGGTTATAAAGCTTCACGCCTATTAAGTGTTTGATAAAATGCTTAGATGAACAAAACATGGATATGGTTGCTAATATAGAATTCCTATGACTTGTATTGCTATAGATTGAAGTTGAAGGGATTGAAAGACATTGTGATACGCTCAAAAGCGGGAGGTTAAGGTATGTAGAACTTCCATCTACATGTGGGAACCTCTACGTTTTTCCCCATGATCCGTTTCGTAAAATCTATGAAGTTCAAATCCTAGGGCATTAAACCCAACATATTGGTAGCCCGTAATTATGTATGTATGTACACGAGTTTCGTATCTATGTTCGTTATTGTATTCCTAACCTTCCATTATGGATATTAGGAATCCTAACTTAATCCATGAATCATGAATTCTTTCTCATGTGTTCTCATTATGTTCATATGAAACTGCATGAGTTATTTTGCAAGTCATAAACATGTTTTCAAGTCAACTACAAATTACATGATTATGAACTATTGTATTACTCATAACTCAAGGATATGTTTACAAGATTATTGCATGAACCCATGTTTACAGGTCATTTCGTGAAATCATGATTTCAAGACAAGTACAAGTAAATTCACGAAATTCATGGGCTTTTTAGCCAACTATATTATGTTCATGTTTTTGGGAGTTGCACAAATTACCGAGAAGGCTCAGATAGCCTGAAACTACGGAGCCACCGTAGGACAAGGATCGCTCCGCCCAGATAAGACGATACCTTAATTTTACACTGAATGGATCCATCAGGTACCTTACTACCTCAGGCAAGGTATGACGGCTCTGCTGGTCCGGCGAGGTACCAGACTCCACGTACCCACGTGGTAAATTACTACCTTATACCCTGGCAAGGTATAGGGGCTCTGCTGGTCCGGCGAGGTACCAGACTCCACGTACCCACGTGGTGATATGATATGTCGGTTTATGAAATGCTCTCCCTACTTATCATGTTTTACTCGTGTTATGTATACGTATATGTACTCATGCTCATGCTCATGTTCATGTCCAAGTTTTCAGTTTCAGTTCTTATCATGTTATTCCATGTCCCCTGTTGTTTCTTCCGGTTGCTTTACATACCAGTACATTCAATGTGCTGACGTCCCCTTTTATTGCCCGGAGGCCTGTATTTCACGATGCAGGTACGGAGTTACAGGACGACGCTTCTGATCATTAGGATTTACTCGTACCAGCTTATCGGTGAGCCCCATCTCATTCGGGGTTTAAACATTGTATTTCTCTGTTTAGTTTTGCATGTAAAGGTATGCTGGGGGCCTTGTCCCAGTAATTATGTTTTCCAGTCAGACTTATGATAGAGGTTTCATAGACTAGACCAGTCAGTTATGTTATGTCAGACATTTGGAGTCGTATAGCCATTTTGGCTCACTCATGTTTTAAGCAAGTACTTTATTAAGTATTATGAATTATTACGTTTTACAAAGGCTCATCATGAATTCACGTTATATTCCGCTTATGTTATGCATCATGATGATTTAGCAAGTCATGTGGTTCGCTCGGTCACATGTAGTCAGGCACCGAGTGCCGTGTTACGTCCAGGCCATGGTTCGGGGCGTGACAGGGGCACTTTAAGGAACTCAGACAAGTAAAATATGTTCAGGATTATGTTGATATATTTGATGAGCTCCTAACTAGAGTAGAATTATCTGAGGAATATGTGGTGAGTTGCTTTGTAAGGGGATTGAAACCTGAGATTGGTTTGACTGTAAAAATGTTGGGACCTAGAACTCTAGCTAAAGCCAGTAGTTTGGCTAGAATTCAGGAGCAGACTATATGTGTACAACAACAATTATTAACCCAAACCCCTATCCTAGCCAATCCCAGAAATCTGCTAAAGTACACACCCTCCACTTCACACAACTATAACCAGCCTTATACCAAAACCAGCATGCCTGCAAAATTCTTTAATTCTCAAGCTGGCAGTTCTAAACTAGCTTACAAAAGTCCTAGACTACTTACACCTGTTGAGATGGAGGAAAGGATGAGTAAATGACTATGTTATAACTGTGATGAGAAGTACACATTTGGCCACAACTGCAAGAAGAAGAGACAGTTGTTTTGTTTGGAATTGGAGGAGCGTGAAGAGACACCAGATCAAAAAGAGCATTTAATGGTGGATCCTGGTGAATTATTTGCTATTATGGCACAGGGATTGGAGATTGATGCTAAGGGATCTATTTTACCTAGAGTATCCATGTATGCTTTGACAGGAGTGCATAATTTCAGGACTATGAGGGTGACTATCTCAGTCAAAGGCAAAGTTGTACAGGTCCTGATAGACACTGGAAGCACACATAACTTCTTGGATCTCAATACTGCCATGAAGCTAGGATGCAAACTAACAGCAATTGCTCCCTTCTCAGTATCTATTGCTGATGGCAACAAGGTCAAGAGCCACTATGTATGTAAGAAGTTAGAATGGAAGATGCAAGGGGTGGATTTTGAATCTGACATTTTGATCTTACCCATTGGTGGGTGAAACATGGTATTGGGAATTCAATGGTTGATCACTCTTGGTGATATAATGTGGAACTTCAGGAAACTGAAAATGGAGTTCAAGATGAGAGGGCAGAAGGTTTCACTTAGAGGTGTCCAACCTCCTGCTGTGAAGCTGATTGGAACTAACAAGATGGATAAACTTTTGGCTCAACTTGCTGAGCTGTGTACGATGTCTATGGGACTGCTCCTAGAGGAGGGCCAAGATAAAGGAGCTAGCCTATTTGCTCTAAAAGGAGATGACAGAGATGAGGTGGAAACATTTGAATTAAAAAAGGTGCTAGATCAGTACACTGATTTGTTTGAGACTCCAACAACACTTCCACCTTCTAGAGATCATGATCATAGAATAGTTCTCAAGGATGGTACTTCACTTGTGAATATCTGGCCTTACAGATATCCTACTGTTGAAAAGAATGAGATTGAGAAAATGGTGGATGAGATGCTAGATTCTAGGGTGATCAGGCCTAGTACCATCCCTTACTCTTTACCCATTATCATGGTGAAGAAGAAGGATGGTTCATGGAGGTTATGTGTAGATTATAGAGAGTTGAACAATAGCTTAGTCAAAGATAAATTTCCCATCCCAGTTATTGAAGAACTACTTGATGAATTACACGGTGCAAAGTACTTCTCTAAGTTGGATCTCAGGTCTGGATACCATCAAATTAGAATGTGTGAGGATGATATTCCCAAAACTGCCTGTTAAGTAGGCACTTTACTATTAAGACTGATCATCATAGTCTTAAGTACCTGCTTGAACAGAGAATTTCCACCCCTAGTCAACAGAAGTGGCTTGTCAAATTACTTGGTTATGATTATTCCATCATGTACAAGAAGGGTAAGGAGAACTTGGTGGCTCTTTCTAGGAGGAGTGAATTGGTTCAACTATATAGTATCTCTGGTGTCCAAGCTGATCTGATTGAGGAAGTTAAGTTGTCCTGGCACTCAGATACTCATCTACACTCTTTCATACAGTCCATTCAATCTGGGGCGTCTCCTAAGCTTTAATATCAATTCCAAGCTGGAATCCTTAGCAGGAAGGGCAAGATTATGGTGGGGCATAATGTCACACTAAGAAAAAAGCTTATATCTCTCTTCCATGACATCTCTACTGGAGGACACTCAGGTATCACTGCTAACTTGCACAGAATTAAGCAGGAATTTTATTGGAAGAAGATGAAGCAGGATATGTATGCATTCATTAGAGAGTGTGACACTTGTCAATGGTGTAAAGGGGAGAATGTTGCTTCTCCTGGTCTCCTACAGCCTTTTCTTATACCTGAGAAGGTGTGGCAAGATATTTCTATAGATTTTATTGAGGGATTACCCAAGGCAGCTAGCAAGGAGGTGATTTATGTTGTGGTGGATAAGTTGAGAAAAGTTGCTTATTTCATGGCCCTCAAACACCCTTATATTGCTCTTGAGGTGGATCAGTTGTTCATGGATGGGGTCTTCAGGCTCCATGGATTACCTAAGTCCATTGTTTCTGATAGAGACATTGTCTTCCTCAGCAAGTTTTGCAGGGAGTTGTTCAAACTTCAGAAGGTTTCCTTGCTTACCTCAACTGCTTACCATCCTCAAACAGATGGGCAGACTGAAGTTGTTAATAGATGCTTAGAGGGCTACATGAGATGCATGACTTTTGACAAACCTAAGGACTGGCCCAGCTGGTTGGGCCTAGCTGAATGGTGGTATAACACCTCTTTCCATTCCTCTCTCTAGATGTCACCTTATGAGGTGGTGTATGGTCAGAAGCCACCACCTTTACTCCCATACCTTCGTTTTGACTCTCAACTGGACTTCGTAGATAGAAGCTTGCAGGCTAGAGAGGTAACCTTGAGGAAGCTGAAGTTTCATTTGGGTTAGGCTCAAAATAGGATGAAGGTACAAGCTGACAAACACAGGACTGAGAGATCCTATGTTGTTGGTGATTGGGTTTTTGTCAAGTTACAGCCATATAGGTAGTTGTCACTTAAGGATCATTCCTTTCAAAAACTTTCTGCTAAGTTCTTTGGTCCATTCAAAATCATTGCTAGAGTAGGATCTGTGGCCTACACCTTGGACCTGCCTGCTGGCACTAAAGTCTACCCTACATTTCATATCTCTCAGCTCAAGAAGAAGCTTGGTCCTCACAGTGTTTATGTTACCTTGCCTGTTGTTCACTTAGAGTCTGGTCATATTCTTTTGACCTCTGAAGCTATTGTGGATAGGAGATTGGCAAAGAAGAATGGTCGAGCTATTACTGAGGTCTTGGTTAAATGGTTGAATGCTGCCCCTGAGGACAGTTCATGGGAGGAACTGTATGCTTTCAGTCAAAGATTTCCCCATTTTGACACCAGTGCTTCTCCTTGATCCTTGAGGACAAGGATCATTCTGAAGGGTGGGGTATTAATATGATCCAGATTTAGCTTCAATTTACTCTTTCCTATTTTGATGTATTAGTTAAATTCAGTTGTGATTAGTAGTTAAGCAAATTCTAGCATCATTAGTCAAGTTAGTTGGGTTGTTAGTTACTGCACGTGTTTCCCAGATTTTGTTAGGATTTGAATAGTTGGCATAACCAACTTTCCCGCCCATTTGATTAGCATATAATCTGCATTTCATTTCAGTTGTAATAATTCAATTCAAGTTGTGGAATTCCAATATTAATTCTTCTCTCTCAAAACTCTCAATATCTCCACAATTCATCGAGCTTGAGTGCATTTGTTCAGGAATGATTCTTCTCATACAATCCTTAGGAACACTCGATTACTTTCTATAATTGTTCTTCAATCTCTTAGCTCGTATCATAATCATGCCAAACAGTTGAGTGGTGATTATTGAATTTCTCTGGATTTTAGGCAACTAAGTCAAGAAAATATAGGAGTATAAAGACGTTGGTTTTTACTGATGAGTTTCAAAGTTAATTGTTGAGCTTTATATATTGTTCAGAATAATTTATCCTTATATCAAGGCAAAAAGTCATACATCAGGAATAGAATGAAATACCTCTGAAGGAGCTATTTTTTTTTGTTTTCCCCTCCTTGATCCGTAGTACAATGTAGAATAAAATAATGTTTATTAGCAATACTTGTATAACAGCTCCTAAGCTAAGACTTAGGGGTTGTTTGGTTGATGGTTAGGATGTGAGTTATTCATGTATTAATACTATCACAGTTGTGCTATGTTTGGTAGCTTTTTAGTTGTTTTGTATTGTTTGGTTTTCATTCCAATCAACAATAACAATAACCTACTCAGTGTAATCCCACAAGTGGAGTTTGGGGAGGATAGAGTGTACTCATACCTTACCCCTATCTTTGGAGGTAGAGAGGTTGTTTCCGATAGACCCAGACATGTACTATAAGATAAGTTATGAGTCATTCTATGTCTAATTTTACGCAAGGTAGAAGATGAAACAATGAATGCATAAATATCTAAACCCTGCATAATTAATCTCTGCATTACTAATATCTACATAGCCTAACCAGCAACCAAATGACCCTTACAGTCTACAAACTACGAGTACTTGTGGAAGTTTTTCCATCTAATCCTGTGAGTTTAATTTTCACTTTTCTCTTCTCCGGGGGCAGCTCAATAAAATTGGTAGCCTAAAGTCAAATCTTAACAAGAGGTCTCATATATATTCAATAAAACTAGCTCACACACGTACACGTGCATCTCGTGTGCTGCACGTGCATCCCATGAAATAAACTTAATTGGAATATGGCCAGTATGATTTCTCATGCATGAAATGTGCACATTGTTGTTTTTACCAACCGGTATTTGGATAGCACTAGTAGTTATTTTTCATTTGCTTCGAATTGTACAAATCTATTTTAAAGTTTCTTTTATTTTTTAATTAAAAAATTATACTTTTTACTTTAAAATACTCATTTTGTTTCAAAAACTAATTTTTTTAAAAAGAAAAAAAACTCATCCATCTAGGTTTTTTATTTATTAATAATCAAAAGCAAATTCAACATAGTCCAAAAACGAAAATAAAAAAAACAGAAAAAAGAGAAAAAATATAACGTTTGAACAGATATCTCTTGATGCCCTAATATTTCACATTGTTGTCCCTCTCTCTTTAGCTGCGCCTCTCTCTACTCCGACCTTGCAAAAATGATGAAATGACCAGAAATTGGTGCCCAAAATTGCCTCTTCGTCGGTGGAATTATGATTTGCAACTCGGATTAGTGAAGAAATCGTCATTTTTGGCTCCAAAGAACCCTAGGTAACTCCTCTTCATCATCCTTGCATATTCGTCTTCGATATGTGCACTATACGCTGTTTGTTACTGTGTTTTTGCCTTGCATGGACTGAATCGACCTTTGTGGAGCTTGAATCCCTGCATTGTTCTCCTTTTCCACCACATTGATAGCGCATGTGATGCTGGGCCTTTGAATCTATGCTTGAAGATGGGTTTCGCCTCTTCCGACCAGGGTAAGTTATGTGTTGCTAGTTGTTTACCTCTTGCGTGTTGTTTGACTACCCTTGCTTCATCAATGTTGAACTCTGATTCTTAGATAATAGTTTATAAACCTATAATAGTGAAAAATGGGCCCTAAAATTTTTTGGGCCTAAGGCTTTTGCTTTATCAGCTTCACCCTAAAGCCGGCATTGACTGCACTAGATCATATTAATGTTACTCGAAACCGCTACTAAACCTCGGATACGAGCCATTTTCTATAATAATATGGTTGGAAAGTATAGTTATAGCGATGGTCTTATAGTTATATATCAGTTTTGTATTTGGGTTTCTGGCCAAAAGTGTGACGATTAGTTTTGTAGTGAGGAGGCTAGTGTCGTCTGCGGTGGTAGTGAGGTTGAAATCCAAGACTTTAACCACGAAGACTAAAAAATAGGAGCGTTGAGGTCGATAAATTAGGTACAAAATCCCCTCAGCAATGGCTGCCGGGGGAGAAAACAAGGATGGACCACATGCAGCACTAACAAAAACATCGCCGATAGCTGCAACGGTGGCAGTTATGTCGGTGGTAGACAATTGGTGTCCGACGTGGGTTGATGATTTTTACAAGGGCGGTTGCGGAGGCAGCAGTGGTAACGGTGGAGGCGGTGGGGGAGGCACTGCAGGCCATGTTTGGATTTGTGACCGGCACTGAATTAACGTCAAGCACCTGAGACACCTGGGAAAGAGTGGACTAGATCATAGTAATGTTACTTGGACCGCTAGTAAACCCTGGAAATGAGCTATTCGCTGTAACAATATGGTTGGACCGTACAGTTATAGCGATGGTCTTGTAGTTGTTTACCAGTTTTATATTTGGAATTCTAGCCAAGAGTGTGACGATTAGTTTTGTAGTGAGGAAGGTGGTGTCGTCTACGGTGGTAGTGAGGTTAAATTCAGACACTTTTACTGCGGAGACTAAGAAACGCGAGCGTTGAGGTTGGTAAATAAGGTACAAGGACGGATCAAATGCAACACCGACAGAAACATCGCCAGCAGCTGCAACAGTGGCGTTTTGTCGGTGGTAGACAGTTAGTGTCCGACGTGGGTTGATGGTATTGACGGGGGCGACGCCAGCAGCTGCAACAGCGACGTTTTGTCGGTGGTAAACTGTTGGTGTCCGACGTTGGTTGATGGTATTGATGGGGGTGACTGTGGAGGCCGCAGTGGTAACGGTAGAGGGGGAGGCAGTACGGGTGGCGGCTTACCTATTTACGGCAGAAGCTGGCCGATTTGCGAAGGTGGTAGTGGTACTTTTTTTAAATGAAGACATTTTTGTGGCAGTGGGTGTGGGGTAGGTGGCAGTGACAGTGTGAGTATATGAAGAAGACATTGTGTGTAAAAATGGTGGCAGGAGGAGAAGAAGTTAAGAGAGGCGCAGACGGATAATTTTTGTTAACGGAGATTCAGCAGAGGCAGATATACACATACGCTTGAACAACGGCGGCTCAATAAAATTGGTGGCATAAAGCCAAATCTTAACAAGAGGTCTCAAGTATATTCAATAAAACTAGCTCATGCACGTGCATTGCACCCATGAAATAAACTTAATTGGAATATGATCAGTACAATTTCTTGTGCATGAAATGTACACATCATTGTTTTTACCAACCGGTTGTTGGATAGCACTAGTAATATTTTTCACATGCTTCGCATTGTTTAAATCTATTTTAAAAATTTCTTTTATTTTTGAATTAAAAAATTATACTTGTTACTTTAAAATACTCATTTTGTTTCAAAAACTAGTTTATAAACCTATAATAGTGAAAATTAGGGCCCTAAAAATTTTGGGACCTAAAATCTTTGTTTTATTAGCTTCATCCTAAAGCAGACACTGCTCTTCTCTTTCCCTTCCCTTCCCTGATCCCTGTGTAATAGAATAGTTAAATAAATAAAAAGCTGACTGAGCAACTTATTGAGACGAAACAAAGGAACAAAAATTTGAAGCGAACTTTGACGCTAAGTGTCCATCGATATCATTTAAGAGGACGCATAGAGGAGCTCCCATACCTTAAAATAGTGTAACTATCATATTACCTAAAGTAAAGTTCTTAATTTTTAGTTCGTCTCTTAATCCGCCAAATCCCACCCCGTTAACAAGCTAAAACTCGTACAAGTACACTAATCAACGAAGCTAATTCTTAATTTCTCTATCACAAAAATCGCACAATAAAATGGGAATATTGACGATGATGTCTCACATCGTATTGGCGCGGGGTGGATGAAATGGAGGCTGGCTTCAGGAGTGCTTTGTGATAAGAAGGTACCACCAAAACTTAAAGGCAGGTTCTACAAAGTGGTTGTGAGACCGACCTTGTTGTACGAGGCAGAGTGTTGGGCAGTCAAGAGCTCTCACGTCCAAAAGATGAAAGTTGCGGAAATGAGAATGTTGCGATGGATGTGTGGGCACACCAGGCGAGATAGGATTAGGAATGAAGATATCCGGGATAAGGTTGGAGTAGCATCAGTAGAGGACAAGATGAGGGAAGCGAGGCTGAGATGGTTTGGGCATGTGAGGAGGAGAAACACAGATACCCCAGTGCGGAGGTGTGAGAGGTTAGCTATGGATGGTTTCAGAAGAGGTCGGGGTAGGCCGAAAAAGTATTGGGGAGAGGTCCTGAGACAGGACATGGCGCAGGTTCAGCTTACCGAGGACATGACCTTAGATAGGAGGTTTTGGAGGATTCAGATTAAGGTAGAAGGCTAGTAGGTAGTCGTTGTTTCGATCTATAGTCTATTGTCCTTTGTTTCTTGCTACTATATGTGGTTTCTTGCACTTCGATTATCTTATTTTTCTGTGGTAGCTACTGCTCCCTCTTTTCAGACTGCTCTATTTTGACTTATTCGCTTTCTTTAGTTTCATTTGCATTCTGTTTTGAACTGCTTGTGCTTATCTAACCTTTCTCGTTGTGATTTCTCTTGAGCCGAGGATCTTTCGGAAACAGCCTCCCTGTCTTCCGAGATAGGGGTATGGTCTGCGTACACTTTACCCTCCCCAGACCCCACATTGTGGGATTTCACTGGGTATGTTGTTGTTGTTGTAAACATCGCACAATAACTCGTGTATTATTATTTGTCACATACAATTCTGTTAGTAGAATCTCACTGGTTCATGAACCAAAAACGACTCTTTAACACAACCATAAGCACAACAACTTTCATTCCTCGAGAAAATTAGAAACAATTGATAGAATGAAATAAATCCGAACAACTAATGAAAATATTTGACTGAATGCTTCTTAATTAGATCGCTCTAATTTCATTTGTTAGCAAAAATACTATCAATATAACGTTATACCGACCCAACCAATGTGAGTAACTTGCGCTATGTTTTTTTGATCAATTAAATGTATTTTTTCATTCATAAACTTGAGCTATGTTAAGTGGAAGCTATTTTGGTAATATCCATATTCACATTTTTTAAGAGGGATGTCATACTGTGACAATTATCTGCATTTTAAGACACGGAATAAAAGCACTAAAACAACTTTCAGCTAATGTAACACCAGAATAATTACATGGTACAGATCCTTTGATAATGGTCTCATCATGGTACACCAGAATAATTACATGTAACTTTCAACTTTCACTAAAACTTTTTTTTTTTTTTTGGGTTGTTGCATCAATTAGTATTCCCTTTGCTTTGCAAAGGATATAGTCAGTATACCATTATGACAATAGATTGCCATTCTGATCAACAGCCCCATATACGTTTGTCCAAGTAAAATAAAGTGATTACACCCTTCCTATATTGAATGAACAAATGCAGAGAAGACTAACCCAGTTAGCAATTAAATTAAAAGTGCGTCAAGGTTCCGCTTCCCTTCTGGCCCTTTCGTGTACCATGATGAGACATAGTCACCATAAATCACTGGTCGATATTTAGGCGGATGGAAGGCTGGAGAAATTTGCCTTGTTCTTGCAGGGTCATGGAAAGTGGCAACTGAAAGCCGGGCTCTGCCAGCATTCGTCACTGCTCGATGCTGAGCACTTCTGTACTCGCCATTAGTTATGATCTTCAGGAAAAGAGCACTAGGAAGTTTAGATCATAGCATTCAAAAAACGGTACTGACACGAAAATACAACTTCTATTAAGATCTAAAATACTGAACACCCTCACTGACTAAAGACAATATAGCTTGATCAGCATAACCTCACAAAAGAAGATGCTAGTCAGTTACTGCATTATTTCCAAACGGAACTTAATCACTTCTATTTTATGTGAAGCCAAAATAATATCTCGAAATCTTTTACATCAAAAGAAACATATAAAAAAAAACAAAAAAAAAAATCAAAAGACTTATACTCCGTTGGGTCTTACTTTTTCACATCTACATCTAAAGAAACCAATATGTAATGTCATCAACAGTTGGAGTCACTTGTCACAATAACCAATATCTCAAACTCCGTTTACATAAATGATTCTAAGAAATATTTGTACACACCAAAAAATGTTTAGAAGTAAAATAACACATTTAATTTGAAAAGGAAGAAACAAAATGTCATGACAATTTCATAGAACCCCTAGGTTAAGATCCTTCGATGTTCCTGCTTTAAAATGAGAAGCACAATGCCCAAGTAAAAACTGGAGAAGAATGAGGGGAAAAGACCCTGTGAGTCTTGAATTAAAAAAGAGGGACAAATTGACTGGCCTTTTTTTTTCTTATTCTTTTACACAAAATATATCATTTAAACACTGATTAAAAGAGATGGAAGCTGAAATATAAATACCTAAACTTCTATAAATATGCAAAACGCCACGTCCCTACAGCCAACCACACTTGTTCGGAACTCATCTTTTGCAAAAGCTGTCGTTTCCAGGCCTCTCGTTCCATCTTCTCTTTTGATATTGCGATTTTAATCTCACTCTTCCAATACAAAATTAGTTGCATTCTCCCTAAACCCTCTAACAAACAACTAGGAATGTAAAAGAAGAAATTTACCTTAGTAATGCCTTGACAAAGTTGTTGTAAGTGATTGGAGTTCGCAATGGAAGAAGAAAGAAGAACATCGCACTATCAAAACTCAAAAGAGAAGATGCAACTAGAGGCCTGGAAACAACAATTTTTGCAAAAGAGGAGTCTTGAACGAATGGGCTTGGGTGTGGGCACGTGGGGTATTTTGTATATTTTTAGGTGTTTAGTTATTTATAATCAGCCCCCATCTCTTTTAATCAGTGTTTAAAGGCAATATTTTGTGTAAAAGAAAAAAGAAAAATAGGCCAGTCAATTTGTTCATCCCTCCCCCGCCCTTTTTTTTTTTTTTTAATTCGAGACTCGTGAAATTAGAGAAAAGTGTGGAGGTCGAGGATTAGGATAGGAGGTTAGTGGTAGCCGAGTATTCTCCTTATTAGTAGTATTAGTTAGTAATCGCGTAGATTCTTTTCTTAGACGTGTACTACTATCTGTTTCTTCTTTTGCTCTTATCTTGCTACTCTGTTGCCATATTTTTCTTGATATCATACTTCAAATCCTTTTTTCTCTCGAGCCGAGGATTTATTGGAAAAAGCCTCCCTACCCCACAAAGGTAGGGGTAAGGTCTGCGTACATCCTACCCTCCCCAAACCCCACTTGTGGGAATATACTGGGTATGTTGTTGTACTCGCAAAGTCTTTTCCCCTCAATCTTCTCTAGAAACTTAAGAAGTCCTAAAACTTTCAGGTGAAACAAACAAAATGCATCCACAACGCCCCCCACCCCAAAACCAAAAAAAGCCCCACAAAAACTAAAAGGACCAAAAATATGCTAGCTCAAGTAATAAAAAAGAAAGCAGACTGAGGAATTGTAAATTTTCTAGCTTTTTTCCTAGGCCAAATTCAGCAAATATGACCCCTTGGGATTAGGAAAACATTAGCACAGCTACTAAATGGCATTGGCCTTTATTAGTGGCCTTTTAAGCATCAGATACCCATCCCTTTCCTCAGGAATTTGGTCCAGGACCATGAATTTCTCAATAGAAAAGTCAACTGGAACAGGTTAACAGTTACAACAGACACTTAAAGGAGTCAGACTACATTGTTCAACAAATGGCATTTTCCTTTATCCTTTAAGCATCGGTACCCATACCTTTCCTCCGTATTCTTGTCCAGGACCAAGATTTCTCAATTTGAAAATCAACTGGATTAGGGTTAACCCCACAACCAGCCTGTTAAATGCTTGGGGTGGGGCAGGTGGGAGTGGCGGAAACAGAAACCAAGGTCACAAACAACAATAGCACATGCATTGACAAATTCACTTATACCCGATTGTTTTTTAAAATAATTTCAGCTTCATATGTATAGCTTTTCTTCATTGATCAATAACTTAAGCGAGTTTTTTCTAGCACGTTACTGAAAAAACGCGCGCGCTCTCTCTCTCATATATATGTGTGTATTTATACACACACATATCTTACAGGATATTAGTAGCGCTAATATCAAGGTACTGCTTAAGAATTTAATAAAAGAGACAATTTCAAGACAAATAATAGAATTGTTTGGTCCAAGACTTTATTACGTGGGATAGCTCGATGGAAAAGTTTATAAGAACTGTTTTCTTGTAAACAAAATTGTCTTCATGTCCAAACAACTCCTTTTCCAAAAGCAAATACTCCATCCGTCACAATTTATGTTATACTCTTTTCTTTTTAGTTTGTCCCAAAAAGAATAATACCTCTCTATACTTGCATCAGGGTAGGCCATCTACATCAAACTCCTTAGGGTGCGGCTCTTCCCTGAACCCTGCTAACGCGGGATGCTTTGTGCACGGGGCTGCCTTTATATTTAGAAACTAACTTTTAACTTCTCATTTTACCCATAATGAGATCATTTAAAGCCTCACAAATATCTATGACTTGTTTTAGATCACAAGTTTCAAAAGTTTTTATTTCATTCTTAAACTACGTACCTAGTCAAACAACATCACATAAATTGGGACGGAGTAATATTTAAAGAATATTTTATAGCCAAGATGACCTTATTCAGACTCCATAACTTGAGCATTTAATTCTTTCCTGAGCCTGGCACACTTGTTCTCTACAAATCTTTCTAAAGATTATTTAAATTAATGACACAAAACAACTGGATGGGGATCATAACAGTATGATAGTATATTTTTTATGATTAGTGTCCGGGTTAGTTTGGCTGTTGGAAACAAGCACTCTACCCCACAAAGGTAGGGGTAAGGTCTGCATACATCCAACCCTCCCCAGACCCCACTTGTGGGATTACACAGGGTATGTTGTTGTTGCAGTGTCCGGGTCGGTTTGCGTGCGCCTCGACTATTCTACCGGGTACCTGCTACCTCTCACCAACACTTTTACCAGGTAACTCTACCCGCTAATGTTTAGGCAGATGAAAAGAAATCACCTAGTGTTTTATTGCTTCCGCTGAGATTTGAAGTTTAGACCTCACGGTTCCGTATGATAGTATTATTTTGAATATTTTAAGCAAAACATAGCAAAAACAGTGCAAGAGCAAAAGCATGAATAAATCAGTAACCATAGCGAGAAACAGAACCTCAGTTTGGTCTGCTAAGATCACACAGATAGCATTTGACATTGGATTTACAGTAACCCATTCTCCATTATTGAAAACCTCAAGACCTTCTACATCATCTTGGATGAGAAGAGTAATGGCACCCATGTCAGAATGTGATTGCAGTCCAAGAGTAAGCTCCGGTTGAGGGCAGGGTGGATAGTAACTAATAGTGATATTTTGGTAAAACTCCCCAACAACATTTTCTATGCACTGACATGTCAAGCCTAGACTCTCAGAGATAAAACCAAGAAGTTCCTGAGCAAGGGCTTTCATGTGATCGCTATATTCTGCCACAATTTTTCTGCAACAAATTGACATTGTCAGTGATTAACTTTAGGTGATAATTGGAAAAAAGATGAGTTAGATAATCCATGAACAGATGGACACTCAATGCAGAAGTTTACAAGTACATATCCGATACGCGTGTGTAAATATCCGCTTTAGATATGTGCAGTTTTTCTTTTACTAATTTTTAGTGTAATTCGGAGAATCCATAAAACATACTTTTACCAAAGTCACACCCTTTCAACACGGTATATCAAGCCAAATGAAAGATCCATGTAAGGATGATAAGGCAAAAGAGGATTCGATTGCTTTGCCTCTATTTCTTTTCCTTTTGCCGTTTCAATTTTGTTTTCTTTTCTCATTTAGAACTCTCAATTGATGGGCAGTAACTCTGGCTCAAGAACTAACTGCAGCAAGTACCTTCTCAGGAGCCATTTATTACAGATTTGAGCTTAATTTTGCTCTACTATGAACACACACACACATATTACATTATATATATATATGTCAGCACCCTCCCCATTTGTCTTTTCCTTAAATGCCCTCAACAACACATTAAAATATAAAAACTAGAGGGACAGTTTTGTCTTTTTAACTCAAAGAAAAAATTTGAACCCAGTTCAGATCTCTTCGTTCCTTTCATTTCATCCCCCCATGTTATTTATTCCCAGATTAATATTCACCTATTGCTTTCGGAATCGAAAAAATCTATAATATGGAAATTGGACAAAAATTCTTAGCAATCTTCTTATTTTTTCTGAATTGAAAAAAATTCACGGGTTTAAAAAAAAAGCTGCCCAGAAAAGCCTTCATTTCAATAAAAGACCAGAACTACCCAATTAGGTACTATTTTTTTTTTGAAACTGGTAACTTTGTATTCCTCAGCATTAAGAGTATGCTGGCCACGTCCAAAAATTTACACTTTACTGAAGAGAAATACTTACAGAAATCGTAAAAAGTCCACTAACCGAACTTCCTCTTCTACATATTGTTCTTTACACCAAAAACTTAATGAAGTAATGACCTTCCATTGGGTACTATTATAGTGTTATGTTAGAATTAGGACAAGTAAGCTTCTAATTAAGGATGTTTCTGGCAACTAAAATAATCCAACAACCTACGGAAAGCATTATGAATAGGGGCTTGATAAAAGAATACAGAATCTTCAGTACCCACTTCCTCACTGAACATCTTTAAGACTTCTCCTTTTCTTATTGTCAACAACCTCTCCATATTCAAAAACCACACCTTATAGAGCTTTCCCGGTTCTTACCCTTGTAAAGATGACCCAGAAAATCCACCACAACACTTTCAAAGAGAATATTGAGGAGGATGAGGCCTTGAAGACTTGGGTTTCGATGGAAATGACAAAATGTAAAGGCGGGAAGGACGTTTGGGTGAAAGACAAAAATGACCTTCCATTTAGGGTCTGTTTGGAAAGCCACCTGGTAATTGGAATTGGTGTAATTACTCTGGTAGTAATTACACAGATTAGTAATGACACGGAACTTCCTTCCGATATATCAATGACATCAGTTAATACTACAGATATTGATGATGAAGACAGTAATTGTTTAGCAGGAGAATCTCAGTCCTTAGATCATATCAAAGATATTGAAGAAATTTCAAAGCCAGCTGGAAGAATCTTCCACCTCAACAAAAAACAAGGGAAAAGAAAAAGAATAAGGGACTCAGCAGCATTATATCAACTACTGCTGAAAAATAATGGACGACCTTTAATAATGAAGGAATCAACTTTAATAAAGTTTTTTGTTTGTTTTCCAAAAGGCATTGCATTATTTTGCCTTTAATAAAGTTTTTTGTTTGTTTTTCAAAAGGCATTGTATTATTTTGCCTTTCCTTTTTTCTTTGTCGGCCAATTATGAAAAAATTGTCGGCCATTTTACTGTTTGTTGTATGGATCCTCTAAATAAAGGATCATTAGATTATTAAGAGAAGCAGGTTTAGAACCATTTTCTCTCTCCCTTTGTAAAATACTCCTATTATAATAAAAGTTTGCAGTTTACATTATCACGACTTCTTCTGAGCACAACCTACAAGTTTAGTATCTCGACTTCTTCGGAGCACAACCTACAACTTTAAGGTAATTTTCTTTTAAATTTTAATTTAGTATCTATATTTAGCCTAAACACCTTGTGTTGAACTATATCATTCTATACTACTAAGTATTATGGCAAATGCTTTGATTAATTAAGATTCACATATGATTACCAAAAAAAAAAAAATTAAGATTCACATAAGATGGTACTGAGGTCAGGCAGAGAATAACCCAGACGGGGAATGTTTGACAAGGAGCACATTCCTCATCAGCATCCGAAGAACTACAACTTTCTGAGATCTTCATCTGAAGTCGAATTTTTTGATGTATCTGAATCAAAACCTGAATCCTCTGGTTCTGAATTCAATAACAATTTGGACATGTATCCTTCAATTCTTCATCACTGTTAAGGCTTTTAAATTTTTCCTTAACTTTTCCGTCTTTATAATAATGACCTGTTCTACCGCATTTCCAGCAAGATCTTGGATTTGATAAAATCCTTCCTTTTTTCGTCTTGCTTTCTTTTCCAAGCGTTTTTCTTTCCTTCTTATTCTTTTTATGCCTATCAGGCTCTTTGGTTTTGGGAATTTCCATACCGAATTGTCCACAGAATTCCCCTAATTGGTGTCTTTCATTTAGACAATGTCCTTTAATCTGTTGATTCAGCTTAATCTCATTACATAAGGATAAACCTTCTTGAATACAATGGTTTCCCCTTTTCTAAGAGCTTTCCTAAATCTTTCTGCAAAAAGACTAGGTAGTCCGTCTATAAACTTGGACTTCCAGTGGGAGTTATTACACTCGGGTAACTCCATAACCCTGCTAAGGAATACATCATTGTACCATCTAAATGAGGTAAGGGTTTTGCACTTAAATTCTAAAGCATAGTCCTAATGTTTTCACTGTTCGATTATATTAATAACCAAAGAATAGACAACATTCTGTCCTTGGGTTGTTCCTGCTGTGCCCGGTTCATCTTTGACAGCATTGAAAATCCGATTACGATGGTCTTGGGTTAAATAATTATCCCACTATTCTTTCAATTAGCCAGTAAAACCAGCAATAATCATCTCAGCAATAGTCCTACCGCCGTTAGTATTTGCTTTGCAAATTGTACTGTACATAAGCATTCTATGTACAAACATATAAATCTGTCTTTCAGTATAACCATCAATATTCCACTCATAAATATGTTTACCACTATAACTGTTATTAACAATATACTTCTGTTCTTCAAATAACATATCTTGAGGAGCGGGACGAGGATTGTAAAACATCATTTGAGTAGGCTTACTAGAATACTTTTCTAACTTATTAACTTCATCAGACACTTTCTGTTTGTAATCATCATCAGAAAGGTCAAAATCATACGCATCTTCTCCTTCCACAGTTAACGGACTAATTTTCAAACCTTTAAATTTCTCATCAAGCAATTTTTCCATTTCTGAAAATGCTTTTGATTTAAAGTCTTTGATTTCAGGAAGAGGCTGCACAATAGGAATGGCAATGGTTTCCTGCTTTTTCTCATTAGAGCCAGCAGAATGATGTAGTTTTCCGATTTCGGAAATCAATTTTTCAATTCTATCATGTAATAAAATAATTTGTTCACCCAAATATTGGTGTAATTTTGTTGTTTTAGCATAATATTAATATGCTTAGCAGTGATTTGTAAAGTATCATTTTCAAATAATTTGAAAAAGCTACAAAATGAAGAACCTTATCGTCTTTCTCAATTTGAAAAGATTGTTGTGGAGGAAAAATAGTATTAACACTTTCTCCATTAGTCAACCTATATTCTCTTTCTAAAACAGAAATATAATTTCCGACATATTTGGCCATAAACCAAGGAACAAAAGATATAATCTTGTTAACTTGTGAAAGGTCTTTGTAAAATTCCTCTTGAAAAAATGTTCTTTCTTCAGTATCAAAATTTTCAAAAAAAACAATATTTTAATTGGTTCCCATCTGGGTTTAAAAAATTCTTCACTGATCTTTTTTCTTGCAGGTGATCCCCGACTAAAATTAATTTTTTGGTCTTTATCCATTAAATACTTGGGAATTCCATTTCTGACTCGGTTAATTCCGGGTCTTGAAAACCACTGACAATATTATCCTTTTCAATTATAATACTATCAATTCTATTATTATCCGTTTCTCTGATCTGAGAAGTAGAAGCTCTAGATGGAGATTTGACAATATAATCCACGAGCAAAATATAAGAATGATATGAAGAATATGATCTAGTCAATCTAGATTTTGTGTCGATTTTTTTTTTTTTTTGGTAAATAAACATTTCATTCATTACCAAAGGGACTGTTTACAGCTCAAACGAAAAGAAAACTACACTTCAAGGCAGCCAACTGGACAAACCCCAGTTGTATGCTCGCATTACTACTACGCACCTGCACCTGAACTACATTAACTTCAGCCTAAAGAGGATAAAAATTCAACCGGCTCACATATCTTGCCAGCTTAGGGACCAGACTCAACCTAAGTAGTACCTCTTGGATAACCCGTTTGATAATAATATGAGGAGGTCTGGTTTTGCCTTGGAATATCACCGCATTTCGTTCGTTCCAAATTTGGTATATGACTGCAGCCAATGTCACACGATAACTGCTGCACCCTTACTTTGGCCACCACAGTACTTCATAGCCCAAATGACTTCTTCATTCCATCCTTTAACCCCCCTAGATATTCCTTGCCAAGCCAGCATCTTACTCCATATCCCAGCAGTGTATGGACATTGGAAGAATAGATGAGATAGAGTTTCGTGAGACTGCTTGCATAGGACACAATCAGGATCTATTTGTATGCCCCATTTAGCCAGTCTTTCTTTAGTTACCAACCTGCCCAATATAGCCAACCTAAGTATAAAGACCCATTTGGGGCTTCCTTTGTTGTTACAAATTATCTTCCTCCATTGCACCTTTGAGAATTCCCCTTGAAGCCGCTTGTATACTGTTTTAATGGAAAATCTCTCCATTTGTATGACCTCCTCCTCACAGTATCTAGCCACTTCCATATAATGCTTTGCCTTAAACACTTTCTGAATCACCCAAGAGGCAGATTTAGGTGACACTGTCCAAGCTGTTTGGCCTTTTATGTAATAAGCATGAACCCACTGCACCCATAGCTTCATTTTGTTCTTACATAGGTACCAAAGCAGTTTGCTTTGTTCCATAACCCTATATTTATCAAATTTAAACCACCCGCAACCACAGGACAACATAACTTTTCCCACGCAATGAGAGCTTTCCTGGAAAACTCAGCTGATCCTGTCCAGAGGAATCTCCGACATATAGACTCAATGAATTCAATGATTTTCTTCGGCAGAATGAACACTTGCGCCCAAAATGTTTGTATGGCAAACAGTACACTTTTAAGTAATTCAGTTCTGCTTGCATATGATAAAAACCTCGCAGTCCAAGATGTGATTCTCCCTAGCATTTTCTCTATCAAAGGTTCACATTGGAGTATTGTTAATCTCTTTGTGCTCAAAGGCACACCAAGATATCTAAATGGAAATTCTCCCTTGGAGAACCCAAGTGCATCCAAGATCTTTTGTTGAGTGGACAGTGGCACCCCTCCAAAGTACACAGAACTTTTCTGTTTATTAGCAGTAAGTCCAGATGTAGCAGAGAATAGTGAGAATCTATCATCTAGAGTCTTGGCCGACTGCACATCCCCCCTGCAAAATAGTAACAAATCGTCAGCAAAGCCTAGATGTACCAAGTTGACTTTGGCACACCTAGGGTGATATTTGAAGTCCTTCACTTGCTTCAAAGGTTTGACGAGCCTGCTTAGGTACTCCATGGCCAGAACAAACAAGAAAGGGGAGATTGGATCTCCCTGTCGTAGGCCCTTCTTTGCATAGTCCCTTCTTTGCAGCAAAGGGAACAGTTGCCTTCCCATTTATCACCACAGAATAAGAGACAGTGGTCATGCTCTCCATTATCCATGCAGTGAATATCTCAGGAAAACCCAGTAGTCTCAAGATTTGTTCAATAAATGGCCATTCCACCAAATCATATGCCTTTGCATATCCACCTTCACCATACACCTTGGAGATATTGACTTCCTTCCATAACCCTTTATTAGCTCATGGCTCATAAGTATATTGTCTGATATCAGCCTTCCTGGCACAAAGGCAGTCTGACAATTATCTACTAAATGGCCCATCACTGGTTGCAATCTACTTGTTAAAATCTTGGAAATGATTTTGTAGAGGATGGTGCAACATGATATAGGCCTAAACTCCTTGATGGATGAAGGATTTTTTACCTTTGGGATCAGTGTTATTGCTGCACAATTAACAGGTCTGCACATAGTTGTTGTTTGAAAGAACTCCAAAACTGCATCTTCCACATCTTTCCCTATCACAGGCCAGGCTTTCTTGAAAAATACTGCATTAAACCCATCTCTACCAGGAGCTTTGTTATCGTTAATGCTCTGTAGTGCTGCTCTTATTTCGTCTCTATCAACAGGTTTAACCAATCCAAGTTGCTGTTGTCTGTTAAGTGTTGGCCCATTTAACATGATCTCAGGTATCACAGCAGTAATTCGTGGTGTTGCCGTCCCCAGCAAGCCTTTATAGAACCCCACTACTTCTTGTTCCACTTCAGCCTCTGATTGTAACAGCACTCCATCACTATTGACTAATTTCTTGATCTGATTCTGAGCTTGCCTATTTTTCAAACACGCATGGAAATAGGTTGTATTAGTATCCCCCAACTTAAGCCATTGAACTCTTGATTTTTGTCGTGCAATGCTTTCCTCAATCATGAGCCATTTTTCCAACTGCTGTTTTGCTATTTTCTCCTCTTGTACCAGTTCATTGAATCTTGTATGATCTCTGAGTTGGACTTGAACAGCCTGTAGAATATTTCTTGCCTCGTCTACTCTTTTGTCCACCCCGGAATAGTGTTGTTGGGCTAGCCCTTTTATCCCTTTTTGTACTTGTTTCAGTTGTTTCCATACTCTCATCATGGTTGTTGTTCCCTGCTGATGCTTCTGCCAATAGGTATTAACTACCTGTAGGAAGTCTTGATGGTCAGCTAGGTAATTATAGAATTTAAATGACCCCTGCCTCTTCATAGGTGCATTGTCAAAGTACACACTCAATGGGTTATGGTCTGAGAATTGGGCTTCAAGAATAGTCCCTTCCATACGAGGCCATTGTTGTAGCCATGCTGCATTGGTAAAAATTCTATCAATCTTACTGAGAATGTGATTATTGGACCAGGTGAAATACTTGCCCACAGTTTTCATCTCTATCAGTCCGGAGTCTTGGATGAATTCTCCAAAATCCCTTACTTCACTATCTAGTACTGGATTGCCATACATTCTATCTTCAGCAGTTAAGATAGTATTAAAGTCCCCCATAACAAGTCCAGGTCCCCTCAAATTGTTGAGTATGCCATTGAGATCACTCCACAGGGATTTTCTATCCAGTATGGTATGCATCCCATATACTATACTAAGGTCAAACACCACCTGAGAATGCAAGACAGTAACTTGTCCATGTATAAATTGCTGGTGTGTATGTGTAGTGTTAAACTCCACATGATTTTGGTTCCATAATATCCATATCCTCCCCCCCTGGAGCTTCAGGTAGTTTGCAGTCCAGTGCCATGTGCCAGCTATTTTCTCTATAATTTTTGGTGCATTATTCTCTTTCACTCTATTTTCTATAACTGCTATCAAAACTACTTTATTTGTATTGCAAAACTTCCTTAACTCCTTGTGCTTATACACTTTATTCATGCCCCTTACATTCCATGCAACTAAATTCATGTCTTATTTGGAGGGAGGGAACCACTACTACTACTCCCTACTACACCTGGCTTCATCGGCTCTCCTATAGGTTGGGAAGCAGATACCTGAAACCCATTTGTATCCTCCATTAAGGCAATGTATGCATTACTGAGCATTGTATCCTGTGCTTGGGATATCTTCCCTGGAGAATTAACCCCGGACTTATTAGTGACAGTCTGCCACTGTTCCTCTTCCATGTACTTAGGAGATGATGTTGTGGGTTCAGTACATAACATATCCAACTGTCTTTCCTTGCACATCAATCGGATCCACCTTTGGGTCTAAGTTCCTCTTGAATGCCCACATTTTGTGTCGATATTATTACGTTCAACTTTGCCTATCAAGGATTTTGGTTCTGCGAACCTTAGCTTCATAGTCTCATATGGGGTCTGCTCAATTTCAGCAATATATGTATTTTGTGGAGGGGCAGCTCCCTCTATGACCCATTCTTTGAGAAAATCAATTTCAACCCATTTAATAGGTCTGCGAGTAGTAACTTTGGATTTGCCAAAGTTAGTTTCTATTAAAATAGTTTCATTTTTGAAATCCATAATTTTGCACATAGGATTCATAGTATATAATGGTTTAAAATATATCCTATAGCAAATACATATAACTTCAGTTCCAGGCATATAATCATAGCCATGTAACTTGACACTTAATATTAAAGCATTTAAAGAATTTTCATCCTGCAAGTTAGGATAAGCATTAAAATATACAGAGTACCATATGCTAAACTGGTTTGGACTGTCCCTATTAGGGATTTTTTCCAGTTTTGGTTCCTGCCATCTCTTAAAACTGCTATAAAGCTTTCAGGAAGCCTCTTAATGTAAGCGGCTTGAATGCAACCTGTAGTAACCCAATACGCATATTTCCCTATAAGGGGATAAATCACTTTCAGATAATAATCTAAAAGTAGCACGATCACTATCAATTGTAATAGTTTCTTCAGTGGTTTTTACCACCTGTTTGAGACCTAATTTCTCAAAGGTTCCCATTTAATATACTAATCTAGGCTGAATTTTAGGGATAGTCCACCTATTAAGCAGATCTAATTATTGAGGCATATCATATTCCTCTTTTTTACTGTTTTTAACAGTATCCTTTCTTCTAATTATATTCATTTTTAAAGTGTGTGTTCAACTTATATCAACTATTACTACGTTTGTACCATGGCTCTGATACCATATAACAACACGGATCGCACGGTAAGATAGTACTACAGAGGGACGTTTACTAGGTCAATAACCCTAGCATGAAGGTTGTCTAACTCAGAACAGATCCAAAACAGCCCTAAAGCGGACAAACAAACAGGACCATCAACTTGAGTTTGGACATTCCCCGCCTGGGTTATTCTCTACCTGACCTTAGTACCATCTTATGTGAATCTTAATTAATCAAAGCATTTTTGTCATAATATTTAGTAGTATATAATGATATAGTTCAAACACGAGGTGTTTACCCTATCATTTAGGCTAAATATAAATATTAAATTAAAGTTTAAAACAAAATAAAGGAAAAATGACCTTAAACTTGTAGGTTGTGCTCAGAAGAAGTCGAGATACTGTAAACTGCAAACTTTTATTATAATAGGAGTATTTTACAAAGAGAGAGAAGATGGTTCTAAAACCTGCCTCTCTTAATAATCTAATGATCCTTTATATAGAGGATCGATATAACAAACATCCAAAACAGTAAAATGGCCGACAATTTTTTCATAATTGGCCGACAAAGAAAAAGGAAAGGCAAAATAATACAATGCCTATTGAAAAACAAACAAAAAACTTTATCAAAGGCAAAATAATGCAATGCCTTTTGGAAAACAAACAAAAAACTTCTTTTTTTTTTTTGATAAAGAACAAACAAAAAACTTTATTAAAGTTAATTCCTTCATTATTAAAGGTCGTCCATTATTTTTTAGCAAGAGTTGATATAATGCTGTTGGGTCCCTTATTCTTTTTCTTTCCCTTTGTTTTTTGTTGAGGTAGAAGATTCTTCCAGCTGGCTTTGAAATTTCTTCAAATATTCTTCAATATCTTCGATATGATCTAAAGACTGAGACTCTCCGGCTAAATAGTTACTGTCTTCGTCATCATTATCTGTAGTATTCACTGATGCCATTGATATATCGGAAGGCAGTTCTATGTCCAAATTTTGCATTAAATCTTTCTTAACTCCTTCCATGTGAGAAGCTATAATCTTTGATTTGGACATTAGTCCTTTGTTCATCTGAATCCGTTTTGCAATATGCTTGAACGGGCTATGAGCTTCCTTCTATTGCTTTGTTTGTATTAATTCCTTATAATGGACTATAGTAGCACTGATTTGATCAATTAGTTCTTGACCATGGATATTACCATAGTCTGACTTTTGGGTGAATTTTGTATAAAAATTTCTATGAAGACAAGGAATATTTTGAGAGGTATAACCCACTTCCACAGACCATTTCATAATCCAAGGAATTGAAAATTCGATGAAGAAATACATATTAGCAAGTCTCTCAATAAATGTATTATCATTCTCCAAGTCTATTAATTTAAGAGAAACCTCGACCCATTCAGTATATAAACTTTTGAATGGTTCTGGTAAATTTTTTATTGATGGGCCATAATTTATCCACCATTGACAAAACCAATTTGGTATGCTTTGTTTATAAACATTAGCACATATTTTAATGAACCAAGAATGCTTTTATTAGCATTTTCATATAATAAAGCTTTATGAAAGCTCTCCACATAGTCCCAGTAATTGAATTTAAACAGGATTTTTTGCTCAGGGTGGAGATATTCTCTTTCTTTGAGCGTACTTACTCCCCATTCTTCTGGAGAAAAGATCTTTTTAAATATAATTTTTGAAAAGTTATAAACTTTCTGGTATTTGCAGGATAAAAATGTTGAAATTCTCCCGATCCTGTGGGAGAGAGAATCATTTCATAATTCATCCTGTATTTATAAGTATGACCAGCGTATGACGTTGTATCCAAATACCTTTGCATTATTTGTCAAGGTTCATCCTTCCATTGAAGGTCTTTAGCTTCAAGGAGTAGTATTACCTCTCTATTATCACTTTGCTCATATGAAGTTGTGTCCTCATGATCATCTTCAGTAGGGACATTAGAGTATGAAGGTGGAATATTATCATACATATATTTCAAATTAATAATATTTTACTTTATTAATTATTAAAATTAAAAGTACACATTTTGTAAGAACATCATGGAATGGTTGTTTGACATTAAATTTTTTAAATATAATGGCGTTATTCAATTTGACAAAAAAATAACCTATCAATTGTATTCAAGATACATATTATTTATTGAAAATATAAAATTAAACCATTATAAATCTGTAACTAATATTGTAAAAAAAATTGATACATATTTCAAATAATTAAAACTTTAATTGAATCAATTAATAAAAATTCTAACTAAACGTACATTTTGCAACAACATCACGTATACTTACAATATGTTTGACAAAAAAAATTAATATTTACAATCATAATTTCATAATATTATTCAAATGTTTAATATGAAGTAATCTATCAATCCTAACATCACTCACTATAAGTTAAGTTTGTCTATAACCTCATTCAACAACGAAATTCAAATTTAATGACATCTCCCGTATAAGTCAAGTTTGTGGATAACTCATTATTTCTAAGATTAGGAGGTATAGTTATTTTTTAAAATTAGAATAATAATATAGCTAAGTGAAATAACAAAATAGATAAGAAAGGAACAAAAGTGAGAGATTATGGAGAGGCTCGTGAAGTGAACGTTGCAATATGAGAAATTAAATTAATAATTTAAAAAGAATAATATTTGATAAATAAAAAAATAAAAAAGTTAAAATTAAAAAGAAAAAAGAAAAAAGAATAGAAATAAAGAATAAATTTAAAATAATAGAAATTAAAATAAACAAAAAAAATTAAAAAGAAAAAAAGAAAAAATTTAAAATAATAGAAATTAAAATATAAAAAAATAACCTTGTAATTACACCATGTAATTACCTGCAATTCTCAGCCCCACCCTGAGAATTGGAGAGTGTAATTACACCCCCTCAATTACACCCAATTACATGCTGACCAAGTAATTACTTGGTCAGAAAAACATGCCAAAACTGTGTAATTACACCCAAATCCAATTACAGGGTGGCTTTCCAAACAGGCCCTTAATGTATTTGCATTATGTTGGTAGGGATATTTTTGAGAATTAAAAAATGGGGAGGATGCTAACCTAGTACCTTCAGGTAGTGGGTTAACAAAACCATATATATGGACATGCTTAACAAAGCACCAGGAGCATACGTGCACATTTAGACAGAGCAACATCCCTAATAGCAATAAGAAGAGTTCTGTATGATGTATAACAAACTTAAAACAATTTCAGTAGCACATAGAAGAGCTTGAGGCTTCCCACTCCAAGCCTTTCATGAAGTAAAAAGAGCAGAATCCTCTCTCATATTTAGTTTGGTGTGGAAAAAAAGTAGGAACATGAGTACACTGTACACCAAAGCAGCTTGATGATGGTGACTTGGGACAAAGTCAGCTTTAGGCTCAAAATAATGCAGATCAGGGTCCAAAGGGGTAGGAAAGGAAAAAAATTGATATTCCTATCCTGAACAACTTCTAATTACTATTACTTCAACTAGTTTCTCATAAAAGAATATATTAACACTTCTACAAGCACTGCAGGAATACCAAGAAACTATTAATTACCTTTCGATTCCCTGCTATGGAGTTTATATATAATGTTATCTTTATTAAAAGAAAGAATATTCTAGAAAAGCAGTCTTAAAACATAAATGACCATAACAGACATTTAACAGAGACGCTGAGGAGGCAGTAAAAGCACTCAAGTTTCCCCTTTCTCCCTACTAATCAAATAAGAAAACTTGAAACCTCCAAAATTTGCAAAATCTACACTATCATTTCCTTAGTATTCTATGCCAAATCGTAAGGCTTACAGAAAGTAAAATCCATCACGAACTACTTGATGAAGTAAAGCCATTATCAACTAAAGCCTACAAAGTATTCTTTTTTCACCAACTCAAGTAGCACATAACTCTGTCTACCAAGTCATAGGTAGATGGGGTTTAAATCCCGGTCTCCCAGGTTCCACCCACTCCATTGATCACCAGGCCACAATATTGGGTTGCAACAAAGTACTTTTTCAGTAGGAAAAAAAGAATTATCTTTCCCTGGGTCTAATTCTGCTCGCAGTCAGCTCGATGAGAGACAATAACGTACCCAATTTCCAGGCACTAACCATGGAAACTTAGCTCCCGTTTGGCCATAGATTTTGGAATTTTTTTTTTTTTCCAAAAAAAAAATTGAGGAAAAATTTTCAAGTCCAGTTTTTGGGTGAAACTTTTCTTCCACTCACAAAACTTTAAATTATTTCCAAGTAAAATGCATGTCCAAACACAACTTCAAGTTCCACAAACTATTTTTCAACACAGCTTCAAAAACTCTTCTTTTTTTTCAAGTTTCACAAAATCTATGGCCAAACGCTAGCTTTAGCTATCCTTCATTGGTTCAGAATCTATCAAATCAAATGACCTTCAATCCAAATTAGTTGTAGTCATTTATATGAATCACATACATATCCATTTGCTCTATGCAGTAAATTCATTCCAAATCTAGCAAGGATGGAATATATCGAGAGTTCATTACAAAAAATCAGAAAATTTGCTACTTGTATTAGGAGAAGAAGCCAGCAAAACCTGTAATCGGCAGGAGAGTCGGGCCAATGAGAAGGATCGCGACGAGATAATGGCAAAGTATGGTGATCGAAATAATCTCTCCAGTCCAAAACTGTGTCATTTGATGCTACAAGCATGCGACTGCCATATCCTTCAGAAGCAGGAGAACCAGAATCGCAAGCATACCTGTTGGTTTTTTAAAAGATGGTGTAGCAAAAAAGGTTGTAAGTATTGATTGAAAATGTCCCTCAATATTTTTATTAAGCATAGAGGGCTTTAAATAGCCAACTTAACAACAAAAAATCTGCAGAATAATTTCAAAAGCCTAAAATATCTCAACAACCTAATCTTCGTTTAAAATTTAAACTCAAATAAAGTAGACTCATCCAACAACTAATCTACTTACTCCCTCCGTCCATTACTTGTCCTGTATCGACTTGACACACCGTTAAGAGCCATAAATAGAATGACAATTTTACTATATCACCCCTAATTATTACTAAGTCATCTAATGATTGTAACCAATCAAACATACTAAAACAGTTATGTAACCACTAATAATTCCTTGAAGTTTCCAACCCAATAATTAATAATAAGGGTAAAATAGGTATGAAATGATAAATTATCTCTTGATTTTTCAAACTGGACAAGTAAAAATGAATGGAGCGAGTACTAAAATGTCCTTTGAATCTCGTGGTATTAAATTTGTCACGTAGGACGTTTCAACGATTACCTAAGTTTCTCTTCCATGGTACGCTCTTCAAAGAAAGTGCGACCAACGCGCCTCATATCATCCAACAAACCAATCGGTACCTTATGATTTATCACTTGAAATGCTCCCCATTCCTTACACGCTTTCTTCAGTTCATCTAGAAGGTTCGAACTTCGTGAACCGAGATCGATTAACGGTATTGCTGCCTTAATGTTAGGGTTAGAGTTTTGTATTTGGGGTCTGTTTTGTGGTGGTTGTATGTATTGAGATGGTACTGAGTTTTCAGCTTTTTCAGCTAATAATTGTACTCTTAGAGCCTCCATGATTTTTGGATAGAATTTTATAAAAGGGAGGGATGATCGGAATATATTGAAATTAAGAGGTTGATGGGCGGTGCTTGAGGAGAAACTGTCGAGGGAGGATTGTGATGATTGAATGATTGATAAAACACTTTGTTCGGATGATTGTTTTCGCAATGTATGTATTATATATTGTACAGTAAAGGTCCAAAAATGCCTTGGACTATCAAAAGGTTTAAAAGTTGGAAAAACTAGTAGCTATAACAAACATATAGCGGGTATTGACATTTAGTAGCTATAGTTTAACTTAATTACTTCTCATAGCAAATATTTGTGTATTAATACCATTTAATAACTATATATATATATATATATATATATATATATATATATATATACACACAAAATTGAATACTCATCTCATTATTCACTTCCAACCCATCCCTCCCATTTCTCGCCCCCCCCCCCCCCCCTCTTCTCCCCACTGCTCCGCCGCTGGAGATGCCGTCCCTCTTCTCCCTACTGCTCCGACGAAAATGCCGTTGCTATTCTCCGGTGAAAACGCCGACTGCTTCCACTAATGGCTCTGTTGCTCTTGATTGGGTTTCCGGCGATGATCGCCTGTTACCTCCTGACTCCCCGCTGCTCATTTTGCTTGTGAGTCTTCTTCCTATTGCTTCATCTAAAAAAAAAAAAGAAGTAAGGTTGTCTATATAAAATGAAAATGTATTGATGAGGTTAATTGCAGCCAGGTCTGACTGGGGAAGCGATGACTCGTACGTGAGACATGTGCTGGTGAGAGCCAAAAAAGAGATCTGCTCACCGGTGCACTCAGATCTGGTTGCTAGCAACGACGCCATGCCTCTCGTCGCCGTCGTGACCACGGCCTGTGCATCCTCCAGATCTGGTTGGTGGTGTTATTGCTGTGGTTCGCCGGAGAAGTAAGCTCCGGTGAGGGCTGCTATTGTTGCTGTTGGTTGTGGTTTTATCTCTCTCTGTTGTTGTTGTTATTGTGAAATTTTCGGCCGATCTAGCCGGAAATCATCGGCAGATTTGGCCGGAGCTAATGGTTGGTGTTGTTGTATACACGAATACGGCGTTTGTATTCACTTTTTTGAGCTTTTTTTTTATTAAATGTTTAGATTGTATTCATTTTTTTATAGTGTATTTAATAATTTTTTATGTATATATATTTTTATGTATTCAGTTTTTCTTGTTGTATTCATCAATATAGCAAGCTCATTTATGAATATAAATAGTTATTTCATGAATACAGTGAAAAAGTAGCTACAAATGAACAGTTGAGTTTCATGAATACAGCAGAAAAAAATTGTATACAGTGGAAAAAAGCGAATACAATAATTATTGGTGTATATGTATTCAATTTTTACTCGTTGTATTCATGAATACAACAAGCCAATTTATGAATACAGATAGTTATTTTATGAATACAGTTGAAAAAAAATTGTTGTATTCATGAATACAGCTAAAAAAAAATTGAATACACATGTGGGAGCTGGGCTGATTTGCTACAGAACGTAAATATTGAAACATTAGCTATGCAGCTTGTTTAACCCCTAAATGTTTGCTATTTATGTAAAATGCCCTTTTTTTTGCAATGTAAGTGATCAACTTGTATAGTTCTGAAATTTTCCCTAAAAAATACCTTTCATCCATCTATTTTGGCTCAGGCAATTCGCAGGAATGCCTTTGTTTTGGGGTGGTCTTTAATTTTTGCCATTAAATTGGTGGCTTTTAATTTTTTCCCTTTGTTAGAACCCTTTGGTTTCGGGTTTGAACCCCCGTTCAATCAAAAAAAAAAAAACTCTGCCTCAGGTAGAGTTTTGAGGCAAACTCTACCTTAACGTAGAGTTTTGCTTTCAGGCATGCCTAAACTCTGTCTTAAGGCCTAACTTTGGCCCTAACAGGCCTAACTTTGCTACAAAACTCTATCTTGCGATTTTTTTTTTTACTGAGCCGAGGTTAAAACCCCAAACCTCATGGTATTAGGTGAAAGAGACAAAAATTAAAGGCCACCAATTTGGGGACAAAAATTAAAGACCAGTGCATTTGAAAGGCACTCCTCACAAAAAAAATGTTTTGGCTCACTTATACCCTTAAACTTAACAGCCACTCCTTTTTATTATTTATTATTATTTATTATGTGGCGCCTCCTTATTGGTCGAAAATCAAATAGGGGAAATTTCATAAATATACAATTTGGTCACTTACATTGCAAAAAAATAGCCCAAAACTTACATTGCAAAGCTTTAACCCATATACAATATTATAACTCATATATACCCATATATAATATTAGAACTCATATATACACCTATATATCCATATACACCCATATACAATATTATATAATATTATAACCCTCATACATCCATATACAATATTATAACCCATATACATTCATCTACAATATTATAACCCATATACACCTGCCACCAATCATCGCCGCAGATCTCGCCGGAGCAACACCAACCACCATATTTATACACCTATATACATATACACCCATATACCTCCATATACACCCATATACACCAAAAGGGCACTCGCCGGCGTTCTTGGAGGTCGCCGGAAAAACGCGAATCTGGTCAGATCTGTAACAATACAATTAACATTTAAACAAAAACAAAAAGTCACCGGTGACGCGTTAAAAAGAGAATCCGGTCAGATCTGTAACAATATAAATCTGACCGGAGATGGCTTGCTTAGACCGGAACAATAAGATCTGACCGGAGATGGCTTGTTTCTCCGGAATCGGTGAAGGCGTTAAAAAGCAAATCCAGTCAAATCGTTGGGCGTAGTTTGGCTAGAGATGGCTTGCTTCGTCGGAGTTAGATCGGTGGAGCAGTGAAGGTGATGGAGGTGAGAGTGAGTGTTGAGAGGGGAGGAGGTGGAGGAGGGAGTGGGTCATTTTTTTGTAAGATTTTAAAAAATGGGTCAATTTTAGTAGCATTGCTACCCTAATTGACATGGGGTGTAATTTTCTCAAAATAAAACCCCACCCTTCCCCACCAGATTTTTTCCTTCTACCCGACCCATGACACATGGCCCATGACCCATGTAAATTCAGTTTTGTTGGCCGATTTCATTGGTTCCTATTATTGTGAGGAAAACACTGACATAAGTTTATGATTTTCCAGAATGAATTGCTCTTCTCAGAAATAGAGCTCATGCAAAATATGGTAACCACTGATTCATGTGCTTCAATACTTATTCTTTCTTGTTTCTTTTGTTGGTAATTACCGTAAAGGGATGAGAAGGAGAATATTGATTAAATGTCTTAATTCTCCTTTTCCTCGTCTTCAAAGAATTCCATTCTCCTTGTTAATATCGGTGCCAAATGGCAATTTGTGCTGAATTAAGCAGGTCAAATGGATATGATGTGCATATGTTTTTTTTAAAGGGGAATCGGGTCATGGGTCATAGGTCATAGGTCGTGTAGAAGGAAAAGATCTGGTGGGGAGGGTGGGTTTTTTTCCCCTGACCAATAAGGAGGCGCCACGTAATAAATAATAATAAAAAAAGGAGTGGATTGTTAAGTTTAAGGGTATAAGTGAGCCAAAATATGTGGATGGAGAGTATTTTTAGTTCAATAGATAGATGAAGGGTATTTTTAAACCTTTTGGGATAATCCAAGGACATTTTTGCACCTTTTCTGTAGATTGTATAGTTTCCTGCCTTTACATATGTCACTTAGCAATTTGGAGGATAAGAAGGTTGGATACGAAGTAAAAAAAAAACAGGATAAGGAATAAAATAGAATTATTAGATAATAAGTAAAGATAAAATGAAAAAAAATTAAGATAGTGACACGATTCCACCGTTTAGTCGTTACATAAAATGAGATTTTATGTCGTTATATAATGACTGATTAAACAATATCGTATAATAAAATTTAAATAACAATCAAAACAAATACTATTATATAGTGTAAATTAATAACACAATACAAGATAATATAGCAGGTAACAATAGAAGTGTACAAAGAAAAGAAAATTCAGACTAAATTAATTTTCTGAGTCAAACTGAGAAAAAAATCCAAGAATTACTTTAATTTGATTTGGTATTGCAAAAAAAAAAAATCATAATTGGTTTGGTTTTAACAAAATACATCAAACAGAACCAAACCAAACCAAACCAAATCATTAATGGTCGTGTGACTGAGCAAAGACGGTCACCAGAAATGGCCGTGCTCAGGGTTGGATTGAGATTGAATGATTGATAAATGTGACGGTAATAGAACTGAGAAATTGAAATCAATCACGGGAAATTTTTTGATATAGACGCCTGACAGTTAAAGTTTTGATACGAAATGGTAATTACTGAAATTATAGGTGTAACGACCCCTTTGGTCGTTATAGTGTTTTTGACCCATTTACCCATGTTGATCCTTCCCCGGGACCCTTTAGTATGATTTATGACTTAGTGAAGTCATTGGTTTGGTTCCCGAAAGGTTTGAGTGTGATTTGAGTCATTGGTAGAGGAATTAGTTAAGTTAACGAGTTAGAGTTGACCACGGTCAACATCGGGTTAAGGTGGTCGTGTCAATATTTTGAAAGTTTCAACAAGTTTGTACGATGATTTAGGACTTGTCCATAAGTTTTGGTGAGATTCCGAAGAGTTTCATATGGATTTGGGTTGTGTCGCGCTTGTATTCGATGTTTTCACCGTAGTTCCTTGGGGATAAAGGGCTCCAGATTGATCAAATGACCTTTGTTTTGTGTTTCGATTGAACCATTAGATCCATATCGTAATTACAAAGCTATAGCAAAGAGAATCGTCACATTTCGCCTCCGTATGAGGAAGTTATGGTCATTTTCGTGCGGGCGGTACCAGCAAGTCCGCTGTAGCGAAACTCGTGACCGCTGAAGCGAAGCTCGGGGGCAGAAACCTATTTTTATATTGAAATTTCGAAGTCATTACCCATAAAACCCCAAACACAGTTTTCAAGAGAGAAAGAGGCGAATTTTATTCCATTCATTGGTGAAAGCATCTTGGAGGGTAAGTCCCCACTTTTATTTGTTCCTTTACCCTTCTTCTTCAAGTTCCATCAATGTTGGGTGAAAATCCTAGAACCCTAGAATTAGTAAACCCTTAAATAATTAATGGATTGTTGATTTTGTTGTTGCTTAAACATCTAGGAGTGCAGGCTATCACTTTCTAGGATGGAAATTTCATTATTAATTATGAGAATTGTATGTTGAGACTTGAGGTTCTAATAAAAACGGCAACTTTGGCCTAAAATCTGTTTGAAAGGGGTTTAATTGAATATAAAACCTATGAATTGGAATAGTATGATTGCTGAGATAGAAGTTATGATAAATTCACCATTAAAAGATGGTTTCATCCGATCGAAAAGGATAGAAGTAATTGGGTCTTCTTCCCAATTGTTGTTCTTGTTTTATTAGAAGGTTTATCGCTTACTTAGCATTGTATTGCTAGACTTTGACCGTTCTAAGGCGTTTCAGAAACAGAAGGCTCGTGTGGAGTAGTTCGTGGCTCATGTTCTGAATTCGAGGTAGGTTACGACTCACTTTAGTTAGACTTTGATTAGCGAAACGTATATGTTGTGTAGAATTGACGGGAGAAAGCATGATTAAGTCTTCGGACATGGTGTTTGGTTGGATATTAGCTAGGTTGGTATGACTTCTGATTATGTGGGCTTGTCACAGTTATTTACGCATTGTGAAAGTGTTGTTGTATTCATACCGTGGCGATTCGGGATGGAATTCTATTAGTTTGGTTGTTGTTGATGGTGGCTTGCTGCACTGTTATTGTGATTAGACTTACTACCTGAATGGGTGTGTTGTGATACATGTTGTACCCAATTCTCTTTTATAGTGACACATATCATCAGAGAAAGGAAGGATAATGAGTTTAGACTTGAATTGTGATATAAACTTATCATAATACGCAGATGAAAACTTGACGTATGGATTATGGTTGATGGTGATATTATACTTGGCATGCATTCTCATTCCATATGTATATTGATATTGAATTATGACTTGGTATTGATGATGATATATGAGAAAATGGAGCACCTTGGTGATACAAGACTTAGTTGTGAGGTGTACTCGTTATATTTGGAAGTAAAGAGGAACATGACTCTTTATGTTGACTGAAATGGTTTGTATGATTCATTCCATAGTTGAGTTGATTTATATAAGTCTTGATATGATTTATGGCATTATGACTTCTTGTACTTCATTGTTATTTTAGTGCATTGACTTACCATATTTACACCCATTTCTGGATTCATACATTCATACGTTATGGAAATGGTTTGGAATTGTTGAAAGGAAGGTGTTTATATATACCCTTCACTGATTGATTGAGATAGTTGTATAATTAGGCTATGGTTGAGCAGAGTTATTGGTGAGTCTTGTTATGACTTGTGTTACTATGACTGTACTTCATTGTTTTTGGCCTTGATATGTGTTCTTGAGTCATTCCTTGTGGTTAGATCATGAGGCATTGTTGATGAGATTTTGAGATGGAACATATACATCTATTAAGACACATTCGACAGAGAGTGACGATGTGGCCTACTTGTGAGCTCGTGGTCCGAGGTTCATTCCGGAACGAGTGGTACATGGACACCATGGGTCCCCTGCAGGTCATGACTATTTGGGGAAAACATTACCATTTAGCATGTGCATACAGGTTTGGATTATTTGGCCAGTGCGTTGCATTGCACATCATTATATTTTGCATTGCACTTCATTACATTTTATTCTGCATTATTATATGGCTCGTTTAGTTCTGATTTTGGTATGATTTGTTGAAACGGCTGTTGTGGTATAGATATGATTATTGACTAAGTGAAATTGTGTATTAGTGACTCTACCTAGGGTCGGAACTTGGACTTGTGATTATCGGGTGAGATTATTGAGACTGGACAGACTTGTGGTTTAGAAGCTTCATCTTAGGTTGTGATTTAGTTATGGGATATTCTGTGACTTGGATTTGAGTATTATGTGCCTATTTGTTTATCTTGTTGATTTTATGCTTATCCTATGATGCTTACCGGTACATAGTGTTTGTACTGATACTACCTTGCTGCACCCTTTTTGAGTGCAGATTGTGTTCCAGAGATTTCACCCAGACCACATCTCTAGCTTGAAGCTAGTTTCTTGATCAGATCCGAGGGTGAGCTTCTATCCATGCCATGCCGGCTGGAGATCTTTCTTTCCAGATGTCTACTTTCATTACAAGCATTATTTATTATTATATTTGACAGATATTTCATTCTTTAGACATTATTGGTTAGAGTCCTTGTACGATGACTTTCAGATTTTGGGAATTTAATAGTTAGACTTCCGCACTTATATTATTTATCATTTATGACTTGGTTAGACAATTTATTTATTCACTTATTTATTGATTGTTAGAGTATAAATGATTAAAGAAGTTGAAATTGGCTAGTGATTAATGAGTTAACGGGTAAGGATTCGCCTAGTAGTGATAATAAGGTAGGTGCCCGCACGATCGGTAATTAGGGTCGTGACAATAGGTGCGGTTGGTAATTAGCTACTAAAAATAGTGATTTTTGAAGTTTTCTCTAATTTAATTCACATTGGATTAACACTTGGACCAATCATACAATGCCACGTGTTTTTTTTATAAAGCCATCAGATCAAATGTTAATTTTGAGGATAATTTTAAATTAAAGAATAATGTTGAGGACATTTTTAATTCAATAGTTGGAAGAAAAATGTTTTTAAGTCAAATTCAATAGGTTTAAGGGTCATTTTTAGCCCTTTTTCTTGAAAAATATACTCAAGTGAAAAATCATAACCAACTCATTTGATATTGAAGCATATTTGTACTAAGTAAAATAGGCTATCCCTTTGCAAGGTATATTCTTATCCCAATAATCCATTTCTTATCTCCCATTGGTCATACATAGTCTTCACCCCACCGTTCCTAAATCCAATTTAGACACTAGCCCAATCTTCCCAATTTTTTTTCTAACAACCATCACAATGCTTCCTTCAATTCTCTCTTCTCCTTCATCCTCTACTTTCCCACTCAAATATTCAATTCCTTCTTCATCCTTAACCACTTCTTCACCATTACTACCACCACTTACCATTAGATACAATTCAAGTGAAAGACCAAAATACCACTACTCGTTAAAAGTTCAAGCCATGTCTTCATCATCACGGATGATTGAGAAGGAAACACCCGAAACTGAACGCCCACACACATTTCTACGAGAATCCGATGAAGGTTTGTTAGGATTTGGTATTTTAATTCTATGTCTAGTTAGGATTTATAGTCAAATTTATATAGGAATAACTTTTCCTGTTCTGAGTTAAAAAACCAGTCTCGTACGTCACCTTTGTATATTTTTTTAAAAATAATTTAACTCTATGAGATACTCCCTCTGTTTCATAATAAGTGGTTCTTATGTAAATAGTCAAGATTCATCAATTACCTTTTCTTTTTCTAGAAATTACTCCCTCCGTTCACTTTTACTTGTCTAGTATTCTAAAAATAAATTTTCACTTTTACTTGTCACTTTTAGCATATGAAAAGAAGACAATTTATTCCTGTTTTACCTATAGTATTAATTACTCACTTCAAATCATTTTTCAAATCAATAAAAATATGCATCAATTAATATGAGTACATTGGTAAATTATGTACTCCATTTATTATTTCTTAAACAGCGTGAAAAGTTCAAAGTGGACAAGTAAACGTGAACGGAGGGAGTAGTAAAACTTTATTAGGGGTAAGTTTAGTAAAAATACTCCTAATTTTCTAGGAGTGAGCAATTTCTAAAGGGGTGTGTATGGGCCTAAAAAACCACTTATTGTGGAATGGAGGGATTAATTTACGGCCACATAAATATCTAAGGCTTGTTTTGGGGCACAGATTTCAAAAGTCTTCCTAACTTTCTGAAACTCTGTGCCTGGTCAAATAGTGCCAACTGAGGGAGTACTATAAATAGGTTTTATAGTCAAGTTTATCTAGGAATAGGTTTTCCTGTTTTGAGTTAAGGTAGGTTTCGTGCTTTATTATAAATAGGGGTGCTGCTAGCCCACACACATTTCTAAGAGAATCTGATGAAGGTTTGTTGGAAAAAAATTAATTCAAAGTTGGTTAGGATTTGGTATTTTAATTTATGTGCGTTCATAGTCAAATCTATGTAGGAATAGGCTTTTCCTATTTTGAGTTAAAGTAGTTTTCGTACTACTCCCATTTTTACTTGTCCAGTTTGGAAAATCAAGAGATAATTTACCAATTCATACCTATTTTACCGTTATTGTTAATTATTGCGTTGGAAACTTCAAAGAATTGTTAGTGGTTGCATGCCTTTTCAAGCATGTTTGATTGATCTCAATTATTGAGATAATTTATACTAATTAGGGGTGATATAGTAGAATTAGCATTTTATTTATTGCTACTTTTGGGGTGTGCCAAGTCAAACATGGACAAGTAAAAATGGATGGAGGGAGTAGGATTTATAGTCAAATTTATATAGGATTAGGTTTTCCAGTTTTGAGTTGAAGTAGGTTTTGTACTTATTATAAATAGGGGTGCTACTAGCTATGTTAATAGAGTGGAGAGTTGTAGAGAGAATTCAAAGATTTATGAAATTCTAAATAAATATTTTTTCTTTCGAGGTTCTTCAGGGGATGATTCATCAAAGTCGAATTCGGTTAGAGCGCGTTTCGAGAAGATGATTCGAGAAGTACAGGACAGTGTTTGTTCTGCTTTGGAAGCTGTGGATGGAGGGGCTAAATTCAAGGAAGATGTTTGGTCGAGACCTGGTGGTGGTGGTGGCATTAGTAGGGTATTGCAGGATGGAGATGTTTTTGAGAAGGCTGGTGTTAATGTCTCTGTTGTTTATGGTACTATGCCTCCTGAAGCTTATCGAGCTGCTAGGCCAGTTGACAATGGAAATGCTAAACCTGGTCCTATCCCCTTTTTCGCTGCTGGGGTTAGCTCGGTAATTTTCTCACATTTCTTACTTTGGCTTAGTCGCAATCGGATTCTGGTGATTCAGAGGGATTCAAGTATATTGCATTCACTTTAAAAAGTATATTACATTCAGTAGTTTTGTGTTTGTTTTCTTTCTGTTTCCACTTGCATATTTAAACTCTATCCATATGAAGTACCAGTCTTTATGATGAATGAATCCCATAATAATGGATACCCTAATAGAGTGGAACAGTGTTGTCAAAGGCGCCCTTAAAGCGCGCTTAAGCCCTGAAGCGAGGCTCAAAACATTTTGAGCGCTTCGCCTCGCTTTATTTGCGCTTCAGTGCATCAACAAGGCTCTAAGATATAGTTTTCCTTGACAATGAGCCTCTCTTGAAGAGGTGACACTACATAATTGATATTTCACTTTATCGCAATGTTTTTACAATTTCTTTGTCCATATATTTGTTGTTCATGCTTATTATTATTAGTCTTGGACTAAACATATATATAATTGTGTTTTTTCACCATTGCGCCTTTTTTCATTAAAGCCCACACTTTATTTGCTCTTTGCGCTTAAAGCCCAAGCTGACCTTAGAGCTTTTTTGCGCTTTTCGCTTTTAATAACACTGGAGTGGAATAAATAAAGGGATCCAAATTGCCTATGCCAACTAGGTTTGAATTGAGTCTTAGTATATCAATTGCACTTGCCTGGTTAAGAACCAAAGGTTATGCAAAGAGATTCTAATTGATTTTGGAATGCCTTTCTGAAAAATTATGGCATTCTACAAGTATATTGCATTCATTAGTTTCTTTTTATAACCGTGGTGTCTGAGCCAACTTGCACGTACCTCGACTAATTCCACAGGGTACCTGCTACCCCACCACCATAGGTACTGGGTAACTCTGTCCACCAAGGCTTGGACAGATGGTTGCATTCATTAATTGTTAATTTGTTTTCTTTTTGTTGTCACCTGCTTAGTTAAACTCCACCTATGTGACTGTGAGCTTAGAAGGTTGCTGTAGGCCAATGATGTAAAATTCTGTTTCTTTTATGGTTATCAGCATTTAATTTTTGGGAGTAATGTTTTTAGAGTCACTATATCATATATGAATAGATAGTTTTAAGAGGTAAGTAAGTTTTCCCTTAAAAGAGTTGCTGTTATGATTTATCACTCTCTCGCTAATATACACCAAAAGCTTAAAAATCTCAGTAATAATGACTGCCTGATTAGATTGGAACATATAGGGGTTTCAATCTCTGGGATCAGCTAGTTTGGGATTGAGGGTAGTTGATTGATTACACTTGCTTAGTTAAGAATAAGCATGGACTAGAGTAACCAACTTCTTTTAATATTATTCTCTGGGCAAATCTTGGTCCCTTCTACTTGAATGTGTCCCTGAAAGCACGAGCCAAACATTATTATCACTAATAAGGTTTTATTTCTTTTACCAGGTTCTGCATCCAAAGAACCCCTTTGCACCAACTGTACATTTTAATTATCGCTACTTTGAGACTGATGCTCCTAAAGGTATTCCCCTTCTTAATTATGGTTGTTATTCTGTGATGCTGATCTGCTTTTGATTGAGATGGAATAGAAACTATGAGTTTATGAGAAAAGAAGAGATTGTGCAGGACTAGTGAATCTTAATGATACCTATTGTGCTTTTCTTTGAGATTTTGGAAGAAAATAATAATAGAAAAGATATTGCAGTTATAGACATATGACTAGAGAGTGAAATCCACTTGTCCTGGTTTGCACAGGAACTAGTAATGTTTAAGAATGCAAAGCACATGTGTACCTTTTGCAGTTTTCTCCTTTTAACAGTCAGAGTAATTCTTATTGGACTGGATATCAAAATTAATGCAGCTCCAAGGTGGAGCGTAATTTCCTTTGCTACTTCCTATTTGCTGTTGGGCCACAATGAACTGGAGGTCATTTTCTGGGATTGTTGTTTATTTAAAATGGAAGAATATGCCATGCTAATTCCGTCCTTCTTTTGGGTACAACAAGATAAGAACATTATTCTCAAAATAAAAGCACCTTTTGCACAATTTAATCTTTCTAGTGTAAAAGTAAATTTTGTGAACATTTATTTATATACAACTTAATCTCCATCCGTCATTAGAATATCCTCAAATGACAAAGAAAAAAGTAAGAGAAGGAGCAGCAACTAGAGGAAGAAGATACATTGCGAAAGTAAAACCATAGCAATGTAGCAACAACGTGGGGGGTGGGGGGGGGGGGGTGGGGGTGGGTGCATGAGGGTTGAGTGGGAAGGATACATTAATGGTTGGGGATGGGGAAGAGTCGAAGAGAGTAGATTTCTGCAGCTAGGGAGTGATAAGAAAATAGGTCAGTTGAGGAATGCAGGGGCATCAAGGGGGAGGTGGGCATGGGGTTGAGTGTACAGGAGGGCAGTTTCTGCCTGGTATAGGAATGAGAATAGATTGCGATCTAGGGAGGGAGAAGAGAATAGAACGGTGGTGGGTGGTGCACGTTTGGAATTGTGGATGGGGGAGGAGATACGTACTGCTTTTTTGAGATGCGCAAAAGAGTGGTACCAAATGAATGCTGTGGCACAAGTGACAGAAGTTTGGCATTGGGGGAAATTAAAGGATGAAAAAGAAAGACTGATAAGGAAGAGGAATGAGTCGTGGGTTTGCCCAACTTCTATTTATACATGAAGGGTGCTGAATTGTGTGACTACCTCAATCTAAAAGCTTAAATTGATAAAGACATGTTACACATATTTACTTATTGGGTCTATTAGTCTGTAACGCATTACCTCACGTCCAACCCTGATCCTTGTTGTTTGGCCAAACATCTTAAAATTATTTTGTAATAATAAGTCGTGCTGAGACTTGAAGGACCTCTACGTGCTCTAATACCAACTTGAATTATGTGACCACCTGATCTAACAGATAAAGTTGTCAGAGAGGCAAGAAGATTAGTTACATATAATATGTTCCCATGAGGTGTAATCTGTAGCTAATCAGCTAGTTTATGACCCTCAAATTATTTTTTTGCTCATTGGATAATATAATTGGTCATTGGCGAAAAGATCTAATCATATATATTGTTTATGATGCAACCAAACTCGGTGTAAATTATATTCCGATTAACCAAACATTACCTATTAGCTTGGCTCGACTTGTGTTCGAGCTTGATTCAACCGCCATTTTGGAAGCTGAGTGTAACAGTCAAGTTCACCAGTGCTATTCCCTGCATTGGATCTGAGCATACATAGCTTATGAACGCGGCACTAGGCCTAAGGCTTTCTTCCTTATATATCCAACAACTTTATCATGTTTTGCCGATGTAGGATTTCCTTAGGGACTCAGCGTCATCACTGAGATTGCTCCACCAATATACAAGGATACATGAGGGATGGCTCTGACACCTATTTTTACATTCTAGTACACAATTGCCTGCATGGCTTTAGAATGCGTTACTGTGATCAAATGCTTGCTTCCTCATATACTCAACATCTCTCCATGTGTTATGCTGATGTAAAATTTGCCTAGGGTGTTCATAGCTTGAGCCAATCAATAGCAGCTTCAAGCTTGCTTTTATACTAGATAAGCTCATAAGCGATGATGTGAAGGAGGCTGCCCGGCATGACTCATGCAGCACCATCGAAAGGGCAATATGAAGGATTATTGTGCACACAGGGAGATACACGCGAGGGTGGCTGCACCTGAAGAGAGGCTATGGTAGTAGGCAGTCATGGTGGAGAGCACTGCATCAGTACGCAGCACACCATGGAGATAGAAAACACAGCTATGTGGTGGAGGAAGCTTTGACATCAGACCACAACGACTGGAGTAGAGCTTAAAGTTGGAATATTATTGCAGAAGTGCTAATTCTTGAAAGAGTTACTTCAAAAATTTGTTACCTTTTTAAGATAGAAATATGCCAAATCACTAACTAAGAAATTTTGTTTGGGATTTTGTGTTCTTGCTCCAATTCTCTTGTGTGCTTCTTGCATTTTATGAATCTGTTCGCCGGTAAAGTTTAGTAATGCATGATATGGGTCTGCATCAGAAATGAGACTAGCAGTAAATTAGTCGTTAGCTAGGATTGCGAAAGTATACCTTTGGTAAGTCCATAACTGTGATTATCCGCACCTTGTTTAATTTAAACTGAACTATATTAATTATCCGTTACTTGTGATCAATTTTAATGCAGATGCTCCAGGAGCACCTAGGCAATGGTGGTTTGGAGGTGGTACTGATCTGACACCTGCTTACATTTTCGAGGAGGATGTGAAGCACTTCCATTCGGTATAAGCATGCAAAAAAATTATACCTTGTAGATCTTTGTTTCATTAGTTCACAATTTCTAATTCTAATTTTGAAAATTATAACATGGAGAAAAGCATTGAGATTTTTTTTTCATGAACGAGCTGCTTTATTCATGCAAAAGTGACAGAAAAGTCCCATGTCTTTCCTGGTTGGCAACAAATCTAAATTCTGGAAGTGCTTCCTTCATTGGGGTATGTCCTTCCCCGCTATCTGACCTGACCTTATTTCTTCTACCATCTAAGAATCTCTATCTTTTGCAAAGTCTTCCCAGTCTGTCCTGGTGTTTCCACACAGTTTCTCCATTCGAAGTAGTTACTGCTCTTTGAGCATCACTATCCAACATCAACACCATGCTTGGCCAGAATGAAAGATCTTCATAGTCTATCACAGAATTTTCTCTTGGATGTTTAAAACTTGATTGCGACCCTATGTCTACATTGCATGAAGTAGGTTCATTGTTTTGCAGGTGCAAAAAGGTGCTTGTGACAAATTTGATGCTAGTTTCTACCCTCGTTTCAAGAAGTGGTGTGATGATTATTTCTATATAAAGGTATTAGAGCTTCATTTTACTAGCAGATAGAAGTTGTTTTCCTTATGAACTTTCTATTCCCAGAATCTGCCGGAGAACTGGAATAATAGGGTAATTTCTCTAGGGTCTGTTAAAGAATCTGGAGTGAAGATTTACCCACTAAACATGAAAATGCTGTAATAGAGCCATCATTATCGAACTTTAAACAATTTAACATTTCCAACCACTTCAGAGCCATTGTTTATGTGTCTAACATGTAACAGCATCTAAATTGTGGGATTTGGATTGGAAAAATTATAGAAATCATTTCAATCCAACCACATCAGAGCCATTGTTATGTGTCTAACATGTAACAGCATCTAAGTTGTGGCATTTGGATTGGAAAAAATATAGAAATCATTTCACAAGCTTATGTTTGATTTGATAACTAAACTTTGTTTGAAACATAACAAAAATTTCCTTGAAGAACCAAAACAGAAAACAACAACTTTTTCCAAAAAAAGAAAAAGAAAACCCAAAGTCTAACCAGACACGAAGGACAATAGTGTCAAGTTACACAAAACCCTCTAAGCACCTCCCCTGATTAAGGTGTACCTTAGTGCTCTTTGGTTTTTGTGTTTGCCTCTGATCAGTTTTTATTTCTCCATATTCAATTCCTGAAACTGCAATTCAAGCTTTGGTTTCCCTTGAAGCGTGCTGCCAGGGGTAATGTCAATTAAGGATCAAATTTATAAATTAATTGCAGTCTTGCTTAAGTACCTAATAGGAGTCTCACATGTGAATTTGACCTCCCTTTGCTGAAGTTGCTATTTTCCTTGTGAGAAGATAGACCAGGCATTCAGAGGGTTTCAGGAAAACCTTTACAAAACATTGGAGATTTCTAAGCAAATTGATCCTTTAATGGAACTGTATGCCTAGATAATAGCAGACTTACTTTGTGTCGTTGTCTTTTTCCGAGGTTAACTTGTGTGAGTTTGATCCATGCGTGAGTTGAATTTTTCTGTTTCCTAGGAGCTTTTGATCCTTTGTTTGGATGTAGTTATGCATTCCTTTACATCTCTAGTAACAAGATGGGAAGCAATATCGTATAAACAATCAGTATTTAGTCTTGCCTTTTTCATATTCCATATCTGGAATTTCTGTTGAGGGCAGCAGTCTTTGTGAAGAATCGTGAAGCTGCATTCCGGTTATTAAGGGATAAAGTACTAGAACCTTTTAATGGGGTTACTCTTCCATGGTTGCCTATTCATTTTTTTTTTTTGTCCGATTAAAGTTATGTCACGATCAAGTTTGCACTGAGCTCATTGTCTTGCAGCACCGTGGTGAGAGGCGGGGTCTTGGAGGAATATTTTTTGACGATTTAAACGACTATGATCAGGAGATGCTTCTCTCCTTTTCTACAGGTAAATGGTGTGAAAAGACCTTATGTGTATTTAGAAAATATTCCATAATAAGGAGGAAACAAAGCAAGTAATCATAGAGAAGCTTCCTTCTATGTGCAAAAGGCAAACTCACTCCTTTTTTTTTTTTTCTTTTTTTCCGCGAAGCTCGTTTCTAGCAGAAGTTATATTGTGTTTGCGCACCTGTCATCTCTTAGATGCATATCCTAGATGGGAAATACATTTTGGTCCAAAGATTTTAAGAACTGCTAAAATGAGTTACTGTTCACTCTTTCAGTTCTCCATTAGTTGACTGGTCTTTCGCCAAGTAGGAAAAATTACTTGAAGCTTAAATAGCTAGAAACTAGATTCGCTCCGATCCTTTTTCTGATAATTTGAAACTTCAAACTGATTGCTTAATCTGCTGATGGAAGTTAATTCAAGCACAATAAACTTTTCAATTGGTGGAATGGATTAAAATACCCTCTCCTGATGAATCAGTTGTTGAGTGCAGAGTGTGCTAACTCCGTCATTCCAGCATATATTCCTATCGTAGAGAAGAGGAAGGATACACCATTCAATGATGAACACAAGGCATGGCAACAATTGCGGAGAGGACGCTATGTTGAATTCAACTTGGTAGAATACTCCGTTCCCTAAGGTCTTATTTGGCTAAGAAAATAAAAGAAATAACTGATTTGACTTGGTTCTCTTTTGCTTCGTAATTGAAGGTTTATGACCGTGGAACTACATTTGGTCTCAAGACAGGCGGTAGAATTGAAAGTATTCTTGTTTCTCTTCCATTAACTGCACGTTGGGAGTACGACCATGTAAGTTTCTTTTCTGCTTTGGTTGTCCTTTCTGTTGATATCTTTCTTAAGGACATGAACAAATAAATGAAATGATTGTTATTCTATGCAGCAACCAGTAGAGGGGTCTGAAGAATGGAAACTCTTGGATGCTTGTATCAACCCTAAGGAATGGATCTGTTAGTACCAAATCCATGTAAAATTTACTTGTTTTGGTCTTCTATATTTTGTCCTCTTCCCATGTCTTTGATTAGATTTCTTCTTTTTAGTTGGGGGTCGTGTTGAGGGGGTTGAGGAAAGGTTTGAAATGGTTGATGTAGAAATGTGTTAGGATTCATGATATTACTAAAAGTGAGGCTTCTAACCTAAATATGATGAGAGGAAAGTTTGTTATGTGGATGTGTAAGGTGCCTAAATCTACTTCTGTAGCATCTCGTGTATATATCCATCTCGTGTTAAATATCATTCGTAGAAGTGGCTACCATTGATGTAGTAAGCATAAACCCCGGATATCTCAATCCTTGAAAGACAGAATATATCTGGACACTCTGATTGAGAACATGTGAAAACAGACCAAAGACATCTTCTCCTCTATTAACTTACAATTTCAACAGGTTTTGATTAATTTTGTAATTCTTAGTGTATTGCTGAATTGATCACTTGTACATGAGTCTTACCATAACCTCAGTCGTGTATTGTCCTCAACACTGTAGACATTAGACCTACAGAGACAGAATCAGGATTTGAAGTTTATGGTTCCTACAACGATCTCAAGTTAATATACAATTATAACTGTGTTCACGGGATAATATTTATAGATATTTAATTGATCTCTTAACTATATACATGGTCTATGCAAAAGCTACTAGGATACCTTGAACACGCACGGCATGCTCTAGTTCTGCCATTAAGACTTAATGAGTTCTAAAATAAATATCTAACTTTATCTATACTTATTTTTTGCACATAGACACGTAGGCAGTAGCGGAGTCAGAAATTTTGCTAAGGTTGTTCAAATGTTGACGATTATATAATTTTTTTTTGATGAATGAGTGCAACAATTTTTTTTTTTTTAACATCATCACTGCACACTCACTTAAAAATTTATGGTCCATTTGATTTCGCAAGTTATTCTTGATAAATTTCATTGCTAGAAAATTCTTACGGTGATTACATTTCAAATGACAACAACAACAAACAACAACATACCCAGTGTACGTTATCCCACAAGTGGAGAACAACAAGAGAATTCCAAGAATGTTACAAAGCGAGAGATAACGGTTAATTAATATTCTTTGGAAAAAAAAAAGAGAACAAATTGGGATAGTTAAAATGTTCATAGAAGTAATTAAAAAGGAAAAGAGAACAAAATAAGTGGTTGTTAACTTGCTATTAGATCTCGTTGTCTTCTTTTGAACAATACGTCTTCTTCTTTTCTAGGAAATAACAAGGAAAGAAGAAAGACTAAAAGAGTTTCAACAAATGAGTCCAACGTAATCCAAACCAACGTAGGAATAAACCAAATGCAAATCATAACTCAAATACAAATAAGTTTAGTCGGAACATGAAAAAAATTAAGTGCAAATACAAATCAACTAAGTAGCTTCAGACATTGTTTGTATGTTTTCTTTAAAAGAAAGAAGATGACGAGCGTTTGACGTAAGCTTTAAACCGTGACTTTTAGGTAAATTGAACACCCTTAAACTCTAAGCTATCTATCTCAATTATTTTAAGGGTGTTCAAAATTTAATTTATATCCAATTAACTATAATATCTAATCCATATACTAATACCATTTTCTAGCCAAGGGTGTGCAGGTGACCACCCTTGGCCATGAGTGGCTCCGCCACTGCACATAGGTAGACACATATATAGAGTTCGACACTGAAATATCGAGTTATGTCGAACCTAGGGGTGGCAAATGGGTGGGTTTGAACAAAAATGAGTTGGGTTTCAAACCGCCCATATTTTATATGGATAAATATGGGTTGAGTGATAAATGACTGAGTTGGTTATGGGTTAACCCATATTATACAAGTGTAATATTATTTCAAGTGTATATTTATAATTTTTTTCTTTTGTCAAGTTAAATTAATTTTTTCATATAAATTTCAGGGGTGAGGGGTGGGGGTCGTGGAGGGGGGTGGGGTGGGGGTAAGAATTTTTTTTTTCATTTTTTATAAAAGTAAAATATATGAAATTGATTTTTTTTTGGGGCAGGGTAGGGGGTGGAGGTAGGGGATGGGGTGGGGTAGGGGACCAGAAATTCTTTTCCATTATTTATATTTTTTTTTATAGAAGTAATATATAGGAAAATTGAAATTTGGGGGGGGGGGGGGGGGGGAGGTCGTGGTGGGGGTGGTGCAGGAGTAAGATTTTTTTTTTTTCCATTTTTTATAAAACTTTAATAAAAGTAAAGTATTTGAAATTGATTTTTTTGGGGGGGGGGGGGGTGGGGGGTGGGGCAGGGGTAAGAATTTTTTTTTCCATTTTTATAAAACTTTTATAAAAGTAAAATATTTCAAAATTGATTTTTGGGGCGGGGGGGTGGGGGGTGGGGTGGGGGTAAGAATTTTTTTTTCCTATTTTTTATAAAATTTTATAAAGGTGAAATATATGAAATTGAATTTTTTTTTAGGGGGGGGGGAGGGGGTATGGTGGGTGTGGGGGTGGGAACCGGAGTGGGAGGTAAGAAAAAAAATTCTCCTTTTTTATAAGCTTTTTACAAAAGAAAATAAAGTATATGAAATAAAAAAAAGTGTGTGGAGGTGGGGGGCATGGCGGGGTGGGTGGTGGGGTAAGGGTTGGGGTGGGAGGTAAGAAAAAAATTTCACTTTTTTTTATAAGCTTTTTATAAAAGAAAAATAAAATATATGAAATAAAAAAAAGTGTGGAGCTGGGGGGGGGGGCATGGCAGGGTGGGTGGTGGGGTAAGGGTTGGGGTGGGAGGTAAGAAAAAAATTTCTCCTTTTTTATAAGCTTTTTATAAAAGAAAAATAAAATATATGAAATAAAGGTTGGGGGGGGGGGGGGGGGCATGGCGGCGTGTGTGGTGGGGTAAGGATTGGGGTGGGAAGTAAGAAAGAAATTTTTCATTTTCAAAATGAGTTGTTATTGAGTCTAGTGTGTTCTTATATGGATATCCATATTTTATCCATATTTGCCCATATTTTTATGGGTTAAAGAGAGACTTGAAACCCATATTTACCCTCCTGAAATATGAGTGACCAACTCCCTAACATGTGGATAAAATAGGCTAATTTTCTAAATATGGGCTCAAATTGCCACCTCTAGTCGAACCTATGAATCCATTAATGGATCCTCCAGTTCGTTTACTCTCACCCTGAGTTAAGAAGAAGATGGTTACTATCAAACTCTTTCAAAGCAAATGGTATGGTTCATATAAAATTAATATAGATCTTTTTTATTGATTGTGAACCATGAGAAAATTCTGTCGGAACTTGTGTTATTCAGGAGGAGGTGGGTAGGGCATTTACTCAGGAAATTGAAAGCATGTTGGGTCTGGACAAATGAGTATTAAATACCAATTAAATCGCATTCAGTTTAGCTATCTCTGAATTAAAGATCCTTCCACTTGTCATGCATCACATTATAATACCAAATATCTTTGGTGGAAAAATGATAAACACCAATAGACTTATCTAATTGCATGACGTATATTGCTTCATGACCAGAAAGACATTATTTAAATCGCAATATTATTAAGGGGAAAAAAAAAATACTAATACACAATATTTATATCAAATTTATGGATTCATAACATATGTTTCTCACTGTGATTTATTACTTAATCTTGATAAAACCATGTGATTTGGTGTAATCTTTGCTACGTAATTCAATTTTTTTTCGTGATAACATGGTGTTCAGGTCAGATTGCGCACCTCGACTAATGCCACGAGGTACCTGTTACCTTCGCTAGCCATAAGTATTGGATAACCTTGTCCACCAAGATTTAGTCAGATGCGAAGAAAGCAATTAGTAGTATATTTGCATGGAATTTACTGTCTTTGTTAAAGATGTGGAAAGAAAAATTTCAAGATAGGGAAAATAATGAGAAGATCAAAGAAATATTTTTTTTTAAGGAAATGCATGAAGGAGCTAATAAAAATTCACCTCTATGGCAAAATGATTGGTAGGCCATCCACACGTCTCTTTTTATTCAAGTTTACTTTGGTCAAAGTGAACAAGTATGCTTGCTGAATGGACCAACGCAACATGAAGAAAAGCCAAATATATATATGTATTTTCTTATGAGCAAATTGATAATGCACTAAATGATGATAATTTTAATGCCCAGTTGCTTCAATCAAACTTCCCCTTGAAACATCAATTTCAAATATTATTATTATTATTATTATTATTATTATTATTATTATTATTATTATTATTATTGTTATTATTATTATACATAATTGGTCCAACTTGCTTAGCACATAGTTTCTTGCGTGTGGGCAATTGAATTTGGTTTCTATCAGAATTGAGTTGTATTATCTGTTATATTGATTTTTATTTTTTCTGATGTATCCCTTGTTTCCTTTCTGAATAATCTACATATATTATTTTTATTATTCTTACACATGATTTAAATTAAATAGTGTTCATGTAAGTTTTTTGCATTGTCAGTGTATGTCAGTTAAATAGTGTTCATGTAAGTTTTTTGCATTTTCAGTGTATGTCGGTTAAATTCGATACTATCTAAATTCTAAACGCTGTGATTCATTACCTGGGTTAGGCCTCCTTCAGGAGTTAATTGGAGCTAGAGTGAAATCTCATTTTGGGATTACCACGCTAATTTGTTGGTTAAAAAGGAAAAAAATAAGCTATATCCTTGGTGTTGATAATTAATTATATGATAAAAAATCCATATGAAAATTATGGTTATTCTGATGAGACAAAATTAAATTAGATAAAATAGAAGTTTCTCTCAAATAGCTGCTACGTGTCATTGATCTTTTATTTTAAAAAGTCTTCCATCCCTCTCACATACACTGTTCACATATATAGCAGTAGCAGTTTGAGTCACATCAACCATAATCCTTACACGCAACTAGTTGTTGATATTCCTTTTCCCCCCTAAACTTTATCTTATAACAAAAATTACAAAAGTTTTAGTCTTTATCGCAGAAATATTAGCCACGTCATTAATTACTTGGACTATAATCTGGTCTCAGTTTTATTTCATAGAGTAAGATAATAAATAGTACTTAAGAGGAAAGGAGAAGAACTAAGCTGATCTACTCAAGTCTGAAAGCTAACTTTTAAAAAATAGGATATAAGATTTTATTTCACAATTACTTCTTACATGTGTTGATTGAGGTAAGTGCAAGTTAATTTTTATTAATCCAAGAATATAGTATAGATCAAGAATATTGTGAATCGAGATAAGACGCATACCTATTAAATCATCTTATTCATTGATGTGAAAACGCTTCGACAGAATACATTTGTGTTGGTAGATAAATCTCTCTCTATCTCATCTATCGTCACATGACAATTTAAATGGGACGATTACCAAGGTGAGGAGTACTAGAGAGGAGACTTACTAAGCTGAAGCCACATCAATACATGAAGTGATTTAAGTTCAACAAGAAATCAAATAATATAAGTCTCAAATCATGACCTCTAACTATATAGTATAAGTTTAGCCCGTTTTATAAAATCAAATAATTGAGTAAATAGTTACCAAAAAATAATAATTGAGTGAATAATAAGTCCACAGAGAGAACAATTTACAACCGTATTGGACTAGCAAATTAATCTAGGTTATAATCAATACATACCCCATTATTTTATTATTGTTTTTTTGTTTTGTTTTAAAAACTGGTAGACAGGGGTGGAGGGAGGAAGGGCCAAGGGGCTTCATCAGAACCCCATTCGGCGGAACATTACACTGTTTATATATGATTAAAATTATTTCATATGTATATATAGTAGACGTTGAACCCCCTTTGACTACTTCATGTGTTTACTTTTTTATATTTTGAACCCTCTTAGTGAAAATCCTGGCTCCGCTACTGCTGGTGGATACATTAATGTAGGGGCCGAAGTACTACATCTAGCTTAATTCTAACAACCAAGCACATTGTAATATGTATCATGTAGCTCTTCAAAATTGAAGTTTGAAGATACTCTTAACCACACCATGTATACCATGGAGAAAAAGAAGTGAGAAATCAAATCAACATATACATCTTATAATAATATTGAAGAATCAATTTGAATAACTTGAAGAATAAAAATAAAAATACACAGACACTGTTGAGATAATATTGTACAAAGTACAAACTAATAAAGGAAAACACTAACAAAAGAATAACAAATCAAGTTTCTGTCTTCTTTCTTATAGCAACCATGCATGAAACATAGAAAAAGAAAAAAGAAAAAAAAGCAACTTTTTTTTTTTAGACACAAGACACAAATTGAATTATTATATTCATCAAGCCTTTGGTGCTTCTTCCACCTTGGCTGGTGCCACGTCAGCTGCAGCGGGCGCTTCTTCCACCTTGGCAGGTGCCACGTCAGCAGATGATGCCACGTCAGCAGGTGCCGAGGCCTCTTCTTTCTTAGCTTCTGCTGCTTCAATAACTATATCCTTCTCTTTCACCTCGCCCGTTGTCTCTCCTTCTGCTGCTTTAGCTGTTGTACCTTCCGCTTCAGCTGGGGCCTCGGCTTTTTTCTCGTCTTCTTTCTTATCTTCTGTGACGACTATAAATGTGGATACTTTTTCGAACACAAAGAGAATTGGGCCGGATACATATGAAGGCCCAAAGTTTGAACTTGCTTCACTTACTGCTTTTGATCCCGGGAATTCTTCAGTTATCATAGCAAGTATGTCCAAAAGACACCAAAATCTCGTTAGTCCCACAATGTAACTTTCCAATCTACCTGACACTCTTTTTACATATTACATACTATTTCTATATCAATTTAATTTAAAAATTTTCATTGACGAGATGGTTTAACACAATATCTACGACTTATTTCAGACTACAAGATTCCAAAGTCTTCTTTTCATTCTTAAATTTCGTGTCTAATCAAACATCATCATCACATAAACTGAGATAAAGAGTATTATAGTTTAATTTCTGTACACAGATAGCATATCAAATCTTCTACTAAAAAGACAATTACGTCTAACTGCCCAACAATAAGTGGGACGACATGTATCTAGTCTAGAAAATAAAGAAGCTGCAATACTTGTACCACATGTTAAATTGCAAGATTTTTTTTTTTTTTGTCTGTCAATATACATCAATTAAATCCATACTACGGGTCATTTGAAAATAATACTTTACAGTTCTAATTTATGTGAATCTATTCGATTGAAATCATGATTTGAAAAAGAAAGAAAGACTTTTAGAACGTGCAATCTTAAAGATATCATATAGCACAAGATTTAATTGGAACTAATAGTCATAACTATGCCATAATATTTGTGTCGCTATAATTTTTTTTATATTAAAAGCAAACTAAGAAGTTTAATTAAATATGTTTCCAAATTTAGAAAGAAGTTGTTACTAAAAAGGAAATATACTCACATAAATTGAAACAGATGGAGTAGCTAGTAAATAAAATAAATGAAGACTTACCGATCTTGACAAGCTCATCAAGGAATTTCTGGACTCCAGCTGAGTGTTTCTTCAGCCCTGCACCCTTTGGCTTCTTCACCAAAGTCTTCATCATAATAAAGGGATGACAGCAGTAAGTTCTATGTTTACTTGCAATCATACTATATAATAATTCTGCTATTTTCCATCATATTGAAATATAAGTTAATTAAGTAATTACAAACCTTGATCTCAACTTCAGCAGCTTCATAAACTTCAACTACTTTGGGTTGAAGCTCAGTTTTCTTCTCTTCGAACTCTTTGCTGTACTGCTCCTGAAATTTATTAGAAAATAACTCGTTTAACGTATTTGTTTGTAAGAACTAGGTAACTAAGCAAAAATTTACCGTGCCCTTGTCCTTTTTTTTTTTTTCGGAATTATTTACCTCTTTGCAACAATTACTTTGGGAAGTCCTAGATAAAAAAGAGTTCAACTTCTATATCTGACAGTTTAGTGGAAAATTACGAATATTATCAAGGGCGGTCATGATTTAATGTATATGTATACAAAGCAATTTTAATTTATATATACAATATAATATTTTATATAGTTTTAACGTAATTTTTTCGGTGAAAGGTGTTTATTAACCACCCTTTAAGTGAGATTAATAATTTGAACATATAAAATAGATTATTTGAAATAGATTATTTGTTATTACAACAGATTAAAATACACGGTGGTGTGACCTTTTTTTATATATATATTTATTTTTTACCTTAGCCTCGTCAAAAGTCTTGCATGCCTCTGCAGCAGCAGCCTTCTTGGGATTTTTCTCAAAGATCTGCTTGAACTTTGGAACAACCTTTGCTTGCCAGTATCCCATCTTTGTTTCTTTTAACTCAAATTCACAGAGAAAATATGTATATCTGTAGCCAAAAAAATAAAACATCATCAAAATTCTTCATATAAAAGATTAGTAAGTAAAATGAAGAGATCTACTACTGAAAAAACAGAAACTAGCTAGGGATGTACAAATTATGTAGCTAAACAACAAAATCAGTTGCTAACCTTATGTAACAACATATTAGCGATTGACAAATTCTGTAACTAAACAACAAATCTGTTGCTAATCCTATTTAATGATGATTTAACGATAAATTATCAAAAAAAAATTATTAGCTACAAGCAATTCAAAGATAAATTAGCAACAAACTTATACTAGCTAATTCCAGTATATTTTGGTAGTGAGAAAACAAGAAAGAATTAAGTGTTGTCAACTTCACTTACATGAATATGGAGAAAGCAAAACTGAAATCTCTCTTCTTTGCTTGCAAATATATTGGCTCTCTAATTATAAAATAGATAACTGTTGTGCTAGTGTTATATATATAAGTGGACAATTAGCAAAAAAACTCTTCCTTTTTTTTTTTTTTTTTGTAGCCAACTGTGCTTCCAAATATAAGACCTGGCAGGCCTTATACAAACAAAGATTTTTTTTCCAGACCAAATACCCCCCGGTTTTTTCTCATTATTTACATTTGTACCCTATTTCTATCACCAAAGTGACCTACCCCACCATGGTCTCTTACACCTCTGTCTTTTTTCATGGACAGGGACGAACGTAGAATTTGAGCATTGGATGCTTACACATGTTGTTTTCTTAAAAAATTATGTTTATACCAAATTCACCCTTACGGTTTAAAAATAAGATCAATTTTAACAGTTTCTTACATACAATAATTTAAAACTACTACATCTAATCAGTTTTTTCTTGATAAGACGTCTAACAAACTTAATACTAGAGTGCCACCAAAATGAAACGGGTGAAAATCATGCAAAATTAAGATTCAATTCTAGTAGAGATAAATTTTGTAAGCACTTTTCTATCTGCCTAAATGTTAGCTGATATAATCACTAGATATCTATGCTGATAGAAAATAGCTTTACCATGTGAATATTCGAGGTGCATAGAAGCCGGTCTAGGCATTATATTTATACAAAATTCACCTTTACGGTTTAAAAATAAGATCAATGGTAATAGTTTCTTACATATAATAATTTTAAAATATGTATCTATCTCTTTTCTCTTGATAAGACGTCTAACGAACTTATACTAGAGTGCCACCTAAATTAAAGGAGTGAAATTCATGCGAAATTAAAATTCAAATTCTAGTGGAGACAAAATTTGTAAGTACCTTCTTTTTATTTGCCTAAACGTTAGTTGACAACTTGACATAATCACTAGATATCTATACTGGCGAGAAATAGCGTTACAGTGAGCTGTGAATATTTGAGCGGCATAGAAGCTGGCCTAGGCACCAATGTTATTAAAAGAAAAAAAGTCTCACGAACTTATTAACAAGGCTATAATCGTCATTTCGACTTATAAATTTGCATTTGAGGTTCATAGAAGTTGGCCTAGGCACCAATGTTATGAAGAGAAAAAAAAGTCTCACGAACTTATTAACAAGGCAATAGTCGTCAATTCTACTTAAGAATTTGTATTTGAGGTGCATATAAGCTGACCTAGGCACCAATGTTACTAAAAGAAACAAAAGTCTCATGAACTTATTTACAAGGCTATAGTTGTCATTTCAACTTAAGAATAAGGGATATAATTGACTAAACTAAGCAAATGATGGTGAGTGTATTTGGTGAATTAGAGCAAATTATATGGAGGGCAAAATGGGGAAAGAAATTAACAGCTAGCAAATGGGTCAATCATAGGTGGCGTGGGACCGTAGCCCAGCCTGATGGTGATCTGTAACAAAAACGTTTCTTTTCTTGTAAATTTTGAGCTGAACAACTTGCTCACGTGGCTTAGCTGGTTCTATAAAATCACACCCTTCAAAACCACCCTCCTTCTTCTAACTAAATTACATAAATGGCCATCTGGGTCAAAGAGTCTCAAAAACTTGTACGTCTTTTCCTCTCGGTTGTATTGTTTGCACGAATGAGGTAACGTATGTCTTGTACTCTTGTTTATTGCTGCTTGATTAGCACACTTGGTATTTTTTGTTTTTGTGTAAGTTCAATCGTATCAGTGGTGGACAAGACGAGGGAAGCGCGACTGAGATGGTTCGGGCATGTGAAGAGGAGGTGCGAGGATGCGCCAGTAGGAAGGTGTGAAATTGGCTGTAGTAGGGTTTAGGAGAAGTAGAGGTAGGCCGAAGAAGAACTGGAGGGAGGTGATTAGACAGGACATGACACAACTTCAGCTGATTGAGGACATGACCTTAGGAAGATTTGGCGGTCGAGAATTAGGGTAGAATATTCCAGGACATGACATTAATGTTACTGTAGTAGATAGCCGAGTAGTATTACACTTTGTGTGGGAGAGGATGAGGGCTAGCCTACTCCTCTCCTCTTATCTTTTTTAGTAAAACTATTTAATTATCGTGTAGTTTCCTTTTTGTTTTTTTTTTTGTTTTTTTTTTGTTTTGTAGTACTATTTAGCTAACGCATAGTTGTTTATTCTTCAATGTGTATTACTATCTGTTGTTGTATTTGTTCTGTATCTTGCTATTATGCTGTCTTCTTTTATTTTGAGCTGAGGGTCTATCGGAAACAATCTCTCTATCTCACAAAGGTATATGAATAAGGTTTGCGTACATCCTATCCTCCCCAGATTCCACTTGTGAAATTACACTGGGTACGTTGTTTTTCTGTTGTTAATGGTTTAAAATTTTACACCAGTAGGTAGAGGTGCTCAAACAACATCGTAAAATCTAACCAAATCAACATAAAAATCTCTCCTTAGTATAATAACGGCTTCATATTTTTCATTCATCAATAATTATTTGCATAAATTTTTCAGGTGTGTATGTCTTACTCTTTTTTTCCTTTGAAGTTTTTGCACGGATTATCCTTCAAACGCAGTGGTCTTTAATTTTTGGCCATCATATGTGTGGTTTTTAATTTTTGTCTCTACTACTAATTTAAAAAATATTCAGACTTATTTCGCTCGACATAAGCTCTGTAACATTTATCTTTGGAAATCGAACTTTTGCTTCTCTCGACATAAGTTCTGTAGAAAATAAGTTCGCTCGGCATAATTCCTGTTTTTGTGGAGTTTGAAAGTATTGCCGTGTCTGGCGGAACTTGTGTGATATAATCTAAAATATGCCAAGTGAAAGCTAAACTTATGCTACGCGAAAAGTGCTTAAGGGCAAAATTAAAGACCACAAATTTGAGGGACAAAAATTACCACCTCGAAATAGGGGCATTTGTGCGAATGACCCTTTTCCTTTTACTGGCCCACTATCGACTTTAACTTTCCTTAAGATTTTATTTATTACTTGTTTAAGTTTACTAAGTTGCCTATATTAACTATACTTTGTAGATCAAAATTTGATTACTAGTCCTCCAATGAGTTTGGGAAATAGTTACTTAATGATAAAGGTAAAATAAAAAAATATAAATAACTTTCTCTTGATTTGTTGAAATGGCAAGTAAAAAGGAAAGGCTTGTCTAGTGCGGCGCCCGTGCAATACGTGTCTCCAATGCACAAAAAAATGTAGAATTTAAAAAGAATGTCGGAAAAGAGAAGCACTTCATTTCTTCAGTATTTTGGAAACTTTTGAAGAGAAGAATGATCTAGGGCTTTCACCAATTCACCTAAGATAAGAATCCAATCATTATTACGCTAATACTAGTCTATTACCGCAAGAACCTTCAAAGATTAACCTTCAAGTTTGTTTTTATTATTCTTAGATGCTCATGATCGCTCTTAGTGGGTACGTGTAATAGATTTTCATTCCTAGTTTTTAAGTATTTTCAAGTTTTACTAACAAAATTTCAATTTTATTTTCATGTTCAAACACGATTTCAGCTTCTAAATACTTTTCTTAATTTAATATTGCCTACTATTCCCTCCGGTTTAAAATAAATATCCACTTAGCCTTTTGCACACCCGTTAAGAAAACATAAACTCATAGAAAAAAATTAATTTGACTAAACTAGCCTAAATTAAATACTACTCCTAATTAATATAGTTTCTTGATTACATAAAAATTCACTTATTTTAATAGGGTTAAATTTGGAAGAAAATAATTAATTACTTCTTAAGTGGACGCTTAATTTGCACCAAAATAAAAAGATTAAGTGGACAGAATCGGAGGGAGTATATTTTTTCATATCTCTACCAAATCATATCCAATCGCATATTTCATTGCCATGTATCAGTCATTCAGTTTTAAGACGGTTAAACTGATAAAGGAAAAATAATTATTTCGTGGTAGTTTTTTTTAGCTAGTCAAATTTTTTATCCCTTGTTTATCTGTTAGCACTTTGAAGTGTAGATTGGAAATTTAATTAAAACAAAATGCAACAAACAGGTCGGGCTATCGATCAATAATTGATAGGAATAACACTTTTACCCACTTATATATAAATAGAATGACTAAAAAAAGAGTTTTATATATGAGGAATAGGGGTTGGTTGGAATTCAAATAAAAGAAATGATTGGTGAATATATGTTTGATTTTTAATTATGATTTGATAGTAGGGCCATAGGGGTGACGATAATAAGTTGGCAAGCACATGGGAGTGACTATACATTAAAGAGGTGATTAAGGAATATGGATTTTTAATATGTTGGGAGTTGATTGCTCAAGATTAATTAAGGACTAATAATAAGGAAGGACACCTAACGCCCTTCAATATTCCTTAACGGTAGTTAATTGTTTTTTGCTTTAAGCAAAAGGATTTAAATAATATATACAAATAGAGTAATTTTTTTTATACCATCAGTGTAATTTAACCTTTTTGAGCAGAATAATAATTTCCATTTATCATAATTACTAATCAACACTTATTAAATAGATATACGAAAATCGCTTGAGTAGTTAGAATTTCATTCTAGAAGAGATTTGCGTGGTACATGATTGAAATGTCTCTGTTGTAATTAATTCTTGAATTTTAAAGAAAAGGATTAATTTAGTTGAAATGGAATTTTAAAAGCTTTTATGCAGCAAATATATTTATTTGACAGTAGAATAATTTTTGACAATATAATTGAGCAAAATCTTTGTAGTCCTGCCAACAGACACAAAGTGTGATATACATTGGAGAAACTTGCTGTTAACAGCAAATGAGTACACCATACATTGTACATACAAGAATATTGGTTAATTACCAAAACCACCACCTTTTTGTTTTAATTTTTATTTTGTACTTCTATGTTTTGAATAAACCACCAGCTTATGAAGGCACACATACATGAGCTGTTCTGTCATTACCTTATTATATTTTTCTGGTTGATCAAATGGAAAGATAAGTCACCATATTTGTTAAAGAATCACTGTATCCTATGTCATTATATTTCTTACGGATACAACAACAATTATACAATGTCTCAGTCGCAAACAAATTGGATATATCGATTCTATAAATCCTCATTAATCATATTGCTCGTAATCTTATCATAATTCTATTCTTGCATGAATGTGAACAGTGAGGGAGCTAAGATTTTTACTAACGGGGTTCAAAACTATAAAAATTTAAACATACAAAGAAATCATAGGGATTCAACAACTATTATATATACATAAAAAATTATTTTTTTATTTTTTATACAGTCTACTTATTCACCGAAGGGGATTCGGATGAACCCCCTCGGCCCAACCTAGCTCTGCCCCTAGATGTGAAGCATATACGTAATTAACAAGGATCCCAGAAGGGGCTATTATATGATGAACTTCCTTCTCACTAGCATTTAACTAATTTTATCTATCATTAATGGTGGTAGTAACACAGAAGGTCACCAACTATGAGTAATGATCCCCCAAAGTCACGTTTCTTTGTTTTGTAACAACAAAGTCACCCAGCTTTTTTTATATCACATCAAAAGTCACCCAATAAATATTTGACATTTAATTTAATCCTAATGGACTTTATTTTTTCTCAGTCCACATGGAAAAATAAATCAAGACTGTACATTCTTTTTTTTTTCTTTTGGGTCAAATAGAACAATTTTATTCAACCAACTGGACAAGTTAAGTACAACTAACTCATTGTGACTCTAGAGCTAGATCTCAAAAACAGTGGAAAACTACCAGCTATCAATACTACTAATTCTTGCTAATACATAGCAGTGAATAAGTAGTTAACTAGGAAATCGATTAAGTCTTTGCATTCTTAAGACTTAATAGCCTGGTTAAATACGTCATGGCTTGCAAAATAAATTCATCAGGTGCTCTTATTCTGGTTAATTATTAGTGCTGCCAATATAGGATAGGAACTACGATTTATGGGTCAGAAGGAATGACCACACTTCAAGAACTACATTTACTTAATGTTGTTAAAAAATCCTTATGGACTTCGCCTGAGAGAAGGAAAAAGAAGACGACACGATTTTAATAAAATGATGGGCCAATTTTTTCAGAAAGAGTGACTCGATTTAATTAAGAAAGAATAGGTTTAAGGAAATTTTACATGACATAGCTAACACTAAGAGGTATTTATGGTTAATAACTATCATGTAAGTTAATTACATTTCGTAGCTACATTTTTCATTTCGTAGCTATATGCAGTTGTATATATATGAATTTGGTTTACGTATTGCAAAAGGTGAATACAGTTGTATGTGTATTTATATCTGAATACATATTTTGACTATATTATGATTGCATGTTTGCCAAATGAATTGAATTTTTGATTTTATATGTTATTTGTTTCACTTATATACATAATGTATATGGCTAGGCAGTGTATCCAAATATATTCAAATACACGCGGGAATACCTAAAACTTAGCACCTAATACAACTAAAAAGTGTACTTAAATACACTCAAATACATGCGAATACACCTAAAAACTAGCTATAAAATGTAAATATACAAAACATAGCTACGGGTTGTTGACAACTCTAATTATATAGTCATTTCTGTAAGTTTCTCTAGGTTTAATAAGGGTTAATTTGGGATTGAGTCGGGTTGGATCTTTTTGCCATGTGGACTGAGAAAAAGAAAAAGTCCATGTGGACTAAATTAAATGTCATGTCATACTTTGTTAGCCAAAATATTTATTGGGTGACTTTTGATGTGATATAAAAAAGGTTGGGTGACCTTGTTGTTACAAAACATAGAAACATGACTTTTGGAGATCATTACCCATAATTGAGTGACCTTCTGTGTTACTATCTCTCATTAATGTTATCGGCAAAGTATTCAAGAATTAAAGTAGTTTTTTACCTATATAATACTTTTCTATGCACGGAGTATTATTTTTCGATGAACAATGTATATTCAACTGATGATCATGCTTCCCTACAGGTGAATAAACCCCTAATTAGTGACCACTGGGAAATAAGATACAAGTCTAAGAAAAAATAAAAGAAATAGCAAATCTCCATGAATCATTAGCCCGTTATTATCTAAAATTGGGAATTAGGGCTGTACAGGGCAAACTGATAAACCGCACAAAACCGACAAACCGAACCAAACCGGAAAAAAAACCCGACCATTATAGGGTTGGTTTGGTTTTAACTAAAAAAAGTCAAACCGAACCCAAACCGACCCGATTATAGATATACTACTTTTAAATTATGTTATACATAAAAATATTTATTAAAATGTAATTTATAAATATTTTCTTAAATTTTTTCATAATTTTTGTTTTCTTTCTTACATTTAGATTTGGACTTAAGAAGCCCATCTAAATAATATACAAAAAAAGCCCATAAGGAAATGAACACCAGAAGTCCAAAACGTAATGCAAATGTATCTAAAAAGCCCCAATTCGGCTACAGAACCCTTCTCCCAAAATCAGATATTCAGATCCCTTTCTCATTTCACAAAAGCCATCGTTCTCCTTTTCTCATTTTAGATCTCTCTTTTGCTTTCCTCTCAAATCAGCAACCCTACACGACTCAACTTTACACTATAAGCCTTTTGTTTTTCCTAATTAGCTTTAACGTTTTACAAATTTATTTATATTGCTATCAATTTATTGATTTATTACAAATTACAACTTTTTTATTATATACAGAAATTGTCTTTCGCGATGGAAGCTACAACTTCTGGAACTAAATCGCTAGTGATTGACAACAACCCTCCGATTGTGCCAACAGAATCTCAACAACAACAAGGTAAGAACATTCCTCATCGACGCACTCCTCCTAAAAAGCAAAAAAGAACAACTCCTAAAGAACCTTCTAAATCTGGGAATAGTGGTAGAGAGACTTCCGAGATTTGGGATCACTTCTCCAAATTTAAAGCTAAAGGAGGTAAAATTAGGGCGAAATGCAATTATTGTCCAAAAACGTTTGCTGCCGAAAGCAAGAATGGGACTACTACATTATGGTCACATCTAACTGTTAAATGTAACAAATCTCCCTTTAGAATCGTTGATAAGAGACAAACAACATTAAAAAACCTATTAAAGAAGGTTGGACAGAAGGTCTTTCGGGTTCTAATGAAAGGGTAGTGTATAATGTAGATGAAATTAGGAGGGCCATTGCGGAATTTGTAATTATTGATGAGCAGCCATTTAGAGTTGTAAAGGGAGAAGGCTTTAGGAAATTGATGGCTAAAGCCTTACCAAATTTTGAACTACCTTCTCGTGTTACTGTTGCAAGGCATTGCTTGAGGATTTATCAAGAAGAGAAAGATAAGCTTAAATATCTTATCAAGGACCAACGTGTTTGCCTTACTAGTGACACGTGGACATCACTCCAAAATTTGAGTTATATGGTTGTCACCGCACATTGGATTGATGACCGATGGAATTTACAAAAGAAAATTCTGAACTTTTTTCCAACACCAGATCACAAAGGCGAGACTATTGCTAAAGGAATTGAGGAATGCTTATTGGGTTGGGGCATTGATAACTTGTTTAGAGTAACCGTAGACAATCCGACTGCCAATGATGCTGCCATTAAGCATTTGAAGGTGCTAATGGATGATTGGAATGGGGTAATACTTGGAAATGAATTTTTACATGTTAGGTGTAGTGCTCACATATTGAACTTGATTGTAAAAGAAGGGTTAGATGAACAAATTGAACCCATTTCTCGTGTAAGGAATGTGGTAAAATATGTTAGATCTTCTCCTTCAAGGTTTGCTTCTTTTAAGTCATTTGTTGAAAAAACTAAGATAGACACTCATGGTCTTGTGAGTCTTGATGTTGAAACTAGATGGAACTCGATATATACAATGTTAGATACGTGATCTCTCTCGCTTTCTTAAGGAATTTCGTCATCTATAAAATTTGAAAAAGCCTTTACAAGAATGTATCTGGATGACCATAAATACCAAAAGTATTGTCGAGAAATAAGTGCATTAAGAGGAAATCCATCAGCAAATGACTGGAAGAATGTGAGAGCTTTTGTCAAGTTTCTTGATCTTTTCTACCAGACCACTTTAAATTTTTCAGGGACTTTGTATGTTACTTCCAACTGTTCCTTCCGTGAATTTTTTACTCTTCGAAGTTCTATTAAAAAGTATTCTACATGCGAAGATCTTATTTTGGTTGATATGACAGACAGGATGAAAAGTAAATTTGAGAAGTATTGGGGAAATTTTGAGAATATGAATATGTTATTGCTTGTTGCTGTTGTGTTAGATCCCAGATATAAGATGAAGTATGTAAACTTCACTCTTTCCAAAACATATGGTCCTTTGTTGGGAAGATTAAAGTCGGAAGATGTGGCAAGTGTTTTAACGCATTTGTATGATTCTTACAATAACTCTGTCGTTGATGCTTCTTCTAATGACAATATTGGAGGTGATACTAGCATGAGTGAAACCGATGATTTGTTGGAATTTGAATGGGAGAAACATTTGGCAAACGAGGGAAATATTGCAAAAAATTCTGATCTTCAGATATACTTGATGGATGATGTGGTGAAGAATAAAGATTTTGATATCTTGTCTTGGTGGAAAGTTTCGTCTAGTAAATATCCAGTTGTTTCAAAAATTGCGAGAGATGTTTTTTCTATTCCTATTTCTACTGTTGCATCTGAGTCGACATTTAGTACAGGTGGTCGAATTCTTGATTCTTACCGGAGTTCTTTATCGCCAAAAACAGTAGAAGGTCTAATTTGTACTCAACAATGGCTACGATCACCTTTTAAAGAATACAATTTTCACGACAGTTTGGAAGAAGTCCAGAACATTGAGCAAGTTGATGAAGGTATTGTCAAATAGCATCTGATGAATATTTGCATGCATGACCCTATTTTTTTATCCTGCTCATGTCCTGATGGTACTTATGAACTGCAGCAGTCAGTAGATATGCGATTCTGCTTTGGCTTCCTTCTTCCATGCAGAAACTGAATTGCACCAATAGTCCAATACCATATAATACTTGTTTAAAAAGTGGATATTTGCGAAAATCAGCTGCAGGCCTGCAATAGTAGCAGAAGAAAAAAATATTTGGAATCTATGCCTAAATGCATATATGGTTTCTTTTACTTATTTCTCAAAGAGCTGTTGGTTTTCTTTTATGAATGGAGAAAGAAATCATGGACATATAGCAGACAGAGGGCAACCACCTTTACAGAAATCCCATTTTCTCTCTGATGTCTCATTCTTACTTGGGTTAAACTATGGTGAGGGTTCTGCTAAGACACTAATATATATAGCACAATGCTCAATTCCCAAGTTCTTTTGCTCTTGCCATGGCTGCAGACACCGGTTTGCAGACGATGTCATACTGTGCTGTTAGTCTTTTTAGAATCTGGTTATATTTTTATATATTTATCCAATATATTAATTTATTCTTTTTTCTTGCAGAGTATGGAGACTCACCTTTGAGCATTGATTAGCCAGTTTCGTTCATGATGCACTATCTGTGTGAGAATTGGTATGTCAATTGATTACACTATTCTTTTACAAAAGTTACAGGCTTCTTCTACAAAAAGTTATTTTGTACAGCTCATTTTCTTTGATAGTTATGAATTGGCTGGCACTTATTCTCCTATATTATAACAGTTCCTGCACATTACAACATTGCAGTTGATAGAATTCCTGTTAGTCCCTCTTGCATAGAAAGGAACTGCTTTTGTAGCTTGTGATGTTGTCGACTATGATCATTTTGTGATCTTTCATTAGTCAAGTCATGCTCCACTGGATGCGGCATAGTCAGTTCATTTGTAGAAGTAGTGCTTGTCTCAGGCTGACTTTGCCTCATTTGTATGTAGTCCCATTCTTCTGTGTCAGTTGTATTTGGTCAAGTATTCATGAATAGTGGTTGAGAACTTGTAGAATAGAAAACTATCCCGAATCTATGTGGGAGCATTGGGAAAGGGTCAATCCCATTGTTCTATCTTGGATCATGAATTCTGTAGCCAAGATACCATGTTGTTATTTAAGATAGATGATTATGTGATTGATTCTAGATGAGAGTAGATGAAGAACACATGATTAGAACAATAGAAGAAGAAGAAAGAAGCAGTCCAGTAGAGAAATGAAGAATGTAGGATTGGATTATTGTATTCAATGTGTTAAAATTACAATGTGTAATCCACACACACACACACACACACAAACACACATATATATATATATATATATATATATATATATATATATATATATATATATATATATATATATATGTATGTATGTATGTATAAATACAAGCTACATACTGATCCATAGTTGATAACTTCCATGTAACTAACTACGCTCTATAACTAATCTCTAGGCCAACAGAATAACTCACTCTGTGAAGTCCTAGCTGCTTCATATACACAGTGTATATTTCGTGTATATCAATAATCTGTCACCCTTGTACTCTGCAGCTGCAAACCTCTTAGATTTCTGCACTTATTTCTCTGCTATGTTGATCAGTACCCAGACCAGCATACCTGCAGAAAACAATATCAGTAAAACCAAGTCTGCAGCCCTTCACCAACACTGCACCTCTGTAGCCTCTGTAGTATATTGCACTGCTTTTTCTAGCTGGTGTAAACAACAGTACTTGCTCAATCTTCAAGCTGCAGTGATTCCTTTCAGTTGCTGTATGTATCATGCAGGCTGCAACCTTTGTTTATTTTTTCCCAAATTACATCACCTCATTATTGACAGATTAGTGATGCAACCATCTTCCAGCTTTCGTGTCCTCCTTTTGTTCTTGTGAGTCCATGCTAAACCTGCACTCTCCTTGCCAAGGTACCTGCAAAACAGAAACCAGTGTGAGTAGATAAAGTACCATCATGTTCTCTTCCCATAGGACTTGAACATGATGGCAGTGATCGCTATTGCTCTCCACCTCAACAACCTTATGTCTCCATGTTAACTACTACAACAGTAACTTATTCTCCTGCTGATGACTTATTCCAATTCCTGCTGATGTACAATTTTGTTCTCACACCAGCAACCTGTTTCTCACACCAGCAGTCAAAAGCAGATCTGCACATTACTCCTTATTTCTCCATGTATCATGATTTGCAAATTGCCAAAAACTTCCCTCCACACTAACCAACAACACCAATCAATTTTGCACCTCATCATGATCTGCACATTACTCCTATATTATTTCAGTTGGTAAAAACTAAATTAAATTTCTGCATATTTACATTGCTTTAGTTTCTGCAAGAGAGGCTGATCATTCAAGTATAATCATAAGAAATGAATAAATAAACCAAGATCGTTATAAGCTCCTTTGGAAACCTTTATACCTCCTCTAGAACTACATCTGACTTCACTTTTTATTTTGCTGATGAGGAAATAGAACCAGATATGCAGATTGCTTCCAACATTATGTTGCTTGAGTTTAATTGAGAGTTGAAACAACTTCAGTTGTAATAGTCTAGATGATTTAGAGTATACTCAAACTCTAAGGTGGATTTTTGTTTTTGCTACATCTGACATTTTATGGCCATTTGACATTTTAGCTATTTGACATTTTAGTTATATTATAAAGTTAAAACTTCAAACAGTGTTCTGCCTCCATCTTATATGTTGATATTTTGTACTAGAACTCTTTTTAAGAAGCACTGCTCTGTGCTTTTCATTAGATACTATGAAAAACTCGAGAAACCCGAAAAAACCCGAAAAACCCGAAAAACCCGAGAAAAATTGATATCGAAAAACCCGACTTTTATTGGTTTGGTTTGGTTTATAGATTTAATAACCCGACACAAATGGTTTGGTTTGGTTTGTAAAAAATCCGAACCAACCCGGTCCATGTACACCCCTACTGGGAATCTTTACATAAAATGACGTGTAGCTTTGGCATTTCAGTGGAGAATTTTTTAGTGTTACATTAATGTCTCTTCTGTCATCTTGAAAACGATCTTGATTTTAGCCATTCGCAAAATTATTTGAGGTTTTTCATTTGTTTTCTATTAGCATACGTCAAGTGACAACCCAAATGTACTCATATATCTCTACAATTATTAAACAAATAATAATATCCACAAAATATCCACTCTATCTTTAAATGTTATAGAACACTGTTTGAGGTGGAAGACAGAGTAGCCTAAATAAAAAGTGTCGTGCACAGACAAATTTTTTTTTCTTTTAACTTCCTCGGTCTAACTTGGACTAAACATTTAGCAGGTAAGAAATTTCTACTAATCAGACAAAAGTAAATTTTCACTCACTACCAAAGCGATGTCGCACCTGTACTATTTTTGATGTAATGAAATTTTAGTCTTTGCTAAGGCATCCCTAGACACATTCAATCTCAAGGGTCAATCAGTCCTTTGACCCTAGTGAAAATTGTCGTCAATGGATATCCAAGTTGATAAGTATCATGAGGAATAAGCCGTAAAAAACCATGAGGGTGTTTGAATTGACTTTTTAAAAATGTCTTATAAGTAAGCTAAAAGCCAAAAGCCAAAAGCCAAAAGCCATAAGTTAATCCTGTTAGTGTCAAATTTTTATGATGACAATTTTATTTGTGCAGCTATAATAATTCAATCGCACAAGGAATAAAAGAGCCCACAAGGCAGCCCAAACGAGATGGGCTTACACAAGTTTAACTCAGTGAAAACTTCCCAGCCCTACAATTGGATACTGCGATATTACAAATATTGTGGTGACTAACAAGATACTCTCCAGCAGTACAAAATCAGTTCAAGGAAGGAAAGGATATCTGCGCCATTAAAGAAGGAATATTTCACGGAGTGTAACAATCTTGTTGACTGTTAATGCGGCCTCATCGCACAAGGAAAGAAGCAACAGCTCCAGTCTTATTCTTGGAAATAGGATCACTAATTCCTTTTTCCAAGGATCAAATCCCTTGGGTTGATTTCTCTGCGTGAAGAGCCTAAACAACCATAAAAGGGCTGCTTCACAAAAACAACAAAGCATGCTTAGTCTCATTCCCTTAGTGCTCTGCTTTACTTTTCATAAACATTGTATGTCAGAGTGATTTATAGTGTAAGGAAAAAAGAAAGGAGAGTTATAATATAGCTTGTGAGGCTTTGTATCAAAAATACTAAGAGTGATTTGAGTGTAGACGTAGGAACTCCATTCAAACCTCCATTGTATAACAAAGAGCTACAGAGAACACCCTTGCAACCCAAGGGGATTGGACTAGGATTCACATTGAATTTGAACCAGTATAAAATATTTTGTGTCATTTATCTTTTGTACTTTACTTTAGCATTCTCTGAGCAAACAGTCGACTACTGATTTAACCTAGTCGACTAACAGATCGAAAAATTTACAATTCACCCCCCTCTTGCACTTTCAATTGGTGTTAGAGCAAGGTCTCACTTTCAGTTGCTTAACCGCACGTGAGAAAAGATCAAATGGCTGGATATCAAATTCCTGGAGCAATATTACAAGATGGCCACTCCATAACAAGACCACCATACTTCAATGGTGAACACTATTGTCATTGGAAGGAAAGGTTTAAAATCTTTGTGCAGTCAACTGATTATCAAGCCTGGATTGTGATTAAGAAAGGACCTAAACCTATTCCAAGAGCCGGCACTGAAAACAAGGAAGACACAGATACTTCGACAATTGATCTAGAATCACATGACATTACCAAAGAACAACAAGAGACACTGCAAATAAATGCCAGGGCAATAACTTTGCTCTACTGTGCAATAAGTGGAGAAGAGTATGTAAAAATTTCAAATTGTGACACTGCCAAAGAAATGTGGGATAAACTTGAGGTCACCTATGAAGGAACATCAAAATTAAGGGAAACAAAAATTGATGCTCTATGACACGATTATGAAGCCTTTATGATGAAGGACGATGAGAACATCGAATCAATGTTCACAAGATTCATCAAGATCATTGGAGAACTCAAATCCTTTGGAGTAACTTATACCAACTCTCAACAAGTTACAAAGCTTGTTAGAAGTTTGCCAAATACTTGGGATACCAAAGCAATTGTCCTTGAAGATGGAAATCTGGATAAGTTCACTTATGATGAATTAAGAGGAAATGTGATAGCATTTGAAAAGAATCACATTCAAAGATATTAGAAGGATGAAAAGAAGAAGGTGGTTGCTTTCAAGGCTCAAGTTGAAGAATCTGATGATGACTTTAAAGAAGAAGAAGTGGCCATGATTTCTAGGCATGTGATAGAAGCCACGAGAAGATCAAGAAATAATAGAAAAGGAAGCTCAAACTTTAGAAAAGGTAAGACTTCCACTGGGCAGCAAAAGAATGATGGAAAGTGTTATGAATGTGGAAAATATGGCCATATCGCATCTGAATGTCTTGTGACAAGAAAGAAACCAACTAGAAGTTATCAAAAACAAAGGGCCTTCAGCAGTTGGAGTGAAGATGAAATTTCAGATGAAGAATCTGAAGAGATTGAAAATGTGTGTTTCATGGCTCTCGAAGGAAGCAGTAAGGTAAGTTCCTATCCCTGTTCTAAATGTGAAGAAACTCAAGAATTATTAGATCAAACTCTTATAGACCTAAATAATGTCTTTGATGAATATATGAAACTGAAGAGAGAGAAAAAAGAATGGGAATCAAAATTAGAAATTTGCGAAAAAGAAAAAAATTCAATTCAAAATGAAGTTTACAATTTACAATCTAAAATAGATATTTTACTGAAACCCTCCAGTCATAATTATGCCAAGTCAAACCAGTCAACTTACACAAATAAGTCCACTGGGAATAAGGTCTTACTAATGACTAATACTTTGGGAGGGAAGACCACTATTTTTTTTAAAGACTGATCAATCAACTAGAACCTCTAAGTCGACTGAAAGGAAGTCTGGAATACATAGGTCAACCAATCCTTGTAAAGTTGAAGGAAAACTCTTTCAAACATGTTTTTGTTGTGGAAAACTTGGCCATGACTATCATAACTGTAGATTTCGTTTTTCAACTGCACCTGGTTGGGTATGGAAACCCAAGAAAAGTAAGTGTTTTGAAACTAACCATCAAGGACCCAAGAACCCTTGGGTACCTAAACAAAAGTAAAAATTCTGTTTTGCAGGAACATCACAAGAAAATTAAAAATTCTGTTTTGCAGGAACATCACAAGAAAAGAAAAAAGGGAAAATAGTATCTAGATAGTGCGTGTTCAAGACATATGACATGCGACAAAAGTCTATTCAAATCAGTCGCCGACTTTGATGGAGGATTAGTAACTTTTGGAGACAACTCAACTGGAACGGTAATTGGTATTGGTACTATTACTTTTGATAATTCTTGTGACATTTCAAATGTTTGATTGGTAAAGGGACTTAAGTACAACCTTTTAAGTGTAAGTCAGCTGTGTGACTCTGACCTTGAGATAAGGTTTAGTAAATCAGGTTGTGTCATAGAAGACTCCTCTGGGATAAAAATTCTTCCTGGAAGCAGAAAAAAAAATGTTTATACTTTGGACTCTGTCAAAAATTCTACAGGTCATATATGCCTGGCATCAATGGGAGAAGATTCGTGGATGTGGCACAAGAAGCTTGGTCATGCCAGTATACGCTTAATTGAAAAACTGGCAAGACATGATCTTGTAATAGAATTGTCAAAACTCAACTACACTAAAGATCATTTATGCGATTCGTGTCAAAAAGGTAAACAAACTAGAAACTCTTTTAGTTCAAAAGATATTGTGTCTACATCCAAGCCTTTGCAACTACTTCATATGGATCTTGTTGGTCCTACTAGAACTGCTATCATTGGAGGAAAAAGGTATGCATTTGTTATAATAGATGACTTCTCTCGCTTTACCTGGGTAATATTTCTTGCTCATAAAGATGATACTCTAAAGAATTTTAAGTTTTTTTGTGAGAAAATTCAGCGTGAGAAAGGATATTACATCACTTCCATTAGAAGTGATTATGGAGGAGAATTTGAAAATAAAGCTTTTGAAGAATTCTGCAATGAACAAGGGTACACACACAATTTCTTCTCACCTCGATCTCCACAACAAAATGGTGTGGTTGAACGAAAGAACAGAACTCTTCAAGATATGGCAAGAACAATGATCATAGAAACAAACTTACCACATCACTTTTGGGCCGAAGTGGTAAGTAGAGCTTGTCATATTTTGAACAGATGTCTAATCAGACCAATTCTCAAGAAAACTCCTTATGAGCTATGGACTGGTAAGAAACCAAATATTAGCTACTTTCATCCTTTTGGATGTAAGTGTTTTGTTCACAATAATGGAAAGGAAAATCTTGGTAAGTTTGATCCTCGAAGTGATGAAGGTATATTTCTTGGTTATTCTCCTACTAGTAGATCCTATAGAATTTTTAACAAACGTACTTTATCTATTGAAGAGTCTATTCATGTTGTATTTGATGATACTAATCACATAGCCGAGAAAAGAAAAATTGCAAATGAAGAAGACAGTCAAATACCTACTGCAGTGGTTACAAGACCCACTGAAGAAAAGACATCCTGTGAGTCGACTTCTGATACACCTCAGTCGACTGATGTTACTATTGGAACAATTCCAAACGAATGGAGAAGCGAACCTGACTATCCAAAGAAATTTGTTATTGGAGACATCAATGAAGGGATGAAAACTAGAGCATCTAGTAAAAATAATGTAAATCTGGCTCTTATTTCTCAATATGAACCTGTCACGACCCAACTAAGGGCCATGACGGGTACCCGGGGGCTAACCACTGAGCACCACTCATTCTATTACTCGTCAGACTCATTAAGCGTACATTCATTAATTCTATACCCAAATCATAGAAGAACCATTTTTCATTTTGAAACATAATTGCCTTTATATACATAAGCCCTTCGGCTTTCAAAATAATAATAATATATATGCAATAGCAACCTCGTGAGACCATACTACCCACATCTACGTATCTACGAGCCTCTACTGGAATGCTAGACATATGAACGGGACATGACCCCGTCGTGCCCAAAACATACGTATACATATATACCAAAAGAACAATCATAAGCACCTCCGGACAATAGAGTGCTTGTCACATCCGCTGCTAGTTCCTATGAGTCTGGATCAGGAGCACCTCCCTGTCTACCTGTGGGCATGAACACAGCGTCCAAGGAAAATGGACGTCAGTACGAGTAATGTACCGAGTATGTAAGGCATGAACGATACTACAATCAGGGACACAAGTGTGGATAATAATAGAATGGAAATATAGAGCATATCGTAAGGTAAAAGAGTAACCTGTACATATGAGTGCCTCTTAGGGCGGATGCCATGCATGCTTAGCTTTCCTTTGAAAAACATTTTTTTTTTCATATATATATATATATATATATATATATATATATATATATATATATATATATATATAGAAAATTGAGCATATCATATTGCCGAGGCGTCGGCTCCGACCCATTTAACCACATATGTCCCGCGTCCGGGATGATATTAACCGATGTGGGATTCGCCTAAACCGATGTGGGATTCGCCTAAGGCAAGCCTTACACTTACCTCCCTTTGGGACTCAGCGTTCTTGCTGGGGTTTGCCCCACCACCGACTTTGATACCAACTGATCAGGTGGCTATGCGTCTATAGCGCCTTACCTTTCCCCATATCCCCTATATACATATACATATATAATATACGTAGCATGCATGAGAGCCCAAACAAAAGTGCACCTTATCGGAGTGACGTAAGGTCATGAACCTCCGATTACATTATGGCATCATCCTCATCGCTACGTCTCACCTTGAAGGAACTAATATTATGAGGCGAGACAATAATGAAGAATGGTATCAATGAAATCATAAGCATAAAAATATCTGCATTATGAAGCCATCATTGTCAACCTTATCGTTATGGAGTGTATCTTGTAAGAAGTTCTTGAAGTTCTTCCACTTTCATCTTTAGGGAGGTAAGAAGGTCATGGAAGTATAGGGAAGAAATTATGAAACAAGAGTCATGCCTTTGAAGAAAAGGGGATAGCCTTACATACCTTTTTTGTTTAACTAATCTATCGCGTGCTTGTTCTCCTTTAATGCCCACGTTCTACCTTCAAGAGAATTCGTATCGACATTAGCTAACAATTATAAGAACGGACTTACTAACGCTAGAGAAAATTGGGCAGCATTTCCTTTGTTTATACTACTTTTCCCATGTTCTATATCAGCTCCCAAACGTTCATATCAACATTCACAATATTGTAACCAGCAATCATCATTTATCTACATTTATCACAATTCACCATTCCTCTTCAATTTCTCCACCATTATGGTTATAGCTCATTATTGCGTTTTCCCATATATAATACTTATTCCATGGTCTAAATGTCATTTATAACGTATTCACGATCACAATATACCAACATTCATCATTCATCCCGACCACTATTCAACAATGACACTATTTACTCATTTATTACCCATTTTCTATGTCTTTCTACAATTCAAGTGTCTCAACTTATCAATACCTCAATCATCATGAAAATACCATGAAACTTACCTTAGATTGCTTAGAAACAAGCCTTGGATGGAAATACTCTTCTAGCACCAAAACCTTACTTCTCTTCCTTTGAGTTTTCTTGAGATAGATGGACTTTTACTAAGTTTCACACACTTGTTTTCATGGATTTGAAGTGGTTGATCTTGGATTTCTTTTGATTTTTCTTGTGGATGAATGTTATAGAGAGTATTCTAGAGTTTCTTGACCAAAAATGGTGAAAATATGAGTTGTGGGTCGAGTTTGGTCTATTTAAAGTGGTCCAGAAAATTCTTGACCGACACAACATGCGGCACACTTTGCTAGACGCAAAGCGTGCTTTGCTAAACGCATGTTGTGTCGCAAACCATGCCAAACCTCAAAATTTCACTGGCACACTTTGCTACGCAACTGTGTGGCCGCATGTCATGTTTGCTGGACGCATGTTGCGCCGCAAAGTGCGCCAGAATGTGATATTTTTGCCAAACTCTCTCCGAAACTTGACTCCGATGATCCGACGGGTCTTAAACCTTCCCGAAGCTTACTAAACATGGTTTTTCTCCATTATATACTCAAGATGAACATATCTATTCCCATGTCCTCGAAAAATTTATCCTACTTCCCAAGGCTAGGACAATTTAGCATTCGGCGAAACTCAACGTATGAATACTGGGTAAAAGCTATGGAAGAGGAACTTGATCAATTTGAAAAGAACAAGGTGTGGAATCTAGTTCCCAAACCTGAAAATGCTTCAATCATTGGCACAAAATGGGTATACAGGAACAAACTAAATGAGGCCGGAGAAGTAGTCAGAAACAAAGCCCGACTTGTTGCTCAAGGATACTCACAACAGGAAGGAGTTGACTATGATGAAACTTTTGCTCCTGTTGCCAGGTTGGAATCCATTATAAGTTTGCTTGCATATGCCTCTTTTAAAAAATTCAAACTTTTTTAAATGGATGTCAAAAGTGCTTTTCTAAATGGGTTTATTGAAGAAGAAGTGTATTTCAAATAGCCGCCAGGTTTTGAAAATCTACAATTTCCCTATCACGTTTTTAAATTAAGTAAAGCTTTATATGGTCTTAAACAAGCCCCTAGGGCATGGTATTATCGTTTAAGCTCATTCTTGGTAAGTCACGGCTTCTTTCGAGGAAAGATTGATACAACTCTTTTTATTAAACGATCCTCCTTAGGGAATCTCATTATACAGATATATGTTGATGATATTATTTTTGGAAGCTCTAACCCCTCTATGTGCAAAGAATTCTCTGATCTTATGCAAAGCGAGTTCGAAATGAGTATGATGGGAGAATTAAAATTCTTCTTGGGACTACAAATTCAGCAAACTGACAGTGGAATATTTATATGTCAAGCAAAGTATGCCAAGGAACTCGTTCAAAAATTTTGAATGTCTGACTCAAAAGCTATGGGAACTCCAATGAGTCCGACTTGTACTCTTGATAAGGATGAGACAGGAAAACCTGTTGATGAAACTAAGTATCGCGGTATGATTGGATCGTTGCTTTACCTAACTGCTAGTCGACCAGATATTATGTTTAGTGTGTGCAGGTGTGCTAGATTCCAAGCTGCTCCAAAGGAATCTCATCTTACTGCTGTCAAGCGTATTATTAGATACCTTCATGGAACAACTAATTATAATTTATGGTATCCTAACACCAACGATTTTACACTTGAAGGTTTTCAGATGCAGACTTTGCAGGTGATAAAGATTATAGAAAAAGTACCAGTGGTACTTGCCAGCTTATAGGAAAATCTCTTATTTCCTGGAATAGCAAAAAACAGGGATCAGTCTCTCTCTCTACCACTGAGGCTGAATACATTGCTGTTGGTCAATGTTGCACACAGTTAATTTGGATGTCTTATCAACTAAATGATTATGACTTGTTTTTTAAACCTATAAAAATTTTCTATGATAATTCGAGTGCTATTTGTCTGTCCAAAAATCCCGTGCATCATTCTAGGGCCAAGCATATAGATATTAAGCATCATTTTATCAGAAATCATGTTGCTCAGGGAAATTTTGAAATAGTTTTTGTTAACACTGAAAACCAGCTTGCTGATATTTTTACTAAACCTCTTCTTGAAGAACGTTTCTGCATGCTAAGAAGATCTTTGGGAATTATTGATCAATCTGTCTATTTTTTTTCGTGTAGTCATCCATGCCATAATTTTTGACTATTCAAAATCCTTGCCATAAATTGTATTTCCATCCCCATTATGACCGTCCCATCTTCCCATGTTTTACTTTTCTTTTACCTTCCCCATAAAATTTTTTCCCTTTTCCTACATATCCCCATAAAATCTTTTCCCTTTTCCCCTTTTCTTCTCTTCTTCATCTTTACCCTTCCCCGCCAAACCCTCCTGTTTGCGTCTCGTCTCTTCAATGGTGAAAACTCAGAAAACCCACCTTCTCTCCACCCGCCAAAGTTCCAGGCTAAAGGAAATTGGTAAGAGCCTCTCTCCTGCTCCTCATAACTCAAACTCCGGCGACTCCTCTTCCTCTGACGCCTCCGACTCCGTTCCAATTTGCAATCTTGGCAAGCGAGCTTTTGCTGATGTTGCATGTTCAACCTCCTCAAAGAAACGCAAAACCATCACTGATAGACCCCTTGATCTTCGCAAAATTTTTTGGGATGACTACCATCAAGAACTCTTCTCGTCTCTTGAAGACAAAAACATTGTATCTGGTAGGATTGTTGATCTTGACCATATGATTTCTCTGTGTTGTAAGATAAAACATTTATTTGTCTATCAAGGTTGGGAAATTTTTTTCACAACCCCTTCTCATGTGTATGAAACACCTGTTCGTATGTTTTATGAAAATCTCCGGTCCTCTAAGGCTAATGAACTCGAAACCATGGTCCTTGGTACCCACATTGTATTAAATTGCTCTGTCCTTGACTCTATTCTTGGTTGCACCTGTTCTGGGTTTTTCGAAATTCCAAAAAATTCCTCGCCTGAATCTCTTGAAGTCTCCTTTGATGATGTTAAGAAACCCTTTCAAATTCCACCTCTGTCCCTGCTCTAATTGGTCCGTCTAACATCTCTTTTGAGGCTCGTGTGTTGGCTCATATGGTTGCGACTACTATTGTCCCTCGTGCTGGGTCCTACTCTACTATCTCCCAACGTGATGCCATCTTTGCTTTTTTCCTTCTCTCCAAGAAGAAAATCAATTTGTCCTCCATAGTCATCAAGTACATGATTGAGTGTGCGTCAAATCCTTCTAGCCTCCCATATGGTATGCTCATCTCTCGCATACTTGAAGTCCACAAAATTGACTTAGTCGACTATCCCGTTACTCTCATTAAGCAGTGTTACAACTCTAGGGCGTTTGGTAGCATGGGGTATGTCTTGAGCAATGAATCTTGGGTGCTAAAGGAGGTCTATGATGCATCTCAACCTGGTCCCTCCACCAAATTGAAAAAATCAGATCCTTCTGTCATCTCTACTGAATGTTATGCAGACCTTCTCTCTAAAATTTCCTCTATGGATGCGAAGATTGAGTCCATCAAAGACTTAATGGAATCCACTTTGTTTCAAGTCGAGAAAATTCGTGATACGACAAAGGAAACGGGTACTGATGTCTCTAAGCTGCGGGTTAAACTGGATGCTGTGATAAAAAAAGCTGTCAAATTGTCCGCCAAGCTTCAAGCCAGTGTTGGTGCCATGCCTGAACGTCTTACTACTCCGTTGACTGAAATGAAGGATGATATTATGAATACCTTGGGTTATTTCCTTCGTCGTCCCGTGTTCCGACGCCAGGAGTAGTTCTTTTAAATCTGGTTATTTTTGGTCTGTTTAAACAATGTTTTTGTGGACCCTAAGTTCGTTTGTTTTTGTGTTGCACTTTGGTTTACTCTTTTTGTGCTGATTGGTTCAGCATCTTACTAATGTTCTAAGCCTATATATCATCTGTGTCCGTGTCTATAGCTGTTTATGTATCTATTTTTTTTGAGTGATGCCTAAGGGGGAGAAATAGACAGTCAACTGTTCAGGGGGAGCTTGCAACGACAAGTCAACTGATCAGGCTAATCAGGGGGAGCCTCCACCTATTCTGGGGGAGCATCTGCCACAGGGAAGTTGACTACATCTCATTTAAAATTGTCATCCTCAAAAAAGGGGGAGATTGTTAGTGTCAAGTTTTTATGATGACAATTTTATTTGTGCAGCTATAATAATTGAATCGCACAAGGAATAAAAGAGCCCACAAGCCAGCCCAAACGAGATGGGCTTACACAAGTTTAACTCAGTGAAAACTTCCCAGCCCTACAATTGGATACTGCGATATTACAAATATTGTGGTGGCTGACAAGATACTCTCCAGCAGTACAAAATCAGTTCAAGGAAGGAAAGGATATCTGCGCCATTAAAGAAGGAATATTCCACGGAGGGTAACAATCTTGTTGACTGTTAATGCGGCCTCATCGCACAAGGAAAGAAGCAACAGCTCCAGCCTTATTCTTGGAAATAGGATCACTAATTCCTTTTTCCAAGGATCAAATCCCTTGGGTTGATTTCTCTGCGTGAAGAGCCTAAACAGCCATAAAAGGGCTGCTTCACAAAAACAACAAAGCATGCTTAGTCTCATTCCCTTAGTGCTCTGCTTTACTTTTCATAAACATTGTATGTCAGAGTGATTTATAGTGTAAGGAAAAAAAAAGGAGAGTTATAATATAGCTTGTGAGGCTTTGTATCAAAAAGACTAAGAGTGATTTGAGTGTAGACGTAGGAACTCCATTCAAACCTCCATTGTATAACAAAGAGCTGCAGAGAACACCCTTGCAACCCAAGGGGACTGGACTAGGATTCACATTGAATTTGAGCCAGTATAAAATACTTTGTGTCATTTATCTTCTGCACTTTACTTTAGCATTCTCTGAGCAAACAGTCGACTACTGATTTAACCTAGTTAACTAACAGATCGAAAAATTTACAATTCACCCCCCCTCTTGCACTTTCAAATCCTACCTAACTTTTGATTTTTGATTTATTTTTGTACCTTTTTAGCCTAAAAATAAGTGCTTAAAAGCACTTTCTATCTCACCCAAACACCTCAAAAAGTAAAAGAAACCTTAAAAGCCAAAAATCACTTAAAATACGCCAATCCAAACACCTTCCATGCTTAGTTACCCGTTGTTGTAGTTAATTGATGGTGTTGAATGTTAAAATCCCAAATTTATCTCACTTGGCTAGCTTAAGCTACTTTAAGCCATCAAGCTGACAAGTAGCAAATTTTCCATTCTATTAATCCAAGTCCAAATCAATTTATGACATATATAACTGGGAGCTAGTAGCAACTGCCAAAATCCTTTCATTTCTTGATGGTGATTGCCTGGTTTTGTTCATCATCCTCTCCCACTTGTCTACCATCATCGTAGGGATGGAGCCATCATCATAGTTATTGGTTAGGAAGAATCTAATTATTTAGGCTCAAATTTTGTATTTGTGTTAAATTTTTATTTAATGTGTCTAGATAATCTATTCAAAATCAAGTCAAGCAAAAAAAATTGTGATTCAGAACCCATAAACAAAAAATTCCAGCTCTGTGTCTACATCATCTGCATGCCTAGATTCCCTTTGAATCAAAATATGTGACATTGACATCCAACATTTATATAGCCCAATTGTCATTTGAGTATAGCTGAAAGAAAATTTAATTTGCTTTATGACGCAAATATTATAACAGAACTCTCCAAGCACTTTATGTTTTTTAAGCTATTTGTTGGATATTTGCGTCTAGGTTGTGGGTCGCCCATATGGACTGACCCGACAAGTCCCAACCCGTTTAAAATAAATAAACCTAAAGAAAGTTATGTAGGGAAGTTCTGTAACTCTTAAAAACTACAGCTACATAATATAGTTCATGCCATCTATAATTTTCCTGACAACTTCTCTTCTCCAAATTCTCTTCTTCAATAGAGATATTCATCTCTCAAATCCTCCCTGATAAACACACTTCAAGAAAAACAAGGTATCTCTATCTTCTGCATTTGGCTACATAATACCAACTTTTGTTCAATAGAACAGTCAAAAAAGCATTAGAACTGACAACCTTGATAAAAAGATGCATAGCAAAACTTAGATTTTACAATCTTTGCATACATTTGTCGTCTCTGGCACCCTGGTCAGATTCATCAGTAGAATAGATGCCATTGTCTGCAATAATAACTGCAGCAGCTTAAGAAATCAGTAAAGCAAATTAATTATAATCTGCAAACTTTTAAGGAGAATCATAAATAAGCCGCAACGAAAAAGGCTAAATAAAATGCAAGTTGTAAAATTTTCTCTTCAGAGAGTGATTAACTCATTCCCTGATATCAATCGAATTGCATTGTTCTTTTCCCTCCTATAATCACGCGATAGTCACATCGAGAGGACTTGGACTGAGGAGCAGCAACTAGTGATCCATTCGATTGAACTAACCCTTAGTGGTAGCCTAATTGAAGAATTTGAGCAATTAATTTTAACAGCCTGGATTCTAGATAAGTAATGATATGTACCTTATCATATAAACATCACAATCAGTTTGAGATTAATCCACTTGGAGGTGGCTTAACTTGTCACAATCCAAGCCCATGACACGTAGTGTATGCTTTGACCTAACAGGTATCACAGATTTGTCCCTTGATCTACACTATCATCGAGTCCAAAAGCGCCCTTACCTTGTGAATTTGAGCTATGCCTTATAAAGCCCTTCACTTTTCTCTCTCATTCCCATATAGGATTCGCCTAAGCTGTCATGTGCACCTCATCTTCAGAAGCTGCCAGCCTAGAAGTCTGGCAGTCCTGCTTGACCTGGCCTCCATTAAAGGTGTCACATAACTAGTCGCAGAAAATCAATCATTGGTTACTGTTGTCTTCTTAATTAACAAATTTATTCCAACTCTATTAATATTTCAACAGAGGGGTCAATAGAAATGACAAGTTTTGCAGAGAAGGGGATGCTCTTGCAAAATGCTTCCCATTATCATGTATTTGATGAACCATCTACCTTATTTCCACGGGAAAAGGAAAACCAACTATGTGGATATTGAACTTCATCAATATTTGATCTCCTTGAGTTCTAATATGATTCTTTTTAATTTCTTCTGCTATTCACATTTCTAATAAAAGGAGATGCACCAGGTAAGCCATTTTAGTAGAGTTATTTCATCCATTTTAGTGATTTATAAATATACTACACAGTTGTCATTGACAAATAAGACCATTTCTAATAATTTAGCTAGATGTTTTCCTTCTTCCACCTCTAGATTCTCTTCTCGAATTACTCTCAGGGCCGAGTTCTTGAAATCTTGAACTTAATACATTTCCTGAATTCAATTTTACATCACTTTTGGTATAATAGTGCAATGCTTTTTATATTTCTATTTAAAAACTAAAAAGTTTAATCATATATTCAAACAAGATATACAAATTACTAATAGATTGAATGAAATCTCAATTAAATTATTTTGAATCCTTTTATTTGCGTGGAGCTGGATGAGAAGAAACTCTCACATCCAGTTCTGTAGCAGAGAGGGAATTCAGAAACAACCATAAAAAATAACCCCGAAAGAACCAAATTTCCTAAAAAACATAGCGGAAGAATGAAGGGAATATCTTATCGAGGTAATCATATTTATTTCGGTATAAATATGCTCTGAGTTTCCTAATAAAAAGAATTCGGGGACATAGAAACTGTTACATCTTGGAAATTTCGTGTCGTTTGTATTATGAGTAAACTAGCGCAATTCTAAAGTGAATATGAAGCCATCATAAGGTTGAGGACATTATATAATAATTCCAAGTATGTGCCTTAAGGTTTCAGAGTCATATGTAGTGACGAAAGTATGTTCGTTGAAGGAATTGGAAATTTGAATCATGTTTTGGGAAGGTTTCGTATTGTTTGAGTTATGCATTGTGTGGTAATGTCTTAGAGAAGGGGGGGGGGGGGGGGAGATATAAGGCCCCTTAGATGGTTAATGAAGTATTATACAAGTGCAAAGAAGGTTTCATAAGGATTGGAGGTCAAACGAATCAAAAGAGCGCATTTTCGCGAAACCGGGGAAATTGGGGCCATATGCGGCGGCACACACAGTATGCTGGACCGCATATGGGCAGAAAACTCCCCAAATTTGCAACCCTCACTTCCTAGCCTCCTCCTTAAGGAGAGGATGGGAGATGCGGCCGCATCTCCCATATGCGACGCCACATCTCCACCGCAAGTGGGTGCGGGGGAGGGACCTTGCCACCTTTTTAAATCCCAAGAGACCCCATTTTCATACCAACCTGCCACATTTAGTTCCCTACACTTCTAGAGAGTTCTTAAAGGTTCCATAACACTCCAAACTTTTCCATATCATCAAGAGAGAAGATCAACATCAAAACCCAAAGAGAATCCATGGAAGGTGATTGTTCTTGCTTCTCTTCAAAGTTATGATGAAGTTGGTCTTGAAAGGAGTTGGGGAAGGTGAAGTTCTTCTATAATAAGGTATGATATTCCTATTATTTTCATGATTGAGTTGATATAAAGGTTTAGTGACCTTTGGAAAGGAAACAAATTAAAGTGGAGAAGTCATAAATGTTGAAGTGAAGAAGATGACTATGAAATGAAATTAAAAAGGGAATTTTGGGTAAATTTGAGATTTAATTGAACGTAACTTCTTGAATATGGTATTATGAATGTTATTATAGTCGTTTGGGAGTTGATTTGTAATTTGGTGGAAGTTGATAAAATAGGGGAAATGCCGCCCAAATTTCGTTAGCCCGTTAATTGCACTAGTTTGAACTTAAGAATGTTTTCAAGACTTCACGTTAGTGTGAATCCTTGTGAATGTAGATTTTGCGGACTTTGGAGGAGAACGTTAAATAGTTAAGAAGATGAAAAGATATGTAAGGATAGCCCTTCTTTCTAAAGGCATGATTTCCTTATTGTGAACGTATACATGATATCCATAACATTCCTATTCCTATAAATGCTAGAAGCTCATAATTCTCAAGAATTCTCACGATATTGTTGACAATGTTCTTTGTGATGATAATGATAACGATTATGATGATGATTTCAATTCTAGAGATGCCATCTAAGATATTCGCAATGTCCTCCTAGAAATGTTAGAGGTTCATGAATATCAATATTCTTGAGATATTATTGGTAAAAGCTCTTCATAGTGATGATGATAATGATGATGATGATGACGATAGTGGTTCCATAATAGAAATCGGGGGTTTACCGACTTCATGTCACCCCGACGGAGTTGTAATGTTTCTCTCGGATACTTGTGTATGTCATATATGTATGTAGCTATGTTGTGACACCGTGCTTATATGGCCGGGTATGACATCTATTGCTTGCACACCACTGCAGTTGGGTACGGACAACGACGAGCCTTGTTATGGCTGGGTATGGATGACATTGAACCTACATGGTTGGGTATGGTATCATTATATGTATATGTATGGAGTGTGTCCTTTAGAGAAAGGTTGAGTAAACATGATGAACGTCTTAAAAGGTATTATGAGGTATAAATGATTCATTTATCTTATGTTATTCTTCATGCTTTTATCATATAGTTCATGCCTTACATACTCAATACATTGTTCGTACTGACGTCCTTTTGTTTGTGGACGTTGCGTTCATGCTCGCAGGTAGACAGGGAGACAGACCAGACCTTTAGGCTGCTTCATCAGTGATTTCATAGAGGTGCTCCATTTGATCCGGAGCTGCAATAGTTGGTATTAAACTTTTGGTGTACATATATGGGCATGGCGGGGTCCTGTCCCATCTTTATTATTCTATGTACTCTTCGTAGAGGCTCGTAGAAATTTGTGTATAGCTAGGTATCTCTCAGCTTTGAAGGCTCATATTTTATATATCATTTTGATAGCCTTGTCGGCTTGTGTATATATAGGCATAGTTGATGATATTTATATAAAATGGTGCCTCAGTCCGAGGGAATTTGTGTTATTAATGCATGGTAATTATGAGTTAGCCATGTGGTTCACCTAGATATGATTATGAAAGTATGATGAGAGGTGCGCGACAGGTTAACTCCGGGTGCCCGTCATGGCCCTCCGGTTGGGTCGTGACAGAAACTTCCTACTATAAGAGAGATTCCTTGGGACCGGGTGTCACACCCCAACCTGATAGGGCATGATGGGAACCCAACCCTTACTTAGAGCTGAGCGAACCCGCTGGTTCTCGTTATTCTCATAATCTCACAGGACTCTTAAGTCATGAAATGAAATGCATAATGAAAGCTTTTCGAAAACATTCTTTTCGTCTTTGTTGAATCAAATAAAATCTGTAATCATATGAATCTGTAAAGTAATGCATAATTACACATCGACTTAAATAGCCGCTTACAAGACTGGCATACTGTATACATGACTCTGTCTGCAAAGTCTCTAACATAAATCAATATACCATGACATAGATACTCTGACTCGGCAACACTCCGGAAGAAAATGGAGCTCGCCAATCCAGCTGGAACATCTTCTAGCAATATTTTCTACTCATCTGTATACACCTGCGTGGCATGAAACGCAGCGTCCACAAGAAGGGACGTCAGTACGAATAATGTACTGAGTATGTAAGGCATGAGTAACAACATAACATAGATATGAAAAGTAATAAGGAATAAGAGAGATAACCTGTACATCTGGATGCCTCGTAAGGCGGATGTCATGCATGCTTAGCCTTTAACAAAAAACATTTCAATACATATACATAGTAACATGCCCGGCCATTAAGGCGCGGTGTCATATATATAATATCATGCCCGGCCATGAAGGCTCGGTGTTATCATCATTAGCCTGCGTCCAGGCCTCCCGCGTCCGGGGCAATATCATTACATGCCCACTGCAGTGGTGTGCACATCTACGTGCCATGCCCGGCCGACTATAGCTCGGCGCGGTGTGAGAAAATACATACATATATATAAAGCATGCATGAGAGCCAAACAAAAGCTATAAATACATCGGAGTGACGTAAGGTCGGTAACCTCCGATTGTGTTATGGAATAATCATCGTCGCTTTGTCTCACCTTGAAGGAACAATTATTATAAGGTGAGACTATCAATGAAGAATAGCAATAAGAGAAAACATAGAATAAGATCATAAATCTCATAAGACATCAATTCATATACTTTTGGAATCTTAAAAAAAATAGTCATCATCCATGAATAAAATTGAGACATCAAGAAATAGTTCAACATTCTTATATCGTCATTTAAAATCATAAACTTGGAACCTTTTAACATGAAATCATTCTCATCATAGAAATATTCTCACCCTTGACATCATCGTCGTCATTGTAAAACATATCCATCGTTGTTGTCATAAAAGCTTACGGAGTCATAAACCTCTGGTTTAGGAACTACGAACATTTTGGAAACATTCATGAATTATTAGGAAAGGGGTTATGGCTTGGAATCATGAACATCTAACTCTTGGAAATACGGAGGCTATGAAAACATATATGGAATTATAATCATAGGAATCATGCCTTTGAAAGAAAGGGACGAGCCTTAACATACCTGGAAGATAATTCCTCGACTTCCAACTCACTTCCTGTCTTGCAATTCACTTAAGCTTATTCGTAGCCTCGTAATCTACATATACAACCATTCATACTACTGTTAGGATCATCATCATACGCTCGTCTTAAGCCTTTAATTAAAATCCTTTTAGATTCTGTCGAAATTCGGGCAGCATCTCCCCTGTTTATATGCCTAGCCCGAAATCATTATATCAGCAACCAGTCAACAACAACCATACCAACATGATCAACACCATTATCCATACCAATATACTTCCTAAAACATCCCACACGATGTTTTCTAAATTTCTCAACTAACCAACTTGCGATACGACTTTTTAATAACTTTATTTCCGTAAAGAAGCCGAAATTAATACCAACAACATCAATAACAACATTCTCAACATCCTACAAGATAAATATATATATGTATTATCCAAAATTCTCTTCAAACCTCAATCCATAATTCAACAACATCAACACAACAAAATATAACCTTTATTCTTGAAATTATTCCTTAATTCATATTGATAGAGAAAGAGATTCAACAATTCATACCTTATTTTTATGAAGGTAGCAAAATCTTCACTATTTTCTTGTTCCCAAGCCACTCCAACACCAAACGAAATTATATTCGTGACTACGCGTTACCCGGACCTCGATTGATATTCCGTAGCTTGAAATTTTGCTCAAAATCTTCAATTTTATGTGATGTAAGAGACCCTTTTGTGTGCTAAAAATTCTGGAACTTTTTGGACATTTTTGGATGATAAAAATGGGGGTTTGGCCCTTTTTATAAGGGCTGAGGCGGCGTCACTGTAGCTACAGTACTGTAGCAGTCATGTTTCTGCGTCGACAGCTCAGTTTGTAATGTCTATAATTCTCTACTCCGATATCCTATCGACGAGTGGTTTGTTGCATTAAAAACTAGACTTGACGAAATACATTTTAGGCTTTTGTTCCACCTTAAAACCCCTAATATGCTAGGAGATATGCCCCTCCAAAGTTGACTAAAAATCTGCCTAACATTTCTCAAATTTTCGTCAAACTTATTTTCTTCAATTTGCTTAACCTCGAAACCTTCCGAAACTCTTCATACACGATATTTATCATTTATTATACATGATAATGGCCATATTCTTGTGTTTCAAAATAGTCTTTCCCGATTACGACTTACGAGATCGTAATTCGTCCTTTACTTAAACAATATACTTAATAATGCCTCGTTCCTCATATTCCAAAGTTGTTTTACCTAGTCGTAACTCGACATACTTACATTCAAATTTAACCAGTGCTTCTCCGAAGTACGGGGTGTAACACCGGGAAGGGAAAGAATCTTGAAAGACTGAGCGCCCGACTAGTGATTAGATTGGGAGGGCTAGTGTCCTGGTACCAAATAATGGACTATTCAAGATCTTCTGGATGAATTAGGAGGCTAACACATCTTTTTTACGGCCAATCTATAATCTTGCTATCATCAGATCAAGGTGCCCCTCAGCTAATATAACGTCTTCAAGATAGCCTTTAGGGCTTAGTTTGGGCACTATGAATATCTTGTAATGTCCTTAAGTTGACTTGATTAATGCTCCACATATATACCCTCCAAAGTCATGAATCACATATGCTTTTCCTAGCTTCTCTTATGACATTATTATCTTAAAGAAATGTCTTACAGATTATCTTGTTTACTTGATGTATGAAAAAGAATCTAAGAGTTTCTTTGGAGGGCAAAAGATAATTTAACTAAGCCACTATATACCAAAAGCAGGAGTTGCAACTGATTTAGATCCTAAGAAAATATAATAATTATTGTGACCCATTCCTACTATATATTCTAAATCAACCTAGTGGTATTTTAGTGTTGGCTGGTAGTTTTTTTTTTTCCGGTTTCCACCCGATGTCTGGTACCCGCATTGGAGCCCGACTATATCTGGATTTGCGGGGAAACGCTCCCTACCAAGGATTGTTCCATACACAGAGCTCAAACCCGAGACCTCTAGTTAAGGGAGGGCGCCGTGTTGGCTGGTAGTTGCGTAGCCACATACGATTAAGGTCTGTTGGTTGAAGTCCACTCTTAAAATTTTTATTGTGTAAACAGGAAATTATACTAAATATAGGGCAGCCCGGTTAAAATTGTACTAAATATATAGGTCAAAATTACTTTATACATAAGTGAACCCACCAAGTTTGTTGTTCCAGTAATAAAACATGCAAAAAATATACTCATAATCTAAAATAGAAAGTGTGTATCCCAACAGAGACATCAAAAAACTTTGAAATGTGAGAAACCATGGACTATTACAATCACAAACATTGTATTACTTCTTTTCAGTACATAAGCCTAGATATTTCTCCACTCACAAACCATGGATCAATTTTCTCTGAACATATTGAGGACATGAGTAAGTACAAAAAATACTTGAAAACAGGCAACTGATTGATTGAGTAGTCTATTAACTTAGAAGGTAAAACAAGAGGCCCCTGAGCGAAGGTACGAGAAGATTTTCCACAATATTTTCTATTTCAAAGGTCACATTTTCCCCCTCAAAAATCTATTTTCTCATCAAATCCTACCTTAATTAGTCCAAAGTCTATCAAGATTGCTCATAAGTTCATGAAAAACATGTTCCGCGCAGTAACAGAGTTCATTACCCTGGTAACTAACACGAGCCAAGATTTTAAGGTATATCAAAATCAAGAAACATAGACAGAAAATAGAAAACTACTGCAGGGCAATAAGCAAACAAAAACATCAAAAATTATAAGAAATTGAACTCCAAACGACACCCAAAAATTAAAACAAAAATGCTAAGTAAATTCCAAAGACAGTATGAAGATACCAAATCAATATTCTCTAGAAATCTAACCAACTTGACATGCCCATCACGAAAGAACTCAGAAAAGCTAAGAGAAATTCAACAATCCACACACTAACAGGATCAGAAATTTTGAAACGAGTTCAGAATACAAGGCAAAAAACATGAGCATGGAAAACAAAATGCACAAGCTGAATGAGAAGGAGAAATCTAACAATTTATATGCATTTGTGAACGACTTTGATTAGCCTTTAATCCTTAGCCCATTCATGATCTTCTTTACCGTTGCCAACATTTTGAGCCATTTCATGAGATGGTTACTCACTATATAATCAAGGTTTTCCTTTGGCTAAGTGTGGAAAAATACAGAGACAAACTCCTTCACTTTTCTTCTCTTGTGCTGGGTTTTTCTTTTGTTGATCTTTGTTAGATTCTAGCTCCTAGTTTTGTATTTAGAAGAGCTTGTTGAATCCTGGGAGATACACCCATACCAGGTGAAATAATCTTAAGGACAACGTCTTAATTGACATGCCTCAAGCTTTCAAGATTTTCTATACAAGGGTTTGTGATCAAGTATTTTCCGACAATGTTCGTGATGAAGTATTTTCCGTAAGATTTACAACATGCCCTTCCCGAAAAAGATCTGGTAACGACCCATCATACTTAACCAAAGTATCAGTAATCAAATCAGTTATCACAAATTCCATTTCTGGGGAATTGGGTATTGGTGTTAAACTATTTTCTAGTACTAATCCACCGTGCCGAAATTTGGATTTCGTGGGGTTCTCAGCATGCTTTGATAGAGCATCTGTAGGGGTTACATAGAATACAAGTTGTTCTTGGAATTGGTTAAGGACTATTACTATGAATGCTGCTATGCAACTGAATGTGATGGAATAGGTCCACAGACGGCGGGTTTGGAGTTGACGGGCTCTGGCTTCGATATGAGGCTGGGTTGAAGGGTGGGATCGGGCAGGGCGGGATAGTGTGGAGGAGAAGGATTGGAGGGTGAAAATGGTTTGGTTGGTATTGAAATGGGGAAATACTAAAGGTTGCGATTGGTGGTGGAGAAGTGAAATCAAAGGGTGAGATTTGGGGAGAGAGATGGTGGTGGCGGAATGAAGACGGGAAGCTAGACGAGAAGCTAAACGAGAAGCTAAACGAGAAGAGAGTTTTGAAGACATTGAGATTTTCTGGAATTTATCGGCTCGTGGGTGGAGATATTGAGGAGGGAATAAAGGTTAGGGGTGGACTTTCGGTATTTGGTTCGGTATTTTCAAAGTTCAGTTTCGGTTAATTCGGAAACCGGTAATTGAAAGTATATACCAAATACCGTGTAAAGAGCATGTTTACCCCGAATTCAGAAAATCAATTAAATTTGTAAGTAGGTATAGGATATGTGCTTTGGGTCTTGATGTTTGGTAGATAGAGAGAATATGTATATGAGAGTTCTTTAATAAAACGGCTACTGATGACAATTTTCTATGAGTGTAAACGTTTATGAACAATGTGAAACACTTGATGGAAGAAACACAATAATAATGGAAACAAACGGCCTTGGCCGAATCAAATATTGAGAGAGAGATTGTATATATGAATTCTTCTATTATAAGTGTTCTTGGAAAGCAAAAGGAACCAACCCCTACAAAGGAGGGGGATGTGCTCTATTTATAGTGTGACCCCCATGGGTCTCATACAATGTAAACTAATAAAATAATAATAACAAGGACAGCTCTGCACGGATTTGGTGGGATTAGACTGACGGCGCCGTCTGACACACGCATGGTGGGTAGTTGACCATGACTGGACGTTACTGGCGCGTGGCCTGCCTACAACGGCCACACGGACCAACGGCTACTCGGACAAATGGCTACACGGACCAACGACCATGAATGCTCGAGTCACCGGGCTTGGCTGTTTCAACGATGCAGAAGGCAGATCAGTCGGTGCCCTCACTCAGCTCCGGCCCAGGCACTACTCCGGTCAAGGGCAAATAGTATCCGGCACATTCTCATTCCTTCCTCCGGTTCCTCGTTCCACCGGTTTGACTTATATCCGGTTTTTACCGTGTACAGATAGCCCCCACACTTCCCGGATCTCCGGTCTACCGGAGTAACGGGAGGTGGATAATTTCTGAAACCGGTGATTTTGTCAGCTCGTCGTTATCTTCTTATTTTGGCGGGAATGGGTGCGTAATGCCTCCCCTTTTATCGGCCACGTGTCCCGCCCCGGATGGCCTGCCTCTGCCAACCGCCTTTTGCACGTCATTTCGAGTCACTTCGAATTAATGATGGGACACGTGGCGCCCCTTGATTGGCCGTCCTCGGTAACTGTTCCTCTTCTTAGCCTATATAAGGCTCTTTACCTCCTCATTTTTTCACTTTCACTCTTTTGTTCTTCTTCAACTTCACTCCCTTTTCTGTGCTCTTCCATCTACACTACATACAATCAACTTCCTATTTGATCTGCAGTTGGTTCATTGCTTCACACAATCGTGCAAAAGAACCAATTTTGTCTCCCTTTCTCTCAGTCATCACCAGTTCCTTCATTTTTCTTAAGTCCCTCTCTTGAACCTCCCTTCTTTCCTATTCCCAAGATGTCCGAATCCACTTCCCATGATGCTCCACTGGTATCATCCCCGGGGGCCGAGCCTGCGTCTCTGGCTAAATTCGAGCCCACGGCTTCGGATATCATACCGGCTAAATTCGATTTCAACAAAGACCTTGAGGTCGAAAAGCCTTCCTCCGTTTCAGACAGGGGATTCGACGTGAGGCGGTATCCCTCATCTATCACCGAGGAGAAGCTCGACACAGTCCGGGCCGATTGCGGGTGGGACACCTGTCTGGTTCGGGTGTTAGCCCCCGGACCAGACGAATCCGTTACCGACCATCGTGAAGGGTTTCTGTATGTTTACACATACCCCTTCACTCTCAAACTCGACCCTCCGGTGGATCCGGTCATTCTCGACATGTGCCGGATTTACGGCGTTACGTTGGCTCAAATCGACCCAAATGTTTGGTGGGTCGTAGCGTGTCTCTGGTTGTTGGCCAACAACGCCGAAAAGGAGTTCTCACTGGCCCACCTGATACGCCTATACTCCCCGAGGCTGTTCCGGGGTGGCGTAATGAAACTGGCCAAGCGCAGCCGGAATCCATTCTTGTCGAAAATGGATGAAGACAGAGACCGGGGATGGTTGGAGCGATACGTCCAGGTGAAGACCGAGGACATTATTCCAGCCGACCACATGCCTTTCCCGGAGAAGTGGAACAACAAGCGTAGGTCCGAAGTCTCGAATAATTGCTTTAGCATTGCTTCGTCAAATTTTGATTCTACTTTCTCAGTGTTTCTTCCTTACTTTTGTCAGCCAATGGGTACGTTCCTCCGGTCATCCGGAATCTGAGTGACTGGGTCACCGTACTCCTTGCCCAGCATCCCCATGACGACCGGACATGGGCCCACCTGTCTCGTGGCCGATGGATAGCCCAAAATCACGGTAGCCTTCTACTTCTATTCTGCTGCATTCTCCTTTATTCGTTCCGTCCTTTGACCTTTGCTAACATCTTGTCTTTTCAGGTTTTCCTAAGGGCTCGGTAGCCGCCAGATCGGAGTCGGGGACCGCTCCCCCAACACCGGCATCCGAGTTTGACACAGTGGGTTCTTCTCGCGTTCTTACCAATGCCGCAAAAAGAAAATGGCCCTCCGAAAAGGGGCAGATGCCAAAAAGGAAGAAAGCAAGAAGCGTTGCTCGGTCTTCAAGGGAAGAGACGGAGCCCGACATCATTGTTCGAAGAGTCGGCTCCGTTCCCTCCGTGGCTCCAATACCGGAGGAGGCGGTCTCCATTCCACCCCTTCCTTCTATCGGCAAAGGTCTGTTGGTTCCCGCTCCACATTCAGGTACGGAAGGAATAATTTCACCGGCTCCTCTTCGGTCGATTGACTTTGTCGACATTTCAGGTGAAACTTCTTCGGAAGACACTCCCCTACAAAGGAAAAGGTCCGGGGAAGCGGCTGCTGCTGAAACCGACAAAAGGACCGCCCCAGTACCGGAGAGCGAGGCCCCCACAGGCGCTCGTCCGTCTCCCGAGCATGAGCCTGCTGCGACTGCGGAGCCCCCGGCCTTTCCCGAAAATATTGAGGCTGCTCCAAGTTCATCTACCCCGACTCTGCGGGTGGATGATTTTGACGATATGTTCTTGAGCACGCCCCCCCGCTACCGGCGAAGTAGCGGGCTTTGGTCACCTCCCTATTCCTCGAGCCACGAGGCCAGCCAACCGGATCTCCAAATCAGGCGCCAGGGACAGCTTGGTAAATATCTTCCCGGCCCCGAGCGTGGAGCCAAGGATAACCAGATCGGTCGTAGTCACCGTCCCCAAGGACTGCAGCTTTCTATCGCGTCCGGTGGGCGTAGCTAGCTATTTGTGACCTCTTATTTCTGACTCGGACAGGCGCAAAATGACCGGGCTCACTTGGCAGTGCCTCATTAACGAGGGTATGCATGCAAGCAACCGGGTAAGCTCTTCTGTCATCCTTGTATAGTTTATCTGTGGATTTTATCCTTACTTCGCCTAAGCCTTCTGACTTGTTTCACTTACAGAGTGTGGTGCTGGTTAATGAAGCTTTCATCCGTGCCCAGCATGATATAGATGATCTTCGAGGCCAACTGGATGCCCAGGGCCGAGAAACGGAGAAATACCGGCATCTTCTTCAGGAGAAGGAGGAAGAGTTGGATCGGGCGGCCGTGCTGGCCAACCTTCGTCCTGAGCTCGATGCGGCTAAGGACGAAAACCGTCGTCTGAAGAGTGACCTGGCTGCTATGACCGACTATAACCGGAGCCTTGAGGTTGAAAAAATCGGCCTTAGCCGGGATAAAGCCCAGTTTTCCTCGAGGCTAGATGAGCTCGAGACCACGGTTTCCCGAATCCGGGGGGAGCTGGACTCAGTGAAGGCTGATGTAACGGGACTGACAGAGAGGAACCGGTAGCTCGAGTCCAAGGCATCTTTGTCCAATGAGCGCAGGAAGGTGTTCGAGGAGAAAGCCGAGGAGCGGTCTCGGATATGTGAAGGCCTAAGGGTCGAGCTCGAAGAGGCGGTTATCGCCAACGACGACCTTAAGGCCGAGCTGGAGGCAGCCACTGGTAGGATAAGTGTCCTTGAGGAGGACCGGGCTGATCTGGAAGCAAAACTGGCCAAGGCTGAGGCCGACTTGGAAGAAACCTGGAAAAGTGTTGAGGCGGCCGAGGCTCATACTGCTATTGTTGCCATGTATGAGAAGTGGAAGTCTCGGCGGATCACCATCGAGCAAGCCGAGCATGGTCTCTCGGATCTTCCGACCCTGATACTTGAGGCCAAGAGGATGGAGGAAGAAGCCAATCGTGCCCTCGGGTCTGAGTCAGACGACTCCGAGCGGACCGAGTCCGAGCACTCATCCACCTCTAGTCATGCCGGATAGCTTAGGGCTTGTGCCTTGCTTTCTGTTTTTGTTTTTTGCCTTTGTAGGATTTTGTTTTTCTTTTAATGTAAGAAACATCCGTTGTATAAATGAAAAGTGCATCTTTCTTGCTTCTTCGTTTGAATGTTTGTTTACTGCTTTTGCCATAGTTGTTGGTCCATTCTGGGACAAGTCGACTTGTAGTCGTTAATTTATCGTGCCCGTAGGTCTTATCCGATATTTTGGGGCCGGTGGCTTATCAAATTTTGGCTTGAATCATTGTGATCTCGTTGCCTTTGTCGAATTTCGACCATGGTACCCGGCGTAGGGTATGCGAATGAGGAAGTATCGAAATACGGTGGTTATCAACTGGGCCAAGTATATTTAATAGGAAGCTGTTATCCCATCTTTTGATAACTTTGTGTTTGCAAAATGTTTGTACATATGAGAATTTTAACTCTTTCTTCCTTAGCCGTAGCAAATGTAAAATGGGACACGATTCATTATGATCGTTTGGTCCTTACATCGGAGGCTATGGTCGGTGGCCGGGCCTTAGTTTTGCCGTAGCAAAATGCTAAATGGGACACGATTCATTATGATCGTTTGGTCCTTACATCGGAGGCTATGGCCGGTGGCCGGGCCTTAGTTTTGCCGTAGCAAATGTTGAGCTTCTCCGTCTGCTTTAATCGGGGTCATCTTCGGTGTGGCATAGTACTCCCCTAGCACTTATTCGATCTCCGAGGTCGGGTGAGTGCTATTTTGTCCCCAATCGGAGGATGCGACACCGGGTATTCGGGTACTTGCCCTTCATATTGGTAAGTAACACGTTGTACTCGTTGCCTCATTAAAAACCTTGTCGGAAAACCCATTTTGGGACAAAACCGTACTAACGAAAAGAGTGCAACACGTGTTTTCAGATCTAGATTCTAATTTTGTCCCGCTCTTGACTTCCTGCAAAAGAGAAAAGTTAATAAGAGAATACGGGGAGACCATACCTTAGCAGTAGTATCTCTTTAGATGGGCCACGTTCCAGTTATTACGCAGATGCTGCCCGCCCATGGAAACCAATTGATACGATCGTTTGCCCGTTATACCGGTTACCTTGTATGGGCCTTCCCAGTTCGGACCCAGCTTTCCCTCGTTGGGGTTCTTGGTGTGCAAGGTAACTTTTCGAAGCACTAAATCCCCAACTTGGAAATGCCGAAAGTTGGCTCTTCGGTTGTAGTATCTTTCCATCCTCTGTTTTTGGGCCGCTATGCGGACCGACGCGCTTGCGCGTAGTTCATCTGCGAGGTCGAGCTTCACGGCCATGGCCTCCCCGTTTGACTCTTCGGTGGTATACCTGAAACGGAGGGTCAGTTCACCGACTTCCACGGGGATAAGGGCTTCGGCTCCGTAAACCAATGAGAACGGGGTTTCCCCCGTGCTCGATCTGGATGTGGTTCTGTAAGCCCACAACACCTCCGGCAATATCTCCCTCCAATGGTGCTTCGATGCTTCAAGCCTTTTCCTCAGATTTTGGATTGTCGTTTTGTTCGTGGATTCTGCCTGTCCGTTCGCGCATGGGTGATACGGGGTTGACACGATTTTCTTGATCTTCAATCCCTCGAGGAAATTGTTGACCTTGCCACCCACGAACTGAGGACCATTATCACAAGTTATCTCGGAGGGGATGCCGAAACGGCAGATGATGTGATCCCATATGAAGTCGATGACTTCCTTCTTTCTTATCTTTTCGAAGGCCTGTGCTTCAACCCATTTAGAAAAATAGTCAGTCATAAACAAGATGAAACGGGCCTTACCTGGTGCCTGAGGTAACAGACCCACAATGTCCATTCCCCACTTCATGAAAGGCCAAGGTGAGATCACCGAATGCAGCAACTCCCCGGGCTGGTGAATCATCGGAGCATGCTTCTGACATCCGTCGCATTTTCGGAAAAAACTTTTAGCGTCTTCGTCCATCCGATTCTAGTAATAACCGGACCTGATGATTTTTCGAACCAGAGCTTCTGCACCGGAGTGGTTGCCACAGGTTCCTTCGTGTACCTCTCTCATCACGTATTCCGTTTCTCCGGGGCCGAAACACTTAGCCAGGGGACCGAGGAAAGAGCATCGATACAATTAGCCGTCCACTAAGCAAAAACGGGCAGCCTTGGTCCGTAGTGACCGTGATTCCTTCGGGTCACTCGAGATCTTTCCGTCACGCAGGTATTCGATGTACTTATTGCGCCAATCCCAAGTTAAGCCCATTGTGTATATTTCAGCTTGCCCGGTTTCTATGGCCGTGTTTGATAAGTGCACCGTTGCCCCGTGGTTGATTTCCTCCCCCTCGACCGACGATCCCAAATTTGCTAATGCATCGGCTTCGCTGTTCTGCTCCCTCGGTATGTGTTGCATGGTCCATTCTTTAAATTGATGAAGTACCACTTGGGTTTTCTCGAGGTACCTCTGCATCCGTTCGTCCTTTACCTCGAACACGCCGTTCACCTGGTTTGCGACCAAAAGCGAGTCGCATTTTACCTCGATTATTTCGGCTCCCATGTTTCGAGCCAATTCCAAACTTGCAATCATAGCTTCATATTCGGCTTCATTGTTAGTCAATTTAGCAGTTCTAATGGATTGCCGAATGACATTCCCGGCCGGAGTCCTAAGGACAATCCCTAGTCCGGAACCTCTAAGGTTCGAGGCCCCGTCCGTGTGTAGAGACCAAATGCCCATGGTCTTTCCCAAGGTCAGCAAAAGTTCCTTTTCGACCTCGGGGACCATAGCTGGGGTAAAGTCTGCCATAAAATCGGCCAAGATTTGGGATTTGATGGCCGTTCGAGGTTTATACTCGATATCGTAACCGCTAATTTCTACAACCCATTTTGTTAATCTACCTGACAACTCTGGTTTATGCATGATGTTTTTTAAAGGGTAAGTGGTTACTACACATATGAGGTGGCATTGGAAATAATGTTTGAGCTTTCTGGAAGCCTTTACCAGTGCTAATGCCAACTTTTCCAAATGGGGGTAACGGGCCTCCGCATCCCCCAAAGTTCTACTTACATAATAGATAGGGAATTGCGCACCTGATTCTTCTCGGACCAAAACGCCACTTACCGCCATTTCAGAGACAGCTAGGTAGAGGAAAAGTGGCTCATCGGCCTTTGGTGTGTGCAACAACGGGGGGCTAGACAGGTACCTCTTCAACTCTCATAGGGCTTCTTGGCACTCCGGTGTCCAAACGAAGTCGTTCTTCTTCCTGAGCAAAGAGAAGAAACGATGACTCTTGTCAGAGGACCTCGATATGAAGCGACTCAGCGCCGCTATCCTCCCAGTGAGCTTCTGTAGCCCCTTTATGTTGTTCACGACCTCGATATCCTCGATGGCCTTGATCTTGTTCGGGTTGATTTCAATTCCCCGGTTTGACACGATGTACCCTAGAAATTTACCAAACCTTACGCCGAAGGCACATTTCTCCGGGTTGAGTTTCATGTTGTATCTGCGGAGTACATCGAAGGTTTCTTGCAAATGCTTTAAATGGTCCTCTGTTTCCAGGGACTTAACAACCATATCGTCAACATAAACTTCCATTGTTTTCCCTATTTGTTCTTCGAACATTCCATTAACTAGGCGTTGGTAAGTTGCACCGGCATTTTTTAATCCGAAAGGCATGATGTTATAACAGTAAGTCCCATAACGGGTGATGAAGGATGTTTTCTCTTGATCCTCCGGGTGCATCCGGATTTGGTTGTACCCGGAGTAAGCATCGAGAAAACTTAACATTTTATGTACGGCCGTCGCATCGATCATTCTATCGATGTGAGGCAATGGAAATGAATCCTTTGGGCATGCCTTGTTTAAATCCTTAAAATCTACACACATTCAAAATTTGTTACCTTTTTTGGGCACCACCACCACGTTAGCAAGCCAATCCGGGTATTTCACCTCCCGGATGGAACCTATTTTTAAAAGCTTTGTTACCTCGTCTTTCACGAAGGCGTGTTTTGGTTCTGCCATGGGCCTTATTTTTTGCTTCACCGGGGGAAACTTCCCGTCCAAGCTGAGTTTGTGTGATGCTATTTCTGGTGATATACTTGTCATATCTATATGCGACCATGCAAAGCAATCGGCGTTAGCCCGAAGAAACTCAATTAATTTGCGCCTGAGCTCCGGGGTAAGACCCGTGCCCAGGTATACCTTTCTGTCCGGTAAGAACTCGAACAGGATGATCTGCTCCAGCTCCTCTACGGTTAATTTGGTCGAGTCCGAGTCATCCGGCATGACAAAGGATCTGGGTATCCCGAAGTCATCTTCTTCATGCACTGGATCTGGCCCGGTATACTTTGGTTGCTATTGGGGGACCTCCCCTCCGGTTACACCCTTCTTTTCCTGAGCCGGCTCCTTGGGCCGGGGCGCCGCCTCCTCTACTGCGAACATTTCCTTTGCTGCGGGCTGCTCACCTCGGATGGTCTTCACCCCCTCCGGGGTGGGGAATTTCAGCAACTGATGCAGTGTTGAGGGAACTGCCCTCATGCTATGTATCCAAGGTCTGCCCAATAACGCATTATACTTCATGTCGCCTTCGATCACATAGAACACCGCTTGCTGAATGGTTCCATCCGCGTTCACGGGCAACGAGATCTCTCCCTTCGTAGTTTCGCTAGCCATATTGAACCGACTGAGTACCCGAGCCACCGATACGATCCGATCTAGCAGCCCTAGCTGTTCGACCACTCTCCATCGGATGATGTTGGCCGAGCTACCTGGGTCAACCAAAAGACGTTTAATCTTAGTTTTAAAGATGAGTATAGAAATTACTAGTGCATCATTGTGCGGTTGGATGATGCCTTCCGCGTCTTCGTCATTGAAGGAAATAGAGCCCCCGGTTGAATGATCTCGGATGCGTTTTTCACGAACAATAGAGACCTTGGTCCGTTTCATTATCGGCCCCCGAGGGACGTCAATACCCCCAACTATCATGTTGATTGTATACTGGTGTTCAACCGGTTCGACCCTCCGATGAGCTTCCCTTTCCTTGTAGTGATTTTTGGCTCGCTCGCTCAATAGATCTCGGAGGTGGCCGTTTTTCAATAACCGGGCTACCTCCTCTCTCAACTGGCGGCAATCCTCAGTTTTGTGACCATGGGTTCCATGATATTCACACACCATGCTCGGATCCCGTTGTCCCGGATCTGACCTTAGTGGTTTCGGCCATCGCACATCCGGGACGCGGCCGATGGCCGAGACAAGATCCGAAGTACTGACGTTGAAGTTGTACTCCGAAATCTTCGGTGGACCCTTATTGCTGGCAGAACTTCCAGCATCACTCCTGAACGAGAGCCCCCGGCTGTTTGACGGGCGCTCGACCCGCTTGCTACCTCGACCTGAGAAGTGGCTCGGGCTTTCCCTTGACTTTTTCGACCTGAAATTTGGTCTCTCCGAGTGGGAGTATGGCCGAAACCTTTCTCTTGATGATTCGGACTTCGTTTCATAACCCTTCCTCGGTTTCTCGAAACTTCTATTCACTTTTAACTTTACCGAAGAGAGCTCGAACTGATCATCCTCCACCCGAATCTTCGACTCATACCGATTGTGGACATCGGCCCATGTCACGGCCTCATATTCCAGCAAATTCTCTTTCAATTTGGCCGAAGCAGCCGGACTTAGCATGTTGAGCCCCTTTGTGAAAGCTTGTGCGACCCATTCTTCTGGCACCGGGGGGAGTTCCATCCGTTCCCTCTGGAACCGATTGACGAACTCCCGTAGTAGCTCATCGTCCCTTTGGGTTATTCGGAAGATATCGGCCTTTCGGGCCTGCACTTTTATGGCACCGGCATATGCCTTCACGAAGGCATCGACGAGCATTTCGAAAGAAGTGATCGAATGCTCGGGTAGGTGGTCATACCACGTCAACGCTCCCTTCGACAGAGTTTCCCCAAATGTTTTCAGCAACACCGACTCGATCTCATCTTCCTCCATATCATTACCCTTTATGGCACAGGTATATGAGGTCACGTGCTCGTGCGGGTCCGTTATGCCGTCATACTTCTGTATATCGGGCATTTTGAACCTCTTCGGGATCAGTTTCGGGGCCGCACTCGGTGGAAAGGCCTTTGAATGTACCTTTTCAAATTCGGCCCCTTCAGCAAAGGTGGAGCCCCCGGTATCTGGTCCACCCGAGAATTGTATGTCTCGACCCTCTTTTCGGTTGAATCTACCCGTTTTGCCAAAGTTTCGAGCATCTTTAGAACCTCGGTAGAGGATTCGGCCCCGGAGCCGTCGCTCTCGACCATTCGTGCCTCGTTTCTTTCGGTTTCAGTAGTACCCTTTGCCTTTTCCGGCCCTGTTTCACCCTTTCCGTTCTCCAGCTGGGCAATCACCATTCCTTGCTCGACGATTGCCGCTCTTTGTTCCTGCAACATTTCGAAAATTAAACGTAAGTTAACACCGTCGTTTGGTGCGTCCGGTTCTCTCCGGCCCCGATCCCGGGACAATGTAACGGAATGGTGAGTATTTAGAGGATCAGTGGCCGGTAGGGCGGCATTCTCTTGATCCACGGTATTTTGCCGGTTAAGTCCCTCCCTTGAATCGACGGGGTTCGGGTCAGCGGGGTTCAGCAATGCCCGTAGTCCGCTTCCTTCGTTTTCCGCCACAATCTCGGTGTTATTGACATGACCGGATTGTTCGATGTCAGCCATTTAGTCTGTTTTCGCAGAGACGGGCAGGGACGTTTTTGATTTTGATGAATATAATAGAAATCAAGGCCAAATACCACTATTATCCTAGCCCCCACGGTGGGCGCCAAACTGTTTACCCCGAATTCGGATAATCAATTAAATTTGTAAGTAGGTATAAGATATGTGCTTTGGGTCTTGATGTTTGGTAGATAGAGAGAATATGTATATGAGAGTTCTTTAATAAAACGGCTACTGATGACAATTTGCTATGAGTGTAAACGTTTATGAACAATGTGAAACACTTGATGGAAGAAACACAATAATAATGGAAACAAACGGCCTTGGCCGAATCAAATATTGAGAGAGAGATTGTATATATGAATTCTTCTATTATAAGTGTTCTTGGAAAGCAAAAGGAACCAACCCCTACAAAGGAGGGGGATGTGCTCTATTTATAGTGTGACCCCCATGGGTCTCATACAATGTGAACTAATAAAATAATAATAACAAGGACAGCTCTGCACGGATTTGGTGGGATTAGACTGACGGCGCCGTCTGACACACGCATGGTGGGTAGTTGACCATGACTGGACGTTACTGGCGCGTGGCCTGCCTACAACGGCCACACGGACCAACGGCTACTCGGACAAATGGCTACACGGACCAACGACCATGAATGCTCGAGTCACCGGGCTTGGCTGTTTCAATGATGCAGAAGGCAGATCAGTCGGTGCCCTCACTCAGCTCCGGCCCAGGCACTACTCCGGTCAAGGGCGAATAGTATCCGACACATTCTCATTCCTTTCTCCGGTTCCTCATTCCACCGGTTTGACTTATATCCGGTTTTTACCGTATACAGAGCAAACAAAGTTAAAGATGGATAATCACCCTGCATCAACAACCCAAAACCATTTTAATTAAGTAAACAGGAAATGCAAATCAGGACTTTTGTGAAAGTAAAGAAAACCAGAGTTCCAACACGGAAACCTTTGGCAAATTAGGATTCAACTGAACATCCCAATATTCACTTATCCTGGAAGAAGAAATAGAAAGAAAAAAAAAATCAATGTAACTCGTGAAAGTATCATCCATTGATTTCAACTTAGAAGAAAAAGACACATATACCCAAAAAATACAAAAATCCAAACAGTAAAAAATTCAATACATAGGACTAAACCTTGAAGCATAGACAGAAAAAGGTACAAAATTTTTGCAGTTGAGAGTGCAGAGATAAAATAAAGAGACGAAAATTGATAACCTTGTAATGGGCAACTTGATAACCAGTTTGCTCACGAATAACCTCAAACTCACGCTGCCACCTTGGTGCATCCCAAAAATCTTGGCCCATTTCACCACAATAATGGCCAACTGGATAACCAGTTTGCTCACGAATAACTTATCAACCAGCAGAAGTTATTCACGAGCAAACTGGTTATCAAGTTGGCCATTATTGTGGTGAAATGGGCCAAGATTTTTGGGATGCATGAAGGTGGCAGCGTGAGTTTGAAACTAAACAGGTAGCTTCAAGCTTATCTCTTCTAATGTTGTGATTATCATGACGAGTCTACCTGCAAGTTTGTGCAAACCTGTGTTTGCTGAATTTCATTATATTCTTATCGACATTGTCATACCTTTCTTTACCACTCAAATCAAGTTGATCTGAAATCAACATGTTCAAGAAGTGCAACCTAAAACGTAGTAAGCTGCAAACTTTGCATATGCTTTTTCTCATTAGACCCCACTTGTGAGATTACACTGGGTATGTTGTTGTTGTTATCACTTTCAAAAATTATTTGTAGAATCTATGACCCCCTCCCTCCCAAAAAGATTGTCCTAGTTTGACTTAACACAGAGTTTAAGAAATAAATGAATACTTTTAAAATATGTGGTCCAAAACAAGCCTTAGATATTTTTGTGGCTGTAAATCATCTCACAAAATTAATTGTTTCTAAATATAGAAATGTGTCAATCTTTTTGGGACAAACTAATAAGGAAAATAAGACAATCTTTTTGGGATGGAGGGAGTAATATTAAACTTTATATTTCAATTATGTATAGTGTGTTTGATTGTGGGAAAACTGTGAGAAAGCAAGTTTCTGCAATTTTCCAAGTTTGATTATCAGATATTAGCCCAAATGGCAAATATTTTACAAAACTAATCTCACAAAAAAGAAAGGGAATGTTGAGTATTCTGAAATATCTCAATCTTTTTTGTTGTTACATCTTCATTTTCTCGATTATGAAGCACTTTGACAGCAACAATGATGAGCAATACTATCTCATGTTCATTATAATATTGTTGTTCTTTCCATCTATTATAACGAAAGTAACCATCACAATGAAATGAAAAAAATTTGCATACATTGATGAGGAACTGAAATGCATATACAATTACTTGTGTTTTTAATTAGTGAAAAAGCTCAAATATGCCATCAAACTATCAGAAATGGCCTATTCATGCGACTTGTTAATCGTTGGGCATAAAAATATCATGCCGTAACACATTTGGTTCATTACGCGCCACTAACCACTAACGAAGCTCTACTACTACCATATTTTGCCACGTGGCATCATATAAACCCTTCATTACTTACCGCCTCCCACCTCTCTCACCCTCTTTTATGAGTGGCATATGTGAGCCATTTCATTAAGTTCAGTGACATAGTTGAGCCTTTTCCCAATCCCTTATAATACATGACTCTCATGGGTAACAATACTAACTTATGTTTCTGCTTATTACTAACTTATGTTTCTATTTATCATTGATGTAGGACATTCAACCTTTTGCATCATATTCTTAAATAAACCTCCATCTTTTCTAATTTTATGTAATAAAGCTTATAATTTTATGTAACAAACTGATTTGTAATTTTGATATGCCACCGAACTATCAGAAATGATCGATCCATGCCACTTGTTAATATTGAGATAAAAATATCACTTCCGTGACACATTTGGTTCATTCATGTCACTAACTACTAACGAGCTCTACTAGTACCTGATTTTCCCACGTGAGATTATATAAACCCTTCAATACTTACCAGCCCCCACTCCTCTCACACCTTTTTACTAGTGACATAGCTGAGCTATTTTCTTAAGTTGAGTGACATATAGACACAAAAAGAGGAATAAGTTTCAATAATATACAATCCAAAATAAAATATTACATTCACGTAGTCATATTTTTAATTTACATCCGCATAGCCAACTGTTTTTGTTTGTTGCAACCGTGTTTATATACACTATATACAACATTATACACTTACTGTAGACAATATATCAACCTTGTATAAAAGTATATAATAATATATAAAAGGGTCATTTCGGATAATATTAAAAATATGGGCCATTTCGGATAAATATTTTCTTCAAATAAACATAGTGTTATTTCCCCCCCCAAAAAAAAAAAGGTTCTGTGAGGAATATCAGCAAACAAAGATGGCCACTAATAAAAGACCACTAGGTGTTATCAATTTAGATTCAAAGCTATAAAAAATAACAACATACCCTGTATAATCTCACAAGGTGGAGTCTGGAGAGAGTAAAATATACACAGACTTTATCTTTACCTTGGGAGGTAGGTGGGCTGTTTCCGATAAACCCTCGGTTAGATTGAAAGCTATAATATTAAATAAAAATAATGGACACAGCAAGATATGAATAAGATGATTAAGGAAGAAACCCCAAATATACTTACAGCTTCCCTTATTTATAGCTTTGGGATAGATAGATTGCATAAGTCTGATAGTGAGTGTGGGGCCATCGCTATGGACAAAATGTGGACAGGGCTGGTGGTCTCGAGGGTGTAAGATTCAGCAAGACCATGAAATCGAGTGCCTTCGCAAATTTTGTTCCATTTTTTATCCTTTAAAAATAAATTTCACACTGATCAAACTAATTGTTTAATTATTTTTTAATATTTATAATTTTAAAATCATCTAAAATATTACTCTTAATAAATATTTTCTTATTATCCGTAAGGGTTGGCTAAGTTGGTTGGGTGAGTGCTTTCTCACATGATAGACTTGGGATCAATTTCGCTCACCAGCACTTAGTAATTCCCTTTTTTCTTATTTGAATTAGGTAAGAAGTCCTAACATGGAATCAAAATATTTTTTTTTTTTTTTTTTTACTTTTGAATTTATACAAACTACTAATATCAATTTATCGAGATAAATTTTAATTGGAGTTGAACAAATTTATCGTATTGGAGAAAATAACGAGAATTCCTCTGATCAAACAAGTTTTTATAGATGCCATTTTTATGATTCTTCAGGCAAACCTCGTACTTTGGTTCGTAAATTTTTTGTTTGTTTTGGTAGACTATTAGACATAAGATCAAGGCATGCATAAGTTCATGACCTGTTAGTTCAACATAAATTCATGATCTGAGAACAAAGAATGAGAATTGATGTTTTATCATTTATTTTTCTCTTCATATTCTAATCATTTAATCAATGATTCATTTGTTTGTACCCTTGTAAATTTTACTATACTTGATTCTGGCGCGTGTATACCATATTAATGGAAGTAAACTTTTACAAAACTACATACATAAAGAAAAATGATAAATGTCGATCCTAGCACACACTCCTGCGTAAATCATAATTAATTAACACACAATTTTATGACTTAATCATGATAAAATAGTACGATTTAGTGTGAAAAATGAAGTGCAAATAAGTTTTATCTAATATATATTAGGGCAAGCTACATAAATGACAAACATTTGGGCTTTAATCAAGCCACATAGCAAATGTTTTAATATTTACATTTTGTAGCAACAACCCAGCTACCAACGGTTGTATACGTTTTTTTCACTGTATTCATTTTTTACTTTCGCTGTATTCATGAATACAACAATTTTTTTTTCCTGTTTTTTCACTGTATTCATGAAAATGACTATCTGTATTCATAAATTGACTTGTTGTATTCATAAATACAGCGAGTAAAAAATGAATACATAAAAATACATATACACCAAAAATTAACAAACACCATATTTTTCGGTATGTATACAACAAATACAGGCGTATACAACATAGATACACCAAAAATATTAACAAAAACAGACGAAAAACACTGTATACAACATATGTACACCAAAAAAAAATAACGAATACATTTAAATATTGAATACAAGAAATAAAATTGATTGTATTCATTTGTATACAGGCGTAAATTCACTCTAGTCATTTGTATACAAAAACATCTTCGAAAAACACAAAAAATATTGTATACAGTGTATGTATACACAAATCTGGAAAAAAAACTTCCAAAAAATATGCATACAGTGTATGTATACACAGATCTGGAAAAAAACTTTCGGTCAAAAATTCCGATCAGATCTGTGTACACCTTCTTCTCTTTCACCTTCTTTTCTCCGTCATCATCACCGTCACCTTCAGATCTGAAAAATTCCGATCAGATCTGAGAAATTCAACGAGTTTCTGGGCATCGGCGAGGGTTAAATTGGAGATTTCATCAGCGAGGGTAACGACTTTCTCCGGGGATTCGACGGCAGCGAGAAGGCGGATGAAGGTGGCGCGGCGGTGGAGTTTGGGAGTGCGGAGAGGGATGTCTAGAGCTTTAGCGGGAAAAGGAATTGAGGTGCAGGTAGCAGTTGAGGGAAGATGTGGGAAGGAGAACGGAGGGTAATGGTGGATAAGGTGCATGTAGCAGTTGAGGAAACAAGTGAAAATGGGATAGGAGGATTGAAAGTTGTGTATTTTACTTTATTAGTTACTAAATGATATTAATATACAAATGTTTGCTATGGGAAGTAATTAAGTTAAACTATAGCTACTAAATGTCATTACCACTAGAAGTTTGTCAAGCCATGTAGTTTTCCATATATATTAGGTGTAAGTAACAGAAACTTTCAAAGGATAACTTAACTAAAAGAATGGCTCCGAGCCTCTAATTTAACTATCCCTAGAGTTTTCATAGCTACTTAACAGCTTAGAAATATGTTATTTTGCAATTTACCTACAGCTAATGCTTTTCCTACCATAGCTTTTGCAATTAATCTCTTCCATTAGAGAAATATCAGAGTTACCTCAATATATTAAACCTGTAACGTTTTGTTTTTGTCAAAATCAATCCTTCCAGAAACTTGGCTTGGTAATAAAGTTAAAATAGCCCTGCCTAAAAATATCAAAGACATCCTAAAATGAAGAATTCATTTTTTGTCAGACATATTAACTTGTAGCTTTCCGATAGACATGAAATATATAATACAAAGAATTATATATGTTTCTTTCTTATTCGTTTGATACAATATCTGCTCTTTTGTTCTTCCAACGATAAAATGGTGCATGCAGCCTCCACATCCTAATCAAATACTGAAAGCGCATATATACTTGTTTTCATTTAGTAGTCATTTTATGGTGAAACAACACACACAATAATATTTACAAAATGGAATATAAAATATTTGCATCTTATTTTTTCTAACTTATGGAAACTGCAAGTACAATATATATGGCATCTTCATTATTACAATTGTGATATGATCGCTAGATGGGAAGGAAAACGTGGGTGCTTCTGTCTTTTTTAGACAGAAGTAAAAGCATATACAACAACAACAACCCAGTGAAATCCCACACTGTGGGGTCTGAGGAGGGTAGAGTGTACGCAGACCTGACTCCTACCAAGATAGGACGGTTGTTTTCAAAAGACCCTCGGCTCAATAGAAAGCATAAAAGAGGTCAGATAACAAAAAAAACATATAGTGACAGAAAAAAAAAGCATATAGTGACAAAAAGCATATAGTGACCAAAAAAAAAAAAACAATTCAGTCCAAACAAAACATCCAAGAAGCAATGTTGTTGATGATAGTGACATGAATGAAATTCAAGAAATTTAGCAAATAAAACTAAGAAAACAACGATGTAAATCTGTATTAGATGGAAGGAATATCTCACCTTGAAATGGACTAGTACATCAATCTGTTCATCTCTGTTTAGTGAGGAATTTCTTTTTTTTTTTTTTTAATTTTTCCCAGCTTCACTTGGAGGTGTTGTATTGAATACTAATCGTTTTAATTACAACACTGGATAGAGACTATCCACCAAGAAATTGAGATTGAGCTTACAGGCACAGCAAAAAAGAACTTATTGCTCAATCTCCTCCTATACAAGCAGTTAGCCTAACTAACAAAGAAATTAGCCACATCAAATTTTGACCTAATGGAAGGAACTTGTCTTTTGTCTAAGATGTAAGGTCCTTTTGCACCATTTGGTAGCTCTTGATCTGATAAGTAAATGTTGTTGTCATGGGAATTCATTGCCTTTTTTGCTAGCCAATCTGCAAGTTGATTAGCCTCCCTAAAGCAATGAGCAATCATGACACATTTGAATGTTGCAGCACCTCACTTGTATCTTCTATTAACTTGTTGAGCTTGAAACTCCTAGCTTTCTTGTTTCTGAGCATATCTGTGATCACCATTGAGTCTAGCTCTATGAGAAGATTGTTGTATCCATGCTGTTTGCACCAGTTCCCTCCATTCCAGGCTGCTTTACCCTCTGCCATAGTGTGACTATTGCACTGACAGCCTCTGCCATTTAGTGAGGAATTCTGATTCTTCATATACATCTTATATAAGTTATAATCCCATTAATTGCCTAATTTTGGTCCTTCCATGTTTTGGAGATGTAAAAGTTATTTTCCTTGCACCATTAAATAGCAATGAAGAATGTGACCATTCAGATAGATTTTGTTAACATATTTGGCCTATAATGTATGTTGAATTTGTTAAGATATACTATTAACCATGCGGTTTGATTATAGTATTATGTTTTATTCTTTAAGGAAAAATATTTTATTTATTTATTCAATTCAATAAAGTACTTATTTAAATAGATCATTTGTTCATATGTGTGCCCTTTACTTATATAGTTGACGATTTGGTGTATGGAGTTTTAGCTCATGCGCAGAAGATTAAATTGTCGGTTCTTATTGTTACACCCCGTACCTCGGAGAAGCACTGGTTAAATTTGAATGTAAGTATGTCGAGTACGACTAGGTAAAACAACTTTGGAGTATGAGGAACGAGGCATTATTAAGTATATTGTTTAAGTAAAGGATGATTATGATCTAGTAAGTCGTAATCGGGAAAGACTATTTTGAAACACAAGAACATGGCCATTAGCAAGTATAATAAATGATAAATACCATGTATGGAGAGTTTCAGGAGATTTCAAGATCAGGCAAATTGAAGAAAATAAGTTCGACGAAAATTTGAGAAATGTTGAGCAGATTTTTAGTCAACTTTGGAGGGGCATATCTCATAGTATATTAGGAGTTTTAAGGTGAAACAAAATCCTAAAATGAAGTTCGTCGAGTCTAGTTTCTAATGCAACAAACCGCTTGTCGATAGGACATCGGAGTAGAGAATTATAGACGTTACAAACTGAGCTGTCAACGCAGAAACAGGGCGCTACAGTATTGCTACAGTACTGCCGACCCAACTTAATATAAAAGGGCTAAAAACCCCCATTTTCTTCATCAAAAATGCTTCAAATGTTCCAGAATTTTCAGCCATCAAAAAGGGCTCTTAAATCTCCCATAGAAGTGAGGATTTTGAGTGAAATTCAAGCTACAAAATGCTAATCAAAGTCCAGGCGACGTGTAGACGCGATTATAATTTCAATTGGTGTTGGAGTGAGCTTGGAAACAAGTGAATATTAGATATCTTGCCACTTTAGTAAACATAAGGTATGAATCATTGAATCTCTTTCCTTATTAACATTGATTAAGGAATATTTGCAAGAATAAAGGTTATAGTTTGTTGTGTTGATGTTGTTGATTTATGGATTGAGTTTGAAGAGAATTTGGATGAAAATATATATAATTATCTTGTAGAATGTTGAGGGTATTGTTGTTGTTATTATTGGTATTAATTTCGGCTTCTTTACGGAAATAAAGTATTTAATTAGTCGTATCACAAGTTGGTTAGTTGAGAAATTTAGAAAACATCGTGTGGGATGTTTTAGGAGATATATTGGCATGGATAATGGTATTGATGATGTTGGTATTGTTGTTGTTGATTGGTTGTTAATATTATGATTTCGGGCTAGGCATATAAACAGGGGAGATGCTGCTCGAATTTCGACAGAATTTAGAAGGATTTTAATTAAAGTTTTGAGACGAGCATGATGACGAGCCTAACAATGGTATGAATGGTTATATATGTAGATTATGAGGCTACGAATGATCTTAAGTGAATTGCAAGACAAGAAGTAAGTTGTAAGTCGAGAAATTATCTTCCAGGTATGTTAAGGCTCGTCCCTTTCTTTCAAAGGCATGATTCCTATGATTATAATTCCATAAATGTTTTCATAGCCTCCGTATTTCCAAAAGTTAGATGTTCATGATTCCAAGGCATAACCCCTTTCCTAATAATTTGTGAATGTTTTCAAAATGTTCGTATTTCCTAAACCAGAGGTTTATGACTCCGTAAGCTTTTATGACAACAACGATGGATATGTTTTACAATGACGACGATGATGTCAAGGGTGAGAATATTTATATGATGACGATATAAGAATGTTGAACTATTTCTTGATGTCTCAATTTTATTCATGGATGATGACTATTTTTTTTAAGATTCCAAAAGTATATAAATTGATGCCTTATGAGATTTATGATCTTATTCTATGTTTTCTCTTAATGCTATTCTTCATTGATAGTCTCACCTTATAATAATTGTTCCTTCAAGGTGAGACAAAGCGACGATGATTATTCCATAACACAATCAGAGGTTACCGACCTTACGTCACTCCGACGTATTTATAGCTTTTACTTGGCTCTTATGCGTGCTTTATATATATGTATGTATTTTCTCACACCGCGCCACGCTATAGTCGGCCGGGCATGGCACCTAGATGTGCACACCACTGCAGTGGGAATGTTATGATATTGCCCCGGACGCGGGCTAATGATGATAACACCGAGCCTTAATGGTCGGGCATGATACTATATATATGACACCGAGCCTTAATGGCCGGGCATGGTACTATGTATATGTATAAAATATTTTTTTCAAAGGCTAAGCATGCATGACATCCGCCTTACGAGGCATCCAGATGTACAGGTTATCTCTCTTATTCCTTGTTACTTTTCATATCTATGTTATGTTGTTACTCATGCCTTACATACTCAGTACATTATTCGCACTGACGTCCCTTCTTGTGGGCGCTGCGTTTCATGCCACGCAGGTGTATACAGATGAGTAGAGGATATTGCTAGAAGATGTTCCAGCGGGATTGGAGAGCTCCATTTCTTTTCGGAGTGTTGCCGAGTCAGAGTATCTATGTTACGGTATATTGATTTATGTTAGAGACTTCATGTATACAATATGCCAGTCTTGTAAGCGGCTATTTAAGTCGATGTATCATTATGCATTACTTTACAGATTCATATGATTACAGATCTTATTTGACTCGAGAAAGACGAAAGAAATGTTTTCGAAAAGCTTCCATTATGCATTTCATTTCATGACTTAAGAGCCCTGTGAGATTTATGAGTATAACGAGAACCAGCGGGTTCGCTCGGCTCTAAGTAAGGGTCGGGTGCCCATCATGCCCTATCAGGATTGGGGTGTGACACTTATAAGTTATAAAGTTAATGTTCACAGTCAAATATGAAATTGGGCAAAGTATCTTGATGATTGTAGCATAACATTAAAATATAATCTATCTTGATTATGAGAATGGTTTTATTCCAATTTCTTATGCTAGTACATTTTGTATGTATTGAATGGACTAAGTAGAGATAAATATTTTTGTACTGAATATATAAAACAACCTCTCTAGCTCATTGAATGTACTTATACTCTTAATCTTGATATGATTGCTATGAACAATGTGCTTTGTTTATTATTCTGATTTATTAAAAGGTATGACTCAATTGCGAGTCAATGTATTCCTGGTAAATTAGATAATAGCAAAGTGCATTTGTGAAATAACAATTAGTTGATAGAATCTATGTCTCGACCTTGAGATTGATGATACCCTTTTATGAATGCATAAGTTTTCGTGTGAAAACCCCGTAGGTGGATTTTGTATCCGTCACATGACATAAGTTAAGCGGAAGTATAAATGATTATATTAGTCAATGAATTAAATTGTCAGTAATTTAATTTCTTTAATTGATATATATAATCTTAACATGGGGGAGTTAAATAAGTTTTTAATGAAAGATTTCGAAATTAAACTGAGGAGCGCAGTTACAGTTTTTTAGTGGAATAAATTGTAATTTATTGTGGTATGATTAATTCACTCATATTCCGAATTAATACCGCAATAGGAAGCCTCGTTACTAAATTTGTGGTCCCTGCTATGCCTGAATATTCTAGAACAAGGAAAATAAAAGGAAAAATAATATCCTTGGCGGGTAACGAAAGTGACACACGCTTTTTGCTAGGGTTTTACCCTAAAAACGTGTATATATAAACAAGACCATTCAGCTCTAAGCGATCATTATTCTCCAGCCGCAATACTTGCCACTCAAGTATTTCGTTCATAGAAATCAGGATACACAGCAGAAGATCGCAGACCTGGAGAGCACTGCTGCTGTTGAAGATTTGTGTAACAGCTTCAAAAGGTTAGTGTTCCAATCTCGTGTTTGATTATGTTTGTCTAGTTTACATGTAAGAATTTGGTCTTGAATGTTTGGTTCCGCTGCACATATATGCCTGTTATGTATCAGAATTCATTGCAAAATCCTTAAATTCTTTCAAGTTTTGAGAGTAATAAAGAGAGTTTTGTTTCTAAAAATAAATGAATATGCAGTTACCAAAGAATTGTAAAAATAACATATTAATACATGATTGGGAATATGAATGATCAATTCAGAGAAACTATAAAGATTTTACATAAATGACGGGTAATAACTTCTTTAAATTAATTGATATGTGCAAGAGACACAATTGTGGCTGATTCATTGTATTGTATTCAATATGATACTTAGCATTTATCTAAATATATATTTACATCTTTGTACAAAATATCAAAAGAAGTAGTTTTTGCCTTTTAGTAATCTAACTTTTCACCTAAGATCTTCCCATTTATATGATGCAACATGAATTGGGTAGATAAAAAAATTCAACGGGCATGGAGGTATATCAATGAAAAATTATAGTGCTTGAACTTTTAGCCGAAGCAAATTTTGTAGTAGCTCAAGTTCATCTCAAATCAACATGTTCAAGAAGTGCAGCCTAAAACGCAGTAAGCTGCAAACTTTGCTTATGCTTTAATTTCTCACTACCTTTGTCTGTCTCGATAATTTTTTTGGGTAAGATTTTAAATTTCTTATAATTTATACGAAGTAAGTTGTAATTTGTAGGGTAAGACATTACTATCTTGCATGTTTTATTATTCTTTCTGTTCGACTTATGAAATGCAAGACAATTTTAGTTGTTTAAGTAAAAAAGTAGTAGCTCATAAGAAACTTGCAATTTTTTTTTGCTGGAAATAATGAATTTCATTATTTTAGCATATATATTTATGGAGTGTTATCGATGTTATAATTGTTTCTAACTGCGTGAATCATCCATGGAAGAAAGTTAAAAAAATTTAAGAGTATATATTATTGATTGGTTAATGTATTGGACATATTTCCATTGATCAACATTTATAAAAGCCATAAGTCCTATCATGGAAAGTTGATCCAACTTTTTTTTTAAAAAACTTTCCATTAATCACCAAGTGAAAATGATTACAAGATCCATGACAAAACTATGACACAACATGATATCTTAATACAAACATCAAAGCAAAAGTATGTTAACTCTAGAGCAGAAAAGCTGGAAAATAAGCTTAATAACAACATTACGGATTCTAGTTGAGGCCCTGACGTTACAAACAATGGCTATTTATCTTGCTATGTTATTCAAGTCTTGAGCTTGCTTCTCAAATGTCCTCTAATTTCGTTCAATTCTTATGCTATGGACATACTCAACATACACAATATGAAAGATCTAGGCAGCTTGAGTTCTTCCATTGCAGTTTTCAGTACAATCCTCGAAAAGGTGATCATTTGTTTCATCTTGGTTCTGATACAATGTAAATTTTGTATCCATGTCAATTCTCCATCTTGCAATTCTGTCAGTTGTGAGGAGTCTCTATTGAACTTGTAGCCACATCATAGACCTAGCCTTGGGTCTGGCATCATTCATAAACATGAGGCATTTCCATGTCATCCTAGGGTCACCTAGCAATTGGTGATAACTTATAATGCTCTTGTCAGTCTTGATTGGTCTAACCATTAACTCCAGAATTTCCTCTAGCTTCAAATAACTTCCTAATCATCCAACAAGCTTGTTGGGAAATAGGCATAAGGTGAAAATGTCGACCTTTAATGTAATAGGAATGGATCCATAACCTATCCACTTTATGAGAGAGGTCCTAATAAGTCTTGGAGATTGTTGCTTGATTCTACATTTAAAGATTCATTCCCCCAACTGATTTCGGTGTACGCATTCTACTCTAAGAAACTAGAGCCTTTTTTGTCAGAGTCTTGTTGGGTGTGCGAATAAAGTACCACATTGATAGCTGAAAAGAAAAGGGAGCAATTTATAAGGAGTTGGATACTCTTAATGATGTGAGGATTTTTGGAGAAAACCGTGCGGGCTAAGCCCAAAGCGGACAATATCACATCATGTTAAGAGTATCTTTGGACCGTTTATCTCAACAACTGGTATCAGAGCCACTGGTTTGGCGGGGCAAGTATGAAGATGGCGGAGTGTGGCGTGGGGCCCGACTTAGTGCCTTTGCCCGTCTATGGGCCGGTTTACGACCTTTACACGTAGCTTTGAAGACGCATTCATAGCCTTTGGGCTTCGATGACCGTAAATACTTTGACAGTGTGGGTGGCACATAGACATGTTGAATCTCTGACCCGTGGTATGATAATGAGCCACGTGGAACTTAGTTCGAGGGGGAGATTGTTGGGTGTGCGAACAAAGAATCACATTGATAGCTAAAAAGAAAAGGGAGCTATTTTTAAGGAGTTGGATACTCTTAATGATGTGTGGTCTTTTGGGGAAAACCGTACGGGCTTGGCCCAAAGCGGACAATATCACATCATCTTAAGAGTATCTTTGGACCGTTTAGCCCAACATACCAGTATTCTCCCCCTCCCGACTATGTGGAGGAAACCGCCATCCCGGCGATCAAGCAACACTCTTCAAACTTCCCTCTTGGCAAAGATTTGGTCAACATATCCGAACCATTATCATCGGTGTGAATCTTCTCAAGTTCAAGCAACTTAGAATCCAACACATCTCTAATCCAATGGTATCTCACATGAATATGTTTCGACCTACCATGAAATGTAGAGTTCTTGCCAAGATGAATAGCACTTTGACTTTCGCAATAAAGCACATACCTCTCTTGAGCAAAGCCAAGTTCCTCCATAAATCTCTTCATCCAGAGCAACTCTTTACAAGCTTCAACAGCAACAATAAGCTCAGCTTCTGTAGTAGATAGAGCAACACATTTTTGCAACTTAGATTGCCAAGACACAATTCCCCCTGCATAAGTAATCAAGTAGCCCGAAGTAGACTTACAAGTATCAATATCATCGGCCATATCTGAATCAGTGTAACCACAAAGAATAGGCTTTCCTGTCCCAAAACACAAACTCAGACTAGAAGTGCCATATACATATCTTATAATCCACTTCACAGCATTCCAATGCTCTCTTCCCAGATTAGAAAGAAAACGGCTGACAACCCCAACGGCATGAGCAATATCAGGTTTTGTACAAATCATCGCATACATCAGACTGCCAATAACTGAAGCATAAGGAACTTTCTTCATATCTTCCTTCTCACCATCATTGGAAGGACACTACTTCGTACTCAACTTGAAGTGCATAGCTAAAGGTGTTTTGACAACCTTAGCTTTATCCATGTTGAATCTGCGAAGTACTTTTTGAATGTACTTCTCTTGTGATAACCACAACTTCTTGGCCTTTCTGTCACGAACAATCTGCATGCCAAGGATCTACCTTGCTGGTCCCAAGTCTTTCATAGCAAAAGACTTATTCAAATCTTGCTTCAACTTCTGAATTCTACAAGCATTTTGACCAACAACAAGCATGTCATCAACATAAAGCAATAGACTGATAAAGTCACCATCAGAGAAGTTTTGCACAAAAACACAATGATCTGAAGAAGTCTTCTTGAAGCCCTGTTGACTCATAAAAGAACCAAACTTCCTGTACCACTGCCTGGGATCTTGTTTTAAACCATACAAGCTCTTCTTTAATTTGCAAACATAATTCTCTTTACCCTTGACTTCAAAACCTTCTGGCTGCTCCATATAAATTTCTTCATCTAAGTCACCATGGAGAAAAGCATTTTTAACATCCATTTGCTCAACCTCTAAGTCTAGACTTGCAGCCAAGCCCAGAACAACCCGAATGGATGACATCTTCATAACTGGAGAAAAGATTTCATCAAAATCAACTCCCTTCTTCTGATTAAAGCCCTTGACAACCAATCTAGCCTTGTACCATGGAACTGGGTTACCATCTTCATGTTTCACCCTAAAAACCCACCTGTTTTTCAAAGCTTTTCTATCTCTAGGAAGCTAAACCACATCAAATGTATGATTATCATGCAAGGATTTAATCTCATATTGCATATCATCAAACCACCTTTCTTTTTCTTCACTATCCATGGCCTCATCAAAACTTTCAGGTTCCCCCCCCCCCCCCCCCCCCCCCCATCAGTCAAGAGTACAAACTCATTGGGAGAATAACGAGATGAAGGTAATTTCTCTCTAATAGATCTTCTGAGAGAACTCTCTGGAACATCAATAGCAACTGGTTGCTGGCCAACCACATCATCTTCTACTAGAGCATCAACAACATCATGTTGGTCATTCTGAACATGATCACTATCTTCATTATCAACTTGATCTTCATTATTTTGAAGATTTTCTTCAGGTGAAATAGTCACAGGAATTGGGTCAACATCAACTAAGATCTTATTGCTCTGAGAATCAACCTTCTCTGCTTTTTCAAGATCTTCAATTGTCTGTTCTTCAAAGAACACAACATCACGGCTTCTAACAAGTTTCTTCTCAATTGGATCATAGAAACGATAGCCAAATTCGTCTTGACCATAACCAATGAAGATACACTGCCTAGTTTTAACTTCCAGCTTTGACCTCTCATCATTAGGAACATGCACAAAGGCCTTACACCCGAAGACTCTCATATGAGCATAAGAGACATCCTTACCAAACCAAACTCTGTCGGAGACATCACCATCCAAAGCAACAGTAGGAGATAAATTGATAACATAAGCAGCAGTATTAAGTGCTTCTGGCCAAAATGAATCTGGCAGCTTAGCATCTGAAAGCAAACATCTAACCCTCTCAACTAGAGTTCTGTTTATCCTCTCTGCTAGACCATTTAACTGAGGAGTCTTTGGAGGAGTTTTCTGATGCCGAATACCCTGCTGTCTACAATAATTATCAAAAGGACCAATGTATTCACCACCATTGTCTGAGCGGATGCATTTTAGTTTCTTCCCTATCTATCTCTCAACCAAGGCTTGAAAAGTCTTGAACACATCAAGTACTTGATCCTTGGACTTCAAAGGAAATACCCAGAGTTTGCGAGAATGATCATCAATAAAAGTCACAAAGTAAAGTGCACCACCACGAGTGCTTACTTTAAAAGGACCACACAAATCAGAATGTACCAACTCCAGTAAATCCAGCTTTCTTGAAGGTGAATGACTCTGAAAAGAAAATATTTTCTGTTTCCCGGCTAAGCAGTGAACACATCTCTTTAACTTTGCTTGTTCCACTCCAGAAAGCAAATTTTGCTTAGCCAAGTTATCAATCCCCTTCTCGCTCATATGACTCAGCCTTCTATGCCATAATTCTGATGAAGTATCATTCTCCAACAAATTTACTGAGTCACCATAAATGGAGCCCTGAAATAAGTACAAGTCAGATATCTTGTAACCTCGAGCCACAACCATTGAACCTTTAAGAAGCTTCCACTAGCCACCACCAATGGTTTTATCATAACCATCATCATCAAGCTTTCCTACAGAAATTAAATTCAGCCAAACATCTGGAGCATGCTTGACATTGTTAACAACCAACCTCGAACCATTATTACTTTGCAAGCAAACTGTGCCAATACCAAGTACCTCAACCTCACTATCATTGCCCATTCATAAATTTTCAAAATTACCCGAAGTATAAGAAGAAAATAATTCCTTCTTTGGCGTGACATGAGAAGTGGCACCTGAATCCACAAACCAGGTAGACTCATCATAAACAAGATTGATATCATTTTTACCACAAGCAACAAGAAGATCATTTTCAGCAACAACAGCAACACGATTTTCATTATCGCCTTCTTTCTTTTGCCTTTTCTGGTCTCTCTTAAACTTGTAGCAATGTTTCTTGATGTGCCCTTTCAAGTGACAATAGTCACATGTAAGATTCTCGTACCTGGGGGATCTTGACTTGCTTCTACTTTTGCCTCTGTCATTCTGACCTCTGAAGTTACTTCTCCCCTTGTCTTCAGTAACCAAAACATCAGAGTGTGAAGCTGAAGAAGACGAAGCTTGAGATCTTCTTCTCATCTCTTCATTCAAAACACCACTCTTAGCATATTCCATAGTTACACTATCACTGGGAGCAGAACTAGTCAAAGAAACTCTAAGGGTTTCCCAAGAGTCTGGCAAAGTATTAAGAAGCCAAAGTCCCTATATCTTTTCATCAAACTTGACACCCATTCCAGACAGCTGATCAAGGACACCCTGAAAATCATTGATATGATCAGAAATAGGGCTGCCCTATTTGTATCTAATATTCATCAATTATTTCAGTAGGAACAACTTATTATTGCCAGTTTTCGAAGCATAAAGTGTCTCGAGCTTTTCCCACAAACTTTTAGCATTTGTCTCATTCACAATATGATTTCGAACATTATCTTCAACCCGTTGCCTGATATAGCCACAAACCTGTAAATGCTCAAATTCCTAATCTTCATCTTCAATAGACTCGGGTTTCTTAGAAGCAAACACAAGTAAATGCAATTTCTTGACAAATAGAAGATCTTTCATCTTGCTTTTCCAAATATGGTAATTACTGCCATTTAAACAAACCATCTTGCTCATATTTGCCTTCATCATTCAAATAGACGATTGACACAACCAAATCCAACCACAAGCTCTGATACCACTTTGTTGGGAAGAAACAAGCAATAACCAAATGCACAACGAGGTAACAGCGGAAGAAATACCCAAGTCGAAATTTCCCACACTATTTGAACCAAAAGAAGACAATAAACACTAGTACAAATGGAAATCCAAGCAGCAGCTATACAAACAATAAAATAGCAAAGCAAGCAAAAATAAATCGAATGGAAGAGATGTCACGACCCAACTAGGGGCCATGACGGGTACCCGGGGGCTAACCACCGAGCACCACTCATTCTATTACTCGTCATACTCATTAAGCGTACATTCATTAATTCTATACCCAAATCATAGAAGAACCATTTTTCATTTTGAAACATAATTGCCTTTATATACATAAGCCCTTCGTCTTTCAAAATAATAATAATATATATGCAATAGCAACCTCGTGAGACCATACTACCCACATCTATGTATCTACGAGCCTCTACTGGAATGCTAGACATATGAACGGGACATGACCCCGTCGTGCCCAAAACATACGTATACATATATACCAAAAGAACAATCATATGCACCTCCGGACAATGGAGTGCTTGTTACATCCGCTGCTAGCTCCTATAAGTCTGGATCAGGAGCACCTCCCTGTCTACCTGTGGGCATGAACACAGCGTCCAAGGAAAATGGACGTCAGTACGAGTAATGTACCGAGTATGTAAGGCATGAACGATACTACAATAAGGGATACAAGTATGGATAATAATAGAATGAAAATATAGAGCATATCGTAAGGTAAAAGAGTAACCTGTACATATGAGTGCCTTTTAGGGCGGATGCCATGCATGCTTAGCTTTCCTTTGAAAAACATTTCATTTTCATATATATATATATATATATATAGAAAATTGAGCATATCATATTGCCGAGGCGTCGGCTCCGACCCATTTAACCACATATGTCCCACGTCCGGGCATCCCGCGTCCGGGATGATATTAACCGATGTGGGATTCGCCTAAACCAATGTGGGATTCGCCTAAGGCAAGCCTGAAACTCACCTCCCTTTGGGACTCAGCGTTCTTGCTGAGGTTTGCCCTACCATTGGGTTTGCCCCACCACGGGCTTTGATACCAACTGATCAGGTGGCTATGCGTCTATAGCGCCTCACCTTTCCCCATGTCCCCTTTATACATATACATATCATATACGTAGCATGCATGAGAGCCCAAACAAAAGTGCACCTTATCGGAGTGACGTAAGGTCGTGAACCTCCGATTACATTATGGCATCATCCTCATCGCTACGTCTCACCTTGAAGGAACTAATATTATGAGGCAAGACAACAATGAAGTATGGTATCAATGAAATCATAAGCATAAAAATATCTGCATCATGAAGCCATCATTGTCAACCTTATCGTTATGGAGCGTATCTTGTAAGAAGTTCTTGAAGTTCTTCCACTTTCATCTTTAGGGAGGTAGGAAGGTCATGGAAGTATAGGGAAGAAATTACGAAACAAGAGTCATGCCTTTGAAGGAAAGGGGGTAGCCTTACATACCTTTGTATCTCCTTAACGATGTCGACTAAAAGCTCTCCTTCCGGCTTACAATTCTACATACAAAGGGGTTCGTACGAAGGTTAGATTGTTGAAGGTATACCTAAGCCTGAAATAAAGCGAATAGGGCTAACGAAAATTGGGCAACATTTCCTTTGTTTATACTACTTTGCCCACATTCTATATCAACTCCCAAACGTTTCTAACAACATTCACAATATAATAGACAACAATCATCATTCATCTACATTACCCGCATTTCACAATTCTTCTTCAATTTCCCCATAATTGTGGTTATAGTTATACTCATTCCATGTTCTATAGGTCATTCATAACATGCTTGCAATATCAACTTACCCATATTAGTAATTCAATCCAACCATTGTTCAACAATGACACTATTCACTCCTTTATGACCCATTTTCTATACTCTTCTACAATCCAAGTGTTTCAACTTATCAATACTTCAAACATCATGAAAATACCATGAAACTTACCTTAGATAGCGTAGAAACAAGCCTTGAATGGAAATACTCTTCTAGCACCAAAACCTTACTTCCCTTCCTTTGGGTTTTCTTGAGATAGATAAACTTTTACTAAGTTTCACACACTTGTTTTCATGGATTTGAAGTGGTTGATCTTGGCTTTCTTTTGATTTTTCTTGTGGATGAATGTTAGAGAGAATATTCTAGAGTTTCTTGACCAAAAATGGTGAAAATATGAGTTGTGGATCGAGTTTGGTCTATTTAAAGTCACTACTAAAAAAAGGGAAAAATCGACGACGAAAATCGACGGACTGCGTCGGTTTTTTCAATGAAACCGACGGGAAACCGACCCTTTACGGTCCGTCGGTTTACATAGCCTCGCTTTTTGAAAACCGACGGACTACGTCGATTTTTTCCGACGGACTGCGTCGGTTACGTGGTCCGTCGGGTTTTATACAATAATTTTTAAAAATTAAAAAATAATTAAAAAAACCGACGGACAGAGTCGGTTTTTTTAATTTCTGATTTATTATGTTATATAAAAACAATATATATTTTATGGAAAAATCGACGCACGACGTCGATTGTTTATTTAAATTTTTTTATTTTAAATACAAAACCGACACAGTGCGTCGGTTTTTTCATAAAATTTCGGAATTATTTTCCAGAAAACCGACGGACTGAGTCGGTTTTCTGGAAAATTTCCAAAATTAATTTCTAGAAAACCGACGGACTGCGTCGGTTTTCCGTCGGTTTTCTGGAAAATTTCCTGCATTTTCTGCAGCCACACCTGCACAGAAACCAGTACCAAAAGCAGCTCAAAACTAGCATTAAAATGCTTCAAATCAATTCTAAAAGAGCTACAACACATAAAGTCACCCTAAGTAATAATAAAACACATCAAACACTATCTAAACACATCAAATACGATCTAAATAGACCTTCAAAGTTCAGAAATATTTAAATGTCCAACCAAAAATACCATTAACTAGTTTTAACACAATCTCTTTGCTTCATAGTAACTCTTAGGTATGTCGAATTCCGGACTAACTAGTTCCCCTACAAGCTTAATCATTGAGTCCACAGCAGCTTCAGCAACAGTCTAATCTGATTTGATGTTAGTCATTCTAACTACAACAGACAACTTAGAATGCTGACTCCCTACCTAAAGTGGACGACTAGCCTCTTCTAATTCTTGATAGAAGCGCATTACTTCTTCATTAGGAGGTTCCTCAAAATTTTGCTCAAGTTCAAACCCAGACTGTACGCCAAAAGCATCATTAACCATATCATTAACTCTATCATAGTGGACATGACTATATTCCTGCGACACACTACTTTCACCGACAACCAATTCTAACTTTGAATTCTCAATAACAATTCTAACTTTAATAACTTATGGATTCTAACTTTAATTCTAAAAATTGAAAAGTAAATCTAGTCAAATAAAGTCTACATTTCAGTTTTGAGGTTATAGAAATATTATAACTTAATAATTCTAACATAACTTAATAATTCTAACTTTGAAAAGCACAATTCCAACCAATTTTAAAAATTGAAAAGTAAATCTAGAGAAAGAAAATCTACATTTTAGTATTGAGGTTATAGAAATACTATAACTTAACAATTCTAACTTTGAAAAGCACAATCCCAACCAATTCTAACTTTGAATTCTCAATAACAATTCTAACTTTAATATCTTATGGATTCTAACTTTAATTCTAAAAATTGAAAAGTAAATCTAGTCAAATAAAGTCTACATTTTAGTTTTGAGGTTATAGAAATATTATAACTTAATAATTCTAACATAACTTAATAATTCTAACTTTGAAAAGCACAATTCCAACCAATTCTAAAAATTGAAAAGTAAATCTAGAGAAATAAAATCTACATTTTAGTATTGAGGTTATAGAAATACTATAGCTTAACAATTCTAACTTTGAAAAGCACAATCCCAACCAATTCTAACTTTAATTCTAAAAATTGAAAAGTAAATCTAGTCAAATAAAGTATACATTTTAGTTTTGAGGTTATAGAAATAGTATAACTTAATAATTCTAACATAACTTAATAATTCTAACTTTGAAAAGCATAATTCCAACCAATTCTAAAAATTGAAAAGTAAATCTAGAGAAATAAAATCTACATTTTAGTATGGAGGTTATAGAAATACTATAACTTAACAATTCTAACTTTGAAAAGCACAATCTCAACCAATTCTAACTTTGAATTCTCAATAACAATTCTAACTTTAATAACTTATGGATTCTAACTTTAATTCCAAAAATTGAAAAGTAAATCTAGTCAAATAAAGTCTACATTTTGGTTTTGAGGTTATAGAAATATTATAACTTAATAATTCTAACATAACTTAATAATTCTAACTTTGAAAAGCACAATTCCAACCAATTCTAAAAATTGAAAAGTAAATCTAGAGAAATAAAATCTACATTTTAGTATTAAGGTTATAGAAATACTATAACTTAACAATTCTAACTTTGAAAAGCACAATCCCAACCAATTCTAACTTTGAATTCTCAATAACAATTCTAACTTTAATAACTTATGGATTCTAACTTTAATTCTAAAAATTGAAAAGAAAATCTAGTCAAATAAAGTCTACATTTTAGTTTTGAGGTTATAGAAATATTATAACTTAATAATTCTAACATAACTTAATAATTCTAACTTTGAAAAGCACAATTCCAACCAATTCTAAAAATTGAAAAGTAAATCTAGAGAAATAAAATCTACATTTTAGTATTGAGGTTATAGAAATACTATAACTTAACAATTCTAACTTTGAAAAGCACAATCTCAACCAATTCTAATTTGGAATGATCAATAACAATTCTAATAATTTATGAAATTCTAACAAAAAGCACAATCCAACAAAAAAAAAACTAGTCAAATAATTAAAGTATACATTTTTGCACATATTCAACATCAATAATATTACAAAGAATGATAACTAAGCTAACACAAATACATTGACAAAGAACATGAAATATAGCACAATCTCAAGCCAAAAAAAAAAAAAATGACAACTAAACTAGTCAAATAAAGTTTACATTTTTTTCACAAATTCAACATTAATAACATTGCAAATGATGTTTAACAAAGCTAAATAGATTAGCATTAGGCCTAAAATCTACAAATAAAACTAAAATTGACAGAATTTTAAAAGCCCTAATTTAAGAGAAACTAACCTCAATTAATTAACTTCAAAACAGGTCTGGGGTTGGTGGGGACGGGCTGCGCAGGCAGCGGCGCTGGGCTGAGGGAGGGGGGCGGCGGGTAGCTAGGGTTTGAGGGGAATGAGAGTTTAATTGGGAAGAGGAGAAGAAATGGGTATGAAAACCCGTCTGGAATATTTTTAAAGAAAAACCGACGGACAAAACCGACCCTGTCCGTCGGTTTTTCCCGCACGTTTGACCAGATTTGACCCAAAAATTAAAAAAAAAAAATCGGAAACCGACCCTGTCCGTCGGTTTCCTAAAAAAAATTGTTTATTATTGTTATATCCCGTATTTTATACGTTCGGAGATTTCAAGGTAGTCGTGGCAAAGTTAAGAGAATGACCATCTTCCAAAATTATTTTAAAGTACAAGTTGGTTATGAATATTATTTATGAATATTATTGTATGGAAATCTTGAGAAAGGTTAAGGGTAAAAAAAAGAAAAGTCGCAAAATGGTTCATGGTAATATTGTGGAAGTCTAGGGGGAAAATGGTAATTTCACAAATATTCAAGAAAATTCTTGAAATTTCCAAGGTGGCCGTGTGGAATGGGTAGCATGTGCCCACATTTTTATTAAATGGGGGCTAATGATAAATTATAAAAAATATATGGGCAAAGCTTCCTTAAAGAAGACTCTTAGTCTTCTTTGACCATTTTAGGAAAATTCAAAAAAAAAAAGAAGAAAAGTCTAGAAAAAAAAAAGAAAGATGACCAAAATAAGTCATCTTTTCCTAGAAATTTAAGAAATTTCTAGAGAGAGAGGGCATGTGCCCCTCACATGACTTGGAAGGAGCTATATATATATATATATAGATAGAGATGACCAAAGCAAGACATAATTCATCTTCCACAAGTCAAGCAACTTCAAGAAAAATAGGGGAGCATTTCGGCCAAGACTCCAAAAAAATAAGGTCATGGAATTGATCAAGAAAAATTATTTTCTTCTAGCTTTCCTACTAATTTGAAGGTCCTCTTTAACATGAGATAATTGTTGGAGCAAGCCAAGTATTCATTTGGGTGATTTATGAACCCTAGCCAAGTAAGAAGACAAGTGAAGGAAGGTAAGGTTCAATCCTCTTTTACTTGTGTTATGGATGATTTATGTATGTTGAAGTATGTAGAAATGGATGGAATTCATGGTACATGCATGTGTTGATGTTGTGGCCGAATATAGTAGTGTTGTGTAGATATGATGAATTAATTTTATTTAGTAGTTTGGTTGTTGTGTTGTGGATTCCATGATGTAAAATGAAGGTTTGGTGGCTTGAAATGAATTTGAAATTGTTTGTGCATTATTGAAGGAGTTAGTGTGACATTAGTATGATTCTTGTGTTTGTAGGAATAATGTTGCTTGTGTGTAGGTTGTAAATGTAATTCATGAAATTGGAAGTGAGACATGTGTTTGAAAGATTGTAAGTTGGGTTGTTGTGATTAAGTTTGGGAGAAGGAAATGAGTTGTCATTGGTTTTGTTAAATTTGGAAGGTGTTGGATGGAGTAGTGAATTGAATTGAATTGAATTGAATTGAATTGAATGTTGAAGTGTTGATTAAAATAATTGTTGGTATTGTTGATAGTTTGGCCGGGTTGAATTCCCGGATTGTTGTTGATTAAAATTGGCCGAGTTAGAATCTCGGGGATGGTGTATTTACAGAGGAGGTGCTGCCGAAATTTCGGCAAACCATAAGTGAATGTACTTGAAAGGTTAAGACAAGTGTACGTCGATGAATCTAATGGTTATGTTGTTTCTCCTTAATGTAGACTAGCAAGTTGGACGAATAAGCATAGCTAGTAAGGCGCGGCACAGGTATGTTAAGGCTCGTCCCTTTCTTTCAAAGGCATGATCCCGATGTTATAATTTTGTAATTGTTTCCATATCGTCCTTGTTTTGAAAGTTAGATGTCTATGATTCTAAGCTATGCTTACTTTCCCGATAATCCGTCAATGTTTTCCAAAATGTTCGTATTTTTCCAAAATAAAGGTTATGGTGTCGTAAGCTCTTATGGCAATGGCGATGGATATGTTTCACGATGACAATGATGATGTCAAGGTTGAGAATGTTCTATGATGATTATGATAAGAATGATTTTCCGAAAATGACTTCTGAAATGTTCATAAAAGGTTCTGAACTTCAAACGCTCATAACTTTCGTATACTAATTCCGATTGACCCGAAACATGTTTCTGAGTCTTCATATGTCAAATTATGTACGTACCTATCGAGTCTTAACGTTGCTATTCGTTGTTAGTCTCCCCTTATGATTATCGTTCCTTCAGGGTGAGACAAGCGACCACGGTTATTCCATAATGTCATCGGAGGCTACTGACCTTACGTCACTTCGATGGATACATGACTTTATTGGGCTCTCATGCATGTTGTATAGATGATATATGTTTATATGTATATGTATATGTATATGGGGAAGATTGGGAAAGGGAAGGCGCTATAGACGCATAGCCACCTGATCAGTTGGAGTATGATATCGTCCCGGACGCGGGGGCATATGTGGTTAAATGGATCGGCTGCCGACGCCTCGGCAATATGATAAGAGCTATTTTCTATATTATATAATATATGTATATGTATATGTATATGGGGAAGATGGGAAGAAGGGTCAGAGCGTTATATACGCGTATCCACCTGATTAGTTGGTATTATATGACATGATATCATCCTGGACGCGGGATGCCCGGCCGTGGCACATATGTGGATAAATGGATCGGAGCCGACGCCTCGGCAGTTACGATATGTTCTATTTTCTATATATATGAAAAAGAAATGTTTTCAAAGAAAGTAAAGTATGATATGTATATGGATCGGGCTGCACGTTCCGCAGCGTTAAGCATGCATGACATCCGCCCTCAGAGGCACTCACATGCACATGTTACTCTCTTATCTTATGAGATGTTCTATATTTCCATGCAGTTAATATACATACGCTCATCTCTTACTATGTTACTATTCATGCCTTACATACTCAGTACATTGCTCGTACTGACCCCTCTTCTTCGGGGGCTACGTTTCATGCCGCGCAGCTACACCCAGATGAGCAAAAGCTATTATAGAAGATGTTCCAGCGAAGTTGGCGAGCTCCATTTGGCCCTGGAGTGTAGCCGAGTCAGCGTACTATGCTATGATGTTCTGTTTGAAGTTAGAGACTTTGCAGACAGAGTCGTGGGTATCAGGAGTCAGTTGTATTATGATATAAGAATTTCACAGTTACAGACTTTACTTGATTTGTAAGCAACAAAAAGAACATTTCAGTAAGCTTTATTATGTATACTTGATTTAGAGGTTCAGAAAAAAAAAAAATTAAGTACGTACTAAGAGTCAGCGGGTTCGCTCGGCTTCGGATATGGGGTCGGGTGCCCATCACACCCTAGCAGAGTCGGGGTGTGACAATTATTTTTTTAAAAAACAAATTGAATTGCATATTATTTAAAATATTTTTAAAAATAAAACCGACGTCGTCCGTCGGTTTTATATATATATATTTTTTTTTAATAAAACCGACGTCCCTTTGGCGGATATATAATTTCAAAATTTTGCGGAAAAAATCGACGTTGTCCGTTGGTTTTTTAATTAAAAAAAATTAGAAATACACAAAACCGACGCACTAATTCGGTTTTCCGTCAGTTTTTCAAAGAGATGCAGTCCGTCGTTTTTTTGTCCGTCCAATTTTGCCAGTTTTTTAGTAGTGAGTGGTCCAGAAAATTCTGGACCGACACAACTTGCGGCACACTTTGCTAGACGCAAAGCGTGCTTTGCTAGACGCATGTTGTGTCGCAAACCATGCCAAACCTCAAAATTTCACTGGCACACTTTGCTGCGCAACTGCGTGGCCGCATGTCGTGTTTGCTGGACGCATGTTGCGCCGCAAAGTGCGCCAGAATGTGATATTTTTGCCACTATCTCCGAAACCTAACTCCGATGATCCGACGAGTCTTAAACCTTCCTGAAGCTTACTAAACATGGTTTTTCTCCATTATATACTCAAGATGAACATGTCTATCCCCATGACCTCGAAAATTTATCTTACTTCCCAAGGCTAGGACAATTCGCATTCGGCGAAACTCAACATATGAAAATAAGAGGTGTAACAAGAGACACCAAATTTACGTGGTAAAACCCTTCAAGGTGAAGAGGAAACATCCACGAGATCTCCGGCCCACAAAAGCTACACTATAAACAACAAGAGTTTCAACAATGTTCTCCAAATGGCTAAAACAAAAAAGTCAAGTACGGAGCAACAATATATAAAAGATAGCACCAAAACTAGCGAAGAAAGGAGAGAAATCATTCTAAAAAAACGAGCTATTGTTCGTACTTGAAAACTAGAGCTACAGACCACAAAATCCGATCTCCACGATTGAAATCGAAGAACCAGATGTTGAGAACCCTTGGTTCAAATTTCAGCACGATCCAACGGTTAACGAATCGGGAAACGTAATTTAAAGCGGACTGCTGTAGCAGAAAATTTCTGGACGAAAATCTGCTTTCTCTCTCACGTTTTTCTCTCTATATGACTGCTATAAACTCACTCTTGTGTTCTAAAAATAAGACCTAAATTGATCCTATATATAGAGGAAATTTTGGGCAAAATTGGCCTGGTCCAATTTGGATTGGGTTTTATTAATCCAATTCCACATAGGAAGGGAAAACCCAAAAACCTAACAAGTCTTAGTAGTCACAAACCATAAGTAGCTCCTACAGTAGATTTTAATCATCTTAGGGCTCGTTTGGTATGATGGATAAACAAAAATAGTCCTGGGTTAAAAATTAGTGCCGCCTTATCCCACGTTTGGTTGGAAAAAAAACTCGGGATAACTAATCCCGGGATTATAGTGTTTTTTTATCCCACCTTGAGGGTGGAATAACTAATCCCGGGATAAATTGTTTCCAACCAAACGAGCCCTGACTTAGAAGGTAAAATGAAGAGTTGAGACCAATAAGATTATGAAGATTGAAGAGCAAAAGGACTCAAACATATATAACAAGCTAATGAATATGACAAAATCAGAGTTTTCTCACGCCTTTATGTCTACCATAATTTTCATGTAACATTTTCTTGTGATAAATTATATTTAATATTCTCCGTGCAACACGCGGATACGGATACTAGTTGAAGATACCCATAAAGATATTTCGAGAATCTACTTCTTTGACCAATCAATTAGGAAAAATTTGAAATATATATTCCGGCATACCAAACACATTCTTAGAGAAGACAGCATCTTCATATTCATAGAGTTCACTGCCTTCGAACATTGGCTCAAAAACAAAATGCATGGGGACAACTGTTACTGTCATTTTTTATAAAAGAAAAACAAGGACATGCACGCGACAATCACATGCATATCTTATGATATATGAGCCCGTTTGTCTTAGATTTTTTTGAGTGTTTGGCTGACCAACTTATAAGCCATTTTGTGCTTAAAATAAACAAAAAAAAAAAAGTTGAGGTAGCTCAACTTATTCTTTTTTGGCTTATAAACTGTTTTAAGAAAACTTTTTCAAAGCTAAGTCAACCGGGCCCTATATCTCTGTCATTTCTACGAATTTCTCTTCTTGTTGATGATAATCACCATTATTAATCAATGTCTCTATAGAACCCTCTTTCTTTTTCTCCTCCTCTTTCATTTTCATATACATTCCATAGAAATATGAAGAAAATCCCCAAACACATAGCAAAGTAGAGACTACTTTAATTCCACCAAAATTATCGCCATACACTATAGTCCCTCCCAAAACATTAACGGCCATTAACGCCGTCATGCAAGCTCCCCCTAGCAACGAACTTGTCAAGAACACCATCCCAACAATACCCATAAAACAAAACTACCACGTAACCACAATAAACATCGTTAACTAGTATGCCTTTTCACCCAAATCAAACACATTTTTGCTTTCTTTTTTTATCTCCAAATACTCATCGTCTATAGTCATTCCCAACGTGGCCAAAACCGTAGCTTCTAATTCCATCATCAACTGCATTCCACAACCATAGAATAACTATAAACAATTTTATATATTTTTTTCATTAGTGGGTGATAAAGAGCGAACAACAATCCAGCACCAAGTGTTGAGAAAAATCCTATAAAATACTTTGTTCTCGTCAAAACCTTTGGTTTGTCATGGCTCGAACCCAAGGCTAATAGGACCGAACTAAGTGTTAGTAAAATAACACAATCGAGATTCGCGTATGTGATTTTTTGTTTTACTATAATAACAAAAGTGATAAGGGTAAAGGCTAATTGTGAAAGTAAAACAAGAGAATTCTTTGAAACGAGGAGATAAGATTGCCCAAGAAAATAAATGATTGTTGAAACCTAACAAGAAACCTATTAAAATAGAGAGTAACAAGATTTTAGGAGTGAATCGAGTAAATGATTTTCTATGAGTAGATTAAAAAACATAAAAAGGTAAATAAATACGAAGAAGGAGAAGAGGGAATCCAGCAGATCGAACCCAAGTAGAAACCCATCGATTGGAACCTTTGTGATTGAAGTAGAATTTGGAGAGTAGGCTTGATGAGATTGAACCCACAAAAAGTAACATGTAGTTAATTCCTAGAAGTAGCATGTAACGTTTTTTAGTGGTTGCGAGTGTTTGTTTCTTCTTGTTCATGCATTTGGATTTGGACTATACCACTTTTTTGGGTGGGGTTCTTTGTGTCAATGATCATTAGCTCTCTTGAAAAATCTGCCTGATCTTGATGATCTTATTCTTGCTCTGGGTAGTGTTGGGCTAAAATCTCTATTAAATGGAAAAAAAAAAAAAAAAAAGAGAGAACAATGAATATTTTGATATGGCGTGGTGGATGGGAGAGGGGTTTCCTATGGAGAAAATATGCTTTTGGTGAGTATATGACTACTACATTAACGGCCCTTCAAATCAAGTTATGAGGAGAAATGTTACATCTCGTAACAATTAGTTAATATATAAAAATACGTCTTCTTAAGCAACAAAAACAATTGTTAAAACATTGTGGGTAGTATTGCACATATCATATTTCTTTCTGGTTATAAAAGTAAACCTTATCAAACACATCATATGATCGATCATATCATATTTTTTCTGATTATAAAAGTAGATCTTATCAAACATATCATATGATCATTACTCATTAAAAATGTGTAATCATCAGCATGCACGTTGATTGTAATATTGGATACTTAAGTAGCCCTATATCTCACTAGTCTCCTTATGATCAGCCGAAAGGTTTTGCTCATGCTCGCCCCTCGATATACCTTCCTTTCTTGATTTTGTAAATAATTTATTTAGGGTTAATAGCCACTTGCAGAAATTAATAGAAAGAAAATGAACTTTCGTATTCTAGTCGTCGAGTCCTACACTTGGAATTCCAAGAATAAACACACGAAAAAGAAGAACAAAAAAGCTGGCTGCTTGGTTTGGGTATTATAGGAAAAGTTCTTGTCAATTCTTGTTGATGGTCTTAAGCTTAATCACAATTATGGTACACGAGTATTACTTTAACTTTATTTTCATGTTTGAATTGTAATCAGATGATTTAGACATGATAAGAATTTCTCAATTGGAAATTCCACTTTGTCGCCGTAGAATAGGCATGTGTTGTAACTTGGGGAAAAATAATGTCAATTGCGGTTTTATTTTATTTGTCAAGTATATTAAAAGTAGATTTTTCTTTATTTGTCCAGTCGAGCAAATTGAGAGTATTATTTTTCAATTTTACCTTATCGTTAAGTTGCCTTTCTCAAACTAATTGGAGATTTGGAGTTCTACCAGTAAAATTTATATTTGCTAAGTACCATCAATAAGAAAAAATTAGTAAAATGCCCACAATTAAATTAGTACTTTTTTAAAAGGAATGCAAAATGTAAACTGAACAAATAAAAAGAATGGAATGAGTATTTTGGATATGAAACTTTTCTACCGTATAGAAGAGCCAAGATGGTCGTCCAAGGGCATTTGTGTAAATTCATAAACAATGGCATTTTGGTAAATCTCACCTCTTAGCTAATGCCCAGTACGCAGGTCCTCAATGTTATTGATTTAACAAATATAGAAGAAGAAAACAACAGTCAAAGATATATATATTTTTTTTTTTTTTTTTTTGCTGTTTTGTCATTCGGAAGCAAGGGAAAATTAGTAGATTTTGCAGAATTATGGAGTAATTTAGCCCCCGTTTGGTCATAAAAATTATTCACTTTATTCCGTTTTTTTTTTCCACTTTTTTCCGGAATCAGCATTTGGCCATGAAAATTCCGAATATAACTTGAAGTTGTATTCCGGAATACCAAAAACTCAAAAAACTTGTCTTTCAATTTTTTTCACTTTTTCACTTTTTTATAACTACATTTCACCAAAAATTACAATTTCAAAAACTATGGCCAAACACAACTCCAACTCCAAAATTCCAAAAAAAAAGTGATTTTTTTTTTTGGTATCTATGAACAAACGGGGCCTTAATATTCTAGAATGTCAATTGTTTTGAAACTATTATCTTTTTCAGGGCTGAAGTTCATGATTGTTGTTGTTCATTCTTTCATATGGTCTCCGCTTCAGTATATAGAAGTGAAAAAGATTTAAACTTTGAGTTGAAAAATACTGAGAAGAATTTCTAGAATTCTAGAAACTGTCCCTTCAAGATATGTTAAAGGGGAATGGATTCGGGATACTTTTGTGTCAATTGTTTCATTGACAAATGAGTGTACCTAAACAATCTCAAACCCATAATTAACATCTTATACAGTCAAACCTCTCATATAAAAATCAAGTTTTCTCAGTTTGTTGGCTACATGAACTTTCATCTTATTGGTGAGGGTTCGAATCTCCACGTTGTAATTCTCTCTCCCCTATATATATATATTTTATTTTATTTTTTTTAAAAAAAAAACCAAGTTTTTTGGAACCGATGTTTTATGTTATATTTTATCTCTCAATAACAGTTTTTTGCCTATAATAGCAACAACCATCTTTATAATAGTACGTTCTTTGATTATAAAGATTTATAATCAAAGACACAAAAAAGTAAAATGAGACAACTAAATCTTATGTCTTTATAATAGAACGCTCTTTTGACAATATAATGATTAATCATCTTTATACATATTTAATTTATTCCGGCCGTTTGATTATAAAAATTTATAATCAAAGATACAAGATTTATAATCAAAGACACAAGAAAGTAAAATGAGACATTTCAATCTTGTGTCTTTATAATAGTACGCTCTTTTGACAATATAATGATTAATCATCTTTATAGATATATAAATCTCTAAGATTATGAATAATAGGTCTAGATATTTTGACCAAATATTTTCATATTTCAATACACAATTCATGACAAGAATATTGATTTCCTCATTAAAAGATTTTCCTTCGTTATACAAAGTGTGATTAAGTTTATAATTTGGCAATTAAAAATAAAAAAATTAGATTTTATATATGCATCTTTTCTTCCTATAAGAACTAAATATTATTTAAATGTCATTGTTGTTATAGGTGTATAACAGTCGTTCGTTATAGCAACCAAAAGAATTTGCTTCTTCGAACCCAACAATGCTATAGAGAGGTTTGACTGTTTAATTAAATGATGGCTCTAAGGAGTCGTTTGGTACATGGACTAAATTATCCCGGGATTATAATCTTAGAATTATAATCCCGGGACTAATTTATCCCATCTGGGAGATGGGATAAATAAGCCCAAGGTTAGTGCGATAAGGTTGGATATCCCATCTTTAAGATTGTGCTTCATTATATACTCTGTTTGGTAGAAGGTATAAATTTATATCCGGAATATCCCAGCTTATACCATACACCAAACGACCCCTATAGTAACCTTCGCAAAAAGAAGAAATTGGAAATTGTCTAAAGTAACCTTCGCAAAAAGAAGAAATTGAAATATTGAGCCGTGCTTAGCACGGGCTATGATTCATCTAGTCAGTATATATACACGTGAAAACGGTTGACATTTAATGAATAAGTTTTAAATCTGTAGTTTTAAACGTACGATGACTTTCATACTAATAAAAACTTTTGAGATTGAACTTATCAATTGTTTCTTTTCTCTGTACCAATTTAGGTAGTGATGTTTGATTGAATATAGAGAAAATAATGTAAAATTTGTGTTTTAAAATAACTCATAGATATTTGTGTAACTATATGTCGTCTCACTAAAGATAAGATGAGAAGTTTAAAATTAAATAATTATTTCTAACTAAGAAATATAAAATTTTCTGAAACAAACAGAAAGAAAAATAATGGTGGTGAGGTTGACACAATCCCTTGGTTCTCGATGCTTATTGCTTAACGGAGTAAAATGATAAATACTCACACATTCTCAGTAGGCGTTTGACCAACCCATGGTTTGAAACTATGGTTTCAAATTAGCGTTTGAACATACGTTTGGAACCATGGTTTCAAATTTATAAAATATAAAATTTAACCCATAAGTTTATATTTTGTAAGAAAAGACCCATAAGTTAGTAGATATTTTTAACAATTACCCCCATCAATCATTTACCAATCTCATTAACTTCCACCAACCTTTATTTATGTCTACCAACCTTTAATTTATGTGGGAAGATTATATTAAAGAGTAGTTACATTACTATTCATGTTAAATTTTCGTTTTTATTGAACTAAAGTTTAATTAATTGATGTTGCATTTTTTAGAAAGGCCTTCTAGTGGTGTACTAATTTTGTTATAAACTATGATTTGCTCATTTGGTAAGATTATATAAGAATTGAGAATGTTTTGATAGTTTTCACAATTTGTGGGGTTTTTATGTCTATAAGAAAAAATACAGCTTAAAATGTTCAAATTGTATGTCCAAACATGATTTGAAATCATGGTTTGAAACAAGGTTTCAAACCATGTCCAAACGGGACCTTACTAAATGCATGTCACTTCTCGATGATCAGTTTGGAGGGCCACCTGTCTAACATATATTCAGAGAAGTCAACACTGTAGCTGACATTTTGTCTAAATATGATTGTTATTGTTACTATTGTCTTCTCACGTCTTACTTCATCACCTTTGTTTGTGTATGATTACTATTTTAATGGCTCTTCAAATCAGGTTATGAGGAGAAAGTTCGCATCTTGTAACCGTTACTAAATAGATAAAAAATACGTCTTCTTAAGCAAACACAAAATATTGTTAAAATATTGTGGGTAATATATTGCACATATCATATTTCTTTCTGCTTATAGAAGTAAATCTTATCAAACATATCATCTTTCTTCTGCTTATAAAAGTAGATCTTATCACACGTATCATATGATCATTTCTCAATAAAAATGTGTAATCATCACCATGCATGTTGATTGATTGTGATATTGGATACTCAAGTAGCTAGCCCTATCTCACTAGTCTCCTTATGATCAGCCGAAAGGTTTTTGCTCATGCTGTGCTAGCAAACAATTTCAAGGAAAGAATTTATTTAGGTTTAATAGTATTTTTGGTTCTTAACGTTATTGATAAATTCTAATTTTAATTTTATGATTTTAACAAAAACATTTAATTTTTAACTACAGTAATTAATGTGCACTTTTGATTGCTTTACTCGTGAATATCTACTATAATTAGTAATTGTTTCACCACTTAATTACTCATGTGTGATGTTAAGTTCATAGGTTTACTTCATTTACTACGGTAATATAGTCCTAAAATAATCCAAATATAATATATTTTCTATATAAAAAGACCAAGAACACACATTTTAATTGATTGAAATTTAAATATCCTGAGTCATATATCACAAGGACCAAACTAAGAATTTACTAATAAATGAAGGGTAAAAAATGCTATTATCCCATTTAATTATCATTTTCTCCACATTTAATCAATTTTAGATTATAAATTGTCTTATTTAAAAAGCTATTTATCGTCATTCAACGTATATAGTTAATTTTTAAATAATGTGAAAGGATAATTTAAACTATCGATGAATGAATAAACTAAAAACTTTTGTACGCAAAAAAAGGAGATCATTTAAAAGGCTAAAATTCTTACCCTTTTAGGATACGTATAGCCCCTCACTATAGTCCACCTTTTCCTAGCCAGCTCACTATATATACTCACTAAAAGCATCTTTTCTTTCTAAGAAAACCCCTACCAATCCACACCAAATCCAAATTTTCATTGTTCTTTCTTTTTTCCAATCAATGGAGTTTTTAGCAAAACACCGACAACAAGAACAAGATCATCAAGATTTCAAGAGAGTTGTTAGTCATAGACACCAAAAAAAGTGGTAGAGTCCAAATCCAAATGCATGACCAACATGAAACAAACGCTAGTGCTACCCGTAAGAAACGTTACATGTTTCTCCTAGGAATTAACTACATGTTACTTTTTGTTGGTTCAATCTCATCTAGCCTACTCTCAAAATTCTATTTCAATCACAAAGGTGATAGTCGGTGGGTTGCTACTTGGATCCAATCTGCTGGATTTCCCCTTCTCCTTCTCCCTATTTATTTAGCTTTTTATGTTTTTAAATCCACTCATACAAAACCATTTACAAGATTCACTCCTAAAATCTTGTTACTCTCTATTTTAATTGGTTTCTTGTTAGGATTCAACAACCTTTTATTTTCTTGGGGTAATTCTTATCTCCCCGTTTCGACGAATTATCCTGTTTTATCTTCGCAATTAGCATTCACTCTTATCACTTCCGCGATTATAGTTAAACAAAAAATCACATATGCAAATCTCAATTGTGTTATTTTACTAACAATTAGTTCGGTCTTATTAGCCTTGGGTTCGAGCCATGACAAACCAAAGGGTTTGACGTGAACAAAGTATTTTATAGGATTTTTCTCAACACTTGTTGCTGGATTGTTGTTCGCTCTTCATCTCCCATTAATGGAAAAAATATATAAAAAAGTTTATTGTTATTCTATGGTTGTGGAAATGCAGTTTGTGATGGAATTTGCAGCTACAGTTTTGGCCGCGGTGGGAATGACTATAGACGGAGAATTTTCGGAGATGAAAAAAGAGAGTAAAAATGTGTTTGATTTGGGTGAAAAAGCATACTGGTTAACGGTGATGTTTAATGTGGTTACATGGCAGTTTTGTTTTATGGGTATTGCTGGAATGGTGTTCTTGACAAGTTCGTTGACTGGAGGAGTTTGCATGACGGCGTTGATGGCCGCTAATGTTTTGGGAGGGGTTATAGTCTATGGGGATAATTTTGGTGGAATTAAAATAGTTTCGACTTTGTTATGTGTTTGGGGATTTTCCTCGTATTTGTATGGAATGTATATGAAAATGAAGGAGGAGGAGAAAAAGAAAGATTGTTTGATAGATAAGATGATTAATGATGATGATTAACAACAACAGATTTTAGAAATGACAGAGAGATTGTAACCCACAATGACTGAAGATAATGGTCGTGCCAAATCTTGTTTTATTTTTAATGGTGGTAATTGTTGTCACTGTGCATTTAATTTTGTTTATGAGTCAATGTTTTAATATTGTCATGTATCCATTTAATTTTAGCCTTCAATATCTACTTTTCCATTAGTAAACAATTCCTTGTAAGTAACAAGAAGTAAAATGGAAAAACAAAGTTAAGAAGAAAGAGATTTTTTTTTACTACATCTGTCTTTTTACGTCTCCTGATTTTGGTTTGCTTGTTTTATTTTTATATATAATTAATAGTAGTAGCATTGTATGGGATTAATTTGTTGATAACATGACTACTCTTGATCCAAGGGGTTCTGTTAGTACTTGAAAATTGACACAAATAGATACAAAGTCAGTACATTGGAAGGAGAAGCCTAACCAATTACATGCCATCGATGGGTGTGGTGGAATGACTCAGATCTTTCCATCTTTAATTAAAGATCTCAAATTCTATCTCAGGAAATGAAAAAATATCTAATAGAAATGTTGTTCGTTTATTGAGTCGTACGTATGCAATGTCGAATTTGGATTAATCGGACCAATAGAGATCGGAAACCAGATAGTTACAAAAAAAAAAAAAAACATAGTATCATATTGCATGTGTGCTTGATGATGTTTATTACTCTCTTCGGTCTATATTTTATGGTGTTTTTAGCTTAAGTACATTCCTTAAGGAATTCACTCACACTTGAAAAGTATTCACTCACACTTGAAAAGTATTCACTCAATTACTTGTTAAATAGCACACATTTAATATAATTTCTTAGTTATGTAAAATTTCACTTAATTAAATTTGAATAAATTGAAAGAAAAATTAATACCTTCTCAATTACGTAAACAAACTATTTATTTTGGACTAAAATATAAAAATTAAAAATATCACATAATACGACCGAAGGGACGAGGGAGTAATGGGAAAGCATCAATGAATAGAATTATTTAAAGCTTTTGATAAAAGTGGATCTAGTTTGTGTATTTTGTCTTCTTCAATGATCTTATTGAGAAATCTAGCAACTATGAATGAGAGAAAGGCTTTTGTATTGAATGGATGAATTTCAAGTACAAGGGCAGTGTATTTATACACATGCCAGACACGGTATATCAGCTGTACACAGCTAGACTCCTAATGGAACAATAAAACTTACAACTTATCTCTAATGATTACATCTTATCATTAATAATGATTATCTCTTAATAAACCTTATCATAATCTAACTAATCCTATCATGATCATCTCTATCATGATAACACTTCCCCTCAAGCTTAGTGGAGGTGCATGCACCACTCTTAGCTTGTCTCTGAAGAACCAGAACTGTTCCTTTGCTAGAGCCTTGGTGTGAACATCAGCTAGCTGATCCTTAGACCTGACAAACTGAGTGACTAGCTGGCCTTGAGCTACCTTGTCTCTCACAAAGTGATAATCCAGTTCAACATGCTTAGTTCTAGCATGCAGCACTGGATTTGTAGTCACGTATAGTGCACTCATGTTGTCACAAAACAAAGTTGGAGCAGACTTTACGTATATTCCAATATCTTGCAGAATGTAAGTTATCCATGTGAGCTCAGCTGTTGTGGCAGCTAAAGCTCTATATTCAGCTTCTGCACTTGACTTTGCAACTGTGTTTTGCTTCCTAGAGGACTAGGACACGCAGTTTGCACCAAGATATATGCTATAACCAGTGGTGGATCTTCTTGTTGTTGTAAAACCTGCCCAGCCTGCATCTGAGAACCCATATAGTCTGAAGGAGGACTGAGATGTAATATAAAGTCCATACCTGATAGTTCATTTCACACACCTCAGTATCTTTTTCACAGCTTGTAGGTGCACAAAGTTGGGATTTTGCATAAACTGGCTTCCAAGGTTCACAGCATGGATTATATCTGGCCTGGTTAATGTCAAGTATTGCAAGCGTCCCACAATACTTCTATATAATGAAGGATCAACTGCAGTCCCAACAACTTCTTGTAAACCATGCTTCTGAGCCAAAGGAGTATGAACAACTTTAACATTTGTCATGTCCACTTTCTTGAGCAAGTCATTTGCATACTTGTGTTGATTCAAGTGGATTCCTCCTGGAAAGTAATTCACCTCAACACTTAAGAAAAAACTCAGTTGTCCAAGATCCTTCATAGCAAATTCAGTGCCTAGCTTTCTCACAATCTCATCCATTTGCTTAGAGTTGTTGCCTGTCACAATTATGTCATCTACATATAGCAGTAGTAATATTGTACCTTCTAAACTATGAAGAGTGAATAGGGATGAATTATCTCTACTACATTTGAATCCAAGATGAAGCAAATATAGACTGAACCTTTCAAACCAAGCTCTAGGAGCTTGTTTGAGACCATACAGTGCCTTTTTCAACAAACAGACATGTTCAGGATATCGTTGATCAAGAAATCCTGGTGGTTGACTCATGTATACTTCTTCTACAAAATGACCATGAAGGAATGCATTTTTAACATCTAGCTGTCTTATAAACCATTCTTGAGTGACTGCAACAGACAAGACAATTCTTATGGTAGTTGCTTTTATAACAGGACTGAAAGTTTCTTCAAAGTCTATTCCTTCAAGTTGTAAATAGCCTTTTGCAACTAATCTTGCCTTGTGTCTTTCTATTGATCCATCTGGTTTCATTTTAGTTCTAAACACCCATTTTGACCCTACTACATTCATATTAGTAGTTTTAGGAACCAGAATCCAAGTCTCATTTTTATACAGTGCTTGAAGTTCTTCCTTCATGGCTTTTACCTAATGTGGAGTCTTCAATGCTTCTTTGAGTGACTTAGGCTCACTATGTACAGTGTTTATCCTATTGGCAGTCAATGAAGTATGGGTCAATTGTAGGTGTTTAGGTTTTGACCTGGTTATCATGACATGATCTGCTGCTGAGTTTGAAGCCAAGGAACTTGATCAGCCAGTTGTTGAGAAGGGACTTGATCTGTGAAAAACTTGGACAAATCAACTTCAAGCTGGATTCCCTGCTGGTTTTCAACACTGATTTGTTTAGACTATTGCTGATTATCAAGATCATGAGCTGCATCATGAATTGCTACATCATCAGCATCACTAAAAGCTGCATCATCAGGATTTTGAACTTCATGAGCTGCTACATCATCATGATCACTATGAGCTGCATCATCAGTATTTTGGACTTCATGAGCTGCTACATCATCATGATCACTATGAGCTGCATCATCAGCATTTTGGACTTTATATTGAACTGCTGCATCATTAGAATTTTAAACTTCATTATGAACTACAACTGCATTTTCTTCTGATGACAAAGAAGTTATTTCTTCTAATTCTTCTGATGGCAACACTTCCCCTGAAGTATCATACTGAACAACACAAGGAGTAGGCAATACATTAGCTGCATTCTTTGATTCTGAGAAGAACTCAAAAAATGTTGCAAGGTGAGTGGAACCTGCAGAAGAGCTTTCAGTATTGTTTTCCTGCACATAAGGTAAAGTTAGTTGATCAAAGACAACATGTCTTGATATAAACACTCTTCTGGTAGATGGGTGATAGCATCTGTATCCCTTATGAAGGCTGTTGTAACCAATAAACACACATGGATAAGTTTTTGGTGAGAACTTGTTGTTTCCCTTGATATAGGGAAACACCTACAACCAAACACCTTAAGACTATTATAATCAGGATGTACTCTATGTAATCTATGAAAAGGTGTTTCCTTCTTAAGCACTGAGGATGGCAGCCTGTTAATCAGAAACACAGCAGTAAGAAAAGCTTCTACCCATAGAAACAAAGGCAGCTTGGCATGAAACAACAATGTTAAACTAGTTTCCACCACATGCCTATGCTTTCTTTCTGCAATACCATTTTTCTCAGGTGTGTTTGGACAAGAAATGTGCCTAACAATGCCACAACTCTCCAAATGATTAATGAACTGCAGACTAGAGAACTCACCACCACCATCACATTGAAAGATCTTGATGAAACTTGGAAAATTGTTTTTCAACCATTTTTTGAAACTTGACAAACACTTCAAAAAAGTCTGATTTCCTTTTTAAGGGATATAGCCATGTGAACCTACTATGATCACCCACAAATAATGCATAATACTTCATGTGTTGTGAGGATTCAACAGGTGTAGGACCCTATAGATCACAATGAATTTTCATCAAAGGTTCTCTTTCAATTTTATTCCTCAGACTAAAGGGAAATTTACAACCTTTTCCCATTTGACAACTAACACAAGCAATAGAATTTTTATTCCAACAAGTGATATTGATACACTTATTTTTACCTAAAACTTCTAAAAACTTAGAATTTGGATGCCTAAGCCTGGCATGCCAAACATCACTAGAACTAAAACTACTCCTCCTTGTATGTGTTGCTGTCAATGCTAGCAGGTTGTTGTCTTCCAAAGCATAGATGTATCCTCTCTTAGTTCCCTTGGCCAGATACTTCCCTGTTCTCTTGTCCTTTACATCAAAAGTGGATTCATCAAACTCAATTGTACAGTGATTGTCCTTAGTTAGTTTACTTACTGACAACAGTTTCTTCTTAAGTTCAGGAACAACTAGAACCTCTTTCAATTTTAAACCAGACATGCTTCCACTACCAATGTGTGTGATATTGAGTTCATTTCCATTTCCTACTACTACTTTATCATTTCCTTTATAAGGTCTCAGATTAGACAATTTACCTGAGGAGTTTGTCATATGAGCACTTGCCCCTGAGTCCATATAAGCTGCATTGTCTCCATGATCCGACTCATTCAAGTTGACTGATGTCAAGGCTTGAGGCAAGTCTTTTGATACTTGATATGAAAAATCTCACCTGTAAAAACATTTTAGTGCAGTGTGATTGTTCCTACCACATATTTGACAAGCATCAGACCCTTCCTTCTCCTTTGAATGATTTGCATTTGCCTGAGCATTTTGATTTCCTTGATTTGCACCTTGTCCAGCTGGTCTGAACCCTCTCCCGCTTGAGCTGTAGTTCATGTTTCCTCTTTTATTATAGGAGTTTCCTCTTCCCCTATTATTGTTTGACCTTTGAGCGGTAAAGACTGTGTTGTGATTGACTTGTCGTGTATCTTCTCCATCATCCTCTCTAAGATCAAATCCTCTCAGTGCATTTACTAACTGATTCGAGGTTGGATAAGGTGGTTTGCTAAGCATGACTGTCCTGAAAGTTTTATACTTTGGACCTAGTCCTCTTGCAAAGTTGATTACTTTGCTATCCTCATCTACTGGTTTTTGTATGACTGCTAAACCGTCACATATATTTTTCAACTCTTTCAAGAACTCATCTACTGGTTTGTGTATGGCTTCAATGATCTTATTGAGAAATCTAGCAACTATGAATGAGAGAAAGGCTTTTGTATTGAATGGATGAATTGCAAGTACAAGGGCAGTGTATTTATACACATGCCAGACACGGTATATCGTGTATATCAGCTGTACATAGCTAGACTCCTAATGGAACAATAAAACTTACAACTTATCTCTAATGATTACATCTTATCATTAATAATGATTATCTCTTAATCAACCTTATCATAATCTAACTAATCATATCATGAACCTTGTCATGATCATCTCTATCATGATCTTCAACACTTATCATCATCAACACAAATAACTTACATCCAAATCCATCAGTTAAAGAAGGTGACAAAATCCAAATTTATTTAAAAAGTTGGCCATTAAGTTTAAACTTGACCACACCTTCTTTTCCTTTTCAGGATGCGCAAAACTATAGATTAAACATTAAAAAAACATCTTTTTGGTTTAGGTATAGAAACTTTTTCAAGTTTTTGTTATTTCTGTACTTTTTCTGTTGGTAAACACGGAAAATATTATGATAATAATTATGCATCATTACAGATATAAAAGCTAGCAGTACGGTGATGTCCCCGCCCTCTCATTCCAATCCCCTGCTGGCTCTCCTAGACGAGGTTCAACCAAGCTTGCACAAGACATTCATGGAGACACTGGATTTGGTCACTCCACTGACACTCTACATGCCCGAAAATGTAGAAAAAAGGTATCTGGTGAATATTCCAAACAACTTGGAGAATGCATCATTCAATATTCGAATGGACCCACAGACAGTATACGAAAATTATGTGATAGTTATGATCAGTGGCGGAGCCTCGGAGGTAGAATTTTTAGTAAAGGGTTCAAAATTTAAATAAGTAAATATACGAAGAAGCCAAAGGGGCTGAACATCTACTATAATTATATAAAGGATAATTTTAACTATGTATAAATAGTATTTTTTTTTGCCGAAAGATGAACCCCTCAGCCCTATATGGCTCCACCCCCGATGATGATACCAAAGTTGAATGACGACCAGGCGCTGCAGCAACTCCCTAGCACCCACTGTTTGACAATGCATCTTGCAATTGTTGGGTGTGCGAACAAAGTACCACATTGGTAGCTGAAAAGAAAAAGGAGCTACTTATAAGGAGTTGGATACTCTTAATGATGTAAGGCCTTTTGGGGAAAACCGTGCAGGCTTGGCCCAAAGCGGACAATATCACATCATGTTAAGAGTATCTTTGGACCTTTAGCCTAACAACTGGTATTAGAGCCAATGGTTTGGCGGGATGAGTATGAAGATGGCGGAGTGTGGCGTGGGGCCCGACTTAGTGCCTTTTCCTGTCTATGGGCCGGTTTACAACCTTTACTCGTAGCTTTGAAGACACATACACAGACTTTGGGCTTCGGTGACCAAAAATACTCTGACGATGTGGGTGGCACACAGACATGTTGAATCTCTGACCCATGGTATGATAATGAGCCATGTGGAACTTAGTTCGAGGGGGAGATTGTTGGGTGTGCGAACAAAGTACCACATTGGTAGCTGAAAAGAAAAAGGAGCTACTTATAAGGAGATGGATACTCTTAATGATGTGAGGCCTTTTGGGGAAAACCGTGTGGGCTTAGCCCAAAGCGGACAATATCACATCATGTTAAGAGTATCTTTGGACCGTTTAGCCTAACAGCAATGTCATTGGCTCCTGGAGGGTCGTCCTCGTCCACCCTTAATATTGATAGTCAAATGAATATTATGTTATGGAATTGTAGGGGCGCCCATGGCGCAGATTTTCGTCGTACCTTAAAAATTCTCTTAGATTGGAATAACCCTAATATGCTTTGTTTGACAGAAACAAAATGGAGGATCATGGCTCCCTCCTTCATGAGTTTAATTTCACAGATCTCGTACAGGCGTCATAGGCGGGATACTCAGTAGGCATGGTTATGTTGTGGAGAGGAAATGAACTTAAGGTTGATCCTGTTACGATCACAGCCCATGAAATTCATGCTACTATGTAACTACTAGTTCCTTACCATGGTTGATTTCGCTTATTTCTGCAAGTACGTCTTACACACAGCCTCAAAACATGTGGTTAAATCTTGAAAACTTTTCTAAGCAGCATAGCTATGAATGACTTTTATGTGGTGACTTCAATGAAGTCTCTACTGCTTTTGATAAATTTGGAGGTCTGCCTATTAATATGAATAGGTCTTATCACTTCAATAATTACTTGAATAATTTAGACATGTTAGACTTAGGGTTTTGGTTTGCGGGTAGTCGCTTTACTTGGAATAATAAAAGAAAAAGAAAAGATAATTTAATCCTCGAACGCCTTGATAAATTTTTTGCTAATCCTGCATGGCTTCGTAAAATTCAAGATGCTTCAGTTGTGCATTTACCACGTACTCATTCCGACCATTTCCCCTTGTTATTAAATCTAACTAGGACTATTTCTAATCTGCTAATCTTTTTAAATTTGAAACGATGTGGTTACGTCATCCTCAGTTCCCTCACGTAGTGGCTGCTTCTTGACAAAATAATTTTAACTACCAACATGTTTTACATTCTTTTATAGTACACGTCACTGCTTGGAACCATGATACTTTTGGTAATATATTTTATAAGAAAAAAATTCTTCTTGCTCGACTACAAGGTCTCTAGAAAATGGATCCCTAGTTAAAAAATAGTTTTCGCTACAACCAGGAAAACGAACTTATTTCCAACTTCAATGACTTACTAAAATGAGAAGAAGATTACTGGAAGCAAAATCGCGTGTCTAATGGCTCTTGGATGGTGATGTGAACACTAGATTTTTCCATCTCGCCACTATTAAACGCAGACGTCGCAATCGTATTTTCGGACTTCAAGATACGGTAGAAAATTGGTCAGTTTGATACTCATATTATTCATGACACTATTTTTCAGCATTACCTTGACCTTTATACTAGCAACTCCCCTTGTGCTCCAACAGTAGTACCTCCTTAGCTCCTAACTGTTTAGAGCACCATCAACAACACCTTCTCGCTCTTCCTCTTATGAACACTGAAATTTTACAAGCTATAAACTCCTTTCAACCTCTTAAAACTCTGGTCCTGACGGCTTACATCCCATATTTTTTCAGAAATTTTGGAATACTACTCAATATCTGCTATAATTCAACTTTGTCATTACCGGGTCTTAGAGCAATGGACAATGCTATCATTGTCCAAGAAGCGCTTCATTCTTTTCATAAAAAAACTCGGTAAACATGAGAATATGCTTCTAAAAATTGATTTAGAAAAGGTTTTTGATCGTCTTGAATGGTCTTTTATACGTGCTTCCTTACTTAGCTTAAATTTCCCTATTCCTCTTATTAACCTTATTATGTCATGTGCTACTACTTCTTTCAATCTCTATCTTGATCAACGGCAAGCCTACTAACTTTTTCCAACTATCAAGCGGGATTCGACAAGGCGACCCTTTATCTCCCTATTTATTCAGTATTTGCATGGAGTCTCTTTCACGTCTAATTGATCAGGCTACTATTGACAAATACAAGCAACCTGTTAAACTAGCTTGCATAGGACCCTCCCTCTCCCACTTACTTTTCGCCGACGATCTTATTCTTCTTGCCCGAGCCGATATGAAAAATGCTTCCACTATTACTTCAATCAACTTAAAGATCATTCTGGCCAACATATTAACTTTGCTAAGTCTAAACTTCTATTTTCGGCCAATGTTCCTCCTTGCCTTCAAGACCAAATCTCCCACTCCCTTAACATTGTTACTCCCCAACACTTTGGAAAATACCTAGGATTCATCATGCCTAATTTCCATCCTAAATCCTCCGACTATCAGTACATTTTATACCGGATCACTACTAGGTTGCAAGGATGGAAAACTAAATTTCTTACTCTGTTGACATTATTGAACTCAACAATGTCAATGAACAAAGTGAAGAAGAAGAAATGGTGAAGTCAACTTCATTATTTCCTAAGTCTATGAAGCAGACATGTGTTGGATCATATAAGGAAATACTTGGACCAGATAGAGAAATACTTGGGCCAAATTATCACTCAAGCCCAACTCCCACAAACATAGATTAGTTTGGTGCTGGTCCAATTGTCAAGTACAGCCCAGAAACAAATACAACTCAGCACACAGCTGTCCTACCATCATTAGCAACGTAACAAATAAAAGTTTTGTACAGAGTTTGTTATTTTTCTAGCCAATAAGATTCGAGAAAGTGTTTTAGGATATTCCCTATTTTTTTGTACATACAATACTTGTATAAATATGATACATCATCAATGAAGTAAAATACAAGGAAAATTTCTCAAATTTTGTATCTTTCTCTATTCGTCTTTCAATATGGTATCAGAGCGCCAGTGAGATCCTCATCTACTGGAGCTTCATTTTTTCTCTTCTTTCATTTTAATATCAACTTGAATCTGTTCCTTTCTTTCTTTTCTCTGTGATCTCTTTTCTTCACATCAACACAAATGGCTGAAAACACTACTCAAATACAAGAAACTACTAACAATGGGTCTGTTGATTCTAGCAGTCCTTACTATCTTCATGCCTCAGATTCACCTGGCATGAATCTTGTCAACTTCACCTTTTATGGTCATTGATATGATGGATGGAGGAGGTCCATATTCATTGGACTTGCAACAAAGAACAAACTGGGGTTTATTGATGGAACCTGCAAAGCTCCTTCACCAGATTCACCTGAGCACAAGCTTTGGGATAGATGCAACAACGTGGTGACTTCATGGCTATTGAACTCCCTATCAAAGGACATAGCTAGAAGTGTACTTTATTCCAAAAGTGATAGGGAGCTATGGGAAGATCTAGAGGATAGGTTTGGTCAGCCAAATGGGGCCTAACTCTATTAACTGCAAAAAGAACTTGTGGATTCAACACAAGGTGCATCAGACGTAGCAGCTTATTTCACCAAAATAAAGAAGATCTGGGATGAGCCAGATACCTTGTATACCAAGGTAAGTTGTTCTTGTGCTTGCACCTGTGAAGGAAAACAAAAGATGCTTAAATCAATCCAAGATGAGAGGTTGATTTAGCTTTTGATGGGTTTAAATGAGCTTTATGCACCTATAAGAAGCAGCATACTCATGTTGTCTCCTTTACCAAATGTTAACACTGCTTATTCTCTTCTCATTTAAGATGAGAAACAAAGGGAGGTCTATGTTAACCCACATTTCCCAGGAGCAACATCCTCTTTTCATGTGACTCAACAGAAGTCTAGTGCAGGAAATATTTACCAACAGAAATCTGGTGCAGGAAATTTCTATTAGAATTCCAAAGGAAAGAACAACAACTACAATAGCAATCTTTATTGCTCATATTGCAAGAGAACAGCACATGCAATTGAAAAGTGTTACAAGGTGATAGGATAGCCCCCAGATTTCAAGTTTACAAAGGGTTTGAAAGCACAAAATTCTAATAGAGTTGCTAATAGTGTATCAACAGGTTTTAAACCTATCTTCTCAGGTCATGGACAACAGATGTTTGGACCTTACTTTCAAGGGCAAGCAACAAGTACGCAGCCTGGTTTCACAGGGCATGGAAGCGGATGTCTGGACCCTTCACTTAAGGACAGCCTCTAGGTGTGCAACCTAGTATTGCCAATGAAGCTTCCTCCCAGGATCAATATATGCAGTTGAATCAAATGTTTCAGAGTGCACAACTTGGACAAAGTGCATTTCCTCCCAGTGCACCTTCAGATGTGCAAGCTAATGTGATTCAATATGCTGGTATCTTTCAAACAATCCTTTAGCATATTTTACTTATGCAAATTCTGGGTGTTGGATTCTAGATTCAGGAGCCTCGGAGCATATGTCCTATGATCCTACAGTTTTCACTACCTTATCAGTTCTAAAGGTTCCTTTAACCATTAAATTGCCTAACTCTTTCACTGTCAAGGTGACTCATGCAGGATCTGTTCCTATTTTTCCTTACCTGGTGTTGAAGAATGTACTATTTGTCCCATCATTCAGAATAAACCTAATCTCAGTACATAAATTCTATGTTCAATTCATATGTACACTAATGTTCTCTCCTACATGTTGTCTTTTACAGGGCCTTTCAATGAGGAAGCCTCTGGTTCTTGGTGAAGAAAGGAATGGGATCTATTTTCTCAATTCTTCTAATTCTACTCAATCCTTTTTTCAAGAAAGTACTAGCACTAAGTCTAGCAAATCTATTTCAAGTTGTAATGTCCCTAGTAGTTATTTTTCTGTTGCTGTAAGAGGTAAGGATGATGTAAGACTTTGGCATCAAAGGCTAGGCCACATGCCCTTTACTGTAATGAGAAATCTTAGTTTGAATTTACCTAATTCTTCTGATGATTGCATTTGTGATGTTTTCCCTCTTGCAAGACAATCTATATTGCCTTTTACACAGAGTTCCATTAAAACCAAGAATTGTTTTGAACTTATTCATATTGATACATGGGGACCCTATAAGTGTAACACCTCGTAGCTTCGGGCGAAGGTTTGACTCATAAGATGATAATATAATGGAACCAATATGAGGGTTATAGGAAGTGTTTTGAATACCAATCAAGTCATAAGAAATGTCTTTGGGCAAAGCAAAGTTGGAAGCCACTCTACGGGGCATGTTTGCAAGTGAGTTTATAGAAGGTCTTACTTCCAACGACCATAACCCCTCTATTAATTTGGAATTTGGGAAAACCTCCTTGATGAAAGTTGTATCCCTTTGAAATAGCTTTCCAACGGTATATTATGGGTCTTGAACAGAGCTATGTACAAGAAGTTATGCCTATTTTGACCGAATACTGTGCAGAACCGACACCCGTCGCTTCTCGGGGCGCGTGAGGGTGCGTGGGAGAGCGCGCGATGGTCCCGCTTGGCGGACCGATCACGCAACTCTAAGTCTTTAGCTGCAGAATGTTGCGCGATGCACCCACATCGCGGAACCATCGCGAAATAGGTCGATTTCGGGTCAAAAGTCGGGTTTACGCGTTTTGTTTTTGTTATATTTGGGATTTGGGGTTTATTTCCCCAACATTCCATTCACAAAAACTCTCTCTAAACTTATAGAGAACAAGTACCCAACCTTAAGAACCTTCCAAGGTAAGTTTTATCATGATTCTAGGTTGAATCCAAGTCCCCAAAACTCTTCTAATCCGTAGAGTTATGATTGGAACATATTTGTTGGATGTGGAAACCCTAGAACCCGAATTCAAGAGGATTGGACTTCAAAAAGGTAATGTTTCTACTCCCTAATCATTTATAGTTGTGAATTGATGAATTCTTGGGAGAATAGTAAATGGATTTGATAAGAGAATTATATGAACTATGCTAGAGTTTTTGGATTGTTGACTTGGGATTGTTGTGTTCATGTGGGTGATGAAGAATGATGTTAATTACATATAATTGAGATTGTAAAATCATCTAGAAGTAATAGAATGGGGATTGGGTGAAGAAAACACCATTAATGAAGGTTGCGGAGCTTCATGCCCACCAAGTGTTTGATAAAATGCTTAGATGATCAAAACATGGATATTGTTGCTAATATGGAATCCCTATGACCTCTATTTCTATAGATGAAGGTTGAAGGGATTGAAGGACATGGTGATATGCTCAAAAGCAGGAATTCAAGGTATGTAGACGCTATCCACGTGTGGGAACATCCTTGTTCTTCCCCATGTTTCAGTATTCCAAGATTACATACCAAGTTTTAGGATTCTAGGTATATTCGTGCTAAACCCTAGACACTTGAACCATGATGTATATTATATGGTCAGTTACAATTCCATTTGATTAGTCTTAATTTACTATTTTGGTAATTGAGATTCAGTCCGTAATCTATGAAAAACCCATAACTTGCATCCCATGGGTTCTATAACACAAGATATGAGATATTATGCTTATTTTCATGAAAAACTTTTATATATGTATTTATTGTCATGTCTTCATGTACCCATGTTCATGTCAAGATTCAGAAATCATGTTTTCAGTTATTTTCATGTTCGGGAGTTGTATTAATACCGAGAAGGCTCAGATAGCCTGAAACTACGTATGCCAACGTAGGATAAGGATCGCTCCGCCCAGTTAGGACGATTCCTTCATGTTTTCCCCATTGAGGAATTTTGGATCCATTCATGTCATGTTCATGTCTCGTGCCTCGGCAAGGTACGAGATGGCTTAGCTGATCGGGCAGAGATCAGACTCCACGTTTCTCCCCGTGGTGGTTCATGTCGGTATTACAGATTATTACAGATTATTTCATGCTTACAGTACTCATGTTTATGTTCAGTTTCAGTTTCAACTTCATGTTTATATACTCATGCTCATGCTCTTGTTCATGTCCAGGTTTTCAGTTTCAGTTCTTATCATGTTATTTCATGTCCCATGTTATTTCATTCAGTTGCTTTACATACCAGTACATTCAATGTGCTGACGTCCCCGTTTATTTGCCTTGGGGGCCTGCATTTCACGATGCAGGTACTGATATACAGGATGACCCATCTGCTCAATAGGACAACATTCGTATCAGCTTATTGGTGAGCCCCATCTCATTCGGGGTTTAGTTAACTTTTGTTTATGATTAGTTATACATCTAAGGTATGCTGGGGGCCTTGTCCCAGTAAGTATGTTTTTCAGTCAGACTCATGATAGAGGTTTCATAGACTAGACAAGTCAGTTATGTCATGTCAGACATTCGGAGTTGTATAGCCATTTTGGCTCATTCATGTTATTTCCGCACTCATGTTTAAACAAGTATTTTTATTAAGTATTATGACTTACTACGTTTTATAAAGGCTCATCATGCATTCACGTTATATTCCGCTTATGTTATGTATCATGATGATTCAGCAAGCCATGTGGTTCACTCGGTCAAATCCAGTCAGGCACCGAGTGCCGTGTTACGTCCAGGCCATGGTTCGGGGGGTGACAATAAGAATCCTACCTATGATGGTTTTGGATACTTCTTAACTATTGTGGATGATTTTAGTAGGGGTACTTGGACTTACTTGTTAACAACCAAGAGTAATGCTTTTCCTATGATAAAAAATTTTCTAGCCATGGTTGAGAGGCAGTTTAGTACGAAAGTAAAGTCTATTAGGTCAGACAATGCTCTAGAACTATGTTCTGGTTCTATTTTATCTTCTTATTTTGCATCAGAGGGGATTCAATATCAAACCTCTTGTACTGCCACCCCTCAACAAAATGGGATTGTTGAGAGGAAGCATAGGCATCTTCTTGAGACATCTAGGGCCTTGCTACATCAATCTAAAGTACCTCTTTCCTACTGGGAAGATTGTTTACTAACTGCTACTTTTTTTTAATTAATAGATTCCCTTCAAGTGTTCTTAAGGGAAAGTCACCTTATCACATTCTGTTTGGTAAAGCTCCTTCTTACACATATCTCAAGTGTTTTGGTTGCCTATGTTTTGCTCCCAATTTGGCACATAACAGACCCAAATTTTCACCTAGGGCAGTACCCTGTGTTTTCTTAGGTTATCCTCCAGGAAAGAGGGGTTACAAAGTAATGGATTTGAAAACCAAGAAACTGTTTATTTCTAGGGATGTATAATTTTATGAGCAAGTTTATCCTTTTGCTTCTAGTGTTTCTTCACCCCCTATATTTTCTACTCAACCACCAGTCCCTGAAGATGTTTCACCCAATGTTCTTCCTACTCAACCAAATATTGAAATTACAGACCAATCTGTTCCTAATGCACCTCTAGTTGAGCAAGCTTTGCCTATTGCTGATCAGGATGTTCTTATTCTTGATCCTCCTCCCATTCCTGCAGAAAGAAGAACACAGAGGGATACTCAAAGGCCTGCCTACTTGGATGACTATGTATGTGATTCTATTTATCTTACAAATCTTACTGCTGCATGTTTCACCACTCCTATTCAACCACAAGTTTTTCCTTTTTCTGCTTTATCTGTCAATAACCAGAATATGTTGAACTCTATTTCTACAATTCACGAACTAACCAGTTTTTCCCAAGCTATGATGCACCCTGGTTGGCAAAAGGCAATGGAATCTGAGTTTCAAGCTTTGGAACAAAATAAGACTTGGGACATCACAGTCTTTCCTAGTGGAAAAAAGGCTTTACCTTGTAAATGGGTTTAGAAGGTAAAACACAAATCTGATGGTACTATAGAGAGACTCAAAGCAAGACTTGTTGTAAGAGGGGACATACAAAGGGAAGGCATATACTTTAATGAAACTTATTCACCAGTTGTTAAAATGACAACAATTAGGTGTTTGCTTGCTGTTGCTACAAAGAAAAGCTGGTCCATATGTCAGTTAGATTTCAATAATGCCTTCTTGTATGGGGATTTGCAAGGAGAAGTCTATCTAAAGTTCCCACCTGGAATGGAACTTTCAAGTCCTAATTTGCTATACAAGTTGAAGAAATCTTTATATGGTCTAAGGCAAGCCTCAAGACAGTGGTATGCTAGACTTGGGGCAGCTTTGAATTTTAAAGGTTTTGTTTCTTCCCTAAATGATTATTCACTGGTTTTTAAACATCAAGGTGAGTCTATATCCATAGTGACAGTCTATGTGGATGACATATTGCTTACTGGAAATGATTCACTTGAGTTATCACATTTGAAAGAATTTTTACATAATGAATTTCAAATCAAGGATCTTGGGGAATTACACTATTTCTTGGGATTAGAAGTTATTCGGGAACCACAAGGATTGATAGTGAATCAAAGGAAATTTACCATGGAACTGCTTTCAGAATTCAATTGTGATCATTTGCCTATTGTCTCATCTCCTTTAGATCCTACTCAAAGATTATCAGCTACAACAGGTGATTTGCTTAAGTATTCTCTCACATACAGACGACTCATAGGAAAGTTGAATTATTTAACACATACCAGACCAGATCTGTCATTTGCTGTACAATATCTCTCCCAATTTATACAGAATCCTTGATTACCACATTTTGATACTGCTCTTCGCGTGGTACGATATCTTCGCACATCTCCTGGTCTTGGTCTATTCATGAGTGTTTCTCCTTCTATGTCCATTCTCGCATTTTGCGATGCGGACTGGGCTACATGTCCTGACACCAGACGTTCTATAAGTGGTTATTTCATCAGTGCGGGAGGATCCCCTGTTTCATGGAAATCAAACAAAAAAGTATCAGTATCTCTATCTTCCGCAGAGGCGGAATACAGATCTATGTGAAGACTAGTTGTAGAACTTACCTGGTTGAATCATCTTTTAGGAGATTTGTCGGTGCCACCTCCTCTTCTCATTCCGATCCACTCCGACAGCCAAGCCGTTTTACACATAGCTCGAAATCCCATTTTTCACGAGCGTACAAAGCATGTGGATCTTGACTGCCGCTTCGTACGACAACAATTCATCGCTGGGCTAATTTCACTGAATTTCGTCTCTTCTTCGTCTCAGATCGCTGACATTTTCACCAAATCTCTTTCAGGACCTTCTCATCATTCGATTCTTAAAAGGTTGGGTGTATCTCCCCTACCCTCCAACTTGAGAGGGGGGGGGGGGTGTTGACATTATTGAACTCAACAATGTCGATGAACAAAGTGAAGAAGAATAAATGGTGAAGTCAACTTCATTATTTCCTAAGTCTATGAAGCAGACATGTGTTGGATCATATAAGGAAATACTTGGACCACATAGAGAAATACTTGGGCCAAATTATCACTCAAGCCCAACTCCCACAAACACAGATTATGTTGGTGCTGGCCCAATTGTCAAGTACAGCCAGAAACAAATACAACTCAGCACATAGCTGTCCTACCATCATTAGCAATGTAACAAATAAACGTTTTGTACAGAGTTTGTTATTTTTCTAGCCAATAAGATTAGAGCAAGTGTTTTAGGATATTCCCTATTTTTCTGTACATACAATACTTGTATAAATATGATACATCATCAATGAAGTAAAATACAAGGAAAATTTCTAAAATTCTGTATCTTTCTCTATTTGTCTTTCAATATACTCATGCTGGACGTACTACTCTCATTAAATCCACTATTGCCGCTATTCCTGCTTACACTATGCAGTTAGACTTTTTGACTTAAAAAATTCTTCGCAATATTGATTGTTTGCAGAGCAACTTCCTCAGGGGCACAACTCCTGAAAAATATGTATACACCTTATTAATTGGAAAGCTATTGTCACTCCTAAACAAAAAAGGGGACTTGGCGTTCCCCTCTTGGCTGGCTGAAACCACTCCTTACTTACTAATCTCAACTTGAAATTGTTTAACCATCCTTCTTTATTCCATAGTAGGAATGTCCTCACCCATGCTACTTGTCCTGTTTGCCTCTTATATGAAGAAGACATATTTCATGTCTTCTTACACTACTTTCCAACTAAAGCCATTCGGCGAAACTTCAATATTCCCACCCCCTCTGCGCACCATTTTGACTGGTTATGCTGCTTATGCCTCATTACTAATACAACAGTTTTGCATTCATATCTCACTATACCACTAGCCACACTTGTCCCTTACATTATCTGGAATATTGTTGGACATGGTCTGTGTTCGTATCTATTGAAGAAGACAAGAAGTTCTTCATCCTTGTGTATATCGAAGTCAACATTTGTTCCATTCTCTCACTCAGTTAATTTTACCACTATTGGGTCTTTGGTTCTGGACAGACAAAGATATAGAGAAAAAGGCCCAATTACTCTTGTTCAGCCCACATAAACAAATGTAGTTATTTCCTCAGTTTTAGATTTATACACGCATATACATTCTAGTAGATTCCTATTTCTTGTACAAGGAATACAAGTTAGTTATATGCCAACAAATTGTATAGGACAACTGGATTAGAATAGTACAACCTTATCTTCTTTTGTTTGTATATATATTGGTACAGTGAACACAAAATGATATACATAAAATTTCTCCATATATTTCCTTGTTTTTTCCTACATGGTATTAGAGCTTTAGGTGCTCTTCTCTAATCTTTTGCTCCTATTCATTTTTCAATCTTCACTATAATGATGAATTCAGATGACACGGAATTGACCCAAACAGACATCAAAACCAATCCAGTAAATGACCATTCTAGTCCCTTTTACCTTCACCCATCAGATTCACCAAGGATGTTGCTAGTCAACTCCTTATTTGATGGAAAAGGATATGCAGGTTGGAGTAGAGCTTTTATTATAGCTTTATTAGCTAAGAACAAGCTGGGAATGATTGACGGCACAGTTGAGATGCCTGATGCTTCAGATCCAGATTACAAAATATGGACCAGGTGTAATGACATGGTTATTTCCTGAATTCTCAACTCTTTTTCAAAAGACATTGCTGAATCTGTTTTTTACTCCAAAACTGCAAGAGAAATTTGGAAAGAGTTAGCAACAAGGTTTGGACAGTACAATAGTGCTCAACTTTATCAACTTCAAAACGAACTTTCAGATGCAGTGCAAGGGACTTCAGATATTGCAGGTTATTTCACTAAGGTTAAGAAAATATGGGATGAGCTTGATGCTCTTATTACTTTTGATCATTGTTCTTGCAAATGTATTTGTGGTGGGAAGGTTAAGACTATCAAATTCCATCAGGATGAGAGACTGATTCAGTTCCTAATGGGACTGAACAACAGTTATTCTAGTGTTAAGAGCACCATCCTGATGATGGATCCCTTACCCACTGTGGGATTTGCCTATTCTTTGCTTATTCAAGAAGAGAAACAAAGAGAGGTACATATGGAAGCACACCCCTCTAAGACTGCTTTTATGGTGTCAAATCAGAAATACAACAACAATGTTCAAAGGTTTGCTAACAACAATCAACATAAATATGCAGGATTTGAAGCAAAGTACAAAGGAAATTTTGACAACAAAAATTCAGGAATGTTTTGCACACATTGCAAAATGACAAATCATAATATTGGTAAATGCTATAGACTAATTGGTTTTCCACCTGATTTTAAGTTCACAAGGTCAAAGAAAAACAAGTTTGCACCTCATATCAAGGCAACACCAGTTGGTCAAGATCTGAACAATCACCTTGGAGGAGATCTTTCCTCTTTTGGGAAACAGATGACCTCTGAACAACATTCTCAGTTGGTAAACCTTCTGCAACAGTTCAAGTATGGGGAACCACAAGATGCAAATTTTGATGCCACTATCTGGTGTTGCACAATGTTCTTTTTGTACCAGAATTTAAATTCAATTTTCTATCAATACATAAATTCACTTCTCAGTTTCATTGTATGTTAATATTCTTCTCCTTTGGTGCAATTTTTCAGAGCCCTTCCATGAAGAGCCCAGTGGTTCTTGGTGATGTCAAGAAGGGTCTCTACATTCTCAAATCTGCACCTATCAAGTCCAGCTCAATTTCTCCAGTTTCTGTTTCACCTTGCAGTCTATCAAATAAACTTAGTTGTAATTCTCCTTTTAATGTTCAAGTATTTTCAAATTCCATTCCTAGTTCAGTAAGTTCTAGTTCAGCTAGTACAAGTACTCTTCATGTAAGCCTTTGGCATCAAAGATTGGGGCATTTGCCTATATCTAATATGAAGAATATTTCCAATTTTCCCTTACATTCATCTATTCCTACTCTACCTTTTGCTTGTGATGTTTGTGCTAAAGCTAGACAATCTAAACTGCCTTTTCAAACTAGTACCATTTCTACAAAGGCAGTGTTTGATCTTATTCATGTGGACACTTGGGGCCCTTATAAAGTCACTACTCATGATGGATTTAGATATTTTTTAACCATTGTTGATGATAATAGTAGGGGCACATGGACTTACTTGCTCAAAACTAAGAGCAATGCCTTTCATGTATTAAAACAGTTCTTATGTATGGTAGAAATGCAGTTTCAAACTAAAGAAAAAATCGTCAGATCTGATAATGCTAAAGAGCTGGGGTCTAGCTTAGCCAATTCTAATTTTTTATCCTCTCAAGGAATTTTACACCAAACTACATATGTTGCAACACCACAACAAAATGGTGTTGTAGAAAGAAAACATAAACATCTTTTGGAAACTTGTTGAGCTTTACTTTTTCAATCACATATTCCTTTATCTTATTGGGGGGGGGGGGGGGGGGATGTATTTTAACTTCTACTTATTTGATCAACATATTTCCTTCAAGGATTCTCAATTTTAAAACACCATATGAGATCCTTTTTCATTCACCTCCCAATTACCAGTCTCTTAAAAGTTTTGGTTGTCTTTGCTATGCTAGTACTTTACCACATTTGAGGTCTAAACTTGATCCTAGGGCATCTAAATGTGTGTTCATTGGATATCCTTTTCACCAAAAGGGATATAAACTGTTGGATCTCCAAACTAAGAATTTTTTTATTTCCAGAGATGTCAAATTCTATGAGTCCATTTTCCCTTTTTCTTCACCTACCCCTACTCTTCCTATTTTTCCTCTCAACCCTCTTTCTTACAGTTCATGAACCTAATGATCTTTCAGAACTTCTCCCAGATCCTATTCCATCTAATCCTAGTCCACTAGATACTACTCCTCCTCCTCTCCCAATACCACCAGTATCACCTCCACTTCCAGAGTCTCCTTCTCCTGTTCCTGTTCCTATTCCCACTAGACAATCTTCTAGAGTTAAACATCCACTTGTTCATTTGGCTGACTACATATGTAATGCTGTTTGTTTAAGTGATGTGACTAATATTTGTCTTGGAGCTCCTCTTACACCTAATGTATTATCTTTCTCTGCTTTGTCTCATTCAAACCAGTCCCTTTTAAACAATATTGCCCTCATTCCTGAACCTATGTCTTTCTCCCAAGCATCATTACATTCTTGTTGGCAGAATGAAATGGCACAGGAATTTGCAGCTTTATAGGAAAATAAAACTTGGGATTTAGTCCCTCTCCCTCCTGGTCACAAAGCACTACCCTCAAAATGGGTCTACAAGGTAAAATACAAAGCGGATGGTTCACTTGAAAGATACAAGGCTCGTTTAGTTATTAGAGGTGACATTCAAAGACAAGGGATAGACTATACATAAACCTATTCACCAGTGGTCAAAATGACCATTGTACGGTGTTTACTGGCTGTTGCTATAAAAAAGGGATGGGATCTTTTTCAGTTAGATGTAAATAATGCCTTTCTACATGGCACTTTATAGGAGGAAGTCTATATGAGAATATCTGCTGGTTTACAGGTTTCAAATCCTAAACTTGTTTGCAAATTAAACAAGTCACTTTATAGGCTGAAGCAAGCTTCTCGTCAATGGAATGCAAGGCTCACTGCAGCCCTTCAATGCAAAGTCTATTCTCATTCTTTAAACGATTACTCACTCTTTTTTAAGCACTCTCCTGGTGGTGTTTGCATTCTTGTCATCTACGTTGATGATATTTTAATAACAGGGAATGACTTAACCGAACTGGCTGTTCTAAAGGTGTTTCTTCATCAGGAGTTTAAGATCAAAGACCTAGGTCTTGCTCACTATTTTCTTGGATTGGAATTACTCAGAGAAAAGCAAGGTTTGATAGTGACTCAGCGAAAATTTACCTTTGATCTCTTATCTGAATTTGATTGTCTCAACAAAAAGGCTGCTTCTTCTCCGATTGAACCATCTACAAAGCTCCAAGCTGATGTTGGTGAGCTTCTCTCAGATCCTACTGTATATCGCCGTCTTGTTGGAAAGTTAAATTTTTTAACTCATACACCGCCAGATTTATCCTTTGCGGTTCAACACCTCAGTCAATATGTGCAGTCACCACGAATGCCTCATCTCCGGGCTGCTATGCATTGTCTTCGGTATTTAATTGGAAACCCTGGTCTTGGTTTGTTGTTCCGGTCTGCTTCTTCTTTTGACTTGCAAGCTTATTGCGATTCTAATTGGGGTTTATGCCCGGAGACACGTCGTTCAATCAACGAATATTTCGTCAGTTTTAGGGGTACTCTAATTTCATGGAAATCAAAGAAGCAACCTTTGATTTCCCTCTCATCTGCCAAAGCCGAGTACCGATCGATGCGCCGGGTAGTTGTTGAGATCACTTGGCTTGTTCGATTATTAATAGATCTTACTATTTCTCCTTCACTACCGGTACCTCTTCACTCTGACTCTCAATCGGCGATTCATATAGCCCGGAATCCCGTCTTCCACGAACGTACCAAACATGTGGAGCTCGATTGTCACTTTGTTCGACAACAATTTCTTGACGAACTTATCTCCTTACATTTTGTTCCTTAAATCTCCCAATTGGCCGATATTTTCACTAAACCGCTGCTTGCTCTCCCTCATCATTGATAACTTGGCAAGTTGGGGGTTTCTCCACACCCTTCCAACTTGAGGGGGGGGGGGGGGGGGGGTGTTGGACATGGTCTGTGTTCGTATCTGTTGAAGAAGACAATAAGTTCATGATCCTTATGTATATCGAAGTCAACATTTGTTCCATTGTCTCACTCGGTTAATTTTACCACTATTGGGCCTTTGGTTCTGGACAGACAAAGATATAAAGAAAAAGGCCTAATTACTCTTGTTCAGCCCACATAAACAAATGTAGATATTTCCTTAGTTTTAGATTTATACACGCATACACATTCTAGTAGATTCCTATTGCTTGTACAAGGAATAAAAGTTAGTTATATGCCAGCAAATTGTATAGGACAACTGGATTAGAATAGTACAACCTTATCTTTTTTTGTTTGTATATATATTGGTACAGTGAACACAAAATGATATACAGAAAATTTCTCCATATATTTCCTTGTTTTTTCCTACAAATATTTGGCTTACCCGCAACCATAATGTTTTTTGACAACACTCGACATTACGCTCCTTGTACTAACATCATTTTCGAGGTGGCTGAATACCACTACCCCCAATCCCCCACTAAGTCTTCTCCCTCCTCCCCTTCGCCGATTGCCACTTGGAATTCCCAACCCCCTCTCTCCTTGCCCCTTCTAGTTCTTTTAAATTAAACATGGATGGTGTTGTATTTCCCACAACCAAGTCTGAAGGTGCGGTAGTAGTTTTTTCGTACTGCTACAGTCCAATGGGTTTTTGGTTACATCAAACCTCTCCATTATGCAGAGGTAATCTATGCTTAACTGATGGCTCTTTATCATGGACTACATTTTTCTCTCGAGAAGAACCTGCTTCCTCTTATTATTGAAACTGATTCTCAGGTATTACTTCGCCTTCTATACAATCCCAAACCCAAATATCTTATTGTTCTGAATTCTTGCAGGGACCTGTTGGATAAGCTGCCAGAAATGCAGATTTGCTACAAACATAGGATGCTGAATGGTGTGGCAGATGCAATGGCAAAGTATGGAAATAAACTAGCAAGGAATAAGGCACTAGCCATTAGGACTTATGTATCTATGCCTTCCTTTACTATATTAGAACTTTCGTTTCAATAAAGCAGGGGTTCCTACCCTTGTATGTACTGTAATATATATGTACTATGTTTCTTACTTTATCAATGAAACTGCTTGTTCTAGCAACAAAATATAAAAGCTAATAACACTAGAAATATTACATGGCTTAATCATTCTAAAAGTAGTTTCTCCTTTGTCTGCTTCCAGCTTTTCTAAGACAAACACCCGAGGAATTGACACTACTAAAGAATAACTATTTGATCCTCACTGGAAAATATTGAGTGACTAATCCACTAAATGTCGATGGGAAAACCCTAAATACTGGTGTTTTCACACAAAAATATTAGGAAGTTTCCTAGCGTTTCAACGGGAACTTGTTTCCCACCATGTGTTTGTCACGACTCATTTTAGGATCGCATGGGCACCTACCATTCCCACCTCGGTAGGCGAACCCTTGACCCAAAATAAACTTATTTGTAATGATAGAAAAAGATTCATTAAGCTTCAAGTTATAACATAAACAAAATGCGGAAGTAAAACTAGTATATATAAATAAAGCGGAAATGTTTGCAAACAATCTATAATAAATCCGACTCCTTTCCCATGACCTGATCTAGAATAGTACAAGAGCGACTAATTTGGAGACAAGTACAATGAAAATAAAAGACTTAACCTCCATCTAAGAATAAGATGATGGAGGTCTTCAAGATAGGCACCGCACATCTCCCAGAAACTCCAAAGCCAACCAATAACCTGCACAACTCTACAACCCAAGAGGGATATAACAAGAGTAGTATCAGTACAACACTAAAACTGGTAAGCATCATAGGCCGACAATGGTTAGAATAACATAACGGTAATAGAGTTCACAAATAAACATGGTTGGCGGTCTTAAGTCGATTCACGAATATAGCCGTACTCAAATAACGCTATTCTAGAAATCCATCTCCTTAACTTTTATCATTCCTCATGTTCTAGTGCATCTAGCATACTAATTAGATAGCCATGCTCAAGATACCGCAACATTACGACTACTAAGAGGGCCAATACCACAATCAACCTATCATCTATCGTGTCCGTAATTGGTTTAAGGATAATTCTCTCATCATTCTAATATTTATTACTCACCCAACCTAGAAAATCATACACGTCCATATTAAGGTCACCCAGCACCACACTTTCCCATTCCAAGATCGCAGCTTATAGTTATAGCAACTAATCCCAATTGTGCCAAGTCTCAGTATAGCCACATTGGAACCGGCATATCACAATCATAGCACGACAAGTCATCACCTATGTTATAGCATCTAAACTCAACTGTGTCAAGTCTTAGTATAACCATTCCAAACCAGTGTATCGCAATCATATAACAACAATATCACAAAAAACTAAGAGGTGCAATGCAATACAATAATGTATGAATGATTAATGCAATGCATATGCACCGTACACACGTACTCCGATAATGGAACATCACATCTCGGAAGCACAACCCATGGGGGACCCACGAAGTCCATGCACCACACGTCCCGACAATAACCTCGGCAACAATGACTCTCTCGATCCCAGTAATAGACCTCGGGCAGCGAGCACTCATTCGTTCCAGGCAAGAGACCTCGACAACAGTCACTCATTCCGCTCTGGTAAATAACCTCGGATCATATACTCTCATCTTTCTTTTACGCTCTCCGGCAATGACCTTGGAGGCTACACTCTCTCACTTATCATCATCAGAACCATAACAATACCATATGAATTTATCATGGAAATGAGTATGAATAAGATGCAATGTATTATCAACAGCCAATTCAATCCCAAACAGTACCACGCATGGCACACAAGTAATATCAATAATAAGGCTACATAATAAGCTATAATGGAATCACAATTCTCATCTTAATATCTACACCCCGCACTTTCAGTGTTACACCCCGTACCTCGGAGAAGCACTGGTTAAATTTGAATGTAATTATATCGAGCTATGGCTAGGTAAAACAACTTTGGAGTGTGAGGAACGAAGCATTATTAAGTATATTATTTAAGTAAAGGATGAATTATGATATTGTAAGTCGTAACCGGGAAGGACAACCTTGGAACCAAAGGAGATGACCATTATCAAGTATGATTACTGATAAATATCATGTATGGAGTGTTTCGGAAGATTTCGGGATCAAGCAAATCGAAGAAAATAAGTTTGACGAAAATTTGGAAAAAGTTGACAGGATTTTGGGCAGATTTTTTAGTTAATTTTGGAGGGGTATATCTCCTAGTATATTAGGAGTTTTAAGGTGTTTCTAAAGCCTTAAATGAATTTCGTTGAGTCTAGTTTCCAACGCAATAAACCGCTCGTCGATAGAGCATTGGAGTAGAGGATTATGGACATTACAAATTCAGCTGACAAAGCAGAAACAGCACTGCTATAGTGCTGCTACAGTGCTGCCGACTCTTATCCACTATAAAAGGGTTAAAATCCCCATTTTTATCCATCATAATTTTCTAAAACATTCCAGAAAATTCAGCAAGCATGAGAGTTCATATATCACATAAAAGTGAGGATTTTGAGTAAATTTCAAGTTACGGAGTATTAATCGAGGTCCGGATAACGTTAAGTCGCAATTATAATTTCGTTTTGTGTTGGAGTTGGCTTGGAAACAAAGTAAATATTGAATATCTTGCTACTTTAGTAAAGATAAGGTATGAAACATTGAATCTCTCTCTTTATTAACGTTGATTTAGGAATATTTACGAGAATAAAAGTTATAGTTTGTTGTGTTGATGTTGTTGGCTTATGGATTGAGGTTTGAAGAGAGTTTGGGATGAAAATATACATATTTATCTTGTAGAATATTGAGAATATTGTTGGTGTTGTTTGGGAGTTGTTTTGGTATTTGGAGGAAGTAGATGATATAGGGGAGATGTTGCCCGAATTTCGGCAACTCTAGAAAGATTTATTTGAAGGATTAAGATAAGCATATAAAGCTGAGTCTAACAACAGTATAAATTTTCTTGAATATAGATTTACGAGCCTGGAAGGACAAGCATTGAGTAGTTAAAGTTAAGGCTACTAAGAAGGTATGTTAAGGCTATTCCTCTTTCTTTTAAAGGCATGATTCTTTTCCTACCAACCTATGCATGAATTCCATAAAAATCCTCATTTCCAAGAATGTTAGAGATCCATGACTCTTAAAGTTTTTATGGTGATAAAGATGAATAATTTTTTTTTATGATAACCATGACGATGATTATGAGGGATTTATTTATCAAAGCTCCAAGGCATACGGATTTCATGATATTATGAGATGATTTTATTCATAGAGATTTCCAAGTACATGAGCTATATATTATCATGAGGTGATTGAGCTTACTTTGGAATTTCTTAATTTCCTTCATTGTTGGTAATCTCACCTTATGACCCTTGTTCCTTCAAGGTGGGATAAACGATGATGATTGATCCATAATATAATCGGAGGCTACCGACCTTACATCACTTCGATATAGTTGTGGCTTTTGATTGGGCTCTTATGCATGCTTTATATATATGCATGTATTTTCTCACACTGCGCCGCGCTATAGCCTTAATGGCCGGGCATGATACTATATATATGACACCGAGCCTTAATGGTCGGGTGTGGTACTATATATAAGCATAAAAATGTTTTTTTTTAAGGCTAAGCATGCATGACACTGCCTTATGAGGCATCTAGATGTACAGGTTATATCTCATATTCCATGTTAGCTTTCATATCTATATTATGTTGTTATTCATGCCTTACATACTTAGTACATTATTCGTACTGACGTCCCTTCTTGTGGAGACGTAGGTGTTCTATCAGCGAATTTTCAGGAGCACTCCACTTACTTCGGAGTTGAAGTCTATTTGGTATTGTCCTTATGATCATTTGTATTCTATATAGAGGCTCGTAGACATGCGTGTACAGTTAGATGTTTTATAGCTCCACCGGTCCATATTATTGTATAATATATTGGTGGCCTTGTCGGCCTTATTTTGAGCTCTTGATACTTTACTGTTAGCCTCGCCGGCTTTATGAAATACATTATGTTGTGGTGACCTTGTCGGTCCGCATATGAACCTATGTGCTGAATGATCGGATTTTCCTATGTTGGGCCTTTTCTGCGTGCAGGTGTTCTTTGAGTTATGATTTATAATGTTCAACGTAACGGATAAGTCAGGTGGTTCCCGGCCAATGGGTCGGAGCCCGTCATACTCTTGGTAGGGGTGTGACAATATCAATCAAGTAAAGTACCGCTATATCATAGCCATGATATATCACTAATCACCAATATCGATGTCTCAAGTGGCAACGAGCCAATAAGTAAATAGAACAAGGTAAGTCAACAATGCAATGAGGTGGCTGGCCCTCAAATTGCACAACAAGGCCCAACCTAAGATAATATCCAACCCAACTTCATACCCGAAGGTTTACATGCATTCTCCGACAATATCATCTAAATCGAAGTCTCACCATAAGGTAATCATAAATCTACAACTATATTGCATTCTCCGCTATCTCTTATGCGTTCTCAATCTAAAGTATCCATCCCAATCTCCAAAATCCTATACATGCATTCTCCGTTTCATTTAACACGCGTATGTGAAAGTCTAACCGGAGTCTACTAAGAGAGGGAAGTCGTAACTTACCTCAAGGCCGAACAGGTGCGTGAACATCCACTTGCACTCCATCTTCCATCTTCGTAGGAAAATGATAGATCCGAGAGGTCTAGGAATGATGGATAAATTTGGGTAAGCAACAATTTAGGAATTGGAGTCATAGGGGTAAAACCGTAATTTCTCAAATAAGCATTCTAAATTCTTGATTTTTTGCTATTTCACCTCTTTTATAGAAATCAACGTTTACCTAAGTCAAACTTACCTCACTAATTCACATTCATTATTATTAACAACTAAAAAGTTAACCCATTTGAGAAATAGAAAGGATTTAGGCTTAGAAATAGTTATTAATCTAATTCTTGCAATAAGTAAGCCATCTTTGAGTTACTAATTACTCTAGGTCAAGAATACCACTTTTACCCAATAACCTCTTAAAATTTTTGAGAAAGAATTCCTTATTTAATGCTTTGCCATAACCATAAATGGTGTAAGAAGAAAAAGGGAATTAAAGGAAGATGAAATGAAAGATTTAAGGAGGTTACCTTCCCAACATTCAAGTCTCAAGAAGCTAAAAATATCCTCAGGTGGCGGCTGTAACTTGGCGAAATGAAATATTAGGTCAAGTCCATAAATGGGGCTTTAAATAGGTCAACCACTGGTCATCTAACACTTCAGCGGTCAGGCTACCACTTCAGCGGCATCTAGACCGCGGAAGCCGTCTGATGAAATCTTTCCCGCCTTCACTTTAGCGGGGCATGGGTCGCTGAGGCGTGACCGCTATGGCAGTCAACCTACCGCTGGGGTAGTTTAACTAGGTCTAAGGGATGATATTCGATATTTTAATTCTTATTCGCACAACAGGTCCAGTTAAGCTAGATGTTCACCGGGGTTACCTAACGAACCGACCAAATCCAAGATGTCAATTTTACGAATCTTTGGAATTACGGTAACGACTAAACGGGTCATTACGGCATTTTTCCAGTGAGATGGTTCAGTGGGAATGAGATGGAAAAATCATATTTTATCACAAAAATTTTCCACTAAATGTCGGTGGAAAAACATATGTTTCTAGCAATGTGATCACTGCATGCATCTTTCAAAACACCGGTATTTAGCACTTTCTATGACTGGTAGGTTTGCTACTTGATCCTGCTTACGATAGTTATGCTGGATGAGAGGGTTACTCAACATGTTTAGCACTCCCTGCAATCAATGATAGTGTTAAAAATTTAAAATATAGGTTATTATCAGAGTCAAATCTATTCATGATCTTAAGCTGAAGAGAGCTCTTATTTAGTATCTATAAAAGTTTATAACTCGACCTTTTGATCACCTTATAAATAACAAATGATTATGTTTGTAGATGTAAACTTCAATTTGAGGTATACTAGCTAGACGAGAATATTTTGTTAACACTAGATTTTACTGTTCTAGATTACACATTCTGTATTAACCTTGTTTGACTGTTCTGTTTGATTATAGAATTAGTTGTGAAAATTTTCTATTTAATTTGATTTTTGAAGTGTGTGTGGTAAATTAATTAATTAATTAGTGTCAATACAAGTATGAAGAGGAAGTCTAAACTCTTTCCCTCTCTAGATGAGAGCTTCTCTCAGCCAAGGCTGAAATGGCGAGAAATTCAAAATCAAGAGGGAGAGGGCAAAGGCTATAGGGAATAACTCAAATGATACCTATGCTAAGAAAGGGGTTCCACAATCTGAAGATGCTAGGAAAACAAAGAATGTTAATGTTTTTCAAGGAATCACACCACTACCACTGCAGCAATCATCGCTGGTGGAAGTACACTTGGCTACCTCAACAACGAGTCCCAATCGAGGTTCAAATCGAGGTCCAAAAAGCCTGATCTGGCTGACATAATGGATACAGAGGAAAAAAGGCGTGCCACCACAGGTAACCAAAAAACCCTAGACTCTGCATTTGAATGAAGTATGAGTGACAATCCCCCAATTACAAAGGGGCCTGGCTCAATTGCTGAATCACCTGTTGTGAATGTGAAAATCACCATGGATGATATCCAGGAGGAAGTGGTATTCTGGCGTATAGCAGTTGTGTGCTACATCTTAGGCTCGAAACCTCCACTAACTGTCATTAAGGGGTACTTCAGACATATATGGAGGGCACTAGGTGTCGACAAAGTAGCGCAGGTTAACAGGGGCATATTTTTGGTAAGATTTGACTGTATGGAGGATCGGAACAAAGCAACCGATGAGAGAATTCAAATGTTTGATCGTAAACCAATAGTGATGAAAGGGTGGGAACTTGATGTTGAAATGAACAAGACCATGGTGGAGAAAGTCCCGGTGTGGGTTAGATTGGAGGGGTTAGAACTCAAATATTGGGGACAAACTGCTCTCATGAAAATTGCTAGTCTAATTGGAAAGCTGGTGAAGATTGATAGTGCGAAAAACATGAGGGAAAGGCTTATATACGCAAGAATAATGGTTGAAGTGACCCTGAACCAAGCATGCCCAGATTTTGTGATGTTTGAGAATGAGAAGGGCCAAATTATTGAACAAGAAGTAACATACAAGTGGAGACCAGTACTATGTGCCCATTGCAAGAACTTTGGGCACACATAAGAAATTTGCAGGAAATGGAACAAGGACATGATGAAAGGGAAACAGGTGGAGGAACAGACATAAAAGGAAGGACGATGAAAAAATAGTAAGGGATTCGTTCAAGTGAATCCTAAGAGGGCCAAACAGAAAGCTATAGCACAGAACACCAACATAACTACTGAAAACTCATTTCAATTACTTATGGATAAGGGAGATGAGCAGATTGAAAAAAGGAAAGCAGCTGAGACTAGGTAAGAAAATACAGAAATGAAAGAAAAACAAGTTGCGAATAACCAGGTAGGGGTGACAAATGCAAAAGTTAGTACTTCTAACCCTATAGAAGTAGTGACTTATGTGGTTCCAGGAAATGAGAGGGGTGGGGGTAAACTGTTATATCCCGCATTTTTTGTACAATCGGATAATTCAAGGTAATTGCGGGAAGATGATAAGCAAGGCCTTACTTTTATTTTGTTAAGCATATGAGTTGTTATGAAGAATTTGGAAGTGGGAATATTAAGAAAGGTCAAGGGCATAAAGGGAAATTCGCAATATGATTCATGGAAAACATGGAGGAAGACGAAGGGAAAATTTGGAATTTGAAAAAATTTAATTTTTCATGAAGTGCAAAAATAGAACCAAAAAAAAAAGTGGGCTTGTGGTGTTGGGCCATGCTTGGCCGTCCAACATGGTGGTGGGCTTAAGCCCACATATGAATTTAATGAAACAATTTAAAAGATGACTAAGTCATCTTATTCCATTAATTCTCTAGAAAGTTCAAGAGAAGACAAAGAATAAAAGGAAGAGGAGAGAAACTCCTAGGCCATTCGGCCATAGCAAGAGCAATAAGAACTTTGGGAATTTTTCATCAACAATTTACCTCTCCTAGCTAAACAATTCCTTGAAGGGTTCTTAACATAGTGAAGAGTTCTTTGGAGCAAGGGAAACACAAATCTTGGCAAGTTTGCAAGTGTGGCCAAGTGAAGATTCAAAAAAAAAAAAAGGTAAGATTTGAGCTTTTTCTTATATATTATGGATGCTTAAGTGTGTTGTGGAGTATAAAGATGGATGAAATTCATGTGTTATGAAGGCGTGTGTGTGTGGCCGTGACTTGCATAGCCAAGCCGTGAGTGTGTGTGTGTGTTGTATGTTGTATTGCATGAAAGATTGAGTTAATTCCATGTTGTGTTTGGTTGTTGTTGTGTTGTGGATTCTATGTTGTTAACGAATGCTTAGAGAGCTTAGTGAAGTTGTGGTAGTTGGAGACTTGTGGTTGAAGTTTATGTATATTGAATATTACGTTTTCACATGTATGGAAGATAATGAGAGTAGTATGGTGTTGTTGGAATATATTATAAGGTCGTTATTGTTTTTATTGGGGTTGGAAGGCTTTGAAAGAAGTAGTAAATTGATTGAGTTGTTATAATGTATCTTGGATTGAATATGGAAATTGTTAATGTTGTTGTTGGCATTGTTGTTGATAATTTGGCCGAGTTGAATTCCCGGGATTGTTGTTGATTCAAATTGGCCAAGTTGAACTTGGTAGGATGGAGTATTTACAGGGGAAGTGCTGCCGAAATTTCGGTAGCCAAGTATTATCTTAAGACTCCAATTCTAAATGCTCTAATCAAGTTTGGTAAATGTGACCAATTTGTAGATTTTGGTGGATTTGCGACTTGAATTCGGGATAGCATAAGGAGCGGCAAGAGGTATGTAAGGCTTCACCCTTCTTTCTATGGCATGTCCTAGACGTAATATGTTGGATAGGAACCTCGGGGACCCTTCTACCCTTTAGAATCCGCATCTAAAGTTTCCCCTTTTTCAATCAGTAGAATTGAATTAAAAAGTGTGCAAAATGTTGGAAGAATTTCCTAAACCTCTAGAACTCGCATAAATAGGACCCGATGACCCTAAAACCCTCACAAGTAATGCCATGACATGTAACATATGTAAATTTGGTACGCCGCCTCATCTGATCCAAGGTGGGCCCATTGTTCCCGGATTTACCTTATTGTTCCGCTCGACTTATTTTGAAGCTGAATCCAAAAGAAACCGTCGATCCTTATTCCATTACCAAATGACAAGTACTATACCTATCCCAACGAGAATACTTCTATGACGATAAAGATAACGATGATGTCAAAAAAAAAAAGAGAATATGCCTACGATAAGTATGACCAAGATGGTGTTAAGAAAGGAAATATGTCTATGATGAGTATGACAAGAGTGATTCTACAACTAAGAGCTTTAAGTTAAGGACCCAATATGAGTATGAAAGTGTCAAGCTAGTTCTTGATCTTTAATGCTACTTCTTGGTTATGACCCTATTTTCTAAAGACTTCAAGTATGTGACTTATGATGTTTATGACTTTATCCTACGTCCTCCCTTAACGCTATTCTTCGTTGATAGTCCCGCCTTATAATACTAGTCCCTTCAAGGCGGGATAAAGTCATGATGATTATTCCATAATGCAATCGGAGGTTTCCGACCTTATGTCACTCCGATAGAGGTGTAGCTTTCACTTGGGCTCTCATGCATGGTTTATACTTATGTATGATTTATTTTATGACACCGCGCCGTCCAACGGGCGGCCGGGCAGATATACACACCACTATAGTGGGCAGCTTATACCCCGGACGCGGGAGGCCAGGACGCGGGCTCACACACCGATCCTATATGGACGGGCAGTCTATACACCGTTCCTATTGGGACGGGCAGCACTATACCGCACCTACGTGGTCAGGCAGTTTACCTGAGATGTCTATATGCTATTTCTAGAGGTAAAGTTAAACTGTATAGTATTTGCCTTAAGAGGCGAACAGAGGTACAGATTATATCCCTTTTCTATGCCGTGCTTTATGTCTTCTATTACGATCTTATGTTACTATTCATGCCTTACATACTCGGTACATTATTCGTACTGACGTCCCTTCTTGTGGACACTGCGTTTCATGTCGCGCAAGTTAGCAGGCAGATAGATTTGACTCCTAGGAGCTTCATCAGCAGTGTTACAGCAGCGCTCCAGTTGCCCCGGAGCTCCAGTTCTTTGGTACTATTTTGTGTACATATTCGGGCACGGCAGAACCCGGCCCTTCCTATGTATATATGTCTTTTGTTTAGAGGCTCGTAGACATATATGTACAGTCAGATGTTTTGCATTTTTGTGGTTCTCGTCGTGGTATAATATGTGCTAGCAAAGCTTATTAGTTCATGTTCATAATTATGCTATTGATGTTAATGTTAAGACATGATATAGTCTGTATGGCCCACTCAGTAATGGAAGTAAAACGACAGATAAGGGGTGCTCGGTACAAGTATTGGGTACTCGTCACGGCCCCTAATTGGGTCGTGACATAAACCCCATGCCAATGGATATCATCGGCTTTTGGAACACGAGGGGTTTAAATAGGCTAGAGAAGCAGAAAGAGATGAATCTATTCCTGCAAAATAGTAAAGCTGGCTTATTTGTACTCCTAGAAACTAAAGTTATGAGTAACAAAGCTCAGAGAGAAACTCTTAACTTATGTAGTGGATGGTCATTCAGTACCAATTTATCCAAACACCCTGGTGGGAGGATATGGTTACTATGGAAACCCGTGGTATATAATGTGAATATATTTAGTATGTCCGCACAAGTAATACACTGTGAGGTGCAACATAGAGGAACAGGAAAACACTTTAAAGTGTCACTGGTTTACGGCTTTAATGATCAAGCACTTAGAAGGGAAATGTGGCAAGAGTTAGAATTCATCCATCACACCATACAGGGCCTTTGAGTGGTGATGGGAGATTTTAATAATGTGCTTAATGGGAATGAGAGGGTGGGCAGTCCTGTAACAGTTGCTGAAACCAGAGATTTCAAGAGATGTGTTACTGTGTGTAGGCTGCAGGATCTCAAGTCGTCTGGGTCCTTCTACACCTGGAACAACAAGCATGGAGACTCCACAAGAGTCTACAGCAGGATTGATAGAGTACTTGTGAATGGTGAGTGGATAACTAATTTTCCTGCTTCGGAAGTGCACTTTGCTAATAAAGGACTATTTGATCACTGTCCTGGAATAATAAATTGGGAGAGTGGGGTGCCTAGAAATGCTTATAGATTTAAATACTTTAATATATGGAGTCTGGCTCCAGGCTTCCAGGAAAAGGTGAAACTAAGTTGGGATAAATCCATAACTAGCACAAGAATGTGCCAAGTAGTGGGTAAATTGAATAGGGTAAAATCTGTGCTGAGGAAGATCAACATAGAAAGCTTCCATGAAGTTGAAACAAGTACTGAGCAGGCTCGGAAGAAGCTGATACAATGTCAAACTAGCCTACAACAATACTCTACTGATATGTTGCTGATAGCTGAGGAAATGAAACTATTAAAAGAATATGAGAACTGGACATTAGCTAGGGAAAAATATCTGTAGTAAAAAAGCAAAATACAATGGATTAAGCATAGTGACCTGAACACAAAATTCTTCCACAGTGTCCTCAACGCAAGAAGATGTGCAAATAGAATTTTCACTATTAGAGATTCAAAAGGGAATACAAGCACAGATATGCTGGGCATCACCAAGGCATTTGTGGATTTCTATACAGGGTTGTTAGGCACTTCAAAGCCGAATAGAACACATGTATGCAGTGCTATTGTAAGGAAAGGGCCTGCTGTATCCATGGAACAAAGAGAATTGCTGACCTGACCAGTAGAGAACCAAGAGTAAAGCAGGCACTCTGGGCTATAAATGGTGATAAGTCTCCAGGGCCAGACGGTTTTGGTAGCCAATTTTTTAAGAATTGCTGGGAAACTATCAAAGAAGATCTTAAAGCTGGGGTGAAGGAATTCTTCTGGTCTGGGAACATACTGAAAGCATGGAATAATGCTACCATAACACTGGTACCCAAGTGTGAGCATACCGAAACAGTGAGTGACTACAGGCCAATAGCATGCTGCAATACCATCTATAAAGTGATCTCGAAGGTCCTTTGTAACAGGCTAAAGCAGGTCCTTCCCCACATTATCTCAGACAACCAAAGTGCATTCATAGCAGGCAGAACAATCGTACAAAATGTGCTGATATGTCAGGACTTGGTGAGACTGTAAAATAGGAAGCAAACCACTAAAAGCTGCCTTATAAAATCGACTTAAAAAAAGCATATGACAGTGTGGAGTGGAAGTTTGTGGAGGAGATGCTATATGCCCTAAACTTCCCTAGCCAATTCATCAGGTGGACTATGACATGCATAACCACCACCCAATACTCACTGGCTATTAATGGAAGAGTCTATGGTAATATCAAAGGACAGAGAGGACTGAGACAAGGAGATCCCATATCCCCCATACTCTTTGTAATCTGCATGGAATATTTTACGAGAATCATGAATGTGGTGGCCATCCAAAAGGGATTTCAATATCACACTGAATGTAAAAGCTTGAAGCTTAACCACCTATGTTTTGCTGAATCAAGGGTGGCTGCAAGCATCGGGAAAATATACTATATGTCATGACCCGCTTAGTGGGCCATGACGGGCACCCGGAACTGACTACCGAGCACCACGCATCATACTACTATCGTCTTAATCTGTACGCATATAAACTCCATAAAACATACACACACACACACACACACACACACATATATATACATAAGCCCTGGCGGCGGCAAAAGAATAATATACAGAATGTACAATAAGGGTTACACAACATCCACTACCCACACATGAGTGTCTGCGAGCCTCTAACTAAAATTCTGAAGTCATGGAGACGGGACAGGACCCCATCATATCCAAGTATGAACACAAAAGAATATATCAGAAACTGCACCTCTGGAGTTTAGAAGTGCTCTGGTACAAGCTGGTCTGGCTCCCACGAAGCTGGATCGTCTCCCTGTCTACCTGTGGGAATGAACACAGTGACCAAGAAGGAAAGGGACGTCAGTACGAACAATGTACTGAGTATGTAAGGCATGCATCATAAAATAAAAGAGAACAGGAAAATAAAATAAAGATAAGAAGATAACCGGCGACTGCTTGCCTCTTAAGGCGGAGTCATACATGCAAGCTCGTAAAACTATCACCATATCATGTATTGTTGCGGAACGTGCAACCCGATCCATATATCATCATATATCAATAATTTGCCGCGGAACGAACGACCCGATCCATTACTAATATATCCCGCGTCTGGGCATCTCGCGTCAGGGATGATATCATAAGATACCAGCTGATTAGGTGGCTATGCGTCTATAGCGCCTCACCCTTTTCCCTATGTCCCCTATACGTAGCATGCATGAGAGCCCAAATAAAAGTGTATTTTATCGGAGTGACATAAGGTCGTGGACCTCCGATTACATTATGGCGTCGTTCTCACAGTAGGTCTCACCTTGAAGGAACTAATATTTTGAGGTGAGGCAACAAGGACAAATAGTATCAATGAAATCATAAGCATAGAAATTATTCGCCAGCTTGGGTTTCGGTTGCAGATGCGATTGATTATGCCATTCTTGCTTTCGGTGGAAGAGAATGACGAAGATCTAGGCATGCACATTCATGGAGAGGCCAAGTCTGCATCATGAAGTCATCATTGTCGTCTTTATCGTTATGGAACGTAACTCGTAAGAAGTTCTTCAAACCTCATCTTTAGGGATGTAAGAAGGTCTTGGAAGTATAGGGAAGAAATTATGAAACAAGAGTCATGCCTTTGAAGGAAAGGGAATAGCCTTACATACCTTTTTCGTTTAACTAATCTATCGCTTGCTTATTCTCCTTTGATGCTCACGTTTCTACCTTCAAGAGAAGTCGTATGAACATTAGCCAATCATTTACTTAAACGTGCTTACTAAAGCTAAAGAAAATTGGGCAGCATTTCCTTTGTTTATACTACTTTCCCCATATTCTTATATCAACTCCCAAACGTTCATAACAACATTCACAATATAATAGACATTAATCATCATTCATCTACACTATCCGCATTTCACAATTCTTCTTCAATTTCTCCATAATTGTGGCTATAGTTCACTATCGCGTTTTCTCATATATAATACTTGTTTCATGGTCTAAATTTCATTCACAACATACTTACAACCACAACATACCAATATTCATAATTCAATCCAAACCTTTATCCAATAATGTCACTATTCACACATTCATGACTCGTTTCCTATATTTTTCTATAATCCATGTGTTTTTAACTTTCACCACCTTAAACAACCAAGAATGATCATAAAACTCACCTTATATAATGGATGAATAAACCTTGAATGAGAAATTCACTTTTTGTACAAAAACCCCAGTCTACCTCCTTTGAGGTTTCTTGGTGTAGATGAACTTTTATTAGGTTTCATACACTTGATTTCGTGGTTTTGGTGTAGTTGATCATGGATTTCCCTTGGTTTCTTGTAGATGAATAATGGAGAGTGCTCTAGAGGTTTCTATGACCAAAATGGTGAAAATATGATTTTTGGGTCAAGTTTGGTCTATATATAGTGGTCCAGAAAATTCTGGACCGACACAACATGCGGAAAGCTTTGCTAGACGCAAAGCGTGCTTTGCAACCCGCATGTTGTGTCGCAGACCGCGCATAACACCAATTTTCACTGTCACACTTTGCTGTGCAACTGCGTGGCCGCAAAGCGTGTTTGTTGCTCGCATGTTGCGCCGCAAAGTGCGCCAGAATGTGATATTTTACCCAACTTCCACCGAAACTTAACTCCGATGATCCGACGAGTCTTAAACCTTCCTGAGGCTTACTAAACATGGTTTTTCTCCATTATATACCCAAAATGGACATATCTATCCCCATGGCCTCGAAATATTTATCCTACTTCCCAAGGCTAGGACAATTAGCATTCGGCGAAACTCAACGTATGAAAATGAGAGATGTAACATTCTCCCTCCCTTAAGAACATTCGTCCCCGAATATTAAATTCTCAGGAATTCTACCGAAATTTTACCAAAGTTTCCCCTGTAATTTGGCACTACCATCCTGCCACAGAAACCAAAAATAATATTGCCACACTGGGCTACCACATCAACAATAAGAAATATGGCCACACACGACCCAAAAGTAATAAGGTAAAACATTTCATACATGGGAGCACTGATGTCTCATCTTGAGTCTCCTCTGGGGGTGGAAATAGATGCGAATATTTAAACTTTATAGCTTCTTCTGCTTCCCAAGTCATCTCCTCCCTGTTATCATTCCTCCATAGAACTTTAACTGAGGCTACCTCTTTATTTCTAAGCTTCCGCACTTGTCTATCCAGTATGGCAACCGGTACTTCTTCATAAGCTAATTTTTCAATGACTTGAATGTCGATTACGGGTACTATTTTGGTTGGATCTCCAACACATTTACGAAGTATCGATACATGGAAGATTGGATGGACTGAGTTCAGCTCTGTGGGTAAGTCCAACTTATACGCTACTTGGCCCACTCTGCGTACGATCTTGTAGGGCCCAATGTATCGAGGACTGAGCTTACCTTTCTTACCAAATATCATTATCCCCTTAATTGGCGATACTTTCAAAAATACCCAGTCATTGACCTGAAATTCCAAATCCCTTCGGCGATTGTCCACATAAGACTTTTGGCGGCTTTGAGCTGTCACCAACTGGTCTCAGATAAGCTTAATCTTCTCGACCGCTTGTTGGATCAATTCTGGACCTTTTAATTGTGTTTCTCCTACTTCAAACCATCAGATAGGTGACCTACACTTCCTCTCGTATAAGGCTTCATAAGGGGTCATCTGGATACTGGTATGATAACTATTGTTATATGCAAATTCAATAAGTGGCAAATGATCCTCCCAATTACCACTGAAGTCCAATGAACAAGCCCGCAACATGTCTTCTAAGGTTTGAATGGTGCGTTCAGCTTGTCCATCAGTCTGTGGGTGGAATGCAATGCTAAATTTCACTTGAGTGCCCAATCCTTCTTGAAAGGATTTCCAGAATTTAGCTGTGAATTGTGCTCCTCTGTCAGTAATAATAGATATAGGAATGCCATGAAGCTGCACTATCTCTTTGAGATACAATCTAGCATAGTCCTCTGCTGAATATGTAGATCTGACCGGTAGAAAATGTGCTGATTTCGTGAGTCTGTCAATGATCACCCAAATGGAGTCGTATTTAAGCCTAGAACGAGGTAATCCAACAACAAAATCCATATTGATCGCCTCCCATTTCCAGATTGGAATTTCCATTTCTTGCAAAAGCCCTGCTGGTTTCTGGTGCTCAATTTTTACCTGTTGACAGTTTGGACATTGAGTCACAAACTCAGCTATATCTTTTTTCATTCCTTCCCACCAATACATTATTTTGAGATCAAGGTACATCTTTGTCGCTCCCGGATTAACGGAATAACGGGAGCAATAAGCTTCTTCCAGAATCTGACGACGCAGTCCCGCAATATCCGGAACACATAACCTGTTTCGGTACCTGAGAACCCCATCTGCAGAGATCTCAAATGGTGGCTTCTCTTTTCGGGAACGTGCATCTCTATAGTACCTCAATTTGGGATCCTCATATTAACGCCTTTTCACTTCTATGTCTAGGGACGAAGCAGCAGGGTTAAGCACATTAACTCCTGTGTTGCCCGAATCCATTAAGCGAACTCCTAGACTAGCTAGTTGGTGGAGCTCACGAGCTAATTCTTTCCTTCTTTATGGAACATCACCTCGACTACCCATGGACTTACGGCTGAGAGCATCAGCCACCACATTGGCTTTACCAGGATGGTATAGAATATTTACGTCACAGTCCTTCAATAGCTCTAGTCATCGCCTCTGATGCAAATTCAATTCCTTTTGCTTGAAAATATATTGAAGATTTTTGTGATCTATGCAGATGTCCACATGGACACCGTACAAATAGTGCCTCCATATCTTTAGAGCGTGAATGACCGCAGCTAATTCAAGGTCGTGAGTTGGATAATTCTTCTCATGTTTTTGTAGCTGCCTACAAGCATAGGCAATGACCTTGCCGTGCTGCATCAATACACAGCCTAACCCGACACTAGAGGTATCACAATACACCACATAACCTTCTGATCCTTCTGAAAGCGTCAGGACTGGGGCTGAAGTCAACCTGTCTTTCAGCTCTTGAAAGCTCCGTTCACAAGCATCTGTCCATCGAAATTTAGCAGCTTTCTGTGTTAGCTTCGTCAACGGTGATGAAATAGAAGAAAACCCTTCCACAAATCTCCTGTAATACCCTGCCAATCCCAGAAAGCTACGGACTTCTGTAGGAGTTGTAGGCCTTGGCCAAGTTTTCACAGCCTCGATCTTTTGGGTGTCAACTCGAATACCATCGGCTGATATGATGCGGCCCAGAAAAGTTACAAAGTTCAGCCAGAATTCAGATTTTGAAAATAGAGCATATAATTTGCGAGCTCGAAGAATTCCAAGGACCGTACGCAAATGTTCCGCATGCTCTTCCTATGATTTAGAGTATAACAGGATATCATCGATGAATACAATTATAAATAAATCCAGGAATGGCCTGAACACATCATTCATCAGGTTCATGAACACTGCTGGACCAACAACACTGCTGGAGCGTTGGTCAAGCCAAACGACATTACCCGAAATTCATAATGACCATATCAGGTTCTAAAAGCCGTCTTCGGAATATCTTCCTCTTTAACTCTCACTTGATAGTATCTTGACCTCAGATCTATCTTAGAAAACCACTTGGCTCCTTGCAATTGATCGAATAAATCATCGATCCTCGGAAATGGATATTTATTCTTTATTGTCACTCTGTTCAGTTGCCTATAATCGATACACATTCGCAGAGATCCATCTTTCTTCCTTACGAATAAGACAGGTGCTCCCCATGGCAATGAACTGGGCCTAATAAATCCCTTTTCGAGTAAATTTTGCAGGTGTGATTTTAATTCTTTCAATTCTGCAGGAGCCATTCTGTAGGGAGGGATAGATATTGGCTCAGTATTCGGCAACAGATCGATAGTGAATTCAATCACCCATTCTGGTGGAAGACTTGGAAGCTCGTCCGGAAATACATCTGGAAACTCGTTTACTACCGGAACAGATTGAAGAGTAGACGGTTTTGCTTTCGTGTCATGAACTCGAACTAAATGATAAATATAGCCCTTGGGAATCATCTTCCTTGCCTTAATGTAGGAAATAAACCTGCCTCTTGAAGATGCAGTGTTACCCTTCCACTCTAAAACTGGTTCTCCCAGAAATTGGAACCGGACCACCTTAGCCCTACAATCTACATTTGCATAACAGGAAGCTAACCAGTCCATGCCCATAATGACGTCGAAATCCAGTATTTCCAATTCAATCAAATCAGCTACAGTGTGCCGACCACACACTACAATTACGCAGTCTCTATACACTTGTCTGGCTAATACTGGATCACCAACTGGAGTGGACACTTCAAAAGATTTGATTGGCTCGGGTTTTATCCCGATACGACCAGCGATGTAAGGAGTAATATATGACAAGGTAGAGCCTGGATCAATTAATGCATAAACATCATAAGAAAATACTGTCAATATACCTGTCACAACATCGGGAGAGGTCTCCAGTTGTCGTCCGATCAGTGCATAGATACGGTTCTAGGGACCGCTCGAACTAGAGGCTCCTCCTCTCCCTCTGCCACGGCCCGCTGAAATCTGGAAAGCCTGCCTTACGGGGTGCACGGACGACAAAGAACCTGCTACTGAACCTGTAGGTTGGGCCTCATCTCGGCCGCTCCTCAATAGACAATCACGCATTATGTGGCTAACTCGACCACAGGCATAACAAGCATCCGAGCCTCGGCGACACTGGCCCGAATGTAACTTACCGCATTGACTGCACCGTGGTACCGGCGGTCTTCTCTGGCTAAAATCACCACGCTACTGGGAACCTGAAGCTCCCAAACCCTGACTCGGCCCAGAATAAATAGGGCGGTCAAACTTTCAGCCCACAAACCGAGGAGGTGCACTAGATGCCGACTGCCTAAATACCGGGAATACTGTTGCCCCTGGCCTCCTCTGTACTCACTGCTATCACCCGCTGATCTAGTCCTTTTGCCGTGTCCCCTATCAATATCTCGCTCTCCCCTATGCGGTTGTTGTTGCTCCTCCAGGTTTTGGGCATGCGCTTGAATACGCGAGATATCCATCCCTTCCAGTAGCGAAGCTGTCAGACAATCTTTAAATAAGTGTGGCCCTAAGCCTCTCACAAATCGGTGTACCCGGTCTCCCATGTGTGCTACCATAGCTGGAGCATACCTAGCCAATGAATTAAACTAGAGACTATATTCCCTGGCGCTCATATTCCCTTGCTTAAGATTCAGGAATTTATCGGCGCGAGCCCGTCGAACCTCAGGTGGCAAATAATACCGAATAAAAGCATCCACAAACTCTTGCCATTTTGGGGGAGGTGTATTTTCCCCTCTTGAAGAAATCCAATTGTTATACCATAAAATAGCTACGTCCCGGAGTCTATACGATGCCAACTCCACAGACTCGGTGTCAGAAGCATGAATAATTCTCAACAGCCTCAGTACCTCATCAATAAAGCCCTGTGGGTCTTCATCCGGTTTCGATCCGAAAAATTATGGAGGTTTTAAGCTCATAATGAAATCGCGGGCTCGGGCACTAGTCGCCCTATCACTTGGACCTGCACTCTGCCGCTGAGCCTGTGCGGTAACTTACTGAGTTAGCAACTGAACGGCATCTCGTAAGTCCTGATTTGGAGCCATAGGGGGAGGAGCTGGGGGCCCTCTCATGCTCCTCTGTTGCTGGAGAGGTAAAAGAAGAAGTGGGAGTGGCATGCGAGGGAGTAGCACTCTGAGCCTCGCTATGTCCCAACTCAACTGGAGGTTCTCGGCTGGTGCCTTCCCCGGCGGCATTTAATATCGTGTGGATTTGCTTCTTTCTTGGCGGCATCGCTGAAATCATAACGCACAATTAGAATAGAGGAGATCTTACATTATGGCTCTATCGCACGATCTATGAAAAGAAAGACGGTCATTATTCCTAAATGCCCTGTAGCCTCTTGTTTATTAATGTGGCGCGCAACACACCATAAACAAGACTCTACTAGACACGTCTCGTAGACACTTCCTAGGACTGAACCGCTCGGATACCACTTTTGTCACGACCCGCCTAGTGGGCCATGACGGGCACCTGGAGCTGACTACCGAGCACCACGCATCATACTACTATCGTCTTAACCTGTACGCATATAAAATCCATAAAACATGTACACACACACACACACACACACATATATATATATATATATATATATATATATACATACACATAAGCCCTCGCGGCGGAAAAAGAATAATATACAGAATGTACAATGAGGGTTACACAACATCCACTACCCACACATGAGTGTCTGCGAGCCTCTAACTAAAATTCTGAAGTCATGAAGACGGGACAGGACCCCATCATATCCAAGTATGGACACAAAAGAATATATCAGAAACTGTACCTCCGGAGTATGGAAGTGCTCCGGTACAAGCTGGTCTGGCTCCTAGGAAGCTGGATCGTCTCTCTGTCTACCTGTGGGAATGAACACAGTGACCAAGAAGGAAAGGGACGTCAGTACGAACAATGTACTGAGTATGTAAGGCATGCATCATAAAATACAAGAGAACAGGAAAATAAAATAAAGATAAGAAGATAACCGGCGATTGCTTGCCTCTTAAGGCGGAGTCATGCATTCAAGCTCGTAAAAATATCACCATATCATGTATTGCTGCGGAACGTGCAACCCGATCCATATATCATCATATATCAATAATTTGCTGCGGAACGAACGACCCGATCCATTACCCATATATCCCGCGTCCGGGCATCCCGCGTCCGGGATGATATCATAAGATACCAGCTGATTAGGTGGCTATGCGTCTATAACACCTCACCCTTTTCCCCATGTCCCCTATATACATATACATATCATATACACATATAATATACGTAGCATGAATGAGAGCCCAAATAAAAGTGTATTTTATCGGAGTGACGTAAGGTCATGGACCTCCGATTACATTATGGCGTCGTCCTCACAGTATGTCTCACCTTGAAGGAACTAATATTTTGAGGTGAGGCAAAAAGGACAAATAGTATCAATGAAATCATAAGCATAGAAATATCTGCATCATGAAGTCATCATTGTCGTCTTTATCGTTATGGAACGTAACTCGTAAGAAGTTCTTCAAACCTCATCTTTAGGGATGTAAGAAGGTCATGGAAGTATAGGGATGAAATTATGAAACAAGAGTCATGCCTTTGAAGGAAAGGGAATAGCCTTACATACCTTTTTCGTTTAACTAATCTATCGATTGCTTATTCTCCTTTGATGCTCACGTTTCTACCTTCAAGAGAAGTCGTATGAACATTAGCCAATCGATTACTTAAACGTGCTTACTAAAGCTAAAGAAAATTGGGCAGCATTTCCTTTGTTTATACTACTTTCCCCATATTCTTATATCAACTCCCAAATGTTCATAACAACATTCACAATATAATAGACATTAATCATCATTCATCTACACTATCCGCATTTCACAATTCTTCTTCAATTTCTCCATAATTGTGGCTATAGTTCACTATCGCGTTTTCTCATATATAATACTTGTTTCATGGTCTAAATGTCATTCACAACATACTTACAACCACAACATACCAATATTCATAATTCAATCCAAACCTTTACCCAATAGTGTCACTATTCACACATTCATGACTCGTTTCCTATATTTTTCTACAATCCATGTGTTTTTAACTTTCACCACCTTAAACAATCAAGAATGATCATAAAAATCACCTTAGATAATGGATGAATAAACCTTGAATGAGAAATTCACTTTTTGTACAAAAACCCCAGTCTACCTCCTTTGAGGTTTCTTGGTGTAGATGAATTTTTATTAGGTTTCATACACTTGATTTCGTAGTTTTGGTGTAGTTGATCATGGATTTCCCTTGGTTTCTTGTGGATGAATAATGGAGAGTGCTCTAGAGGTTTCTATAACCAAAATGGTGAAAATATGATTTTTGGGTCGAGTTTGGTCTATATATAGTGGTCCAGAAAATTCTGGACCGACACAACATGCGGCAAGCTTTGCTAGACGCAAAGCTTGCTTTGCGACCCGTATATTGTGTCGCAGACCGCGCACAACACCAATTTTCACTGTCACACTTTGTTGTGCAACTGCGTGGCCGCAAAGCGTGTTTGCTGCTCGCATGTTGCGCCGCAAAGTGCGCCAGAATGTGATATTTTACCCAACTTCCACCGAAACTTAACTCTGATGATCCGACGAGTCTTAAACCTTCCCGAGGCTTACTAAACATGGTTTTTCTACATTATATACCCAAAATGGACATATCTATTCCCATGACCTCGAAAAATTTATCCTACTTCCAAGGCTAGGACAATTAGCATTCGACGAAACTCAACAAATGAAAATTAGAGGTGTAACACTATAAGCAGTGGGTACACATGGAAGAGAGAAGAGGTTAATGACTGGCCTTGGAACAGATGGGTGTGGAGCAGAGGCAACATACCTAAGCATAACTTCATTTGTTAGTTAGCTATGCATAAAAGGCTACTAACTAAAGATATGCTACACAAAATGGGAGTAAGCCAAGATTCAAACTGTCTACTATGTGGAGCCTGCCCAGAAAAAGTGGAGCACCTATTCTTTGAATGCCCATTTTCGACACAATATCTCAGGGAAGTATTGAACTGGCCGGGCAATGTTATACAAAACTGAGAGATAATAGGAATTTGGAGAAGAGTAGCACGATGTACACAGGGGAGAAGAAGCAGGGAGCTGGTAATAGTGGTACTCTCAAGCTTAATCTACAAAATCTGGAAAGCAAAGAACACATCCTTATGGGAGAACAAGGTCCTAAAGCCATCACAGATAATGATCAGATCAAATAGGAGATTAAATATAGACATGATACTTTTATATGTAATGACCAGAGTAGGAGAGACAAGAACTAGGGGTTGAGTATACTTAGATAGACTTGGCGAGTTATATACGGAAAACAAAGATAGACAAAGGGAAGAGAAACAATAGAAATCGGGGAGCAGGCTCCTGGTGGATGATCTTAGTCGTGATATAAAGACTGAGAAGAAGAGGAAGAAATGTAGTTTGATCTTAGTCGAGTATGGAGAAGATAAGAGAGATTAGGGAGGAAGAAGATAGGATCATTGTATTCAATAATGTGTGTGTACATATATGAGTTCATGTATATATACACATGAGAGATATATTTCATAACTAACTAACTACTTAGTTAAGGGCTTAACTAACTTCTAAACACTAATTGTTTTTCTGGAAACAGTGCATAATTACAGAACTTCCCCTTAGTCATTAACTAACTTAATGACTTATATTAACACTCCCCCTCAAACTAGGCAAGGTAAATATATTGAACGTTCCTAGTTTGCTCTTCAAATATCCATGCTACACTTAGGTAAGTCCTTTTGTGAATATGTCAGTTGGGTATTCCTTTGTGTTGATGTACTGAGTTGTCACAAGTCCCTGTTGAATCTTTTCCCTTATAAAGTGACAGTCTCAATATGCTTGGTCCTCTCATGATACACAAGATTAGCGGCTAGTTGTAGTGCTGCTTTATTGTCACTAAACACCATCACTGGTTGATCACTTTCTACTCCAAGTTCCTTTAGCATTCCTAGCAACCAAGTTATTTATGCAATTGTAGTTACTAGACTCCTATATTCTGATTTAGCTGAGCTACTTGAAACTGTTTTTTGCTTCTTTGATTTCCATGAAACTAATAAGTTTCCAACCTTGATCATGTATCCTGTAACTGATTTCCTAGTCAAGGGGCATGCAGCCCAATCTACATCACAATAAGCTGTGATTTCCTTCTTGTAAGTGCTAGATAGAAGTAATCCTTGACCTGGTTCCCTTTTGATATACTTCACTATTCTTAAGGTAGCCTCTATATGAGTTTTCTTTAGTTGTTGTAGAAAATGGTTGAGTGTTGTACTGCAAATTCTATGTCTGATCTGGTTACTGTTAAATACAGTACTTTCCAATCAATCTTTGATATGTTTCTTGATCAACTAAAGGATCCTCACTCAACTTTGCTTCAGTCTTAACTTTAAGCACCTCATCATATTGTTTAGTGGTCAGCTTTGTGTTAGTGTCAATTGGTATGATAGTTGTTATTGCAGCTGACATGCCAGACTCAGATATGAGTTCTAAGGCATATTTTCTTTGATGCATGACTATATCTTGTCCTGATCTTGCAAATTCTATGCCCAAAAAAATACTTAAGTTCTCCAAGATCATTCAGTTTGAATGTGTTGTACAGTTCTATCTTTGTCTCTTGTATCAACTCCAAGCTGGTTCCTGTTATTAACATGTCATCTTCATACACCAAGACAATAGTAGTTCCTTGTCCTGATTTTCTGATAAATAATGAATGATCATATTGTGACTGTTTGAATTTGAAATTGAACAGTGCCTCAGAGACAATTTTGCATTCCATTGTCTAGGTGCTTGTTTAAGTCCATACAAGGATTTTACCAATCTGCAAACCGTCTTCTTGGTCTCCATCTGATTGGTGAATTCTTGTGTCATGTCCATGTAGATTTCATCATATAAATCACCTTGAAAGAAGGCATTATATACATCCATTTGATGTATATGGCATTTATGAGCAGCAACTAAGGATAAGACACTTCTCACGGTAACCATTTTTACTACTGGTGAGAATTTTTCCTGATAATCTATCCCTTCTCTTTGACTGTACCCCTTAGCTACAAGTTTTGCCTTGTACCTTTCTATATCTCCACTGGATTTGTACTTAATCTTGTATATCCACTTACACCCTATAGTACTTTTTCCTTCTGGTAATGTGACTACTTTCCAGGTGTTGTTGCTTTCAAGTGCTTGAATTTCTTCTTCCATAGCTTGAATCCATTTGGGACCTTTAACTGCTTCTGAGTAATTTCTTGGTTCAGTAATGATTGACATTACAGCAATATAGTTTTGGTACTTGTCTGATAGGTATTCATATGTGATGACCTGATCCAATGGGTCTGGTACATCATGATATATGTTTAGTGAGATGAAATCTTTCATCCAAACTAGAGGTTTGGTTCTTTTAGAAGATTGTCTAGTTGGGATTGAAAGTGGCTGAGTCTATATTTGTTTTGGTGGAGTCTGTATGTTTGCACTTTGTCTGGTAGTTTGTATTTGATCATTTGGTGATATTGTGTCAGCTGAGTCTGATATGTGTCTTTGTCCTTCATTTTGGTGTGTCACTTGCTCATTGTCAATCCTTTGAATTGCTTCAGACTGGTTTTGCTACATAGTCATTGTATTCCAATTCTTTGAAAGGGAAATACCTCTTCTCTGAATATAACATCTCTATTTACAAAGAAAAACTTGTTAGACAGATCATATAACACATAACATTTTTGAACTTTGGGATATCCCATGTGTATAGCAACTTTTGATCTTGATATCATTTTATCATGTTGGTACACATCTTTAGTAAAACATAGACACCCCAGAACTTTTAAGTGATTAAGAGATGGTTTCCTTTTCTACAGCTTTAGATAGGGTGAAACACTATTAAGTGCATGAGTAGGTAACCTGTTTATTAAGTATACAACAGCTAGCACACAGTGACCCCATAATTCAAGTGGTATGAATGCTTGTAACCTGATAGCCCTAGTTACTTCTAGTATGTGTCTGCGTTTTCTTTTTGCCACTCTAGTAGTTGTTGGAGCATATTACTATATGTAGAGTTAATAAATTCAGTTCCATTGTCTACCCTCATCATTTTAACTGACTTGTCAAACTGGTTTTGCACATCAGTACAGAAATGCTTTAATGCACAATAAACATCAGTTTTTTGCTTAAGTAAAAAGATCCAAGTGTATCTTGAACAATCATCTACTATTGTATTCTGTGATATACAGTCGTGATATACAGACTGAGAAGAAGAGGAAGAAATGTAGTTTGATCTTAGTCGAGTATGGAGCAGATAAGAGAGATTAGGGAGGAAGAAGATAGGATCATTGTATTCAATAATGTGTGTGTACATATATGAGTTCATGTATAAATACACATGAGAGATATATTTCATAACTAACTAACTACTTAGTTAAGGGCTTAACTAACTTCTAAACACTAACGGTTTTCTGGAAACAAAGCATAATTACAGATGTGCCCCTTAGTCATTAACTAACTTAATGACTTATATTAACAGTGTTCTTCAATTGCTCCCTTATAGTCGATCTTCTTAGTTTTTGGCACTATATAAAGAGGTAGTCGCCTTAGTAGTAGGGTCTCTGGGTTGATCAATATGCGTCGGTAATCCGACTGGCGGCGCTGCCATTAGAGAGGAGAGTGAAGAGACGCGCTTGGAGTTGTTACCGTTGTGGTTCAATGGTGTACTGTACGGAGAGCTTTTAATTTTTTAGAGAGAGATAAAACCTACATTTACTTTACTTAGTAAATACACTAATTAATTTTCTCTTCACATTCATACATTCGTACATGATTTGAAGTGTGTCTTTTCACTTTACTTGAAAAAACTTACCTTTACTTTACCCAAATGGAGGGCTGGGATAATATTTGCCATTGCAATTTTCTCTGAAGCTTCTCTTCTTTGAGGTGATGCTTGGTCTTGTATGCTTAGTTGTTCATCATTTTTCAAGTATAGACAGGAAGAAGGTTTTAAGTATACTTTGGTACGGTAATTACAGTACAATCTATTCCCAAGCCAACTCAATTTTGTGAAAAGGTAGACGATATTCCTATGACCATGCATGTTCAACCTTTGATGTCTCTTTTCATATGCATCATGCATAGGCATAGTGTCTCTCCATTTAGGGGGCGGAGCTAGGTTGGGCCAAGGGGTTCATCCGAACTCCCTTAAGCAAAAGATTACACTGTATATATAAGATTAAATTATTTTTATGTATATATAGTAGATGCTGAACGCCCTTGACTTCATCGTGTGTTTACTTCTTTATATTCTTGAGCCCCTTAGTAAATGTCTTGGCTCCGCCACTGTCTCCATTCAGAAACATTATTTAACATATCATTTTTTCTTCTTTGAAAAATGTTTATTGCTCACATATCATATCATTATTTACTCATAAAATTGCATCATTATCATCACCATGCATGCACGTTGATTGTGATATTGGATACTCAAGTAGCCTATCTCACTAGTCTCCTTATGATCAGCCGAAAGGTTATGCTCATGCTTGTTCTTTTCTTGATTTTGTTCTGCTGCTGTGTTAGGAAACAATTTCAAGGAAAGAATTCACTCACGGATAATAAGTCATTGATAAGTTCTGATATTGATCATTATGTTATCTAAATAAGTGTATTTGATCTTTTATTAATTGAGATGTGAACTTTTGATCTCTTTGCTTGTGAAATTCAAAAAAATTATCATGATTATTAATTGTTCCATCACTTAATTAATTGTGTGCGATGTTAAGTTTGTAGCACTACATTATATTTAATAAAAATATACTTCTAAAATAATCCAAATATATCTTCTTCTTTATTCATAAAGGGACCAAAAACACACAATTTAATTAATTGAAGGTTAAATATGTTGAGTCATATATTACAAGGACCAAAATCTAAATTTACCAATAACTGAAGGGACAAAAATACTAATATCGCATTTAACTATTTTAAAAAAAAAAAAAAAAATCCACAATTCCAGATAGGAAAGTATCGTACTTTAACTACTCATTAATTTAAATTGTCATTGATTAATGAATTACCTTCTTCTTTTTTTTAGTTTCATGAATTACCTAAATCCCTAGTAGGCAAAAAGGAGGTCTTTTAATTGTTTTACCTTTTTAGGATATTGAGTCCATCACTAGAGTCCAACTTTTTATAGCCAAGCCACTATATATACTCACCAAAAGCATCTTTTCTCCATAAGAAATCCCCACCCATCCAAATTTTCGTTGTTCGTTTTTTTTTTTTTCTTTTCAATGGAGTTTTTAGCCCAACACCCACAGCAAGAACAAGATCATCATAAGCATGACCAAGAAGAAACAAACGCTACTAGTGCAACCACCAAAAAACGTTACATGTTTCTTCTAGGAATTAACTACATGTTACTTTTTGTTGGTTCAATTTCATCAAGCCTACTCTCAAAATTCTATTTCAATCACAAAGGTGATAGTCGATGGGTTTCTACTTGGGTCCAATCTGCTGGCTTTCCCTTTCTCCTTCTCCCAATATATTTACCTTTTTATGTTTTTAAATCCACTCATAGAAAACCATTTACAAGATTCACTCCTAAAATCTTGTTACTCTCTATTTTAATTGGCTTCTTGCTAGGTTTCAACAACCTTTTATTTTCTTGGGGCAATTCTTATCTACCAGTTTCGACGAATTCTCTTGTTTTATCTTCACAACTAGCCTTCACTCTAATCACTTCCGTGATTATAGTCAAACAAAAAATCACATACGCGAATCTCAATTGTGTTATTTTACTAACAGTTAGTTCGGTCCTATTAGCATTGGGTTCGAGCCATGACAAACCAAATGGTTTGACGAGAACAAAGTATTTTATCGGATTTTTCTCAACACTTGGTGCTGGATTAATGTTCGCTCTTTATCTCCCCTTAATGGAAACAATATATAAAAAAGTTTATTGTTATTCTATGGTTGTGGAAATGCAGTTTGTGATGGAATTAGCAGCTACGGTTTTGGCTACGGTGGGAATGACTATAGACGGTGGATTTTCGGAGATGAAAAAAGAGAGTAAAAATGTGTTCGATTTGGGCGAAACAGCATACTGGTTAACAGTGATGTTTAATGTGGTGACGTGGCAGTTTTGTTTTATGGGTACTGCTGGGATGGTGTTCTTGACAAGTTCGTTGACAGGGGGAGTCTGCATGACAGCGTTAATGGCCGCTAATGTTTTGGGAGGGGTTATAGTCTATGGCGATAATTTTGGTGGGATTAAAATAGTTTCGACTTTGCTATGTGTTTGGGGATTTTCTTCGTATTTGTATGGAATGTATATGAAAACGAAGGACGAGGAGAAAAAGAAAGAGGGTTCTATGGAGAAGTTGATTAATAATGATGGTGATCATCAAGAAGAACAAGTGGAAATGACAGAGATTGTAACGCACAAAAATTGAGGATGATGGTCATGACTATCAAGTTTCGTTTTTTGTTTTGATGATGGTAGTAATAGTTGTCACCATGCATTTTTGTTTTTGAGCCAATGTTCAAATATTGTCATGTATCCAAATCTTCCATTTGAAGACAATCCCTTGTAACTAACAAGAAGGAGAATATAATTGGGACAGAAATGGTTGAGAAGAAAAGAGGAACTTTATTCTACATCTGTCTTTTTACGTTATTAGACTTTGTTTTGTTTGTTTTATTGCTTAGTTAATACTTCCTCCGTCCCAATTTGTTTGAGACTTTTCGTTTTTCGAGAGTCAAACAAGTTGTTTTTTTATCGTAATTTTTCATATGTCTGTTAAACATTTTAAATTATTAATTATGCTGACTTTCAAAAAATCTAAAGATTTTACGTTCAAACAGACAGTTAAAATTAAAAAATTTGACTCTCGAAAAGCGAAAAGTGTTAAACAAATTTGGACAGAGAGAGTAGTAGGAGATACCTAGCGGTCTATGGAATTTGTTGGTAATTAACATGACTCTTGGTCCACATTGAAACTAATATAGAACTCATAAGCAAGACCAGGGGTTCTGTTAGGACTATGACTCCTGTTCTACATCGGAACGAGGCAAGGGTTTGGGACAATTTATACGTTTCTTCTCACCCTTAATCAGATGTTTCAATTCGAGTTCACAGAATAAAAAAACTTCCAAATTAGAGAGGGGCTTTCTCGATAACATGCTTAGCTAATTGCCAGAGGAAGATGCAAATCAACTTCTTATATAGAATGTAGGTCGACATATTTAATGAAGCTGTCAGTACGACAAATAAACTACGTTAACTAGAAGATCTTTTATCTATTAGCATACCCGTAGCGTCAGTTAGATTGGCATTCTTTAACAATCAGTAACTGGTTGTAACAGATCTGACTGATTACTGTCTATCTCATGCCTTGACAGGTGAATATGAGAGAGAGGTTGTAAGTGTATTTTCTCCTTCTCCGTCTTCTGGAAAACACTCTTTGAGACTGCTGATGAAATGATTGATACTCACATCGCTCTCATTTCCGATGGTTCTATTGCAGTTTACTGACGCATCCTAGACTAATTAAGACTACGACATTGAAGAATCAAGCTCACCTGTTTTGAGTCCAAGGAATGAAAATTAAAACTCCTAATATGGAGCGTTTTCCCTTTTATAAAGTCTTATACAGTATGAATCTAAAATAGTTAAACTAGTGTATTGGTGAGAGTTGTAGGAGTATAAGTGCATTCTCTCCATCTGATGAAAATTAAAGCACTCTTCGGGCATGCTGTCAAATTGATTGGCACTCACATATCGCACTTATTTTAAGTGATTTTGCTACAGTTTACTAGGGTATTTAGGAGAGTTTTTCCCCTTATTGAGTCTTGCACGGTATGAATCTAAATTAATTGAACCAATAAATATTGTATACCGAATAATTATTAAAAAAAATATATATATATATATCAAATTACATGTGTTCGTAATCATGTTTATAAATGGGCAAGCACCAATAAGTAGAATTATTAGATCTTTTAATAAAAGTGGATCTAGTTTGAGGATTTTGTTTTCGTCATTGGTCTTATCATTAGCACAAATAACTTACATCCAAATCGATCAGTTAAAGAAGGGGACAAAAAGATAAATATTTAAATTTTGTAAAAGTTTTAAAGTTTAAACTTGACCGCACCTTCTTTTCCTCTTCGAGGGAGCTCAAAACTTGGAAGAAAATTCTAATGTTTCACTTTTATTAATTAAAAAAATAGCACAATATTAAGAGTGTATTTGGTAGGAGGAAAATATTTTTAAATTTTCTCATAATTTATTGACAAAAATATTTCTATGAAAACATGTTGTTTAAACAATTAGAAAAAAATGTTTTTTTTTTTGTGGAACTACGGAAAACAAGTTCCTTAGCCATTATTTTACGTTGATATATTGTCTCTTTCCCACCCCAACACACACCAAGTTACACCCTGCCTCCCCCCCCCCCAACCCCAAGTCCAAACCTACACCCCCACCACCCCAACCCTTATAATGTTTTGCAAGATTATATATGAAAATGCGCTTGAATAGTGTTTTTTGTTTACTTACCAAATATTTTAGAAAATCACTTATTTTTCAAAATAAATAAAAATCAGGGAGAATATCTTCCTTCGTACTAAATTCACCTTAACTGAAAATTTAAGTATAGGATTACTGCTTTTGAAAATTTAATTTCACTATGCTTTCATAGAAAAAGTAATTAATAAAAGACAAAAATAGCAATCTTACTTAACCAAGCTATTAGACAATTGCAGAAAAATAATAGAAATAAAATGACTTAATTTGGCATAACGTGCGTCGCTTGTCTAGACTTGATTACTTCCAAGAATACATATTTATACTTGGTTTGGGTATTGGAATATTTTCAAGTTTTGGTCAATTCTTGAGGACTCTTTAGGTTTTAATCGCGTTGAATTTTTTCATTAATTGTCAGTGAAATGAACAACTCTCTTTTTGAGTATCCATAATAGTTTATAACTCGACCGTTCTATCACTTTTTAGATAACAATAATAATTATAGATGTAGATGTAGACTTCAATTTGAAGTATACTAGCTAGACAAGTATTTTAGTGACACTAGATATCTATTTTTCTAAACTAGACTTTCTGTTTTAACCTTCTTTAATAGTTAGTATATTTGATTACATAATAAGCTGCGAAAATTTTAGTTTAATTTGATTTTTGGAATAGGTGTGATAGATTAATTAGCGTCGTCGAAATACAAATATGAAGAAAAATGTATAGTCATATATAATTGGACAAGATCAGAAATCATCAATACTCGACAGAAAGTTTATTTTGTACACATAAATAATTAAAAAAGAATTTATTTGAGACGATTTCGTCGTATTTTGTGTTAGATCTCCTGCTAGGTATAAGTTGGTATGCTCAAGATCTAATCGATCTTGTAGTAATAATTTAAACACATTCTAATCAACACATATTGTTAGTTATACGACATTCATTTTCCTTATCTGTTATGTGACTTATTGTTAGTTCAGGAGTTATGTGACTATTTGAATTGTATGGTAAGATCTTTTACAATTTTTGAAACTTGTCATCATGATGAATATTATTATATAGGCTTAATGCATATGCAGCCCCCTAAACTTGTCTCTTTTTTCCATTTTTGGCACCTCATCTAAGTGTTGTTCCTATTGAACCCCTGAACTCGTTCTCAAGTGTGTCTATCAAACCCTCTAAATCTAATTTTTATTGAAAGCAAAAAATAAATTGTGGTAATAAAGGTAAACGAATATCTTAGACGTGTGGTAAGCTATTCTTTAGGTCATAAATGTGTCGGTTTCTGCTGGTTCTGTTCTTTCACTGCCAGCTTAATTAAGAGCTTACCCTTTTTTCCCCTATCAATTGCTGCTAATCTTAGCTGAAAAATGGCATAATTAAATTAGAATATATATTAGCATATTGCTACATTGATGATAGACTACTATGTAAGTCATATTGTGTTTGATAGACACACTTGACCATGAGTTCAGAGGCTCAATAGGAACAATACTTAGTTGAGGTGTCAAAATGAAAAAAAAGGGACAAGTTCAGGAGGCTGCATATGCATTAGGTCTTAAGTCATTCGATCGATTATTCTTTTCTTTTTTTTTAATTTTTTTTTTCTGAATCAAAGTAACTTGCATAAACATAAAGGAAATTAAAGAGTCATTACGTGCAGAGATTGATCTTAACGATGCAATCTCTAAACAATATTTGTTTAACATTGCGAAAATAAAAGAAATTAAAGTCATCAAAGTAGCTTGCATAAAAATAAAGGAAATTAAAGAGTCATTACGTGCAGAATTGATCTTAACAATGCAATCTCTAAATAATCTTTGTTTAACATTGTGAAAATAAAAGAAGGGGGAACATTCCAAAATGTTGTTTCCCCTTCTGGTAGAGTTTTTGTTATCCTTCCATAATTTGCCAGAATATGTGCGACTGAGTTTCCTTCACGGTACTTGTGCTGAACTTGAGGGTTCTCTAGCGCTTGTAGGAGAAATCTGCAATCAGTCAACATATTTCTGTAAGGTGAACGTAACGGTGGATTAGTGACAAGGAGATTAATCAGTACCTGTGAATTTAATTCCACAATAATTGGTGCTAGATTCTTTGTAAAAGGAAGTTCTAGTCCTTTTAAAACAATACATGATTCTATCTGTATTGCAGTTTGTGCTCCAATTCTCATAGGAAAACCTTCGTGCCATGTTCCATTGGAGTCCCGAATCACTCCTCCAGCTCCTCCATCTTTAGTGTCGTGATCAAACAAGCCATTTGTGATTAGTTTGTAGAATCCCTGAGGAGTTTTTTCCCACTTCGCCTCAATTTATTTTTAGGAGAAGTGGTTTTATCAAGATTATGATTCTCTGTATGATAGTATTAAAGGGCTAGATTGATGATGTTGGCAGTGCTGGCAACATGATGAGTTTTGTCAAATGTGTTTCGGTTTTTATTTATCCAAATTTTCCATAATGCTATAGGTATGAGGATTTGGTAAGGTATGGTGGATCCTGATAGTCATATAGAATTTGTTTGAAGTGCAGTTATCTCAGATCCATGAGTTGAAAGGGTTCTGGTTGGAGTTGCCTATCCCTAATTGCTACCAAACTTGTGTTCCTTTGGGACAAGATAAAAAAAATAAAAAAAATAAAAAAAATAAAAAAATTTTAAAAAAGTATTTCTGGTTTTCTGATAATGGACAATGGGGACAGAGATCAGAGTGAATGATATTGATTTTCCTTAAGTAGTCAGTTGTGGGTAATTTTTGTTTTATGAGAACATAGAGGAAGAATCTGATTTTGGGCAGGCATGGTTGTTTCCATATCCAGTAATGATCAAAATCAGGAGGATTTGTAGTGGTGGGCAGAGTGTCCTGGTAGATAATATAAGCATCTTTTGTGGAAGAGGTGGTCATTGCATGCCCAATAGATGGAATATTCATTGTTGTTTGAGAAGGAAAGTTTTGAGGATTTGGCTGGTGATAGTTGCTGGTAGTTGGGACTGGAGTCTGTTTGTGTCCCATCGACAGTTGGTTATGAAGTCACTAATTTTGCAGTCTGCTTCATGGATGTATAGATAGGAAGCCACTTATCATACCATAAATTTATATTATAGCCTGTTCCTATAATATAAGGAGTTACGGAACTGATAACCTATGCATTCATAATTTCAGCGAGTCTACTTTCCAACGCAACTGACAAATCTGAATTCACATATCGACGCTGGAAGTTATGGGCCGTCGAAGTGTCGACGATCCGTCGATGCACATCGACGACCCGTCAATTTTCAGGCTGTGTAATAGATGTATATAGGCATCTATTTCGTGATTTTTTTCATTCCAACCTACACCAACAGACCCTAAACACTCCCTAATACTCATCAATACTCTCCCAACCTTTCTTTATCATCCAAGTAAGATCCGAGCCCCGAAAACCCGAGCTAGTGAAGGGAAAGTTGTTCTTAGGGTTTCTATTGAAGTTGTTGAGTTTAGGAGTTGGATTAGGAGTTTGGTTCTTGGAATTCCATCCCCTTTAAGGTATGTATACTATTCTTATCTTTGCTATTAAGTTGATTACCAAGAGTTTTAGTGATTTAAAGTAAAGGAAATATAGTTATGGAAGCGGTGAGTTATTTGTGTCAAACTAAGATTAAGGGCTGTTTTGGGAGATGTTTTATCACGAATTTGATTATGTTGTGATATGAACGTATAGACATAAGTTTTTTGTGAAGGAATTCCTTAGTTTAAAGTAAAGGAAAACATGATATGAAGGACCTAAACTAGCTTGTTGATGTGATTGCCTTGAAGGCTGTTTCGATTGGAATTTTGGAGAGATTTCTACTTGTTTATGTTGCTGCATATTGTTAGTGTTGTTGTTGATGATGTTTTGTGTGTTGTGCACCATTTGGGAGTTGGATAGGAGTAAGACTTATAGGGGAAATGCTGCCCGAATTTCGTGAAGTTTCATACGTACTTGGAATGGGTAGTAAGGGACGTATATGGCCTAATTGTAATTCGTGTTATCTTGGTTGTAGTGTTACAAGCTCGGGAAGTACGCATCGGATCCAAGGTATGTTAAGGATGTTCCTTTTATTCTAATGGCATGATCTTTACTATCCGAACGAACAAGTGAGCAAGCAAATTCCAAAGACTCTACTCTTAGAAGTTACAGGATTTATCGTATCCTTGATACCTTATGTTCATGTCCATGACTTCTAGGGATCCTTTGTTATCTAGAGTAATCCGGAGTATATTTTTATGAGTCTTTCATGAAATATATATATATATACTAACACCGTGCCTATTTGGCCGAACATGACACCACTTCGGTGGGCGGCTTATGGATAATGATAACATTGTGCCTATTTAGCCGGACATGACACCACTTCGGTGGGCAGCTTATGGATAATGATAACGCCGTGCCTATTTGGCCGGACATGACACCACTAGTGGGCGGCGTGAGATGATTTTCGTCCCAGACGCGGGATTATATGATATATGGATCGAGCTGTATGTTCCACAACACTGTCAGTTATATTATTTTTACAGCGTGCATGCATATCATATACTGCATGGGTATCTTCAGTCATACAAATGCCTTCAGACAGTCAGTTTGTTATGAGTTTTAGATTCCTCTCATGATTCTTATTTATATATGTTACTTTTATGCCTAGCATACTCAGTACATTATCCGTACTGACTCCCCTATTGTTCGGGGGGGAGGGGGGGAGCTGCGTTCATGCCCACATGTACCGATAGACAAAGAGACAATTTAGCTCAGTAGGACTTCCCCTCAGCTGTAGTTGTGCACTCCACTAGATCCGGAGCTGCGGTCCATTTTGGTATGCTATTTAGAGATGTATATACATGTATATGGGTATGGCGGGGCCCTGTCCCGTCCTTTCTGCAGCTTTCTGTTCCATTAGAGGTCTGTAGACAGTTGTATGTACTTGGTACATGATGTATCCTTGTCGGGCCTCATTCTTTTTGTGTACAGCATATATAGCAACCTAGCCGGCTTGCACTGTTACTTCGGTATTTTGCATATATATATATACATATATACAGTTGGATATGAGTCAGATATGGGCCACCCTATTGTTATGTGATACTTAAGCAAGTGTAAGGGTGTCTGGTCATTTGGGGTCAAGCACTCGTCATGACTCATCGGCTGGGGTCGTGACAAAAGTGGTATCAGAGCAGTTCCGTCCTAGGGTTGTCTACAGACCGTGTCTAGTAGAGTCTTGTTTATGGGTGTGTTGTGCACTACACTTATAAGCAGGAGGCTACAGGACATTTAGGATGTTTCCATTCTTTCTATCCTAGATCGTGCGATAGAGAGATAAGATAAGAATTCCCTTTCTAATGATTTTTTCTAATTACAGCGATGCCCCGAAAGGAAACTGTAGCTGCCAAAAGGGCAAGGGAGTGGCTGGTGAGGCTACTAGACGTACTCAGCGGATTACCAGGGCTCGGGGCGAGTCCTAAAGTGAGACCCTATCCCAGACTTCGCATACTCCACCCGCTTCAGAGGAGCGAAGAGGAGCCTCGGCTCCAGCTCCAGAACCCTCAGTTCCTCCACCAGATGCCTCAGGCCAGGAGATTAGAGAGGTCATCCTTTTGCTGACCCAGTTAGTAGCCGCTCAGGCTCGGAGAAACGGAGTAGGCCATGGTAGTAGGGGTCAGAGCAAGAGGTCCAGGTTCTCAGGGTTTGACAGTGAGTTCGGAGGTGGCCCGAGGCGGCAGTTCTCTAGACACTTTGCTTATTCAGCAGCTAGTGCGCCTCCGCGGTTTCTTGGACCCAGATATGATAGATCCTCTTATTTTGGGCCAGCTCAGAGTTCCCAGTTCTCATATTAGGAGTGGTTCCAGTCAGACGAGACCACCCATACCACGGTGTACTCAGTGTCGTAGGTTGCATGGGGGACCATGCCGATTGCGTTTAGGTGTTTGTTACGCCTGCGGTCGGCCAGGCCATATCCAGCATGACTGTCCATCGATGCGTGGTAGAGGTAGGGTGCAGCCCACATGATTAATAGCTAGTTTTTCATTTTCTGTACGCCTTCAGGGGCAAGGTTCACAGGCACCAGCAGGCCCTGGTAGGGATTGAGGAGGGGCGACCGGTTCGAGTGGCCCTCAGCCTCACATCTATGCACTGACTGGGCGATAGGATCTCGAGTCTTTCCCTGATATTATCACATGTATATTACCAGCAATCTTTTATGTTGTATATGTATTGATTGATCCAGGGTTTCTGTGTTGCATGTTACTCCATTTGTTGGCGTAAGTTTGGGATAGAGCCTGAATCGATTAAACCGTTGAGGTGTCTACGCCAGTTAGTGAACTAGCTATAGCTAATGTTGATAGTAATAATGAAATGAAAATTTGATTGATTAATTACAGAAGGAAATAAAGGAGCGTATGTAGAAAGAACGTCCTATGAGTATATGAACTTTCATTTAAGAGGATTGATTAACGAAGGGTTTAGGAAATAAATTTGATGTTTTGCAAGAAGGATGCCCAGATATGGCATATGAAGTAAGCTTTATTGTTTCATATCCCCTTTTATACCAATAGCCATGTGTGGCTGAGTTGTGTATCATATGTATTTTTATGGGTTTTAGGGGTAGCCTGTGAGGCATTGGATGTATTTTGTGGGCTGTGTGCAGAATTGGGATAGCAAGATTTACAGAGAAAACTCTGCCAAAATTTCTCGAAATCTAAGCTATTTGAGTATATGTGCGTTGCAAAGGCAAGATGTCATTGTAGATCAAAAGAGTTTAGTAATGGGTGATTGAAGGAGGAATTAGCAATGACCCTATGTGAGGGGAGAGAAACAGTAAGATGGCGCTATGCGTAAGTGAGGAAGCGGATATAGAAGTACGAGAAAGAATTAACATATTTCCTATGAGAAGAAATTAAAAGAGGACCCAAATGTTTAGGGAAGGTCGAGAGAGACAAGTTGTTTTGAAGCCAGTTTCCTGACCTATATATATATATATATATATATATATATATATATATATATATATATATATATATATATATGAGTCACATTGGTCTCGAGTACTAAGATTTATCTCCAAGTTGTTGAGATGTTGAGTATGTTATTTCATTTGTACCAAGGTGTGAACTCATGACTACTAAGTATTAAAGGATTAGAGGTTAAACAAATCGACGTCGGAAGAAGGTCGAGAACTGTGCAACTTGACGAGCAAATTGACGAGCCGTCAACATGGTCGACGGTCCGTCATCCTTGCACCGACAATCAGCTCTGAGAATCAGAGGCTGCTGCAACTTGACGCCTGCAAGTTGACGGTCGTCAACAGTGTTGACGCCACCAGCAAGGTTTAGGTAGTGGTTGAGCTTTTGAGATACTATATATTGAACCCTATGTTTTATTAAGGTACAACCCAGAATTTGTATGTGCAAATATGTATAGTACGAGTACAGGTTAGCGGATCAGAGATAGATTCATTGTTGACAACTAAAGTTTATATGTTTGATAGACCAAATCCTATGGGCTCATAATAACGACATAAGGTAATGAATAAGGAAAACGTTATATGGGATTGAGGATAGGCTAAGAAAATGATTGTACGAAGAAGAGGTAGTTGTAAATAACATGGAGGGAATGATGAGTAAGGGAAGAATAGAATAATGAATTGATAACTAAGAGCAAGATGGCCAAAGGACATCAAGTTAGAGAATGAATGGAGAGTAAGCAGTGACATTACGAATGTCACACCCCTACCAGGAATATGACGGGCTCCGACCCGTAGGCCGGGAACCACCTGACTTATCCGTTACTTTGAACATTATAAACTATAACTCAAAAACACCTGCACGCAGAAAAGGCCCAAAATAGGAATATCCGCTCATTCAGCACATATGTACATATGCGAACTGATAAGGTCGCCACAACATAACGTATATCATAAAGCCGGCAAGGCTAACAGTAAAGTATCAAGAGCTCGAAATAAGGCCGACAAGGCCACTAATATATTATACAACAATATGAACCGGTGGAGCTATAAATCATCTAACTGTACACACACGTCTACGAGCCTCTACATAGAACACAAATGATCATAAGGACAATACCAAATAGACTGCAGCTCCGAAGTAAGTGGAGTGCTCCGGAGAATCCGCTGATAGAACACCTACGGGTCAGATCTGTCTTCCTACCTACCTGCGGGCATGAGCGCAGCGTCCACAAGAAGGGACGTCAGTACGAATAATGTACTGAGTATGTAAGGCATGAATAACAACATAATATAGACATGAAAGGTAACATGGAATAAAAGAGATAGCTTGTACATCTGGATGCCTCATAAGGCGGATGTCATGCATACTTAGCCTTTAAAAAAATATTTTTATACATATACATAGTACCATGCCCGACCATTAAGGTTCGGTGTCATATATATAGTATCATGCTCGGCCATTAAGGCTCGGTGCCATATATATAGTATCATGCCTGTCACGACCCAGCTCCGTAGGCCGCGACTAGTGTCCGTGTTGGACACCCAGACGTACCCCATAACCCAAATCAGTATATTAGCAGAATATTTTTAAATGTAAAAGTCAGTTGGCGTTAGTAATTATCATAAATGAACCGACATAGTACACGGAAGCCGATAAGGCTGTCACAGATCATATCATCCCAAATCTTATACAGAACCCACACAAGTATGTCTACAGACCTCTACAGAACATAACAGAATCATAAGACGGGACAGGGCCCCGTCGTACCCCTGAATAATGTATATATATACGATAGCAGAAGACTGTACCAAAATATAGGCTCTGGACAAAAGAGCGCTCCAGAATAGCAGAATAGGTGTCCTAGGCAGGTGGGTCAGCAAATCTGTAGTCTTTACCTGCGCGGCATGAAAACACAGCCCCCGAAGAAAGGGGGTCAGTACGAAATATGTACTGAGTATGTAAAGCACGGAACGTAGTAAACAAAGTCATAATCGAAGCAGAAGATACAGAAAATGGACTGAATATCCAGATTAGCAAAATGCTGATCATATAGCATAAATAGTATTCGCTGAAAACATATGTCGTACCTGGTCCCATTACGGAACAAGATCATAACCGAAACAGAACTTACAGAAAAGTGGGTGTAATATCCGAAATTTCAAATGCATATTTTCAAAACATGAAGAGTGTGTACAGAAACATATACCATATCATACCCGGCCCCTGCCAAGGGACTCGGCAAACAGAACGTGGCCACCCCCCGACGCTGGTGCCACCACACATAAGGAGCAGAATAGGGGATAACCCCGTAACATAACATATCATATCAGATGGTCATATCAGATCATATCATATCAGAATGTGTGTACATGGCACAGCATACTCCACAACCCATGTATATATATACCTGCCCCCTCACATCGAGGCACGGCGAACAATGCAGTGGAATACGCTTGACAACATATCCTGGCCCGGGCTCAGTGTGGGAAACATTGAGGCATCCACGAATGGAGTAGTGAGAAACTAAATGCAATAAAAATACCATATATATTTCCAGAGACTCAATGAAGCATATCGAATCACATATCAAATCAATGAAATCGAACGGAGTCATAGTAAGTGAAATTCGAATGTCAAAATGGGTTACGGAAGCATAATCTTTCTGAGATCGTTCCCAAGTTTCAAAACAATTCATAAGGCTTAATGAAATATTAAAACAATTTTTATTTAGTAGTTAAAAGAGTAGTTAGAATATTTCTTAAAAAAAAAAATGCTCGAAGGCAAGTCATAAACACAAAAGGGTAAAATCGGAAATAGTGGGCCCACCTCGGGACAAACGAAGCGGTGGGCTCAAATTACGTATTTTAAGCTTATAAAGTCACCTACGGAGGTTCTGGGGACATTCCATAATTTTCTAGACAATTTGCGAAAGTTTGCACAATTCTTTCAATAAAGCATACTTATAGGGTTCAATTCCATTGAATGAAAAAGGGGTATTTTCAAATGCAGATTTCGATGAGCAGAATACTTTCCGAGGCTCAAATCCGATCCTAGTACACCTAGGACATGCCAAAAGAAGAATCGGGATAGCCTTACATACCTTATATGCTCTTTACGCCTTTCCAAATTCAATTCCCGTTTCGCCCAAAATCTGCAATTGGTCACATTTACCAATTCTCAATTTCCAATCTTTAAGTATTCAATCTTTATTCATAATTGCCTACAGAAATTTGGGCAGCATCTCCCCTATACATATAGCATCCCCGAGAATGTAACTCGGCCAAAACAATCAACAACAACCCAACAACAACATCAACAACAACAACAATCACTATAAACACAATATAACTTAACTAGCTGTCTTTCCAACATAATGTCATAACCTTCATTTCAACTTCAATTTCCAAACTAATCTCAATGGTTTCACATTCATCATTAATCTAGATCATCACAATATAATTTGGAAATATTTCATATCATTTCTACGAAATATTCACAAGATATACAAAATATACAAACTTTCCACCAAAACATAATTCACTCAAAACTTCAAATCTTCAACCTACATATTCATAACATATTTCCATCTTCCAATTTCATCAACCATAATCATAATTCACATCTTAACAACTTCATTTCCATAATATCACAAAACCATTCTAAAGTGACATAATCTTCTACATTCCAATTCAATGCCAACTTAAGCCATTTAACCTTCATTTACATCATAAGGTTCACCACAACACAACTAACACATTAAACAAAATTAATCCATTTCCATTCTACTTCTATACACCACATGGCTATATTCCATATTTCCAACCTCAACCAAAGTCATTCAACTTCCATTTCCAATATGAATTCCACCATAACCACAACTAGAATACAACATAAAATTCAACCCATATTACTTATACAACAATATACATATATGGCCACTTACATATATACACACCCACTTTGCAAACTTTCATATTTCCATAAATTCTACTCATTTCTACATACTACAACACAAACAAACCTTCATAACATAAGAAAAAGGAATTGATTCTTACTTTGCTTTTATGAAAGTAGCAAATTCTTCAACATTTTCTTGTTCCCATGCTCCTCTAACTCCAAACAAAATTATATTCGTGATTATGCGTTGCCCGGACTTCGATTAGTACTTCGTAGCTTGAAATTTCACTCACAATCCTCACTTTTATGTGAGATTTAGGCCCCTTTTTGTTGCTGAATTTTCTGGAAAATTTGAGAAGTTTTTAGATGATAAAAATGGGGGTTTGCCCCTTTTTATAAGGGCTGAAACGGCGTCACTGTAGCTACAGTACTGTAGCAGTGTTGTTTCTGCGCGACAGTTAAGTTTGTAACGTCTATAATTCTCTACTCCGACGTCCTATCGATGAGTGGCTTTTTGCATCATAAACTAGACTTGACGAACTTCATTTTAGGCTTTTCAAACGCCTTAAAACTCCAAATATGCATAGAGATATACCCCTCCAAAGTTGACTAAATATCTGTCCAGCATTTCTCAAATTTTCGTCGAACTTATTTTCTTCAATTTGCTCGATCTCGAAATATTCTGAAACCCTCCATACATGATATTTATCACTTATTATACATGATAATGACCATATTCTTGTGTTTTAAAATACTCTTTCCCGATTACGACTTATAAGATCATAATCATCCATTATTTAAACAATATACTTAATAATGCCTCATTCCTCATACTCCAAAGTTGTTTTACCTAGTCGTAACTCGGCATTCTTACATTCAAATTTAACAGTGTTTCTCCGAAGTACGGGGTGTAACATTCTCCCCCCCTTTAAAAACATTCGTCCTCGAATGTTGAGGTAGAGTTCGCCCCGAGGTAGATATCAATAGTAATAACATCATTTCCAACACCAACATATGCCATAAAACAGCCCACACACTGTTTTCCAACTTCTATAACTAACCAACTTACTATACAATTATTTAACCATTCTATCTTCGCAAATAAAATGGTATTAACGTAATTAGAAGGACATTCATACCTTATTGTCATTGAAATAGCAATATCTCCAATATCCGCTTTGAATCCACGCTAGAATCCACCACACAACAATGCTAGAATCACGACCACGCGTTATCCGAACCTAAACTAATACTCCGTCACTTAAAAATCACTCAATTTTATGATAGGCTCACCTCCCTCATCTGTTTTCTGGGTTTTTCTGGAAAAATCTGAGCAGAATCTGGTGGAAAAAAAGGTTCTTACCCTTTATATAGGGTCAATTTCAGGTCGGGTCACTGTAGTAGTACTGTAGCAAGTTGGTACTGTAGCACGCGTTTCTGCTTTGTCAGCCGAACTTGTAACATCCATAATTCTCTACTCTGATGTCCTATCGATGAGAGGTTTATTGCGTTGGAAACTAGACTCGACGAACTTAATTTTAGGCTTTTGAAACACCTTAAAACCCCTAATATACCTGGAGATATATCCCTCCAAAGTTGACCCAAAATTCTATCTTTAATTCTGCCAACTTTTTCCAAATTTTCGACAAACTTATTTTCTTTGATTTGCTTGATCCTGGAATCTTCCAAAACTCCCCCTACATGATATTTATCATTTATTATACTTGATAATGTTCATGTTCTTGTGTTTTCAATATTTGTGTTTTCAAGATTGCCCTTCCCAGTTACGACTTACAAGATCATAATTCATCTTTTACTTAAACAATATACTTAATAATGCTTCGTTCCTCACACTCCAAAGTTGTTTTACCTAGCCATAGCTCAACATACTTACATTCAAATTTAACCAGTGCTTCTCCGAGGTACGGGGTATAACAACGAAGCATTATTCCTGTGTAGCTGAATTATTTTGAGGATTCCAAAGGTTGTTATGAATAAACGTCGGGGATAAAGGATATAAGTAAGTTGTTCGTGATGTTCTATCACGATAAGACGAAGCTATTAAGGGGGGAAGAATAAATTTGAGAGCAATAGACAATATCAAGATACAAAATTTATGAGTCATAATCGATAAAAAGGGCTGGATGATCATGAGTTATTTTGGATAGATAAATTACGTTTAGAGAGGAATTAAGGTTGTGAGACGAACAAGATTTGAAACCTTGATAAGAAATGAATAACGAAGGGAACCCCATGTTAAGAAAATAACAACGAGAAGTGGAATCTTCAGGTGAATATTAAGATAGAAGCGAGACAACAAAGAGTGAAGCTGGGAGTATACGATAAGAGACATCCGTGAGTAACATGGTAGGTGACTGGGAGAATGACGATGGAGAATTCAAATGTAAGAAAGGATTGAATGAAGAAATGAAGCCTAGTCAGCAAAACCTGTGAGGCTATTCTGAGATTTGCCAATATGACGCAGCAGGTCTTTATTGCTCCCCTATATGAGATATGCATCTTGGAGTTTACAAGTACACCAGATCTAGGGATATCAGATATGCCTATAATCAGTTATCATTCGGGCGTGTTAATCCTAAAGTTGAGTTTCAAGTTGCAATAAGGAGATTAGAGTTTCCCTAAGTATATTGTTGTCAGAATATAATTAAAGGAATTTGTAGAACGTCGGTTAATAAGAGTGGTATTTAGGATGAAGCATATGACAACTCCCAGAATACCATTGCGAAAACCAAAGCACATAGAGGATTTATAAGAAATAACTTGTGACTAAGCTTAATTTTGTAAGGAGTTCGAGGTAAAAAGATTTGAGATGAACTAAAAGATAGGTAAACTACAAAGGCGGAAGTGACAATGTCTAGTAAAGGATGTAAAACGATCCTATCACCGTAGAGATAGAAGTGAGAAGAACGTGGAAGCATATCAAGCACAACAGTGATAACTCTAAGTTGGCAAGAGTATAAAATTTTGAGGAGGGCTCCGGCATCAAATGATGGTTTAGTAAACAATGAGATGATGTGATATCTCAAGTAAAGCATTCAAACCAATAGGTCATATTACTCGAAGGACAAACCAGGAGGAGAATTTCAAAGATATAGCACAAGGTAAAGGCAAAAAACTGGTAATTTAGATATAAAAGAAAAGAGTTTCAAGGCTCGTGATAAGGATACAGAAAGAGTGATAAAATGAAGCTTCAAATACTCAAAAGTACTGTTACACCCCGCACTTTCAGAGCATGAGCATATCACGTACTTCACCGTTGTAATGGCGCATTGGAGACGTCCACGAAGTTTGGAAGGTACAAGTCATGGGAAGTACGTGACAATAGAATAAAGGATGAACTACGATCTCATAAATCGTAACCGGGAAGGACAACCTTGAAACACGAGAACATGAACATTACCAAGTATAATAAATGATAAATAGCATGTAAGGGGAGTTTTGGAAGATTTTGGGACCAAGCAAATCAAAGAAAATAAGTTTGTCGAAAATTTGAAAAAAAAAAAGTTGGCAGAATTAAGGGCAGAATTGTGGGTCAACTTTGGAAGGGCATATCTCCAGGAATATGAGGAGTTTTAAGGTGTTTCAAAAGCCTAACATGAATTTCGTCAAGTCTAGTTTTCAACGCAATAAGCCGCTCATCGATACAACGTCAGAATAGAGAATTATGGAGGTTACAAGTTAGGCTAACAGAGCAAAAACAACACTGCTACAGTGCCGCCGACTTTTAGCTACTATAAAAGGGTTAAAAACCCCATTTTCTCCATCATAATCTTCTAAAAATTTCCAGAAAATTCAGCAAGCAAAATATCTCTTAGATCACATAAAAGATGAGGATTTTGAGTAAATTTCAAATTACGGCGTATTAATCAAGGTCCGGATAACGTGTAATCGCGATTATAGTTTTGTCTTGCGTTGGAATTGGCTTGGATTCAAAGTAAACATTGAAGATATTGCTGCTCTAGCAAGAATAAGGTATGAATCTCTCCTTATTAATATTAATTTTAGTTTAATTATTTACGGAGATAAAGTTATTAAATAGTTGTATAATAAGTTAAATAGTTGAGAAACTTGGAAAACATCATATGGAATGTTTTATGGAGCCTATTGGTGTTGATAATGTTGTTGTGATGTTGGTATTGTTGTTGTTGGTTATTGGATTGTGATTTCGGGCTAGGCATATAAACAGGGGACATGCTGCCCGAATTCCGGCAGATTTTAAATGGATTTTAATTAAGGGTTTAAGACGAGCGTATGATGATGAGCCTAACAATAGTATGGATGGTCATTTATGCAGATTACGAGGCTACGAATGATCTTAAGGGAATTAAAAGACAGGAAGTAAGTTGGAAGTCGAGAAATTATCTTCCAGGTATGTTAAGGCTATTCCTCTTTCTTCTAAAGGCATGATTCCTTTCTTATGAATCCAATAGGTGTTTTCCAAATGTCCCATGATCCCTTTCTGTGAATCCATAACTGTCTTCCAAGAACATTCGTATTCTCAAAAGATAGAGATTCATGATTCATAGAGTTCTTATGCTGCTAAAGATAAATATGTTTTATGATGACGATGTTCCTATTTCTAGAAACTCCTATGTTATAATTCCCTACATATGTTTCATAACCTCCTTACTTCCAAAAGTTAGAGTTCATGATTCAAAGGTATGACTTCTTTCTTGATAATCCATAAATGTTTCCAAAATGTCGCTATTTTCCGAGTCAAAGATTTACGATTCTATAAGCTTTTATGACAACAACAACAACAGACATATTTTTACAACGTTAATGACAATGCTAAAAGGAGAATGTTTCTATGATGATTACGACGATGATAATGATTTCATGTTTAAAAGTCCCAAGCTTATGATTTCAATGTGATTTTCTTGATTTTTATTCATTGTTGGTGATCTCGCCTTATAGTAATTGTTCCTTCAATGTGGGATAGAGCGATGATGATTATTCCATAATATAATCGGAGCTTACCGACCTTACGTCACTCCGATGTATTTATAGCTTTTATTTGGCTCTCATGCATGCTTTATATATATGTATGTATTTTCTCACACCGCGCTGCGCTATAGTCGGTCGGGCATGGCACGTAGATGTGCACACCACTACAGTGGGCATGTTATGATATTGCCCCGGACGCGGGCTAATGATGATAACACCGAGCCTTAATGGTCGGGCATGATACTATATATATGACACCGAGCCTTATTGGCCGGGCATGATACTATATATATGACACCAAGCCTTAATGGTCGGGCATGGTACTATATATATGTATAAAAATATTTTTTTAAAGGCTAAGCATGCATGGCATCCGCCTTATGAGGCATCTAGATGTACAAGTTATCTTTTTTATTCCATGTTACCTTTCATGGCTATATTATGTTGTTATTCATGCCTTACATACTCAGTACATTATTCGTACTGACGTCCTTTCTTGTGGACGTTGCGCTCATGCCCGCAGGTAGGTGGGAAGACGGATCAGACCCGTAGGTGTTCTATCAGCGGATTCTCAGGAGCACTCCACTTACTTCGGAGTTGCAGTCTATTTGGTATTGTCCTTATGATCATTTGTATTCTATGTAGAGGCTCGTAGACGTGTGTGTATAGTTAGATGTTTTATAGCTCCACCGGTTCATATTGTTGTATACTATATTGGTGGCCTTGTCGGCCTTGTTTTGACCTCTTGATACTTTACTATTAGCCTTGCCGGCTTTATGAAATACATTATGTTGTGGCGACCTTGTCGGTCTGCATATGTACATATGTGCTGAATGACTGGATATTCCTATGTTGGGCCTTTTCTGCATGCAAATATTCTTTGAGTTATGGTTTATAATGTTCAAAGTCACGGATGAGTCAGGTGGTTCCCGGCCTACAGGTCGGAGCCCGTCATACTCCTAGTAAGGGTGTGACAAAGTGGTATCAGAGTTGTTCATCCTAGGGAATGTCTATGAGCCGTGTCCAGTAGAGTCTTGTTTATGGGTGTGAAGCGCGCCACACTTATAAACAAGAGGTTGCAGGGCATTTAGGAACCATTGACCTATCTTTCTTATCTTAGATCGTGCCATAGAGCAAAATCATAGGATATGATGTCCCTGATCCTAACCCAAGTGTTTTGATCGTGGATAAGCAGTTGATTATGTCGCTACGAGGAAATTGCTTCGAAATGAAGTTGTTCATTCGAAAGGTATGTTTCCTGTATTATTAATATGGATAGATGTTGATATAAGAACTTAAGCAAGATATTGTGGTATTTGTGATTGCTCTGTGGGGCATTGGATGTGTTTTCTGGGCTGTGTGCAGGAATGAGGTAGTAAGAATTATAGAGGAAACTCTGCCGAAATTTTTACAAATTGAATTGTTTGCATGTCTATAGAGAAAGAGTAAAGGGAAAATGTGACCATCAGCCGTTTGGTAAGTCATGGTTGAAGGAACAACTATGCAACGCTTTCAAAGAGAAGTTTTAGAGTGATTTTAATTTAATTTAAAGGAGGAACCCTGGAGGGAAAAATGATTAGTAGTTAAAGAAACTGGAATGAGTTGCATCCGAGATTTCGGAGGATTGAGACTTATTGGAAACATAAAGAAAGTTGACATTAGGAACTTAAATACGGTATTATGATTTATAGATTAGATTGGTTAGTAGGAGATAACAAAGAGATATTGATATGGTAAAGGAAGTTAACGAGTACGGGAAAGTTCTACCCTAGAAGTATATATATATATATACACACACACACGAGATCAAGATGGATTTGTACTCTTAGTGGAATGTTCTGCAAACTTCCAGATAGATATTATTAAGTGGCAAACGGGAAAAGAGCACTTTAAGAGGAAAGGAAATCAAGGAGGACCTTGAGGACAAAAGTACAAGAAAGTGCGGTTATAAATTAATTAAAGGAATTTATGTGATCGGTCACGATAAGAGGAAACTTAATAAATTAGTAAGGTTGGCCAAAGGTAGATAGTGATGGCATACGTCGGTGGACTTGGAATAGAGATGCGATTGTAAAGGAAACAGGACGAATATACGAGGAATAGACATACATACGAGCAAGCTATCGTATTTTAAAGGGAAATAATAAATGAACGAAGGAAGAAAGAAAAGGGTGTATTTTACTAAAATTTCATGATGAGAACGAGAATCATCGGGACATTAGAAGGATTATGACGCATGATTATGATACAAACAATTAGTTAAGAAAAACTATGGGACACTATGAGCTAAATTAAGGAAAGGATAAATCATGAGAATGAATGAGAGAGAATATCGACTTTTACTGGTATGGTATAAACCTAACTCAGAATCGGGAACCAACAGTAAGAGAAATCTCAAGGGTACTGGGGAAAGGATGTCTATGAAGGAAAAAAAAATACGGCTGAAGGAGCATGGTATAGTCAGGCATTCTATAAGGAGCCTAACGAATTCCGATGTCACCATTGATTCATTAATCTGGGGACTATTAAGCATGAATAAAGGAAGTGGTTTGAGTTGTGTCCAATATGTGTGGACATTTGACTTGATACAAGAATCCAATTAGCAAAAGAGAAATAAGTCAAACCATGCGACGAAAGTAACTCTGGCATTATATGGACTAGAGGAGTTGAAGGATCGCTAGGCTCGGCCGAATGACTACCAAAGAGGTCAATACTCTAATGTTACTAGTATATGAGAACATTCTTAGACGAATTAGAATATTTCCAAGTACAGAAGAAGGAAATATACTGGCTTGAAGGAGCCAAAATTCGAGATGAACTAATATAGCAAGGATGTGCTAAAGAAAAGTGGAAATGGACTAAATGCAAGTATATTATGAGACAGACATGGGAAAGGAGGCATGACAAGAAAATGAAGGTTTAGCAAATCAAAGGAAATAAGTTTTGTCAATGCAATACGTTGTGTTTCGGGCTATGATTCGAATCGCTCGTACCAGAGAAATTTTTTGTTACAATTAAATATGCAGCAAACGTACCCCAAAAAGGTAACGGAGGAAGTGAGAAGGCCTACAAGTGATCAAGGATAAGTATCAGGGACAAACGAGACTACTAAAGAAAAATCGTAGCGTTGGAAGAGGTGAGAGTTTTAAAAGAGGAATATTTATAGGAATCCCAATGATCGTCAAAAGAAAGAAAGACAGTATGCCTATGGATACATGACAGCAGTACTGCCTGAGATTAGAAAATATCTCCTGCGTCGGAAAATTATAAGTCACCGTTTATATCAAATCGTGAGAGTATATGTCATAGGACCATATAAATAATCGTCCTGATAAATTGGCTAGTAAAATAGTGTGGGGATGACAATAAATATTTGAAGAAGAATGGAAGCTAGTTAAGTCTCAATTAGCCGCTGGTATAGGAGAGCCAAGGACTTAAATAGGAAAGCATACTCGTATTGAAAGGAAGTTGTGATTAAGTAAGATCTTGTTTTAGTCTCATGCTTATGAGTTATGTTGTAATGATGTTAAGAATTGAGGAGAGGAAATTGGAGGAAAGATTCAACCATGGATTTGAAGATATTTTGAATAGTAGATTAGCTGGAGATATGATCATTAGTATGTTGTAAGTATAATCTTGTTATGAGGGATAAAAATGATGACAAGAAAATATTGTATACAAGTGTATAAAGGATGGTGCTGAGGTTGTTGTATGGGTTGAATTGAGTCCCATTTGAATATAAATCCCTTGGCTATGGTATTTTTGACGCATTGGATGAGTAATCTGAAGTAAAGTAATTAATGAGAATAATAAGCCCTTAGCAAGGAAATGCTATTGCAAACCATCTGGGCACTACCATTGGTGGAACTATGATGACAATACAAGGAATTAAAAAGGAGATGAGATGATATGTATGTAAAATCGATTAGTACTAAGAGGAATAATCTAAAGTAGCACTAGAGAAACAAGCAAGAAAAAGTGTCACAGCCAAATAAGAAAGTTGTCCACTAGTAGAGAAATAGAGGGCTGCGAAACAGGAGGGACTAAGTCAACGCAAGGTGAAGTCATGGAAGTAGATGAAGATAAGGTCGCAGGAAAAGAATTCAAGGATATAAATAAAGGAGATGGACATTTAAGGTATTAAGAGATCCGCTTGATTGATAAACCGAAATGACAGATAATTGCATCAAACTATGGGAAAGACTGATTAAGTGATAATCGGGCAAAGGTTAACAGTAGAAGGAAAACCCCAAAGGAAATGATCAAAGGATATCACGTTCGATTGGAACAAGCGGGTGACAATAAGACCTCGTGGAACAAGCAACATGAAGGCTCTTATTGGAAAAAGAGATGAATGAAGGTTACAGAAAAAGGAAATAATGAAAAGATTCGAATTCGCTGCTTGACTAGGAATCTTAGTTATTCTTCGACAAATTTCTGAATTCACCCTATTTTATTAGTTGAACTAAGGATCGGAAACTTTAAGAGTAAATTGAAGGAAAGGAATCATTAAAAAAGAGATTTGAGATGTTTTGATATAAGTACAAGAATTATTGTTAGTTAGCCAAGTGCCAAAAGTCCAATTGAAGGAAAGAGAAATTAAGCGAAACATTTCGGTGTTAAACTAGTTAAAAGATAAAGTACCGCAAAGATTAATTTGACTGCTATAGGAAGCAAAGGATGCTAAAATGTGACTAGTCTTGAGGTTATATTTAAGGGAGGAAGAATTAGAATAAGTAAACTCCAAGAAGACAAAAGGCCTGGGACATCTGTAAAACATAAGAAAGATACATGGAGATCGAAGAGAACAAGGATTTCTGAATAAAAATAAGATGGGATAAAAAATTGGATAAAAGTATGTGGTAAGTACTGGATGATAGGGCATACAAGAATGTAAACAATGAAGGCTGAAGAGACAATGAGAACGATAAAACATAAAGAGTTAGTAGACAGACGGATAATAAGGAAAGGGATGACCTTGAGTACGGGCATAAATTTTGGCTACAAAAGAAGAAGGGTAAACTGCGCAATTCGTATAAGTTCAGTTTTAAATGAGCAAGTAATACTACAAGTAAGTAAAGTAAATACCGACAAATACAGGTAAGAACATTGACATCTACCTCAGAGCGAGCTGTACCTCAACATTCGACGACGAATGTTTTTGAAGGGGGGGAGAATGTTACACCCTGCACTTTCAGAGCATGAGCATATCACGAACTTCACCGCTGTAATGGAGCATTGGAGACGTCCATGAAGTTTGGAGGTACAAGTCATGGGAAGTACGTAACAATAGAATAAAGGATGAATTACGATCTCGTAAGTCGTAACCGGGAAGGACAACCTTGAAACACGAGAACATGACCATCACCAAGTATAATAAATGATAAATAGCATGTAAGGGGAGTTTTGGAAGATTTTGGGACCAAGAAAATCAAAGAAAATAAGTTTGTCGAAAATTTGAAAAAAAAAAGTTTGCAGAATTAAGGGCAGAATTTTGCGTCAATTTTGGAAGGGCATATCTCCAGGCATATGAGGAGTTTTAAGGTGTTTCAAAATCCTAACATGAATTTCGTCGAGTCTAGTTTTCAACGCAATAAGCCGCTCATCGATACGACGTCGGAATAGAGAATTATGGAGGTTACAAGTTAGGCTAACAAAGCAGAAACAGCACTGCTACAGTGCTGCCGACTTTTAGCCACTATAAAAGGGTTAAAACCCCATTTTTCTCCATCATAATCTTCTAAAAATTTCCAGAAAATTCAGCAAGCAAAACAGCTCTTAGATCACATAAAACATGAGGATTTTGAGTAAATTTCAAATTACGGCGTATTAATCAAGGTCCGGACAATGTGTAGTCACGATTATAGTTTTGTCTTGCGTTGGAATTGGCTTGGATTCAAAGTAAACATTGAAGATATTGCTGCTCTAGCAAGAATAAGGTATGAATCTCTCCTTATTAATATTAATTTTAGTTTAATTATTTACGGAGATAAAGTTATTAAATAGTTGTATAATAAGTTAAATAGTTGAGAAACTTGGAAAACATTGTATGGAATGTTTTATGGAGCCTATTGGTGTTGATAATGTTGTTGTGACGTTGGTATTGTTGTTGTTGGTTATTGGATTGTGATTTCGGGCTAGGCATATAAACAGGGGAGATGCTGCCCGAATTCCGACAGATTTAAATGGATTTTAATTAAGGGTTTAAGACGAGCGTATGATGATGAGCCTAACAATAGTATGGATGGTCGTATATGTAGATTACGAGGCTACGAATGATCTTAAGGGAATTGCAAGACAGGAAGTAAGTTGGAAGTCGAGAAATTATCTTCCAGGTATGTAAAGGTTATTCCTCTTTCTTTTAAAGGCATGATTCCTTTCTTATGAATCCAATAGGTGTTTTCCAAATGTCCCATGATCCCTTTCTGTGAATCCATAACTGTCTTCCAAGAACATTCTTATTCTCAAAAGAGAGAGATTCATGATTCATAGAGTTCTTATGTTGCTAAAGATAAATATGTTTTATGATGATGATGGTCCTATTTCTAGAAACTCCTATGTTATAATTCGCTACATATGTTTCATAACCTCCTTACTTCCAAAATTTAGAGTTCATGATTCAAAGGTGTGACTTCTTTCTTGATAATCAAATAAATGTTTTCCAAAATGTCGCTATTTTTCGAGTCAAAGATTTATGATTCTATAAGCTTTTATGACAACAACAACGGACATGTTTTTACAATGTTAATGACGATGCTAAAGATGAGAATGTTTCTATGATGATTACAACGATGATGATAATTTCATATTTAAAAGTCCCAAGCTTATGATTTAAATGTAACTATGAGAATGTTGAGTTATTTTCGTGATTTTCTTGATTTTTATTCATTGTTGTTGATCTCACCTTATAATAATTGTTCCTTCAAGGTGAGATAGAACGATGATGATTATTCTATAATATAATTGGAGGTTACCGATATTACGTCACTCCGATGTATTTATAGCTCTTATTTGGCTCTCATGCATGCTTTCTATATATATATATATATATATATATATATATATATATATATATATATATATATATATATATATATATATATATATATATATATTATGTATTTTCTCACACCGCGCTACACTATAGTCGGTCGGGCATGGCACGTAGATGTGCACACCATTGCAGTTGGCATGTTATGATATTGCCCCGAACGCGGGCTAATGATGATAACACCGACCCTTAATGGTCGGGCATGATACTATATATATGACACCGAGCCTTAATGGCCGGGCATGATACTATATATATGACACAGAGCCTTAATGGACGGGCATGGTACTATGTATATGTATAAAAATATTTTTTTAAAGGCTAAGCATGCATGGCATCTGCCTTATGAGGCATCCAGATGTACAGGTTATCTCTTTTATTCCATGTTACCTTTCATGGCTATATTATGTTGTTATTCATGCCTTACATACTCAGTACATTATTCATACTGACGTCCCTTCTTGTGGACGCTGCGCTCATGCCCACAGGTAGGTAGGAAGACGGATCAGACCCGTAGGTGTTCTATCAGCGGTTTCTCAGGAGCACTCCACTTACTTCGGAGCTGCAATCTATTTGGTATTGTCCTTATGATCATTTGTATTCTATGGAGAGGCTCGTAGATGTGTGTGTATAGTTAGCTGTTTTATAGCTCCACCGGTTCATATTTTTGTATAACATATTGGTGGCCTTGTCGGCCTTATTTTGAGCTCTTGATACTTTACTGTTAGCCTTGCCGGCTTTATGAAATACATTATGTTGTGGCGACCTTGTCGGTCTGCATATGTACATATGTGCTGAATGAATATTCCTATGTTGGGCCTTTTCTGCGTGCAGATATTTTTTGAGTTATTGTTTATAATGTTCAAAGTCACGGATGAGTCAGGTGGTTCCCGGCCTATGGGTCGGAGCCCGTCATACTCCTGGTGGAGGTGTGACAAGTACACTCTTCGACTTAGGGCTCCCAGGTATTAAATGGTCCAGCTAGGAAAGAAAAGGGAAAATAAGGACCGTTTGGTGTCTCGTTTGCAGCTCCAGAATAAGGTAAGAAGGCATGTGATATTAGCAAGTTCAATGCAACGTGTAAGTAAAAATAAGTCAAGGAAATGATAAGAGTATGTGTGAAAAAAAAATGGGAGCATAAGCAATGAAGATATGTCAAGTAAAAAAGAATGATGGTACGATTAGATATGATCTGTTGAAAGGAAGGTCTATGCAGGGCATGATTCAATAAGAGAACGCTTGAGGAAGTATTGAGAATACAAGACTAGTTTAACATTCGAGTACGAATGTTCCAAAGGGGGGAAGGATGTTACACCCTGAACTTTTATATGTAAAGTTTCATCGTGAGTTAGTTGACGAATACTTAAAAGGCGAGGTTGTCGTCAAGGTCATAAGGAATTATTCATGCTCATTCTTCATACATAAGAGCTTGGTATCATATTTAGTAAGTATCGGGAAGGTTGGATGTTAAGCGAATCGACGAAATTAAGTTTGTTAAAACTTTGGGAAAATTTGGCAGAATTCCGGACAGAAATTTTGGGCCAACGTTGGGGAGGCATATCTCCTAGAATACAAGGAGTTACGGAACCGATAACCTATGCATTCATAAGTTCAGCAAGTCTACTTGTTACACCTTGGAAAATTTCTCGTTAGCGTACAGTGAATAGGCTAGCGAAGAGCATGAGGTATATGATGATTAGGATAAGTGAGAGATAGCATTTGACGATCCTAATCGAGGTTCAAGACATTATACGTAAAGGAAGAAGTTTGACAAAGGAAGTAAAGGATATGTTGTGCGTCGGGTAAGAATCATGGACGACGAGTTAACAATGGCATAATGATGTCTTGGAGATGAGTGATAATGTCCCTTATATTGAAATTGAGGTGTTAAACAAATGTCAAGAAGGTTCCATAAGTATTGGAGATCAAACGAGTCGACGAGAACGAAATCGGAATAACTGGGCACTATACGGACCGTATTAAATATACTGGCCGTATGTTAGGCCGTATATTTAGCCAAGAGGAGCACCACCTACTGAACCAAACATACGTCCACACATACGGCCCGTATAAAATGTATGGACCGTATGTTGGTCCGTATAACTTGGTCGGGACAGGTTTTAACATTTAATATAAGGGACCCTTTTCTCATTTCATTTCCACTCTCCTCTCTTCAAGAAAACTCCATAACACTCTCTAATATCCATCCACAAGAATTCAAGGGAAAACCAAGATTAACTACACCAAATCCATGAAAACAAGTGTGTGAAACCTAGCAAAAGTTCATCTACACCAAGAAATCTCAAGAGAAGTGAGTTAGGGTTTTAGTGCAAGAAGAGAAGTTCTACTCAAGGATGTTCATCCATCATCTAAGGTGAGTTTTATGGTTATTCCATGTTGTTTGAGGTATTGGAAGGTTAAGACACTTGAATTGTAGAAAAATATAGGAAATGGGTCACAAAGATGAAAGCAATGAAGTTCTTGATTTGTAGTTGAAATGAATCATGACTATTGAGATGTTGTAGTTATAAGTATGTTGTAAATGACATGTAGAACATGGGTTAAGCATTAAATGTGAGAGAACATAATAGTGAACTATGACCATGATTATGGAGACATCTAAGTGAAATTGTGAAATATGGATAAGGTGAATGAATGATGATTGTTGCTTATAATATGGTGAATGTGATTATAGATGGTTGGGAGTTGATATACTATATGAGGAAAGTTGTATAAACAAAGGAGATGCTGCCCAAATTTTCCCAGAAATAGTAAGCACGTTTAAGTAATCGATTGACTAACGTTCGTACAACCTCTCTTGAAGGTATGAACACGAATATTGAAGGGGAACGATTAAGCGGTGGAATAGCTAAAGGAAAAGGTATGTAAGGCTAGTCCCTTCTTTCTAAGGCATGAATCCTATAGTATGATATCCCCTCCTTCTTCATGATTTTCCTACGTATCAAAAGCTATGAGTCTACGATTATAAAGAGTATCACAAGATAAAGAAAAGAGACATGTTATGAGCATGACGATATTGATGATGAATCTAAGTCTAGGAGTCCTAAAGCTCATGAACGACATTCCTACGAAGCTGGAAATCCTTATACGATTCCTAAGATATTATTTCCCTACCTCTCCCTGACTTTCTTATATTCCGGAACCACGAGTCAACATTGATAGAGATCTCCTTATGAGATAAAGATAAGGAATGCGTTATGAATATGATAATGAAGATGATAAGCCGAAGTATAAAGATTCTAGAGTTCATGGTATAATGTTTCTACCAAGCTAACGACATTAACTGTAATCTATTGGTGTTACTTGTTGTATACACTCACCTTATATACTAGTTCCTTCAAGGTGAGGCGGAATACCTATGAATGCTCCATAATGTAATCGGGGTTTCTCGACCTTATGTCACCCCGACATTGTTATAGATTGTCCATAAGCCTTAATTCACGTCTTATGACCAATGTTCCGCAAATTTGCGAGTCTATGTTCATAGAGGATTTCATATGAGATAAAGGTAAGAGATATGATATATAAACGATAGTGGTAATGTTGAGCTTAAGCCTAGAGATTATAAAGTCTATCCTACGATATTCATACGAAGTCCATGCTACGAATATGATGTGATTTTCATAGATTGTCTTTAAATTTAAATGTATGCATAAATGAAAAGTTACGATACGCTTATAAGATGTATGTGATGACAATGATGATGATGAGATATACTGATCCTTGTTATGATGTATGTGATATGGTCGAGCCACTACGTGGCCGAATACAGAAGATATGTATGTGATACTGTCGAGCCACTACGTGGCCGAATACGGATACTGTCGAGCCACTACGTGGCCGAATACAGATATTGTCGAGCCACTCTGTGGCCGAATACGGATAATGTTTTATGTGTATGAGCAGATACGATACTACGATAATGAATTATATGACATGATGATGTATACGCTATGATGATTCATGTACGACGATTATGTATATATGATATATGTATGAAATGTATTCAGCCTTAAGGGTCGCGCAGGTTTTGCCTTTACCTTATGACTTATGATTTCTCTATCATGTTTGTTTCATTCATGCCTTACATACTCAGTACAATATTCGTACTGACGTCCGTTTTCTTTGTACGCTGTGTTCATGCCCACAGGTAGACAGGGAGACGGCGCAAACCTTTAGGAGCTATCAGCAGATTTGCAGGAGCACTCCATTATTCCGGAGGTGCTAATCGGGTTTATATTTTTGTGTATATATATATATATGTATATGCATTTTGGGCACGACGAGGTCTTGTCCCGTCCCTATGTCTAGCACTTATTAGAGGCTCGTAGATACGCAGTGTGGGTTTTATGGTCTCACGAGGATGCTATTATGTATGTATATTATTTTGATGGCCGAGAGGAATATGTATATGGAAGTAATTATGTTTTCAAAATGAAAGATGATTTTCTTATAATTGAGTAGAAATTTGATAAAAGAGCATTAAATGAGTATGATGAGTAATAGAACGAGCGGTGCTCGGTGGTTAGCCCCGGGTACCCGTCGCGACCCCTAGTCGGGTCGTGACGCTACTTTCCAACGCAACTGACAAATCTGAATTCGCATATCGACGCTGGAAGTTATGGGCCGTCGAAGTGTCAACGATCCGTCGATGCACATCAACAACCCATCAATTTTCAAGCGGTGTAGCTGATGTATATATGCATCTATTTCGTAATTTTTTTCATTCCAACCCACACCAACAGACCCTAAACAATCCCTAATACTCATCAATATTCTCCCAACCTTTCTTTATCATCCAAGTAAGATCCGAGCCCCGAAAACCCGAGCTAGTGAAGGAAAAGTTGTTCTTAGGGTTTTTATTGAAGTTGTTGAGTTTAGGAGATGGATTTGGAGTTTGGTTCTTGGAATCCAGCCCCTTTAAGGTATGTATACTATTCTTATCTTTGCTATTAAGTTGATTACCAAGATTTTTAGTGATTTAAAGTAAAGGAAATATAGTTATGGAAGCGGTGAGTTATTTGAGTCAAACTATGATTAGGGGCTATTTTGGGAGATGTTTTAGCATGGATTTGATTATTTTGTGATATGAAAGTATAGACATAAGTTGTTTGTGAAGGAATTCCTTAGTTTAAAGTAAAGGAAAACATGATATGAAGGACCTAAACTAGCTTGTTGATGTGATTACCTTGAAGGCTGATTTTTGGAGAGATTTCTACTTGTTTATGTTGTTGTATATTTTTAGTGTTGTTGTTGATGATGTTTTGTGTGTTGTGCACCGTTTGGGAGTTGGATAGGAGTAAGACTTATAGGGGAAATGCTGCCCGAATTTTGTTAAGTTTCATACGTAGTTGGAATGGGTAGTAAGGGATGTATATGGCCTAATTGTAATTCGTGTTATCTTGGTTGTAGTGTTACAAGCTCGGGAAGTATGCATCGGACATTAGGTAGACTCCAAGGTATGTTAAGGCTGTTCCTTTTATTCTTTTGGCATGATCTTTACTATCCGAACGAACAAGTGAGCAAGCAAATTCCAAAGACTCTACTCTTAGAAGTTACAAGATTTATCGTATCCTTGATTCCTTATGTTCATGTCCATGACTTCTAGGGATCCTTTGTTATCTAGAGTAATCCAGAGTATATTTTTATGAGTCTTTCATGCAATATCTATATATATATATATGTATAATTATTTTCTAACACCGTGCCTATTTGGCTGGACATGACACCACTTCGGTGGGCGGCTTATGGATAATGATATGACACCACTAATGGGCGGCGTGAGATGATTATCGTCCCGGACGAGGGATTATATGATATATGGATCGGGCTGTACGTTCCACAGCACTGTCAGTTACATTATTTTTACAGAGTGCATGCATATCATATACCGTATAGGTATCTTCAGTCATACAGATGCTTTCAGACAGTCAGTTTGTTATGAGTTTTAGATTCCTTCCATGATTTTTATTTATATATGTTACTCTTATGTCTTGCATACTCAGTACATTATCCGTACTGACTCCCCTATTTTTCGTGGGGACTGCGTTCATGCCCGCAGGTACCGATAGATCCAGCTAAGTAGGACTTCCCCTCAGCTGTAGTTGGTGCGCTCCACTTGATCCGGAGCTGCGGTCCATTTTGGTATGCTATTTTGAGACGTATATACATGTATATGGGTATGGCGGGGCCCTGTCCTGTCCTTTCTACAGCTTTCTATTCCATTAGAGGTCTGTAGACAGTTGTATATAGTTGGTACATGATGTAGCCTTGTCGGCTCTCATTCTTTTTATGTACAGCATATATAGCAGCCTAGTCGACTTGCACTATTACTTCGGTATTTTGCATATATATATATATATATATATATATATATATATATATACATATATACAATTGGATATGAATCAGATATGGGCCACCCTGTTGTTATGTGATAGTTAAGCAAGTGTAGGGGTGTCTGGTCATTAGAGGTCAGGAACTCATCATGACTCATCGGCTTGGGTCGTGACATCTAAAAATAGAACAAAGTCATCTTCAAACTTGAGGTGTGAGAGATAATGTCCTTGTTGGTTAATTTGGATTGGTTGTTAGTTGCAAATATCTTCTTTATGATCAATTCTTCTTGAGAGTGCTGACATGCAAATGATGAATATATATGGGGATAAGGGATCTCCTTGTCTTTTACCTCTTCTAGGTTCAAAGTAGTCAATAGGTTTGCCATTAATGATAATGGAAGTATTAGTAATAGTTGTGCAGTTCATCATTAAGGAGATTAGTGGTATAGGGAAATTTAGGTCCTTTAAGGTGTTATGTATGAAGGACCATCTAGCCTATCAAAGGCTTTTTCCAAGTCAATTTAGAGAATCAGTTTTCCCTTTCGTTTGTCATTATTGTGCCTTTGGAAAGAGTGGATAACTTCATGTATTATGATGACATTATCCACTACTCTTCTATTAGGTATGAAACTGCATTGGGTAGGACTGATGATCTTATCAAGATAAGGTCTGATTCTGTTAACAATTATTTTGATGATGGTTTTATAGCTAGTGTTGCAAAGACTTATTGGTCTAAAATGGGTAATATTAGTAGGGCGTTTGATTCTTGGTATTAGGGTTACTAGTGTCTTGTTGAGTTCAGATTCTATGGAACATGTTGAAAAGGCATCATAACAAAGCTTACTTATACTAGTCTCAGTGTCAGACAAAAATTTCTGGAAGAAAATGGGGGTGTAACCCATCAGGTCCAAGTGACTTAAGAGGTTTAAAGGACTTGATGGCTCTACCTATTTTAGCATGAGTCTGTTGTTTAGTGCGTTCTATATTGTCCTCTTGAGTGAGTATGAGGTTTTGGTTATTGTGGCTATAGTAGGCCAGAGTGCAAGATTCTTGGTCTGTGGAATATGTATCGCTAAAGTGGTTGTACATAAGTTTGTCAATTTCACCTTTATTATGATTCCAGTTGCCAGCAGAATCTACGAGACCTATTTTTTTTATTTCTGTGCATAGCTGACAGGTGGAAGAATTTAGTATTAACACCTCCATCATTAATCCATTGGATTCTAGATTTAAGTTTGCCAAATTCTTCCTCATATTTTAGAATAGTATTAAAATCATCTATCAGATTTTGTTCCAGATCATAGTGATAATTGGATTTATGGTGAGGATCCATCTTTTATAACCCAACAATTCTAGCAGATAGGGATTTTTTCTTCTGAAAGATATTGCAAAAAGTTTCTTTATTCTAGTTGGTGATGTGGTCCGTGAAATTATTTAAAGCATTGTAGTAGCTAGAGTTGTAGGACTAGTGGTGGTGGACAATATTCTTGAAGTCAGGGTCGTTTATCCACATGGGTTCAAAGCGAAATCTATTCTTAGATTTTCCTATGGGTTTGTCTGTGTTAAGGAGAACAGGGTAGTGATTAGAGTATGGGTGTCAAGTGGGCCGAGCCGGGCCATTTTAACGTGGGACACAAGGGGCCGGGTCGGGGCCGGACCAGGCCGTAAGTTAAGGGGCCGGGCTTGGAGAGGGAAAGGGTGTCCGGCCCAGCCCACCTCGGATAGGGGCTACACCTCGGGCTAACCGGGCCCGTTAGTGAGTCGGGCAGTATTTTAGTTAGTGGGTCGGGCCGGGTTTTAGTTAGTAGGCCGTGCCGGGTCTTAATTATTTTAAAAAAAAAAATCTAATACTAAAATTTTTTAAGTTTGATACTTTAAAATCAAGTTGTTGTCAACTTTATTTTAACCATCAAGTTCCTTAAATTATACTTTGGCCGTATTTTCAATCTATAAATATTATTCATTCCTCTCCATATTAACTCACAATTCCCTACTCTCCTCTTTTTCTAAATTTCCTACTCATCTAAATGGGAACTAAATGGGAACAATGCACATGAATTTTGATACTAAACCAAAGTTCTTAATTTAATTATCTCATCTGATCCTAAGTCCTAATGTCATGTGCAGATTGTCACACCTCCATCATCGGCGGAGACATTTCAATACGCTAAAAAATATTTAATTATTATTATATATAAAATATTTGAAACTAATAAGATTTTATTAATATTATATATATATATATATATATATATATATATATAACTAATAGTTTATATTATTATATATTGTATAACCTATTGAAATATTTTTGAACTTGTGTAAGCCAACAGCAAGATAGTAACTTAAAAGGGGTATTTGATTTATTTCACGCATCAGCAATTTCAGAGGCTTGTCATTTCACTGATTTTGTCAGCCTCTTATAAAGTTATAATGTCTTGTTGCTTTTGGGCACTGATCAATGTCCCTCCTTGCAGAAATTTGTCTTAGAGTTGCTGCTTGTGTAGGATTAGTTTTACACAATTACATTTATAGTTCTATTTTGACTGCGTACAGATTATTATTCTTGTAAATAAAATTATAACACAAATTTGAAAAGAAATTCAAAGGCTCAGTGAGCCTTTAGTTTTATTAATCGATAATTGCAAAGTCGAATTTAAACTTTAAAGCTTACAAACTTACATTTACTTTTCTTTGATTCGTAAACTTAAACTAGAAAAAGAAAATTCAATTTGACAACTCTTCAAGTTTAAATCTACATATTTTCCACCATTTTATTCAATTCTTCCATATTAACATTAGAAGGAATTGGCTCAAAATTTTCATAATCGACATCTCCATACATTGGAGATGTTTGTACCGATGGATCTCCAAGTGACATATATCTTCAAGTTGCTGTTCTTCTCTTGGATCTTGTTCTCTTCCTTGATATCTTCGCTCTGATCTAATCCAATCGTTGAAACATACTAGAACATTCATTGTGTTGCTGCCCAATGAGTGTCGGCTGTCTCCGAGCTGCTGCCTTCCTTGGCTAAATGCACTTTCTGATGCAACAGTTGACATTGGAACATTTAGCACATCTCTAGCCATTGTTAAAAGAACGGGAAATTGTCTTCTATTGTTCCTCCACCAATCCAGTGCATTAACTCCATCTTCGAAAGGCTCCAATGGCTGTCTCAAAAAAAAAATTGAAGCTCATCAAAGTTTGTACTACTTTGTTGAGGTGCTATTTGAGACCAAATAGATAATCTAGGAACACCCATGATAGGCACACTTTGTGCCTGTCTTTTAGAAGATGAAGTTTCGTTAGAAGGACCACATGGGATAGAAGTCGGTGTAGCATTATCAAGTAATGTAGAATAATGGTTATATAATTGTTGTGTGTAATCATTTGAATCACACATAGCCTTAAGAAGGGATGGTTCCTCAGTAGTTTTAATATCTAAAGAAGTATATATAATACGAGTCAATTCTGACATATTAATATATTTAATACACGGATTTAATATAGCACCAACTAAGTAAATAGGAGGAATAGGAAAGAAATACTTCTTGAATTTAATTATCAATGCAGTAACAGCATCTGTGTAACCTTCTTTAAACTTATATTCTTTAAGCAAATAAGAGATATCAACTAGATAAGCTAAAATGTTACAAACAGATAATAAGTACCGAAAAATTCCAGAGTAGCGAAATAAAAATTTTCTAAAAAATCAACAACATCCTTAATTTTGATCCAATCAAAATCACTTAACATTAACTCAGGATATCCAGTAGCAAATTGGTTAAAAGTTGCAGTTATAGGAACTTTATATTCAACACAAGTTTTTAAGAAATCATAAGTAGAATTCCACCTAGTGTCTATTTCTTCAGGCATAAATCTTGGTCTAAGATTATTTGCCTCCATTTATTTTTAAATTCAGCAAGTCGCTTCCTATTATTATTTCCTTGAATAAAACCAACTGCGTGTCTAATTTTCTCAATCACAGGCTCAAAGAAAGAAAGACCATTTGGAACAATTAAATTGTAAATATGACAAGCACACCGAACATGAAATATTTCAGGTAAAGGTGGAGACAACTCAGATTTTAAACTGTCGATAGTATATGTGTTGTTAGAAGCATTATCAAAGGCCATACATAAAACTTTGCTTGTAAGACCATAATATTTTGCAATGACAGTGACAGTATCGGATGTGAATTGTGCAGTATGTCTACGGTCTTCGTCATATTGAAAAGCTAAAATACGTTTTTGCATATTAAAATTATCATCTATCCAATGACAAGTAACTGTTAAATAATCATTTCTATTAACAGCACGACCAAGATCCGAGGTGAGAGAAACTCTACAAGGGAGATATGTCAATAAATAACGTAGATAAAACAGATATTGTCCATGAAGTCTAAAAATATCAGATCTACAAGTAGTTCTAGGAATACCACTAAACATAGGATTATAAATTTTTTGTATATAATGAATAAAAGCATCAGAAGAAGCAAAGGTGAAAGGCAAACAACCCACAGCTATCATTTTCGCTAATTCTTCACGATCCTTCATTTTATTATATGATCCACTTAATTTACCGGTCTTTAGGTTCAGTCTTTTTTGGGTTAATCCCCCGGTGGCACCCTGAGCTTCTGCTATCTCTTCTTTCCAATTTGGGTGATTGTTATCCAAATGTCTAGTCAATTGACCCGTCCCCCCTTTACTACCCCCGGTGCTATGCTTATAAGGTATCTCACAAATTTTACATGCAACATAATCCGGATTATTTTCTAATCGAGCAAAATAATTCCACACTAAGCTAGTTTTTTTCCGGGCGCTAGTTTTTTTTCGGGCTCCTTCAGGCAGTGGAGGACGACCTTGAGCCTCAGTTCGAGACTGAACAATATCATTAGCAGGACTAGTGGGTGTATTATTGTCATTATCATCATTGTCTACTTGTATCTCAACTTCATTCTCATCTTCTATACCGTACGTTTCTTGTAATTCTATATAATTCATATCATGTGTACTCACACCTATGTCACCTATTTCACTAGGTGGTGCTTGCGGAACACGAGTATAATTTCTAGCGCTAGTATTACCCCTACCACTACCACTACCGGATTTTTTCTTACCGCTACTACTACCACCGGGACATAAAGCTTTACCGATTCTTTTTAGTGGTTCCATTATGCAAATTAAAATAAAGAAATTAAAATTAAAATGCAAGAATTAAAGTACTAAATAAAAGTAAGAGATGGAACGAAGGTACCAAATTCTCGGAGATAACGAAATAACAACGTGATCGTAAATTGATGAATTGAATACTTGAAGCCTTCTACTTGATCTTGTTAATTGCAAGTTTGCAAAAACAATTAAAGTAGAATACTAAAATTATAGAAATTGCTGAAAATTAAGAGGGAAAGTGAGATAAAATGAGAGGATTGTAGTAAAAAATGATGAAATGTATGAGGTATTTATAGGTGAAAATGAGTTAAACTGTAATTTTTTAAACTTAAAGGTCAAAAATAATTTTAAGGGATTGAGGGGTCCTTTTTTGGGCCAACGGTTGAATTGCCAATCTTTCCGTTAGCAACGGTCACTTGGCCACATTGTTAATTCTTTAGGGCCCACCTGCCCATTATTAATTGAAAAAAAAAAACAAAGGAAGAGCTAACTAGTTTTCAAACGTTGGAAAAGGTCACTACCCACTTTATTAATTCTGTGGGGCTCAGCTAACCAGTGACCACTAATTTATTTATTTTTAAAAAAAGAGAGCTAATTAGTTTTCATTTAGTAGCAATTAAATATTAACGGATCCGACTCCTCTCCATTTTCATTGTCTCCATTTTCCCCAAGTTCTTACTTGAATAAGAGACACATTACATGAGTTAAAATTAATGGTTAAGTTTTAATTAACTAAAGTAAGATTCTAACTATGGTTTGAATAATTAATAAATATTTCATATATTTGCTTCCAAAATTTTAAGAATCCCACAATTATAGCTACAGCTATTTTATTGGGATACAATGTTTTTAAAATACTTATTATTAGTAATAAATGTAGTACTTATCTTTTTTTTTATTTGAAGTGGGCCGGGCCGGGCCGGTGCCCCGGTGGGCTATCACCCGAGCTGCTGATGGGCTGTCCACCTTGTCCGGCCCAGCCCCCTAATAAAACCCACCTAGCCCAGCCCCTTACACCTCTTAGTGGGCTTGGGCCGGGTTTACCGGGCTGGGTCCGGGCTGGCCCGGCCCACTTGACGCCCTTAGATTAGAGTAGGTACGAGGTAGGTGGGTGACTATGTCCGGATATTGTTAGGGAAATTCGCAGAATTGCCCTTTTTTTGGGGTGGTATTTAAATTTTGCCCCTCATATTTGTGGTCTTTAAATTTTGCCCTTCGGCTAAAACCCATAGGTTCCGGGTTTGAACCCCCGCTCAGTCAAAAATTTTAAAAAAAACTTGCAAAGCAGAGTTTAAATTTCGCTATGCCCCCTCCGGCAGACTTTTAGTCATGTTTAACTAAAAGTCTGCTGGAGGGGGCAGACTTTGCCTTGAAGCATATATATGTATTTTCTTTTTAACTTTTCAAGGTTAACTTTTAGTAATGTCTTAACTAAAAGTGTGCCCCATAAAACATAACTAAAAGTATGTCTCATAAGGCGTAAGTTTTCTTTAAGGCATAACTAAAAGTTTGCCTTATAAGGCAAAGTTTAAATTTTGCTATGCCCCCTCCGGCAGACTTTTAGTTGTGTTTAACTAGAAGTCTGCCGGAGGGGACAGACTTTTAGTTGTGTTTAACTAGAAGTCTGCCCCCTCCGGCAGACTTTTAGTCATGTTTACCTAAAAGTCTGTCGGAGGGGGCAGACTTTGCCTTGAAGCATATATATGTATTTTTTTTTAACTTTTCAAGGTAAACTTTTAGTAATGCCTTAACTAAAAGTGTGCCCCAAAAAACATAACTAAAAGTATGCCCCATAAGGCGTAAGTTTTCCTTAAGGCATAACTAAAAGTTTGTCTTATAAGGCAAAGTTTAAATTTTGTTATGCCCTCTCCGACAGACTTTTAGTTGTGTTTAACTAGAAGTCTGTCGCAGGGGGCAGACTTTTAGTTGTGTTTAACTAAAAGTCTGCCCCCTCCGGCAGACTTTGCCTTGAAGCATATATATATATATATATATATATATATATATATATATATATATATATATATATATATATATATATATATATATTACTTTTCAAGATAAACTTTTAGTTATGCCTTAACTAAAAAGTGCGCCCCAAAGACATAACTAAAAGTATGCCCATAAGGCGGAACTTTTCCTTAAGGCATAACTTAAACTTTGTCTTATAAGACAAAGTTTATGCCTTAAGAAAAGTTCTTGCCTTACGGGGCATAATTTTGTTATGCCTTAACTAAAATTCTGCCCCATAAGGAATAACTAAACTATGTCTTAGGAAAAATTCTGCCTTATGGGGCAGACTTTTAGTTATGCCGGATTCGGCATAACTTTAGTTTTTCCTTAAAGATTGTATGATGGATCCGGCATACACTCCCCCAGTCCTGCCTTGCGAAATTATTTTTTTATTTTATGCCTGAGCGGAGTTTGAACCCAGAACTTCATGTATTCGCCCACCTTTCCAAGCAAAGGGCAAAACTTAAAGACCACAAATATGAGAGGCAAAATTTAAAGACCATAAATTTAAAGGGCAAAATTTAAAGACCACCCCAAAAGAAGGGCAATCGGCGCAAAACAATGATATTGTTATATCCAACCAAAATTTGCCAAAAAGCGGTCTAAGCATTCTAGAATATGTGGGCCCTATTCTTCCTTTTATTGGTCCATGTAAATCTGCTACCTATAAAACCTAAGTCGAGCATATATCTATATTATCTAGGAACCGCAGAAAAGAAGCAGTTCTTACTATTCACAAGAGTTCCTCCAAATTTTCTAGAGGCTCCTTTTACTTTATTAAAGTCCCCACAAAGCAGCCTAGGTTGCTCATTGTGTTTCGCAACTATTTCAAGGTTATTCCATAATATTTCTGTGTTAGCAAATAGACTACTTACTGCGGAATTTTTTATCAAAATAAGTCATTATTTCAGTCAATTCATCAAAATAATATATTTTTTAAAAAATTTACAGAAGTAGAATAAGCGTAGTCCGCAGTAACATATTATGCATTATTTTATTCAAAAAATTCAACGGGCAAAAAAGTTAAAGGTTAACGGTGTTAAAGGATAATTCGTTACTGTGAGTAACGTTTTATGGTTAATTAATGGTTTCAATGTTCCACTGATTTGAGTTCTTTATTTTATCCTAGCTGATTTGTGTGCTTTATTTTATGGAGTATATATGATTCACTAAGGTCTCTTAGTCTACAACTTGATGGAAACCATTCTTTGCTGCCGTTTTGCTTTATACAAATTTAGTTCCCGCGAAGTGAATTGAGAGACCAAATTTAGCTGTTGTTTTGCTTCTAGAAGATGGAGTATTTTTCGTTAAGCAGTAGATATGAAAGATGGTTGCTTCTTAATTTTCATATATGAAAAGGCTGTGATATATAAGCATTAATTACTAGTAGTTATTGTTGTAAACTTAAGACATTGTATCTTTAATTTCTTTTGGGGTCTTAACCATCTTGCACTTTAAAATGTATAAGAAAATGTTGAAAGGGAGAATTAACCAACTTCTGCTCATATAATTTCCCACTGCTGGTGTTGTTTTGAAATTGAAAAACAACTACTTTATTTAGCTAATCAATACTTTTTTTATAAGGCTTATCAATATTTTTTAAGGCTAATCAGTATCTTTATGTAAGGCTAATCGATACTTTTTTTTTAAGGGTAATCAATATTGTCGGTAAAGTTTTATAATTACATCAATCAGAAGGGTTCGTAATTTGAGGAATTCTTTGCAGGATTTAACTGCTCGTGCCTGAATTCTGTAGAAATGTTACTGTTAGTTATGTTATAGCCTGAAGTTGTAACTCTGAGTTACGACTTTAAGATCAATCAATGTCAGATTTTGTATTCTTTAGAGTCGTTACTCACAGTAACGTATTAATCATAAAACGTTACTCACAGTAACGAATTACCCTTTAACACCGTTAACCTTTAACTTTTTTGCCCGTTAAATTTTTGGAATAAAATAATGTCTAATACGTTACTGTGAAATACGTTTATTCTAGTCCTGTAAATTTTCAAAAAAATGTATTATTTTGATGAATTGGCTGAAATAATAGCTTATTTTGGTTAAAGAGTCTGCATAAACTAATGAAATCATCCACTTAGGGGCAGGTATGCTGACTTGGGCATTCAGATGAATTTCTTGATCTGTGATGGCTATTGGGTCAATAGTTAGCTCCCGCTCTTCCATATCATAGCTACACCTCCAGAGTATCCATTAACTCCAATATCGAACAAATCCGTGAATTTCACCAAATCCTTAATTTTTTGATGGTCCTGCATTCTGGTTTGGTTCGACTAGGGTGAGCATTCGGTTCTTTGATTCGGTTTTTTCGAACTTTGGTTCGGATCATCGGTTTTCGGTTCTTCGTTAGTGTGAACTCGGTTTTTTTTTAATTCGGTTCTTCTGTATGTTTCATCTTGTACTTCATTGAGATAGCAAATGTTGAGCTCTTGATATCCTGAAGGGAATTTCACCATCTGGATATCAATGTTGTCCATTTCGCAAAAATGATGACAAGTAACCCATGGATAGAAAGAATCTGCAGATCTTAGCACATGAAAACAAACTTATATTATATCATCAAACCCAACGGTGCATGACAAACAAAAGTAAAACGAAAAAGAAGAGATTGAGTAAAGAGATCCATCGTATACATCAGCTTCAACTGAGTGAAATGTGAAATTAAAATGAAATTAACGCAAGGAAGAATCCACAACAACTATATCATACATCAGCTCTCTCAGTAAATTCGACTCTCAGGCCTCAAAGGCAAGAACAAAAAGTGAAATTAGGGCAAAGCATAAAGCTTGGTAATTGGGAATAAAGGAAAAACATGTCTTGGGGATGGGGCACGTTAATATGGGCCTAAGATTGAGAATTCAAATTAGTGTTATTCACATATAATAATATACTTTGTATTTATGTATTAAAAATTCAGTTAAATCGAAAAACCGAAATATCGTAACACTAAAATCTAGAACCAAACCGAACATCGAAATTTTAAAATTTTTAACAACGAAACTAAACCAAAGAAAATAAAACTAAATTAATTCGGTCCGATCCTATTTTCTGTTTTTTGTATTTATGCCCAGCCCTAGGTTGACAGATAATAGATGGGTTGTTCCATTGTACAACTGATCTAAAGTTTTTTTTTTTTAATTATGGGTTATTGCAACCCCTGTAGTTCTTTAATAAGAATTTCATTTATGATCAATTGGTATGGTGGAACTCCCCCCATGTTTGAGGGACATCTCCAAATGATTGAGTAATGGGTGCGATGGCTCATTTTTTTATCGGAATATCTGCCCCTGTCAGTGGTAGGATCATCTGTAACGCGTATCTGTGGATCAACGTGAAGGGATAAATACGAACACTGATCGCTACTCTTTGAGTTTCCAACAGTATGGTGTATCATCTTTCCCCGTTTTCGTCTAGGGTCAGTGAAAGGGAGTCCCCGAGTGTCACATTCTGAAGCACATGTTGATGTTTGGTACCTGCCAATTTATCTGAAATGAGTCCTCCTCGGGTTGGTTCAAAAGGGATAAGGCTTCTTCCAGCATAATCTCCGGAACCACTTGTTTCTTTGCCTCTACGTCCAAGTTATTTGGCAGTAGAGGTAGTGATTCCATCGGCGTTCAGATGTTGAGGGTGAGTTTTGGGAGTGCACCACTAGATCCGCTGCTACTGCTGTTGGGTTGAACAGGCTGAGCTGGTGTATCAGTTCCAGTGCTCTTTATCTCCTGAACTTGACGTGTTCGTAGTGCAATCTGGACTTGGTATTGTGAGTACAGTCCTGTTGAGATCGTGTGAGTAAACAAGCGAGTGTTTTCTAGTAACATCACTGCATGTTGTTGGAGTAGCTCGAAATTTAGTGCTGGTGGTGGAATCTAACTGTTGGAAGCTTGGTTGTAGGGAAGATAAGCAGCTTCTTGGTACTTCACGTAGGCATGTGGGTATTGAATATGAGGGTATTAGTGTGGTTGCTAACTTACCATCACTTGGATTGGTAGAAAAGTCGCTTTAATGTGGTAGGTTGTGCTCGGGGAGTCTACTTGGATGTTGATATACTGGGTAAATGGTCCTTGTCGTATTCCCTCTGTCTCCGATAGTGGTGTGGAGGGAAATGGCGTAGCATGGTTGAGGTTGAGTTGAGTTTTTTCGGTGTGGTTTGGAATAGTGGAAGTTGAATGGTGTTCGGATTTTTCAAAGTGAGTTTCAATTGTTTATTTTTTTTGGGGAGGTGAAGGGGTGGTTTAATAAATGGGTTGGGTGTGAGGTGTCACTGGCGGCAGGTTCCATATCCGGTATTTGCATGTCTTCGAAAACTGGGAGATTGATTGATGGGTGATCAAGGTTTTGGGATTGATGCTGGTTGTGCTGGCATTTTTAGATAGAGTACTAGGTAGATTACAGTGTTAAAAAATGAGACTGTGATGATTATTCTCGGTATTGTTAAGGTGGGTATTATTTACTTGTGTATTTAATTGGTTTATGGTCCTTTCAGTTTTCTTCTCACTAATTTCTTTTCTATTTTTCTCTTGTGTAATGGGTCCCTTAAATGCTGCCTGATCTGATTTTCCCTTTCGAAGTTGTTCTTTTTTGTTGCACTTAAGTGTTTCTATTTTTGGTGATCTTCCTTTTTTTTCTTTTTTCTTTTTTGTGATGGGGGCATATTTGGGTACGTGTGGGGTCTTTGGTGCCTGATGAGGTATGTTTTTTTCTTTTTTGTTATTTTGTTTTGAAGTGTGATCGACGGGGTAGAAAGGCGTGTGGCTGTGATTTAGTACTAGCATTGTCATCGTAAAGTATTCTCTCTCTGCTTCAATTTATGTAAATTTACTTCCTTTTTAGTTCGTGTCAAAATGAATGATTTATTTTTTAATTTGAAACAAATTTACTTTATGAAGTGATTTAGAGCCACACAAATATTGAAGACTTATTTTGAACTATAAATTTCAAAAATCTTCACTCTTTCTTAAATATCGTGCCCAATTAAATGAATTCATATAAATTGAAACGAAGGTATTGTTTTGTCTGTGTTGACTTCGAACTTGTTGATCAAGTTTGACATTCCACTTGTTGATGCGGCGTTTTCCTGGTCATGTTCTTTTGTACATGCAAAAACAATTCCTTTCTTCAATTTTTTTTTTTTTTTTTTTTTTTTTTTGCCTTCTTCTCTTTCTTGCTTTTTTCCTGATGACTTTTCGCCGGTGTTATCATTGATTGACCCACTTCTCCTGTCTCTGTGGCTTGTGACTGTTGCTAACTGGTGATGTGGTGTAGGATGGCTAGTAGATGTATTTTTTTTGTGTGTGTAAGATACTGTTTTTCATTCCCCTTCACTCCATTTTCCTTCTCCGACTTGACTGCTTTGGACGTTAATGAATAGTATGTCCTAGACATCCACACCTTGTACACAAAGGATTATTAGGCACATCTTGAATTTGTTGGAGATGTTTACCTATCATAATGTCTTTTGCAAGGGACATCCCAATTTCAGCACAGATGCAAAATTTTGCATATCTGCCCCTAGTGGTAAAACTAGTGCAACTATCAATTTTTAAAGTGTTTCCTATAATGTTTCCAATCTTTTTCAAGATCTCAATATCATAATATTCGGTAGGCAACTCACATAGTCGAATCCATATGATGGTAAAATTTAATTGTTGTTGGTAGGGGTTAAACTTAGGAGTCCATTGACGGATAGTTAATAGTTGTGTCCGATGAACCACGATCTGTTCTTAGTGACTTTTTGGAATAAAATGGAATTTACAATTTTGATGAGGTAGAAGTAATTCCTAAATCAATAAGGTTTAGTTTATTTTGCTTAAGAGGTTATATTTATATATATTAACTAACTGTTACAGGATGTGACCCCTTCTCCTCAGTAGCTGATTTGAAGCGTCATTTACATTATAGTCAAATACAAAAGAAGACGGTTAATGAAACGTAGAAGCGCAGTTGTAATATTATTAATATAGCCATAAAAAAAGGGCAGCCCGGTGCACTAAGCTCCCACTATGCGCGAGATCCGGGGAAGGGCCGAATCACAAGGGTCTATTGTATGCAGCCTTACCTTATTTATACAGCCATATTTAGACAAAATATCTGCTACAGTGTTGGCTCTCTGAAGATGTGTAGCACTGGTGGACCTCCGAGATCGTCCATCAATGACCTGCATTTATCAAGGATATGGGAGTATTTATAATTTACTCTTTTGAGCATCGAGTATGCTACATGTGAGTGAGATTCAATCCGTAAAGATATGATTTTCAACTCCTTGGCCAGTTATAATCCATGTAACAATGCATGCAGTTCTGCTTAAATAATAGACATAGAGGGAAGGTGTTTGGAGCCAGTATCCTACTACCTGTATGATTTCTCCTTTAATGCTCTATTTACATCAAGCTTAATAACATCATCAGGAGGCAATTGTCATTTGACAAGGATGACAGTGGTTTGAGGAGAAGAGGTGACCACATTGGTAAGGAAAAGGAAATCAGCAGCTTGCGCAACGATATGCTTTGTGGAAAGCAAGCTTGAGGTATGAATAAAAACATTCCTATTTCCATTGGTCCAAATGTTCCAAAGATGAATAGGATCGGAGGAGTGTATACGGTAAAAATCGGATATATGTTAAATCGGTAAGACCAGAGACCGAAGGAAGAGAGGGAAGAGCATCATTTGGCCCGGTTTCTCCATAGCCGACTTGATCGTGGCCGTTGGTCCGTTTGATCGTGGCGATTAGTCCGTTTGATCGTGGCCATTAGTCCGGGAGATCCGTTATGCGATTGCCACGCGTCGGTACCGTCCTGCCATGTTCAACTGCCAACCGTACGGGTGTCAGACCGTACGACCAACCTAACCCAACCTAATCCATTTAAGAGTTTTTTCTTTATTTTTTAGGGCCTCATGTTGTGTGAAGCCCATGGGGCAATGCTATAAATAGGGGTCATTGCCCTACTTTTGAGGGGTTGGCTTCCTCATATCAAGAACATTTTGTACTAGAAAATATATACAAACCTCTCTCTCAATATCGGATTTTGGTCCGGATTCATTGTGTTCATCTCTTAAGTTTGATCAATTAAGTAATACTCATATATTAATAGATACATAAATCTATAGCGAATCTCTGTTCATTATTACCTTCTTCATATCATATCCATACATATCTTTTTCCACCAAATAGATTGAGGTTTAACCACATATCCTATACCTACTCACAAATTTAATTGATTATCCAAATTTGGGGTAAACAGTTTGGCGCCCACCGTGGGGCTAGAATAATAGTGGTCTTTGATCTTGATCTCTATCTTACCTGTCAAAATCAAAAACATCTTCTGTTCGTCTCTGAAAAATCGGACCAAATGGCTAACAGTGGGCAATCTGATCACGTCAACAACAACGAGATCGTGGCCGAAAATTACCAAACCCCGCTGACCCTAACCCCGTTAATTCGAGGGAGGGCCTCAACCGACAAAACACCGTAGACTAGGAGAATGCCGCCCAGCCGGCCACTGACCCTTTAAATACTCACAATTCAATTACTTTGTCCCGGACACAGGGCCGGAAAGAACCGGATACCCCGAATGATAATATTGACTTACGTTTAGTTTTTGAAATGTTGCAGGAACAGAGAGCGGCGATTGCCGAACAGGGAATCACAATAGCCCAGTTGCAAAACGGAAGAGATAAAACGATCCCGGAGAAGGCAAAGGGTGTTGCTGAACCCAGAAGAGATGAGGCACGGATGGTTGAGAGCAATGGGTCCGGAGCTGGTTCATCCACCCAGGTTTTGAGAATGCTCGAAACGTTGGCAAAGCGGGTAAACTCGACCAAAAAAAGGGTGGAAACATACAACTCTCGGGTGGATCAAATCCCGAGGGCTCCGCCTATTTTGAAAGGGTCGGATTCTAAGAGGTACGTCCAAAGGCCTTTTTGTTATGTCCCGTATTTTATACATTGGGACGATCCGGATTAACTATGATAAGTTAGGGCCAAGACCATTCCGGGACTTGAAGTAGAGACTTTTGACCTTCGATTTTATTTTGAGACATAAGTTGTTCATGAAATTGTTGGCATGGAACACTTAGGAAAAGTTGGGACCAAAAGTCACATAATTGGAAGTTGAAAATCATGCAAGTAGTCCCACACACTTTGTGGCCAATTTTAAATGGTCCAACTCATGGGTGGACCATGGACACTTGGAGGGTTCATCTTGCGGCTTAAAATATGACTTCTAAGTCATCTTCTCTCATTACAACTTAGCAAAAAAAAATCAAGAAGTTGAAGAACAACAACCAACACCATTCGGCCAAGCCTAAGAAAAATCAAGTCCAATTTTAGCCATCCCAAAAATATTTCTTTGGTGCAAATCCACTAATTGAAGGTCCCTAAGTAACGTGGAAGTGTTGTTGGAGCGATCAAACCATCCGTTTAGTAGATCGCAAACCCTAGGCAAAGTGTGGAGTTGAAGAAGAAAGGTAAGATCTGATCTTGTTTTATGTGTCATAAATGTTGTATGCATGTTGTAGTATGCTAAATGGATGAAAATCATGAGATAGGGTATGTTGAAAGTGGGTCGTGTGCTTGGTGTGTTAGCCGTGTGAAGTGTGTGTATGTTGTGTGGTGTGGAGGTGATGAATTGATCTTATGTAGCATGTTTGATTTTTGTAGTGTGTAGGATGGCTAAGAATCACTAATATATGCATGTGTGGTGACAGCCGAATGTGGGTCATACAATATGCCAAAGAACGCATTAATGTCGCTTAATGTTTTAGTGGTTGTTGTGATGACTTTTATGTTGGAAATAAGAGTTTAATGTCGCAAGTTGATATGGTAAGTGTTGCGGACTGATTTGGAGAATTATGTGCAATTAATGCAACTTTTATTTTCATGAGAATAGCATTGTTAGAATGTGGATTGTTGGTGCAAATCATGATTCGAAAGTCGGAAGTGTGTATAGCGAGGTTCTTGGGTTTGGGACTGTTTTCGGGAAAATTGGAGCGATTGTTGGATTGTTGGAAATATTATGTAAATTGTTTAAAATGTCCTTGAATATTATTGGTATGGGTTCGGGTTGGAAATTGAATGTATGAGCGGTGATGTGGCTTGAATGTAAGCCGTCGAATTGAATATTATGAATGTTGTTGAATGATGAAAAAGAGAGCTATTAATGTTATATTGCCTTTCGGATTGGTCATTGGGGTTGTTAGGTTGGTTATTGTTGTTGTGATTGTTGATTTGGCCGAGTTAAATTCTCGGGGTTGGCCTTTTTACAGGGGAAATGCTGCCCAAATTTCTGTAGAATTGAGTGTTAGTTTGGAACAAATCGCCTAAGTGCCTATGTCTAATGTTTGATATTCGTTGACGTATTTGTAGACCTTAGGGAGCCCGAGGCGTAGGTTGGGATTAGCTTGAGTTGGGCTAGCTTGGAGTGCGTACGAGGTATGTAAAGCTCAAACCTTCCTTCTTTTGGCATGCCTTAGTTATACATAGGTTATATCACGAGCCTCGAGGAAATTCTAAATTCGCAATCCGAGTACGTTATGACTCTTATATATTTCTTGGCACTCGTATGTTTGATGTGATGAAATATGAATCCTTATGTCTTCGAAATAACTGATTTCCAAATGTTTCACAAAAAGTTTTGTTTTAAAGAATTCCGTAATTATGGACGCCGTATCTTTCACATAAAGGCTCGGATTGCTTCGATATCTTCGTAGGAGTTTGTATGGCGTATAATGAGTATGTTCTCCATAGGCGGGCCCGGCTCGGGTCGATACCTGTCCGTGGGTCCCGCGACTTTCCTTTATGTAATTCGGAAGACTTTTGAAAGAATTTGGTATGACTATTATTTCGATTTTCAAGTATGGTCATTTTACTTATATTTGAGTCCATGATAATGATTTTATGCATATGGTTACTCACGACTCTGCTCGTGCGTTCTGTTATATCTTTCGCCGGATCCCGGGTCGGTTCTGTTGTCGTGCGCACTTTGATATACTTCCGGTGTTATGCTGTGTTTATGGTTCACCGAGCCACTCGCTAGAGGGTCGGGTTCCACTTATATTTGGCGTTACGCTGTGTATGGCGTTATGTTGTGTTATGATGTGTGATGGTGATACGGAGATTTGAAACTTCTGGTGTTATGCTGTGTTATGGCGCCATCGACGGGTGGGCGACCATATTCTCTGTGCCCTATGCATGACTATATTTTGAGAGTAAACATTTTGGTATTTTGGGTTTGCACTTATGTTCTGTACTTCCATTTCGTTTATGCCTCAGATTTGTTTTCTGTATCTTCTGCTTTGCATACTCAGTACATATTTCGTACTGACCCCCTTTCTTCGGGGGCTGCGTTTCATGCCCGCAGGTGCAGACGCACAGTTTGGTGAACCACCAGTTTAGGACACCCTCTTCTGCTGTTTGGAGTGCTCCTCTTATTCCGGAGCCTACATTTTAGTATATATCTTTGTTCGTTGCATATGTATATATATTTGTTCAGGGGTACGGCGGGGCCCTGTCCTGCCATATGATTCGGTTGGTCTGTTTAGAGGTCTGTAGACGTATATGTGGGTTTTGTGCCTACTTCTGTACAGGTGTGTTCGTATGATCCCACTTGCCATGGCAGTCTTGTCGGCGTGCGTTTGTATATGTTTTGGGCCGTTGCGCCATTTGATAGCCTTGTCGGCTTCTGATATATATGTACATATATGGTTGTGTTTGGAATGTGTCTGAGACAGTTTGATATAATTTGAGGAAGCGTGTGATATTTGTGCCCGTATACGCTATCTGTATGTGATTCAGATTTGATGAGTGTGTTCAGGTGCCCAGTTCGGGAACTAGTCACGGCCTACAGGGTTGGGTCGTGACACTTTTCCTCCGAGTGCGGCTGCGAAATTGATCCCGAAGAGGTTCAAAATGCCGGATATCCAAAAATATGAAGGTACAACGGACCCTCACGAACACATGACCTCATACGCCTGCGCTATAAAAAGCAATGATATGGAAGAAGATGAAATCGAATCCGTGTTGCTGAAAAACGTTCGGGGAAACTCTGTCAAAAGGAGCATTGACTTGGTACGACCATCTGCCCCGAGCATTCAATCACTTCTTTCGAAATGCTCGCCGATGCGTTCATAAAAGCACACGCCGGAGCCAAAAAGGTGCAGGCTCGGAAGGCGGATATTTTCCGTATAGCCCAAAGAGACGATGAGTTACTGCGTGAATTTGTCAACCGGTTCCAAAGGGAACGAATGGAGCTCCCCCCGGTTCCGAAGGAATGGGCTGCACAAGCTTTCACAAAGGGGCTCAATGTTCGGAGCTCGACGGCTTCGTTCAAATTAAAGGAAAGCTTGCTGGAATACGAGGCTGTGACATGGGCAGATGTCCATAACCGATACGAGTCGAAGATTCGGGTGGAGGATGACCAACTCGAGCTTCCCCGGGGGCCAGTAAACATGAACAAAAGCTATGAGAGACCAAGGAAAAATTACGAACCGGAGGCGAGGTCATCGAAGGAAAGGTATCATCCATATTCTCATTCGGAGAAACCAAGCTTCAGGTCGGAGAAATCCAGGGTTGGCCCGAGCCATTTCACTGGTCGGGGTGATAAACGGGTCGAGCGCCCGTCGAACAGTCGAGGTCTCTCATTCATGAGTAATGCCGGAAGCTCTGTCGGCAACAAAGATTCGCCGAGGATATCGGAGTACAACTTCAACGTCAACACCTCGGACCTCGTATCGGCCATTGGCCGTATTCCGGATGTAAGATGGACGAGACCTCTAAGGTCGGATCCGGGCCAACGGGACCCGAACATGATGTGTGAATATTATGGAACCCATGGACACAGAACTGAGGATTGTTGCCAGTTAAGAGAAGAGGTAGCCCGGTTACTGAAGAATTGCCATCTCCGAGAATTGCTGAGTTAAAGAGCCAAAGGTCACTACAAGGAAAGGGAGACCCATAAAAGGGCCGAGCCAGTAGAACCCCAACATATAATCAACATGATAATTGGGGGCACCGGTACCCCACGAGGGCCGATGATGAAACGAACCAAGGTCTCTACTGTGCCTGAAAAACGCGACCGGGATTACATACCCGAGAGTTCCATCTCTTTCAGCAACGAGGACGCAGAAGGCATCATTCAACCGCACAATGATGCATTGGTAATCTCTATTCTTATCTTTAAAACTCAAATTAAACGTATTTTGATCGACCCAGGTAGCTCGGCCAATATCATCCGGTGGAGAGTGGTCGAACAGCTAAGGCTACTCGATCAGATTGTACCGGTATCCCGGGTACTCAGCGGGTTCAACATGGCGAGCGAAACCACAAAGGGGGAGATCTCATTACCGGTAAACATCGATGGCACTATCCAGCAAACGGTGTTCTATGTAATCGAAGGAGATATGAAGTATAATGCATTACTGGGTAGACCCTGGATACATAGCATGAGGGCCGTACCGTCGACATTGCATCAGCTGCTAAAATTCCCGACTCCGGAGGGGATAAAAACTATCCGGGGTGAACAACCCGCTACAAGGGAGATGTTCGCGATCGAGGAAGCGACACCTCAGCCTAAAAAATCAGATCAAAAGGAAGAAGAGTCAACCGGGGAAAAGGACACCAAATAGCAATCAAAGCAGTCGGGGTTAGATTCGGGGTATGAAGAGGATGATTTTGGTGTGCCCAGATCATTCGTCATGCCAGATGACTCGGATGCAACCAATTCAACAGTAGAGGAGCTGGAGCAGATCATCTTGTTCAAATATTTACCGGACAGAAAGGTATACCTGGGCACGGGGTTAACCTCGGAGCTCAGGAACAAGTTAATTGAATTTCTTCGAGCTAATGCCGATTGCTTTGCATGGTCCCACATAGATATGACAGGTATACCGCCGGAAGTAACAACTCACAAGCTCAGTTTGGACGAGAGGTTTCCCCCGGTAAAGCAGAAGAGAAGGCCCATGGCAGAAGCAAAACACGCCTTCAAAAAAGACGAGGTAACAAATATTTTGAACATAGGCTCTATCCAGGAGGTAAAGTACCCTGACTGGCTAGCTAATGTAGTAGTGGTACCGAAGAAAGGTAATAAATTTTGAATGTGTGTTGATTACAAGGATCTAGACAAAGCGTTCCCGAAGGATTCATTTCCGTTGCCTCACATCGATAGAATGATCGATGCGACGGCCGGGCATAAGATGTTAAGTTTTCTCGATGCCTACTCCGGGTATAACCAAATTCGGATGCACCCGGAGGATCAAGAGAAAACATCCTTTATTACCCGAAATGGGACTTATTGTTATAATGTCATGCCTTTTGGACTAGAAAATGCCGGTGCAACTTACCAACGCCTAGTTAATGGGATGTTCGAAGAACAAATAGGGAAAACAATAGAAGTTTATATTGACGACATGGTGGTCAAGTCCCTGGAAACAGAGGACCATTTAAAACATTTGCAGGAAACCTTCGATGTACTCCGCAAGTACAACATGAAGCTCAACCCGAAAAAATGTGCCTTCGGTGTCCGGTCCGACAAATTTTTGGGTTTCATGGTGTCAAATCGGGGGATTGAAATCAACCCGGACAAGATCAAGGCCATCGAGTACATCGAGGTAGTGAATAACGTCAAAGGAGTGCAGAGGCTCACCGGAAGGATAACGGCGTTGAATCGCTTCATATCGAGGTCCTCGGATAAGAGTCATCGTTCTTTCTCCTTACTGAGGAAGAAGAACGATTTCGTTTGGACATCGGAGTGTCAAAGAGCTTTACAAGAATTAAAGCGGTACTTGTCCAGCCCACCGCTATTGTACACACCAAAAGCGGACGACCAGCTTTTTCTCTACCTTGTTGTCTCCGAGGTAGCGGTAAGTGGCGTTTTGGTCCGAGAAGAATCAGGTACGTAATTCCCTATTTATTATGTAAGTAGAACTTTGGGGAATGCGGAGACCCGTTATCCCCACTTATTGGAAAAATTGGCATTGGTAAGTGCTTCTAGAAAACTCAAGCCCTACTTTCAATGCCATCCGATATGTATAGTGACTACTTACCCCCTAAAAAACATCATGCATAAACCGGAATTATCGGGTAGACTAACTAAATGGGTCGTAGAAATTAACGGATATGATATCGAATACAAACCTCGAACGACCATCAAGTCCCAGATCTTGGCCGATTTTGTGGCGGATTTCACCCCGGCTATGGTCCCCGAGGTTGGGAAAGAACTTCTGCTAACCTTGGGGAAAGCCTCGGGTATTTGGTCGCTACGTACGGACAGAGCCTCGAACCTCAAAGGTTCCGAGATAGGAGTCGTCCTTAGAACCCCGGCCGGGGATGCCGTTCGGCAATCCATTAGAACTGTTAAATTGACTAAAAATGAAGCCGAGTATGAGGCTATGATTGCAGGTTTGGAATTAGCCCGGAGTGTGGGGACCGAAATAATCGATGCAAAGTGCGATTCGCTCGTGGTCGTAAACCAGGTAAACGGCATCTTCGAGGTCAAGGACGAACGGATGCAGAGGTATCTGGAAAACATCCAAGTGATACTACATTGATTTAAAGAATGGACCATACAGCATGTACATAGGGAGCAGAACAGTGAAGCCGATGCATTGGCCAATTTGGGATCTTCGATCGAAGGGGAAGAAATCAACCCCGGGACTACGGTACACTTGATAAATACGGCGATAGAAAATGGACATGCCGAAATAAACACAATGGGTTTAACTTGGGATTGGCGCAACAAGTACATCGATTACTTGCGTGAGGGAAAGCTCCCGAACGACCCAAAAGAATAACAGTCATTAAGGACGAAAGTTGCGTGTTTCTTCTTGGTAGACGGCCAATTGTATCTACGGTCTTTCTTCGGACCCCTGGGCAAGTGTTTGGGTCCCGGAGAAATGGAGTATGTGATGAGAGAGGTGGACGAAGGAACCTGCGACAACCACTCCGGTGCTGAAGCTCTGGTCCGAAAAATTATCAGGGCCGGTTATTATTGGAACCGGATGGAGGAAGATTTAAAGAATTTTGTCCGAAAATGTGACGGGTGTCAGAGACATGCACCGATGATTCATCAGCCCGAGGAGTTGCTGCATTCGGTGGCGTCACCGTAGCCTTTCATGAAGTGGGGAATGGACATTGTTGGTCCATTGCCATGGGCACCACGTAAAGCCCGATTTATTTTGTTTATGACTGACTATTTCTCCAAATGGGTTGAAGCACAGGCCTTCAAAAAAATTAGAGAAAAGGAGGTCATTGACTTCATATGGGACCACATCATCTGTCGTTTCGGCATCCCTGCCAAGATAACTTGTGATAACGGTCCCCAGTTTGTGGGCGGCAAAGTCAATGATTTCCTCGAGGGGTTGAAGATCAAGAAAATTGTATCAACTCCATATCACCCGTGTGCGAACGGACAGGCGGAATCCACGAACAAAACAATAATCCAAAATCTGAGGAAAAGACTCGAAGCATCAAAGCATCACTGGAGGGAAATATTACCAGAGGTATTGTGGGCTTACAAAACCACATTGAAATCTAGCACGGGGGAAACTCCTTTCTCATTGGTCTACGGGGCCGAAGCCTTTATTTTCGTAAAAGTTGGTGAACCGACTCTCCGGTTCAGCTATACCACCGAGGAGTCAAACGAGGAGGCCATGGCCGTAAAATTCGACCTCACGGATGAATTTCGCGAAAACGCATTGGTCCGTATTGCAGCCTAGAAAGAGAGAATGGAAAGGTACTACAATCGGAGGGCCAATTTTCGGCATTTCCAAGTTGGGTACTTGGTGCTTCGGAAAGTTACCTTGAACACCAAGAATCCCAACGAAGGAAAATTGGGTCCGAACTGGGAAGGACCGTACAAGATAACCGAGATAACTGGAAAAGGATCGTACCAGTTGGAATCCATGGACGGGCAACGGTTGCACAATAACTGGAATGTGGCTCATCTAAAAAGATATTACTGCTAAGGTATGGACTCCCCATGTTTTTCTTTTAACCTTTCTCTTTTACAGGAGGTCAAGTACCGGATAAAGTTAGAATCTAGGTCTGAAAACATGTGTTGCACTCTTTTCCTTAGTACGGTTTTGTCCTAAAATGGGTTTTCCGACAAGGTTTTTAATGAGGCAACAAGTACAACGTGTTACTCGACGAAGACAAGGACAAACGCCCGGAAACTCGGGGTCACACCCTACGAATGGGGACTTAGTAGCGCTTACCCTATCTTGCAGCTCGGATAAGCGCTAGGGGACTATTACGCCCATATCGAAGTTTACTCCGGTCAACGGAGAAGCTCAACAAATTAAAACCGGGCCTTTTCTATTAGGTTCGATGTAAGGACCAAACGATCAGAATGAATCGTGTCCACTCAATATTTGCTACGGCAAAACCAAGACCGGACCTTCTGCAGTAGGTTTCGATGTAAGGACCAAATGATCAGAATGAATCGTGTCCATTTAGTATTTGATACGGCAAAAGCAGAAGGAAAAAATTCATTCTTATGTATATAAATACTTGCAATGTAAAAATTATCGAAAGTTCGGATAACGATATCTCGGACGTCTTCCTGTTAAAACACTTTACCCCAATGATTGTCGCCGTATTTCGGCATTACTTCATTCATATACCCTATTCGGGGCACTGTGGTCAAAATTCGACAAAGGCAACAATGTCATAGTGAACCGAGCCAAAGTCGTTAATCCCACAAACGGAGACTTTTACATCAAAATTTAGCTAAGGCTGAGATTAAGGTGTCCGAGAAATACCGGCCCTATATAAAAAATATATATATAGAATAGCCGAAAAATACCGGCCATAAAAATGCCCATCATGATTCGGAGACGTCCGAATTCACAAAACATAAGATAAGTTCCACGGGCAAAAACTCCATAAAATTCACGGACAAAATGTACCGGATGAAGAGAAAAGCCGATATTCAGGCACAGTCAGAAATAATGACTCCTTAAAACGGACCAACAATTCGGGCAGAAGTCATAACAAACAATCAAACAAGGTAAAGAAAAAATGCATGTTCTATTTATACAAAAGATTTTACATCAGAGACTCCTACAAAGGCAAAAAAATAAAAGGCTTAGTACAGGCCCTAATCTATCCGGTATGGCTGGATCCAGAGTGTTTGGACACTGTCCGCTCGGAGTCGTCGGAGTCATCCCCGAGGGCACCCTTATCCTCTTCCTCGACTCTTTTAGCCTCGAGAATCAGGGCTGGAAGATCCATAAAGCCATGCTCAGCTTGCTCAAGGGTGATCCTCCGAGACTTCCATTTTTAATACTTAACAGCAATGGTAGTATGAGCCTCGGCGGCCTCCACGATCTTTAGAGCTTCTTCCAAATCGGCCTCGGCCTGGGCTAGCTTTGCCACCAAAACATCCCGAGCCTCTTCGAGGACACTTTGCATTTGAATGTACGACTCGAGCTCGGCCTTGAGAGTGTCATTAGCATCAACCGTCTCCTGGAGCTCGGTTTTTAGATCATCACATATTTGGGCCCTCTTCTCCGGCTTCTCCTCGAGCACCCTCATACGCTCTTTGTACCGGGCATTCTCAGATTCGAGCAACCGATGCCTCTCGGCCATGCTCGTAGCGGACTTGACAGAGTCCAGCTCCTTCCGGAGTTGAGTGACGGTGGTTTCAAGCTCACCAAGCCTTGAGGATAAATGAGCGTTGTCTCGGCTAATGACGATTTTGTCAACTTCGAGACGCCAGTTATATTCGACCATCTCGGCCAGCTCAAGCTCGAGTTGGAGGTTGTGAAGAGTGACTGCTCGGTTCAACTCGTCCTCCTTCACAAGGTGCAGATATTTCTCCGTTTCTCGGCCTTGAGCATCCAGTTGACCCTTGAGATCGTCCACCTCTTGCTGGGCACGGACGAAGGCTTCATTAACAAGCACCACACTCTGCAAAATGAGGCAAGTTAAACACTTGAATAAACGAGATTAAAATTCCCAATGAAATCATGCAAGGATGGCTGATAAACTTACTCGATTGCCCGCATGCATACTCTCGTTAATGAGGCACTGTCAAGGGACTCCGTTCATCTTTCGTTTGTCCGAGACAAGGGGCCTCAGGTAGCTTGCCATACCCACCGGGCGAGAAAGAAAGCTGCAATCCTCGGGAACGGTGATCATAGCCGATCTCGTCCTCCTCGGTTCCACGCTTGGGGACGGAAAGGTGCGCACCAAGCTATCCCTGGCACCGGACTCGGTGGTTCGACTAGCTGCCCTCGTGGCTCGAGGGATCGGGAGATGCCCGAAACCAGCAGCTTCGCCGGTAGCAGGAGGAGTGTCCGCGAACATTTCATCAAACTCATCCGGTCTTGAGGCCGGAGTTAGAGAACTCGGAGGGACCTCAGCAGCTTCGGCAAAGGCAGGGAACTCCGAAGTTGCGACAGTCTCGTAGTGGGGCAGCGCATCAATATCCGTGGGGACTTCGGTCTCGGGGACCGGCTCAGTCCTTTGACCGACTCCTGCAGCAGGTGCCTCTCTGGATCTTCTTGTCCTTTGCAGAGGGGTTTTGTGGGAAGAAGCATCACCTGAAATATCAACGAATTCAATCGACCTTAAAGGAGTCGGGTAATGAATTTCTTCCCCACTTGTGCGTAACGCCGGAGCCGAAAGTCCTTCCCCGACTGAAGAAAATGGTGAGACAATGACACCCTCCTCCTGAATGGGAGCTACGGAAGGGGCCACACTGATCCTCCGAACGAGGAGCTCGGGCTCTGCTTCATCCCTTAAAGTTTTAACGGCGCTCCTCGCCCTTTTATTCGGTTTCTGCCCTTTGTCCGAGGGCCTTTTTCTCTTGGCGGCGGCAGCAAGGATACGGGATGCACCCGCTGAATCAAACTCAGATGCCGACGTTGCGAGTTCAGCTGCTACCTCCGGCCTCGGATCCACCGAGCCCTTGGGTAAGCCTGAAAATCGAAGATGTTACAGAAGGGTAGAAGATGCAATGAATACGAATAGAAGCAAAGTATTACCATGGTTCTGGGCGACCCATCGGCCACGTGACAGGTGTCCCCACGTCTGATCGTCGTGGCCATGTTGGCTGAGGAGAGCAGTAACCCATTCGTTGAGATTCCGGACGATCGGAGGAATCCAACCCACGGCTAATATAAATAAGAAAAGTAGTGAGGAGGTGGAACTGAAGTTTGACAAAACATACAAAAGCAATTATTAAGAGAGTTCGGACTTACGCTTATTGTTCCACCTTTCCGGAAAAGGCATGTAGTTGTCCAGAATGATGTCCGAGGTCCGCACTCGGACATATCGCTCCAACCAGCCCCGGTCTCTATCTTCACCCATTTTTGAAAAAATTGGATTCCGGCTACGCTTTGCGAGTTTTATTACCCCACCCCGGAACAACCTCGGGGAGTATAACCGTATTAAATGGGCCAGCGTGAATTCCTTTCCTGCATTATTAGCCAACAGCTGGAGGCAGGCCACGACCCTCCAAACAATCGGACCAATTTGTGCCAAGGTTACGTTGTAAGTCTGGCACATGTCTAAGATGACCGGATCGACCGGGGGGTCGAGCTTGAGGGTGAAAGGATAAGTATAAACATATAGGAAGCCCTCCCGATGGTCGGTGACTGATTCGTCTGGCCCGAGGGCAAAAACTTGGACTGAGGGGTTGTCCCATCCACAATCAGCCCGGACTAAGTCAAGTTTATCCTCGGTAATGGATGAGGGACATCGTCTCACATCAAACCCTCTATCGGATACCGGAGAAGGTTTTTCAACCTCAAAATCTTTGTTGAAATTAGGTTTGGCCGGTACAATGTCCGAAGCAGTAGGCTCGAAGGCGATTTTTGCCTTAGGCAGCGAAGTTGGCTCGGTTCCTTGAGAAGAAACCAAGGGAACATCATGGGAAGTGGTTTCGGTGTTGGCAGATATTTGAAAATATGGAAAAGAGAGATTGGGTGAATTCGAAAAGGGAGTTAAGAATAGAAGTGAGGGGAACAGTCAGAATTCAAAAATGGTCAAGAACAAGAGGAAGAAGCAACAGCACACTCAACAAAAAATGGTTAGATGAAGGAGTTGGCAAAGCTATTTCCGTTCGCGTAATGCCAGTAATGAATTAATAAGAAATATGGAATGAAAAGTGAAATGAAGAAGAAGTGAAGGACTGAAGCAGTAAGAAATGAAGTGGAGAATTGAAGGTATAAGGAGTGAAGGATTGGAGATAGAGATTGAAGGTATCGTAAAATGAAAAAATGAAGTGTTGGAAGACGTTATATAGACGTGGGATCCAGGCGGTTACAGTTCCCAGCCAACCGGGGAGTGTCACGTGTCCCATAATTAATGAGGAATGACTTGAAGCGACGTGCGTTACGGCGGTTATCAGATTTGACCATCCGGGATGAGAACACGTGGCCGATGACAGAGGGACGTGACACAACTGTTCCCGCCAAAACGAAAAGATAACAACGGATAAATCGAGTCACCGGTTTCTTGATGCATCCACTTCCCGTTACTCCGATAAACTACGGTCTGAAAAGTGTGGGGACTATCTGTATACGGTAAAAATCAGATAGATGTTAAATCGGTAAGACCAGAGACCGAAGGAAGAGAGGGAAGAGCAGCATTTGGCCTGGTTTCTCCATAGCCGAGTTGATCGTGGTCGTTGGTTCTTTTGATCGTGGCCGTTGGTCCATTTGATCGTGGCCGTTAGTCCGTTTGATCGTGGCCGTTAGTCCGGGAGATCCGTTACGCGATTGCCACGCGTCGGTACCGTCCTGCCATGTTCAACTGCCAACCGTACGGGTGTCAGACCGTACGGCCAACCTAACCCAACCTAATCCATTTCAGAGTTTTTTCTTTATTTTTTAGGGCCTCATGTTGTGTGAAGCCCATGGGGCAATGCTATAAATAGGGGTCATTGCCCTACTTTTGAGAGGTTGGCTTCCTCATATCAAGAACATTTTGTACTAGAAAATATATACAAACCTCTCTCTCAATATTGGATTTGGTCCGGATTCATTGTGTTCATCTCTTAAGTTTGTTCAATTAAGTAATACTCATATATTAATATATACATAAATCTATAGCGAATCTCTGTTCATTATTACCTTCTTCATATCATATCCATACATATATTTTCCCACCAAATAGATTGAAGCTTAACCACATATTCTATACCTACTCACAAATTTAATTGATTATCCAAATTTGGGGTAAACAAGGAGAGTGTTAGTGCAAAAATAAATGCCCATTATCATGACGTAATCGACGTTACGTTTAGAGCAAGCTTCTTTGATTGTTGGGCCAAAGTTGTGAACATCAAGGGAGATGTTTAGAGATGTCCAAATGTGAGCAACATGCACACATTCTATAAAGAGATACTGAAGTGTCTCGACTGGAGCATCCCGAAGGATGCAATTACTAACTGGTCTTATTATTAAAGCAAAGAGAATTTCTCCGGTAGGACGCTTATTAGCATAAAGGAGCCAAAGGAGTACTTCTTTGATCACTGAGACATAGTATGGAGATAAGAAAATTAATTCTTGTTCCAGAGCATCTTCTTTCATAGATCGCGAACATCTCCAAATGTATATGTTTTATTACTCACTTCCTTAGCTAGTGTCAACTTGCAGACTTCTGTAAAAAAGAGAAGAGAGATAAATGTAAGTTAGGGATGGTAAAATTAGCCCATGAAAACATGACTCACTTAATTCATTTAAGAGCTTGTTTGGATGGACTTATAACTTATGGCTTATAAGCCAAACGCCATAAGTTGGAAATTCTAACTTATGACTTTTGGCTTATTTTTATTATTTTAGCTCATGAAAATATGATTCACCTAATTTGTTTAAATTGATTAGGCTTATGACTTGCTTATTTATTAATTCGGTTAATTTTGACTAGGTCAATCCAACTCATCTAAAAGTTAGGCTGATATATAGCACAAATTTACCTATGAGTGTCACGACCCAAGTTCATGGCATGTATTGTATGCTTTGGGTCTAAGCCCGAACGAATCTGTCTTTCGAGCTACGCCACATCGAGCTCCAATACCATGTGAACTTGAGTTATATATGCCTTATAAATTCTTCATTTTCTTCTCATATTCAACGTGGTATTTGCCTAAGGTCTCATGTGCATCTCATTTATAGAAGCTTGTCAGACTAGAAGCCTATTAGTCATGCTTGACCTGCTCTCATTGCCCGCCTTCCGTTAGGAGCGTCACAAGGAGAAACTGTAAAATTATTACGGGGTACCCTATATGGACACCGCTATTTATATACCCAGTCTTTTAAAATCGCTATTTATATTCCTAGTCTTTTAAAAAAATTGTTGGCCTATCTACTTCGGAATAACTTCAAACATACGAAACCCCTCATTTATTAATTCAACCCATTTTGACCTGTCCAAATCATATTAACCCACTCAGTTATTAATTCAACTCATTTCGATCCACCCAAACTAATCTAATCCTCTCATTTGACACACTTAATGTTGAGGAAAAAAGAAAGTAGTTATTGATAGCGAGCGGAACGTGAATGTATATAAAGACTAAACAAAATTAGGGCAGGAGTTAATTAATATTGCCGTTAGGCACTTGCTCGGCTATTCATTTACAGAGAACGCCATTTTGGAGAATGTTTAAGTGTTTCCCAATTGGAAATGCCTAAATTGTCATATGTTTTTTTTTGGTTGAAAAATTGTCATATGTTTTAAGTGTTTATCACAGCTATATACTCAAGTCTAAAGTTTGATGATAGGATGCATGACAGAAGTTCCAGTTGTAACATAATTTCAGTGATCATCATTTTAAGATTATATTAAGGTAATGATTCTTCTCGGCAAAAAAAATCTAAGCCACTTTTCAATCTCCATATTCTTTTCTTCCAATAATTCATCCCAAAAAGAAAGTAGGGTTAGATGGGAAATTTATCATTGAATTATGAATTAACCCTATAATTTCTATAAAAAGTTGTACAAGTCGAAGAACAAGAAACGCAATAAAAGAATTTAATTGGAACCCAAAATGCTCAAATCCAAATCTATCCAAATGAAGAAGAAAGATTAGAACACCAAGAGAAAGTTAAGAAATATAGGAAATGAAGGAAAATTTTAAAAATAATATTTTTAAAAAGATGTTGAGCTTAATTACAATGTTGTTTAACATTTGGCATATTTATAACTTCTTCTTTTTTTTTTTTCATACGTACCTCTCAGCAAAGTTATGTCAAATATTTTATTACTTATTTAATAAGAGGATTTTAAATTTCAAAAGAGTTACTCCATATTTTAGCGAGTAATGAAAATATGTATTTAATAATATAGATCGGAAACTATGAAAAGATACTACTTTAGGAAGATTTCAAAATGTCGAACAAATTAAACATAGGATGGAAATTAATAATCAATACTCTGTCTTGTTTAATTTGTCTTACTTTCGTTTTTAGTCTGTTTAAAAAATAATGTTCTTCCCATTTTTGGCAATTCTTTAATTCGATCACAACCCTACGATTCTCTTCTTTTTTTGGTGACATGGTGGCGGCTTAGCCATCTCCATGGCTGCCCCCATCTCTCCCAGCCTTTGGCTACAGGAGAGCCTTCTCCAAACCTTAACGAACACTTCTAACGTTAACCCTCAAGTTTCTTATTCCACACGCCTAAGCCCTAAACCAATTGAGTCATCTTTTTGAAAAACAAACCTAAAACCTATTGAAGTTATCCGTGGGATTCCACCCAACAAGAACTTGATAAGGAAGAAGGGCTTCATCTAGGCTCTAGCCATAGTGGTAAAGCTCTCTTCAAGTGCGTCGGATTTGCCTTCAATGAGAACTTTGCTGCCGAAATTATTTGGCATCAAGGGGCATTGTTTGATCGGATTACTTGCTCGTAGAAAAATACTGATTAGGGTTAATCACTATGACGACTCCGTAAATGCTCTAACAAGGTTAGTCAACTAATTTACGCACAAGGGAAAGGAGCATCAAATCAGGGTTTTTCTGCGGTCGATAGGTTCTAACCCTAAGGAGAAAACTACGGAGACGGTGGTTTGGATCTCTCTTCCAAACTTGTCTCCGGAGCTGTTTGTGAAGAGGTTGTCGCTGTCTATATATACCTTCGGCAGTTGGAATGACCCAGTACAGCCAGGGTTAAACTGATTCTTGATTTAATGGACACATTGCCGGACAAGTTGAAGCTTCAATTTGTAGACAAAAAGACTGATAAAATAAGGGAGAAATTTCAAGAGTTTGTCTATGATAATTTACCATCATATTGCAACCATTGCAAACATCAAGGACACGATGAGAGTAAGTGTCACTTGTTATAGGAGAAGAAAGTGAACAAGATTCAAGATGGGATGCAAGCAGTTGATGGACTCTCGGTTGAAAAACTTCAAGGTGATGCAAGAGATTATTTGAATGCTAGGAACAACTTAAGGAAGTTGACGATGAGGTACAACACGAAATAGTGGTCAAAGGCTCAAATTCTCAATCTCTCAGGACAGGAAGTGAGCAACTAAATTCGGATGTCGACTCAAAAGTTTGTGACAATTCAAGACAAACTGATGGTGTCATGAATGAGCAGCAAGTTGAAAATTTTCATAATACAAACAAGAATAATTGGGTTTTGGATGATGAATATGAAGAAGATGGACAACAAACTAAAGAAAAGAAAGTCGTTGTGGACGTGGATTCGAGAACAGTTGCAGATGATGCTGGGTTTTCTATGCAAGCTAAGGAGTTAAGCAAAATTAAAAATAGAGTTGGTTATGAGGATTGGACTGTGGTAACACACAAGACACTTTGATTCGTGCCAATGAGCCTAACATTGCGACGCAGCAAGGTGTTCAATCAAATTCCTCAAAGGACATCCTTTGTCCTAACTCTTTTGCTACTCTTTCGGTTAGAGAGGAAAAACTAGCCTAGTCTGGGCAGTCCTAAACTTCATGTTGCACATCCCGAATTGGCAAACATGCTAATTCAACAGCATGCTGCTAGTTTGGTTTGTCCCATCGCAGTTTTGAAGTCCTTAATGGATACTTTGAACACTTCAATGAATGAGGTGCCAACACAATCTGTGGAGTTGTTTGGTGAGCTACAATATGACTCTCAAGAGGAGAGCGAGGAAGAAGAGAAGTTAATAAAGGATCTCAAGAGTAAGAAAGAACAGTCTGGTGCAGAGAAAGTTACAGTTGAGAAAATGCCTTCAGGAGGTATGAAAGGGAAAATGGAGGGTGAGCAAAACAAGAGGAATATTAGCGCAAAAAATCAAAAGAAGGATCCCAAAAAAGCTTTCAAACAGAATATTAATGTTTAAGTGTCTTAGTTGGAACATTAGAGGAATGAACTCTCAGGCTGCAACTGAGAGGCTGAAATATATGATCAAAGAGTACAAAATTCCTTTGGTTGCTCTTCAGGAACCTTTCATAAAGGAATCAAAAATTGAAAGCTACAAATACAATCTTTGAATGCATGGGGCCTATGCTAATAATAGTAACAAAATCTGGATCTTTTGGGGTAATGATATTGATTGTTCCATTTATTGCTCAGAAGACCAAATGGTGACTTGCAAAGTGGTTCTGAACTCTTCCCAACAGGTATTTATTTCAGTAGTATATGCTAAATCAAGAACAGCTGGTAGAGAGGCCCTTTGGAGATATATGCGAGTAATTGCTTCTACAATCAATGAACCATGGGCTATCTGTGGTGATTTTAATAGTATTCTATCTACTGATGAGAAAATGGGAGGTAGACCTCACAGTGTGAAAAAAAGTTTGCCATTCATGGAGTGTTTGCAAGATTGTGGTTTAAAAGATAATGGATTCTCGGGGAATATTTTCACTTGGTCGAATGAAAGAAAGGGCGAAGAAGTGATATGGAAAACATTAGATAGGATGATCAGCAATGAAAAATGGTCTGAGGCTTTTGAAATTTCGGATGTTATTCACTTACCAGGAGTTAGCTCAGATCACTGCCCCCTTTTAATAACTGGCAAGAATTCTAGTCAATCATATGTGAAGTACTTCAGATTCCTGAACTTCTGGACCGAAATAGAAGGATACCAGGAGATTGTAAAAGACCACTGGTTTTCCCAGACAAGTGGCAACATATTTTGGGAAATTCAACAGAAACTTAAAAATACTAGCAAAGCCTTAGGAGATTGGTCCAAGAATAAAGTAGGCAACATCTTTGATAAAATACAGCAGCTTGAGGAGGGAGTAATGAAGGCTGAAGAGAAATACATGGAGAGTATGGAACAAGAGGATAGAATAAGCATGAACAAAGCTAAGGCAGACCTGATATTACAGCATAAACATGTGGATAGCTTTTGGAGACAAAAAGCAAATCTGAAATGGAATTTAGAAGGAGATGAAAACACCAAATTTTTTCATTCTGTGGTGAAGGGCAGAAGGAAGTATCTTCATATCAATAGAATCTGTGATAATGGAGTATGGATTGAAGGGGAAGAGGAGATTGGCAATGCTGCAGTTCAGTTTTATCAGAATCTTTTTTCACAGCAGGACAACTATATTGACCTTGATATCCTTAAACATGTTCCTATTGGCATTAATTCTGTTGATAATGAATTTTTATCAAAAAACCCCTCTGAAGAGGAGGTTAAAAGTGTTGTTTTTGACATTAATCCAAACAGCTCAGCTGGCCCTGATGGATTCAGTGGTCTTTTCTTTCAAAAATCTTGGGACATTGTAGGAAGTGACATTATTAAATTGGTTAGAGCTGTTTTTAATGGCAAACAAATCCCAAGATATTTTACTAATACTTGTTTGATATTACTACCTAAGATTGATGCTCCTCAAACCTTTTCCGACTTTAGGCCTATCAGTCTTAGCAATGTCACTCAAAAAATTATTTCAAAAGTTTTTTCTGAAAGGCTTTCTACAATTATTCCAAAGATTATCTCCTCAAATCAAAGTGGTTTTATTAAAGGAAGGGCAATTGGTGAAAATGTCCTGTTAGCACAGGAAATTATTCATGACATGAAGCGACAGAATAATGGGGGTAATGTTGCTTTTAAAATTGATATGAATAAGGCTTATGACAGACTCTCCTGGTATTTTTTATGCGCTGTCATGAGGAAAATGGGATTTGATGAAAAAGTGATTTTCATTATTTGGAATATGCTTGCTAACAATTGGTATAGTGTGGTTGTTAATGGGAAGAGGCATGGATTTTTCAAGTCTGAAAGGGGGGTGAAACAAGGCGACCCTATTTCACCTGCTTTATTTATAATTGCTGCAGAATCTTTATCTTGCATGTTAAATGAACTGTATAATAATCCAAGGTTCAGAGGCTTCACTATGCAAGCAGCTGGACCTAAAATCAATCACTTAGCTTATGCTGATGACTTGATAATTTTTTGTGCAGGAAAAACTAAGACTTTGAATCTAATTATGAAGGTTCTTGAGGATTATTCCACTAATTCTGGACAGAAGATCAATGGAGATAAAAGCTGTTTTATAATGGATAAGAAGACTTCTAACAAGAGGAGCAGAATTGTGAAGAATATTCTTCAAGTTCAAAGGCAAGAGTTTCCAATTACCTACTTAGGATGCCCTTTATTTCAAGGAAGAAAGCTTATTCAATATTTTGCTGATATGGCAACCAAGATTATCAAGAAGGTAAATTCTTGGAATTATGGCAGATTATCAACAGGAGGGAATTTTTTTTTTATTAAACATGTGCTTTTAGCTATGCCTGTGCATCTTCTGGCCATTTGTAAACCTCCTAAAACTATTTTCAAACAAATGGAGCAAATGTTTGCTAACTTTTTATGGGGAAACAATGAAGGCAAGAATAAGTATCACTAGGCTAAATGGTCCAGTTTATGTATGCCTACTTTAGAAGGTGGTATTGGTATAAGGTCCCTGCAGGATGTTTCAGAATCGTTCTCTGCCAAGTTGTGGTGGCAATTCAGAACAAATGAGTCATTGTGGGCAGAATTTTTGAAGGCCAAATATGCTAGAAGAATTCATCCAGTGGCTAGGAAATGGAGTTACTCACAATCTCATAATTGGAGAAGGATGATGGAGATTAAAAAGAAAATTGATCATCTTATATTATGGAGAATCAACAAAGGAAATGCAAGTTTTTGGTGGGATAATTGGTCTGGTTTGGGGGACCTAGCCCAGTTTGGTGATGCTAAAACTTCGGTAAGAGGCACTGTGGCTGAATATATTGTAGATGGAACCTGGAACGTGGAAAATCTCAAGAGAAAGCTGCCTGAGCATATTGTACACCAAATCAGAGGAGTTACTATTAACTCTCCCAGTCTAAACGACAATCCTATTTAGACAGTTACAACAGATGGGAGATTTAATTGTAAATCGGCCTGGAATACTGTGAGAAGGGCTCAGAATCCCTCTTTGATCAATAAAATGATGTGGCACAAAAAATCTCCATTCAAGGTTTCTTTTTTCCTATGGAAAGTTTTTAAAAATAAAGTTGTTGTTGACTTATATTTGAGGAGATTCAATGTGCATCTCCCTTCTATGTGTGCTTGTTGTATTAGTCATAATCAAGAAGATGTGGAACATCTATTTTATAAAAGCAATATTAGTCAACAAGTATGGAGTCACTTCAAACAATGGTTTGGGATTTTTCAGAATTCAAACAGCTTAAGACACCAGGTCATTAACTGGTGGCTTACTAAAGGCAAGAATCCTATCCAAAGTATGGTCCTTCAAGTACTACCTGGGATTATCATCTGGCAGATATGGATTAGCAGGTGCAAAGTAAGGTTTGAGGATAAAAAGATGTCTTTTCAAAAGATCAAGCTTGGAATATACCAACAGCTTGTGATGGTAACTCACAAACAGTTCCAAAATGTGGACCCTTACATAAGTTGGATGCAATTCATCAAGATCATAGAACAGGCCAAAACATGTATCAAATCCTTCCCTGTTAAGTGATCTTTTCCTACTGATGGTTGCGTGAAATTAAACACGGATGGGTGCTCAAAAGGAAATCCAGGTAATAGTGGAGGTGGAGGTGTAATAAGGAATAACAGAGGCTTTCTGATTGCTGCAGATGGAATAAATATTGGAATTACTACCAACAATGTGGCAGAGGCTTTAGCTATGGAGATTGGAATTGATTGGTGCACGCAAAATGGATATAAATGCTTAGATATAGAAAGTGACTCAAAGCTGTTAGTAGATTGGATAATGGATGAATACAACCCCCCATGGAACATCATGGACACTATTTTAGATATCAAAAAACTCCTGGAACAGGCTGATAGATGGAGCATAGCTCATTGTTATAGGGAAGGCAACAGAGTGGCTGACAGTTTGTCTAACTGGGGATTAAACTGAAACTCGATCACTTGGATAACTGAATTTCATAATCTTCCCAAAGAAGTGAAAGAAGAAATGAATATGGATAGAATGCAGATTCCAACATTCCGGAATAATATTAGTTCAAACTGTTGTAATATAGATAAAAGGTTAGATAAGATTTATTCTTTTGATGTTCCTTAATGCCTTATGGATAGATGAAGAGGTTCTACTTTTCCTGTAACATCCTTTTGTAAGCTTATCAGAAATCCTACAATTCCCTTAGTATGGGGATGTCCATACAATGTAGGTACAAGGAGGTTGATCTCCTTTGTTTTGTGCTTTGATGAAATCAATAAAGTAGCCACTCAATTAGAGTGGTTGATTGATATATATATATAAAAAAAAAAACTACAATATGACTCTGGACAACAACTAATCTCTACGGGGAATGACCGCAATTTGGATAGAATGGTCGCCTCTACTCCAGTGCACTCAATCAACAACTTTAACGCTAAGAGTGGCCAAAACGGTGGTAAGAGTGCGAAGAGTTGGGCCGATATGATGGAGGAGGAGGAGGAAGTTATATCCCCTCGATCGACCAAGCTCGATCGGTTTTATTGAAAAAATTGGAATCAAACCAATTGAGTCGGTTGGTTTTTGTCAGATTTTTAGTAGTGTTTTTTGATAGTAACCATTTGTTTTTTAAGTCAATTCTTTTAGTTGGGCTAAAGATATTCTACTTTAACAAACTTAAGATATTAAAAATGCTTAAGGTTACAGTAGACATGCTTTCATAGATTAGGGACAATTTTGACTAAAACCTCGACAAAAAGATCATAAGAGGAAATTAATGATTATTTTATGTTGTCCTATTATCATTTTCAGTTAACTCTTAACCGCAAGCAAATGCTTGAGATATCCCAAGTAAATATCTCCACTTCAATGGTGCTTCAACTGCCATTCCCACCCCTCTCTTCTTCCTCATTGTTATCCCCTTCACACTGAAAATTTTGCTCTATTCAACTCCTCCCTTTCTCACCTAGCCTTCTATGCATAAACAACTTTCCTCAAATTTGCAAAATTTTCGCTATAAAAAGAGTAACAAAAGCAGAAACAGTTCTTTGGGACCTTTATTTGTGAATCATGAAGAAAGTGTCACTTCTACTGTTACTCAAGAACATGATGATGACCCAGATCCTGAATCCCTTGAATATGTTTCTCAAATTAAACACGTTAGTCTTTTTATTTTACTTAATTGTCTTGTTATACTTGTGGGTTTCCTGATATTACGGGGCGTTTAGTAGCTGATTAGAGTTATATAGATATTAGTAATGCAGAGATTAATTGTGAGTAAATTTATGTATTGTTTAATGGAGGGATTAGTTATGCAGGGTTTAGTTATTCATGTACTTAGTTATTCCATCGTCTTTGCTGCATAAAATAATGTACCTAAATTTCCTCATAACTAATACGTGTATTAGTTATGCAGGTTTTTAAATTGTAAATCAAACACCATTAATTTTATATATGACTAACTTACCTCCTAATCAGCTATTAAATGTGATATTACTTATGCAGGATTTAATACATGAATAATTTGCCTCCTAACTAGCTACCAAATGACCCCTAGGGTTCAAAATTGTACTCCATCCGTTTCAATTTAAGTGTCTTAGTTTGACCAGGCATGAAGTTTAAGAAATAAAAAGAGATTTTGAATCTTGTGATTTCAAAATAAAGATGTGTATAATGTATTAAAATGTCTTTTGAATCTTGTAGTTCTAAACTTGTCATATACGATATTTGGATTGTCAAAGAAGCATTCGTTTTTGGACTGACCAAAAAAAAAAAACACTAAAATTTGCAAATTTTCCGCTTTAAAAATCATAGCAGTTCTATGGGGCCTTTATTTGTGAATAAGGAAGATACCCAATTGACCAATGAGGAAGAAAGTGTTATTTCTACTGCTACTCAAGAAGATGGTGATGATGATGATGACGATGACCAAGATCCTGAATCACTAGAATATGTTTCTCAAATTAAACGAATTTAGTTTTTTTTTTTTTTTTTTACACCTTGATTTACAGAAAAAGTATAAGATGAGGAGGATTATATCTCGTTTGGTTAAAGCATGGTGGAGAAAGGGCAAAGCAATTATTGCTTTGCCCAAATCGATTGAACAGCACTGCAACAAAGCAGTTGTACACTGCAATTTTGCCATTTTTGGCCGATGACGATGAGAGAGAAAGAGAGAACTGTGGCGCCGCCTAGGGTTTCTCTCTTGAAACCCTTCTACACACACACACAAGACCATCGGGATATGTTTGTGTGTAATGTGTGTATATGTTTGTGTATAATTGGGGTTGGGTCGGGTCTTGGTCCGAATGGACTGGGCTCGGTCCTAAAAAAAAAAAAGGAAATCTACATGACATAACTAACTCTAGTACATATTTAGATTTAGTAACTATAGTTTAGATTAATTACATCCAATAGCGAAGAGTAATATGTTAAATATAATTAATAGCTACATATCTATTTAAAGTAGAATACTTTATTATTACTGCCAATCCAATCACTACGCCACTGCCCTCCCATCTCTCTCTCTCCCCCTCTTTCCCGCGTTGCTCCAGCAAGGAGTTCTAGCTCCGGTGAACCGGAGCAGCCATGCCCACGACGACCCAAAACATGAACACCACCACTGTACAACCCCCCATGAACTCCACACCACCGCCACTGCCAACCCCTTCCTCTTTTCCCTTTCTTCTCCGGCGTCTTCTTCTTAGATCTGAGTTTTTGTCATCTTTTCCGGCGTCTTCTCCGTTTTGCTATTCATCGTTGACACTATGTTGCTCGTCCTTTTGTTATTTTCTTTCTCAGCCATCGGACTTTTCCAGCTCTGACCGAAAGTATATTTTCCAGATCTGACCAGAAAATAAAATACACTGTATTTTCTAGATCTGATCGAAAAATACACAGATCTGACCGGAAGTGTATTTTCCAGACTGTATTTTCTAGATCTGATCGGAAAATACACAGTTCTGACCGGAAGTGTATTTTCCAGATCTGACCGAAAAATACACTGTATTTTTTGTATACATACAGTGTATAAAGTGTTTTTCGCCTCTATTTTGAAGAAGATCTTTTTGTATACAAATGAATACAGTGAATTTGAAGTGTATACAAATGAATACAGTGAATTTTATTTCTTGTATTTAGTATTTGAGTATATTCGTTAATTTTTTTAGTGCAAAATCAGTGTTTAGGGGTGTATTTTGAAGGATATTTTTTTGTATACAACTGATTTTAAATATAATAAAGTGAATACAGTGTAAAAGTAGCTACAAATGAATACAGTTGAGTTGAATACATTTGACTTAGATACAACTTAGCTGAATAAATCTGACTTGAATATAGCGAAATCTGACTCAGCCGAATTTTGAATACAATCTACTGTAGCGCGTGAATACAATCTACTGTAGCTACAAAATGTAATTAGCTAAAGTGTAGCTATGCCTACAAAAAAAAAAAAAAACTCAAAATGTAGTCATTTATGTAAGTTCCCAAAAAAAAGGGCAACTTACACAAATGACTACATTTTGTATTTGTTTTTTAGGCATAGCTACACTTTTGCTAATTACATTTCGTAACTACAGTAGATTGTATTCGCGCGTTACAGTAGATTGTATTAAAAGAATAGGTTGAGTCAGATTTCGCTGTATTGATAAAACGACATGAATACAGCTAGTAAAAAAATGTATTCAAAATTCTTTTCATTGTATTCAAGTCGGATGTATTCAGCTGTATTCACGTCAAATGTTTTCAACTCAGTTGTATTCATTCGTAGCTACTTTTACATTGTATTCAATTTATTTAAAAATCGGTTGTATTCAACCAACATAAAATACAACAAAAACATTGTATTCAACTTATTGTATTTTAAATTCGATTGTATTCAAATAACATAAATAAAGTTAGATAGATTCAACTGTAATAGATACTCTAAAAAATTGAATACAATCTAAAAATTCAACGAATAAACTTAAATAGTGAATACAAAAAAGTAACAAATACAATGAACATGACCGGAAGAAGACGACTTAGATTTGAGCTCCGACAGACAGTGAATACAAAAAAAATAAAAAATAATGAATACAATGCTTTGAATCTCCGTCGAAGTAACGATGAAATCCCAATTCCATTCACACAATGATTTGAATCTCCGGCGGGCAGTGGAAGCTCAGATCTAGAGGCTTTCCGGAGACGGGAGAACAACGCAAAAAGATTAAAAGCTTCAATCATTAGTTTTAGCATTAACTCTTCCTTTAAATTAAACCAAATCAAATTAAGTAATAATTAAAGTAATTGTAAAGAAGAAGCTTTCCTGTAACGTGTCTCTACTTAAGGTATTTCCATTGTTGTGGTTAAACAGCATAACAGAGACGGTGGCTGGCAGTGTGGTGGTTGTTGTGCCATCTCCGGCGATGGCGTAACAGATCTGGAGGTGTTGTTTTGTTGTTGTTGTGGTTCTCCAGAGACGGAGTCATCGGCGGTGAAAGGCAGTGAACGGGCGTTCGCCGGAGCTCCGGAGCCAAAGCAGTGAAGATAAAATAAATTTATAAATAATAAAAATAAAGTATTTTATTTTAAATATATATATAGCTATTAATTGTATTTAACATATTACTCTTAGTTATAGGATGTAGTTAATTTAAATTATAACTACTAAATATAATTACCTACTAGTGTTTGTCACACCATGTAGATGTCCCAAAAAAAAGTCTGGGCCCAAACACAAGTATATGTATGTGTGTATACACATGTATATATACACATACATATATATACAAAGGGACAATTTTGTCAGAACGTGGCCACTAGTTAATTTAACAAATAGTTGAATTAAAAGTATGGAAACTAATTAAGCATTTTAATTATAGCCAAGTTAAAAGTAGAAAATAATTAGCTCTTTTCAAATACGACCAAATGCATAAAACAAATTGATTATTTCAATTATAACCCTAATTAACACATTGCAAGCAATTGTCTATTTCAATTATAGCCACAATTGACTCATGCAATTAACAGAAATTCAATTGTAATCAATTTGAAAATAATATGCAATTACGGACCAAATAAATCATAAAATTGAGACGTACTTGATTATCTATTTAATTAATCAATTTTCTTGATTTAACGGAGTAAAATATTTAATTAATCAATTTTCTTGATTTAACGGAGTAAAATATTTGTCAAGTTTGATATTAATAGTTCAAACAATTAATTAAATAATTTTTAAAACTATTTTTGAATTAAACTTGACAAATACACTTGAGATTTATAGGAAAATATGCAAAGTATTTAAAATATATATTTGAAAATAATTTTCCAAATGAAATGGCAAAATGTTGTCGGAATAATTTTGTAAAAATCATTTTTGATTTGTAAAATGCATATTTCACTCCGTTTGAGATTCAAGAACTCCGAATAATTAAAAAATATTATTGGAGAGCCAAAATTAGGTATCAACAACGAGTTACCGAGATCTTCATTTTCTTGGTTGCGGTGAAACTGGTACATGTGATCATGGATCCACCAAAATTCATGTTGATAACATGCGGAGGGGCATCCGGAGTGCTCTTCCCCTCTGCATGTCCAGCTCTCTCGTATTTGTTCCTTGCCCTTTCGCTTAAGAATTCCCAGATATGTCGGAAATCCGTCATCTTGTGCCCGTGAGTGCTATGAAAATCGCACCATACGGATTGATCCCTAGTGTTAGGATTAGATCGTAAAGGTTTAAGAGGGTGTGACGTCGGATGGGTCCTTAACACAACCACCATTTGCATTTCATCAATGGTAAAGTTATAGTCAGCAAGTTTCGGATGTTCCGTCCCTTTTTTAAAGGAACCGAGAGAACTGCCCTTGTCTGGCTCTGCAAACCACGATTATTCTTACTGTGATTTCCCTTCTTGTTTGCATTCAGCTTCTCCAACGATCGGCGAGAGGATAAGGGTGGCAGTGATTCTTCGAAGAACTCTGATCTAGCCCAAAGCCCTTTTCCGTCTTACCGGGGAGTTCTCAGCGGGAGTCGCCAGCAGGTCGTCCTCCATCCGGATTTTCGACTCATACCTATTATGAATATCTTCCCAGGTCGTAGCCTGAAACTCGAGGAGATTTTCTTTGAGTTTCTGAGAGGCATTCGAACTTAAGGGATTCAGGCCCTTGGTAACAGCCTCGACAATCCACTCATCCGGGACTGTCGGTAAAAACATGCGTTCCTTCTGGAATCGGGTAACGAAATCCCGAAGACGTCTCCTTGAGAGATGCGGAAGATATTCACTTTCCTGGTTTTCACCTTTCGAGCATTTGCGTGCACTTTGATGAACATGTCGACCAGTATGGAGAATAAGCCGATTGAATGCTCAGGCAGCAGGGAATACCATGTTAGAGCGCCCCCTCGCCCCTCCAGCCGCAAGGGTTTCTCCGAACTTATTAATCAAGATCGACTCGATTTCGTTAAATCATTTCCTTTGACCGCCATAGTATAGGCCATAATATGCTCCTGCGGGTATGTTGTCCCATCATATTTGGGGACATCTTGCATCTTGACTCTCTTCGGGATCAACTCTGGAGGGGCCTTTGGTTTGTACGTCATTTGGATATACTTCTTTGCGATCGGACCTTCAATAACCGAGGGAACCCTTGGTATTTGGCTCAGACGCCTCGAAAATTCCTTAAATTTTTTTCAGCTTCTTTGGCGGTCTGGTCCACTTTTTCGGTAATCTCCTTCATGAATTGCAGGACCTGTTCTTGGAAAGGATCCTCCGGGGCGGACTCACCTCCTGATGCATCTCCATTTCTCGCCTTTGTATGCCCGCTGCCATTAGTGATGTGCCTATTGGTTGGGGTCAAAGGTATCCCACTGGGAGTTGCGACTCTAGCAGTAGGGTTGGACGCAAGTGCAGCGATGACGTGTTCCATTTCTACCCTCAAAGTGTGATTTTTCTCCCTTAAGATCTGCATCGCCTGGAGGGAGGGAGGGGGTTTCATCGGTAGGAGTTTGGTCCTCTTTAGATTGATGGGTACGTAGGAATGCCTCTTGATGTTACCTCGTCTGTGTTCTGGGTTGACGGATCTGCTGCAAGATCATGAAGGGCAATCCATCCGGGCCAATCTGAACATTGCCCGTAACGTTTCCAACGTTTGTGTTAACTCCACAACAGCTCTGGCCCCACGGTGGGTGCCAAACCATTTACTTGGAAATTAATTTAGTTGAATTTGTGTACGTGGTCAAGGGCACGTGGACCAAAGTGACAGAAAAGCAATGTAATTTGCAGTTAAAATTAGTATAAATACGTTTATATCAGTTTTGGAAATTTCAAAAATAAAACATAATAGTTTCGTTAATTGGATTACTTTTGTCAAAAAATCCTTGCTCCCGCTGTCTCATATTAATTGTCCACATTACTAAAAGTATCTGTCTCAAAATAATTGTTCATTTACAAAATCAAGATAGAATTAATTATAGTTTTCCTGTTTTATCCTTAACATTAATTGCTTTTTATTGTAATCAATATTGATTAGAGTGCATTTAATTGAAGAGAAATAAGGGTAGTGTAGTAAAAATACACCTTTATTTATGATTTCTTAAGAAGTGTGTAAAAGAAAAAATAAACAAATAATATGGAACGGAAGGAGTATTTTGGTACTACTTTGTTTTGCTTAAGACACTTATTTTGGTACGGAGGGATTTAGGAAGATTTTAAAACGTCGAACATAAACAAACACGGGACCAAGGAGTGACCAAAAGACCATTCCCTATAATGAATATTTAATTGTTGTCCTATTATCCTTTTCAGTTAACTCATAACCGCAACCATATGCTTTATCCCAAGTAAAGTAAATATCCTCACTTCCAATGGCGCTTCAACTGCCATTCCCACCTCTCTCTTCTTCCTCATTGTTATCCTCTTCACCCTGCAAAATTTGCTCTATTCCCTTCTTACCCTCTGCTCATAAACACCTTTCCTCTTCCTTGAATTTGCAAAAAATTCAGTTTAAAAGTAGTAGTAGTAGAGGAAGAATCAGTTCTTTGTGGCCTTTATTTGTGAGCAATGAAGAAGCTAGTGTCACTTCCACTGTCAGTCAAGAAGATGATGATGATGATGATGATTATGAACCAGATCCTGAATCACTTGAATACGTTTCTCAAATTAAACGAGTTAGTCTTTTTTTCTTTTTTTTGCTTTTACCTGATTGTCTTGTTATACTTGTGAGGTTTACTGATGTATGTAGGGGTCATTTGATAGCTAGTTAGAGTTATGCAGGTATTAGTAATGAAGTTATTAGTCATGAGTGAATAATTAATACACGAATAATTAAACCCTGCATAACTAATTTCTGTATAAAATAATACTCCCTCCTTCCCAAGTTAAGTGTATTAGTTTGACATGACATGGAGTTTAAGAAATAAATGGACACTTTTAAATCTTGTGGTCTTAAATTAGAGATATGTGTAATACTTTAAATCTTTAAATCTTTAAATTAGAGATATGTGTAATACTTTAAATCTTGTGGTCTTAAATTTGCCATGTAAAATGTTTGAATTGTCAACATACTAAGAGCCTGTTTGGATGGGCTTATTTTAAGTAGCTTATAAGCTGTTTTCAGCTTATAAGCTGCTTTAGATAAAGCTAAATCAAACGGGCCCAATTATTTTTTTGAGCTCATTTTAAGCACAAAATGACTTTAAGGTGGCCAGCCAGACACTCAAAAAAACTAAAAACAGCTTATAAGCAACTTATAAGCCAATCCAAACGGACAATAAATATAGATAGAAACACTCTTTTTGGGACAGACCACAAAGGAAAGTAAGACACTTAAATCGGAATGGGGGAGGAGATAGATTTTCTCATAACTTATACAAGTCTCTAAATTACAACCAAACACCATATTAATTTTATACATGACTAACTTACCTTTAGGATTTAATACGTGAATAACTTGCCTCCTAACTAACTACCAAACGACCCCGTAGGGTTCAAAATTGTACTCCCTCCGTCCAAATTTAAGTGTCTTAGTTTGACTGGACATAAAGTTTAAGAAATAAAAAGACGCTTTTGAATCTTGTGGTTCTAAATTAAAGATGTGTGTGATGTATTAAAATGTCCTTTGAATCTTGTGCTTCTAAATTTACCAAGTGGGATGGTTGAAATGTCAATTTAATAAATATAGAAAGAAGCAATCTTTTTGGGACATACCACAAAGGGAAGTAAAACATTAAAATTTGCAAAATTTCCACTTTATGAATAGTAGCAGTTCTATGGGGCCTTTATTTGTGAATAAGGAAGATACCAATTGAGCAATGAGGAAGAAAGTGTTATTTCTACTGTTACTCAAGAAGATGATGATGACCTAGATCCTGAATCCCTTGTATATGTTTCTCAAATTAAAAGAGTTTAGTCCTTTTTAATTTTTTGCATTTACCCAATTCTGTTACTCCCTCCATCTCAATTTATCTGACGCTGTTTGACATGACACAATGTTTAAGAAAAAAGAAGACTTTTGAAATGTGTGGTTTGAAACATATCTTATAAATTTGTGTGGCTATAAATAGTTTTATTAAGGGTAAAAAGGAGAATTTAAAGTAAAGTTGTTTCTAATTATAGTATAGTGACGTTTTTTTTGGCACAAACTAAAAAGAAAAAGGTGCTACATAAATTGGGAAAGATGGAATATTATACTTGTGACATGGGTTGTGCGGTTTTCTAATCATAGTGAGGTGACATTCACAATCGTGTATTTTATTGTAGGCTTTGGAGCTTCTCAAGAGGAATCGGGATATGCTGTTTGGTGAGGTATGGATTTATTTTCAGTCATTTTTCTTCTACTGAGCCCTTATAAGGTTGCATCTTTATTTTAATATTTTGGATTTTCCACCTGTTTATGTTCTCAGTTTATTTCAAAAGGTCACTGTGTTTGCACATTTTCATCTCTCTTTACCTATTGTTATCTGAAAGATGTTGGTGCCTCTCCCTTTTTAGTACCATATTGATTGTCTTAGCTAGGATTATAGCTTGTGTGGCCAAGCTAACAAAATTTGCTTATTTTGAAAAGTGATTTTTGTCAGAAATGCTTTTCCGAAAGTATTTCTGGAGAGCAGCAGTTCGTGTTTAGCTAATCAATTTGAAGAACACTTTTGCCAATATTAGAGCAGTAATTTGTGCTTGGCCAAGTTTCAAAAGTTCTTTCTTGGGAAAAGCGATTGTTTTAGCTTCCGGAAAACAACTTCCTCTACGACTCAAAAACACTTTAACTTTTCCCTAAAAGCTTGGTCAAACACCTCAACTTTATAAAATAAACACATTTAGCTACCCAGAAGTTTGGCTAACAGGCTATAAAACTTATTACATTAGGTCCCCTTTTCACAGAATAAGTGTGAGATTTAGAGAGTTGTAGTTTAAAGAATCTTAATGTGCTTAATTTTCCCTTGAAGACAAATTATTTAGTATTGAAATGAAATTTACCTGAATTAAGTGGAAAGGATACTGAAAGATTCTCATAGTCAATCCCAACTAATTTGGGATTGAGGAATAGTTGATAGACTGTTTTAGTTAACTAGCTCAACGGGTTATTTAAATGTCGAATTGTTTCTAAATTGACTAACTCCTTTGGGTTTATTACAGGTTAAGCTGACTATAATGATTGAAGACCCCAGGGACGTCGAGCGGAAGCGGCTGCTTGGCATTGACGATGAAAATGCTCCAACTAGGGATGAATTAGCTGCCTGTTTAGAAGAAGTAAGTATTTTCTCCACAAATGCTTCAAATCAATGCCGACCTATTTATATGGATATTTGACTGGCGGTGCTGCTCATAAAAAGGAGAAATATAGTTCATCTAATTAATATGAATAGATCATCTGCTTGAGAATGAAGCGTAATTGATAAATTGATTTACCATAAGAATAGAACATGTCAATGTGAAGTGTTTTCTCTGGTGCAATTGCAAAGGGAAGTTTGTTCTAAGTAAATATAAAAAGCTCCACACCTTTTAATGGAAGAATCTAATAAAATAGACCACAATTTAGAAGTCAGCGAAGTGCGTTTGCAATATGTTGCAACATAACATTTTAGAAGGAGTTACAGTGTGATATATTGAAGTTGACTGAGTGGGTTGTGTCCCCTGTTACGTGTACTAGGATACTAAACGTTGCAATAAGAGTCCAAAAGATGCTTTGTAGTTTTTTCTCTTGCCAAAAAAAGCTGCTGGGTAAGAAAAAGAATATAATTGCTCTTTTGTTGTTTTCAAAATTTTAGGGATTGACATCGTTTGGTGGCAAATTCCTTTTCGTTTCTAGGAAACACTTTGAAAGCAGGCCTTGATTTTGGAACAGTGAAAAAGGATGCTAACACCTGTTTTAGGAAATATTTGGTATTATATCTGCACTGAAATAGGCAGATATTTGAATCACGCTGATTACAAAGTTTGCTCAATTGAACAGAGGTTCTCACTGACAAAGCAATACCAATATGTCACGTTCTTCTGTCATTGCTTCGTATTTCTCTCCTCTTCATTTTCTCATTCATTTTCCTTTATCATGTTCTTCGTCCAACAGAACTCTTTCCCCCTTATTTTCATTTCCCTTTTTGTACTTTTTCAGTTTGAGGAAGAATGTTTTTCACCAAACGACAAGTTATAAGATGGAGAACAGTTTTATTATGAACTACTGGAACCGTCCTTTCTGCATTTGGGACCTTGTTTAATCAATAGGTTTTGGCAGCAAAAATAATCTAACACCTTGTCATCTAGTGTTAAAGCAAGTGGAGATTTTTCCTTTATAAGTGTTTTCCACTTCTGTTCTGTAAGGATTTTCTAGAGAGGTATTTCCTAAAAGTTCCGTTTGATGTTTAGGCCTTTCATATGGTATCAAAGTCTACCTTTTAAGTTTACTCTCTAACTCGTACCTTTTAAGTTTACTCTCTAACTCGTAAGTCCGTTCTCTGAACCGATTTCTCTTTACTTTTAGCTAAATTGTTTATTGTCTCTATTTATATTGTATTGCTTAGAGCTTCTCTATTTACTTAGTCCATTGAGCCAACAGGCAATAACTCCAAGAACACTTCTCAGTCCGTTGAGCTAACTCTCTCTACTCTTGGCCTTTTCTATATAGAGCCAATTCTATGGTTACATGTAGCTAAGAAAGATTCTGGTACTACTTGAAGTCTGGTAAATTAGAATCTTTATATTTAACTCTATTGCGTAAAAGATTCTTCGCATCAACTACGCAACCTACGCTTCAACTAAATACTACTTCGAAACACACTGATATTATCAAATTTTGATGAAGACTAAAAATAAATTAACACCACAAAATGCAACTACTCCACCTCAATCCCAAGTTAGCTGGGGGTCGGCTATATGAATCCTCACTATTCTATACCGGTCCCAGACAAACCTGATGTTGTTTGAGACTCATGATAATTTGGCTACCTTTACACTGGCTATCAACCTACCGCAACTTTCCTTTAGTTGAGTTTGGAATCGGCAACATGAGCAAGCTCATAGAGGCAAAGTTAAAAGGAAACTAAAACTCTTTCCTGGAAATTATATGCAATGATTTTAGACTTATGAAACTAAGCGGGCGGGGAAGGTATGACCCCTCCCCCATTGAACAAAGGGGATCCGTAGGGCGTGCTCACTCACATACTAGATAGGTGACTCGGAATTATAGTGCTAGTTCCATTCCCTCGGGGAAGAGAAAGCATGACGGATATTGAATAAAGGGACGACCGAGGGGATACTGATTTGAGGAAAGCATAAAGGAAGATGCCGAAAGGTTATGTTAAAAGAGATGGCTATGAGACTAGTGCAAACAATATGATGAAATAGTAGAGGTTTCTGGAACGCCCTTCAGATTAAAGTTTCATGAAGCATAGAAGTTGCAGTCACAGCAACTAATTCTGCAAAGTCTCATAGCCATTATTGGAGCAGTTGATCAAATTCACAACTACATCATACTACGAGATAATCATTTCCAAAGATTTCCTGTAGTATGTATGTGCATTTGTATGTGAACCTTGTGATAAGGAAAATATAAAGTGAACTACACAATATAGGTATGTGGCATTAACAATGATGTGAGAGGAGACTGAAACAAATTATTGCAGGAAAATTGTTGGTGTTGAACGTTCAAGTTGAATTTATTAAGGGTCTCATTTTAGACCCTGTTGGCAAATTTATATTTTGGCATTTGTTATTGATCCTACACTCAGATTATGCCTACTTGATGGTCTATAGGTCCATACTCCCTTAGGATTTTTCTGATAAATTACCTGTTTTTAAGAAAAAGTGTGTCTCACGGTGTGCTTGCTAGGGATAAATGCTATTAATATGTTTATAACACAATTTTACTAGTCCTAAATGTATTTAAGCTTTAGAAACAATTGATCTTTAAATATTCTATAGAAACAATTTATCCGAAATCTGTAGGATCGACTGTGCTCACTCTTTCAGAATGATGTGTAAAGAGTAGGAGAACATTCTTTTTTACCGTTTGGTATTACTCTACAACAAGCAAAGTATAGGAGCACATTCTTTTTACTTTTGGTATTACTCTAGAACAAGTAACTTAACTTACACTATTGTGCTACACAATTTACTATCATCAAATTTCTTAGTCCTTTCAGGAGAATTTAAGCACTAAACTAAAGTTGCATACAAATTCATACCTGGCTGATTGAATATATAAAGGAATATGGTGACTGCATAGGAGAAGATTATCAGAAAACAAAGACGGCATCGTTGTGAAACATTGGTTATATGTTGAGCCACATCTCAGAGCTTGGATAAATTTTGATATTTCACTGAGCAAGGGAAAGCAGCTTGCACTATTGCAAGGAAGACCATCCCGGAAGTGATAGATAAAACTGTGAGGAAGGAATCTCTGTAGTTGAGGTTTGTAAGGTCCTTATATGGGCGATTGAAGATGTTATTTGAGGTTCTGTTTGCAAAGAACAAATGTGATGGCCGTAGATGGCATTTACATGCATATTGGCTAAATACTAACAAAGATAAAATTTCAGCAGGGTAGATATATTCTAACAACAATGTGATATTTAAACTAGAAGTTTGGAGAAAAATATGAAAATGAACCTAAATAGGCAGCAGCATGTCATAAAATAAGTTATTAAGGAAATTTATCGATGTTCTCAAGGAAGATGACTTAAATGTTAACTATCGTCCACCCCATTTTATGTGGTGCAATTTGATTAGCTCTGGAGAGTGAATCAGTTAATTTGACTTAAATATTTTATTACTAATTGAAGAAATCACTGAACTACTCATTGAGATGTGTATAAAGTTTGTTCAGTATGGGAAATCTCACATCATTGTCTGAATGTGAAATTTGAAATGTGTGAATTGTACTGCAAACAAATTACTTACAGAACTGCGTCGAATATTTCATAGCATCTTGAAAAGGAAAATATGTCACGTAAAATGAGAAAGTGGAATAGCAAAGAATTTAGAAGCTCTTTTTTTTCTTGTTTCTTGTTCACCTCAATAGATTCTCAACGAGTTGTATATGCATTTATAGATCAGATTGTTCATAGTTAAATTTAAAAGAGGCATCTTTGTTGGACAAAAATACTATCTAGTGATATTCTAATGTTCCTTGATCAACATCCGGCTAAAGGATAAAGGCTTTGATTGTCTTTTGAGTGCTTATTTTTTTTTTCTTCTTATTAATGTTCCAGTCCATGATTCTAAGTATATATTTCCTACTGCCTTGCTAAATCCTTTATTATTATAATTTCTATTTGAAGATTAATGAAGGAAAAGTACCAAAAGATAAGGTTGCTCTGCAGATGCTTGCGGAAGAGATGAATTCATGGCCTAATTTGGAGGTATGATTATGACCTCAAGCATTCTTCTGGACACAACTATATAATGAAATATCAACAAGTTACTACTTTTTTTTTTTTTTTTAAACTATTCTTTTTTTAGTACTGAATCATCTAAAAATAAATGAGATGCCCTCTGAGAAGAAGTTTAATGTTTCTTTTGTTTTAAATATGGGATGTAAACTTTTTGGAGAGCAAAATCTCAAATTCACCATAAATCGAATGAGATTCCTTGATTGATTTTATACATCCCCTGGACATGTGATGTCTTTGTTGTGGCACCAATTCATCATTCAGCTAATTAGTAGTTATACTGTATTCTTGTTGGATTTAGGTTGAAGCCACAAAGCAAAATAAGAGCAGATCCCTGTATGCAAAAGCCACAGACACTGGTATTGATCCAAAAGAGGCTGCTAAGCGGCTCAAGATTGACTGGGATTCAGCAGCTGAAATTGAGGAGGCAGATAATAGTGACGAGCCAGACGTTAATCCAGCTCTGGTTAGTCAACGAAATAATGCTTAAACATTTTCTCCTGTTATCCCTTTTGTTCTGATTGTTCATTAGGCTGGCTAGGTACCATTTCTAATAATTAGCTTACAATCTCGTGGAATATGTTAAATGCACCAATTTTACATGCTCTTTTTGGATACCTGGCAAAATCTCTTTAAAAGTTTAAGTATCAGGTCATGACTAATAGCCTGTTCGGCCAAAGCTTCTGGGAAGCCAAAAGTACTTTTTTAATAAATGCTTATTTTGGAGAGTTAAGGTGTTTGGCTAAGCTTTTAGGTAAAAAAAGAAAGTGTTTTGAGTAACAGCAAAAGCTAGAAAAAATAGCTTTCCTTATAAGCACTTTTGGAACCGTAGTCAAGCACAAATTGTTGTTGTAGTATGCAGAATGTTTTTTAAATTGGTTAGACAAACACAAACTGCTACTCCCTCCGTCCTTGTTTATGTGACACTCTATCCTTTTTAGTCGGTCCCAAAAATAATGACATCTTTCCATATCTAGTAACAATTGAACTTCAAACTTCTCATGTTACCCTTAATGAAATGATTTATAGCCACAATAATTTCTACGGCTTATTTTAGACCACAAGTTTCAATAGTCTTTCTTTTTCTCTTAAACTCCGTGCACAGTCAAACATCTTCACATCAATTGGGATTGGGGGGCGGGGGGGGGGGGGGGGGGGGAGGGAATGGGGGTTACTTTCCAAAGGTACTTTTCCGAAAAGCACTTTTCAAAATAAGTAGTTTTGACAGCTTGGCCAACAGGCTATAGATCAAGTTCATCTAGTAGCTCAGAAAAGCTTTAGCTTCGTGGAAGAATATATTGCTGGTCTAAAAAAGAATCGTTACAGAGAGCTCAAATCTTTTCAGATGCATTATCATATAACTCCATCACATAGTGATTTCTGAAGATTTTCTTAACTAAAGGTTTTTGTTTTAGACAATGTGCTTGACGTAGGGACTGCATCAGGTACTTATTGAGCTAAAACTTAATCAGAAAATCCAATTGTAATTATGAAACGTCGCCAGATATGTTGCTGTCATTACCGCTTCTTTTGGAGCTGGTTCTGACGAGGGACATTTTCGTGCAGGGATACGGAGCTTTATACTTGGTCTCTGCATTTCCAGTCATCATTGGCATCTCTGTTGTGTTGATTCTCTTCTATAATTCTCTACAGTGATACAGCTTTTGGTATTTTTGCAGGGTCGGTAAATTACACGATTTGCCCTTTGAATCATACAGTAGTGGAACTTGAATATTGCTATAGAAAATTTATGTGTATCAGTTTTTATATAGAGCTCATGTATTGAGTATAAATTCTCCCCTCTCTAGGCACCAAATTCATTCTGCATATTCTTTGTGAATGAATGCGTACTTTAGCTATGTAAGTGAATCAGTTAGATCTCTTTCATATACGACGTTATCGTTTCGTCTCGTCTCTTTCTAGTGTTTAAAATGCTTGCTTTTGACCTTTCTCAATAATTGTTTGTTGTATAATTCTTTATTCAGCCGTGTGATTGCACGTTCATTTTATTAAATTTGAGTTCAAAAGTCAGGATTAAGTTGACTAAGATATAGCAACTCATGTAGTTGGGGTTCTTTTTACACTTGAAGACATAGTTTAAGAATATTTTAAGATTTGTTTTTAGTCTTTTGAGTTGATAGAGGGTTACATAAACCTTTGATGCCGGTGGAATGCTATGCCAGAAAACTGCTTAGTAGACTTATTTTTTGCTTAAGCATCCGGAATTTGAAACTCACTGACGCGATTAATTCGGATTAGCGTCAAATAAGCCTATGAAGAATAGTACAACGCTCGCTATCAAGTTCTTCATTCACATGACTGGAATCGAGACATCTGGTTAATGGTGTGGAGGGATTTTAATCATCGCATCGCACCCCTTGTTGGCAGAGGTGGAGCTATAGTGTTAGCTACGGGTTTGATAGAAGTCAGTAGCTTTGGCCAAAATTATATACCTCCTCTGTTTTAATTTATGTGAACTCATTTGACTGGGTATGGAGTTTAAGAAATAAGAGAAGACTTTTAAACTTGTGATGTTAAATGAGTTACATATATTTTGTGTGGCTATAAATTATTGCATAAAGGTGAATTTTTTCCAAATATAGAACAGGATCATTCTTTTTGGCACGGACTAATAAGAAAATAAGTTCATATAAATTGAAACGGAGAGAGTATTTGTTATAAAAAATTTACTTATATAGTCCAGAACCTATAAACCAAAAATTTTGCTTGGTAGTTGCTTAATAGAACTTGTCGTCCACTTAGTTCATGGTAAGTCAAAAGTATTGCGTAATAGATTAATGAAATTTGTTTTCCACACACGTTGGGAGAGGAAGACGTGAGAATCATAACTAAGAGATGCTAAGACATGTCCCCCACAATCTTTGGTTAATCTATGTTTAGCTTCTCCCTTAAATACATCATTCCATAATTGATGGCAACCATCTCACTCTCACTTTCAACTGCAGACTTCAAATATGCCTTCATTCATGGATCTTCAAGCATCAAATGAATTTGACTTCCCAATTTCCTTAAAGGAATCAACAAATACACATCCCAAATCTGACCTTTTAACAATTCCTCTTCCTTTACCACCCTCAAAGAAGTTCTTGAGCAACAGCCTTCCAAATTCAGCAACCTCATCACCAAGATTTGCATCAAATTCATCTAAGAAAAATTCCAAAAACCAAAACCACCAACCTTCTCCTCTCTCCAACAACCCTCTAGCTAGACAAAACTCCGTGGCATTAGCAAACCTCGAACGGTTGAAAGAAAACCACTTACGCAGGAGCAAGTCGTGCGGTGAAGGAAGATCAACCACGCCACCGGAAAAACACGTTCTTGGATTCACAAAGGTCAATAATAGTAGTGTTAAACACGTCGAGGCAAGCAAAATTAGCAAAGTACTTTATAAGTCTAGCGATGAAGATAAAGTGGAGTCTATTGATAAAAAGTTCAAATGTGGGGCTATGTGTTTGTTTATTCCTGGTTTAGGAAAAGCAAAACAAGTGAGAGCTAGGAGGGTAGAACCTGAAATAGTACATGATATTGGAGTTGGACACAATGTTTCAAGGAAAGTGTCATTGGAGAAATTTGAATGTGGATCATGGACATCATCAGCTATAATCAATGATGAAGAAAATGATGAGTCCAATCTCTTCTTTGATCTTCCAATTGAGCTCATTCAATCCACTGATGATAAGGACACTCGTTCTCCTGTAACAACAGGATTTGTTTTTGACAAGGAGCCGAAAGGGGTGTTGAAGAACAGTACCACAGCAAAAACAGATGATAGAAAATCGAACGTGGCTACACGCCAAGTTCGGTTTTCTACATCGTCCCCTGACTCGGACTCGCCCACATCCTGCATGACTCCTCGCATGCGCAAGGCTAGGGAAGATTTCAATGCCTTACTAGAAGCCCAATGTGTATGACTGGAGGCGGATCCAACCAAGGGTTTTGGGTTCACCGGTGTTTTAAGGTCGAACCCTATTTATTTGCGGGAAATAATTATAGATAGAGTTACATATATATTTCAGGACCTACTCTCTAACTCAGCCGTGGGTCTACCGGAAACAGCTTCCTTACCCCATAAAGGTAGGGGTAAGGTCTGCGTATATCCAACCCTCTCCAGACCCCACTTATGAGAATACATTATGTTGTTGTACTCTCTCAACTCAGAGTGCACGAAGTTAAAATCTGGGATCTGCCATTGTCAGCATCATGATGACTTCAAATACAATATATATATAATCTCTCATATTGTGTATTTGTATGCATTTTCTCATTTCTTGAAAAGAATCACAAGCAGTATTTTTCTGGATATTGTAGGATGATAGTGAAGGTTTATCTGTCTAAATATATGTTGGAATTTTGAGAAGATCCTTACTATGTTTAGCTAGAGTGAGAAAGAGAAAAGGAGAGATGAATTTGTAACATGATAGGAGTATTACGGAGTGTAAGCTATCAAATCTTGAAGGAATTAAAGAAACTTGTCTTCAAGTCTTGAAAATGTGAGACTCACAATGAAAGAAAAATATTCAGCACTATTAATGAAAAAAGAACGTCTACAGCAACAATTTGTAAGCAAAATTCATACCACAGGTCCAACTGTCCAAACCTCCGGGGATTAAAAAAGGCTTAGTACATTGAACAAGCTTAATAAATTGACTGCCCCTAAAATTTGCAAGCAAAATTTATTTAGACAGTCGAACGACGACTTGTTCTAATTGAGCGTCTGAATACAAGATAGTGTTGCACACTTTTGGTTCAGATTTTGGAAAAGCTCTTTTGCATGTTCTTAAGCACCCATTACTAATAATTAAACCACTTAAAATATGTACCTCCTTTAATTATACACATCAGCATCAATTAGAAAATCGATTCTAAAGTAATCTCCTTCCGCACATGATAATCGTTTTTGATTGATTCAAAAGTCGGTCGGTTTTTGCCGTGTTTTTTTTGGCTGTGTTTTAGCAAATGTCAGATGCCCTAAATACTACTATCTTATAAAAGGGAGTTAGCAGGCACGGCGTCAACACGTTTGCTTAGGCTAAGGGCATTTTGGACATTTCAAAGTTGAGTCGTAATCTTCCATACAGCACGTGTTGCTTTTAGCTGTAGACAAATAGCAAATGTACACATGTAGATAATAACAACAGTGTAAATTCTAAGGTTTCAATCTTTAATATTCTTAGCATCAAATGATTATATTTTTTGAAATTATGAATTTATATCTATTATTTATTGTAATTTTAGTGAATATTTACATATAAATTTATACTTTGTATCAAAAACCCTTGATTCAGATGAAACCGGTATCATAATTGTGGATCCTCCACTGGGCAGTAGTCCCCTGTTCGTCATATAATAAGTTTAAGTGTTTTCTGTCTGGATTTTGTGTAGATTAAAGAGAAATATTTCAGCTATACTTATTAATGGCATTAAATGGATGAAGTAATATGGTTCGAAATGCTAAATTTTCATGGCTCTTTCGCTTTAAATTGATGAATTCTTGATTTCAGTTTATAGTAACAATTGGCCAAACGAATTAAATCCCTTTTTGGTTAATGATATGTTGTGGTAAATAAAGCATAAGTCTCTACATACAGAGACATACAAATTAAAGATATAGGAAGAAACTTTTTAACATTCTTGGGTAATTTAAGAGGGTCAGTAATTACAAAGAATGTATAATCAAAATTTTAACTTATATAAAAGCATATAGTACAACTTAAAGACAAACTAATTATGTTATCAACTTTCTAATCTTATTAGGTAGTTTAAGAGGGCTAGAACTTGAAATGAATTTAAATTCACAGTTTTGAGATAATTTTTTAGAGATGAACCAAGAGTAGAGTCTGGGAATTGACAAAAAATGCTGTTTTACTGGGGTGGGAAATGTTTGAGGTTTTCCTGTTCCCTTTCCCTTGATGGAAGTTGCGGAAAATGGATGGATTTGGATGCTTTTGTTAACATTGACAGGGGCTTCCTATTTTGAGGTCAGTATAAGATATTTCCTTTTATGTCTTATTGGTCTTAACGTGCATCAACATATAAACACAAGATGGAATATGTAGAGGTTCTAGTTCTTTATGGTAGGTTGAAAAGTGATAAAAACAAGGTACACTGCAACCTTATTTTAATAAATTACGCACAATAGATGCAGTTCACCGATAGCATATGGCTATCATAGATTTTGTAGAGTTATGGATCTTTCTCTTTGTCTGGACTTATGTGATTGTGTTCTAGGGCTGATAATTGCAATGGCAAATTTTTGTTTTGGAATGGCATGTGTTTGATGACAATACTGAAGCACTTCTATATGCACGCTGAATAGCAGTTTTATCTTTTTTCTTGTGTCTGCTGAAAGCATCATAACAGTCATTAATCAGGTGTAGTGAGGTTTTGCTCATTTAAAAACTAGGTCTCTGTAAATGTCATGTTAGAATTCAAATATCCACTCTAATTATTCATTTTTCGTTTAGGTCCTTGACTCACAATATATTTCAAATTACTCTGCTTCATTCTCTAATGGCTCTAGAGAAATGGCTGCATCTGCAAAAACACTAGCTCTTAAACAGTTGTATTGCCTCACCATGGATAATAGAGAAGCTGCTTTCATAGAGTTATCATGCAGAAACAGTAAAAAAAGAGTAATTGTGGACCCTGACAGATCTTGAAACCGACCCAGTGAGACTAGCTAAAGTGATTCAGAAGGTACAAACCCCGAAATATATTTGATTGGATTCTAAGAAGAGTGGGCTCAAGAAGGAAAGATGTAGATGGTAATGTATAAAATTGGTAACATAGAATCATATGAGAATCATATGAGCCACCTCGATTACTTACTGTCACAAGCAGCAAGCTCAATGTTGCTTGGCCTTTGCGAAGTGGATAATCTTGAAGATTGGAGCTCGTCTTGCTCACTTGTTCGTGCTCGTCTTGCTCACTTGTTCGTTCTGTATCTTATCGGATTCATGGTGGTGCTGCACAAACTTCCTCAATTTCATGCACTTTTCAAAATTTCAAGTTTGTGAAAGTGTTGGATATGGAGGGACATCGTTTTTTATTGTTTCATAACTGGGCTTGTTGAGGTACTTTATAGCAAGAAATGATCGGGAGTCGATTCCATCATCCATAGTCAATTTTTGGAGCCTTGAAATCCTGATATTAGAGTTTTCGGGAGAAATAGTCATTCATTAACACTTTGAAAGATGGTTACATTGAGACATCTGCATATTTCTCACCGCTTCACTATAAATATGCAGAAGAAGTACTTGAGGAGTCCTCAGATAATTCTTCTGCATTATTTACAAGTGAAGTTGTAAGAATGTACAAATGTCTCAATTTAACCATCTTCTAAAGTGTTACGAGTGACAATATTTCTCCCAAAATTCTAATATCAGAGCTTCAAGGTTCCAAAAATTGGCTATGGTTGATGGAATTGACTTTCCTATCATTTGTTGCAATGAAATTCCTTAAGTAGATTATCTCAGTCGGGAAACACTCCAAATCCAACACTTCAACAAACTTAAAATTGTGAAAGTTCTTGAAGAAAGGCCCCCAATGAATCCTCAAAAGTCGAAAGTACAGCAATAAGAGTGCAAGACGAGCTCCATTCTTCAATATTATCCACTTCACAAAAGGACAAGCGATATCAAACTCTCAACATTTTTATGAGTAACGTCCAGGCATCAGCTGAATGGTTATCTCTTCATGTGCATTGCTCTTTTGTCCTTATACGACCCTTGACGTATCAAAATGAGATATCTTCAAGATTTCATTAATGTGTGATGGTGTGGTACATTCTATCTGATTTACAAGTCTCTTACTGCCTGTTTTCTGATGTTTTAAAAGCAATATCTTGATCTCAAACATGGAGGTGGCAGAGTTAATGTTATGTGTTCTTTGACTTTGGGCTTCTTTATGACTGTCTGGATAATGGATGGTGATATTATATACTCCATTTAGCTTTTGCATCAAATGTTTTAAATGTTGTGAAAAATTGAATTTCAATTTTAATATTGCTTTAAACAATTAAATGCAAGGCTTGCTGTATAAATAGAGATGGCTGGGATCAATTGTGGGTGATGTGATTAGTGTGTATTCCATTCAACGTGTAATTATGACTTCCTATTTCATATGGATATGTGATGTGCTGATACTTCTTCTAGTCTATGTTGCTCGGACTCGGGTGGGGGTGTCAGATACGGGTACGGATCTAGAGGTCGGATTTGTCATTATCTAAATTTTAAGATTCGTGGATATGGATACGGGTGCGCGGATTCAACAAAAAATAATTCAAAATTCTAAAAATAGGGTTTTGAAACCTAAATTATGAGATATTATGTGAAAATCTTGAGGAGAAAATATTGATCAAGAGGAGAATCTCGGAAGGAGATAAAAGGAAAAGGAGTGACATAGAAATTTCTACATACAAGTTATTCCATTTTCTTCAATTTCACCATAGCTTTTGTTTTGATTACATAATTCATTGAATCTGGCCGGAATTTCTCCCTCGATTTTGGTCAAAGTACCCAAAATTGGTTGACCAGATTGGGTACGGATCCCACACCTACACCCATGTCGTGTCAACACGGGTGCAGCACCGAAAATGAAGAGTCCGAGTAACATAGGTTCTATTACCTGTGGACGTATTCTGGTTTCTGCTAAGGATTACACCATATTTGTAAGATTTTTCAATAGTTTGTTGCTTTTCTATATTGTTGAAAGAGCTATAAGATTATCTTTTACCAACCTGATAGTGTAGAAAAAATTACACTATCAAGTTAAACTCTTTTATGGTGCCTAAGACAGAATTGAGCAAAAGGATGAAGATGTTTAGGAATAGAACCTAGCAAAAGTATGTGTGAAATACCAATGAAGCACCCAAAAACAAAAATTCTATAAATACTTTGCTCCTGCTTCTATATTGGTACTCTCTCTGTCCCAATTTATATGAAGAAGTCAGAATATGTAGCTCAACTATTCAAGGCACCTAATTTTCCGTTGAATTTGGATTGAAGTTTTTAAAAAGATATTTAAAAAAATGTACATATTGAAAAACTACATAAAATCGCTAGTATAATTCTTAAGAGTCACACATCGGCTCTTTAAGGGATGGGAGTGGTCTCTTTAATATGGTTTGGGCAATCCTCGCCTAATGAGTTAGCTTTTGGGATTGAGTTAGCTCGAAATCCATTTCTTTATCATGATATCAGAGTTAGACTCATCCCAATTCATTGTATCTGATGATGGGTCACCTGTCTTATATTGTCCACGCTGCAGTTGTCCAGTCCTGGGCGTGCGTGGGGGTGCTAGAATCTCACATCGTTTTGGGATGGGAACATGGACTCCTTACATGATCTTGGACAATCCTCTCCTCATGAGATAAATTTTGGGGTTGAGTTAAGCCCGAGATCCATTTCTTTTATCAGAGCAGGACCAATCCAATTTTCATTTCCGATGTTGGGCCTCGATATTAAATTGCTCATACACAAGATGTCCTGTCCTGGACGGGGGAGGGTGTTAAGAGTCCCACATTGGCTCTTTAAACAATGGGTGGTCTCTTTAATATGATTTGGGCAATTCTCTCCTCGTGAATTAACTTTTGGGTTGAGTTAGGCTTGAGATTCATTTCTTTATCAATAATTGTAACATTTTTTTTGTGCAGATTGCCCTTCAAAGGCATTGGTCTTTAATTTTTGCCCCTCAAATTGGTGGTCTTTAATTTTTGTCCTTTGCCTAATACCTTGAGGTTCTAGGTTCGAACCTCAGCTTAGTAAAAAAATTAAAAAAAAAAAAAATCGCAAGGCAGAAGTTTGGATTCGCAAGGCCTAACTTTGCTACGAAATTCTGCCTTACAATTTTTTTTTGTTTTACTGAGCCGGAGTTCGAACCTCAAACCTCATGATATTAGGAGAAGGGTAAAATTAAAGATCGTCAATTTGAGGGATAAAAATTAAATATCAGTGCCTTTCAAGGGTAATCGGGCAAATGACCCGTATTGTACTAGCTAATGGAGGTACTAGTTCAAAAACTATTTAATTTCAAAATGGTAAATTTCACATCAAACAGAACAGCATGAGTCATGAGATAGTAGATAAATTTGAATTATGTTATTTCTATAGAAGACTACCCTTTAACCAAAAAGTCATAACTAACGAGGAAAAGGGTATCTTTATGTCTCATCAATTGTCAATTCGTTACCGTTTTATACAAGTATAAATTACCATAATTAATCAGAACAGCCTTTTTCATAAATTCTTCTGCACATGTATCCATGTGCTCAAAATGTTTCCCACTTACTTTTATAAATAACTCCACCATTTTATTTCTTATTTTAATTTAAAAGAGGAAACACCTAACCCCAACCCCCTTACACACGCAAGTACTCTTTTCGTGCTATATTATCATTGAACTCAGTCCAGACTGGAAAGCACAATCCATTTGTAGTATTTGCTTATCATCGAGATAAAGTAGATTATATGATTTTTATTTTTATTTTATTTTTGGGTATGGTGGTGTTGAATCAGTTTGTACGGATCTTGATTATATTAACAAGTTTTTGCTACTCCCCGTAGTGCTAATATTGAATAGCTATATCTATCAAGATTTAGTCAGACAAAAAGAAATAATCTAGCATTTTTTGACGAGATTTGTAAATTCCACGGAAGCTCAATAAAATTCACAACAAAATATAATCTCGATCTTTATTCTTTACCAAATTTGGTGTGTATGTCATGTACACGGGGGACAGCTACAACTTATTATAGATAGGCATTTGAAATATTTTTAGCCGACTTCTTTGAGTTTTGCACTTAAATTCTTCAAACTTTATCTATTTCATTGTTCACTAGACCACACATTCAACTGTTAAGATATGTACAATTCGTCGCCAAGCTCAATGGCTAAATTAAGAGTTTACCAATCAAAGATCTATAAATTATAGAGACAAGAAGAGAAGAATAAGTAAGTTATAAAGGAAACAAAAGTAAAGAAGAGAACGATTGGTAAATTTATTGAGACAAACATTTATGATCTTTGTTACTCTCTTATCACTATGATTCTTTTTCTTTTTCTTCTTAAAAAATTGACAGGGTGAGTCATCATTGAGCTACCCACTGTTATGCTTAGTGTCATTATAGATTATGAATGCTCCATATGCAACCACTTCATTCCAACGGCTCCCTCGAATTTTATATTCTTTTAAGAATCTGATTAATCTACACAGACGATAAAGTTAATTTTTATACATTTTAGGTAGATTAACAAGTTATAACAGGTTTTTTAATCTACTATTATTTAGATTACTATATTAAAGTCATTGTTATAGTAACTAAATATTGTCGTAGATCCATTGTAAGTAGTACCTATGCAGAGAAATTAAACCACCCTTTAAAAGGAGATATAACCCAAAGAAAGGAAAGACATATACATGTCTACCCTGCGACAATCACACTCTGTTTTAACTTATTTGATAAGCTATATTTTTAGTATGTCTCAAAATAACGTATATTTTTTTTAATTTTAAATTTTTTAATTTATCTTTAATGAAATAGTTTACAGTCACATAAATATTTATCGCTTATTTCATATCACATGTTTCCAAAATTTTATCAGCACACAAATGATGTGACATGATTAGGGTGGGCTAACTCCAAAAAAGATGTCCACAGTTCTTATTTCTAACTATAACTCATTTACATAAAGCTTGAATCGTCAGTAATCGTGATCATAAATTTCAAACAACATCTTAAAATTTGAAATGATTCAAATTATTCACACCCTCATTTTTTTTTACATTGTCACGTTTTGCTTTTTGAGAATCATTTTGACTAACCTTCGAAGCTAAAATGAAGTAGATTAATGCTTTTTACTTTCAAATGCTAAAACTATTTAATTTCAAAATGCTTTTTACTTGTCACGTTTTGCTTTTTGAAGTTGGATTTGAAATTTGGAAAGCACTTAAAAATTTATTTTCACCTTTTTCACTTTCCGTAAATTCAAACAACCAAATATTCTTTGCAAAAACTATAACTAAACACAACTCCAATTTCAACTCCAACTTCAAAATTTCAAAAAAAGTGAAAAATATTTGATTTTCATGGCCAAACACCTACTAATTCAGTATTTTAAAATTAAAATTTAAATGTTCGAAAACTATACAAAAAATGATTTAAGTTGTAATTCTTCTCATAATATGATGAAAAAATATGTCTTAAAATATTGATCAAAGTCCATATAATTTGACTCTCGAGAAGCAAAATATGACAAGTAAAAGTGAAGGAAAGGAGTAGGTAAGTGTTAAGATTTACTTGCCGTAGCCCGTAGATATCTTTCATATTTAAGATGAGTGTACAATAAATACACTCTCAAACTCTGCCACTAAAGTATTATCAGCCAAAACTCATGGAGTAATAAATGTAAGCTATATGAGACTTGGGACCATGAAATCGCCTAAACACTTCCAAACTCACTTGTCTTATAGACGTTAGAAACTATATTAATTGAATCTACCTGTTTATTATAAAACTTGGCAGATTTTTGCCCATCTTCTATATATTTTCTCTACACATTCGAATGCCAGTTTAGGCCCACTGCCCCAGCGCACCAGTCTATTTTTCCTATTCTGTTTCACTGTCAATGTATTTAACTCTTCTTTTTCTTTCTTATTAAGGAGTATGGTTGTGAAAATCAAGTATATCTTAGTTGGATTTCGTTAAGGGTGGTACAGAGGAAAATATTTTTGATTTTACAAAAAATAAGTGGATTTCTTACTTATTTTCTTGTGTTCAGTACATAAACAAAAAATATTATCCTTAAATATTTGTATATAATCTAGACAAACACTATGAGAGGTGAGAGTGGGGTAGAGGTGCAGTAGAGGGTGGGAGGACACAATCAATATGAAATGACACTTATGGAACTTGTTTTTCGTAGTTCCATTGGAAAAGTCATTTCCTCATTTTTTTTTAGAAACTTATTTTCATATAGAAATGTTTTTCAAAATTTTAGCCAACAGAACATGAAAAGATTGAAAAATATTTTCTCAAAAATGTTTTCCTCACCGAACACACGCTAAATGCCACTACCAGTAATCCAACTAAGTTATACTCCCTCTTTCTTAATTTATTTGATATATTTTTCTTTTTTTAGTCAATTCTAAAAGGAACAAGGTCCTTTTATATTTAATTACAAAACAACTTAATTTTAAACATTAAATTTTATCTTTAATGAGATGATTTGCAGCGATAAAAATATTTATTGCTTGTCTTAAACTACAAATTTTAAACATTATTTATTTTTCTTAAATTCCGTACCTAGTTACATACTCACATAAGTAAAATACAAAAAGTATATACTACAACAATAACATACCCAGTGTACAAAGTATAGACTAATTAGTATAAAAAGCTTTATATTACTTGCACAATTTGAGCGGTTATTATAGCTTATTGCTCTATATTCTAATAATCAATTATTGATCTCGATAAGAAGAGTTAAATGTTATTATAAGCTACTCTAACCTAATTGTACAAATATTACACATATAAACTCTTTCTAATAAATGGAAGAAAAAGAGGGCCCTGAGCAATGTAAAATAGTCAATTGAACTGACTGCCCTCTGTTGAAATTATTATTATTATTATTATTATTATTATTATTATTATTATTATTATTATTATATATTTCTTTCTCTGCCCACTCAGGAAAGATTAAAATAAGTAAATTGAATTTTCCACCAAATTTGTGTCAGCATCCTAAATCTAAGCCAAGCTGTACATAATAGTTTTCACACCTCATCATGTATGGGCTCACTTGAATAGATCTACATATCTTTCATATTTCTACATTTGAGGCTACAAATTTCACACACATAGCCACAAAAAAAGACAAATAGCAAGATGATGACATAGCACAAAAAACTTCACAACACACCACGATTGAAGTACACATCAAACACCTTTTCCCAAATTAGTGACACTTTGATAAAGTATCATTATTAAGGGCCACATGCAAATTTAAGCAAAGTGACACACAAAAAAATAATTGCTCAAACTTTAATTAAGGGAATACAGTACCTTGCATACATACCAAGCCAAGAAATTGCTCGACCTTTAGCTAATAGACTTATTTTTCTTCTGTATCTTTCCTTTTCTTTTTGATTTTGTCTTTACCAATTTTAGATCTAGAATAATTTTAAAGAATTCCAATAAAGGTCCTTCTGTCATCCACCTTACTTGTTTGACTTGTCTAAACGGCAAAGGTGAAACACAACTTTGATAAATTATCCATTTGATTTGCTTTATGCCATGAAAGCAAAGTAAATCCTATCCTCATAAACAAATACTCAATTTATATGGGAATGTTTGACTGAAACGAAATTTAAGAAAAAAAAAGTAAAATTTATGATAAAAAATAAGTTAACACATACATATGACTATAAATCATTTAATTAAAAATAAAATAAAAAATTTAAAGTTAATATGTTTTAAATAAGCATGACATTTTTGGTGATTATAGATTAAAAAATAAAATACGACACATAAACTAAAATTGAAGAAGAATCTCGAGAGATATAAAAGATCTGTCGCAGCCGTACATAACTTTCATCGAGTTTTGTTTCAACAGTAAACATGCAACACATGACGCATGAGTTAAATGTACATACAAATAGTATCATAGTTGGATAAAAAAAGGATAAAAACAAAGTCGTTATGTATTGAGTTTCGAATCGTATGGCAATTGAACTTTGGTAAAAGTGTTATTGTATTAAAGAGAACAAAGAAGCACCAACCGAATCATGATCATCAAGAATCCTAGAAGAATGAATACAAAGTTAGTTGAGGTCTCTTTGGCAAAAGCACAAATGACAATCATAACTTCTCTATGTAGACAAATACAGGCCACTTCTCTGTCTACATTCTACCACTAGTTATGGTGGTGGTGGGTGGGGGGGTGGGGATGGGTGTTTGTGGGGGGAGAGGGGGGGGACCACCGACACCGACACCGACAACATTACCAAACTTCAGATTATGAAACAAAAAAGAACCAATACAATGCATTTGGGAAAAAGCTTATTACTAGTATAAATTAATAGACAAAAGAATACAAAACACAATGTAATCCTATAATATTATACCAAAACATATATCACCCGTCTCTGTTGCTCCTATACTAAATCTATCTTAAAATAACATAAAAATTTATCATACAGAAACGAACCCTCAAAGAAGAATAGATCCATCCAGCCAAAAAAAAAAATAGTTAAAAGCATCATACAATATGGACCTCACTCACTACTATTGTCTTGTTCGTTGTAGTGTAGGACCAATCATCTTGAGCTCAAATCTCTTCACAGTTCCAGCAATGTCCCTCATTGTAGTGTCCACTTGATACGGGGTCCGGTCAACGATGATCGCCGTGGAGTTGACCAGCTGCCTACATGGCTCCCGACGTTCGGCTATGGTCCCGTGATAGTGGAAATACTTGATCCGCCCTTCCGTCTTGTGGGTCGTCTTGCCTACCGTGTTCTGTGACATGTGCACGCCCGTGGCTATCACATTGCGTGGTTGCACCGCGTATTTCCTGTCCCTCCTTATTCCCCTCTTGACGTCCTTGTATACTAGCTTCTCAAATCCCCATTTTCTGTAGTCACATAAATATCAATAATCAGTCGTATTCTAAGGATTCATCATAAATTGGCTAGTCTCGTTCTTGTTCTGGTTCTGGTTCAATTGTTGAATGCACTTATTATTATCAAGCTACAATACAAAAGCATCCAACTAATCCTAGAAGACTCAAGATCTTGTCCTTATTTAACCTCCCAATTTACAATTTAGTCAACAATTTAAAATTTTAAAACAGTATTCTCAATGATTAAAGGTTTCAATAATACTATCAATCAATGCTAATTGACAAGGGCTACCTCCAAGTCACTATCAAATGAACCTCAAAGTTAGTTGATTATCGATCACACAAAAATATGAACGACACTCCATAAAACAAGCCAACTCAAATCAATAATACTTTGTAGCATTTGACCCACATTGGATTCTCACCAAGCTCTAAAGGACCTTAGCTTCCACTTGGACCACACAAGACAGATAAAAATATTCTAACCCAATGTGATAAAGTTAGTCACTAAACCCGATATGTGAATATCTCCGCATCAAATATAAAATATAATAGGTAATTTCTTTCCATTTGTCTGAGGCTTAACGAACAGAATCAGCAGATAGCTATACTAAATAATACCACACTAAAAAAGAAGTTAGTCATTAAACCCTAGTGGCATATGGACCTTCCTTCTTTGGCACCAAGCATCTCAATTATTCAACTACCAGAGACTTCACTAGAATACATGTTCAAACCCTACTTGTGGTCAGGTCAGTCTTCATCAAAGCATTTCGTTATCAACCACCAAATAACTTAAGGAGATACAAATTCAGAGCCATCAAAACAGTATTACTCCTTCAACCAATAACTTAATATTTCACCTACAATACTTAACCATTTCCTAATCATCTAATTACAGAGTTTGGAAACAACTAAGACTACAAAAGAATCACTCTATAGTATGAATTTAGGGCATGTATTAGGCAGATAAAGTCACATGAAAACATAGCCACACAGTGATTTCAGAAGTAGCTTCAACTTCACTTCTTCCAAATGCCAAATTCAACTTCATAAAGACTATGAAAAAGCAACATTACCACATTGATATTATTAATTAAGCCTAAAAGAAAAAGATTCTCTTATTGCCAATTGGTATTATTTCAAACACCCAAATTCTTCATATTCCATTTATTATTCAACACGGGTCAATTTAATGTCAGCATTGAGAATATTAGCTGTCAACTTTTGAAAAAAAAGAACGACCAAACTTTCCTAAAGAGATTCATCTTCTACTAGTACTTAGCTTAGCTAAAACAAGGCAAATATAGTTAGCCTCTCCATAATACCTCTCCATAATAGTTATTCTCTGTAATAATATTTCATTATAACAATCAAATTTCTTTTCGAACCGATATACATGTTATGCTATAGTCTCATCGTCCCGAGATTCTTGTCACGTTTCATTTTTCAAAAATGAAACTATATGAACTTTGACCAACATTTAAAGATCTATTTTTTACCATATTGATGAGAAAAATTAGTTTCCATTTAGTTTCTTAATATCTAAATTTTAATTTTAAAATGTTAAATTAATCTAATTCAATTTAAATCCGAAAATTAGTCAAATTGATGCACGAAAAGCGAAACATAAACAACTATTTCAAGATAGATGGAGTATTATATATGTTCGCTGTAACAGTATTTCGTAAAGTAGTCATAAAATATCTAGACAAAACAACAATGTTACATAGAGGTTTGACAGTAGAAAGATTAACAAAACTTCATACCTGTAAGATTTACCGCGGTCTTCTTCCAAACAGAGCTTGTTTGACATAGGCATTTGCTCAATAGTAAACTGTGTATAATCCTTTAACGAATCAACCACAGACTTAATAGTACTCTTCTTAGGCACAAAAATAAACTCATCCACATCAAAAAAGAACATCCATTTCGCTTGAAATCTATATTTATGCAAACAATCATTAACAATAAGGAACTGATTATGATAATATCCATCAAATCTTTCTTGTTCCCTAATATCTTGTAACGTAACATATCCTTTTTCTATCCATGGCTTTAACACGGCCATCAACCCTTCGTGAACACCTCCAGCATCATGTATTACAAAATGAGATTTCTCTCCAAACAAACGAACATGAAACGCTAACCATTCACGTACTCTTTGTGGACTTAAATTACCATACAAAGACGATCCACAGTAAAAGAAATCGTATTTAGGTGGTTTCTTGAAAACTGAAACAAAGTTGGTAAAATCTGTTTCATTTTCCGTTAACGCCACGACCGTGTCGGTGGTGTTGAATTTAGCATCACCACCACCGTTAGTCGTGGCGTGAACAAGAAGTTGTCCACCGTGTATGTTGTCTGCACCGACTGGGACAGGGAAAGTACAGTTTATAACTAAAACTGTATACACTCTCCCGTATCCCCAGTCGGGCAAGATTTGGGTGCCTAAAGCAGATACTTTTTTCTGACGGTCATCGTTCGGGACCCACTCACACTGGTAACTTGGTTTACCATACAAGTGTAGTGGCTTCGAAACTAAACCCATAACGGAAAAAGTGTTATATCCGCCTCTGTAAGCGGACATAAGTATAAAATTATACGCAGCAGAACCGAAAGGATTGAAAGCACGCTTAATAACTCCGTTTTCGAGTACTTTATCCTTTTCCAATGATGGCGGTGGCGGTGTAACGGTGGTGTTAATAACTGAAACAGAAGGTGGCGGTGTAAAGGTGGTGTTAATAAGTGAAACAGAAGTGTTTATAGGGTTTGTTGGAGTGGAAATACAAGTGATGAGATTTGTGGGAGTGAAAGAAAAACGAGAAGGCATGAATTGAAGAATAGTTATAAGTGAAAAAAGGAAAAGGATAGCAGTAAGGAGGAGTTTGAGTTCAGCTGCACAGTTCCAAACAACACCAACAAACATTTTCCTTTCTTTCTCCTTTGTCATTGGAAAATAGTATTACTGATACTACTAACTTTGTGAGTTTGATTTTTGGTATATATGGAAAGATTAGATGGGGGTGGGAGAGATAACAGAAATAGCAGAGAAGTACAGAGAAACAGAAATAGCAGAGAAAGAGAAGCTAACAAACAAGATTTTCTCTATTTTTTTCTTTCTGTTTTTATCTCTTTTTCCTCTTTCTGCTTTCCCAATTCAGAGACTATCTCTCTCTCTCTCTCTAATCAATTCTGCATTTTTGGAATAGGAAGAGTTGAGACTTGAGAGTTGAGAGAGGTGAGTGTTTATAATCATGTATTTATGGATTAAGTTATATTCCGTCGTCCCAAAATAGGTGTCAGTTTAATAAAAAAAGAAAATTGTCCGAAAATATGTGTCACTCTTCGGAATGATAAAAGTGCCAAGTGTTTTTAACTACTCTCTCCGTTTTAATTTATATGAACCCATTTGATTAGACACGACATTTAAGAAAGAGGGAAGACTTTTAAAACTTGTGGTTCAAAATAAGCCTTGAAAATTTGTGTGGCTGTAAATCATTCATAAAGTGAATTTGTTTCCAAATTAGGAAAGAGGTCATTCATTTTGACACGGACTAAAAACAAAATAGGTTCAAATAAATTGAAACAAAGGGAGTATGTCTTAGCGTTAAAGAGTTCTCTTTGATATTGCTTAATTCCTTTTTTTTTTAAAAAAAAAAACATCTAATAAATTAGGGCAGTCTAGCCAACTACACATTGTATTTATTGATTTCTTAAAGTGCGTAATTTTTGCTAAGGTGACACTTTTGGGACGGAGAGAATAGTAATTAAGGGATTTTTGACTATTTTATCCGTATTTATACATATTTTACTGCATATTTACTCTATTTATGTATATCTCTATCAATTAAGGTGTTTGTAGTCCTCAAAAACATCTACTATTAAAGGTAAAATGTGAAAAGAATAATTAATTTTGTCTTGAATTTCTAAATCAACAAATAATTTGAAGTAACTACTTTGGAAAGCACGATAGATAATTTGAGACAGAGAGTAGTAATTTCTTGCTTCCTCCAGCTCATAATAAGTATCAACTTAAACATTTTATTTAATCCAAGATAATGTCCACTTATATAATTGAAAGTTTTTTTTTTTACCAATTAATCTTCTCTTTATGCTTAGATTTTTGTGATGTTTAATTGAAACAAATAGTGCATTTGCTATGATTGACTTCAATTTTATAGGTTTATTTGATTGAGAAGAGTAACCAGAAGAAATAATGTGAAAAAATAAGTCAAAAAGAGGTAAAATTTATAAGTTTATTTGATTAAGAAGTAACCAGAAGAAACAGTGTGAAAAAACAAGTCAAAAAGAGGTAAAATTGAAGAAAATGGTAAAAATGATTAATAGCGCAAAAAGTGGCCATATATGAAATTTTGAAAATCTGAGCCTATTTGCTCATATTTTGATTTGGAAAAATTGAAGATATTATTTTCATCTTTGGTCATAGTTCCAAGCTTGGGGAGCTAGAGTTAATCAACCAACACCCTTCCAATAAGATTGGAGCATTTTAATAAGCAAACTCTTAATTAATCTATTATTCAATTTCTTGTTATGTATTAATAACTAAGTATGCAGTACTCTATGCCATTATTTGAATCTTGTTTATGAAAAATATTCATTGTCCAAGTTTTGGATTAAAACTCTTGTTATGCTTATATATTTGATGATTTTATTCTTAATGATGTGAGTTAATGTTTCTTAAGGGATTAACTAACCCTAGGACTTGCTCATTTACTTCAATTTGAGCTCGAGAGAGAAAAATTGAAATTGTGAAAGATTAATTAACAAGAATTTGGGGCATTAATCCTCATCTAATAATTTGAGATAGAAGAATTACTTGTATTGTGGTCATATTCAAGTGTTCTTAATGCTCTTAATTAGGCTAGAGATAGTCAATTAAATAGTCGTGTTAGTGTCTAAGAGACTAATATAGAATCATTATCCGAGGCTAATTAACATAAACTCGTTTTTATTTATTAAATCGTGAAATACATTGGGTCATTACTTGAGGGTCATTTCTGTTCTATCCATGTTTTTGACCATTGATCATTTTACTTGCTCTGTAGGTTAGTTTATATTTCCGCATTAATTATAATCTTTTCAAATCAAAATATTATCAAGTGTTTGACTTAGCTTACAAAGTGATAAATCCTTACTTGCTTGATCGGCTGGTATATTGTTCCCTGTAGGATTTAACCCCGACTCATAGTTGACTTCATTGTATTGCATATGACCGTGTACACTTTCTCACTTGAGCAGTGGATTTGGATGTTATTAATAATCAACAAGAATTACTTTTATTTTTTCAGATTTGCCCTTATTAAGTGCTAAGAGATCAGATCTCAATGTGTCAAGTTAATAGTTGGACGAATTTTAATTAATTAAGGATAGTTTCGTGAAAATACCTATTTTTTCTATGAGTTAATATTTTTTTATAGGTGTAGTAAAGGCTTAATGGACACTTATTTTGAACCGATTTTTCTTCCATTTTGGCATTAATGATAGTATGGACAAATTGTAGTTTAAGTTATCTTATTATTGCCATATAAAAATGTATTTAGAGAGGTGAGTGTCTATAGTGATCATGCATTTATGGGGATAATTTGATATGGAAAATTGAAAAAAGGTGTGATTTTATAGTAGTAATTTCATTATCTTTTTTCCATTTTGTCGTAATGATTATGATGGTATAGACAGATTTTAGTTTAAGCTATCATAGTAGTATTACCATATAAAATGTATTTAAGGGGGGTGATTTGATATGGAAAATTGACAAATTAAAGGGTGTGATTTGGTAGTAATTAATTTCATTATCTTTTTTCCATTTTGGCCTAATGATTTTATGATGGTATGGACAGATTGTAGTTTATCTTATTGTTACCATATAAAATTGAATTGAGGCGATCAGATCTATTAGTACTAGTTAAGTAAGGTAAGTATTATATTACTCTATTAAACAATTAAACAACGATCTATAAAAAGCCGTGAGTAATCTTTTGAAGTATGTTGTATTTTATTAACAATCTTTTTGAATAAACTTTTTCAGAAATTTAAGTTTGAGTACTGATAATGAAAAAAAAAAATGTTTTTTCCTTTTTACGAGCCTTATCAGAAAGCAAATTCAAATTAATCGAGCCAATAAATATCGCACACCTAATGATTATATAAAAATAATTTGAAAATACTTGCAGTTAGACTGCCATTTACTTCCTTCGATCTAAAATAAATGTCACTTTTACCAAACAAAATTGGCTCGAAAGTAGCGTCATTCCAAAAAACTAGGAAATCATTAAAAAAATTTCCAAATATACCAAGTATTTCAAAGTACCAGGAGAATAAAGGATAGATTTTAGAGAGATAAAAGGATTTTTATCCAATAATCCTTATAACCATTGTTATTAAATGAATTTTATAATATGGTGACACGGGATTAAATTAAAGATGTTGCATTTCTTTAGAGGTGCAGGAGTAATCAACCTAAAGTTGAAATGAAAAAACAATTCAAATGATAATTCTGCTAAAGGTTTGTCAAAAGAGATGGGTAAGAGGGGATTATGAGATGCTATAGGAGGAACAATAAACTAATATATTCAAGCTATAAGTTTAGGACTTTTTTGCAAATGCATTTATAAGTTTAAAATAGATAGGCTACGTACATTGAAACATATGTATTCATTCCACTGATTATTTCGCGTGATCTGCCTCCGACTATTTCATAAAAGTGATTTAAAAATAAATATTTTACCAAAGATAATGATGGTTTCAGAATAAATATTTTACCAAAGATGAATACTGAGGTAGATTTAAAAGTAAATATTTATGAAAGATATAGATGATTTAAGAATAAATATTTTACCAAAGATACGTATTCATTCCATTGATTATACATCGCATGATACTACCTCCTACTATTCCTTAAGATAGATGATTTAATATAAATTTCTTATAAAAGTTGAATACCTTAAATTGATAAAATTATTTGAACATAGATCTCTTTATAGATTGGAAAAGTTTGATCAAATCCCTATTATTGAATGCTCATTTAACTGCTATTATTATCACTTATATACACATCACCACTATTTGGATGGTCAAACATCTGCTTCATTTCTAGTTATAAGAGGCCTTTGCGTGAAGGATCTCAAGTAGACTAAAAAAACATAGATATAGTTAAGGTCATGAGAAACTGCAAAAGAGCATACGAAAACAACAGTATATCAGTGCGTAAGGAAATGCAAGATGTTTTAATAGTTATGGAGATCGTCTCCCGCTTGCCCTTGAAGTTTGTTGTTCAATGTAAAGTTATAAGCAAGAATTTTAATAGTTGCATTTCTCATTCTAAATTTGCTCAAACATTGTTCCAACATCAAAATTATTGTTCTACATAACTCATCTATTCATCAAATGATTTATTCAGAAAATTTCACGTCTCCTTAAACCCTATTTCAACCACTCACTGTGAGATGACTTTACCCAATGACGTTGTAGTTTTGGCCACCAGCAAGGGTCTAATTCTCTTTGACTTTGACGAAATTAAGGTTTACTATGTTTGAAATCCGATAACTGGAGCGCACCAATTGATATCATACCTAGAGCCTACAAATTTTGTGATGAATTGTATCCAGGTCTAACTGTTGATTATCCTAGTGTCCATGAGACGCCATCAGCCAGTGTTCATGAGACGCCGTCGGAAATAGTAAACACTCGTCATTTGTCATATATCACTTCAAAGTTGGATCATATCAGAACATTATTACCGAAGCTGTTTCAGACCAAGAAGAAGAAAGTTCAACAGAATCATGATCAGAAGAAGAAGAAAGTTTATAAGAAGAACAAAGTTTATCAGGAGAAGAAAAAGGTTAGATCAAGAATGAAAGACACAAAATGGTAGATTGGATATTCTTCAGAGAATAAATATTGTAATAGACGTGGTTTGTGCCCTTCACTAGATTTTTTTTTTTTTTTGTAGTCAAGATCCACGTGATGACTGGATTGTGAGTATTCTTAGAAATTTGTTAAAAACAAAAATTGTAGATGACTATTGTATACGGGGCTTATTCAATTTTTTATTTATTCATCAGATTTAAATCAAATGGCGGAATTTTCTTCAAGAACCAAAAAAAAAAAAAGAAGATGATTTAGCACTTATTTTAGGTAAACAATAATTGATCCAAAAAGAGAATTAAAATATTTAGTTTCTCTTTAACATGAATCAATTTAGATAGCTGAAAATTAATCAGATAGTACAAGTAAATTTGGACTAGAGGTAAATATCAATTTCTTTTTCATGTGTCAATTTTATCAAGAAACTATATTAACGCATGTGCAAGAGACAGTTTATTCAAACATGATCCCGTAACCCAAATAAAATCGATGCATACTAGGATAGAACCAAAACATGAATCAACAAACATCATTAGTAAAAGAAAAGATAGTGAATAGAAAGAACTTACACCATGGTGATTCATTGATTCAATTCTAAAGAATCCATCTAGAGGATTTATCTTCGAAAGCAGGTTCCATCATCATCGGCGTCTTCTTCATTGTTGTGAAGTCCCTTCATCTTAGCAGCAGTAGGTTGCGTTGAATTGAGAGTAAGAGGGACTGGTAAAGCATCATTATATGTAGGATGGGCAAGGGATTAGGGTTTTCTAAAAATTGTTACAAAGTTACTTAACATCTGATTTGCTCCCAACTTTAATAGAAATATCAAAATTGTGCTCCTTGTATTTTTGTGGGGTTGTACTCGTAGTGTGGACTTTACTCTTCATTTACTATTTGTTTGGGTGATACAATTTAGAAAGAAATATTAACAAAGAAAATAAGTGTCCACTTACATAATCAAGAAGGAATTAACTTTATTTTTCAAGATTTTGCTAGTTTTAAGTGCTAGGTAACCAGATCTCAATGTGTCAAATTAATAGTAATATGCAAATTTTAACTAAAGTTAGTTTAGTCAAAGTATCGTTTTTTTCTAGGGGTGAGTATTTTCTTAAGGGGTGTGCTAAAGGCTAAGTGGACACTTATTGTGAACCGGAGGGAGTGTTTCTTAGTCAATTTCTACTGATATTTCTTTTCAATCCGAAGATATGTTCAATCCATTATATGGAGCCATTATTGGTATAATGAAATACTTTATTTAACTTTTATTAAATGTCACAATCCAAAAATTACTAGTCGTGATGGCACCTATTCCCAACCCCATAGGTAAGCCAAATCGATTAAACAACCAATTCAACCAGGTTAATTAAGCGGAAAGATAAGGAGACAAGCAGTATTATCCAAATATTAAGTCTTTTATAAAGAAACAAGTGCGGAAATCCAAATATACCATCCAAGACTAGTATCATGTGTACAAGAATCACTAAGAAGATAAATACAAGTCTGAAATATCTAAGGCACTATCCGGAATAAAATAAAAGACAATAAAACATAAAGGATAGATGGAGAAGGGTGATACGGATCAGCCAAGTAGCTCATTGCGATCTCTAGAAATCAGCGCCTCAAACTCAAGCAATTACTCCGCAGGACCCAGTCTTACTCGGAACTGAATCTACATTATAGAAGTGCAACAAGTGTAGTATGGGTATGGAAGCACGTGTACTCAAAATATCTTATAGTCCGACAATAAAGAAGTAGTGACGACCCAAAATCTCAATGTGCCATGAGGGCACATACCCAAAGCTCGTAGGCGAATCCAAGTAAAAGTTAAAGTCTTTCAACTTAAATTAAAAGCGGAATTACATTAATTTATCACTGATTACGTCCAACATATAAACACTTGAGTTGCTAGGGATAAAAATTATTTATTAAGAGTAGGTAACATTTCTGATTACTGTCCAAGAAATTTATGGCTAATTACTTTGGGATTTTAATTTATTCTCATTAGTTGTGATTTAAAAATAAAAGATGCATCTTCAACAAGATTATTATGGGATTTTATCAATCTAAACATTGTAAATTAAAATCAGTCAACTATACAATGAAAAATTAATAGAGATTTGGTTATATCGTGAACCATCTAAACTTATTTTTGTCATTTAAGACAAATTAGAGTTCTCTGAATGAGATGTTTTGATACTATCATGTTTATCCATATGTCAACATACTGATGTCTAATGAATATACTCGTGATATATGTCGAAACTTAACATAAATGTAATAACAGACCCCAACTATAACTAGTTAGTATCACATAAAAAAGTGTACAGTTGAAACATACATCAAGGTACATGTGTGGCACATATTTCTTGCCAAGGTATTTCTTCAAGAAGTAAATAAAGCAAACAAAAGTGCAAACACATTTCACTGCACGTTCCGTCTAGATTCATTAAGTACTCTATGGACGTACATCAAATTATAGCTTCTAATTAATTTTATTAAATACTTGTAAGTTTTTAAAAATAAAGATCTCCAACTTATTAAAGAAATATGTGCATAGATTCGAGTATTTAAAGAAAAATCTAAGAGTATAACTCCACCTTCTCCTACATATCTACATGAAGAAATCGAGGGGCAATCACATTGTCTTTGGTACGAGGGTGAACATCTAGCAATATATCCCTATTCGCCCTGAAGAAAACTATTTACAAGACCTACAAAGATTGTCATTATTCAGTTTGACCAGCCAAATTCATCATTTACATTAACTAGTATAATCTTTTCCACAAAGTCAATCATTGCATATCAATGGAGGTAAAGACGTCTATGAACAGGTTTGTTGAATCTATTGAAAATATCAACATTATGGTTGTGGTGATGATGCCGCTAGTCTTTCCATTGTTACTATGATACTCAAAGAATGTAACAACTAAGATACTTGTACCAAGCCATGGGGGATTTACTGCAATATTCAATTGATTTAGATTTCAACTGCTAATCGAAATGCTCTGATTTATTCAATAAAGTATTTTTATTAGTTGCCTCCTCCGGAACAAACTCAACATAAGCATATTCTTTGGGTTGGCCAGATTTGTGTTACACCGTTTACAGTGACACAAGATTAAAGAAGTTGTCGCATTTTTTTAGAGGTGAAGGAGTAATCAACCTAAAGTTGAAATGAAAAAACAATTCAAATGAGAATTATGCTAAAGGTTTGTCACAAGAGAAGGGTAAGAGGGATTCATGAGACGCTATAGGAGGAACCGTAAACTAGTATCTTCATGTTATAAGTTTATGACTTGTTTCCAAATGCATCTATAAGTTTAAAATAGATAGGCCTACATTGAAAAATATGTATTCAGTCCATTGATTATATTGTGTGATCTACCTCCTACAATTTCTTATAGACGATTTAAAAATAAATATCTTACCGAAGACAATGGTGATTTAAGAATAAATATTTTACCAAAGATGAATACCTTAAGGTAGATTTAAAAGTAAATATTTTAATAAAGATATAGATGATTTAAGAATAAATATTTTACCATAGATATGTATTCATTCAATTGATTATACATAGCATGATACTTCCTCTTACTATTACTTAAGGCATAGATGATTTAAAATATATTTTTTATCAAAGATGAATTAAATTGATAAAATTATTTGAACATAGATCTCTTTATATATTGGAAAAATTTGATCGTATCCCTATTAGTTAATGTTGATTTAACTGCTATTATTATCACTTATATACACATTACTGCTTTTTGAATGGTCGAACATATGCTTCATTTCTAGTCTATTAGAGGGCCTCTGCGTGAAGGATCTCAAGTAGACATAAAAAAACATAGATAGAGTTAAGGATATGAGAAACGGAAACAGCGCAGACGAAAACAACAGTAGATTAGTGCGTATGAAAATGAAAGATGTTTTGATAGTTATGGACATCATCTCCCCCTAGCCCTTGAAATTTGCAGTTCCATCTAAAGTTATAAGCAAGAATTTTAATAGTTTCATTTCTCATTCTAAATTTGCTCAAACTTTGCTCTACCATCAAAAGGATTGTTCTACACAACTCATTTATTCATCAAATAATTTATTCAGAAAATTCCACAAAATCTCCTTAAACCCTATCCCAACCACTCAATCTGAGACGACTTTACCCGATGACGTTGAAGTTTTAACCTCATGCAGGGGTCTGACTCATTTTGACTTTGACGAAATTAAGGTTTATGATGTTTTCAACCCAATAACTGAAGCGCACCAATTCATACCATGCCCAGAGCCTGCAAGTTTTATGAAGACTGGTATCCAGGCCTAGTTTTTTATTATCCTAGTGTTCATGAGACGCCATCAGCCAGTGTTTATGAGACGCCATCAGAAATTGTAAAGACTCGTCATTTGTCATATATCACTGCAAAGTTGGATCAGATCAGAAGATTTATTACGGAAGTTGTTTCCGATCAAGAAGAAGAAAGTTCATCAGAATAATCATCATCATCATCATCGGAAGTAGAAAGTTTATCAGAAGAAGAAGAAGGTTAGAAAAAGAATCGAAGACACAAAAGGGTAGATTGAACATTCTTCAAAGAATAAATATTGTAATAAACGTGGCTTCTGCCCTTCACTAGATTATTTTTGTATTCAAGACCCGCGTGATGACTTCATTGTGATTATTCTTAGAAATTTGTTAAAAACAAAAATTGTAGGTGACTATTGTATATGGGGAGGATCTTATTCAGTTTTTTATTTATTTATTCATCAGATTTAAATCAAATGGCGGAGTTTTCTTCAAGAACAACCAAAAAAAAGCTCATTTAGCACTTATTTTAGGTTAAAAAAATTGATCTAAAAAGAGAATTAAAATTTAATAATTCAGTTTCTCTTTAACATGAATCAATTTACATAGCTGAAAATTAATCAAATTGTACAGGTATATTTGGAGTGGAAGTAAATATCAATTTTTTTTTCATGTGTGAATTTTATCAAGAAACTATACTAAAGCAAGTTGATACACCCAAATTACACCTTTAAAATAGGAGTAAAGCGGTCGTTGTTCAAATAAACAACCCAACGAGCTTGGGGTCGAATCCCACAGAGAATACAATGAAGAAATATACTTGCCAAGTGTAACGCCCAACTATTAGTCTATATTTCTAGGGAAGGGGGTACAATAATGATTGGTTTGAAGATTGTTAACTAATTTATCACTATTTGTTGTTATAAAAGTAAAAAGACTAAGGTTGTGGTTCCAAAGGAAAGTGATGCAAGTGGGTATCAATTCAACTTATTTATATGTTTGGATGTAGTAAACAATGGGTTGCTTAATTTTTACCAAAGGTCTTTCAATCAAATTAGTAAATCTCATTGCTAAGCTTTTCCAAGCCTTAGAACGTTGCAAATATGAATACCCGTTTTTAGTCTCAAGTAGTTTTTCTATTCCAAGCTCAAGTTATTAGATGGGGTTTAAAGCCCCAAATACTTGCTATTAACTCTTTTCCTAACTTACACTTTCTTTTCCAAGAAAAGTACAAGTATTTAGGCACAAATAATGCTGACCACCATTAAGAGTAGTTCAAGCATGAAGAGTTAATAGAAAACACCTTTTAACATACAAATATAGTTGGAATACAAAAATTCAATCACATAACTAACACATGTGGTCTCCCAACCTTAGCTAATTGGTTTAGCTACTCATTTTCTGTTACACCTTGGAAAATTTCCCGTTAACGTACAGTGAATAGGCTAGCGAAGGGCACAACGTTGTGATAAGAAAGAAATAGCATTTAATGGCCCTAGTCAAGATTCAAAGACATTTGACGTAAGGGAAGAAGGTTGTCAAGGAAAGCAAGGGATATGTTGCGTGTCAGGTAAGAATTATGAGCGACGAGCTAATGATGGCGTAATAATGTTTTGGAGAAGAGTTATAATAACCCTTAGATTGTTAACGAGGTGTTAAACAAGTATCAAGAAGGCTTCACAAGGATTTGAGGTCAACCGAAGTGACGTGAACCAAAATCAGAGAAGAGGTAAATTATACGACCGATTATACGGTCCGTATGACCTGTCGTATAATGGTCACAGAATGAAGTTGTTGAGGGGGTGATTTCACGGTCACTTATATGGACCGTATAAATTTATACGGAACGTATAATGTGCCGTCAAATTGACACAGAATGGGATGGTTACTAGAGCAGTTTCACGGTCACTTATACGGACCGTATAAATTTTTACGGACCGTATAAGTGTCCGTATAATGATGTCGGGACAGCGTTTTCATTTATAAAAGAATATCCCAAGTTCATTTAATTCATTTTATTTTCTCTCTCCGCGACCCAATAACTCTCTAGAACTTTCCAAACTCCTCATATACAAGAATCCAAGTGAAACTAATGATTAACTTCATCAAATCAAGGGAAACAAGTGCAAGAAACTCACTAGGGTTCACCTAAGGCAAGAAAATTTCATGGGAAGTGAACTAGAGTTTTAGTGAAAGATAAATATTTCAAATCAAGGCTTATTCCTACACTATCTAAGGTGAGTTTTATGGTATTTACATGTTATTTAAGGTATTGAAAAGTTGAAACACTTTGATTGTAGAAGGAGGTAGAAAATGGGTCATGATTGTGTGAATAGTGTCATTATTGAGTAGTAGTTTTGGGTGAATTATGAATATTGGTGTGTTGTGATTGTAAGTATGTTGTGAACGACATTTAGAACATGGAATAAGTATTATATGTGAGAAAATGCAATAATGAACTATGACCATGATTATGGAGAAATTGGAGTGAAATGGTGAAATGTGGGTAATGTAGATGAATGATGATTGTTATTTGCGATATTGTGAATGTTGTTATGAACGTTTGGGAGTTGATATAGAATATGGGGAAAGTAGTATAAACAAAGGAAATGCTGCCCAATTTTCTTTAGCTTTAGTAAGCACGTTTAAGTAATCGATTAGCTAATGTTAATGCGAATTCTCTTGAAGGTAGAGACGTGGGCATTGAAGGAGAACAAGCAAGCGATAGATTAATTAAACGAAAAAGGTATGTGAGGCTAGTCCTTTCTTTCTATGGCATGATTTTTCCTTCTTCTCCATGAATCCTCTATATCCCGGAAAGCTAAGAGTCTATGTTCATGAATAGCTACATGAGATAAGAGATACATTACGAGCCCAAAAATGATGATGAGGAGCTTAAGTCTAAAGATTCTAGAGTTCATGATATGATGTTCTTATATAGTTAATGATGTCGTGTATTGTATAAACTCACCTTATATACTATTTTCTTCAAGGTGAGGCAGAATACTTATAAATGCTCCATAATGGAATCGGGGGTTCACGACCTTATGTCACCCCGACATAGCCATAGTTGCCTTCAAGTTCTAATGTATGTTTTTAATGATAAATGAATAATGTTGTTAAGTTATGATATGTCTATGAGATGATCAATAATGTAATTTTATAATATGCCTATGCCATGTATGAAAATGTTGAGTTACGATGCGTATATGACGATACGATTCCACCGTGCCCAAGAGGCCGGGCATGTCACTGCTAAGGCAGGCTGCTTATGATTCCACCGTGCCTAGAAGGCCAGACATGATCACCACTAGTGGGCGGCATATGATGGTTACCGGGCGTGGGTTAACGATGAGGATTATGATGCGATGATATATGCGCTATGATGACACATGTACTATGATTATATAAATATACGATATATGTATGAAATGCATTCACCTATGAAACTCATGCAGGTTATATCTTCCTTCTATGGCTTATGATTCTTCTATTATGTTCATTTCATTCTTGTCTTACATACTCAGTACAATGTTTGTACTGACGTCCGTTTTCTTTGGACGTTGTGTTCATGCCCACAGGTAGACAGGGAGGTGAGCTTGCTCCAGACTCGTAGGAGTTGTTAGCTGACTTGAGGACTCCATTTTTCCAGATGTGCCTTTGATTATTCTTTTGTGTACATATGTATATTTTGGGCACGACGGGGTCATGTCCCGTCCCTATGTCTAGCACTCTAGTAGAGGCTCGTAGATACACAGGTGTGGGTTATATGGTCTCACGATGTTGCTATTGTATATGTATATATATATATACATATATCATTTTGATAGCCGAAAGGCTTATGTATATAAAAGTATTTATGTTCTCAAATGAAAAATGATTTTCTTATGATTTGAGTATGATGAGTAATAGAATGAATGGTGCTCGGTGGTTAGCCCCGGGTACCCGTCACGGCCCCTAGTCGGGTCGTGACATTTTCATTAAATAAAAGACAAAACTAAAGTAAATATTCATAAAGCTTACAATGAGCTATGAAGAAGTAGACAAAAAGTGCAAGATTCCTCCTTAAAGTCTTGAACAACCAATACTAAGTGCTTTTACTACAAAGAGACAAGAAACTGAATATAGAATGTCTTTTACAAAACCCTAGGAGAGTATTTATAACATCCCAAAAACGTGCACCAGCTTTGGATAAAAATACCCTTATGTGCATAACATGCGAGCCGCAGGTGGCGTCGCAGGTGGCGTCGCAGGTGCAACCTGCGAACCGCTGGTTGCACCAATTTCCCGCAGGTGGTGCATTCTTCACTGAATGAGTAGCAGTGTCTGTGGCATCAGATGTGTCTCGCAGGTGCTGCTCGCAAGGCCAATTCTCAATTTTTCCAAAATGATTGTCACCTTCTGCGTCTCGCAAGTTATGCTTTCCTACATCCTTGGCCTATTTTGCTCCGTTATACTATCCGAACATCTTATCCTACAAAGCGATACAAACACAAGAAAAGTAACACCAAAAGTACTTGAAGAGTCACAAAAGTATAAAGAATTAGCATCAAATATGTCGTCACGGCACATCAACACCCCCAAACTTAAACTTTTGCTTGTCGTCAAGCATCTTACAAAAAACTATAACCACATGACAAGTGTTCAAGCATTTCAAAATGATAATGGCTACAATGGTGATAGTGATTAGTTACAAGCATGCATTTAAGATATGACTGCCCCTCATTCTTCTTTTTGCAAAACATGGTGCATTCACTCAATGGTTGAGGATTAAACTAATCGCTTCACTCGGTGACACAATGCTATTAGCCTCAAGGAAGTGGCCTAGAATCCTAAGCCGAGAAGTAATTCTTTCATTAAGCATTGCAATCCACATGCCCTTACGAAAGACCAAAGAAAGTCCCAAAACACACACATTTATAACAACACAAGGGACAAAAGATGAACGCGAAGAGAGAACAACTCACACTCACAATAGATGTACAAGTACATAAATGTGATGCCATAGGCTTGTCATTCAATTGTTTCTCCATTAATGTAAGCATACTTTATTCGAAATAAATTAGGACTTGTGGGCTGTATTGTAGGCTTTTGGTTAAGGTAGGGTAAACTTTGAATAAGAGTGACTCAAGACCTCCCTAAGCACTACAATTTTCCTCTATCAAAACACACTTACTTCAACTTATTCACTCATTTATTTTTCTTTTCATGTCACCAACTAGTCATTCCTTTATTCACAACTTTTATTTCACTAGCAAGAAAACCTCTTTTTACTTTTGTTTTGTTTTGTTTGATTTATTTATTTATTTATTGCGTATTCTCTCCTTTTCACCACTTACGCGTCTTCCCCATCACCAATTACCCACCGCCACCCCCAAACTTAAGCTTTTAGCCGACGTTTGCAATTTTGAATCACTTAGGGAGGTATGGTGCCAAAAGATAGGTCAATAAGAATGTTATACCCCGTATATTTATACGTCGAATTATTCGCAAGAAAATCGACTCAAGTTAAAGGCGGAGTTATTTTCGGACACGAAATAGAAATCTTTAATTTTCAATTTTAATTAAAACATAAATTGTTTATAAATTTTAATTAGTGTAATAATATTATTGGGTATTAGGAAATAATTAATTATGATTAAATTTTTAAGTAAGGGATTAGTGATTAATTAAAAAAAATTAGGGCTGCCACGTAGCACCAAGTAGGCTGCCACGTGGCACCAATTGAGCAATGGTCAGTGGTAGCCACGTGCCCACATGGGCAGCAACATATAAAAGAATTTGGGTGACTTGTAAGTTGTACATTTCACCTTCATTTTCAACTTAATTGAAAGGAAAGAAAAAAAAAAGAATTGTGAAGCATATGGCCATGGCTGCTACGGCCATGGCAGATTTTCAAAAAAATATATATTCTTACGTTGATTCAATTCCAAGGTGATTTACAAGTTCAAGGAGGTGATAGCAATGTTGGATATTGAATTGGGGAAAAAGGAATTGCGAAATTGGAGCAATTAAGAGTAGAAATTCCTCCGAGAAAAATTTGGTAAGATTTTCATATTTTATGGTGTAATTATGTTAATAGTGTTGTAATGGAAGGATTAAAATTGGATTGAACGAAATTGGAATTAAGGAAGTGCCTGAAATTGATGTTATAGGAAATTGTGGGCTGAAATGAATTTAAAGAAGTTGTTGGGTTGTTAGAATTGTTATGGGCTGAATTATAAGAACTTTATATGTATATTGTTGTTGTTGGTATTTCTGTGTTTACAGGAGGACAATTAGAAATTTGGGTTAGGCGAATATATAGGGGAAATGCTGCCCAATTTTTGTTAAGCCCTTAACTAATGGAAAATCCTAAACGAGAATGTATAAGTTAAAAAAAATAAGTTCTATAAATGATGGGCTACGGATTTATGAACTAAAAAGTATAGTTACTAACGATAACGTTACCCTTGTATTAAATAGGCTAAAAGAGCGACAAAGCGAACGGTTTTGCGATTAGTCGTCAACAAGTATGTAAAGCCTATCCCTTCTTTCTTTTGGCATGTGGTAGACGTAAGTGATGAATGATATGAGCCTTGGGATAATTCCATTCATAAGTTCCGAATATGATTCATGATTTTTATTCACTTCTTGATGTTAGAACTTTTAAAGTAGTTAAGCTACTGCCCTCGAGCTTTCTATATGTTGGATAGTGAAATCGGATGTATAAGTTTCTATTCCTAAAGGCTCTATGATGACTAATGTCTCTGACTTCATAAGTTATTTCACATTATCTCGATACATGTCTATGATTCCTGAGGCTCCCTTTGATATAGTTCATAATGATATTTAAAGAGTATTTAACATGACTATCGCTTTGACACTCAAATGTTAGCTAGTCTACTTGTCTATCGAGTCTCAGATGATGATTTAATTGCATATGGTTACTCACTACTCTGCTCGTGCATACTGTTGTCACATCTTTCACCGAGTCCCGGGCCGGGTATGTTATCGTGCACAGTGTCGCTGCATTATTCACCGAGTCCCTTACTAGAGGGCCGGGTACGGTATATGTATATGATGATATGATTATGGCACCGAGTCCCATGATGGGCCGGGTACGGTATACGTGTACACGACTTTATTCACCGAGTCCCATAATGGGCCGGGTATGGTATATGATGATATGATAATATGATCTTATTCACCGAGTCCCATAGTGGGCCGGGTATGGTATATGATAATGATAAGCATGATGGTATTTCGTAAGGCACAGGTACAGTGATTTCTTGAGTATCATACTTGTCCCCTGGAATCTCTACTTCAGTTATGATCCTTTCTACTGTATTTCATGCTTTATATACTCAGTACATATTCCGTACTGACCCCCTTTCTCCGGGGGGGGGGGGGGGGGGCTGCATTTCATGCCCACAGGTACAGATAGCCGGTTGGTGACCCCTCAGCATAGGACTCCTACTCAACTGTTTTGGGAGAGCTCCGTTGTTCCGGAGCCTAGACGTTTGGCATAAACTTATGATATATGTTTATCCAGGGGTACGACAGGGCCCTGTCCCGTCATATTTCGCTATTCGTACTCTTAGAGGTCTGTAGACATATGTGTGGGTTGTGTATGAGTTCTGTTCAGCTGTGTCTATACGATGTGCTGTGGTATGATGTTCGTCTATAGTGGCAGCCTTGTCGGCTTGCATATGATATTGATATGTGATGGCAGCCTTGTCGGTTTGCATATTATTTCATGATATGATTAGTTGTGACTCCTCAGGAGACAGTTGATCTGGAAATATATATATATATATATATGATGTTACGAACTTTGGAGTTCCTTTATAAGTTTCCGTATTGTCGTAGTTTCAGTTTGATTATTCTTAACAGGTTCACGTACGGGTGTCCAGTTCGGGCACTAGTCACGGCCTACGGGGTTGGGTCGTGACAAAGAACAAAAGGATAAGGCTTGTCATATGGGTGTCAAACAAAAGGTTCAAGTCTCAAAGGGGGTTGACTAGGGAAAACATGCAAAAGGTAGGAAATTTAAGGCTTAGAAACGGTCCAAGGAAAGCCTAATATCCTATTTCAAACCAAGCATTGTTTAAGATTTCGCCTTGAAACACTTTCCGAGCAAGTTCTAGATCACAATCATGCAAAAGACCAGAATAACCACACCTCACAACACATGGCACATGGATCACTTCACTATTTTCTAGTTCACTTCCCAACCTAGTACTTCAAGGCAACAATCATTCACAATTCGGTTTCTAATGAGCATAATGTCACCAAATGAGTCATGCAAGTTAATCATTCACTTTTAAATACTTCTGCACAAATAAAACATTTTGGAGAGGTATATTTTCAAAAGATAACACGAGTACATGCCATAAACTGATTAAACCATCACCATATATGTCACACCCTAACAATGGTTGGGCATGACAGGCACCCGACTCTCATCAGAGTCGAGCGAACCCTCAGACATTCGCTCCATCAAAACCTGTCATTTCAAAAACTTTTAAGCACATAAAACTTTTCCAAATGGAAATCATTATCTTTATAATGATTATGAAAACTTTCAATCAAATAAGTACTTTAAACCAATTGAAATCATCTAAAATACATACTCTTTTAAAATCCACAAATGACTCAACTGACATCACTTTGTCGATATCTCGACAAACATACCATAAGACACTGTCTGCAGAAGTCTCTAAGAAGTAAACTGAACATTATGAGTCAGGATAGGGCCCTGACATACCCATAATCATACATATCTATACATGACTCAGCACAGCTCCAGAATGAGGTGGAACTTGTCAATCCCAACTGACGTCCAAACATCCTAGCTATACACCTAACCTGCCAAACAATCTGGGGCTGCGGGCATGAACGCAGCGTCACCAGGCAAAAGGACGTCAGTACGAACAATGTACTGAGTATGTAAAGTGATAACAAATCATAATCATAATTTGACTTAAGAGCGAAGAAATCATAATCTAACTCAATACTTACAGCCTTCATTGGAAGAAACATAAATGTGCACACGAATTCTCAAAACAATCTTTAAGTAAATAATGCAATCCAACACACATGCCGCTTCCAACATGTTAACTGAATGGTCCCTTTGGACAGCCGCTTCCGGCTAGTATCACAATAGTCCCTTCGGATGGCCGCTTCCGGCATAATAATGATGGCCCCTTCGGGTAGCTTCTTCCGGCTTAATATCACCATCATATTAACACAAACTCAATCCACAAATATCAATTTCTATTCATATCATAAGTCACTAATCAATTCATCACAATCCAGTTATTAGCCTTAGTCTTTCATAAGAAGTTATCAAATTTGTATCTCACTAGACTTAGGAGGACATACTTCCAGGTTTGAGGTAGAATTGTTATGAAATTCTTACTACTTATATTCTATTCAATTTCATCTTATTACCCTACCCAAAGAATAAATGATCATATCAATACAAAGGGATGATACTATGGAATGTAAATATAAATCATAAATGAAATGAAGTAGTAAAATCTCGCACCCTCTTCGGAGTGGTTTTGAAAATCAAACTTTATGTTTCCTTTAGTATAAAACTCATTTCCTCGAAATCATTAGTAAAACCATATACACAACTCAACTTGGCACCTTATGGGTTTCCCTTCGGAACAGAATAGGAGTATAATATCAATAAGCCATCACAAGAAACATTTAGACATTACTCGTCTAAGAATGGGATCATATGGAGTACATATAGAATGAATAACAACAAGAATCATGCCAAAGGAAGAAAGGTTTGCCTTACATACCTTTGCCGCTTTCCAGCTAACCATTATTCGAACCTCGAACATCATCAATCTGTTATCAATACCAAATATACATACTATCAAATCAGACCATACTTTATAACTTAGTTCTTAACTAATTGATATTTTATCGACATTTAGACAACATTTCCTTTCTATTCTGAACAATCCCAATACCTCAATTCAGCTAACAAACCATCAATATCAACATTAACAGCAATACCCAACAATTATCCACAATAATCTAACTAAATCCACCAAAGAATCCATCCAAATCAACATCTAAGCCCCAACGCCTTAATACAACATATACGACAATTACATCAACATTTCCAACATTCTAATCCGCCAAATCTATCAATAAACATGTAAATAACATCATGGACAACTTAAACATACCTTATGTAGTCCATAACCACGAAATCAACACCATCCAAAGCCAAATTTTGGTTCAAAACGACGACAACAACTTGTTCTTCACTTCACTGTTCACGAGCCTCGGGATTTGGGGCCTCGAACTTGATCAAACCCTCACTTTCTCTCTCTAACCTCTCATCTCTCTCTCTCTCTCTCTCTCTCTCTCTCTAACCTTCCATAAGCTTACTGAACATTATATCATATTATAATGTTGTTTATGAAATGTTTTTAGTCTATTTATAGTGACCAAGGGCGGTGGAGTGGTCCTGCCACGTGTCAGGCTCTCTACTCGCGGCCAGCGCCCTTGTTCAGTAAAACAGTCATATCTCTTGATTCTGATATCGCATAAATTCCCACGACCTATGGTTGGAAAGATAATTCAATTATCTAAAACTTTTATATTTGGAGCTTTCCCAAATGCTCAAATAATGATAGGGTTATGGTCTCCCTAAGTCAGATCACCCGAAAACGTAACTTAAAAACATCTTTTTGGAGGGCTTACACTTGGATTTGGCTCAAGGGTCCTTCTTGAGTTGTATTTAACTTCATAACTATTATCCATATAACTTGTCATATGTCCTTTTATAAAAACCCCATCATGTGGGCCCCACCTCAGCTTACGGTTACGAGAGCTATATATCTTTTAACGTATCATTTCAATCATATTGTACGAATTTCAAATATCATACTCAACAATATAAGTCAAAACACTTTGCTATACTCGAACAAACACAATAATCTAAACATTCTAGGTTTAACATAAAATGAAAACTGGCGGGAAAGAACACTGGCAAAGAAATAAACATGCATTGTCCCCAATGTATCAAATGTAAAACAAGAGGTGAGTAGCTCCCTGGGAACGCTTCAAGCGTCCGTCTGAGTAGACTCTAGGGGAGAAACATCAGATAACATGTGTAGAGGGGGAGTCTGATCATCACGACGGACCTCCAAAGGTGGGACAACCATAGGTGCAATATCAGCATAGTCACCACTCAAAGGCTTCGCAGACGGAGGGGTGAAGGTCTCAAGACTGACTGGCTGTGGAAGTGGAATAGTAGTTGGGGGAGTGGAGGAAGTACCAGCTCTGTCTGCCCATAGGTGTGGTAGCACTGTATCAACACTCGTACTGTCAATCCCATGTTTTGTCTCAAAAGACTATTCCATCGCCACAATGGTGTCTATATCAACCTCATCAACACCCGCTGCGAATGCCTCACGGCGGGCCCTCTTCAATCTCTCACTAACTGCGTCAACATTACCCTCATCCTCAGATTCTTCCTCACTCTCCTCCTCCTCAGTTTCTTCTTCTTCATCTACGTTCTTCCCTTCCCCCTCAGGAAATTCATCATCCAGTGGTCTGGTGGGCCCAGTAGAGAATAAGTTTGCACCCAATGGTAGAATGGGTGCACTAGGCTCCATGTCAGGGATTTTTAGCCCTTAAATATCTGCTTTGACCTTTGACAAGTTCGCTCGAATGGCTAGGAGACTATGATCACCACCACCGTCAATACGCTCAAGTCTGAGCTCAATCGCCATAACACGCCCCTTAATCTGCTTTTGCACTCATCTAACCTCTTCGACTGCATCTGAATAGGGTCTCATAGCTACTTCTATTGCCTCTTTGACATAGTTCGGGATGCGATCCACAAGTTGGTTCACCTTGGCTTCTGCCTCTCTAATCAACCGCATACCTTCACTACTGATCCTTTGCCTTCGAGCAGCTGAAGTATTCATACGAATGGAAGAAGCATGACCTGAAGTATTAGCTGGCGCAGTCGTAGGCTCGGGGCTTGAAGAAGTGGAGGGAATCGTTGAGGGCCTGGAACTCGGAGTAGTAGCGGAACAATGGTTGGGCCCTCTGTGTCAAGAATGTGAGGATCAAGCTCAGTAACCGAGGCCCTTGGCTGTTCATCAGTCCGCTTTCTCTTTTTGCTACCTGGTTCCAACCTGGTAATATCAACTGTCTACTCAGCCCTTACTATTCTATCCAACTGATCAATCTTACGCACCCCTGCCCTCCGGTATAATTCTGTGATAAGGCATGGGAAGGGAAGCGAAGTATTTTTCTATGTGGTATGATCTTTCAGTTCATCCCTTATAATCAGCCTCACATTTACAATAAACCCGAGCATGAGGGATGCACTTCTGTAGGGAGATGTCTATTTCATTCTTTGATGGCTTCACCCTTGAGGACACTAGAGATAGCCAGAATTTCGCCTCGAGGTTTAGCGTGCTCTTATGAATGCCAACTACTGGGTTAATCTAATATGGTGTCCCAGGTACAATAATTGATGCCACCCAAGTGCGTTGTTTTGATGGAACTTTGATCCTTTCATCATATTCAAAAGTATGCAGGGGCTATCATTCTACCGGGTCACCTTCCCTTTGCTAAAAAATGATCTAATCAATTTTATCCGCCGAGCAATCAACATCAACACCTCTTATCAGGATCCAGTTGAGATACTTAAGATTCTTTTTGGGTTGGCGGCGGCCGAGCTTAGCGTTCAACATAGATCCATAAGCAGCATAGAACTCCCTCACGAGAACTGGACAATACTCGACGGGTTGCATGAAGTAGCTCTATCTTAATGCTGTCAATTTACGGATGATTCCTGGACACATGTCTTGCAACCCATTCAAAGTCACCCGCTTCTCCTTATTGAATCCCTGAGTCTCACTGACATTCAGTTTGATCATCTTCTAGAATAGGTACAATTCCCTAGAACTCGAGACGGTGAACCTCTTTTCCTCTGCTTCCCTTCTTCTACCCCTCTCAAGAGCTTCATCAACTTTCGGTGAAGGGGTACGCTCTGTCCCCTCTTCAGACTGGGGGACAACATCCACAGGGGCTTTCGTAGTTGTTTTCTTGGCCCCACCTTTTGATTTGTTTGTTCTCGCCATCCTGTAAATACACCACAAAACACACAATATTTATGCTTTTTCTTGCTATAGGAAAGCAAAATAAAGAAGATAACTAAAGAAAACAAAACTTGAACAACACAAAACTATACAGGATGTCATCATCTGCGAACAACACCTGCGAGATTCAGGCATGACCTGCGAGCCACAGATGTTGTAACAGGTGATGTCATCAGAATTTATTTTTGTTAAATTTCTCTGTCAGCACCTGCGAAAAAAGTGTGGGGTGCAGGTTGAACCTGCGTCTCTCAGATGCTACCCGCAAGTGTTGCTTGACTGAACTTATTGTTATTTTTTTTTATTTAACATCACACACAAACACATGACTAATTCCCTTAAGAAGGTTGTCACGCCGTCTATCATTGGGAATAGTCATGAACTCATTCGGAAAAAGATACGCTATGCATTAGACAACGCCAATTAGTTCACGCAAGACTTCCCATTGACGCATACAACATATTACCAACGTGTGGATTGTAACACAATCAATAACAATTGTGTACTCAAGAATTTCCCTATTACTACGCTTGTCAGCCCATAACAACATAATTACCACGCACGGAATCAAATTTCAAACAAAACTATTCATTGAGGCATTTTGACAAACAGGTTGTGCACAATTTTCCAAACTTCAAGGATTTCCAATGGATACTCAAGACTTCCCCACTTTCGCATCAAAAGAAATTCCCAACAATTTATCAACACACCAATCATACAAATTGACTATGGGTACTCAAGAATTCTCCAATGTCAAACCTATACAACGCAAACAACTCAATGAAATCAACTTTCCTTTCCTTTTTGAAATAGATTTCAGCTTAGACCAATGTTTGGGTGAAGAATCACAATACCTACATGATTTAATAATCCATAGAAGAAGAGGAAAAGAGAAGTGAGAGTTATCATACATGAGAATCGGAGATGATTGCAGAAATGAGTGATTGTGCAAACTTTCAGAACTTTGGAAACCCTAGTGATGATTTGCTTTTATGTGTATGATGATTTGATTTGAAAGAGAGAAAAAAAAATTAAAGATGAGGGAAGGGGGAATGGTTATAGAGTGAGAAGAGGGAAACGTTCTAACTATTGAATGTTTAAATGAAAAAGCAAAGCGTTTTAATTCAAAAAAGAAAAAAAAACTGCAGGTCGGATTGGGTTAACCGACCTGTGCCTGTTGACTTACCTGTACCACCTGCGAACCGCAAGTGGTGTCTATTACCCGCAAATGATGACAGAGATTTTCCCAATTTGATTCCTCTTTTTGCACAACCTAAGAGACGCAGGTGATACCGCAAGCACAACCTGCGAGGCGCGGGTCGTGCCAAGGTTGTGTCGTTAAGCACTTTGCTAAATTTTTTTCATCTCATTCCTACACGCTTAAACAAACATCAAAATCATCAAGAATAATAAAAATAACATACAACATAAAAGTAAAATCTTGGGTTGCCTCCTAAGAAGCGCTTGATTTAACGTCATGGCACGACAGTTTTACCATTTTCATGGTTCGTTGAGGTAGATGACTTCAATTATCTTCACTTCATTGGGTAAGTCCAAGTAATGCTTAACCCGCTACGCATTCACTTTGATTCTATCTCCACTTAGGCACAAATTTCAATTGCTCTATGTGGGAACACTTCGGTAATGAAAGGACCGAACCACTTGGATTCATTTTTTCAAAAAACAACCGGAGCCTTGAATTGAACAACAATGCACGATCTCCTGGGCTAAATTCTCTTTTCAAGATCTTCTTATCATAGAAGTGCTTCATGCGGGCCTTGTAGAGTGAAGAGCTAACATAAGCTCTAAATCGAAATTCATCAAGCTCATTAAGTTGTTCCATCCTCAAGTTTGAGGCATTACCCCAATCTAGGTTCAACTTTTTCAAGGCCTACAATGCCTTATGCTCAAGCTCCACTAGGAGATGACAAGCCTTGCCAAACACCAATTGGTAAGGAGACATGCCTATTTGTGTCTTGTAAGCCGTTCAGTAAGCCCATAGTGCATCATCTAAATTCCTTGACCAATCTGTCCTATCTGCATTCACTGTCTTGGAGAGGATGCTCTTGATCTACCTATTTAACACCTCGACTTGTCCACTTGTTTGGGGATGATAGGGGGTGGAAACTTTATATTTGACTCCATATTTTTGAAGAAGAGTTTTGAACAACCGGTTGCAAAAATGAGCCCCCATCACTAATGATTGCTTTTGGAGTACCAAACATTGAAAAGATGTTCTTTTTTAAGAAGGCGGTTACACGTCTTCCTTCATTATTTGGAAGCGCCACGGCTTCAACCCCCTTGGACACGTAGTCAACTACCAAAAGGATGTACTTGTTGTTGTAGGAACTCAAAAATGGATCCATGAAGTCAATCCCCCAAACATCTAATAATTCAACTTCAAGAATAGGTGTCATTGGTAACTCGTGCCTTCTTGAGATGCCCCCTTATCTTTGACGTTGGTCAAAAGCCTTAACAAAATCATGGATATCTTGGTAGATGGTTGGCCAATAGAAGCCACTTTGAAGAATTTTAGCCGCCGTCCTTGAGCTACCATGGTGATCCCCAACGGGTGAAGAATGACAAGGCTCAATGATAGGCATCATCTCAACTTCGGGAATACACTGCCTTATGATGTTGTCGGCGCAAACCCGGAATAGATCTGGCTTATCGCAATAGAACTTTCGAACGTCATTCAAGCACTTCTTTTTTTGATGGAAATTCATGTCCTCCGGCATAATGTCACTGGCATGATAGTTTGCAAAGTCGGCGTACCATGGGATCATATCATGTGACCCCGCCATTACTTGCTCATCCGAAAATGCTTCATTTACTTCAAGGTCATCCGATGGACGCCCACCTTTTTCAATCTGAGATAAGTGGTCCGCCACTTGGTTTTCACATCCCTTCCTATCCTTGACTTCAAAGTCAAACTCTTGCAATAGAAGACCCCAACGGATTAACCTCAGTTTTGCATCTTTCTTAGCCATGAGGTAACGGAGGGCCACATGATGGGTGTGAACGACCACATGAGTTCCCAACAAATAAGCACGAATTTTTTCAAAGGCAAAGACAATGGAAAGCAAATCTTGTTCGGTGACGGTATAATTCATTTGAGTTCCATTAAGAGTCTTGCTTGCATAATAGATGGGACGAAAGATCTTTTCACGCCTTTGACCAAGAACGTCTCCCCATTGCAAAACCACTCGCATCACACATTAATTCAAACAGTTTAGACCAATCCGGAGCAATAATGATAGGTACCGATGTGAGCTTTTCTTTCAAGCATTCAGAGGCCTTGAGACAAGAATCATCGAACACAAACTTGGTTTCTTTTTCCAACAACTTGCATAGGGGTTTGGCCACCATTGAGAAGTCCTTGATGAACCTCCTATAGAAGCCGGCATGGCATAGGAAGCTTCGGACACCCTTCATCGGGATGGAAATGGGGCAGGGTGGGGCGGTTGCGGTGCGGGTTCAACATTAACCCGCGAATACTTCAACCCTTACCGCAAAGTAGAATTTTTAATTTTCAACCCACACCGCCCCGCACCGTTTAAGTTTTCTGTAATTGTTTTCTTTCTTTTTCATTCTCAAATAGAAGTTCTCTTTCATGAATGTAAATAGAGGGTTTTATATAAAAATGATTGATGGATTTTGGGCACTATAAATTGAAATAACCAAATAGATCATAAAAGTAGAAAATTTTATAGCTTACGGATTGGAAAAGAAACTTAGGCTATTATGCACAGCAAACCGTAGTTTACTGGCCCAAGAAACATGCTGGTATCTGTCCACTTTATACCCAACAACGTGAGTTTACATAACTTCCCCAAATTAATTTTTTTTACACCAACTATTATAGTACAGTAACTAAGAGTTAGCTGTGTGAAAAGTACTTATCCTTTTGAAAAACACACTTCAAGTATTTAGATTTCAAGTGAAGTAGAAAAATACATTTCTTAATTTTGAAAATTCATCATGTACTTTACATACGTTTTTCCTATTAATGTTGAACAACAATACGTAATTTATTTTATAAATAAGGGAGCAACGATTCTTTTTGTTTTTTATACATAAGAAGGGGATATTTTTGTCTGGAAAAGAAATATAAACTACAAATTGTGACACTTGAAAATGGTATATAAATAGCCAAAAAATTTGTTATTCTAATTTGCTTCCTCGAAATAATCTATCATAGAGAGAAGAGGAAAATAACTAGGTAAATTTTATAAAAGAAGAAATAGATAACAACGAAAAATTAACCAAAAAAATTTAAGATTTCAACCACCACCTGTAATGATTAATTCAAATGAAATTGGTTTAACTTATATTTAGGATTCATCCAACCCGCAAACTGCCCCGCCTCGCATTAAATTTAATTTTTTTTTGTTTCAACCCGCCCCGCACCGCTCCCACATAAAGCCAAACCCACCCCGCCCCGCATCCACTCCACCCCGTTGCTATCCCAAACCCTTCGCGGTAATTGGAGGAGGAAGCTTTATGATAACGTCAATTTTTGCTTTGTCAACCTCTATCCCATCTTTTGAAGTTTTGTGACCAAGCACAATCCCCTCTTTCACTATAAAGTGACATTTTTCCCAATTGAGAACCAAGTTCGTTTCTTCACATCTCTTCAAAACTTGGGCTAGATTCCCCAAGAAATGATCAAAAGAATCTCCTACCACGAAAAAGTCATCCATGAAGATTTCAATGGACTCCTTAACCATGTTGGGGAAAATGGACATCATGCACCGTTGGAAAGTTGCGGGTGCATTGCACAAACCAAAGGGCATACTCTTGAAATCAAAAGTCCCATAGGGACATGTGACATCGGTTTTTTCTTGATCTTTAAAGAAATGGTGATTTGATTGTACCCCGAATAGCCGTCTAAAATGCAATAGAAGGCCCTCCCCGTAAGCCTATCTAGCATTTGATCCATGAAAGGCATTGGAAAGTGATCCTTCTTGGTCCATCGGTTTAGCTTTCGGTAGTCCATACAAACTCTCCAACCGGTCACCGTGCGAATTAGGATCAATTCATTTTTCTCATTAGGAACCACGGTGGTACCTCTTTTTATAGGCACACCTTGCACCGGACTTACCCACGGACTATCCGAGATTGGATAAACCACTCCGACATTTAACTACTTGATGATTTCTTTCTTAACCACTTCTTGCATGGGAGGATTTATTCTCCTTTGGTGCTCAACAATCGACAAACATTCCTCATCAAGTTGAATTTTACGGGTACAAATACTGGGGGGGGGGGGGGGGGGGATCTCTTTGCCGCAATAGACCAACCAATATCCTTCTTGAATCTCCTCAATATCACCAAAAACCTCTCAATTTTCTATTTTGTTAACCGAGTAGAGACAATAACGGGCATGGTGTTGTTGGGGCCAAGAAACTCATACCTCAAATGTGAAGGGAGAGGTTTGAGTTCTAAAGTGGGTAGTTCAATGATGGATGGCTTTGCGGGTTGAGTTTCTCGATTTTCCAAATCAAGATCAAGTTTCGTGGGATTGTAGTTGTGAGACCCCAAACCCAACAAGGCACCAAGACTTCACCAACATATTATGGCTTAATGGTTGTTTCTACCACTTCATCAATAGTATCAATCATCGACGCGCACACATGTCCGCCGGTTGCTTCATGGATATACAAATATAGAATGTGATTTCCTCATTGTTCATTCGGAATTTAAGGTCACCCTTTTCAACATCAACAAGAACTCGTCTGGTGGCTAGGAATGGTCACCCCAATATAATGGAGACATCAAAGTCAACCTTACAATCTAATATCACAATGTCGGCCGAAAACATGAAACGATCAACTCTTACAAGTACATCAAAGATAATCCCAACTGGCCTCGTCATGGTTCGATCCGCCATTAGTAACTTCATTGACGTGGCTCGGGGAGTTCCCAAGCCCAACTTGTTGAATATTGCAAGCGACATCAAATTTATGCTTGCACCAAGGTCACACAAATGTTTTGGCAAACTTATATGCCCCAATGGTACATGGAATCGTAAAAGCTCCGGGGACTTTTTTCTTTGAACTAGAGCCTTTATAACGATGGAGCTACAATGATGTGTAATATCCCCCGTTGCAAAGCTATAATGCCTCTTCTTCGTGACAAGATCTTTCATAAACTTTGCATACCTCGGCATTTGTTCAAGATATTCCCCCAATGGGATGTTGATAGAGAGTTGTTTCAAGTTTTCAATGAACTTTATAAATTTTCCATCCTCCGTCTTTTTTGCTAGCCTTTGAGGAAATGGAGGAGGAGGCTTTAGAACGGGTGTTAAAGCCCTTGGGAACTACTCTACCTCTTCATTGCTTGTTGAAGCTTTATCATTTTCCATAACCTTTTCAATAATAATGGGCTTTTCAATACTAGCCGCTCCTTCTTTGGAGTATAATCTTCCTCAACAACCAAGGGCTCTTCAACAATTTCCTCATCATTGCAACCAAATTATCTTTCACCAATGTCTCTCATCCAATTGTCTTGCCACTCCTAGTAGTGATTGCATGGAATTTATATTCACCATCATTCTTTGGGTTTGCAACTGTATCACTGGGGAGTGTGTCGTTTTTCCTTTGATTGAAAGTTGCCGATATTTGGATAAGTTGTGATTCTAATGGCTTGATGGAAGTTGAATGAGAACTTACTAGCCCCATGATTTTAATTTCATCTCTTGTTTCCTTGCAAAAGGAATTGGTCGACTCCACCTTTTTCAATACTCTTGATAGTATGTCCTCCATTTTAGAACTAGCGGGGTCACTAGTAGATGTTGTGGAGGCTACATATCTACCAAACAAAGTATATAGAGAGACCTGGTTGCTACCAGTTCTATCAGACAGTGCAGTAAGAGAATAAACACAAGATTTTTACATGGAAAACTCATTGCTCAAGGATTAAAAACCACGACCTACCCCTGTATAATTTCAACTCCACTAATCGAGAAACTCATGTTACAACTCAATCATAAGCTAGGACTTAGCTCCCATAATCCCTAACCCTTACAATAACGCTATGCAACCCTCACCCTTGAATACCCCTAGCCAAGGACCACTAATACACCAAGACTTACCCCAGCCTAGTGTATCACTCAAAGGAACCCTTTCAGAATTCACCACAGTTTACTAACTCTAGCTATACATTAATACAACTAAGTTAACTCTAGCCTGGTGTACCACTCAAGAGCTTGTGGAAGAAACCTTGAGAATTTTGGACACCTACAAACAACTTCTTTACACGGAAGAGTAGGTTTACAGTTTAAGCACAAAAGAACAAAGACTGAACAACCTAAGGACTAAAACATCTTCAGTTCTGGACTTAGTTCTTCGGGTTGCTGTGGCTCTGTTCTTGAGGAACACCTTGAAAGGTGAAGACTTGCAATTTGGATGGAGCAATTTTTGGATTGTGCAAGAATGAGTCTTTTCTTGGAAGATGATGTCTTTATATGAACGAGGAGAGAGAGAGAGAGAGAGAGAGAGAGAGAGAGAGAGAGTAGAGATGACCACTCATGAAATCTGGACCGTTAATCAATTGGTCTTGATGAGGTACTATTGTATAGCTGCATTGTACTTTTCAGCAGCTCACTTTATAGCTGTGGATTCGGACTTTCATCTTCAGTGACCAGAACCTTTATCTGGAGGAACCTGGTTCCTCATCAGTTCTTCGAACACGTTGTAAGTACTGGATACACTGTCAGTAACTCTACAGTTGCATTGTTATTTGAGCAAGCTAGAGACCTGAACCTATTCGGTCCTTCTGAATCATCACTAGTCTCTCATATATGAGCAATTCCCGCAGGTATCTGATCCTTCGAGGAGCATGTTAGACAAGCAGCATATGAGATATCATAAGATTAACTAAGTACAGACAGATGAACCTAATCGTATCTGGTTCCTTAAGGTTTGTCATGTCATCAAAACATATCATTTTCTATCAATTTCCCCCTTTTTGATGATGACAAAGCAACATCCTTTGTATTCCTCCTAAGGACCAGATACCTCATTTGTTCCCCCTGAGACTCAGACCTCGAGATACATAGTAGTATTTCTGGTTCGTTGAGTAAGGTTTTTTAAATCATCAAAACATGTTATGACATATCAATTTCCCTCTTTTTGATAATAATAAACTCATTGACAAAGTTCCCCCTGAGAACCAGATTCCCACTTGTTCCCCTTGCTGATCATTCCTTCACTTGCCCAGCTTGCAGTCCCCTTTCCCTTTTTCATGGTTCCCCTTATCTTTCACATGTCTCTCTCACATATATTGATTATATTCTTGAGAATGTGAGATGTATGGAGAGGCTATATTGAGGACCGGGTTTCGCGCTCTCTCTGGTTTCACCAGGTTTGACAATCATCAAAACATATATATAGTCATTTTCTCCTTTTTTGATGATGACAAACTGTCTCTCTCACATCATTCTTCCTTTCTTTCCCACCCCTGTGTTTTTCCCCCTTTTGGCATCATTGAAAAGAGTAATAAAAGTAGTATAAGCCAAAAAAAAGTTCAGTAGCAGTAACTCATGGCCACTAGGGCAACACCACATAAGCAAGAATAGTAATAACAAGTATTAAGATCATTGCAAAAATCAGAGTAATTGCCCAGATTAGATTAAGCATATCGAGAACATAGTAGTCTTAGTCAATACAAAATAAGATGCTTAAACTACCATAAGTGTCATAGTCATTAAGCAAAGGAATCTTCCTAAGAGTCATTAGTGGGTCTAGACAAAGGAGTCATTAGTGGGTCTAGACAAACATTTTCAGTCTTTAGCTAAGAGTCATCTTCCTTTGTAGCATTACTGAGACCTGGTCTCTTTGCCTTTTTGAGCATTTTTTATTTCTCCATAATTTCCATAACATCCTCAATGTAATATTGTGTAAAGTGCGCAACCAAATGTGTATAATAGGCTTATAGAGTCATGGAGACCGAACGTGTGTACCTTGCATATGTATCATAACTAGTTTATAGCTACGCCAAATCCGTTCTCATCAACCTGTCCATGGTAATGAGATGGACGGCTAGTACCTCAGATTTTAGCGTGGCTATACCAATAAACATTAGGCTCAATAAGGTGGCACATCTTGGTATCTATCACAGTATTTGGCAAGGTATTTCTATCATTGTCTGTCATGTTAGGATCGTTATGATTCGCAGGGAACAGATGTGCATGATGTCTCTTCTGCACTACCATAAGGATTACTCGTGATAGATACCTTTTTTCCAATAGATTGCATGCCCTAAAGATTGCATCCATTTCTTCTCTAATAGGTTCCTTCCCCTCCATCCGTTTCGTCATCAGATCCTTTTGAGTTCCTTCATCGCTTTCTTTTGCCTTCAAGGCCTCTTTAAACCCCTAAAAAATTTCCAGTTCCACTTTACATGATATTAGATCTGTTTTGCTCCCCCTCATTTAGACTCATTGAGGAGAAGGTCTACACAAGGCTCATAAAGCCATTTATCTGTTCTAGAATAGTCAATAAAAGTGGGTCTTACCAAAGTCAGACTATCTTTGGGATCTGGTAGTGATATGGTGAGGTTTAGATTCTAGTGAGTGAGGAAGGACGATTTAGATTTCAGATAGGGTAATTTTGTTTTTGCAAGATCTGTAGAGGAATGGTTTTCTTTTAAGGTACGAAGAGGTTCAGGATGGACAGGCATTCAAAGGGCTCAAATCGGAATAGGAAGCGGAAGAATCTTAATGATATGGCATTCTAGACAGTTCTAGACATATTAAGCACTGAAGAGACTGCTAACCTGAGTCATGGACACCAGGTCCCTTCACAATTTTGAAGACGAGGCAAGAGCTCTGATATGTGCAACATCACTTATGCTTGCGCTGTCCTAACCCTGCCACGTGTGTGTACTTGTAACGGTACAAGAGTGAGTTAGATGCTTTCGAAAAATACCTTTTAGCCTTGTACCTTTCCTCTTAACATAGCTAAGCCTGAGAAGTTTGAGGAAGGGCAACAAGTTGACCCTAATCAAACCTATCTCCTATAGATTGCTCCCTGCTTAGTGCATTGGTAAAGATGTCTGCTATCTGGTCCTTTGTTTTGCAGAATCAGCTGTCAGCAAGTAGAGTGATAGAGGACCAGCTTCCTTTATGCCTTCTGGAGATTAGGCTACTTCTTCTGTTATTGCAGGGACCACGTTTCCTCTGTGCCACATTTCCAATTCATTAGAGAATATCTTACCAATTTTTGCCACAACCAATAATGTGACGTTTCTTGCCATTTCCACAAGACACACTCCCTCCTTAGTAGTCCTTGAGTGAGAGGAAATTATCCACTCTTTTAGTTATATTCCTTGAGTAGTCATTATCCAAGTAAACATTATTAGAGTAATTTTTTACTGCCTCCTCTCACTTCAGCCTTCGTCCTTTTCCGGAAACTGGGTGGGTCAACTCTTGGCTTCTTCCCAATATTTTGACCAGTCCCAGATCCACTCCCGCAACTTTTTATAGGAACACAAGGTCCATCACAAATGATGTCCACAGCTTAGATCCTCAGCCATGAAAAGTTATGCCTTATCCCCTTCCACCATCCAGAATATTCTCTGTTGGATCTTGGTGGTCTTGTGATAGATTCTTCTTTCTCTAAGCTTGGTGAACTAGCCATGATGAAGAGCCTCTCTAGGTGTTAATCTTTTAGAAAGAACCCGTTCTGATACCAATTGATGGAGGCTACACGCCCACCAAACAAAGTATATAGAGAGACCTGGTTGCTACCAGTTCTCTCAGATAGTGCGGTAAGAGAATAAATACAAGATTTTTAAGTGAAAAACTCCTTGCTCAATGGATTAAAAATCACGACCTACCCCTGTAGGGTTTCAACTCCACTAACCAAGCAACTCAGTTTACAACTCTATCGTAAGCTAGGAATTAACTCTCATAATCCCTCACCCTTACAATAACGTTTATGCAACCTTCACCCTTGAATACCCACAACCAAGGACCACTAATACACCTAGACTTACCCCAGCCTAGTATACCACTCAAAGGCACCCTTTCATAATTCACCCTGGTGACTAACTCTAGCCACACACTAATACGATTAAGCTAACTCTAGCCTAGGGTGCCACTCAAAAGCTTGTGGAAGCAACTTTGAGAATTATGGACACCTACAAATAGCTTCTTTTCATGAAAGAGTAGGCTTACAGTTTAAGCACAAAAAAACAAAGACTCAACAACCTAAAGACCTAAAATATCTTCAGTTATACACCTGGTCCTTCGGGTTGCTGTGGCTCTGTACTTGAGGAACACCTTGAAAGGTGGAAACTTGCACTTTGGATGGAGCAATTTTTGGATTGTGCAAGAATGAGTATTCTTTTGGAAGATGATGTATTTATATGAATGGAAAGAGAGAGAGTAGAGATGACTACTCATGAAATCTGGACCGTTAATCAATCGGCCTTGATGAGGTGCTGTTGTACAACTGCATTGTACCTTTCAGCCTCTCACTTAACAGCTGTGGATTTGGACTTTCAACTTCAGTGACCAGAACCTTTATCTGGAGGAACCTAGTTCCTCATATGTTCTTCGAACACGTTGTAAGTACTGGATGCACTGTCAGTAGCTCTACAACTGCATTGTTAGCTGAGCAGGATGAAGACCTGATCCTGTCAAGACCCAACCTAAGGCTATGACGAGTGACCGAGCTTGACCTGCCCGATAACCCAACTTATGTTACCTGTACTCAAACATGACATTCAGTAGGGTCTATTTAACTAAGTTTAAAAGCTGTAAACAGAATACCAAATTCCATCTATAACTCAAAAGATACTTATATATATGTAATATATCACAAGGCAAGCTGACAAGGCTGTCGATACTTCTGTACAACAAAGCAAAGGCCGGCAAGGCCAGTACCCATGACACCCACACTGTCCACAGATTACTATAAGAGTATAACCGTACATAAGTGACGGGATAGGGCCCCGTCGTACCCATAAATATATACAAACAAAAGTATACCAAAACAGGAACAGTCTCCGAAGCAAGTGGAGCTGTCTGACTCTCAATGATGACTTCTCCTAGGTGGCTGGATCGTCTAACCGCGTCCCTGAACCTGTGGGCATGAAACGCAGCCCCCCGAAGAAAGGGGGTCAGTACGGAATATGTACTGAATATGTAAGGCAATACTAAATCATAAAACAAGGAAAGTGTAACAGTAAGCAAGTTTAGAAAGCAACCTGGGAGTAACCTGGAACAGCACTTATGAACCATGTCATATGGTCCCTTACACAATTCAATCATATCACAATATAAATATAGAATATCCTACTCGTAGTCGCTTCCGGCTAATAACACAATAGTCCCTTCGGACGGCCGCTTCCAGCGTAGTCATGATAGCCCCTTCGGGCAGCCGCTTCCGGCTTAGCTAGGGTGGCCCCTTCGGGCAGCCGCTTCCAGCTTAACAATATCATAATCCAGCTGATCAGGTGGAACAATAACAATACGTATGATATACAGTATGAATATGTAATGAAGTTACAAAACGTTGCACCCCTTTCAAAGTGGTTTTGATTACAACTCCCTTTGGAGAGATGTTGAGAATAAGTTTTAGAGTTTCCTTCATTTACCATTTGCTTTGCAGTGAACATGTAAGCATAATGTATCGTAGAAGCTTCCTTCGAATTATCAACAAAAGTATAGCATGAACGAAACAAGACATTGGATATCGACTTCTAATCCAACTAAGAATAGAGTACTTATGTTTTACGTACTTTAGGAGTCATATAAACGGAATCATGCCAACGTATGAAAGAAGGGTTAGCCTTACATACCTTATTTACGCCTCAAGCTAATCCTCAAGTCCCCTCCCGATCTTAGTCAACTAGAACACAATAAAAAATATAAGGATTAAGACTAGGCCAACAAGATTATTCTAACTAATCATTTATTCTTTCGCCTAACGGGATTTGGACAGCATCTTCTCTATAATCCTACCATCCCAGCAATTCCAAATTCAGCTAATATATCAATAATAACATCAGTAACAACAAACCCAACGATATTCCATCAATAATATATCTAAATCCATAATATTATTCCATCCAAAACAACTCCTAAACCCCCAACGCCGTAATGCAATTTATACGGTAATTATAACAATGTTTTCAGCACTTTAATTCGTCAGATCAATCGAGAATCAAGTTAATAATGTGATAAACAACTGAAACATACCTTTAATGGTCAACAACCACGAAATAAACAACTTACAAGTCCACGTTTTGGCTTAAAACGACAGCAACAACTCGTTCTATCCGGTAATAACTCGTTGTATCCTTTACCTTTCACGAGCATCGGGATTCGAGACCTCGAACTTGCTCGATTCTCCACTTTCTCTCTCTAACTCTCCTCTCTCTCTCTCTCTCTCTAAAAGGTTGTGGACTGCTTGATGTGTAAATGAGCGAATTTATATGATTTTATCCCTTATTTATGGGTCTTGGGTCGGTTCCCACCGACCTTGAGTCGGGTTGGGCCAAGCCCACTGCCCAGTTTGGCCTTTCTGCCTTAAAACGTCTATAACTCTTTATCCCTATGTCGTGTGAAGGCCTACAACCTATGGTTGGAAAGGTATTTCAATTATATACAACTTTAATTTTTTGTGTTTCCCCAAATTCTAAACTTATAATGGCGTGTTGGCCTTGTAAATCTTGATCATCCGAAAACGTATCCTTAAATCATTCTTTTGGAGTGCTTATGCTCATATTTGGCTTAAGTGTCCTTGTTAATACTTTCTCCGCTTCCCATGTACTATTCATATAAATTGTCATATGCCCTTTATAAAATCACGACTTGTGGGCCCCACCTTAACTTAAGGTTACAAGGGCTATTTATCAAGTAACGTATTAACCAACTTACACCATATGACATCCAATGTCATCTATATGTTATTCTTATACATATATAACAGAATCTTCATCCCTAATCCTTGTATATATTTACTCTCCCCTAAGCCCATACTAAGTCGTCTGCAATCTTGGTAACGCGAATTTTTTTAGGGTGTAACAGATCCCATCCGGTCCTTCTGAATCAGCATCCCTGGTCTCTTATATATGAGCAATTCCTGCAGGCATCTGATCCTTCAAGGAGCATGTTAGACAAGCAACATATGCGATATCATAAGGTTAACCAAGTTCAGACAGATAAACCTAATTGTATCTAGTTCCTTAGGGTTTGTCATATCATCAAAACATATCATTTCTTATCAGGATGGTTGGCTTGAAAGTTGATTCCCCTTGGGTGGCACATAAGGATTTGAGCTCCGGTGGTTGTTGTAATTGTTATTATAACCACCTTGATTGTTGTCCCGTCATTGTGAATTCGCTTGCTTTGTTCTAACCTTGATTTCCTTGACCTTTCCTCCAAGGTCCTTGCTTGGAACCTTAGTAGTTAGACCAGGAACCCCCCGCTTGATTGTTTACAAAATTGGCCTCTCATCATACATTTGGAAGTATTGTTCACCTGGAGGTCCCCCTTCACAAGACCCTACCGCATTAACCCGCTTCGTGCTTCCACCCAACACATAATTCGTGAGAAGCTCCATTTGAGTGACCAACTTTACCATTGTTTCATCTCCCACACGAGACAATACTATTTTGGAAAGACCTCCCCCAACTACTTCCGTCTCTCTAGTATGTCAAGCTTTGTTGGTCTCGGTTAGTTTATCTAAGAGATCACTCATAACATCATAAGAATTGTCCATCGCGGACCCACCCACAATATTATTGGCCACCGACTTGTTGACCAAGTTAAGTGATCGATAAAATGTTTGGAGAAGAACGTTATCGGGCAACCCATGCTTTGGACAACTCTTGACTTTCTTTTTAAATTGAGTCCAAGATTATGTAGAGCCTCATCCGGAAGTTGATGAAAGTTGTTGATTTCGTCACAGAGTTGTAACATCCGGGATGGAGGGAAGAACTTCTTGAGGAAAGCTTGAGTCAATTCCGCCCAAGTAGTGATAGATCCGGCCGGAAGATCATCCAACCATGCGGTGGCTTCCCCCATGAGAGAGAACGGAAAAAGTCTCAACTTGACCGTCTCGCTTGAGACGTTCGGATGCACGTTGTTGGTACACACCCCAAGAAATTTCTTAAGGTGCCTATTCGGGTCATCAGTGGCTAGACCTCCGAAAGCCCTTAGTGTTGAGCAAGTGCAATATGCTGTTAATGACATTGAAGCTCGCGTTCCTTTGAACTGGAGGTGGGCGGATAGCAGCTGCAAACCCAGCCTCTTCCACCATGCCATCATCGGAATCAGTATCCGTCATTTCACTTGAACTAACACAATCAACAACAAGAAAGTAAGAAGAGAAATAAAGACTAAAAGTAGAGTTTTACACTAACTGGTAAATTTCTAGACTGTATTCCCCAGCAATGGCGCCAAAAATTTGATATGCCCAAATTAAACCTTTAAAATAGGAGTAAAGCAGTCGTTGTTCAAATATAGAACCCAACGAGGTTGGGATCGAATTCCATAGAGAATATAATGAAGAAATATACTTGCTAAGTGTAACGCTCGACTATTAGTCTATATTTCTAGGGAAGGGAGTATAATAATGATTGGTTTGAAGATTGTTAACTAATGTTATAAAAGATAATCTATTAGTAAAAGGACTAAAGTTGTGGTTCCAGAGGAAAGTAATGCAAGTGGGTATCAATTCAATTTATTTGTATGTTTGGATGTAGTAAACAATGGGTTGTTTAATTTTTACCAAAAGTCTTTCAACCAAATTAGTAAATCTCATTACTAAGCTTTTCCAAGCCTTAAAATGTTGCAAATATGAATACCAATTTTTAGTCTCAAGTAGTTTTCCTTTTCCTAGCTCAAGCTATTAGATGGGGTTTAAAGCCCCAAATTCTTGCTATTAACTCTTTTCCTAACTTACACTTTCTTTTCCAAGAAAATTACAAGTATTTAGGCACAAATAATGTTGGCCACCATTAAGAGTAGTTCAAGCATGAAGAGTTAATAGAAAACACCTTTTAACATACAAATATAGTTGGAATACAAACCCCCAATCATATAACTAACACATTTGGTTCCACAACCTTAGCTAATGGATTTAGCTACTCATTTCATTAAATAAAAGACAAGTATAAAGTAAATATTCATAAAGCTTACAATGAGTTACGAAGAAGAACACAAAAAGTGCAAGATTCCTCCTTAAAGTCTTCAACAACCAATACTAAGTGCTTTTACTACAAAGAGACAAGAAACTGAATATAGAATGACTTTTACAAAACTCTAGGAGAGTATTTATAACATCCCAAAAACCGTGCACCATCTTTGGACAAAAATACCCCTGCGTGCATAACATGCAAGTCGCAGGTGCAATTGCACCAATTTCCCTCAGGTGGTGCATTCTTTACTAAATGAGTGGCAGCGTCTGCGGCATTAGATGTGTCTCGCCGGTGGCACCTGAGTCTCGCAGGTGCTGCTCCCAATTTCCAATTTTTTCAAAATGACTATCACCTTCTGCGTCTCGCAGGTATGACCTGCGAACCTCAGGTCATGCTTTCCTACATCCTTGGCCTATTTTGATCCATTTTGCTCTGTTATACTCTCCAAAAATCTTATCCTACAAAACGACACAAACACAAGAAAAGTAACACCAAACGTACTTAAAGAGTCACAAAAGTCTAAAGAATTAGCATCAAATGTGCCGTAATTTCACGACACATCACATGTGCAAGAGATAGTTTATAAAATCATGATCCCGTAAACCAAAAATAAAAATCGATGCATATTAGGATAGAACCAAAACATGAATCTATAAACATCATTAGTAAAAGAAAAGATAATAAAAAGAACTTACAATTTGGTGATTCATTAATTCAATTCTAAAGAATCCATCTAGAGGATTCATCTTTGAAGCGGGTTCCATCATCATCATCGTCCTCTTCATTGTTGTGAAGTACCTTCTTCTTAGGAGCAGTAGGTTGAGTAGAACTTATAGTAAGAGGGACTACTAAAGCATCATTATATATAGGAGGAGTAAGGGTTTTTTATAAAGTTGTTACAAAGTTACTTAACATCTGATTTTCTCACAACTTTAATAGAAATATCAAAATTGTGTTACAAAGTTATTTAACATCTGATTTGCTCCCAACTTTGATAGAAATATCAAATTTGTGCTCTCTGTTTTTTTTTTTTTGTTGTTGTGGACCTGTACTAGTAGTATGGACTTTACTCCTCATTTACTATTTGTTTGGGTGTCACGAACCAAAATTCCCAATAGATACTAAGTTGAGAATCATAAATAAATTGCGGAAATAAATAAAAAACAACTATAATAAGTCTCATAATAAGTCTAACAATAAGGACATACGATAGTCTAAGTCAATACATCTCCCAAACCTGAAAGTGTACAAGAATACTAATGTGAATACAGGTCTAGAATATTGCAATACTACTGTCTGAAATAAGGAAAGACAGAGATAAGCTCCCATGAAATCTACAAGCCTCGAACTCCACTCTTACTTGGATCCGAACCTGCACACAAAAAGTGCAGCAAGCGTAGAAGTAAGGGAAGCACGTGCAACCAACAACATCGTCGACCGACCCTAAATTATAGTGATGACGATGGTTTGTATTTCCGATACTCCTCTTCTTGTTTCGTTGGTTTCAAAGTTCACAGTTTAAAAGCATTCAATAGGTAAAGAAAGTACCCACAACTCAATCTATTCATAAAGTTTGTCCCTTTTCAAGTATAGTCATAAAGATTCCATCTTTTCAACATTCCGGACTAGTATGATATGAAAACAAGTCAAACAAGTAAAGATAGCATAAAATGCAAGTGAATCGAGCGTGTAGAGCTTAAACGATACTTTCTCACTTTCTCTATGTCATTGTGTTGCACTTTTTTAAAAAAAAATTGTGCCAAAAAATATTACTTCTATTTTTATATAATAATTTATTTTGCACATAAAAATTTACTTTATATTCACATAAGTGTGTGTGACTTGTTTTAGTTCATAAGCTTAAAAATCTTTCTATCTTTTTTTAAATTTTGTGCAGGGTTAATTAGTGTATTACATAAATTAAGACAGATATTTGCTATCCGAGTACTACTTTCTCAATCAAACTTGGCAAGTAACAACTACTTAAAACATTTCTTAATAGGAAATAAAGAGTGATACTTTTCAGTGAAACTTTATACTACTTATTGCTAAGACTCTTGTCTAATTAGATCAATTTTTCATTATTGCTACGACTTTCTTCTTTTCTTTACAACTTATTGCAGTTCATCATTTTTTTTTAACTTTTAGGGAACTCTTGTTCATTCAAGAATTTAAATGCTTAAATTAATTTGAAACTTCATAAGAAGGATTGTGAAAGATAAAAAACAATGTCGTACATAATAATATTAGTAGGGAACTGATATAAATTATTTAAAATGACAAGGGTGTCTTATTAGCTACATATGCACCATTAAATTTAATGATTGTTATAATAAGTTTTTAATGGTAGAAAATTTTATCTGAGCAGTAATAATGCAAAGTGACAGTGGGTATTCAGAATTGAGAACTAAGACCAAGGCGTGATGTGTGTAATTCCCCGTAAATTTAGGAAATTGGAAATGATAAAATTAATTGATTAAAGTAATAAAAAGGCATTGCTTTTACTGGACAATGAAGCAGTACTAGGGAGTGGGGAGGCCTCATCTATTTTATGTTGAAATTTAGTTGCATTTAAAAAAAAAAAAAAAAAAAATCTCCACATTCATAGTTTATGGCTTTATGCTTCCTAGTTTTTTTTATTTTTTTTTATTTTTTTATTTTTAGATCTAGTAGCTCAGTTGATTAGCTACCTGAACTTTCACTTTGTTGGTGAGAGTTCGAATCACCACATTATAATCCCCTCCCCATTTCCCTTTCCCCTACCCGCTATGTAATAAAAATAATTTAAAAAAAAATGCTTCCTAGTTTTAAAGATATAGTATTATTAAAGAGATTACATTTTGCATAATCAATTTAAGTACTATTAACTATAGTTAACTAATTTTGATCAAATATTAGTCATTTTAATAAACTGCTTTAGTTTAGAAAACTTGCCATTCTAAAAATAAGATAATTTACTTCTTTCTAAGTTAATTTCTAATGTTTTAATTGGTGAAGTGTTAGTTAAGAGAGATATTTTAAGGAAAAGAATTGATAGTTTCAACAAATGCTCTTATTATGGATCCGTGAAAGTATCATTTGTAACATTTTAAAATACGGAAAAGGGCCAAAATTACCCCTGAACTTTGAAAAATAGTTCATCCATACCCTTCGTTATACTTTAGGGCCAATTATACCCTTACAGTTATAAATTAACTTATGGGTGAAAATTATTTACACCCCCCCCCCCCCCAATTATGCTTTAAAAATCAAACTCCCCCTCAACTTTGAACAATAGACATTCTCCCCCCTTTATCTCAATTGACTTTTTTAAATGCCTATTTTACCCTTACATTATCAACTTTTGTCTTCTTTTATTACTTCTATAAAATAATGATATTTTTAATTTTTTTTAATTCATGTAAAAAATTTCTTATAAAAGATAAATATCATCTTTTAGGGGAAGAAAAAAGTGAGAAATACTAATTGAGTATATAAGTTGGGAAAATGTCTAAAATACACCCCAACCTTTGCTCGGATTTGCTATAACACACCTAACCTTTACGGTGGTCCTATTACCCCGCTGAATATATTTTTAAAGCATTTCTTTGGCATTTTTCTGGAAAAATCAAACCAAAATCCAACATGACACAAGCCAAGACTCGATTATGAAAGAATATAGTGATTCACAAGATCAAATTTCAAGAGAATCAACTGCTTTCTCCATGAATTAAGAGTGTAGGAGAGAATTCTAATTTTTATTTTGTTGGAAGAGTGAAATGACCTAAAAATGACTGGACTCCTTTGTTTTTTGGCATTTTGTTCAGTACGTGTTTGAATTGTTATCCAGGTTCGATAAATGCCAAAGAAATTCCTTAAAAATATATCCAAGGGGGTAATAGGACCCCTGTAAAGGTTAGGTGTGTTACAGGAAATTCGAGCAAAGGTTGAGGTGTATTTTAGATATTTTCCCTTTTTAATGATGTTTTATAATAAAATAAATTAGCAGAATAAACAAAAAATTATTTTTTTACAAAAATAATCAAAACTTTAATATTTATTTATACAGGTGAAAATAACATGTCATAATAAGTTTATAAATATGTTTATATGCAAGTAATGCAAGAAAAATAATAAAATGTTAAAAATGATATATTTAATCTGTAAATGAATTTTATTATAATTTAAGAAATATTTCATTAGTGACAACCAAAACTGTTTATTTATATAAATAATAGAGAATAAGAGGGAAGTGAAACTTAAATATACACACATGCATGTGCATACATATATACATACTTATTGCATGCAATATTGAAATAACAATCATAAAAAATAGCATTAGATTTTGTTACAAATTCATAAAAGTATTATTCTACTTATAATATTAATGAACTTAAATAAGAATCTATAAATACCTAATATAATATAAAAATGTATACGTAAATTGAGGATTGAAAAAAAAATAGGGTGAAATAGTCATTGCATAGGATAAAGGGGGGAGAATGTCTATTGTTCAAAATTCAGGGGGGAGTTTGATTTTTAAAGCAAAGTTGCGGGTGAAAATCATTTTCACCCATTAACTTATTTGTTTGAAATGTTAAAATATATCTAAATTAACATTAAACTCTCTGTATTGAAAGCATCCTAGAAACGTTTTCCCACCGTTAAGGAGAGATTTCGAATTTGATTCTTAAGAATAAAAAAGCTCTTAATAAAGAGCGTTTTTCTTTTTATGCAACACAAATTTTAAATTAATTTTAACCCCAATGGGTAGGATATTTAAAAAAAAAAAAAAATAGAGAGTGGGGGTGGGGTGGGGGTGGGGTGGGGGTGGGGCTTGGATGTGTTTCAATAATGTAGCTACTAAGGCCGTCCCCTGTACGTGAAGTATATTCGGATTCTCAAATACACTATTTAATTATATTCGTTCTTCTATAAATGTCATCCTTTTATTTCCTTTGCAATTGTGTTCTACACCTTTGCTTTGCATCTTTTCTACTTCCAATTTCTTCTAAGATAGAAAAAAACTTATTATAAGTTTCATTGACTGAAAAATTTAATATAGTATACACATAGCTTCTCTATAAGCTCAATCACAACACAGACACAGTTTGACATCACACTGAACCATTTTGGATTTAAAGGCCGGTCATAAACAAAGCTGTAAGTTAGTGGAGTATTTTTTTCTCTCGCAATTATAAATAGAAAAATGTTATTATAACTTGTTTAAATGATAAGAAATGCATCTGGCGTAGGTCAAACTTAACCCAAAAATTTAGCACAAGAAAAGAGGATTATTCAAAACAATTTTTTAAATAATTATTATCAGTTATCCTAGCCACTTATGTAAGACTATTAACCCCACACACCCCCATCCCCCACCCATCTATCAAGATAATATGGGAGTCTGACATCGGATGAAATAAGAACTAGATGGATACATATGATTAGCTCTGACACTATAAGAAATGGACATTAAACCTAAATTAATTCAAAAAACTAGCTTAGGAGGTAAAGAATGTGGCAGAATCATACAAAAACATGGTATCGTTTTTTCCATTCACCGATACTAGTGGTGAAAAATGAAGAGTCAAATTAGTTCAGAAAGAATGTAAATAGAGAAATGGATCTTCGTAATTTGCAAAAGGTCAAAAAAAGAATTGCTTACCCACTCATCGTGTGTTCTTATACAGAAAAGCTTCTACCAAATACTTTTTAATTTCAAAATTGTTTATTCTATCCTATGATTATAGATGAAAAGTTCCATTGCTTTCTGTCAATCGTACATGCTACTATACTTAGTTAATAGCAAAATACATCACTTCTTGAATTCTATATGCATATATTTTTCTGGTACATCAACTATATATGATTTTATATCATCACTAATTAAGACACTAACTGAATATTGCTAATTAGCTAACAAAACAGCTGAAGTATTAACTATATATTTACCCAAACACCACCATTATTAACTTTTCCCTCTAACTTTTGCATTTGTCATTGCGTTTCTCATTACGTTCTTTTATATTGTTTGATCAAAGGAATAACAAATTGAATAGTCTAATAAATGAAAAATGAGTAATAGAGTGTAAAATATGAGAGAAAATGTAACAAAATTATAGAAAACAAAAATAAAATTATAAAGAAAAAAGAAAAAAAAAACATTCAGGAACGAAATAGATGAAATAATAGGGAGAATATGATCTCCTATGCTCATTTATAATTTGAAAGAAATTGATTCAATAAAAATCTTCTATATTATTTTTCACATATATCATATATTATCTTTATAAAAAAATGTATTTGTAAAAAACTATAAATTCAAATCTCCCTGCTCTGACAAAAAATGAACAAGACAAGAAATGAAGAAAAAAAAATAGTTCGGCATAACTATTTACAATTTTGTATTGAAGAAAATGACAATTCAAAAATCTCTTAATATATGTTATCTTTAGATATCTAATATGATAAGGTAAATATTTATAAAACTAAACTAATTCTAATAGGTCACAAAATCAGTTGACCCCTGAAAAAAGATAGAAGAATACATATTTGGGAAGTTCTTAAATTCGATTCTTTTTACCTGTATAGTGGTAACATATCTTTCTTGTACCTTGCGTCAAGAAAAAAATGTGAATTATGTGTTAGGATGGTCAATAGTAGTGGTCTACATTTTGAAAAAGTTAGCTACGTACAATTATTGTTACTCCCTCTTTGGTTTAGTTTGATATATATGTGCAATTTGCGTATACCATTTAGTGTGTGTCTCTCCATTCAATCAGAAATAAAGATTTTTTCAACCGGCATTTAGTGAGAAATTTATTTTATAAAATATAATTTTTCAATTATTTTCATCGATCCAACTCACTGAGAAAAAGCATGATAGAAACAGGTTCCATTAAAATATTGAAAAACTTCTAATTTTTCGTGTGAAAACGCTATTAACTTTTTCTTGTGTTGATGATTCTATCAAATATCAATAAAAATAGCCGCTTTATATTTTTCACTAAAATTTCAATGAAAAAATAGTGAGTTTTAGTAGTGAATTTATCATAAAAATATATCTAGTGTATAATAAATCACACTATTTTTTTATGAAGACTTTTTTTCTTGGCGGTGGAGATTTATCACCTCTATGGGTTCATCACATACTGATTATGCACCACGTTTTGGCCAGCCTAAGTCCCTATCATCGCCGCTCTTCTCCCAGCCAATGACACGTAGTTCGTTTGATAATATTTTTTCTCGTGTTTCTGTTTTACTTGCCTCTTAAAAAATATTAATTAATTTTGTTTTGCTTATTTTATCCTTATTAGCCCACTTAAGATATAATTTTTCTTTAGATAATCTTTACTCTATTATGTGTTATCTCTTCATAATTGAAGTGTCTCAAGAACACTTACTACTAAGGATAAATGGGAAAAAAAATATTTCCTCTTCATTCGAAATAAGTGTCCACTTAACCCTTTTATCTGGATTCAAAACAAGTTTTCACTTACATAATCAATAAATAATTAACTTAATTTTTTTAGATTTTCCCTTATATATTTACTGAAGGCGATAAATAATCAAGGTCTTATTAATAAAGTAAAATTTAGTTAAAGTACCTTCTTTTAGGAGTTAGTCTATTTTAAGGGGTGTGTTAAAGGTTACGTAGATACTTATTTTGAGCCGAAGAGAGTAATTTTAAACTTCTAAAATGACAAATAATTTTAGACATTTATTTTAAAAATTACTATAAATAATTTGAGAGAAAAGGAGTAAAAGAAAGACCACCTCACAAATTGAGTCTACAAAATTAGGAATAGTTTATTTATCTTTTGGAGACAAATTGGAAATATAATTAAATCTTAGCTAGTTAAATAAAAAAAGTTGGTTAAATTAATACGGGTACGGGAAAAAGACAAGAGGAAGTTGCCTAGGCATACGACTATAGGAGTATGTTTTTTTTTCTTGAATTTGGCAACTTGTAGGGAATATCGAATGGCAACTATGGACGTAACTTCTTTCTTGGAAAGAAGACTTATTTTTTGTTGTTTTTCATGTTCTTTTTGCTAGTTTCTATGAAATAGGTTCATTTCACAAGTCCCTACTATTTACGATTATAAAATGTTATTCCATGTTCCTCTTTACTTGAATTCCACTCTCATGGCACATAGATGGGCTATAATTATAATTATAAATTAAAGAAAATGTGAATTGGAAAAAAAATGATTCAGAAAGTCTAAAAAGTAAGTAATAAACTAATAATTTTTTTGAAACATAAGTTCAATATAAGAAAAAGGAAGAAGAAATGTGCAACGTGCTTCAATTTTCTTGTGAAACTTTCGTTCTTTGGTTAGTTGTTTACTGCATATATTTCTAGCGATTCACATAACTTCATCAAATCTTGTAAAAGAAGAATGTATGTTAAAAGTAGACTATTACTAATAATATTTTCTTTAAAAAGTGTAAAAGGCATATTGGACAAATAAAAAAAAATGGAGGGAATACATTCATCCTCATTTGGCCATTTTGATGTACGTGAAAAAATAACCTGTTATTTGTCATCTATAGAAGCAGACTATTTACATTTTGTTCCCTTTCATTTGGCACTTGTTACCATAATTGAATGTCTAATATAATATTTATTAAAGTTCAACATTTTTCTATTATAGTCTGTTAAACTTGTTATTTGCATATCATATAACACAAATTTTTGTTTGAATACTAATGTTATTCATTAAGAAAATCTAATGTAATAACTTAATTTTGAAATCAAATAATTAAATCGGATCGTTTTGAAATCAAATAATTAAATCGGATCGGCGTGTTCCATTTTATCATTTACGTGTGTGTGATACATATTAGCAATATGTTATTTCAAACTCTTAGATTTAGACATTTAGTATAAATATAATTCAAAAAAATTGTCATATAACTTATGAAATATTATCCATAATTGTTTACTCAATACTTATTAGTTATTACAATCAGTGTTTTAAAAGGTGAGGGCGTAAGACGGGGCGTTTTACATACGCCTCGACGAGGCGTAAGCCTCGAGGCACGGAGCGTAAGCCCCATGGGTATTTAATTTTTAGTATTTCTTAAAATAATATAATTACAATAAATATTTTTAAATAGGTAAAATTACATAAAAAAATAAAAGAAAACTGTAAATAAATTATATATATATATATATATATATATATATATATATATATATATATATATATCTGTGTGTATGTGCGCGCACGCGCGCGCTTGATCCTCACAAAAAAAATGATCAAAGCAATCCATTATACACCGCTTATAACTTGTAATTATATATAACATAATTTTACAAGTATAAACAAATCAATGAAATAAAAGCCATTATGAAATGCAAATCAATTCTAACATTTTAACTTTCAAACACGGAAAAAAAACATAGTTTCTTAAAACACTATTACTATCATACTATTCATTTTATCTCCCTATAAGCAAATAATCAATAAAATTTATCAAGATTACAATTAAAACATAACTTCTTCATGAACAAAAAATAAAATTATATGATAATTCTGATACATAGGACTTATGACCAATGACAAGTGAAAATGTACAATTCCGCTATGTGTTTTTTTTTTTAAAATTAAGTGATATTCACCCTCACGACGTTCTCAAATAGTAAATATCCAATACTACGACTTGTTATATGAGTTACACCCAATTTTTTATTTCTATGGATGAAAAACTATTAAGTATCATTATTTTGTTAAACAATTATGAGGGTGAATGATTTTAATTAAGGAATTTAAAATATAATTTGTGTAAGAACTGTTAGGCGAGCCCTGGGCGTTGGGCGTTAGGCGTGTTTAGGGCGTACGGTTGGGCGCTTAGGGCGTAAGCCTCATAGGAACTAAGCCCCGCACGTTAGCCTCAGGGCGTTTTGCCACTGCCCTGCCCCGAGGCGAGCCCCGAGGCGAGCCCCGAGGCGAGTCCTGATACTGCCTTTTAAAACAATCATTACAATACGTGAATTTACTATAATTAGATAATAGAAGTGAGAATACGTATTATTTTTCTATAGATTTTAAGGTGTAAGCAAAGTTTTGTTCCTCATTTTTAGCTAAAATAAAAAATCTTCCTATAGCAGGTGAAGCCGACATGCACAAAAATCTTATATGGGTGTAAACTGTAGAGTATAGGAAAAAGGGGGAGTCCACATCCACATTTACATGAGTCATGAGTGATAAGGACTCCCAAACATTTAGGCACCATCAATCATTGATTCTTTTTCCTTTCTTTCTTTTTGCTCAATTTCATAAAGCATCCTTGTGTTTGTGGCCAAGAGGCCCAAGACCAAGAGCCACAAGGTGTGTTAAGGACCCTATCCGTATGGACGTGATTTGAAATCGGCGATTTGAAATGAGGTTGATTTGAAGTTAAAATTTTATTTGGACATATAATTTGAATTTTTTAAATGTTATGAGATTACATGGGGTATTGTTGTTGTTGTTTGTATTTTTCTCATAAACATGAAAACACACGATTCGTGAAAACTATTAGAATCTCCCCAACTCTTAGACAATCTTACCAAATGAGCAAATCATAGTTCATAAAATGGTATTGAAATATCCTAAGGCTCTACATTCATAAATCGCATATCTCCATATTTCTTTTATAGATAAATGTTTGCGATTACATACTATTACAAACTTTCAAATGCACATAATTTCACAAAGATTCACTAATCCAAAAAATAAAAAATAGTAGTAACTAGCTATTCTGTAATATAATCCTTTCACGTGGTACGAACAATCTCTTCACGTCGAGTGTGAGTCGTTTTTTTATAAAATTTAAAATGATGGGTATTTGTTTTGCAAATTATGAACTTATGGGTCAATTTTACATTTTAAAAAAATTTGAATCCTACTTTTTGAAGAATTTGAAATTTAAAATCATGATTTGAAACTAAAGTGCATATTTCATAAAAAAAATCATTGATTTCAAATCAAATCTTCGTATCAGGGTCCCAAATCCTATGGCCAACGCCTACTTAGAGGTAACGACAAAAAAATCCCTTACGTTTAGAAATAGGTTTACAATAGGCCTTTGAATATATCCATGAGCAATTTAATCTTTTAAGTTGGTCAAAAGTGAGCAATTTTAATTTTCAATTCTTTTAAGTAACCCGGTTATTAAATTTAACGGGGAATTGTGATTTTTTAATGAGAACTCACATATTTAGATGCATTTCCTGCTACTTTTGATTTATTTCTAGTGTCCGGTGCAGTTTTTGATACTTTTTATCTATTTATGATGTTTGGCGCAATTTTTAAGTGTTGTTGTTTCTTGAATTCTACGGGACTTTCTTGTGTTTTCTGATTAAATTTTCTTTTTTACATTTTTCGTTAAATCTAAAAAACAGAGCTTTCTAAATACTTCGCGAAACCAAAATGCTCAGCTTCAACAAATTTTAAAGTATTAAAATTGGTCTGAAGTATATTTCAACGACCCTTTTAAATCTAATCCAAATATGAGGGACCATTTTTTGTCATTTTCCCTTCCAACTTACAAGTTGTACAACTATCCATATCTGCCAATCATCTTATTGTCACTGGCCCCCGGTAATATATGGAAAGATCTAAGGGGTCATTTGGTCCCAGAATTATGTTTGGTATTAATTTTATACTCTGTTTGGTACAACGTATAAATTTATCCCAAAATAATGTTATACCTTGCAACAAACAGAGAATAAAATGAAGCGCAAAACTAATCCTGGGATATCTCACCTTATCCCATCATAGTTGAGATTATTTTATCCCACCTTTCAGATGAGATAAATTATTCATAGGACTATAATTCCAAGATTATAATATCGGGATAATTTAATCCGCGTACCAATGGACCCCTAAGAGCTACTAGATATGCCCATATATCCACTTAGTATAAATTTTATTTAATTTTCGAGAAGACGTTACTTATCAGAAATTTTCTATTTCAAAGTCGAACTCAAGACCTTTGATTAGGAAGGAGAAATCCTATTCATACTATCATAATAATTGATGGTTCTGCTAGGGGTGTCAATAGTTTTTCAAAAATCGACCGAACCGATTTTTAGGTTCATTTTAATAAAATCGAAGATTTTAATTTAAATCTATAACCGTACCGAATAATTAGGGTGGGTTTTTTATTTTATGAAAAGTACCGAAAAAAATAGCGAACCGGACCGAATAAACATATATGTAGAAAATGTATTTATATATCAAAATTTATGATATGTAGCATTAGATATTTTAACCTTGAACCTTGCTTTAGGATGAATTTGAATGGAGAGGACTATAATTAAAACCTAAACCTTATATAAAGCTCGAACGCTACTACACAAAGAAGAAAAAGTATGCATGCATAGGGTTGATGTATATTCTATATGATATTATTTCTAAATTTTGAAGTTGTTATTCCAATAAGCAATGATATTCTCTACATATAACTTCATCTTGCCAATTCTTTAACTAAACATTCAGTACAATTACCATTTCCCCATTGCCATTGAAATCTATACGACAATTAATTTATGTCAGTGCACCCGCTGCCCCAAGTTTACAATAATTTTTTATGATAATACTCTGTAAACACCAACCATCATATCTTGATATCATCGTTGGCTTGCTGCTTTGCTATCTATAAGATCCATTTCAATTTTATTAATTTGTATAGTTCTAGTTTTTAATAATTCTTTACAGTAAAGAGTATTCTTTTAGAAGCAACGAATATAATTATTTATTTTATAGTGTTCCTTATAAGTTATAAGTAGATGTCGTCATATTTGTGTGGTTCATCGATAATGTTAACGTTTTCGGTTTGTTTCTTCCATCACTTTTTAATTCTTAATTTCTATTATTATTATTATTATTATTATTATTATTATTATTATTATTATTATTATTATTATTATTGTTGTTGTTGTTGTTGTTGTTGTTGTATTGCATTAGGTGTTTTTTTAAAGAAAATACCGAAAAATTAACTAAACCTTACCGGTACTGAAGAAAAACTGATTTGATTGGGATGGTTTTTAAGAATTTAATTTTGATTATATAATAGAGTAATCGAAAAACTGGTATTGTATAATTGTTTACAAAAAACCGGTTGAACCGAACCATTGACACCCGTAGGTTCTGCTCAGTGCTCTGGACTCCTAATAGACGTTTGGACAATATTTGAATTGAAGTTGAATAAAAAAAAGTAGAACTCCTTTGATATTGAAATCGGAAAGAAATTTGTTTGAACGTGGTGCTCTGGACTCCTAATAGACGTTTGGACAATATTTGAATTGAAGTTGAATAAAAAAAAAAGTAGAACTCCTTTGATATTGAAATCGGAAAGAAATTTGTTTGAACGTGAACCATACTTGAATTTTCTTTTTTGTGAAAATTAAAAATTATGACTGAGTTATTGCACTAAAAATAAACAGTCAAACTGATATATCACCATTTCACTGAAAGTCTATCCAATATTTGCTATACTTATGACCAAACTTGTACAATATAAATACCAAACTTCAATATTACAAATACTGTAATATTACCACTAGGAGCTCTAAAGTTGATCATATTTCACACATGACCTTCATAAGGGGTTGTCTTGATTTTTTTGCCTCACTTAACAAAATTTTTAAAAATAACTTCCGTTTCAGAAAATTAACTACGCAAAACTTTTGTTGCCTATCAGACATAAGTTGTGGACATAAATTAGTTTTGCTTATAAGGCAAAAATTCAGGTTATTTCAAGGCAGTGAATTTGCTCAATTATCCATACGTTCTAGGCAAAAGCTAGAACCTATGCCTGATGGGCAATAAAAGTTCTTCCCCAGCAAAAATTCTCAAGTTAAGGTCATTGTTTAAAGATTTTATTAAGCGGGAACAAAAATTCAAGACCATACGCTTTGACACCGGGCCTCATTTCCTAAAGAAACACATGCCTAAAGAAAATGGTACACAAATACAACTTTCTAAAAAGGTATTTAAAAAAGTTACAACTACTTTCAGAAAATTACATAAATAAAATTTATTCTAATTTTTAACTTTTTAATTACATTGTGTACAACTTTTCATATATCCCTTAAATATCTCTATGAAATGCATTAAAATGGAAAACTTGGCTTCCCTAAAAAAAAAATCTAATTATGTATGGATTACCACTAAAATAGGATCTTAATTAATAATTGACACCCCATCACATAAAACTTTCTCTTACTTTTTGCCATCATATATTCATTATTCAATTTCTCTCTCTCTCTTCCATGAAATAGGAAAATTAAATTAAATTTAAATTTATATATATTTAACATAGTATACAATATATGCCTAATATATGAATATTATAGTGTGCTTCTTCAATGTACCTGATATATGAATGCAATAATATATGTGCTCAAATATATATATATATATATAATACCTTTTGTGTAATATACATAAGAAATAAAGTTATATATAGTATATAGTAATAGTTATATACATAACAAATAATATTATATATAGTATATAATAGTGAAATATACGTAATATATAAGTGCAATAATATATATATACTTGTTCAAAGAATTGTATACATACATATCATATAAACAGTAACATACCTGTTTATAGATTAGATAACTAAGTAAGTTGGAGATTTTTAGAAAAGCAATTAATGTGTTTTGATATGTATTTAATTTGGTTATCATGAATATATGAAACTCCTTATTGTTAGCATTTTATTCATAGCAACATTCTTATTTATGGTATAAAATCATATATACCCTATATATAGAGTATATTTTGTAGATTATGTAATTTAATTAATGGTTGTAGATTATGAAATATTATATTCATATATTAGTATTTATGTAACTTCCCCCTAAAGAAAATCTTTGGGTTTGGGCTCAAATAAATGCTAGGGAGGGCTATCTGTAACTAAATATTCTTATTAATAGCTCATCCATTAAGTTTGGGCCGAAAAGAGAACTTCAATTAGGAGGCCTCCTCATTACAGGCTGGAAGCAAATGAAACACAAAATTCTCGGGGGAAATAACGTCGCTGTCCTGTGAAAACAAAATAATTACTCGTCCATATTCCTTTTACTTTCATGCCCCTAAAGCTATAAAGGCCCCCAAAATTATGATATCAATATAGTATATAAATATACCGAGAGATATCATGTTCATTTATTCAAACGACACACTTTTCTCAAAAAAAGGTCGATAATACCATCATCTTATATACATATTGTGATGGTATCGTGGAGGACTGCTTCAGTCCTTCAATGAGACACTCCTCATTCCTTCGTGATACCATCGTGGTACATAAATATACTGAGACGATATCATGGAGGACTGCTTCAGTCATTCTCTTAATCCTCTATAATACCACCATGATATATAAATATACTGCGATTGTATCATGGATGACTGTTACGTCCCGTATTTTTATACATTGGGACAACCCGTATTAACTATGATAATTTAAGGCCAAGACTATTCCGGGATTTGAAGTCGGGACTTTTGACCTTTAATTTTATTTTGAGACATAAGTTATATATATGAAATTGTGGGCATTGAACACTTAGGAAAAATTGGGACCACAATTCATAAAATTGGAACTAAAAATGTTGTACAAGATGCCATTGTGGCCGTGTAAAGGAGAGGGGTCCCACACATTGTGTGGCCAATTTTAATTGGTCCAACACATTGTGTGGGCCAAAGACAAATAAGAGATATTTTGTGGGCAATTAAAAGATGAAAACCAAGTCATCTTTTCTCATTTCTACTTCAACACTTAGAGAAAAAGAAGAGCAAGAACTTGGAGGGCACAACTCCCCCATAGCTCTCGGCTAGCACCAAGAAAAACCAACTCCATTTTTTTAGCTTCTCTAAAATTATTTCCTTGGTGTTAACCCACTAATTAGAGGTCCTTAAGTGGCGTGGAAGTATTGTTTGGGTCATCCAACCATCCGTTGTGTCAAATAGCAAACCCTAGCCATTTGTGCAATTGAAGGAGAAAAGTAAGTTTGCTCTTGTTTTATGTGTTGTGAACATTTTATTCATGTTATGGTATGTTAATATGGATGGAAATCATGAAATATAGCATGTTGGAAGTGGGTTGTGTGATGGGTGTTCTAGCCGTGTGTATGGGTGTGGTTATGTAAATGGGTGTTGTGATAAAATTGATGAATTAATTATTTGTAGCATATTTGATTGTTGTAGGATGGAGAAGATAATAAAAATCATCAATACATGTATATATGTGGGTAATGTAGCCGTGTATAGCCCACAAATGTTTGGCCAAGAATGAATTAGCATCGCTTAGCGTTTTAATGGTTGTTGTGATGACTTTTGTGTTGGAAATGGGAGTTTAATGTCCCAAATTGAAATTCTCATTGTCGAAGGGGACCATTGTACTAATTACTGAAAATTCTGATGGTCTCATATATCGATCGTATACTTTGAGACCCTATATTTTCGTTAAGGTTGGGATTCAGAGGAAAATACAGTGACGATCTCTCTCCTTAGCTCCAAAGCTTTCCAATCCAAGATACATCTGAAATTTTTTGGTGTTCATCACAAATCGAAGATCTGAAATGACGGTGAAGGTGCCGCTGTAATTCGTACTTGTTTAATTAAGAGCAGCAGAGGATTAATTTACAGGTAAAGAAAGATCGAAGCTACTGAATTCAAGTTTGATCTATTGAACTTGCCATTGTTTCCTCAATCCTCTGTGTCTGCTATTGCTGTATTTATTGTGGTTTAATACTCCATGATTGTTGAGCTGTTTTCATACATCTATGATTTTGGCTTTGCATAATTACTTGACCATTCTGCCATATTAGCTCCATTAGTTCTTCTTCTGCTTTGTTAAAATTTAAAAGAAAAAAATAAAAAAATAAATCACAATTACTAAAAATTCAAACTGTCCAGAAAAGCAGACTGAAGATCTGAAGATACATAGATTATTTTCAAATTTGTCAGATCTGACTCTTTCTCTGTTTAGTTGTACAATTCTTTAGCTACTTCTCTTGTGCAATCAATTTTATTTTTAGATTTGCTCAAGATCTGAATCAATTTTACCTTTAAAGATTGGTACTTTGCATCACTTTTCCGTCCCATATAGATCTCCCGAATTAACAAATTAAATTCAATTGTGGAATAAGTGATGGCCGGTGGCCAGTCCACAATGAAGGCTGGCCAACCCTCACTAACTACGACTGTTCCAAAAACCAATCCTAATCCATTACAATATTCAGATTTGTTCAAATCAAAAACCTTGAATGATGCATTACATAGTCAGATCCAATCACTGCCCCAAATTCCAATGAAACCAATAACTTTTCTACATGGGGTGCCATACATTAAATACACTGAAGTAGAAGTTGATCAGATGAATATCATTGAAAATCTTCAGTATGCCGTGATAGGAAAGTTTTCATATGGCCAACCAGATATTGAACAACTTCGTTTCATAATCCCTACACAATGTGGAATAAAAGGTGAGTGTAGAACAGGTTTTCTAAGAAACCGCCATGTGCTTATCAGATTAAGTCTTTTGGAAGACTTTGTGAATTTCACATCAAAGCCTGTATACTACATTCAAGATAGAGAGGGATACTCGTACCAAATGAGAACAATGATCTATGATTCGAATTTCAAGGTTGATGAAGAAACATCAAAGACAATGGCATGGATTTCCTTTCCAAAGTTATTGCCTACATACTTTGTGAAGGAAACTCTTTTTTCAATTGCATCTGCAGTGGGTATTCCTATACAATTGGATATGGCTACGATCAACAAGACTAGACCTAGTTGTGCTAGGGTCAAGGTTTTAGTAGATTTGTTAGCGGATCTACCCAAAATAGTGAGGATGGATATCGAAAATGAAAAAACAGGAGCAATAAGGACTGTTAATGTTCAGATTCATTATGATTACCTTCCTAAGTATTGCAAGGAATGTAAATTACAGGGACATGATGAGTATGATTGTAGAATTATAAATCCAGAGCTTGTTCAGTATGACAATGAAAGGGAGGAAATACCAAAGAAGAATGGCAAGACAAAACCTCATAAAAGCTCTGATGAAGTGCACAATAGTAAGGAAAGCAATAAAGATCTCCAAGAGGATAAAGAAACTGAAGCAAAAAAGGCCAAGAGATTACAAGCAGAGGAACAACATAATAAAAAGCAGGCTAATGACAAGGGCAAACAAAAGCAAGAGGATGGAAACCAACAAGGATATGAAGGGAAAAAGAATTATGGAAAAATACAATTATAGAGGATACAATAATTTGTACAATTATTCTGCTAGAGTGTTGGCAGGTGGAAGAGTGTTAGGAAATTCGGGAAATTGGAATCCCATCAAAGACAACAGAAACTTCAATGCTGAGAAGGGAAATGCAAATCATAGCCAACAGAAAGAGACAACAGTCACTGCTACATGCAACAAATTTAACACTTTGGTGGACTTGGAGGAGGAACAAGAAAATCAAAATGAAACACAAGAAGAAAGCACACATAGTAGCAATCCTGTTAAAGAGACAGCTAGGCCATGGGTGGATGCTGCCTTTGGGAAACAAACAGAAAATAACAAAGCTATGAAGGAGCAGGGAAAGATAGATAGCAGACAAGAGCAAAATAATAAGAAGGAGAAAGGGGAAGGGGGTAATCAGTTAGAGGAGATAGCCATACAAGATTCAGAAAGAACAATTACAGATATCGTGGAAAATGATAACAAAAAAGAAGATGATAACAAACAGATTACTGAAGGCCAAGATGTACTTCAACCCATAGAAGTACATGACAGTGTTAATTCAAGCTCATATCAGCAAGTGGAATCAGCTAGACAACAAGTGGATCAAATGAAGGACTTACCGGAAGAGCCTCCTGATGCAAACAATATGGGTGAAGGAGATACAGCATCATCTGCTAATAAGGAACAAAATAATGAAAAGGCAACACAAGCAAGGGATCAGAGAGATCAAAACAACAAAGATACAGACATAGAAAAGCAGGCAATTTCAGGAAATCATAAGTATCAACTGGTAGCCAAAGATCATGAAAACACAACACAAGAAGAAGTGAATCAGAATAAAATAGATATTGGAGAGGAGGAAGCAGGTGAAACTATTAGTTCTGATTTAATGGATGGCCACAATAAAGGAGATATTTCCCCTAAACACTTGACAAAAACTAAAAAGGGTCACAAGGCAAGAGATAAAAGTGTTCCTCCCAAGACAGTGGGAGGAGTACAAACAAGGATGGCATGTTCTAAAGGAGTTTCTCAATGAATAGCTCATTAATATGGAATATAAGGTCTGTAAACACTCAACAGGCTTTTGAGAGGGTAGTACTATTACATAAACAGAAACATTTTAATTATGTTGCGTTACTAGAGCCTTTCCAGCATGTTAGACATATTGACATGTACAAATTGTGGTTAAATATGGGGACATCATGGCATAATGTGAATGGGAAGATTTGGATTTTTGTGGATGCAGAAATTCAAGTAGAAATAATTAGAGATACAGAACAACTGTTATCCTGTAGATTCACTCATTTGGGTGATGGGCAAGAGTTGGTACTTACAGTTGTTTATGCGAGTACTGATAGAAGTGGAAGAATAGCTCTATGGGAGGATCTATATGACATGTCTTCACACATCACCATCCCATGGCTTGTGGGTAGGGATTTTAATGTCATTACAGATGACATTGAGAAATTTGGGGGTCTTCCTGTACAGTTTGCTGAAACAGAGGATTTTAGACAATGTATAGACATTTGCCAACTGATGGATCTTGGTTTTACTGGAAGTATGTTCACATGGTGGAATGGGAGATCTGATGAGGCTTGTATATTTAAAAGACTGGACAGATGTTTGGGAAATCAGGCTCTGCAGAATTGGTTTCCTAATTTGGAAGTAGAGCATCTCATTAAACAAGGTTCTGACCACTCCCCTTTGCTGGTAAATATGAGAGCAGATAGTAGACCAATTAGGAAATCTTTCAGGTTTCTTAATTTTTGGGTGGAGCATGAATCTTTTCTAGAGGTAATCAAAGAAAATTGGGTGGAATCTTATGGCTCAGACCCCTTCTTTAACTTTCATAATAAGTTAAAAAAGGTGGGACGAGCTCTCTCTAAGTGGAGTAGGGACACTTATGGTGATATCTTCAAGCAAATTGCAACTCTGGAGGAAGTGGTGCAGGTGCATGAGCAGGAATTTGAACAGAATCCTACAGGGCTTAACAGGGAAAGGCTACAAAGGGTACAAGCTGATCTGATCAGGTTTTATGCTATTGAAGAAAAATTTTGGAGACAAAAAGCAGGGATGCAGTGGTTTCAGGATGGAGATAGAAACACAAAATTCTTTCATGCTCATGTCAATGGAAAGAGAAGAAAGCTACAATTACAGAGAATTCAAGATCATATAGGTACCTAGCTGGACACTGAAGAGGAGATTGCGCAGGAAGCAATCGGATTTTTCTCAGACCAATTCAAAGAGGAAAATATCCCTACAGATTTCTCTATGCTTGATAAGATTCCTAAAATGGTTACAGAAGAACAAAATCAACAACTCTATGAAATGCCAGATGAAGCAGAGGTGAAAAGAGCAGCTTTTGGTTTAAATGGAGACAGTGCAGGGGGTCCTGATGGTTTCACTGGAAGATTTTTCCAAGCTTGTTGGGAAATTATTGCAAATGACTTGGTGACCATGGTGAGATCATTCTTCTGTGGGCGTGAACTCCGAAGGTATGTAACATGTACCAATTTGGTTTTGATACCAAAGAAGAAAGAAATTAATACATTTTCTGATATGAGGCCAATCAGCTTGAGTAACATCACTAGCAAAGTTATCTCAAGAATCATTCATGAAAGACTAATGTATCTGCTGCCTGAGATCATTTCACCTCAGCAATCAGGATTTGTTAAAGGCAGGAGTATTGTAGAAAACATTCTGTTGGCTCAGGAAATTGTACATGATATTAGGATTAGAGAAAATCCTGCAAATGTTGTCATTAAGCTTGACATGGAAAAGGCTTATGACAGGGTATCATGGTTATTTCTAACTAAAGTCCTGTGGAGAATGGGGTTCGGTGAATTTACTATTGATCTGGTGTTTAGAGTTATCTCAAATAATTGGTATTCCATTCTGATTAATGGGCAACCTCATGGATTTTTCAAATCATCTAGAGGAGTAAAGCAAGGAGATCCACTGTCCCCTACTTTATTCATTTTGGCTGCAGAATGTTTGTCTAGGGCTCTCAATGCACTGCATACTGAGGCTGAGTACAAGGAATATGGGATGCCAAAATGGAGTCCATATGTCAATCATTTGGCATATGCAGATGATACTATCATTTTCACCTCTGCTAATGAACAGTCTATGAGATTAGTGATAAAGACTTTGAGTAATTATGAGAAGGTGAGTGGTCAGAAGATCAACAAGCAGAAAAGTGTTGTTTATATGCATCATTTGACATCTCATAACATTAAGGAGCTGGTATTTTTTGTCACTCAGATTCCTAAAAAGGATTTTCTATTCACATATTTGGGTGTACCAATTTACTATGGGAGAAGAAGGAACATTCACTACAAGGAGATAATAGAAAAGATTCAGAATAGACTGAGCTCATGAACTGGTAAGCTGTTATCTATTGGAGGAAGGACAACACTGATCAAACATGTTTTACAGAGCATGCCTATACACCTACTACCCGCTTGTGACCCTCCTAGTGCTATACTTGCTCAGATTCATAGATTGTTTGCTAAGTTCTTTTGGAGCAACTCTGTGGGAAATTCAAGTAAACACTGGGCAACTTGGACAACCTTATGTCACCCACAAGAAGAAGGTGGCATGGGGTTCAGAAGCCTACAAGATATATCTAAAGCCCTCTTTGCTAAACTGTGGTGGAACATGAGAACCAAACAATCCTTATGGAGAACTTTCATGAGTAATAAGTACTTAAAGAAGTTTCATGCTGTGATAGCCCCTAGCGGATCAGGTACTTATGTGTGGAAGAAGATGATTAAATACCGAGATGAGATGGAACATGAGATATGGTGGAAGCTTCAACAAGGTAATTCTTATTTTTGGTTTGATAATTGGACAGGACTGGGAGCCCTATACCATATTACTCCACCAGATTTTGAGTGTGATCCCACAATCATTCTTGTAAAAGAAACTGCAGAAGTGGGGCAATGGGATGAACAGTTGCTAAGAAGAATCCTTCCTGAGGATCTAGCAAATCATATTGTGCAGCACATTAATCCACCAAATGAAAATGGCCAAGCAGATAAGGCTTTCTGGAAATTAGATTCGAGGGGGAAATTCACAGTTGGGTCTGCATTTCAATTGCTCAGACAAAGAAAAGACCCCAGTAATTGTATAAGCAGATGTGGATTAAAGGACTACCAATAAAGATATCTTTTTTTATTTGGAGATTTTGGAAGTTCAAACTACCACTGGATGATAAGTTGAAGAAATGGGGACACCAATTCCCTTCCAGATGCTATTGTTGTCAACATCCAGAAGTGGAAGATACCTCCCATGTCTTTTTACACTCACCAACAGCTCAAGCCATCTGGAAGTATTTTTGTGGACCAGTGGGAATAAATACTGAGAATTTGCAAGTCACCCAAATAATTAACAGATGGTGGGATATGCCTAGTAGACGACATGTCAAATGCATCAACCAAGCTGTCCCTGCTATTATTATTTGGGAACTCTGGAAGAGGAGAAACACTATGAGACATGAAGGGAAGGTGTCAATCACAAAACTCATTTACCAGGTGATGCATACTTTGATTCAATTCATGAAGGTGAGAAGGAAACATTTTAGGTATGCACCATATAATTGGAGTGTGATTGTTGAGGCATTACAGAGATACTCTCCAAAGATAAGAGTAACACTAGTGACTTGGAGAACTCCAGATATTGGATGGATAAAAGTCAATACTGATTGAGCCTCAAGAGGAAACCCGGGTAGGAGTTCATGGGCCTTTTGTGTAAGGGATGAAAGGGGAGATGTGATACAAGCACAGGCCAGAGAAATAGAGGATCTTCAAAGCACCAACACCGAGGCAGAGGCCCTAGCCATTTTACAGGCTCTTAGGTATTTAAAAGACAATCAATGGGATCAAATAAGGATAGAGACAGATTCACTTTTGCTGAAGAACTCTATTCAAAGGACATGGGAAATTCCTTGGCAAATCATTACTATGGTGGAAGAAATTTGGAGAATAAGTGAGGAAAAAGTGGTGGTGATAGAGCATATTTATAGGGAAGGAAACAAATTAGCAGATCACTTGGCTAATTTAGCTTTGGACACAGGGGACATACAATTCAATTCCTTTCATGACATGGAGAGCCACTGTAAAAGAATTGTGAACAGTGACAAATTACAGCTGCCCTATCTAAGAATTAGATCATGTTAAGGAGACTGAATATAGGGGGAAGGTCGGAGAAAAGGAGGTCCTCACACTCAAATCCTTTGGGAGGAGAATGTGAAGGATTTGGTTTACACTAACTGTTTGCTAATGGTTGCAGGTACACAAACTAACATAAATGGAGGATTTTTAATTCAACAGGTACCACAGAACAACCACACCGAAGGAATACCAACAAGCAGCGAAACACAGTGCAATCAGGATGTTGAGAAGAAATTGCAACTGGTTGGAGGCACTTTTGACAAATGACATGAAGTGGAATTAATGCTCTTAATGATTGAGCACATGGAACACAACAGACCTCTTGAGTACACATGGGCATACAGTTTCTATTTAGTGGTTGTTTCTTAGTTGGTGGTATTAGCACCCCGGGATGCTCATCCTACTGAGAACTGGTCATTAGTTAGAAAATGTACTGCCTTGGTGCATATAGAGGGCCAAATATAGAGCATGTGAGATATAGAAACAGAAGTTCTTTATGGAGCAATTATTTCAAATTTCATTCTATTAGTAAGTTTTTAACATTTTGTAATATCAAATTAAGACAAGTTATAAGTCTTAATTTGATCATTAGTTTAAGTTTTGTATTTTTCATTAGCCTTTTTGGCTACGGTTGTACAAACTTCTGGATTTTTTGATAAAATTTATAAAATTAGCTCTAGGCCAAAAGCCTAGTGGACTTGAATTTTAAAAAAAAAATGTCCCAAATTGATATAGTAAGTGTTGCGGACTGATTTGGAGAACTTTGTGCATTTAATGCAATCTTTATTTATGAGAACCATCAACCTATGTATATGTATAGTGTGGACGAATGTGGGTCATAGAATATGTCGAAGATCGCATTAATATTGCTTAACGTTTTAATTGTCGTAGTTATGAATTCTAGTTGGAATTGAGCATCTAATGACTCAAGAATTATGTTGAGATGCTATGGGTTGATCTAAGGCTTATTGTGCGTTTGATGTAATTCGTATATCTATGAAAATTTTGTCGTTATATTGTGGATTGTGATACAAAACATGACTTGAAAATGAGGAATGTAAATAGGGGGCTGCTCACGGTTTAGGGGGCTGTTTTCGGCCACTTTTGGAGCAAATTGTTGGATTGTTGGAGATATTATGTGAATTGTTTAGAATGCCCTTGAATATTGTGGTAAGGATTTGGGTTGATAATTAAATGTGTGAGCGATATTGTGGCTTGAATGTAAGCCGTTGAGTTGAATATTTGGAAAGTTGTCGAATGGTGTAAAAGAGAGATATTAATGTTGTTTTGCCTTTCGAATTGATTATCGATGTTCCTAGGTTGGTTATTGTGGTTGTTGTTGTTGATTTTGAGCGAGTTAAATTCTCGGGATGGCCTATTTACAAGGGAAATGCCCGAATTTTCCGTAGAATTTAATGATTAGTTTGGAATGAATGGCTTAAGTGCCCTTAGCTAATGTTTGGTGTTCATTGACATATTTGTAGACCTTGGGGAGCCCGATGCGTAGTTGGGATTAACTTTAGATTGGCTAGCTTGGAATGCGTACGAGGTATGTAAAGTAACCTCCTTTCTTTTTGGCATGTCTTAGTTTTACATAGGCTAGATTAGAGCCTTAAGGAAATTCCCAATTCGAAATCCGAGCATGTTATGATCCGTATATGTTCCTTGGCACTCTTATGTATGATTTGATGAAATATGAACCCTTATGTCTTTGAAATATCGCTTTCCGAATTTTGCATAAAAGGGTTCACTTTAAAGAAGTTCGTAATTTTTGGAATGCCATATCTTGCACAAATATGCTCGGATTACTCCAATATTTTTGTAGAAGTCTATATGACATATGATAGGTATGTTTTCCATAGGCGGGCCCGACTCGAGTAAATAACCACCCGTGGGTCCCGCGACTTTCCTTTATGAAAGTTGGAAACTTTTGAAAGAATTTGTTAAGACTATTATTTCGATTTTCAAATATGATCATTTTACTTTTGTTTGAATTTGTGATAATGATTTTTTTTGCATATGACTACTCACGACTCTATTCGTGCATCCTGTTATTCCTTTCGCCGAGTCCCGGGCCGGTTCTGTTATCGTGCGCACTTTGTTATACTCCGGAGTTATGCTGTGTTTATGGTTCACCGAGCTACTCGCAAAAGAGGGTCGGGTTCCACTTATATTTGGTGTTATGCTGTGTATGGCGTTATGCTGTGATGTGATATGTGACGGGGATACGGAGATTTGAGACTTTCTGGTGTTATGCTGTGTTATGGCGCCATCGACGGGCGGGCGACCATATTCTTCTGTACCCTATGCATGACTTACATATTTGAAACTAAACATTTTGATATGATTGGATTTGCACTTATGTTCGGCACTTCTGTTTCGTTTATGTCTCAGGTTTGTTTTCTGTATATTCTGCTTTGCATACTCAGTACATATTTCGTACTGACCCCCTTTCTTCGGGGGCTGCGTTTCATGCCCGCAGGTACAGACGCACAGTTCGGTGATCCCCCAGTTTAGGATATCCCTTTCAGCTGTTTGGAGTGCTCTTCTCATTTCAGAGCATACACTTTTGGTATAATTTTGGTTCGCTATGTATGTATATTTTCGTTCAGGGGTACGGCGGGGCCCTGTCCCGCCATATGATTCGTTTGGTCTGTTTAGAGGTCTGTAGACGTATTTGTGGGTGTGTGTGCCTACTTCTGTATAGATGTGTTTATATGATTCCATTCGTTATGGCAGCCTCGTCGGCGTGCATTTGTATATGTGTTTTGGACCATTGTGCCATTTGATAGCCTTGTCGGCTTTTGATATATTTGACAACCTTGTCGGCTTTTGACACATTTGGTAGCCTTGCCGGCTTTTTGATATATGTGCACATGTTCGGCGATGTATATTCCGTCGCCTTTTCTGATTCTGATATAATGTTTTGTACGTGCAATTGCGCAAGATAATATTCGTTCTCAACTCTGTTTAAAAATGATGAATATGAAATCTGTATTTAGCTTTGCTATGATGATTTAGTTTGTATGTCCGTTTGGGTGCCCAAGTAGGGCACCAGTCGCGGCCCACGGGGCTGGGTCGTGACAATGACGGGTTTTGGGAGGGGGGGGGGGGGGTACTCGGATAAATATTTTTGGCCGGCTGGGTTTTGGGCAATTAGTTTTGGAGGGGGCATGGACAGATAAATATTTTGCATTTTAGGAATATTTTGTGTTGTTTTCTCAAATTCTTGAAGTTGTCTTGACTAGACTCCTATGTGTTTCTGTTACAGTTCTTTGCTAAACCAAGTTGCTCTTCCAGAGACTGATCTTGTTAACTTCGGTTTTTATTTGGAATGTTTCAAAATTTAATACTCCATCCGTCTCAATTTATGTGACACCATTTGACTTGACACGTAGTTTAAGAAAGAAAGGAATACTTTTGACATGTGTGGTCCAAAACAAATCTTATATAAATGTGTGGTTGTAAATCATTCCATAAAGTTAAATTGCTTCAAAATATAGAAATGTGACGTTCCTTTTGGGAAAGACCAAAAGAGAAATGATGCCACATAAATTGGAACAGAGGTCAGAGGGAGTATGTCTTTTGAACAAATATATACAACTCTTTCTGAAAAGATGCATCCGAAATTCTTATATTTTAATCCATAACAATTTTGGCATTGAACTAACAAATGCATGTATTCTTTAGTTACCTCGAGATCATTAAAACTTTTTCTTATAGTTAAATCACTGCCTTCGTGCAAGTTCGTCCACTGGAATCCCCATTTCCACTATTATTTTGACTTTTCACTACTCTTAGGGCACATCTCCAATCATTGTAAAATAACAGATCTCGTCATTGAAAAGTATCTTAGTTATGTTTCACTCTCTATAAATACCTACCTAGCTTATATATAGAAATTAGAAAATACTTGAATGTCTTTATCCTCTGCCCTCTTTATCATTTCACTTTCTTTTAAGTCTCGTATCAATTAACTTTTTAATTTCTACAAAAGCAATTGAGAGATTTAAAAGTTCTCTGAAATTTCTATTTGTGTGGCTGGTGTCTGGGCAACCATAGACTAAGATGGTTTTCTATGCCATTTTCAAAAGGTATAAAAGGAACAGGTAATCGTCTATTGACTTTAATTTGGCGACTTAAATATGCTAAATAACTTATATGACAGAGAACAGCAGAATACTTTGTGTTTGCCTTCTTAGTCATATTAGATTTCAGCAACACATATAGTTTTTGTGGGATCACTGCAATCAACCAACTCAACTTATTTTTTATAGACTGAACAGGAGATCGCAATTCAAAAGACTAACCTATTAAATGAGCGAATCCATTCATCATGTAAATCATTGCTATTTCTCTTATTAATTAATGAGGGACAATTGACATACAACAAGTGTCCTGTTTGATGACCAACAACCTCGATTGACAAACAATAACAAGTGTCGTCCCGCTTGAGGACCAACAACCTCGATTGACATATATATACAACAAGCGTACATCGCCCTTGAGGACCAGCAACCTCATTGGTCATGGCTGACAAGACTGACCCGAATATCACCATGAAAGGATAGGGTACATACAATAGTTATCAACATGAAAGAGCTGAAAAGAGGAATGGAAAGGCTGGCCCGAAGGCTGCTTCACTGTTGTGAAAGTCATCCTTGAAAGAAGAAAGCCTGTTGAAAAGCACGCAAAATAATACTGGTGGGGAAATAATAAGTGGCCCCCTACCCCTCTCCTGCTGTGCTGGTGATGGTCACAAACCAAAAGGCATATGCACCAATTTGCCATTCCACTGACCAGTGACCACCATGCACATATTCCTTTCCTTTATCCACTTTTTTTTTCCCACCTGATATCTGATATTCACAGAACTGATTATATATTTTGGATTTGTGCCGTATAAGGCCCATTTAAGAGGGGAAGCGCTTCATGACAAGATCTTTTTCATACTCAAAGCTCAAACCTCATGAGATCTCTGTTTAAGGTGGAAGAATTCTATCCATCCCGCCATAATCCTGATCATTAGTTCCTCTATCCATTTAATTCCACTAATCCCAAACACCTTTTCATTTTCTTATGCGTAAATTATTACTACAACTTATCTACTTACAGTACTTACAAATGCTGACTTAATAAACAGTATTTGTAAATATTGAGCTTCAATATGTGCATTGGCATGATATTTAAGAAAGAAAGGTTCTTGAAATTTACGGTCTAAAACAAACTCCATTTGTATGGCTATAGATATCTCATTAAGAGTAAAATGAGAATTTTAAATTTAAATTATTATTAAATATAGAAATGTGACATTCTTTTCGGACAAATTAAAAAGAAAAATATGTCACACAAATTGAGACAAATTAAGGGAGTGTAAAGCTTGTTTAACGAGCATTTCAAGTGAAATAATGATTTGCGGTCACAAATAATAATTTTTTGTCAATTGAATTTCATCTCCAAAAATAACTTTAATCAAACTTCCAATACTTTTTTTTTTCAATTACAACTTCACAAGCTCTTTTTTCAACTGCAATCAAATATTGTACAAACGGAACGCCTACATAAATAAATTCCATCACAAAACTATATCATTTCACACAACTCTAAATTAATCACCAAAAAAAGACACTAAAAGGGGTATATTTATCACAATCTTAACAACTTATTGGTTACTAGTTAGTCAATGCCTTATAAACTAAACAATATATTAATTCTTGACGTTAGTAGGTGCAATTTTCATAGAGCAATAGGTGGATGAGTTGCCAAGGCAGCACATTGGACATGTCTTGGGCAGGTTAATAGGTGGTCATTAGTAAGCCCAACTGCCTGCATGAAGGAGTGTATAACAGTTGGGCCAACATATCTGAATCCTCTTTTCACCATATCTTTGCTCATTGCTTCTGATTTTGATGTCTTTACTGGAATTTTGTTGCAGGCCTTGTATTGTGTTGCAATGGGCTTGTTGCTCACAAATCCCCACAAGTACTTTTGGAACGACCCGAATTGTTTCTTGATCTGTAAATTGAATCAAGAATCAGACAAAACCATTAATATATAATCAGAGGTTTATAATGATAATATTATTAGGCATAAAGTTTTATTAAGTGTACTATTCCTCAAGCTTGACGACTTAATTTGATGAAGAGTTTTAACTTCTGCACACCTACAGTATGTATATTATTCTAACACATTCGCTTATTATATCGGTTTTGTAATTATAGAAAGACCACTCCATGGGTGTTGGACCTCGTTCGTGTTACCAATTTAGGTCCAAATCTTTGTTATGTCCCTTTGTTAAATATAATAGTCTCATTTATTTTTTTTATCGAATGTACTTCTTCGATCTAATAGAATGGATTTTCCATATCAAGACTAATGCTCCATCCAAGCCATTTCATGAATAAAATGTGACCAATTAATAGACCAACAAAATCAGTTGTTACAAATATGATCATATATATCAAGCTAATGTGTATGTTTTTTCTGTTTTATGAAAAGAATCACAAGCGTGTAACAATATGATAGTCTATTGAAACTCATTAACTCAGACTAATTTGATTTTGCGTCTGGTCAGTCCAATAAAGAGATAAGGCTCACTACCATTACATTACCGATGCTCGAAGCCGAGGCTTTTAGTTAAGAGTATAGAAATTCCAACCATTGTACCACAATTATTGGTGGTTAAGCCTGTACTCTTTAATTTTATGAAAGTGTTGGTTACTAAGAATCTAACATTTGGCTAAGTCAAGGCCAGATGTGTTATTCTGATTCCATGTGGCCCACCATGTGGTTATGTAATTAATTAAGTGGTGTAAGCTACATGCATGATTGACTAAATCATACAGTTTTGGAAGAAAAGGAAAAAGAATGAAATGGAAAAGACAGTTTAAAAGTTAATTAGAGATTTGTGTAATGCTAATATGGTAATTACCTCTAAAATTCTTTTAGAATTGTCAACAACCCCTCGAACTTGGCTCATCTCAATGCTATATTCAGTACTTGTTGAATTTATCTTCTTTTCATTGTATTTTGCAACAATTTCTGGATCAAATCCTGAAAAGGCATCCCTGAAAGAAAGAGCAAGCAAATTACATCTAAAACTTTCTAAAATTTGGAACTTTTTTTTTTTTATCTAATTAACTAAAGGAATTCTAGCAAGAAAAGCAAATACCCACCTGAAATCTTGCCTTTTCTTTAACACTGAAGTCCAGTCTGATCCAACTTGAGCCACAGTTAATACCAACAATTCAAATAGCAGACTGCATATATAAAATAAGGAAATTAGTCCCTAAATGCTTCTGATAAATATGAATAATTGGTTTAAGTTATACACAGCCAGGATTTTCACTTAAATATAAGGAAGTAAACACACGAACAAGCCAATAATTCACTTATCTACACAATGTAATTTTTCAAATGAAGGGGTGTCAATTAACTTTCAGTGGACAAAGGGTTGATGGTGTAGAATAGTTTTTACTCCATCATTATAATTTAACATGCTATAGCAGATTATTTAAGTATAACTACCTTCCAAATGACATAATTATGTACGTCATTTTGTATATCGTTAGTGCATAAAACTTAAACTCGACATGTGAAAATGTACATAAAAAAAGTGGGAGAAAAGTACTTACTTATCATCATGGACAGGAACTCCCCATTCTTCATCATGGTATGCAATATAAACAGGGTCTAAAAACAGAATATTTAGTTAGTTCCACTCATCACATGAGGTGTTTATCATAATTAAATTAAAATAAACTCAAGAAGTGATGTTCTAATTACCAGAATTAGGTGTGATAAAGCTGCATCTTTTGCCCTCTTTAAAACTTGAATTATTGGAAGAATCAAGCGGAGTGACTAATTTGACAGAATTAGTTCTTCCATAATGTGCAATTTTCTTTTTTCTTTGCACTTGCATGTTGGCAACTTGTTCCCTTCTTGCTGCTGCTATGCTTCCAGCAACTTCAAGAATCATAAAGGAAGAGTCTTTTTTACAAGAATCCTTCACCAAGATTGTAGAATCAGTATTTCCTTTTTTAGTTGTCACAATTTTCTCACAACTTGTATTCACTTTCTTGATAACTTGTTGTCTAGGGGACTTGATTTTAGGAGAAGCGAGAGGAGTTGAAATCTGTAAATTAGGTGACTTTTTAGGAGTCAGAATTTTCTCACTACTTGTTTGTTGTCTAGGGGACTTAATTTTAGGAGAAACAGGAGGAGTTGAAATCTTGAAACTAGGTGACTTTTTAGGTGTCAAAATTTTCTCACTACTTGTTTGTTGTCTAGGGGACTTAATTTTAGGAGAAACAGGAGGAGTTGAAATCTTGAAACTAGGTGACTTTTTAGGTGTCACAATTTTCTCACTACTTGTTTGTTGTCTAGGAGACTTGATTTTAGGAGAGATAGGAGGAGTTGTTAGTACTGAATTTTTCACTTTTGCAGCACTATTGTTATTTGTTGTTGAAGAAGGAGAAGAAATCTTGAAATTTGTTGATTTTTTGTGGGAATTGTGGCGTGCCAAGAGAGGGTCTCTATTGCTATATGGTTGAAAAACAGGGCGTCCATTGATATGAGAGGGTGTTTGTGGGGAAATATCAACAACCCCTGCTTGTTTCTTGGAAGAACACATTTTGGCTTGTGTTTTGTTTTCTTGGACAATGAATGTGTCAAAAGAGTGAAGAACAACAAAGGAAGAAGCAAAATGAATTTGAGGCTAGTGTTCAAATGAAGGTGATGAAGAAACTCAAAGGGGCTTAAGGAAGGAGAGAAGGTAAGGGAAATGTGAGGGTTTTATAAAGAAGATGAAGGGGTTGGACCCTTCGTGTGTGTGGGGCCACAGGGGTTGAGGGGTTGGGAGGGAGTGTGGGTAGGGGTGAAGCCAACCATAAAGTTATGCTCTGAACAGAATTCAATAGCATTAGCTCAAAACTGATAGAGTTAATAATAAAAAAAAAACGCACCTGAACTATCATGTGTAAAAGGGAATAATTAACAGTTGAGGTGTGTTTTAATAAATAATTATTGATAGTTTAGGTAGGAAATTTGTGTACCTGATAGTTCATATAGGAAACTCACGGAAAAGTGATAGTTCAAGTGTATTTTTTACCATTATCTCAAACTTATATTTATATTTAAACAATTTATTTATATATAACTAATTTTTGTAATTATGAATCATAAACTAAAATTTCTAGCTCTGTCTCTAATGTGTGTGTGGGGGAAGGAGAAGAGCGAGGGAAATGGGCGTGGGGTTAAGGAACATGTATGAGGGGAAGTAGTTAACTTAGTTGGAACATGGAGGAGTTGGGATATGCCATCTTGTGAGGGGCACTTACTTTTTGTTTAACATAACCACGAGGATGACAGTGACACAAACCTTCCTCGAATCAGCATCTGCATTTGCAAGGTTTAGAGTATTTAATATTGATCATGTAATTTTTTTTTCTAATGATTTAATTAGTTATAGTAGATTATTAGTATTTTATTTTCCAACTTACCTTTACGTTTGATACGGAGAGTTACATTGTTTTGTTCCCACCGATGTTTCAGTATTCCTTTTATAGTTTTGATTAATACAGACTCGTGTTGTTTTAAGACAAAATAAAGAGGGAAACGCTCTCCATCTGTTTTTTCATTGACTTAAACCCGAAACTTTAATTAAGGGTGGAAGATCCTATCCATCCCACCATATATATGCAGTCCAAAGCATAATTCTAAAAAACACTACTCCCTCTAATTTATTTATTTTATATGATACTACTTTTTTCCTTGTTAGCTATCCTATCTTTAATGGAAAGCTCTTACAGTCATAGAAATTTCATAATATATACTTAAGACGTTGAGTTCTAAGATCATTTTTCATATGTCTAAAGATATTTTTATTTTTTTCTTAAAAGTTGTTCAATTAAATATTGTAAAGTGGTTCGAACGCGGGATATGAAGTTGCATTTGTTAGGGAGCGATTTGTCTTCAATGTGAAACTTTCTTGACACCAATTCGAATTTAATCGAACCTTAATACGAATACTGAACATAGAGGAAAAACTAGAAAAACAAGATAAAGTGATATAATTTGGATAGGGGAGGAGAAAAGAAGTGTGGGAAACTATGTTGTTCGGACTCTTAAAAAATGTTGCTACATTCGTATCGGATTCTCCAAAACTGCTTAAATTTTGGAGAATCCGATGCGCATCTATCTACATTTTTAAAGAGTCCGAGCAACATAGGTGGGGAATGAAAGCGGTGGCAGTGCCAGCAGTTCAGGGATCCTTTTTTTTTTCCCCTACACTCTTTTCTGTGCCTTTACTGCTTCATTGCTAGCCAGCTCTGTCTCTTTTGGTTGCTGGAGTGAGGTTTAGGTTTTTTGGGGCCAGAAATAGACCAATCATTTCTTTTTCCCTTTAGAGCTGGCTTCATATTAATTCCCCTTTATTTCCTTCTCTTTATTCCTAGCTTTACATACCTTTTAGGAAAAATATCATTTCTTGATTAATTATTATTTATGTGATTAGTTGTAATTCAGTTTAGTTAGTACTTAGAAGTAGCCAACTGCCTGTATACAAAAAGTTGATATATCCTAACTCCAAAAGAAGGGCTTTTATTTAAACTTGCTTTGGCATTCTAATTCAAGATTCAGTACTGGAACAACTATTTTGAGTGCCCAAGACTTGAGTATTTCCCTACAATCCGAGGCGGATGTAGAGTTTAAATTTATGTTTTTATCATTGAATTTCATTGTACTTTCGTAATTATAGGTTCAGAACTTGATATATATTATTCTCTTTGTCCCAAATTAATTGTTACTTTAGCTCAAAAAATTGTTCCAAAGTAATTGTTATTTCAGGAATTCAAAAATAAAATTGGTAATTGCTTTAAGTTATACGCTTCATATTAATAGTCAAATATAGGAATAGAAAAAAAAAAAAAAAAAAGAAGCTAAATCTACTTTTATTAAATTGGGGTAACTTAGGCAATGAACGTGGAAAAAAAGAAGAAGCTAAAACGACAGTTAAAATGAGATGAATGGAGTAAAATTAGTAATAATATATTTGTGATTTGTATTAAAAATACCAAGTTAAACTGAACCATTGAGTTTTACGTACATTATATTCACTCCTGCTGGGAATGTTCTGAAAAGCTATCCGTAGATTTAATAATAACAAAACTATTGTGATTCAGCTGTATGACAATTATTTTCTGGTTATTGGCTTAAAACTTAACCGCGTCATAGTAGGGAATGAGAACTCGAAAACACATAGTTGTCAACTGTTAGAAGAATAAAAAAAATTGTAATTATTTTTAAATGATCTGATTATGTAAAACCTTTTATACAATTAATGTGTAAAACTTAAACTCTTACTAATATCAACAGGGTCATTTTGCAATGAACAAGCTAGGTTTAAAGTATGGAACGCTAAGATGATAATTCACTGGTAATTTGATTCTGAGCTATTATGACTTTTTCAAGTTTCATCCATTAATTTTAGGGTAAGAATCTTATTCCCCTCGTCTAGTGGCCATAGGCATGTTCCTATCACTAGCCATGGCATTTAAGACAGTGCCTTTTGTGGATGTCTATGTATTATTGAGTCTTATCAGAATCTAAGTTTACTATGCAATTTTGTGATATAAAGTAAGAACAATTGGCATATGGAGTACAAGAAAACCGTGAACGGTAAGACATTATTAGAAGCAGTTGAACGCAGTGACTATGCTAATTTTTTTGTAAATAGCGTTTGTCTATACATAACAAAAGCTTGATGCACCGGACTGTTTTTAATTTAGCATTGCTCACTATCACAACTTTAGGGGGCTTGGGTATATATGGTGTTGTAGAAGTTCTAGCTAAGACTTCAATGCGTATTTTTTTTGTCCAAAATTAATATTACGTTGCATCATTTTCAGGAAGGGTTGACTTTTTACATATATGTATATGTTTCACGAAAATATTACTTATATATGTATTTATAAAAAAAAATTCGATAAAGCAATGTCAGATAATATCTCCTAAAAGGGTGTCTCGGATTGAGGTAGTAGGTGATGATGAATCCCAATGGTTCAGCTGCAAGAACAATCTATTTTTTGGTGCCTTGTTCCAATCACTGGTGTTTTCATTTCTCCAAGAGTATAATCTAAACCTTACGTTGTAAGCAATATATGTGACAAGTGTGAAATCTTGGACTTCAAGCAGTACTATATTAGGTAAAGTGACTGATCAAATTAAACTGTAAGAACTGATTATAAGGGATTAGGAGTACTCAAAAGATTAACTGTTGCTTGATTTAAGATTAACTCGATATAATTTGGTTCGGATAGATTAAACGTTCTGGGTAAATTTGAACCATTAAGTTAAAAGGTCAAATATAATTCTTTTAATTAGAAAAAAAAAAACTCGTGTTGGAAAGCTTCCACTTGAAGTGAATAAGGGAATAATACCAAATTTACAATAGAGATATATTTGACCCCATTTATTAACTGAGTCAAATTTGAACTATTTTGCAAAATTTAGGGGCAAATCTAGATCTTTTCCCTTCAGTTTATTTGTTAACTCGTCGAGCTTGACTCAGAATTACTATAACTACTCAAGTTCAACTTTGAAAATATAATCAACCAATCAACTACGTTTCAATTACAAACCTTTTGTTATCCCAAATAAAGTAGTACTAATATTAATGGATGGAAATCACATTTAAGTCACTTTGGATTTCAATAGAAAAGAGAAAGACAAGCCATGTGCAAATCCAACAAATGCATCGAATAATGAGACGCAAAAACAAGGCATAACACATGATTGAGTCTTTGACATCTATCTTATCAATTCGTACCTCCATAAAACAGAAAAATCAGACAAAATTATTTGTACACCTTCCTCGCAAATTCTCTCCCTTTTTTGTATTTTATTTGTTTTCTAAAAATATCAGGAATAAAGGACACACGGAACTTTCACACTTAAAATCAATGAGACCAAACTAAAATGTTTAAATTGAAGTTCTTAAAATAAAAAATTATACATGACAATGGGTCTATACTTATTATAGCTGTATTATTTGTAAGTTTTTTGTAAGTAAATTATACTTTATATTACTCGGCGATTCACTCTTATCCTTTCGGTGTCGCAAAAGAAAAAAAAAAGTTATGAAAAGAACCACGAAAAAAATACTGAAAAATGAATCTCGTGACTAAAAGAAATTATCCGAACATATGATTAGGAATATGTCAATATATCGACTGCTCTTTTGCACATGTCGGGCTCTGTTTCTGGGATTTTTCTTCTCTTTTTGTCTTATATATTTTCATAAATACAAAAAAAAAAAAAGGGGGGGAAAAATAGCTTATAGGATTATGTATTATTGTTGTACGTACAATCTGAAGTGGGAAACTTCAGTTCTTAAAATACTTTATGCAATTATTATATGAAACACACATGCTCAATCACCGCCCAGGCATATGTGATATCATTAACGGAAAAGGGCCAAAATTACACCTGAACTTTGAAAAATAGTTCATCCATACCCTTCGTTATACTTTAGGGCCAATTATACCCTTACAGTTATACTATGGGGTCAATTATACCCTTCTGTCTAACTGTTGCCACGTGGCATCATCCCAGCCCTTCAAAATTATTTTACCCTCAAATAATTTTTTACTCACTAAAATAACTCAATCCGACCCGAATTTTTTTTTCAACAAAAATAATACGGATAATTTTTATATTTTTTTCTGGAAAAATTATCCGTATTATTTTTGCTGAAAAAAAAAATTCGGGTCGGATTGAGTTATTTTAGTGAGTAAAAAATTATTTGAGGGTAAAATAATTTTGAAGGGCTGGGATGATGCCACGTGGCAACAGTTAGACAGAAGGGTATAATTGACCCCATAGTATGACTGTAAGAGTATAATTGGCCCTAAAGTATAACGAAGGGTATGAATGAACTATTTTTCAAAGTTCAGGGATAATTTTGGCCCTTTTCCGTATCATTAATATATACATAGCCAAATAATGTCATAATGCATGTGTACTAATTCCCTTCTTGTTTTCATCCTTGTTTCTTGAAGATGTGTTATACCGCATTTCATCATTTTCTTTATCCAATATCATTAATAAATAGGCCAAAGTCATAGATGGACCCCTGAACTTGTCCTGATTTTCCATCTAGACCCCCCAACTGAAACGTTGACCATCTGAACCCCCGAACATAAGATAAACTGTGCCATTTGAACCCCCTCGTGCCAGCTGGCACACGCGTGAAGCTCACTGCTTTAAACAGAGCGTGAGAGACCAATTTTTTCTTTTTTTGAATTTTTAATCATTAAAAATTAATTTTAACAAAAACTCTATTTTAAAATCTATTTAAACAATTAAAAAAATTGAAAAACCCAACCCATCCTCTCCGATAGCCCACTTCACCGCCGCCACTGCCGCCACTGCCGCCGCTGCCTCCTCTGCCGCCGCCTCCTCCTCCGCCGCCATCGCCGCTTTCTTTTTTAAAATTTTTAAGCAATAAAAATTAATTTTAACAAAAACTCTATTTAAATAGATTTTGAAGCGGTGGCGGCGGGGGAAGTGGCGGCGGTGAAGTGGGCTATCGGAGAGGATGGGTTGGGTCTTTCAATTTTTTAAAATTATTTAAATAGATTTTAAAATAGAGTTTTTGTTAAAATTAATTTTTAATGATTAAAAATTTAAAAAAAGAAAGCGGCGGCGGCGGAGGAGGCAGCGGCGGCAGTGGCGGTGGCAAGGTGGGCTATCGGAGAGGATGGGTTGGGTTTTTTTTTTAATTATTTAAATAGATTTTAAAATAGAGTTTTTGTTAAAATTAATTGTTTTTGTTGACATGACTTATTTAAAAAAAAAAAAAAAAAAACAGGTAACATGACATGGCTCCATGTCACTGGTCTATTTTTCCATGTCACAGCAAGTGAGCTTCACGCGTGTGCCCAGCTGGCATGAGGGGTTTAAATGACACATTTTATCATATGTTCGGGGGTTCAGATGGTCAACGTTTCAGTTGGGGGGTCTAGATGGAAAATCAGGACAAGTTCAGGGGTCCATCCATGACTTTGGCCTTAATAAATACATAGCTAAATAAAGTCATAATGCATATGTACTAATTCCCTTCTTGTTTTCGTCCTTGTTTCTTGAAGATGTGCTATACCGCGCTTCATCATTTTCTTCATCCAATAAATGAGGTTCTTATATATTATATTTTATTAATGTGCACAGCTAAAAGAAGACGTGAATTCAAGATTTTAATCTTGTTCGAGTTCGAAATTTTACCACAAATAATTTACTTGATTTGAACTCTATTATTCGAATTTATTAAGTAGAATTCTAAAATATAGGGTTTTGCTAAAATATAGTTAGCAAAACCCACATATATATATATATATATATATATATACATATAGGATTCGAAATCAATAGAGTTCAAATGAATCGAAATCAATAGAGTTGAAATGAATCGGTAAATTTGTAACTACATCTGCCCCTATGTGGGTGTTATGATATGAGCTTATTTCCAGCAGAAGTTATTTAATATTTAGCCACATTTGCACTATCTAGCCAGAATTAGTTTAGAATAGTTTGGTCATTATTTCAGCTTTCAATAATTGCATTTTAGTCCTTGTCATTTCCTTGTCTTTGTAACGACTTAGTCATGCGTTCCAATACATGTTAGAATTAGGCTGATGTAATCGTCCTTTATATTAGCTGGGTTGTACTAGTAGTCCTTTTATGAAATATATGAATCTATATCTTTTTCCCCAATTCTTCTTTTCTCTATCTCATTTCTGTCTTCTGCAACTTAACTCACGACTTGAGCTCTCAATCAGCTCAAATTGTGACATTGGTATCAGAGCAATCACGGTTCTAGGGCCAGAAATGTTGGATAATCAAAAGTTTAAAGGATTAGAGGAATTAAAAAGCTTGAAACTCAGGTTCAATCCATGGCTGCCAATAATGCCAAAATATTCGAGGTACTAGAAACGAACTAGAACCAATTCTCGTCGCAGCTACAAGAAACACAGGAAACTAAAAAGAAATTAGAGCTGATAATCTCTCAACTAGAAGCAATGAAACAATCTAACACTGCTGACACCATACCGGGATTTATGGCTTCCAACGTTCATGGACATCCAAGTACCTCCGAACAGGCCAAACCATGAACAATCGTATGCAGGTAACACCTTCTTCTACTCCTACTAGCTATCCAGTCGGAAGGGGATTTACTTTTCCTCCTATTTTTTCAGCTCAAAGTTCACCGTACCAGCAATTTCCCTTTCACTTCCAACCCATTCACAAAACCACACAGCCCGTCACCGGTAACCCCTAATTACTCCCTTTACCCACCACAAATACTAACCATAACCCCAAAAATACAATCAATTCCTGCGACTCCTTCAAAGCTAAAATCAATTTTTCGGAGTTCAATGGAACTAATCCCCAAGGATGGATAACAAAATGTGAATAGCTCTTTGAATTATCAAATTCCCGACCATAGCAAAATGAGTTATGTATCAGTTCACTTGAAGGAAAAGGCAGATGTATGGTTTGATAGCCATATATTGGAGAAGAAGGGTACTAATTAGCAATTGTTTTGTGTTGAAGTGTGTCGAAGGTTTGGTAACATTAGATCCCTTGACATAGTTGATGAGTTCAACAATCACAAACATACTGAGAGTATTGAGAGTTATCAAGAGAAATTTGATAAACTGAAAACATATATGTTATTGGTGAATCCTTTGCTAAATCATACCCAGTTTATTTCTAGCTATATTAGCGGACTGAAATATGAGATCACCTTTGGTGGGAATGGCTATCCCACTGCCTTGATGGATGCCTTTGAAATTACTAGGTTTGGTAATATTAGATCCCTTGACATAGTTGATGATTTTAACAATCACAAACATACTGGGAGTATTGAGAGTTATCAGGAGAAGTTTGATGAACTTAAAGCATATATGTTATTGGTAAATCCTTTGCTAAATGATACCCACTTTATTTCTAGTATATTAGTGGATTGAAATCTGCGATCAAACCTTTGGTGGGAATGGCTAATCCCACTACCTTGATGGATGCCTTTGAAATTGCTAAATCATATGAAACCTCTTTCAAAGCCTTTGCTAAAGCCATATCACCTAGATCAAACAATTATCCACCAACCAACCAAACCAGAGACATGGTTCCTTAACAAGGAACTACTCAAAACCCATATTCTAGAGCTGTGGTACCTTATTTAGGACCCACTCAAGCCTAAAATCTCAGAGCTTTTGTTCCAAAAACAACTCTCTTCAAACTAAACCCTGCACTAATGAGTTGAGGGGTAAAGGATTATGTTATAGGTGTCATGAAAAATATTACCCTGGTCACCAATACAGATCAAAAACTTTGAATGCCATTACTTGGGAAAGTGCTGAATAGGGTATGCCTATTCCAGCAATTCAGGAAGAGGGTGACAGTAGTGGAGTTAATTTAACTAATGAGGATGAAAAGCCCCCTGAGGAGGAAGAACAAGTCACTGAGATGACAGTTTCCTTATGTGTAGCCTTGGGATTAGATGATTTTCCTTCCACTATAAGGATTCTTGGGTATGTTATAAAATACATATCATTAATTTGATTGATTATGGCTCCACTCACAGTTTTATGTACCCTCAATTAGTTAAAAAGTTAGAGATTGGATGTTGTTCCTTATTTGATCCCTAGGAAGGTGAAGGTGGCTAATGGTGTTGATATGCTGTGTAGAGGATAATGTTCACAGTTTTGGTGAAAAATGCAAGAGGAACACTTTTGTTTTGATATGAGATTATTGAAGATTGGGGGTCTTGACATGGTTTTGGGTATTGATTGGTTGGATATGTTCACCTCAATCATGCTCAATACAAGACCTCATAGCATCACCTTCTTTAGAAGTGATCATTGGGTGACAATAATGGGACAACAAGAGGAGCACAAAATGGTCAGTACTGGAGAACAACAAGTGCAAAAGCTGTTCAGCAAACATTGGGAGGCTGTTAGTGTTGTCTGCATCGTTGAGAACTTATTTGATGACACTAAAGAAGGCTTAGATGACTCAATGGTTCCTGCTGAAGTAACAACATTATTACACACTTTTCATAATGTGTTTGAAGAACCACAAGCGCTACCACCTTACAGGGACTGTGATCATGTTGTTCTATTGATTTCTAGAGCTCAACCATTCAGTTTGAGGCCTACATGTACTCATTTTATCAAAAGAAGGCAATTGAGAAGATTGTTAGTGAAATGTTAGCATCACAAACTGTAGTGCCTAGTCATTCATGCTTTGCATCTCCTGCATTGTTAGTTAAGAAGAAAAATAACACTTGGGAGATTATGTGTTGATTCTAAGAGGTTAAATTCTTTGACTGTTAAGAATAGGTATCACGTTCCTATGGTAGAGAATTTACTAGATGAACTAAATGGCTCCAAATTGTTTTCCAAAATAGACTTAAGGAATTCAAATCACCATTTGACCTTATTCCTTATAATTCAAAATTATTTCGCATTTTACGAAGATACAAAAATGCCGGATGTAACAGCCCCAAAGCATTGTTAGTGACAGAGACAAAGTGTTTCTGAACCTATTATGGAAAGAGTTGTTCAAAGGTCTGAAAATTGAATTGAAGTTTAGCTCTGCCTATCACCCCCAGACAAATGGGAAAACTGAGAGAGGGAACAAGTGTTTGGAAAATTATTTAAGGTGTATGTGCAGTCATTAACCAAGTGAATGGCACAGATGGTTGTCCTTAGCTGAGTTTTGGTACAATTCAAATTACTATACATCCACAAAGATGTCCCCATTTAAGGTGTTGTATGGTTATGAACCCCCTCAGTTGGCTTTTAAGTTGAAGCTCAATCCAAAGTAGCAGCAGTGGATAGTGGCTCCAACAGAGGCAGATCATGACTGAAGTCTTAAAGGACAACTTGGACAAGGCTCAATAGAGAATGAAGTTCTTTGCTGATAGAACGAGAACTGAGAGAGAATTTGAAGTTGGTGATTTGATGTATTTAAAACTGCAACCTTATAGACAGACCATTGTGGCAATTAGAAGCAATGTCAAGCTGACTTCTAAATATTATGGACCCTATCGAGTGATCAAAAGGCTTAGTTTTGTGGCTTATGCACTACAATTTCCTTCAACAGCTAAGATACATCCAGTTTTTCACATCTCTCGCTTAAAGAGAAAGATTGGGTCCAATGTAATTCCAGCAATAGATCCACTAATATGCTCATCTGAGGGGCAACCACTTACAGAACCAGTTGCAATTTTGGACAGAAGAGTTGTGAAGCAGGGCAATGTGGTAGTAACTCAAGTGTTAGTACAATGGGTGAATCTTTTACCTAAAGAAGCTACATGGGAGGATTATAATTTTCTGATCTCTCAATTTCCCAACTGTGATCCTTGAGGACAAGGATCTTAAGGGGGATGGAATGTCATGATATGAGCTTATTTCTAGCAGAAGTTATTTAATATTTAGCCACATTTGCACTATCGAGCCAGAATTATTTTAGAATAGTGTGGTTGTTATTTCAGCTTTCAATAATTGCAGTTTAGTCCTCGTCATTTCCTTTTCTTTGTAACGACTTAGCCACGTGTTCCAATACACGTTAGAATTAGGCTGATGTAATCGTCCTTTATATTATCTGGGTTGTACTGGTAGTCCTTTTATGAAATATATAATCTATATCTTCTTCCCCAATTCTTCTTTTCTCTATCTCCGTTATTTCTTCAACTAAACTCACTAATTGAGCTCTCAATTAGCTCAAATCGTGACACTGGGAAAGGGTGTTGACTCCCACATCGACTTTGTACGGATGGCGTGGTCTGTTTATATGGTTTGATTCTTGAATTACCCTCATCCCATGAGCTATTTTTCGGATTAAACTTGGATAATTGCCAGTTTTCTTAGTTGTTTAATTTGAAGTGAAATGACGTCCTTATATAATATTAAGAACACAAAGCTAATTTAGGTTGAAATTGTTATCTTTCGGAACAAATTGAATCTCTACCTTTCGGAACAGAGACTTCTGTTTATAAATCGTTAAAAATAACGAAAATAATATATAAAAATGGAGTTACTAATTATCCAATTCAGTTTCTGAATTTCTAAAGATGATGTCCTCTTAAATATTATCACAAAAGTCTATTTCACTTCAATATCATAAATTGCTTAAGTCAAGGAAATTCAAAAGGCTAGCCCGGTGCACTAAGGTTTCGCTATGCGCGGGGTCCGGGGAAGGGCCAGGCCACAAGAGTTTATTGTACGCAGTCTTATCCTGCATTTCTATAAGAGGCTATTTCCATGGCTCCAACCTTATATATAGTGTAATTTTTCAATAAAGGGATACAGATAAATCCCTTATGCTCCTATCTCCCACCCTGAATGGGGCGATAACTATGACCTACATGCATGCTTGGTTTTGAACACCTACAATCATATCATTATGAATTATTGTACGTACATGATCTAAATAATGTTTACAACACACTCGAGCAACAGTGAAAAGCTCTCTTATTTTTGTCTCACAAGCAAGAGAGGTATTATATAAGGGTCCCAAACATCCTTCAGCCAACCAACAAAAAGATATAATAAAAAAAAAAGAAAAAAAAAGAGTATTACTTACATATTTCCAGCTCTAAGAGGTCTTTATTAAAGAGGCAGGAGGACCAAGGGCAACTAGATCAATTAATACGTACACTAAAGATGATGGAACGTTTATGTTTAAAGGCAGAAAGTGGCAAAATCAACTCTTTTTTTTAAAAGTAATTCGCTTAACTCGTTCAAGTTTTAATAAGTTGGATATTATGATTCATTTCTTGATTTAACCTAGCGGGTTGAATTCGAAATGATCCATCATTATTGGGACAAGCGCATAGATGGATTGTTTTTGGGATCACTATTTAAGTCATAACCGTAGTGTATAAGAATTTGCAAGTTTAACCACTTTAAAACCAACTTCAGACATACATAATTCAAATTGCAATTATTCACACATGAAGTTTGGCATTTTGATTGTGCAAGCAAACTTCCAACATTTTTTCTTGAAGTTTATCTTGCCAAGACCAAACTTCCAACAATCGTGCCTAAAGTTTGTTTGCCAAGACCAAACGTCAAACATGTATATGTGAAATTTCAAACATATATGTTCGAAATTGAAAGTAATTTTTTTTGGAGTTTGAACTACTAATCTCTATGTGACCAATGTTTCAAAGCATTACAACAACACCCCACTTGATTTAAACTCAATTTTCATATTCAAAATTCAAGACCCACTTCAAGCTTGGAACAATGGTGATTTTAATGCTAAAAAACAGTATCCGAGTACGGATGCAAACTAAGTGTTTAAAATATGTGATTACGCCTTAAATTGCGATGTGCAAATTAAATAGGCTGCCTCTGCAAAAAAAAAATAAAAAATCATTATTGACTAAGGCCAACATGGTATAACCCAAGGGGTTAAAATTCAATCCAACCTTAATTTAAGAAAAATACATTGACATTTCTATTTTCTTTTTTGAAAAGCAAAATAAAAAGGAGGAGAGGTTGGGTCATGTTGGACGAATTGGATTATGAAACGATTATTTAATTCACCTTGACATTGGCGGAGCCACATGCATTGGCCAAAAAATTACGCTATGTAAATAAGTAAAAAGAATATTTTTATGTATATATACTATGTGTTGAACCTCCTTAATTTCATCGTATATTTACTTTTTTTATATTTTGACACCTCTTAGTAAAAATCCTAACTCCGCCACTGCACCTTGACCCAAACAAACGTTGAACATGTTGGACGATGACCCTTTTATTGATTTTAACCGTTTTGACCCGCTCAATTTGATGTGGATTTGACACTATTTGTACATATTTAAAAAAAGGGAGAATAATCTATATATACGTACGAATAGGGTATATATACAAAATATGACGATATTTTTCAGTTTACAAAACATACCAATAGATTTCTTACAAAACATATACGAAAATTTTGTGTATGAAATGTGTATATCTCACTCAAAGCATAAAATTTTCGCTCAAATTTTTGTGTATGAAATATGTATATCTTGCTCAGGACTTAAAAATTTCACTCAAATTTTTGTGTATGAAAATTATACTATGAAATATGTATATCTTGCTCAAACCTTAGAATTCTCAACATTTTTCGTGTATGAAAATGTATAAATTGGTATGAAATATGCATATAACTGTATAAATTTTGTATAAAGTTCATGTTGGGTTTTTGGAAATTTATTACAACTACAACAACATTTTATACAACTTTCATACAAATTTAACACAATTTTGTATCTCGCTTCGAAATTCTGATGAAATTTAATTCAACTACAATAACATTGTATACAACTTTCATATAATGTTAATACATTTTCCAATAGTCCAAAATCAGAATAGAAGTTTTTATTTCTTCCGAATTTCTAGAGGGGCAATTAACTCAACTGTCTTGGTTTTTCGTTTTCATAGCTAGCTTTAAAAATATTAGAGAACATTTGGGTTAGTCTGAGACATTCTATACTGAAAATCGAGTAGTCATTGGTTGAAGGATCAAAGGAGAACAATATAAAGTTGCTAGTGCACGTTGTAACATAAGTACTTCCCATCGGTAGAAATTTAGTTGTCATCTTCTCAAAAGGCAAAAGAACTAATGATTCATATATCACACTTGATTATTGGTTGAAGGATTTCATAATTGGGGCGGGGCTTTGAAGGAAAGCACCGATGAAACATAGCATGGCGAGTGGTTTTTTTCCGAATCTGAGAAGATTGTGATAGAGAAGGAGAAGGGAAGGGTCGGTTGTTTTTTTTCCAGGTCTGGGCAGATTAGAGAAGAGGAAGGGAAGGATGAGCATTTAATTTTTTCAAATCCGTTATGTTTTCTAATTAAATTGGTAAGTTTTGTAAATAAGGAAAAATATTTTTATGTTTTGTAATATAAAATCTTAAGTAGTATTATTAGGTCATTTTTTCTTAAAAAAGAGCTAACATGTATATGCATAGGGTCCGCGACAACCAATTTTTTGAAGTTGGCATACAAATAGATATGTTGTCCCTCTTTTCTGCCTTTTGCAAGTTGATATATTACTAATGAAATTACTATAGTGACGGCAATATGCTCTTAATTAGCATCAACTCTTATCCGTAAGCCATATCACTGCACATGCATTGCTTTAGTGGGGATGGTTCATCCATTATCACCTTTAAAAAAAAAAAAAAAAAAAGAACAGTCAGGTGCGCTAAAGTTCGAACTAAGTGGAGTTCAAGCTGGCGGAGTTAAAAATTTTACTAAAGGGATTCAAAGTATGAAGAAATAAAATATAAAGAAGCCAAAAAGAATTCAACATTACTATATATACATACAATATTATTTTGACCTTATATATACTATAATTTTCAGTGAAGGGATGGATGAACCCCCTTGCACCCCTCTCCGCCCATGGCTCGGGGAATGGGTGGTTTATTATATTTGTTCTAACTTCCATTTTTACTTTACGTTTCTACAAGAATTTGTTTTTATCACTTGAACAATTGGACCCGTGACCTTCTAATTGTAACACAGCCAGAAGAGGCTGTGCGGCCGTTTTTCTTCTGGACCACTCAATTTATGGAGTCAAAAACCTTAGTGCAAAAATTAAGAACAAGGCCAGAGCTAAAATTCACATTTTGGTTATACTATGCAAATAGGGTAAAAGTAAATCATTTTGGTTGTGTATAGATCGTTGAATCTCCTTGATATAAGGAAATTCTAGTGTAATAGTAAGTTGATTCAAAAGTTGTTTTAGGTTATAAGTTCAAATCATAGCTTAGATTCTTTTAATCCCCTTATATAAATTCTTAGCTCCGCCCGTGACCCAATGGTGGAGCTAGGGCGTGCAAGGGGTTCATCCGAATCCCCTTCCTGAAAAATTACATATAGTATATACAAAACTAAAACGGATTATGTTTTATGTATATGATGTAGATATTAAATCCTCTTGGATCCTTATGTGTTTACTTATTTATATTTTGAATACTTTTAATGAAAATTTTGGCTCCGCTAGTGCAGCATGACCTACGTCCATGATCTTCATGTGACACGACCCGAAGAGGTTGCATGGCTTTTTTTCTTCCAGAGCAGCCAGTTTATGAAGACTAAAACCTTATTGCAGAAATTAAGAAGCACAAGGCCAAAGCTAAACTTAACATTTTATGAAGAATCTCTCACCCTTTAACTGGTGGATGTTAATTCTAAATTCTAAAGGGAAACTTGTTGGAAAGTAGAAGATATACATTGCATGTTCTATATATCTTAATAATGGGAAACAAAGGGTAATTCATTGGGTACTGGTAGCTTTTGCCTCCTGATGATTCTTGTTCACAATGAATTTCTTCACCAGTTTACCTGTACAAATCAGCCTGATCAAAGCAACCAGGATTTCTATTGTCTAATTTAACGCTCCATCGCCACTAAGTTGACTAGTGCTCTCGAGATCCTCATCAGCAAGCACCAACATGGATCATTCTGAATGACTTTCAAGTAAGATTACTCTCATCTAAGGATAAATTTGTTCTACTATTATATATGATGCTAGTACACAATGCTAGTCTTATTAGATATTATTTACGTTGCCAAATATCTCCAAGTGAGCTTTAGAATTGCAAATATAAAGAAACTTGAAAGACACAACTCATACTATATATCACAGAAGGAAATCTTTCCTTTCTCCTATTATATACAAAGGATGGTTACTGGTGTTGGGAATAAAATAGACCCGCAAAAATAATATTCACGGTATTAGTAATAAACGCGGAACACTAAGTTGGTTAAATCAGCAAGGATAAAATGCAGCAATAATGACACCAAGATTTTACGTGAAAACCCTTCTGAATAAGGGAAAAACCACGGCCAAGAGGAGCAGCTGATATCACTATAGTAAGGAATTTTACACTGTGTAGTCACGAGTATAAATACTCCAAAGACCACTACACACTCAAAAAGAAAAACACTCTTTTGATTTTTCCCACCTCACTACAATATCACTCACACTCTATTTTTCTTCACAGACTATTTTCTTACAGTCTATGGAATACCTCACTTTGCTCTCACTCAGATGTATTGTCTGAGATTTTGGTGTGTAGCAAATGATTTTGGTGTGTAACAAATGAACCATAAGCTGCCTATTTATAGGAATGAATTACGCTTATGAGGTAAGCGCTTACATCATAGGCTATGATGAGGTAAGCGCTTACATCACGCCTATGATGAGGTAAGCGCTTACATCACGCCTATGATGAGGTAAGCGCTTACATCACGAAAATGTGAACAAAAGAATTAGCTTGTTGGCCAATTCCACAATTGCTACCAATGTGATTTTGTCAAAGGAAGAAAAATCTTCCTTCCTTAAAAATATGGGATAGGGGACTGGACCCCACAAATCTCCCCCTCCAGTCTCATTCACCTGAAGGAGGGTACACTGGCTTGTAATTTGATCCTTGTGCTCATCTTCCATGGCCTCCTCATAACATTCAGGTTCTCCCCCATCAGTGAGTAATACATACTCATTAGGTAAATAACGGGAAGAAGGAACATGCTGTCTAGTAGACCTTCTAAGTGGAATATCTGACTCATCCACGACTTCATGAGTAGGAGCATCTACTTCATCAATAGTAGCATCGTTATCATCATCAACATGCTGATCTGGAACATGATTCTGGGCATCACCATCGTCATCGAGCCCACCAACTTCATCAGCATTTGTATGAGGAACTTGATCAAGATTAACTAAACCTTCAGAACTTGAAGATTTTATCTTCTCCGCTTTGTTAATATCTTCAATGGTTTGATCCTCCATGAAGATAACATCACGGCTTCTCACAACCTTCTTCTCAATTGGATCATATAGCCTGTAACCAAACTCATCAAGGCCATAACCAATGAAGATGCACTGCCTTGTCTTGGCAGTTAATTTCGACCTTTCATCTTTAGGCACATGTACAAAAGCTTTACAACCAAACATTTTCAAGTGGTCATAGGAAACATCCTTTCCATACCAAACTCTGTTTGGAACATCACTTTGCAAAACAACCGCAGGGGATAGATTAATAACATGTGCAGCGGTCAATAAAGCCTCACCCCAAAAGGAATTCGACAACTTTGCTTCAGAAAGCAAACATCTGACTCTTTCCATCAAGGTCCTGTTCATCCTCTCTGCTAAACCATTAAGCTGAGGAGTCTTAGGAGGAGTCTTCTGGTGTCTGATACCCTGTTGCTTGCAGTATTCGTCAAACGGTCCACAATATTCACCACCGTTATCAGTACGAATACACTTCAGCTTCTTTCCAGTTTCTCTTTCAACTGAGGCCTGAACTGCTTAAAGACACCCAACACTTGGTCTTTAGTCTTTAAGACGTAGACCCAAAGTTTCCTTGAGCAATCATCAATAAAGGTAGCAAAATAAAGTGCACCACCCAAAGTCCTTGTCTTCATTGGACCACATAAATCTGAATGCACCAACTCAAGCAACTCTGTCTTTCTTGAAGGAGGATGAGACTTGAAAGAAACTCTATTTTGTTTTCCAGCCAAGCAGTGCTCACACTTTTCTAATTTAGCACTTTCGAAATTTGACAATAATTTCTTTTTGGCCAGAACATTTAGTCCTTTCTCGCTAATGTGGCTAAGCCTCTTATGCCATAACGTTGAAGAGCTATTGCCCTCAACTGCATTCACTATATCAACACAGGTAGAGGCCGTAGTCCAGTATAGACCACGACGCTTTTCGCCACGAGCCACAATCATGGAACCTTTAGTAAGCTTCCACTTTCCAGCACCATTGGTACTGACATATCCCTCATCATCCAAAACACCAACAGAGATCAAGTGCAAACGAATATCAGGTGCATGCTTTACATTGTTTAAAACTAGTTTAGTTCCAGTACTAGTTTTCAAACAAATCGTTCCAACACCAGCCACCCTAGATATAGTCTCATTACCCATACTCAAAGTTCCATAGTCACCCGGAGTATAGGATGAGAAAAATTCCTTCCTTGATGTCACATGAGATGCGGTACCACTGTCCACAACCCAGCTTGACTCATCACAAGCAATGTTTATCAGATCCGCATCAAGGACAGTAACAAGATCTTCTGTAGTGACAGCGGCAACACGATTGCCATCTTCTTTCTTTTCCTCCTTTTCTCTATTCTCTTTTTTCAAAATCCGGCAGAACTTCTTTGTGTGCCCTTTTTTCCCGCAATGATAGCAGTCAATATCTTTAAGTCTGCTTCTGGATTTTCTTCTATGATGTTCTCTATTTTGAGAACCACGATTCTTGCCTCTCCCCCTAGTGTCAGTCACCAAGACATCTGATGAGGAGGAGCCTTGAGATTTTCTTCTCATCTCTTCATTTAAAAGACTGCTCTTGGCAAAATCCATAGAGATCACACCATCCGGAGCAGAATTTGATAATGAAGTTCTAATAATTTCCCAAGAATCTGGTAGGGAACCAAGTAGAAACAAGCCTTGAATTTCTTCATCAAAATTAATACCCATAGCAGATAACTGGTTCATGATCCCCTGAAAAATATTCAGATGATCTGTCATTGCGGAACCATCGTGGTATTTTAAACCCAGCATTTGCTTTATCAGAAACATCTTGTTATTACCAGTTTTTCGAGCATACAAACTTTCAAGATGCTCCCATAGGGTCCGAGCATGTGTCTCTCCAGAAATATGGTTCAACACATTATCGTCAACCCACTGTCTAATAAAGCCGCAAACCTGCCGATGCAACAAATTCCACTCTTCATCTGATTTATTATCAGGCTTTTTATTTCCAAAGACAAGTTGATGAAAATTCTTGACATAGAGCAAATCTTCCATTTTGCCCTTCCAAATGGCATAATTTACGCCACTCAAAGTAACCATTCTACTAGTGTTGGCTTCCATCGTTTATCACAAATACAAATACTATTTTATTCGAAGACCAAAGTAATTCTTTTCTGATGTGGAAGTTCAGACTGTGCTGCAACCACAGAGCATACTCAGACAGAACCTTGGCTCTGATACCACTTGTTGGGAATAAAATAGACCCGCAAAAATAATATTCACGGTATTAGTAATAAACGCGGAACACTAAGTTGGTTAAATCAGCAAGAATAAAATGCAGCAATAATGACACCAAGATTTTACGTGAAAACCCTTCTGAATAAGGGAAAAACCACGGCCAAGAGGAGCAGCTGATATCACTATAGTAAGGAATTTTACACTGTGTAGTCACGAGTATAAATACTCCAAAGACCACTACACACTCAAAAAGAAAAACACTCTTTTGATTTTTCCCACCTCACTACAATATCACTCACACTCTATTTTTCTTCACAGACTATTTTCTTACAGTCTATGGAATACCTCACTTTGCTCTCACTCAGATGTATTGTCTGAGATTTTGGTGTGTAGCAAATGATTTTGGTGTGTAACAAATGAACCATAAGCTGCCTATTTATAGGAATGAATTACGCTTATGAGGTAAGCGCTTACATCATAGGCTATGATGAGGTAAGCGCTTACATCACGCCTATGATGAGGTAAGCGCTTACATCACGCCTATGATGAGGTAAGCGCTTACATCACGAAAATGTGAACAAAAGAATTAGCTTGTTGGCCAATTCCACAATTGCTACCAATGTGATTTTGTCAAAGGAAGAAAAATCTTCCTTCCTTAAAAATATGGGATAGGGGACTGGACCCCACAAGTGGAACCAGCTGAGACTGAATCCTCTGTCAATCTACACCTGGTTTAGATAGTAAATTAACCAGAAAAGAATTTCATGACTAAGAAGAAAAAAATATAGTAATCACCCTTTTGCTCGTCTTTCCTTGTACTAAAAGGGCGTCCGGCACACCTCCAGAACTCTGCTTGTGTGAGCTTGCTCTCGGTGTCCGTCCCAACCCCGAATAAAGGAGGAGTATTGTAATAGGGTGACAACCGCCGTAAACTAGTCAATTTATAATTAATCCTCAATTCAAAGTATGCTTGGTCGTGCTTTCCTATCCACACGTTACATAATATATTGGACTGGGATGAGCTTGAGATTCACATAGCCGACCTTAACTTGCTCAGAATTGAGGCATAGTTATTGTTTTGTCATTGTTGTCTGGCAGACCTCCAGAGCAAAATCCAGTTCACATGTACATCATGAATGAGCATATGCACGTACAACGTCCATTATTGGAGCTCGGCATATTGGACATTTTCCAGTACAGGAAATCAATTCATGTGCACACTTGAAACAGGTGCACATATGCCCACATCTGAAAACAATGGAAAAAGTTATGGACATGATTAGTTTAATGGATTTCTAGTATAATTTTTTTGGTTTGGTACTTAGCGTGGTTAAACTGCTATCTATATAAAAGTACCTGTAAAGAAGAGAATCAACTGGCTTCTCACTGCAAATACAACAATTTCCTTTGTTTGGACCCTTGTTATCTGAATTCCCCTTGCTCTTTTGACCTGTATTATAAGAATCTCAGTCTCTTCTTTACATAATGAAAGGAGATGGTATTTTCCCCATGAAGTTTTTTTGTAGTTTGTTGCAGTCAAACTTCTCTATAACAACATCATTTGTCTAGATATTTTTTAGTTGTTATAGCGAAATGTTGTTAAAGAGAACATATGATATAACATACCATGAAAGATCGGTTCCACAGAAAACACTGTTATAGTGAAATGTTGTTATAGAGAAGTCTGACTGTATAAAGGGTTTTACAAAGTCAAAACAAAAACATAAAATGGACTTCAATTGAATATAAAAAATTTATTAGAATCTCATATCCAGATCTTTGTTGTTCCAGCTCACCTAACTGACTAATTGCAGCAGCAACATCCTGCTTAATGGAACGTTGTAGTTTCATTTGCATGTTCATACAACTCTTCATAGATCTCCGAATTTCGAAAATCTCTTGGTGGAGCTGCTCCATATGTCCTCTCATTTCGTATATGAGTTCCATTTCCTGTTAATTCCATGTCATTAGATCTAACTAATCCCATACTTAGCAAGAATATCTAGCAAGTCAATCCAAGAATAGACAACTCACAGTTGAAGGATGTCTGCTAGAGGGAATATTAGACGATTGAGATAGCAGTGAAGAAGGAGATGGGAAGTGATAAGAGTCATCAGTGATTTCCTGGCCTTGATTTGTGTTCCATGACTGTAAAGTCTGTGAAGATGTGTTCTGATGAATTAGTACTTCGGGTTGTCTGCTAGAGCTACTATCATCTTCAGAGTCATTGGCATAGCCCCATTCTTCTTCTTCTTCTTCTTCTTCTTCTTCTTCTTCTTCTTCTTCTTCTTCTTCTTCTTCTTCTTCTCGTACCTCATCCTCCTCTTCTCTTGCATTCTCTTCCACTTCCTCCTCCTCGTCTTCCTCAACATAGCTTCTCACTGCATTTGGTAGTTGTTGTGAGCGAGAAGCCATTATTCGATCAATTTGCTCTCTCAAATCACTGGTAAGAAATGCCGAAACACTTTTTCTGCACGAATATGAAAATCATAATCAAAGTGCAAGTCAGGGACTATGCTTCAGTTTCAAAATTTGAAGGAGGAATATCATAGGAGGGAGCAAGAACATATAAACTAAAAAGTGCTTATAAACCAGTTTGACCGGCTTAAAAGCTTAGCCAAACACCGTCAAGACCCAAAGGCAAGTTGGACAGTTGATTAAAATGATGCATTTTTTTCTCAAATATTTAGAAATATATATGGCTGATTCCCATCTCATATCAAGCGAGTCTTTCACTACAAATTGAGAGGACAAAAACAGATAACCTTCGTGTTTCTAAGTGAGAATTTAAATGCTTTAAGAAGGGAAGTTTACTTTGTTATTGCCTTCATTGTCTGATTCTTTTACCAAGAATGTCTAGGCAATCTCTTAAAGATGCCTGAAGTTTACATGTCTATGTATGAACAAGCCTTTCACATTTTCTGCTATGTTAATGGGCACACAAAGCATATTTTTCGAACATGGATGATTAACAAGTAATTTTGAACTAAATCACAAAAGGTGCAGAAAATGATGACAAATGTATAAGATTAGTATGGCAATTAAGTGGAAGGAGTTGGTAATACCTGTGAAGAAGTTGTTGTATGTCATGATTGTCTGAGAAAGGATCAAGCATCTCTTGGTATCTTTCTTGCCTGAGACCTTCCCATTCTTTACGTGGGCGAGAGATATTACTTATCCAGTCTTCATTAGACTGCAGTTCATCCCATCCACTAGCTGTGAGGGAATAATCACTTACCGAGCCACTTTCACTATCAACTAGATACTTAGGAGGTCTTGCTGACTCTACAAAATCCAGCAAGTTACTATGGCTAGCTTCGGAGCTTGTGTTTCCCCAACTGACTTTTTCAGTGACATTATCTAAGCTCTGTGCTTGAGAAGCAAAGCTCGGTAAGCTGGTGGTAACTTTGTGATGGTTAAGGTCCATGTCATGTTGATTTGATTTACAAGAACCTTCTGATTTTTTCGTGCTGCATGCCATCTCCTTCTGATTTTTTGACAAGTTTCTGGAGCTCAATTTCTTACATAATTCCTCATAATGATTCTCTTCACGCAGTTGAGTGGATACACCAAAAGTTTCAACTTTTGGGATGTCATCTACCACCTCTTTATGGAAGTTTCTTGGTTTATGATGATTCTCTTCTTTAGACGTGCAAGGGTCTCGAGTGTTTTCTCCCGATGCTCTATTGGTACTTATTGACTCTGAAACTCCATTTCTCACTTGTATACCAGTTGCAACTTTCCGGGGGCTTACTTGCTGGGGTACTTCCCCGTGATGATTCTCTTCTTGTAGTTGATTGGATATATCAGTATTTCCAACTTTTGGGTTGTTATCTACTACCACCTCCTTCTGGGGGCTTCTTGGTTTGTTGTGATTCTCTTTTTCAGATATGCTAGGGTCTCGACAGTTATCTCCCAACCCTATAGGGGTACGTCTTGATTCAGTTACACCGGGGTGCAGTCCTGTTCTCTCCTTGACCAGCCCCTTAAGCGGATCCTGTTCTCTCCATTGATATAATGAAAATCCAGTTCCTTTCGCTGAGTTACTACGAGCCAGTTCTCTATGGGGGCCTTTGAAGTCCCGATAATTATTCTCTTTTTTTTGTCGATTTGGTGTGGAAGGGAGGCTTCCGCTCTCATGGGAACTTTCTGCTGCTTCTTTTGAGGTGTTTCTTAATTTGGTAAGACCATGCTGTCCTACTGTATTGAACTTTTCCCTGAAATGAATTAGCATTATGGTTTGGTTCAATGTGTATTAGAATTCAATATACATCAGAAAGATCACAAGTTTGTTACCAACAGAAGCATAATTGAGTTCCTTTCAACTTCACAATTCATGAGGAAAAGTCTTAATCTCCTACTTTTTTGTAACTGCAAATATATTCAATTCAAAATACAGTCACACCTCTCTATAACAACACTTCACTATCACAGCCAAGTTTTCTTTGCAACTGATTTTTCACGTTATGTTTTATTATATGTTCCCTATAACAGCTTTTCCCTATAGCAGCCAAAAATATCAAAACAAACGACGTCGTTATAGAGAGGTTTGACTGTTTAAGACTGGCCTTTCAGCATCCACACATGGAGAAAGAGTCAAAAACAGAAGGAAGTACTGCACCTGAGATGCATAATTGCAGAATGTGTCGATTTATTTGATTCAGATGCTGGACAATTCACTGATCGACCACCTCTAACTTCTGCACCACGTCGTATGAGTCTAACTCGAAGCACAGCCTAGTTAGGAAATTGAATTATAAAGATTAATCAGTACCCACAAATAGTATGTCCTTTAATGGTTAAGCTTATCAGCTATATTACAATAATAAACACAGTTAAATCAAATAAGAAAAGTGTCATGAAAGCACAACAGGCAATACTGTCTATCCAAACATGAAGTTCAACAACAAATTACATTATGAAACAATGAAAACTAGCAATCTAAGCAAACTGGGGAAATGATTTTTCTAAGAGAGACGCAAGCAGCAACTATGAAAATATGAATGAAAATCTGTCTCTTGAAATTTCATTAATCATAAGGCTTTAAATACCCAAATAAACAAAGTGGTAGACTCCTCCTGCAAGTAAAGTATTAGACTCTTATCAAAACGAAACTGAATATTCTACTAAATCAACCACAATCAGACCTCTCTATAGCAACCATTGTCTATCACAACATTTCACTATAATAGCTATGTTTCATGTGGAAACGATCTTTAATGGTATGATATATATATATATGTTCTCTATAACAGCATTTCACAAATGCAGTCAAAAGCTATCCGAACAAATGACTCTGTTATAGAGAGGTTTGACTATATGACTTTTCTCCCAACTAAACAACTAATTATTCTTAGAAATGTAGCAGTAACAGATGCAACATCCAACAAATAGAACAGAAAAATGCACCTGAATGCGGCCTCTTTGTTGGAACTTAGAAACCACCTTACGCTCCACAAGACCTTCAAGTTCCCTCTGCCTATCGCGTTCCATTTGCAAGAGCAAATCGCTAAACGCCTGTCGCCCCCTGATGAAACGGGGCGAACTCAGAACTGGGGAAAAATTGCACCTTTGTCCTTCCGAATGATCCATTGTTGATGTTCTAACCCGAGGCAACGATCCGCCATTGACAACAACAACATTACTATTATCAAATTTCAATTTCTTGATTATATCTGCAACTCCTAGCCTCTCACTTTCTTTAACATCAGAATCTTTACTTATAGTATCTGTTTTATCTGATTCCCAATCACCAACTGATTCACTTTTCACAATGGAACAAGAAGATTCATCACATTCATCATATCCCTTCTTAGGGGACCCCACAAATTCAGAATTTTCAAAATCTTTCCATTTTCTAACAAGGGAAGAAACACCACCATGATTTGGAGATTCAACAGAACTTTCTTGATTCTCTCTATCCATTGAGAAAACCATATTTCTAGCTTTATCCCATTTCTCAGCAGCTTTACTTCTCTTCTTTGGACTACTATTCTCATTCTTTTCATCACATTTTGTTGTTTTGTGAACCCATAATTCTGCATGCTTTTGAGAATTTTCACAAGAATCAGAAGCAAATGTTTTTTTTTGTTGATTTGACATGCAAGAATGCAAGTGTGTTTGGACCAAATTCTTGAAATTTTTCTGATAAGCATTGGAATCTCTAGCACAACATCTATTAAGGACATAACCAAATGGAGAAGAGGAGGCAATTTCTACTTGAGAAGAAGCCATTTATTTCTTCTTCTTCTTCTTCTTCTTCTTATTATTATTATTCTAATCCTCTCTTCTTCCCCACAATCAAGATTGTTAAGGAACTAAACTCTTACTATTATTCTAATAAGAATAAGGTGAAATCTTTGAACATGTCAATGTTTTTTTTCAACAAGCAAAAAGATTTAAGACAAGAAGAGAACAAGTTTGATAAAAATAGGTAACATAACAGAAAGAATGAAAAAAGAACAAGATTTTAGGAGCATCAACCGTTAAACAATGATCATCAATAATAATAACAAACCATTTTGCTTCTCTCTATTTTTGGTCTAATCCAAATGAGTCAGTCAAAGTGGAAATTTGAAAAACATTGCCTAAAATTTTGGGTTAGTAGTTAATGGCTGTTTTATTGGGAGGGAATTTGAAACGTCAACCGATCAATTATAGCTCAAATGCACGTTACGCCTATATTTAAACACCTCCATTTTCCATATTTATTATGGGGTGCAATGTTTGTTTCTTCTTTCATCTTGTACGTCAAAATTGTTTGAAATAGGCGGGGGCGGAGCTAGCTCATCGGGTGCAGGTTCGGCCTAATTCAGTAGCTTTAGTTCAAACCTTATATTTATAGTAAAAAAATCCATTGAATATGTACAAATTAATAATTTAGAACCCAATAGCTTTTAAAAACTAAAATTTCAAACTCATAAACGTCAAATTCTGAATCCGCCTGTGGAAATAGGAGAAGTTGATAAGACAATTTTCCATAAGGAAACGAAAAGAGAGAAAATACATTAAAAAAAAAATATTACTCTTGTGGTTTTAGTGTTTCTATTCACGTGATACTTTTTTTTTAAAGTCTCTCAAAAAGAATGATACCTTAATATATTTAGTAGTAACAATTTTAATTTAAACTTCTCATTGTACGTTAATGAGATTATTTATAGTCACACAAATATCTATGCATTATCTTAGACCACATGTTGTCTTCCTTTCATTCTTAAACTGCGTACTTGCTCACATACACCACCACATAAATTGTGACGGAGGGAGTATGAATTAAACATGATTAAGTGAGATAAGTGTATGTGCAAATACATGTCATATATCTATGTTTTTTGTGTAAACACCCAATATGAATAAGTTTTTACTTATGACAAGATTGCACAATTAGCTAATGTTCGATAAAATGGGGGTGAAAACTGTGAAAAAACAATGTTCAAATTCCACTAGAGATAAATAATAGATTAGCTGATTCTTTCTTATTTGCATAAGCATTGGTGATCAAACTTAACCGATATAAATACCGGCGGAAGATAGTAACTATCTGATAAAATAGTCGAGCCGCATACAGGATAACTCCGACACTATTTTTATATAAAAAGAAATAGAAATTGGGATATGACTAGGTAGGGTTGTGTGGTTGGGAATGAAAACGTGTCTGTCTAGATATATGCAAAGGTTGAGCAAACAAACAAAAATTGGAAGCTTCGCATAGAGAAGTACCTTAAGGAGAAAAAAAAAAAAAAAAAAAAAAAGAGGACTATGAGGTATTCGATGTGGTGTTTTGTTCGATAAGATAGTTTCAAGTGTACAATTATGGCACTGCCAATTTGTTGTGTGAAAAAGGGGAGCGAATGATTAGCAAGGGAAAGAATTGACATTGGGTTTGTGCAATTAGGAGAAATTAAATTTAGGGTCATTTAACAATCATTCCTATGGAAAATGAGAAAATTTTGTGTTAACCATTTAAATCGATTCTCGAGTTAAATTGGACATAATTATTTAGTTATGTGAGTGTCTTCATCTAACGGTGAAAATTTATCTTATTCGGTATTTACCCGAACTTAGTGAATATATGATACATATATTGACATACACACTCTTATCATACATTTAATTACTATACATTTTCACTTTTATTTATGACTTAATCATGATAAAGTAGAATAGTATGATATAAATATGACTATGGTAGTTCTTATCCTCATATAACCAATAACACAAATTAGCAATGCAAAACCTTTCTTGTTTTCTTTGGCACTTCTTGCCTTTTAAGTGATCGCATCACCCTTTTGAAATCTTCTTAATTATTTCTAACTCATTTTCTTTAACGAAATTAATCGATCAATTACACCTTAATTTCATTGTTATGTATAATTTAGTACTCCATATCTAATTTATGCCGATTTCGTTCTAATACTAGATTTTGATTCATGAATAACAGAAACGAATTGATGTCTAATTGTTAGTTTGAAATTTTAGGGACGTTACAAATTTTTTAGGACATTAAAATAGCCATAAAAGGAAATAATTGTTAGTTTGAAAGTTTAGTTGTAGCATTAAGATGCGAAGGACGGCTTGTGGGACTCTTTAAAATCAATTGTTGATAATTTTCAAACTAGGTGCTGGCCATGTTGGATATGGAACTTGGGTCACAGGTCGCCCATGTGAACTAACCCGACCCATTACCCATTTAGAAGAGATAGAGATGAAAGAAGTTACCAAAGGGATAAGAAAAGTTTTCACTTTACAATTAATAAAACGTGGTTTACAGGTAAACCGCCACTTGCCGACTTCTCCATAAGAAACTAACGTTTCTTTCTTTCTTCTCCGTGAGAAATTAGCACAAATATTCTCATTCTTCCTTGCGATCTCTGATACATAGAAAAGATTACTGTGACATTTAGTTCGTGAATAGAACTACGTTTCCAAGAGAGACAAAGTCTACTTTGGGCAATTATTTTGGTGGTAAGTTCAACTATTTCCGTTGCAACTGAAAGGTACACAATTCGTTGTTCTTGCCCCGTTATTCTTTTCTAACAATGGTATAAGAGCCTCGGGTTAATTTGCTTCCTAGTCTAACACGTTAAAAAGAAACTGGAATCTTGATTGCACTTTGTTTCAACTGTGTCATGGTTCTTGTTTTATCTTGGTCTATTAAAATTAAGATGTACATGTCTTACTGTGGGAGTTGTTATATAGTTTTTAATATTGGAGTAATAATTGTTTAAATTACTTGGGTACTACATTTGAAATAACTAGTTTGGGTACTATAGATGAAATAGGTACTATCCTTAAAAATTTGTTTAGTCCTTGAAAACTTGTTTTCGGTACCACCATTGAAATGGGTACCACAGGTGAAATATTCCAACAGGTACCATCAGTGAAATATTTTAACAGTTGAAAGTAATTTGCTATAGTATTTAATAAACTATTGGTTCGATTCAAGTTCAAAGAGAGACCGGAAATCTCTTTTCACTGGATAATGCATGACTAAAAGGGTGCTTGCATCATAGTCACGTACTTGGAACTTGGAAGTAAAAGGGTGTTTCATATTTGTTTTTAAAGTTTTCCTTTTGGTGGGGCATTGATAAAAGGCATTAGCATGCATTCATTTATGGATTAACTTTGCTCAGTATTTTTTTTTTTAAATGACTTGTGATTCCTTTTAATGAAATGGATAAATGTTTGGACATTGATGGACTGATGCTTTCTGCAACATACTTGGTCTTCCATTATATCTTGAGAATTGGTACATAAATATGTCAGGCCAAAGTATTAATCCCGACATAAAGTCCAAATATCTGCAATCTCATATTCATCGTAGGATTCTTTACCGCCAATCACGGCCTCAAAGTTGTTGTTTTTTCCTTTGTTGAAATGAATCCCAAAATGCAGTGCCTGAGAGATTAGATATAGATGCCTGTTAACATACTCCTCTGAGTAGTCTAAGTATAATGAAAACTTGTCTCTTTTGTTAGGTTGACATGATTCAATGTAAACCAGACAAAAGTATGTATTCATTTTCTTGGTCAGAGGCAAAATTGTGGACCTATTATATATGGGTTAACACAAGAAGAGCTTTAGTAATTAAAGGTTTTTTCTCTCAAGCCAGTGAGGTAAGGTATTGACCAATATTTATTCCAAGTATGGTTGAAATGAGCCTCTAGTGTATACCCAGACGCTTGAAGTCAAGTGGAAGGAGAAAAGGGACATAAAAAGCTAAAATTAAGGAATCTTGACTTCTAAAAGACATGTCCAAGGCCTCATTTCTGTTCATTTATACATATAACAGAATGTTGTGAGAGAATGAGACCTAATTGAAAGTCTTTAAAATAAATACACATTAAGAAGTGATTTTAATTTTGGTTAAACATTTAGTTCGTAGATAATGATTGGAAACTTTGGTGACCTTGCGATTTTACACTAAATGTGAAACCTTTATGAAAATTGATTTGCTTGAATGTGTATATCAAATGCTTTTATTTTAAGGGTAAATATTGATGAGTAAAAACTTGCTTAATTGTCTCAATCAACATATATGGCATCTAAGATCATCATTGCTGATTTAAACGAGGGTGAGAAAATAAACGGTGAGAATTACGACATCTGTAGTCGTAAAATGTGGTATGAAAACTTATAATGCGCGGAAAAAGAAAGATTCTACCGCTCGTGGGATTATTGTGAGTTCTATTGTTGATGATCTCATTCACGAATTTGAGGAATACCCTACTGCTCATGTTATGTGGGCACACTTACGAGAGACATATGGGGTACTACTGTGACCCGCCTTAGACAACTGCTTATCAAATTTGACACTTACAAGAAGCGTCATGATCAAAATGTCAAACAACACCTTAGGGTGATGTCTAACATGATTGCTCAACTCAAAAGTACTGGTTATGTTCTCTCTGATGAGCAGCAATTTCAGGCAGTGATCCGATCTCTTCCCAATAGTTGGGAACATTTGAAGGTTAACTTAACCCACAATAACAGTATTAAAACTTTTTCTGATGTTGCCCGTCATGTCGAGCTTGAAGACAAGCGGCTTAGTACTGCTAAAACTGTATCTAGTGCCTATGTGGCAGAATCAAGTGGTACGAAGTCTTCAGGCTTCAAGCGCAAGAAGAGTTGGAAAAGTGACGGAAAGGATAAGGAGACCAGAGAAGGACCCTCTAAGAAAAGGAACAGGCCAAATCCCAAGAAGGGAAAATGGTTTTTCAAGAAGAAAGACAAGAGTAAGATGAAATTTTACAACTGCCATATTCCACGGCATTTTGCTCATGAGCGTCCCGAGCCGAAAAAGGTAGCATTTCAAAACGCATCTTTAGGTGCTACATATGTTTCTAGCACTATTTTACTAACTGAATCTTATCCTATGTGGATTGTAGACTAGACTCAGGGGCCACCGACCATGTGAGTCGTGATTAAGAAACGTTTGTGGAGTTTCGTAGAGTCTCACCTGGATCAAGGTGGATATATGTAGGAAATAATGCAAAGCTTAAAGTCAAAAGGAATAGGCACTTGCAAAATGGACTTGCGTGGTGGCCGATCTTTGATGTTGCATGATGTCTTAAATGCTCTACAGATCCAACGTAACTTAGTAGTTGTGTCTGTTCTTCTAGATCTTGATTTCGATTTAAAGTTTAGTTGCAATAGTGTTAGAAATAATCAAGAAAATGCTTTTATAGTTTTGGACTTCGTTATGATGGTTTTATCGTTTTAGATTGTAATGCTTCAACTTATGACTATTATGTTGATTGTTGTGTAATGACATGTTATTCTGGTAACAGTGATGTTGATGTTATTACATGGCATGCAAGATTAGGTCACATAGGGCAAGACCGAATGAATAGATTGGCAAAGGAAGGGCATTTAGGTCCGTTCTCCAAAATCGAAATGCCAACTGGTGCTTTGTATTTCATTACGTTTATTGATGATTTCACGTGCTTCGGTTATGTCAATTTGATTTCTCACAAATCTGAAGCACTTGAATGCTTTAGAAGATATATGAATGAAGTTGAGAATCAATTAGATAAAAGTATAAAGGCTTTAAGAACCGATAGAGGCCGTGAATATTTATCAAAACTTTTTGAAGAATTATGTAATGAAAAAGGCATTACGAGACAGATAACTACTCCTTACACACCTTAACAGAATGGTGTAGCAGAAAGGAGGAATAGAACATTATTGGACATGACAAGATCCATGATGGCTCAGGCAAATTTACCTACAAATTTACCTCTCTCTTTCTGTGGAGATGCGTTGTTGATTGCGGCCTACATATTGAATAAAGTGCCTTCTAAGTCAGCTACTTTCACTCCCTATGAGCTATGGATTGGTCATAAACCAAACCTGAATGATCTACGACCTTGGGGTTGTGCTGCATATGTAAAAGATTGTTTTGGTAAGTTTGGAAAACTGAGCCCAAAAGGGAAGAAATGTATGTTTATAAGATACTCAGAACACTTCAAAGGGTATGTGTTCATCAGTGAATTAGAAGATGGAAGTATACCGAAATTGAATCACGAGATGTCACATTTCTAGAAAATGATTTTCTAAAAAAGGGCAAAATTAAGGAAGGAGAGCCTCTTTACGAAATGTTGAATTCAAATGATCAGACAATGTCTTCAGACATGTTTGACAGTCAAATAGATCAAGGATTGATTCCTGATCCAAGTGGGAGTTTTGAATCTCAAAATCCCATTGAGGAATCTGAAGTTCAATTGCCTAAGAGTACTAGAAAAGGTATACCTAAACGATCATACGAGATTGAAGATTACTTTTTCTTGGTATCTCCCACAGAATTGGATGAGCCTAATTCTATGACTGAGGCTTTGACAAATCCTGGAAAAGATGAATGGATGAAAGCAATGGAAGAAGAACAGGAGTCCATGAGAACCAACAAAGTCTAAGATCTGATTGACCTTCCTTCTGGGCATAGAGCTATTGGGAACAAATGGGTTCTCAAAGTTAAATGCAAAGCGGACGGGTCAATAGAAAGATATAGGCCACGATTGGTCGCAAAAGGTTTTACCCAACAAGCTGGAATAGATTATGAGGAAACCTTTTCACCAGTTGTGAAGTTTACCTCAATTCACTTACTTTTGGCTATTGTTTCACGTTTAGATCTAGAGTTACACCAAATGGACGTGAAGACAGCCTTTCGCAATGGAGAACTAAACGAGGAAATTTACATGGAACAACCTGTAGGTTTCGTCGTTAAAGGCCAAGAAAAGAAAGTCTGCAAATTAAAAAGATCTATTTATGGCATGAAGCAGTCTTCAAGGCAGTGGTATTTGAGATTTCACAAAGAGGTGATATCATATGATTTCACCATGATCGATGAAGTCCATTGCATCTATGTGAAGAAGTCCAATGGAATGCTTGTAATTATTTCCCTTTACATGGATGATATTTTATTAGCCGGAGTATGTCAAAACTATCAAGTCATGGCTTTCAATGTCATTTGACATGAAAGACATGGGTGAAGCAGACTATATATTTGGTGTTAAGATCCAAAGAGATCGTTCAAAGAAGTTTTTGAGTCTATCTCAAGAAACTTAATATAAAGAAAATTTTAAAACGCTTTCGAATGAATAGTTGCAAACCCATTGATACTGTTACAGTTCACTTTTACGCGGGTGCATAAAAGCTACTAAGAGGTTGTGGACTCTATTTGGATTTCATGTTTTTAGAGTCGCCACCTAATTTTATAACGGAAATTAGGAAAACCAAGTAAAAGGGATTTATTCAAACTAGAGAAAAATCCTTTAAAAACCAGAGTTCGAGGTAAGGGTTCTAGTGATCCCCTAGGGAAGGTTTTAAGCACCCTAGTATTAAGGATCTGTAGAATACGGTTGACCTACGAGCTTCAATGTGTGATTACTTGCTAAAAATGTTTTCTTTCTTGTAAAATTGTCATGTCAATATCATAACTCTTTCTTTTGGCAAAATCTTTAAGAAAAGAGTTGGTTTTTTGGAAAATGTTTATAAGGGTTGAAGTCACTTCATTTCCGGACCAAACACACTTAAGATTTTTTCTTAAGTAGAGTTTCCAATAATTTGGTCCAATGCCATGATTTTATCCTTATAAGTTTATATACATATATATATTTAGGAAAAATGAAGTATATCTCCTTTTAAAAATAACATAGATTTTGATAAATATAAGTAGAGAAAAAGTTTGTTTTTACCTCTTTTAGTCCATTGAAGCTCATTTAGTCAACTATATTTTATACCCAAAGCCAACTTATCTCAAACTATAGTCCAAGTGTATTTTCTCTTGTTTTTGTACCTTAAGGTTTGGGTTTTATGCCCAAAAGTTTAAAAATGCCTTAAGCTCAAATGAGTTTGAAAGAAGTCCATTTATACTTATTCAAAATCTGTTTGTTTCAAATTTATACTAAAATGGGTCCAAGTTACAAAGCCCAAAATAATCCTCAATTGATTTATTTAGGGCCCCAAAGGGGCAAAGCAGTCCATTTTTCTTGATTCATACACGGCCTAAAGTGGGCTTAAGGTCCAAAATAGTTCTTTTATTTAAGGGAAAATGATCTAATAATACTACTTAAGACTATAAATTACAAAATATAAGGATACTTTTCCTTATTTACAAAATATAACAATTTAATTACTAAACATACCACATTTGGGATTAATGCGTCTTTCCATGATTTTGGGCCTTTTTTTAGGAACATAATCTGGATTTTAACTTTTGGCTTAGCATAGTATGATTTTTTTTTTTTTTAAGATTAGTATAGTACGATTTAGTTTCTACTTTCAAAGACTTTATCAAAAAAGATTTTTCTCTCTCCTTTATTCTCTCTCTCTTCCACTCATCATCATCAAAAAGATTTTTTCTCTCTCTATTCCTCTCATCTTTTCAATCTCTCTAACTTCTCCTCTGTAGCAGTTCAAATACACCATTACTCAAACCCAAATTTCATAATTTTCCTAATAACAAACGTTTTCACATTCATGACAAACAAGTATTGTTTTCATATTCATGACAAACAAGTATTTATTCTGCAGTTGGTGTTTATGGTCAAAATGATTGGTATGAATTTTGTATAGAAAATTGTATGTTTCATTTTTATTTGTGGGTTCATTATTTTGGGTATGAATATTATTTTGCGTATTAATAAAAAGTGTATGAAAATGGTATGTTTTATTTTTATTTTTGGGTTTATTATTTTGGGTATGCATATTGTATAATTTAGGTATATTTTAGTATGTTCATTTTTATTTGTTGTTCTCACTATTTTGTGTATGAATTTTGGTATGAATTTTGTATAGAAAATGGTATGTTTCAATTTTATTTTTGGTTTTATTATTTTGGGTATGAATATTTGTGTCATTTGGGTATGAATTTTGTATAGAGTTTCATTTTTATTTTTGGGTTTATTATTTTGTGCTTAATGTTGAGAAAAAATAGTACATTGTGCTTAATGTTGAGAAAAGACATGATTTTTGTGGATTTTGACTTCCAAATTTTGAAAGGGTTATCATATAAGATGTAATTTTGAGAAATAGCTCTATTTGAAAAATTTCAAATTGCTAATTAAATAGTCAAAGTTGTTTGGGGTGTGAATATGTTACTAGCATATCCATAATTAGGATACTCATTTTGGCATGTTATGACTTACAGTTGCTTAATGGAACAAGAAGTTTGGTGTGATTCAGTGCTAACTAAATACTCATATTCAACAACTCTAAGTCATTTTGGCATGTTATGACTTATGGTTACGTGATTTATGGGTTATGCTTTGCTGCATATTATTTTTTTTTACTGTATTTGGTATTTTGTATAGATTTTGTAAGTTTTCTAATGTTAGGTTTCGCAAACTTAAAAGTATCGTTATGTTTTATAAATACACCCTCTATATATGAATATACATATGTTTTTCTCCCTTTATTTAATTCGTCAAAGTACAAATAATCCGTTTTTAGTCCAAAGGGCTTATGGCCCAAAACCATGACATTTTTTGTTTTGAATCCTTTAAACTTGTATATTTACTAATTTTTCAATTCTCATCGTCTGAAATACTTTGTAAAAATCTAAGTTTTTGTTAATTATATGCAAGTTACAATAGGTCGTGACACATTTTGAAAATCGTTTGAGAAAATTGTTTATCAACTACACGCTTTTCCTAAGTTTCTAATGCACTTGGGTTTCAATACTTACAAGTATTGTTTACATACATATTATATATACTTGCACAAAAATAAAATAGAAGAAGGGAAAGGCTGGTGGGCCTACCAAACCCACCAGTTAATAATTTTCACCCATAGTTGAGCCTTCAATCTTTTATCTTCTTTTGTCATTCGGACTCGATCAAAGAGGAAGGTTGGGCCTCATGCCCAACAGGTTTTTGAATAAGAAAGGCGGCCCAAGTGGCCCACGACGAGGGTCTCATGCAAAGAAAAGGGGGAAAAAGAAAATACCGGTTAGAAGGTATCTAATACTCATCATTAGGTGTGTACATGGACCGGGTTGGTTTTGATTTTTTAAACACCAAACCAAACCAATTGCATCGGGTTTTTAAATTTATATACCAAAGCAAACCAATAAAATTCGGGTTTTTCAACCTCGGGTTTTCTCAGATTATTCGGTTTTTTCCCCTTTTTTTTTGGAATAGTCTTGATACAAAACATATAATTTTTACTTCAAATATTTCTTTAGTCCTAGTAAGATACAACTATATAATTAAGGTGTTTCTTAAGAAAATAACACAAAATGTGAGAAGAGTAATGACATTATATTAAAATATTCAACAAAAGCTAATAAAGTTGGTTAAAATAAATATTGCTAATTAATAAGCCATAAAGAAAATGACCATAATCTAACACTAAGTCATGCTAAAATAAATACGGCTAATAAGTATTAATTACATGACAAAGGAAAAAAAAAACTTAAGTTATGTTTTTTCACTCTCTAAATAAATTATGCAAAACTAAAGAATAGATATCCAACATTATTGTCATTCCTAGTGGTAAATTGAATTTCTTTTGTTAGCATTAGTGTTGAGTTGGTTTTGGTTTGGACTTTATTTAAGTTACTAACATCCATAGGATATAAAACTTATTGACATTCAAAATTCTAAGTTCAAGCTTGAATAATATGATAATAGATAAAAACTACGAAAAAAATTAAGAAATATTTATAAATTACATTACAAATAAATATTTTAAAAATTGAATACATGTAATGTCGGGTTGGTTTGGTTCGGTTTGACTTTTTTTAGTTAAAACCAAACCAAACCAATTATGGTTGGTTTTTTTTTTTTCAACACCAACCAAGTCAAACCAGATCATTAGTCGAGTTTTTTTCTCAGTTTGACTCGATTTATCAGTTTGGTGCGATTTGTCGGTTTACTTTGTACACCCCTACTCATCATTAACTTAAATAAGGACTTTAAGTAAGAAAATACATATGATTCGTGGATACGAATATGTGGGATGAACATGCTTGATCAGGATGGATACACAAATGAAGAAACAGAGGCCCAAAATAAGCAGTGATACGCAGATGAACCCAAGGAAAACAAAAATATCTTTTTTTGGGGTGGTATTTAAATTTTGCCCCTCATATTTGTAGTCTTTAAATTTTGCCCTACGGATAAAACTCATAGGTTCCCGGTTCGAACCCCCACTCAGTCAAAAATTTTAAAAAATTTTGCAAAGTAGAGTTTAAATTTCGCTATGCCCCCTCCGGCAGACTTTTTTGACTAAAAGTCTGCCGGAGGGGGCAGACTTTGCCTTGAAGCATATATACGTATATTTTTTTTTTTAACTTTTCAAGGTAAACTTTCAGTAATGCCTTTAACTAAAAGTGTGCCCCATAAAACATAACTAAAAGTATGCCCCATAAGGCGTAAGTTTTCCTTAAGGCATAACTAAAAGTTCGCCTTATAAGGCAAAGTTTAAATTTTGCTATGCCCCCTCCAGCAGACTTTTAGTTGTGTTTAACTAGAAGTCTGCCGGAGGGGGCAGACTTTTAGTTGTGTTTAACTAGAAGTCTGCCTGAGGGGGCAGACTTTTAGTTGTGTTTAACTAAAAGTCTGCCCCCTCCGGCAGACTTTGCCTTGAAGCACATATATATATATATATATATAGATATATTTTTTTTTTACTTTTCAAGGTAAACTTTTAGTTATGCCTTAATTAAAAAGTGTGCCCCAAAGACATAACTAAAAGTATGCCCATAAGGCGGAACTTTTCCTTAAGGCATAACTTAAACTTTGCCTTATAAGGCAAAGTCTATGCCTTAAGAAAAGTTCTTGCCTTATGGGGCATAATTTTGTTATGCCTTAACTAAAATTCTGTCCCATAAGGTATAACTAAACTATGTCTTAGGAAAAATTCTGCCTTGGGGCAGACTTTTAGTTATGCCGGATCCGGCATAACTTTAGCTTTTCCTTAAAGATTGTATGCTGGATTCGGCATACACTCCCCCAGTCCTACCTGGCGAAATTATTTTTTTATTTTATGCCTGAGCGGGGGTTCAAACCCAGAACTTCATGTATTCGCCCACCTTTCCAAGCAAAGGGCAAAACTTAAAGACCACAAATATGAGGGGCAAAATTTAAAGACCACAAATTTGAAGGGCAAAATTTAAAGACCACCCCAAAAGAAGGGCAATCCGCGCAAAAAAATGAAATATCACGGCAAGGGCAAAGCCAATTTCAAAACAATAGTGCGAATCAATTAAGGTAGGGGACAAGCCCATTTTAATGACAAAGCAGTAAAGGGGGAAGAGCAGGCCCAATAATGACCAAGACTGTACTACACTTAACCATTTCTTTTCGATATACAGGGTATACAGTCCAATAAACATTGAAGTGTATATAGGCTGTGTATATCCTGCGTACCTCATGCGTATGAATATAACCACAGCTTAGGACATATAAAAAACTAATCAACAAGTAAAGAAACAGAGCCCGGATGAGATAAAACAAGTCTCAGTGTAGCAAGGATGACACACCATCAAAGAGGACAAGTCCAGTAACTCATCAGTAAGCATACTCAAACCACAATCATGCCAATATTCCCTTGATATGCCAAATATATCATCTTATACCGACTGAACATATGCAGACTACATGTGTACTGTGTATTAGACAAGGTTCACACAGAGAATAGAGGAAAGAAAGGAATCAAATACTAGACCTATATCACTCACCCTACATATATACATAAGGACAATGCATTTTGTACAATATTCAACGCATATAGTTTGAATCAAACCAAAGAAAAGGCATAGCATGATTTAAAAAAAAAAAAAAAAAAAAGGTCTAGGCTCAAACTCCCTTTCTCAATGACTTATCATGCACTCATCCTATCATTTAGACTATTTAACAGAGTATTAATATACACATCATGACAAACAAACTCAATATTGCATCTTCCAAAGATCATGATATGGTGAGTGTTGCATCCACACTCAAGGTGAAAGACTTAGTTATACAATTCACATCAGTCTGTTGTTATTTTGGGTACATAATGAGTTATCAACATACCATAGAGCTAACACAGGACACAAATAATTGCTAGTAAGACTGATGAGGAACCTGAACTATTGATGGATACTGACTTAATGAAACACACTAATGAGACAGCCTGCAACAGATCATATGAGCATTTGAACAAAGAGTAGGTATCATACAAGTCCTAAAACCACACAAGCAGCATTAAACACTTTAAGCACTCAAAAATGGACAATTTACAGATTAGATGTGACAATTATCCCTCTGGGTGTTTAAGCAATGACCAGATCTGATTATATAGCCCTACTAGAGACAACTAATGCTAAATGAAGATAGATCAGGACAGATTCCACCAATAAACTACAATGACTCAAGAAGTTATACTAACAGGGACACTATTCACTCATAAAATACATAGTATACTCACATGAACAAGGCTAAACATCCAGGCTAAAATTGTAAACATAACAAGCTACTAAACTGCCTTTTGGCTAATATTACATAAACAATACATGATTTAAACTAATCAAACAGAGCATATAACTACATTTCTGAGGAAAAAATAAGAAGAGATTTAATTTAAACAGTAACTAACCAACTAAACATACAAGAAAAATAAACTAGGAATATAAATCTAAACTAAAGGTGTAACGACCTGTTAGGTTGTTATAGTCTTTTCGGCATTTTCGCCTGTTCCCGAGCATTGATTAGCTCATTTTTTACCCGAGGGGACCGATGGCACGCTTCTCGAGGTGTCTAGACCGGAATCGGACAACTTTTGTGAAATATAGGCTTATAGTGGGAAATGTTTGACCCGAAGTTGACTTTTGGGTAAACGAACCTTTTTCGAAAATCCGTCGATTCCGAGAGGTCAGGATGGTTGTTTATGACTTGTGTGTGTATTCGGTTCGGTACCTAATGCACTCGAATGCATTTTGGGACTTGGGTTGGGAAATTGGAATTAAGGCGTCGGGGGTTGACTCGGTCAACGGGACCTCCATTAGGAATTTCGAGGCCACGAGCATGTTCGTAGCATATTTTTGTGTGGGTCTGCGTATGTGGCATGTGAGCAGATGGCCTCAGGAATGGTTCGGAATCTTGACTGGGACTTAGAAAAGAATGGGGGATTTTGGTACCTGGTGCCCGCATTGGCGGCACCAGGGCCGTCCCAGCGGCACCGCTACGGCGGCATGATTGGCTGATGGGGCGGCAAGGAATACAGTGGCCCAGACCACTGGGGTGGTCTGGAGGGCGCTGTTGCGGTGCCGCTATTGCGGTCCCGCTACTATCGTAACAGTAACAGACTTGTTATTTCATTAAGTGTGATTTAAATAAGCCTTTAGACCCTCATTATTTCCCATTTCGAAATTAGAGCTTTGGGGAACAGCTCTTGGAGATATTTTGGAGATATTCTTGGAGGTAAATCTTACTTCTTCCTTTAATCATAATCATCCTAGATTTCCCCTTTCCCTTTAATAACCCCTTAGTAATGAAAGTTGGAAGAGGGTTTTGATGAACACTTTCCTTAGGCTCATTAATGAGGAAATTGATGATGTTTATGTTAGATTTTGATGAATTGAAGCTTATTAATCACATATCTTCCATTTCTAGTGTTGAATTTCGGAATCAAAGAATTATGATTTATACCCAATTTGGGGGTTTTGCTTGAAATCAGAAATTAGGCTAATCCTTGAGTTAAATCAACAATTAGTGGTTGGGTTATGCTCACCTAGTACTTAATTTGGCATTTTGCTTCCGAATTGCTCGTTTTGCCTTTGTGGGCCCGTCTCCCCAATTTCTAGGGTTGGAATTGACCTAAATTGAATAGTAGTAATATTAGTATCATTATTTATAATTTCTAATCTAGATTTCGATTATGCTTAGATTACTTTGGTTCTGAGGTTCAGCAGAAAGGCAAGGCAAATGAGTGAGTTGTTGGTGTTGCGGTTCGGCCATCCATGTAGGTTATGGCTTACCCTTGGTGAGACTTTGTATAGCGAAGCGTATATTTAGATTATATTGTCGGAGACAATATGTGAACCTTCGGGTATGAAGTTGGGTTGGATGTTGCCTTGGGTTGGATATTGCCTTAGGTTGGGCCTTGTTGCGTGTTGGGACTAGCCACCCCATTGTGTGGTGTTGATTATTCTATTGTGATAGCTTGATGCCATGTGTTGTTGATAGATATTGGATTCTGTTTATCGTCTTGATTGCGATATGGCTGGCATACCCACTGTTGGTATTTGTGATTCGGATATATATTGTTAGCATACCCATTGTTGGTGTTGTGATTCGAATATATATTGTTGGCAAACCCACTGTTGGTATTTGTGATTCGGATATATATATATATATATATATATATATATTGTTGGCATACCCACTGTTGGTATTTGTGACTCGTGTACATTGTTGGCGTACCCATAGTTGGTACTTGTGATATTAATCATGATTATTGATGTGATTCATGCATTGCACGCACTCTTATTTCATGATACACTGTTGAGATAGTGATGATACTTGATGAAACTCTTTTACTTGAGTGACGTGAGATAGCCGATGTCCGATGTTCATCCCGGAATCATTGATTGAGTGAAATTGATACTTGATAAAACTCTTTTACTTGAGTGACGTGAGATGGTCGATGTCCGATGATCAATTCCGGAATCGTTGTTACATGGCCGATATCCGATGTTAGTTCCGGAAGCGTTGTTAGTGTATGAACTTCGCGGGTCCCCCAGGGTGGTGTCGGCGAGAACCCCCCGTGGGCAAAGATCCGGGGTTCCATCTGTCTGTTGGGCAAAGATCCAGGACGGGTGTCACTTAGACTTCGCTAGTCACCCTGGTTTATGCTACCGAGACGTCAATATTTCCATCCGAAGTACATGTGTACACCGCATTTGCATGTCATTGCATGACATTCATACATTATTGCATTGTATTGCATTATGACTTGATTGAGATGCTGGTGTTGTATTGTGATGTTGGATTGGATTTGATATACTCAGACTTGGCACATTTGGGATTAGATGCTTTACATAGGCGATGGCGGATATTTGGAATCGATTACATTGTCTTATACTTATTGGTTTATTTGTTTATCTACTTTATTAGCTGAGTTGTGTTAGCTATGCTTAGTCGGTTGATGATGCCTACCAGTACTGTTGTTTGTACTAACATGCACTTGCTGCATTCTTTATAAATGTAGAGTATCAGGTTGGATCCACTTCTGTGGCGCGTGGCTGATAGTCGCTTTGGCTCTATTCTCGAGTTTCCAGGGTGAGCATGGTCGTCCGCTGCCTTGAAGACTTTTCTACCTTTATGTCCTATTTTATTCAGAGACATAGATACTTGTGTATTAGTATTCCAGATTTGTACTATTTCCCTTCTTAGATGCTCTTGTGTTATTCAGACCAGACCCTAGGGGTGTTGTTACTATTCCGCACTATCCTATTACTTATATATCTATATCGTGAGACTTACGTATTTATTATATTCTGTTGCCTAATTTGATTCTTTTATGTATTTATTCATTGTTGGGTTGAGGGTTCGCTTACCAAGGTGGGAAGGTAAGTGCCCGCACGACTTAGGCAAAATAGGTCATGACAAGTTGGTATCAGAGCCCTAGGTTTTCCGATCTTTAATACAAGAGCGTTTCTAGTAGAGTCTCGTTGATTGGTACGATGAGCTCTGTACTTATCTACGAGATGCTATAGGACATTTGGAAAATCTCATTTTCTTTTCATTATTCGTGCTACTTTATTCAGTTTGGTATCTGGAAAGATCAAATTGGTATCTGACTCTATTCTCTTCTCTCCCAAATGGTGAGGACTCAAGCTACGATGGCCCGAGGTCAGGTATCGGAGCCCGCAGCTACGGGTAGCACTTTCAGGGCCCGCTACAGCTAGAGGAAGCGACAGAACGAGAGGCCGTGGGGCTGCCCCTGCCAGGGGCAGAGCTCTTGCGATGGGCAAGCGGCGAGAGAGGTCTCCATCTCCCCATCTCGAGTATCAGCCGGATAGAGACCAGGCCGCAGAGGATGGTGTGGCCTCAGCATGGACACAACTTGAGGTTACTTCTGACCAGGCCATGCATGACACTATAGCCAGGATTATGCTTCATCTTGATGCCCAGCAGGCGACAGTTGGTGTTACTACACCCGGCGGGGGTTCACAGACGATGGTTGGGGCGCAGACCCCTGAGCAGGGACCTACGCAGGCAGCACATCCCGTCGCAGCTATGACTCCTCGCATTGATGCGATACCCACCCCTGGTAAGGATATTAGGCCCATGGAGGGTGCTGTTATGATTGCTGCTGATCAGGACCTGGTTGGGAGATTCAGGAAGTTAGAGCAACCGAGGTTCTCTGGTACTTCGTCTGAGGATACCTATGAGTTTATTCTTGATATGCATGAGTTGCTGCACCATATGGGGATAGTGGAGACCCAAGGCATTGATTATGTATCTTACCAGTTTTGCGGTGATGCGAAGACGTGGTGGAGGTATTTCGTGGCGTGCAGACCTGAGGGTTCTCCTCCTTTGACTTGGACTCAGTTCTACCGGGCCTTTCTTGAGAAGTATGTTCCCCGGTCATTGAGAGAGGCGTGTAGAGAGCAGTTTTTACACCTTGAGCAGAGAGGTATGTCTTTGGAGTCCTATGTGACCCGTTTCCTTTACCTGGCCCGTTATTCTACTCCGTTGATCCCTACTGAGGCTGATAGGATCAGGCACTTTGTTGGAGGACTAGTGGGCTCTCTACAGATTCCTTGTCTCCAGATGGAGTCTACGGGAGCTTCATTCCAGTCCATTATCGAGCATGCTTCTATGGTTAAAAGTGCTAAGGCCCGTGCTTTTGGTGGTGGTGACAAGAGGCCAAGTTAGGCTGGCAGTTTTGGAGGTTCTAGTTCGAAGGGCGTCGGTCAGTTTTCGAGGCCACCTCAGCCATATTACGATCGTCCTATGCATTCAGCGTTACCGGCTTTCTCTAGTGAGCCACCTAGGCAGAGAGCTCCTGAGAGTTCGTTCCCCAGGCCAGTGGATAGGGCTGCTTCATCTGGGTCTTCAGCTTTCGTATTTCAGCATTCGACTCCTCTTACCTGCTTTTCTTGTGGAGAGGTTGGGCATGCTACTAGGAGATGTCCCCGACCCAGATGGGATTATCAGTCACCGAGGACTCCTGTATTATCTGGTGGTCGAGGTGGGACTTCTCAGAGAGGTGGTGCTCAGCAAGGCCGCGGTGCTCCATATAGTTCTAGAGTCAGTTTTCAAACCAGCTAGAGGTGGTTCCCAGAGTACGAGAGGTGGGTCTCAGACTGGGCGTGGTGGAGCCCATTGTTACTCATTTCCTGGTAGGCTTGAGGCAGAGGCCTCAAATACTGTGATTTCAGGTACATTTTTGTCCGTCATTGAATAACATCTGTGTTATTTGATCCTAGATCCACTTATTCGCATGTATCTGCATTTCATGCCGTTGGTTGGGATTTGCCTTGTCATAGCATAGATTTACCTATGCACGTGTCTACTCCGGTCGGAGATTCTGTGATTGTTGATCGAGTCTACTGGTCTTGTTTGGTTACTTTTATGAGGTATGACAGTTGAGTAGATTTGACGATCCTAGATATGGTGGATTTTGATGTTATATTGGGGATGTCCTGACTTTCTGCTTATCACGCGATCTTAGACTCTCACGCCAAGATGGTCACCTTTGCCATGCCGGGTATTCCTAGGCTTGAGTGGAGGGGTACTCTTAGCCCCGCTCCGAAAAAGATCATTTCCTTCTTTCGGGTGAGGAAGTTAGTAAGTAAGGGGTGTTCGACTTATTTAGCTCATATTCATAATATGACGGTTGCATCTCCACCCCTTGAGTCTATCCTTATTGTGAGCGAGTTCGCGGAGGTATTTCCGTCGGATCTGCCGGGTATGCCACCCGATCGAGACATTGATTTCTGTATCGACGTGGATCCAGGCACTCGCCCAATTTCCATTCCACCGTATCAGATGACACCTACTGAGTTAAGGGAGCTTAAGGAGCAGTTACGGGATTTGTTGAGCGAAGGGTTCTTTAGACCAAGTGTCTCCCTTTGGGGTGCTCATATGTTATTCGTGACGAAGAATAACGGGAACATGAGGATATGTATTGATTACCACCAGTTGAACAAAGTCACTATCCGGAACAATTGTCCTATGCCTCATATTGATGATCTGTTTGACAAGCTTCAGGGTGCTTCGGTAGTTTCAAAGATTGATTTGCGTTCCGGCTATCACCAGTTGAACATCAGGGCGGAGGATATTCCAAAGACAGCATATCGGACGAGATATGGCCACTATGAGTTTCTAGTGATGTCTTTTGGGCTTACCAATGCCCCAACGACATTTATGACTTTGATGAAGGGCATCTCTAGGACGTTCCTTGATTCCTTTGTGATTGTGTTCATTGATGATATCTTGGTGTATTCCAATAGTAGAGAGGAGCACGAGATCCATCTTCGTACTGTTCTTGGGTTGTTGAAGAAATATAGCCTGTTTGCTATGTTTTCTAAGTGTGAGTTCTGGTTGGAATCTGTGGCATTCTTGGGCCATGTGGTGTCCAAGGATGGGATTATGGTTGATCCACAGAAGATTGAGGCTGTGAGGGGTTGGGCGAGGCCCACTACTGTTACTGAGATTCGTAGTTTTGTAGGTTTGGCCAGCTATTACCGTCGCTTTGTGAAGGGTTTTGCTGTTATTGCTTCGTCCTTGACCAGATTGACCGAGAAGGATGTTCCCTTCCAGTGGACGGATGATTGTGAGGAGAGCTTTCAAAAGCTCAAGCTTCTTTTGACTACAACCTCGATCTTAGCATTGCCCGTGGAAGATAAGGATTTCGCTATCTATTGTGTGCCTCCCATCTGGGTTTAGGTGCGGTGTCGTTATGGGATTTCAGGACTCCATTGGGAATTTCGAGGCCGCGGGTCGATTCGTAGGGCTTCTTTTTGTATGGATGCGTGTTTTGTGTTGTGTTTTTGAGGCCATGGGTGAAATGTGGGGTGATAGGGGGAAAACTGGATAGCAAATCGAGCTTACTGCCCAAAATGCACCGCTGTGGCGGTGGGAGTACCGCTATAGCGGTGGAAGCGGTCAGCCACTTTCTCTTGGGGCCGCTGTGGCGGGCCATTGGCCGCTACGGCGATGCCGCTATAGCGGGGTAGTGACCGCTATAGCGGTGCGCAGATTTATCTTGGGTCCGCTATAGCGGTGGCATGGCCGCTATAGCGGGACCGCAGCAGCGGCGTAGCGACCGTCGCAGCGGTCGACGGGAAGGCAGAATCGGATTTTTAATGCCTTAGTTTTATATTTTAATTCATAACACACCAACACACTTCCCAACAAACACCTAGAGAGGATTTTCAAGCTAGAGCAAGTTAACCTTGAGAAGTAAGTTTCTTTGCTTTCCATTCTACCATTCCATTCCCTCCGTTATTGTAATCATCTTCGTAGGTCTTTAATGGTGAAAGTGAAGTAGGAACCCTAAAGTATCAATAAACTTCTAAACTTGATGGGTTGGGATTATTAACGCGTATTTATCATTTAAATGGATTGATTAGTTGCTATTTGTCATAAATTGAACATTTAGAATAGTAAGCTAAGTAGGCCTGTGCACAAATCGGTTCGGTTCGATTTTGGCCGTCATCGAGTTGAAATTTCGAATTTCGACTTTCTAAAATTCTCAACCAAACTCGATACATTCTAGGTTCAATTCGATTCATTTTTTATTATTTCGATTCGGTTACACAAATCGATTTGTTCGGTTTGTTCGAAATTTAAACAAGCAACTATTTTCATTTTAGTTTTAGAGTAAACATAACAAAAAATAACGAGATCCTAAATTTGCAGCCTTATAACCAAGACATTAACCAAGAAAAAATCATAACCTTGCAAGCATAATAGAATATAAATAGCAAAACAAGAGCTTGACAACTTGTGCAAACATACAAATCCGCCAACACCACATTATATATACCAAATTAATAATCTAGCATCTTGCAACTTGCAAGCAGACAAGCATAATAACTTAGTTTGCATTCTCAAAAAAATCGAAAAAAAAACTCTAATTTGTACAGGCTAAGATCAAAGAACAAACAAAGTCATGGGTGGATGCAATGGCCAAAAGGAAAAGATTGCTCGTGAGAAGAACGCTGAAAAGATGAAAGACCAAAAGGGAAGTCAGCTTAAGGCCAACAAGAAGGCCATGAATATCCAGTGCAAGGTGTGCATGCAGACATTCATTTGCACCACTTTTGAAGTTAAATAAATATTACTTCACTATTAAGTATTAAGCGTATATATGGTTAGACTATTAGAGTATTAGTCATATTAGTCATTAGTGGCATATATATATTCGGTTTGTTCGGGTCGGTTCGGTTGATAATTGGAGCCAACCGTATCCGAACCGTTAAACTATAATATTTTACAATTGCATTTGTAAATCGAAATCGAATTGTATTATCCAAATTGAATTATCCGAATTGTTTCGAATCGGTTCGAAAATTCGAGTTGAACCGATTTGTGCACAGACTTAAAGCTAAGTGATTGAGACTTAGGGTTCTATGAATATGGTGTCTTTGCAATAGAAAACTGTTTGTAATGGGAATGTTTGATAGAATGTGGTATAAATTGATGGTTTGTGAATATTAGGGGCTTTGATCAGTTGTTTATCACCTAGAAAATCATCCACCCTTAGAATCGGGAGAGAGAAGGGTATTTCTTGCCTTGGTATTTGCAAATTGAGCAATGTGACTCATTATGCCTTTTATTTTTAGACCGCGAACGTAGTGAGACTTAGAGGAAATGAAAGACTGTAGCAGAGTGACAGACATTGTTCTAGCTCTACTTTGAGGTAGGCTACGGTTTACTTGAGTTAGACTTTGATTAGTTGATTGTATGTTTGTGATTTCCTTAGAACAAAGCATGTCTAGTTCTCATGCACGACATTGTGTGGCTAAACTCTCATATGAATAGGATTTGAGTGTTTGTGTGGGCTTCGTGCCATTATTCCTGTGTGATTGAATCTGCAGTGGATGTGTTGTGATGAGACGCTAATCTAATATTCTCGATGGTATTGTGATATGAAATGATGAGTTGAGAATTGATACTGAAAGGTAAGAAACACTGTTATGTAAGAGATATGAAAAGGCACACATGTGACCTAGATTATGAGCTCGTGGTCCAAGGATAGTTCCGAAAATGAGAGGTACATTGATTTGTCCCGCGTCTGAGGTTAGTTCCAGAGCGGAGGTTTGCGCTCGGGTCCAAGGAGTGTTCTGGAACGACTGGTACATGGACACCATGAGTCCTCTGCAGGTCATGACTACTGAGCGAAGACATCAGCTAGCATGTATGTACAGTGCGTGTGGGTATTGTGGTAAATTTGGTCCAATCGTTGACTTTCGTTATTGTGATGCTTGACATCTTGGTGATTGATTGTGATTGATCTTGGTTGACTTGCTGTGATTTATTGATGTTCCTGACTGTTGACTGGCTTGTTTTATTTTATTGATTCTACAAAATATGCATGATACTAATCTTAGTCGGCCTATGATGCTTACTGGTACATAGTGTTTGTACTGATACTACTTTGCTGCATTCTTTGAGTGCAGATTTTGATATAGAGATCGCTGATCGTCCTCCCATCTAGCGTGGAGGATATTTGTTGGCGGATTTTGGGGTGAGCTCCTTCCCATGCCAGGCTGCCCGAAGATCTTCTTGCTATGATGTCTTTTCGTACTCTAGACATTATGGATTACTTACTTGTTAGACTTCAGATTCTTAGACATGTTTTTGGCTTAGAGTCCTGTACGATGACTTTCTGATTTTGGGGATTGTAAAAGTTAGAATATCCGCACTTACTACAGTATTTATGGCATGATTTACTTGTTTTTTTGTTGTTAAATGAGTAATAATTGTTTAGCTTGATTTATATAAAAAAAAACGGATTGAATGGATAGGTGTTTTGTATGTTGGTTCGCCCACTAGGATTCAGATTGGTGCCAGTCATGGCGGGTTGGGTCGTGACAAAGTTGGTATCAGAGCCCTAGGTTCGTCGATCTAATCGTACCAGGATATGTCTAGTAGAGTCTTGTAGATCGGTACGAAGACGTCTGTACTTATCTTCGAGAGGCTGCCGAAAACTAGGAAAACCCCCTTTTCTTTCTCCTTTCGTGCTACTTGATTCCAATTGGTATCTGCTGATTCAAATTGGTATCTGACTATCCTTCATTCTCTCGCAGATGGCGAGAACACGCGCGGCAGCAGCTAGAGGTAGAGGTGGAGGCCGAGGAGCTGGCAGAAGGGCGGCTCCATCTGGGGGTGGCGTCCCAATGGTTGACCCCGTGCCTCCAGTGGTCCCTAACGAGGTAGCGGGAGTTGTAGCTGCACTAGCCCAGCCAGTAGCAGTACTAGTTCCACCAAGAGCTGCAGCTGCTCAGGGTATACCAGACGCGATGTCACAAGTGCTGGGTTTGTTGTATGGGTTAGCACAGGTCGGAGATATACCAGCGGGTCCAGTAGGTAGGGGCGCAGGGGTAGCGGCTTCAGATCCGGACAGAGCACCGGCTCCGGGGGTTCAGCACGTTGTAGTGGTGGCACCTTGCTTGGATGAGGTTTCGGGTTTTGAGGCCTTCCTGAGGCCTGTTGCAGGGCTAGTGATGACTGGTGGAGAATATCATCTGTTTTGGAGGTTCACAAAAATGAAGCCCCCAGTGTTTTATGGTATTGAGTTGGAGGACACATATGAGTTCATCATCGACTGTCATGAGTGGCTCCATAAGATGGGGGCCGTGAATAAGTACGGGGTAGAGTTTGTGACGTTCCAGTTCTTGGGTGATGCCAAGCTTTGGTAGAGGGTGATGTGCCGGGAATTTTGGCACATGCAATGCTTTTTAACTCTAAGTTTTACTTATTTTCGAGCAAGTTTGTGTTAGTTTGATGTGTTTTGTATGTTGTGCAGGTATTGTGAAGTTAGAATGCTCGGAAAGCGAAAACACGAGGAAAATAGGCAATCTGTTCTGATAAGCATAAGGACGGACCGTCAACATGCTCGACGGTCCATCGAATTGCCTCGTCAATAAGTTCATGCGAAGTAACAAATCATCAGAGCATCATCAGATCGTCAACTTGCACCGTCGACATGATCAATGGTCCGTTGAAGTGCTTCAACGGTAGAGTTCCTGCAGAGTGAAAAAAGCATACTCAAATCGTCGATATGGTCGTCGAGCATGTCGACGACCGTCGAAGTGCAAGCCAAGCTGGAACAGGACTGGGATTGATTATAATAAATACCTGTTTAGGTTTTATTTTTTGAGACATCTGGAGTTTTAGACTTGTAGTAATTACTTTTGAGTTGTTATTACTTTTGAAGATTTCCAGACAATTACATTTATTACTTTCAAGTTTTATTCGTAAGTTCAATACAATAATTCAATTATGCAATCTTCAATCTTTTATTGTTTTCTTATTCCCATGAGTAGCTAAACACCTTTACTATGTGAACCCAATGATGGGTGTGTTGTGATTGGGGATCGTGAAAGATACACCCATAATGGATTGTTAGGGTTTATTTGTTCTTCGTTTTCATGATATAGTTAGTGGTTGCAAACATTAGCTAACACTATAAACTTTAGTTTATTTGGGAAAATAGCTAGGGTTAGGTGAGAACAAATAACAAGAACTCAGGGCTTTAAACCTTGTTTAATAGATTCACTTAGGAATAAGAGGAATTTACTTGGCATAATTAACCGTTCTTCATGCATACTTTCTTTTCTTTGGAAAAAGCATAGAAAGAAATAATCTTTTCTTATTGGGAAATAGTTCAGATTCACATAGAGGTTAAGTGCATCCATACTAACAGTCCATTAGAAGTATATCAAGATCGATACCCATGAACATACACTTTATCTGACGAGGACATAACCTTGGTTCTTTTACCCATATATTTACAACTTTAAATTTCCGATCACTTTAAATTAGTCCACAAACCAAATCAACTATAAAAACCTTTTTTGGAATACACCAGGACCGCAAGATTAGTATAATACTTGTTTAGTAAACTTTTCACATCATATTCTCTGTGGGATTCGACCCCAACCTTGTTGAGTTACTATATTTGACAACGTCCGCGTTATACCATTAATAGGTGTAATTTGAGCGTATCAAATTTTAGCGCCGTTGCCGGGGAATACGGTTTTGAAATTACTAAATAGTGTTTACTCTTCTTAAAGTCTTTGTCATATTCCAACACACCTTATTTTCTACCTTGTAAACCAGGTGATCATTGCCAACAACGAACTTCAATCGAGAATGTTTTTGCTGATGAACCAGAAGCAGATGAAGACTTTGCATCCGCAATCATTCATCCGAGGGTGACTGCTACTACTATCAAGTTTGAGAATTCCCTCTATCATATGCTCAAACAAGAGGAATACTTTCGGAATGCTGTCGATGATGACCCTCACCAACACATAACAAACTTTCTGGATATGTGCTCTCAGCATATCCAGCGGGGTGTGACTCAAGAAGCAGTTCGGCTGAAACTTTTCAAATATTCGTTAGCCGGGGAAGCGATAAAATGGTTCATAAAGCTACCCCTAAACTCTATTGCTACATGGGAAGAGATGGTCAGAGTGTTTCTCAAGAAGTGATATCCTCCGAGTAAAAGAGTTGAAATTCGTGATCAGATTTACAAGTTCAAACAACGTAATAGGGAACAACTTTTTAAAGCTTGGGAGAGGTACAAAGAATATTTGGATAGGAATCCAAACCATGGTTTTCCAGCTTAGATTTTGAAGGAGAAGTTCTATAGAGGGTTGGATCCTATGACCCAAGCGATAGCCAATAATGCTGCTAGCGGGTGTTTCATAAATAAGTCATATGCTACTATTACTGATATACTTGGTCGATTGACTACACATAGCCAAGCCTGGCATTCCAGTAATTCTGACGGACTATCAGTTGGAACACCGTTTATTTAAAATATTGTGAAAGACAGCCAAGAAAGACAGCAGACGTTGGCACAATTGGCCACTAGTCTTTCTTTACTGACAAAGAGGCTTGACGAGAAAGAAGCAAAGAAGGTGAATGTTTATGAAGATATCTCTGGCATGCCGCCTGGAATTTACCAAGTCCAAGAGAGTTCGTATCAAGAGGGATCCCCTCCGCAAATTGAGAATGTTCAGTATGCAGATTATATAGCGAAGGGGGATATTCCTGGGCCAATTCAGAGATACTGGAGGCCCCAACAAGGACAGGGGTCATACAATCAAGGGAACTACAACAACAACCAAGGGAACTATAACAATAACTATGGTGGACCAAACCAAGGGAGGTACAACAACAACAACGGTAATTTTGGGAACAGAAGTTCCAACCTTTATATTCCACCAAAAGGGCAGTCTAATGATCAAGGTAGTTCGAGGTTGGATTCAATGCTTGAAAAAGTGTTGGCAAGTCAGACAAACACTAAAAATACATTATCTGGGCTATCAGCGACGGTGGTCTCTTATTCAGAAGCTATTCAGAATCTGGAACAGTAGATGCATGATCTTTCCAGAGAACAGCATCCTGCTAGAAAAGGAGGGCTTCATGGTGATACTATTCCAAACCCGAAGAATAGTGGGGGAGTGGAACGTACTTTTGCTATTATCACGAGGAGTGGTAAAATACTTCAAGGTGCTGACAAGAAAGTGGTTGATCTAGATCCTACTATTGAGGAAGAAGAGGTGCATTTCGAAGTGTCTATTATTGATGAAGAAGTCCGTGGTGAAGAAAAAGTTGCTGATATTCCAAAAGTTGCTGCTGATATAGGGAAACACTTGATAAAAGGGACTCTTCGCCCTTTAACTCAGATGTACAAAGAAAAGCCTCCCTTTTTTCAGAGGTTGGCAAAGAAGAATGATGATGCTAAGTGTCAGAAGTTCTATGAACAGTTGAAGCAGTTAACAGTGAATTTTCCATTCTTCGATGCTGTCAAAGAGATGCCAGGATTTGCTAAGTTTGTGAAAGATCTGCTTACAAAGAAAAGGTTTGTTCAACATGATACAGTGAATTTAACTCATCGTGTGAGTTCAATTATTGCTTCCACCACAGTTCAGAAGAAGAGACATCCAAGGGCATTTACCATTCCGTGCAATATTGGGCTTCATGCATTTGCTCGTGCTCTGTGTGATAATGTGGCAAGTATCAACTTGATGCCCCTTGGTATTTTAAAAAAATCTTGATTGTGGACTCCTAGAACGACTTCTATGCGATTACAGATGTCAGACAGATCTATCAAGAAGCCAATTGGGGTTATAGATGACGTGTTGGTGCAAGTGGGTAAGTTCATGTTTCCTGCTGATTTCGTGATTCTGGATTGTGCGGTGGATAGAGATATTCCCATCATCTTTGGATGACCGTTCCTTGCTACAGGAAGAGTGCTAATGGACTCTGAAAAGAATGAAATTAAGTTCCGAGTGAATGATGAAGAAGTGACTTTCTAAGCAAGGAAGGGGATGAAGTTGCCAAACGCTTATGAGAGTATCTCGGTTATTGATTCGTTTGATGGGATTGATGATGCTGTCAAACATAAAATGGAAGAAGAAAGTCTGGGAGAAGCTCTCACTGCAGTTCTGATAAAATTTGATGCTTATGATGTGGAGGGCTACGTGAAAACTATAAACGCGCTTGAGGGTCTAGGTTCCTACACTTACCACCCAAGAAAGCTTGATCTTGATCTTGCAAATAGAACTACTCCACCAGATAGGCCTTCTATTATTGAGCCACCAAAGCTTAAGCTTAAGCAGCTCCCAGCACACCTTGGTCCGAACAAGACTTGCCAGTGCTCATTTCAGCTTTATTGACTGAGGAACAGATTGAGCGTTTAGTGGAGATTTTGCGCGAGTATAGACATGCTATTGGTTGGACCATAGCAGACATTCGGGGTATTCCTTCTGGTATCTATGAGCATAAAATTCAGCTAGAGGAGGACAGCAAGACGAGTGTTGAGCATCAGCGGAGATTGAACCAGAACATGCAAGACGTTATGAAAAAGGAGATCATAAAGTGGTTAGATGCTGGGGTAGTATATTTGATTGCAGACAGCAAGTGGGTAAGTCATGTTCAATGTGTACCAAAGAAAAGAGGTATCACTGTGGTGCCTAATGCAAAGAATGAGCTAATTCCCACTCGTACAGTTACTGGATGATGTGTTTGCATGGACTATAGGAAGCTAAATACTGCCACTTGTAAAGACCATTTTCCCATGCCATTCATTGATCAGATACTGGATAGGCTGGCTGAGAGGTCTTACTATTGCTTCCTAGATGGTACTCGGGCTATAATCAGATCAACATTGCCTCAGAAGATCAAGAGAAGACGAGTTTTACTTGTCCCTATGGGATGTTTGTGTTCAGCCGAATGCCTTTTGAGTTGTGTAATGCACCAACCACTTTTTAGAGGTGCATGATGTCGATCTTTTTTAACATGGTAGAGGACTTCTTGGAGGTATTTATGGTTGATTTCTCTGTTGTTGGTGATTCGTTTGATGATTGTCTTGACCATCTGGGTCAAGTGTTGAAAAGATGTGAGGAGACAAATCTCGTGCTAAATTGGGAGAAGTGCCACCTTATGGTGAAGGAAGGGATCGTCCTCAGTCACAAAATCTCTGAAAAGGGAATTGAGGTCGATCAAGAAAAGATAGATGTGATTGTGAAACTTCCTCCACCCATATCAGTCAAAGGTGTCTGAAGTTTCTAAGGACATGATGGGTTCTACATGCGCTTTATCAAGGATTTCTCCAAGATTGCTAACCCGATGTGCAAGCTTCTTGAAAAAGAGGCTAAATTTATGTTTGATGACAAGAGCTAAAAGGTGTTTGATGAATTAAAGGAGCGCCTCACGACTGCTCCTGTTATTGTTACTCCTGATTGGTCCTTGCCCTTTGAGTTGATGTGTGATGCTAGTGGTTTCGCGATAAGTGCAGTGCTTGGCCAGAGGCACAATAAAATTATGCACCCGATCTATTATGCTAGTAGGACACTTAATGCGGCACAGATGAACTACACGGTGACCGAGCAAGAGTTGCTTGCGATAGTATATGCCTTTGAGAAGTTTTGGTCCTATTTGCTGGGGTCCAAGGTTGTGGTGTACACTGACCATGCTGCGTTGAGGTATTTTATGGCAAAGAAGGAAGCTAATCCGCGACTGATTTGTTGGGTCCTTTTGTTACAAGATTTTATTTTGAGGTAAAAGATCGAAAGGGGTTCGAAATTCAGGTCGCAGATCATCTCTCTAGGCTTAAGGAAACTGGGGTGCCAGCAGATGAACTTGATATTGAAAATGCATTTCTAGATGGGCATGTTTTGGCGGTGTCTATGCAGGTGGCACCTTGGTTTGCTAATTTTGCTAACTACTTGGTGACTGGTATCATTCCCGACGTGATAAAATCGTATCAGAAAAGAAGTTTTTGCGGGATGTTCGTCAGTACTATCGGGATGAACCGTAGTTATTCAGAACTTGCACCAATAATATTATTCGGCGTTGTGTCCCAGAGAGTGAGGTATTGGAGATTTTGAAGGCTTTCCACGACTCTTCAGTTGGGGGACATCATAGTGGTACGAGGACTGCTGCCAAGGTTCTCGAATGTGATTATTATTGGCCTGCTCTCTTTCATGATGCTAATCTGATGGTGCGTTCTTGTGATCAGTGCCAAAGGCAGGGGAAAATTGGTAGGAGGCATGAGATGCCTATGAACTTTGTAATGGAGGTTGAAGTATTCGATGTTTCGGGAATCGATTTTATGGGTCCCTTTGTAAGCTCTTGTGGAATGAAATACATCCTGGTGGCTGTTGATTATGTCTCTAAATGGGTAGAAGTGGTGGCTACCTAATAACGAAGCCAAGAGTGTCATAGGATTCTTGAAAAAAAACATATTTACTCGTTTTGGTACCTCATGGGCGATAATCAGTGATGGTGGTTCTCACTTTTGCAATAAAGCCTTTGTGGGATTGATGGAGAAGTATGGAGTCAAGCATAGGGTGGCAACCCCGTATCATCCTCAGATAAGCGGGCAAGTTGAAGTCTCTAATCGGGAGATAAAGGGTATTTTAGCAAAAATGGTGAATGCGAACAGAACTGATTGGGCCTGCAAGCTCGATGATGCTCTATGGGCTTACCGGACTACGTTCAAAACTCCGATTGGGACTTCACCTTTCAAGCTAGTTTTTGGTAAAGCATGCCACCTGCCAGTTGAACTTGAACATAAGGCCATGTGGGCCTTGAAGAAATTGAACATGAATTGGGAAAAAGTGACCAAACTTAGGTTGTTTCAGCTCAACGAGATGGATGAGTTCCGCCATCAGGCATATGAAAGTGCAGCGCTATACAAAGAGAGGATGAAGCAGTATCACGACAAGAAAATCCTGAAGCGGGAATTCCACAAGGGTGACCCGTCTTGCTATTTAATTCTAGATTGAAGCTGCTTCCGGGCAAATTGAAATCACGATGGTCAGGTCCCTTTAAAGTGGTAAGTGTCTCACCCCATGGAGCTATTAAATTGAAGTCCGAAGACGGAACTCAGACATTTCAGGTGAACGGGCAGAGGGTGAAGCACTAGCATGGTATGATTGCGGGAGATAGAATTGTGGACCGATATCGGTTGAAGCACGTTGGGACGAATGCTGACTCGGCGAATCCCGACCAAGAGTAAATTGACAACGCCGTCGTGTTGCTACGTTAAATCAAGCGTTTCTTGGTAGGTAACCCAAGTTTAAAAATCTATAATTTTGTTTTTGTAGGTTTTAGTTTTTTTTTATTTTTTTATTTTGTACAGGTGTCGAGAACGCAGAAACTGAAATTCGAAAAACCAGCAAAGTGACACCAGAGCACAAAGACGGGTTGTCGATATGTCGGCAGACCGTCAATGTACAATGACGGTATGCAGAGCTGAACTTCTGAGAATTAGCAACTGCTAATCTGCAGGTAAGTAAGTCGACGAGATTATCGACAGACCGTCGACACGTTCGATGACGCCATCGAAGTGCTCTTCAACAGGTAAGCTCTTCCTTTAATTTTCTTGTCGTCTTTAAGCTTTGACGTCGACCACTCATCCGAAAACTTCAAAAAATAAAAATAAAGAGGCAGAACAGTCGCAATTTAAAACCAAAGTAACGGGCAGAGGTTGTATTCAAACACCCACAAACTGCCCTTCACTCTTTCTTAACTTCTCTACTTCTCCAAATTCCCTCCATAAATCCCCACTAATTTCTCCACATTCATTCACCCATTAAAACTCCCAAAACCGCTCATTCTCTCACCATAACTGAAAACCACAACCCTCTGCCCTAGTTGTGAAAATCTGCTGTCTTGTTTCTTAATATTTTAGTCAAGTACTCTTCTACTTCTTCACATAAACAGGTATGTTGAGTTAATTTTGGCATTCTCTTGGCTTTACTTTAGTGGTACTATTAAAAGTTTTTAGGGTTCCTAACTTGCAAGAATAGTGGGAGTGGGAACTAGTTGTGTGATTGTATCATGAAAAATTTTGTTGGGGCTGTGTTAAATGGGTTGGGATAGTGATAAACGGGATGTTTAATGCAAAAGAGTAGAGATCATGACCTAGGGTTTGTATTTGTTGAATGAAATCTATGCTTGAATTTGCAAAATTATGAAATTGTGGTTGGGGGAAGGAAATTTGGTATGGTTGCAATTGCTAAGACTCGTGGGAACGAGAATATCGTACCCCCATTGAGTCAGCAGGCATTTTGATCAACTCGTTGGTTCATTATGCCCGCCAATGGTCTGAAAAGAGAAATTCTGTTGAAACAAGATACTTGAGGAGTTAAGTCTGAGTAACTTCAGCGGGTTGGAGGCTATTTCGATTAAAAATCTCGGTTTGATATCGCTATACCCACCAAACAAAACTCGAATAATTACCAAGGGCTGAAACAATAAAAAATAATGGTGAAGTCTGAGTAACCCGAAGCCCCAAAACTGCAAAATAGTGAAAATTAGTTCTCTGATTGGTTGAAGTGAAAAACTCAGAGCCGAAGCAAAATTTGATGTCTGTTAACTGCTGGTTACTGCTGCAGTGCCGTAAACGTGTCGGCGGCACCGACGACAGGTCGACGGATTGTCTTTTTACAAATACGGTCCCGTCGAGCTAATCGACAGTCCATCGACAAGTCTGACGTTCCGTCAAAGCACATCGACGGTCTGCAGACAACCAACATCGGAGAACTGAACTGAACTGATTTTTTTTTAAACTTACTAAGCTTGATTTCACTCGTACGGATTAACTAGATTGTGGTTTTTGATGATTATAGGTATGGCGCCACCCAAGTTAACAACCACCCGTGGGGGTGGCGCGAAGCAAACTCGAACAACGGGTTGAAGAAGGCCTAGTGGCCAACCCACACTTCTAGACAATGATGATGAGCCTGAGGTTTTGCCCGTGAGGAAGAATAGGGCTGCTCCTCTCCCGTGGAATAGGAAGATCACCGTACCGTCTCCTACACCTCCCGGTTCCTCCCAGTCTGACAAGGAGGAATCATCTACATCTAGGTCCGGTGATGGATCCGAGGAGGAGGGATCAGAGGCTGCATCTGGAGATGCCTCACCTACTGTATGAGCATAGTCTACTGAGGATGCTGTATAGTCCTCGCAGGCACCTTCTAGATCCTAGACCCGGCAAAGCCCACAGCCTGGTAATGATGAGGCTGATACTGATACTGATGCTGAGGCGGCTAGGTCTCGGGAACTTAGAACCAAGATGCTCGAGGTTCAATTCTCTGTTGAGGGTGCCTGGAAACTGTATGAATATGGCATTGAATTGAAAGGTGACGACACTCAGCATGAGAACCGCACCATAAATGAAAAGCGCGGATCAGGTTTGAGGGGCTAGAGATCTTACCCAGGGCCAGAGAGCTTATTCGCCACTATCAGCTAGAGTTTATGCAGGAGCCGCTTGGGGAGTATTGCCCGATTTAGGTTCGTGCGATATATGCCGCATATGGGGCATTGATCAGAAAAGTTAGAAAGAGGCGCCAGAAATTGAGGGAGATACCGCCACGGAGCGAGGTTGAGATCAGAGGGGTGAGTGTTGATATATCTGCCCAGGCCATTAACATAGTATATTTTGGTGATAACTACACTGCCCCGAGGCAGAAAATTGAGCTAGAAGACAAATTGCTAAGACGCAAGGAACAGTCCGTCAGGGACTGGGTAGCTACAGTATTGGGTCGCCCGACCAAGAGTGCCGAGTGTACTAACTTGAAGAATCGGATAAAGAAGAGTTGGCTGACTTTAGATGACAAATGTTAGTGGAGCGTGGTGCAGTTGTGGCTTCTCCCCACTCAGGCCAATAATGCTCTTACGGTTGACAGGCATGTTGTTGTAGCCGCATTGATGTCCAGATACCCGATTGATTTCGGGGTATTGGCTAGTATGGAGATACAGTTGAGGGCTTCCCAGCCCAACACTTCCCTGATATTTCCATGCCTAATTACAGAGCTTGCTCGGAGGTCACAGGTGCAGTTAATAGATGATATCGACCACCAGATTACAGCTTCGTCGATTTATTCGATAGAAAAAAGTAAGAAAGAGGTCGTTGATGAGAGTCAAGGGGAAGCGTATGGGTTCCCAGTGGCACTTGGAGGGGTACCCCTACCGCAGGAGCTGATTCATCCCGGAGCCGCGAGTGACTCTGCACAGGAGTTACCCGCTACTGCTGCCCCTATTACTGAGACTATACAGGCTGCATATTTGGAGATCCCAGCTACTGATATTGGAGATGATTCCGTTGAGACTCAGACTGATATTCCTGAGCCACAGACTTCGGCTCCACCGCCTCCGAGTTCAATCTCACAGCCAGCGGGTCCAGCTGGACAGCCCCAGGGTACAACCTGAGTTGATCCATATGCCTTCTCAATAGATAACTTTATGAAATTTTCAAAACAGGCGGCTACAGCGGACCAGCAGTCAAAGATCATAGTGGCCCATCTTGATGATTATGTGAGATCGAGAGTGGACGAGGCATTAGATCCTGTGAGGACGACACTGTCCGCTCAGCTGGATGGATTTGAGATGAGATTGACTACATTGGAGATGGCTCGCCCGACCACTTCCACTGATGCTTTGAGGACAAAATTAGAGCAGCTTAAGGCTGATGTTGCTTTATTGAAGGCCCGTGATCCAAGCCTAGTAGCAACACCATCGTCTGTTGCGGAGGAGATTGAGGAGGAGCTTCTTGTGGTGCAGTTATTTGCGCCTACCACAGCGGGTGGTCGAAGAAAGAGAAAGAGAGCGGCCCGTGATGAAGAGGAGGTGCGAGAGAGCACTCGCCCTAGGGGCCCGAGTATAGAGGTGCAGCAGGTGACAGAGGCCATTCAGCGATTGCTCGTGGAGAATGTCCAGTTTGGGACTAGGGGAGCCACCTCGAGCAGTGCTCCCAGCGGTGAGACATTTCCACCACCCCTTCCTAATCCAGTGCTAGTGCCTACGGGCACCACTACTGATATTTCCACTGACGCTGCTACAGAGATTGTCATTGGTGCGGTTACACCACCTGGTGCCTCGCAGACCGAGGAGTCACGAGATGAGTAGCGCGCCTAGTGCACCACATGTATTCCTACTCTCTGGTTTTACTTTTATTGCATTGGGGACATTGCAGACTTTTTCAGTTGGGGGTGGGAGCATTTGATTTGTTATATATGCGTTTAGGACCCCCTCGGCTTTTCTTTGCCATGGTTCTTTTCCTGAAGGGTTTATTTCTTGTTGAACCCGGAATGTTTAGGTCATGTTTTGATAATGTAGAGTATTGTTGACTTATGTGGTGGTGGTTTGATTAACTTAGGGCTGTCGTATTTTGATTTGAGAAAAAGTACTCCTCTCCCTCAGAAAATTTTTGAAAAAAATGGACTTGGTTGTTTAAGTGACATGCATGCTTCTTTGTGTGACATTTAGATTATTGGGTTACCTTGTGTACGGAATTATAGCGGGGAGACTAGTGTGTTGACAATTCTGATGCCATGTGTTGCGAGGTTTTGTAGATATATTCTCTAGTTTTGTATGTAATCTAGAACTTGCCTGGTTAGTCGTGCCTGCATTCTAAAGATACGTGAAGCTGTGAAATGATCTTAGGCCTTGTTTGTGTTAGGAACCCCTGTTTAGCCTGAATATAAGCCTACCCATAGATTAATATCCCTTGTTAGCCATTTTGAGCCTGAAAACCTGTTATTTGATTAGCCATAACAAGCCGATACCCATTCTGAATATCTATCTCTTTGCACCCGGTCCCTCCTTGGCACTAAGATTGAGGCTGAAAGCCTAAGTTTGGGGTGATAGGTGGACTAAGGGAATCATGAGGCATAAGCCTAAAGTGGGGTTGAAGTAAAGTGCCTAGTTAAAAGACAGCGGTGTGGTAAGTGTAGAAAAAAAAATGAAAAAAAAAAGAAAAACAGCAAACAAAGAAAAAAAAATATAGAGAAGTAGAATCGCAATAAAACCACACCGAGGCAACAAAAATAAAGAAGGGAAGAAAACAAAAGGCGAAAAGGGTAAAAGAGAAGAATAAGATGTAGTGTTCAAGGAGGGTGAGTCACAGTTATCAAAATATCTATCCTACCCGTCCCCAAGCCTACATTACAACCTTGAGAAAGTCCTAGTGTGATCACAGCCGAACTGTCTAAAGTCGAGGGCACTGAAAATAAGGGCAAGCTTATGGTATTTACATGTATAGATAGAGAATTTCTTTGTGAGTGTGACTGTTTCTCTTCTCCTTTGTCTTCTATCCCATTCTGTCTATGCATATATGTTGGGACATTCTTTGGTCTTTGTGAGGGCATTAGAAATTGTTAAGTGACTAATTTCCCGTGAGTCTTGATTCGTGTGCGCTATGGTTTCTTTGATAACTAGATGTCATAAATTGAAGCCTCATGGTTAGTTGCAACGAGTCCTTGATTGGTTTTGTCTTTATTGGGGGGAGAGTCATTGTGATACACTTGAGATGCCGGAAGTTAATTGCCACAACCACTGTAGACAGCTTTACTCTGTGATATCGAGACATTTGTAGATTGATACTGTTAGTTGACTTGCTTGAGGACAAGCAAAGACTTTAAGTTGGGGATGTTGATGTGCCGGGAATTTTGGCACATCCAATGCTTTTTAACTCTAAGTTTTACTTGTTTTCGAGCAAGTTTGTGTTAGTTTGATGTGTTTTGTGTGTTGTGCAAGTATTGTGAAGTTAGAATGCTCGGAAAGCGAAAAAACGAGAAAAATAGGCAATCTGTTCTGATAAGCATAAGGACGGACCGTCAACATGCTCGGCCGTCCGTCGAATTGCCTCGTCAATAAGTTCCTGTGAAGTAACAAATCATCAGAGCATCATCAGATCGTCGACTTGCATCGTTGACATGATCGACGGTCCATCGAAGTGCTTCGACGATAGAGTTCCTGCAGAGTGGAAAAAGCATACTCAAATCGTCGATATGGTCGTCGAGCATGTCGACGACCGTCGAAGTGCAAAGACGACCCGTCGATGTGAAAGCCGAGCTGGAACAGGACTGGGATTGATTATTCCGAGTTTGACTTATATAAATACCTGTTTAGGTTTTATTTTTTGAGACATCTAGAGTTTTAGACTTGTAGTAATTACTTTTGAGTTGTTATTACTTTTGAAGATTTCCAGAAAATTACATTCATTACTTGAAAGTTTTATTCGTAAGTTCAATACAATAATTCAATTATGCAATCTTCAATCTTTTATTGTTTTCTTGTTGCCATGAGTAGCTAAACACCTTTACTAAGGTTGTGAACCCAAGAATGGGTGTGTTGTGATTGGGGATCGTGAAATATATACGCATAATGGATTGTTAGGGTTTATTTGTTCTTCGTTTTCATCATATAGTTAGTGGTTGAAAATATTAGCTCACACCATAAAGTTTAGTTTATTTGGAAAAATAGCTAGGGTTAGGTGAGAACAAATAATAAGAACTCAGGGCTTTAAACTTTGTTTAATAAATTCACTTAGGAATAAGAGGAATTTACTTGGCATAATTAACTGTTCTTCATGCATACTTTCTTATCTTTGGAAAAAGCATAGAAAGAAATAATCTTTTCTTATTGGGAAATAGTTCAGATTCACATAGAGGTTAAGTGCATCCATACAAATAGTCCATTAGAAGTATATCAAGATTGATGCCCATGATCATACACTTTATCCGACGGGGACACAACCTTGGTTCTTTTACCCATATATTTACAACTTTAAATTTCCAGTCACTTTAAATTAGTCCACAAACCAAATCAACTATAAAACCCTTTTTTGGAATACACCAGGACCACAAGATTAGTATACTACTTGTTTAGTAAACTTTTCACACCATATTCTCTGTGGGATTCGACCCCAATCTCATTGGGTTACTTTATTTGACAATGTCCGCGTTATATCATTAATAGGTGTAATTTGAGTGTATCAGAGGGCTTATGTGGAGTGTAGGCTAGCTGGGTCTCCTCCGTTGAATTGGGTCCAGTTTTACTCTGTGTTTCTGGACAAGTACGTTCCGCGTACTTTGAGGGACCGAAGGAAGGATGAGTTCGCTACTATTGATGAGCGGAACTCATCGATTGCTGTGTATGAGTCCCGTTTCCACTCCCTATCCCGATATGCTCTTCAGTTGCTGCCCACTGAGGGGGAGAGGATACGGCGGTTTGTGAAGGGGTTGAACACTGGGCTTCAGTTATCGGCTCTTCAGCTTGTAGTCGCTGGGGCTTCGTTCCAAGAGATAGTGGAGCACATCCGTACTGTTGATGGTATTAGCTAGGATATTCATGCGAAGCATGTAGAGAATAAAGCTCGTAGGGGTTGGATGTTCAGCAACTCCTTCTCGAGGGGTCAGAGTTCACAGCTATATTCAGGGCGTCCGGTTCAGTCCGCGATGCAGGTGTTAGCTGAGGACCCATCAGGGGCAAATTATCAGGCTTCCGGTCAGCATGGAAGCTACACTGTTTCATCAACATCTATTTAGCGGCCTACGCTGTACCGTTCTTGCTTCGAGTGTGGTGGGATAGGGCATATTAAGCAGTATTTCCCTAGACTTAGACAGAGTGGGCATGAGACTCAGTATCAGACACGCTGAGCTCCATTTACACCAGATAGAGGGGGTAAGGATCACGCACCGGCAGGGCGGGGCGGCCACACTACGGGTGGGGGTGGTGCCCAGCTTAACCGAGGCAGTTTTCAAGCAGGTAGAGGCGGACAGCAGCCTAGCAAGGGCGGGGCTCAGACTGGTAATGGTAATCGCGGTAGTACGCAGGCGACAGGGGACACGGTCATTTGTTTGCCTTCCCAGGTAGACTCGAGGCTGAGGCCTCCGATGCAATTATCACAGGTACTATCTCTGTTTATGACCGTATGGCTTCTGGTTTGTTTGATCCGGGTTCTACTTTCTCCGATGTATCTACCTATTTCGCTGTGGGTCTGGATATGATGTGTGATACTCTCGATACCTCTTTTTTTGTGTCTACTCCTATTGGGGATTCTGTGGTAGTGGATAGCGTCTACGCTTCGTGTGCAATTTCTTTTATGGGATATAGTACTTGGGCAGATTTGATGATCTTATACATGGTAGACTTCGATGTTATTTTAGGTATGATTTGGTTGTCCCCGCATTATGCTATACTTGATTATCATTCTAAGACTGTTACACTAGTCATGCCCAGGGCACCTAGACTCGAGTAGAAGGGTAACCTTAGTCCTCTCTCTAGGAAAGTAATATTCTTTGTTCGTGCTAGGAAGCTACTAAAGAAGGGTTTTTTAGCTTATCTGGCACATATCCGTGATACCAGTGCAGATACTCCATCCTTTGATTCGGTTCCCGTGGTACGCGAGTTTGCAGATGTGTTCCTTACAGATTTTCCTGGTATGCCACCGGATCGTGATATTGACTTCCGAATTGATTTAGACCCAAGGACTCGTCCTATCTCCATCCCACCTTATAGGATGGCACCAGCAGAACTCAGGGAATTGAAAGTGCAGTTGTAAGATCTTCTAAGTAAAGGATTTATTCGCTCGAGTGCCTCTCTGTGGGGTACTCTTGTGCTGTTTGTTAAGAAGAAAGATGGGTCAATGCGTATGCGTATTGATTACCAACAGATGAATAAGGTAAATTTCTAAAACAAGTATCTCATTCCCCGTATTGAGACTTGTTTGATCAGTTACAGGGAGCTTCGGTGTTCTCAAAAATTGACCTAAGGTCAGGGTACCATTAGTTGAAGATTCGGGCAGAGGATGTTCCTAAAACTGCTTTTCGGACCAGGTATGGGCACTATGAGTTCTGGGTTATGTCTTTTGGGCTTACAAATTCCCCAGCTGCGTTCATGGATTTGATGAACAGTGTATTCAAGCCTTACTTATACTCATTCGTAATAGTGTTCGTTGATGATATCCTGGTGTACTCTAGGAGTAACGAAGAGCATGAGAAACATTTGAGAATTTCTCTTAGAGTATTGCGAGCGAAGGAATTGTATGCTAAATTCTCCAAGTGTGAATTCTGGTTGTCTTCTGTGTCTTTCTTGGGGCATGTTATTTCGAAAGAGGGTATTATGGTGGATCCTCAGAAAATTCAGGCAGTCAAGGAACGGGCTAGGCCCACATCAGTGATCGGGATCCATAGTTTTATAGGTCTGGCTAGCTACTATCATCGATTTGTGAAAGAGTTTGCTTCTATTGCTTCTCATATGAACCGTTTGACTCAGAAGGAGGTACCATTTCGGTGGTCCGACGAGTGTGAGGAGAGCTTTCAAAAGCTCAAAACATTGTTGACTACAACACCGACTCTGGCATTGCCCATTGAGGGAAAGGATTTTGTTGTTTATTGTGATACTTCACGTTCTGGTTTGGGTGCTGTTTTGATGCAGGAAAAGAAGGTGATTGCTTATGCTTCTTGACAGTTGAAGGCGCATGAGAAGAACTATCCTATTCATGATCTAGAGTTGGCAGCGGTGGTGTTTGCATTGAAAATCTGGAGGCACTACTTATATGGTGTCCATTGTGAGGTGTACACAAACTATCGCAGTTTGCAGTATGTGCTAACTCAGAAAGATCTGAACTCTAGATAGCGGAGGTGGACGGAACTACTGAAGGACTATGACATCACCATTTGTATCACCCTGGTAAGGCTAATGTGGTAGCTGATGCAGTGAGCTGGAAGTCGGCTAGTATGGGAAGTCTAGCTCGTTTAATTTCTTTTGAGCGTCCGTTAGCTAGAGAGGTGCAAACTCTAGCTAACAGTTTTATAAGACTGGATATCTCTAACATAGGCAAGGTGTTAACTTGTGTTGAGGCTCGGTCATTATTTTTAGAGCAGATTAAGGCTAAGCAGTTTGAATATGCTAAGCTATGTCAAATACGAGATAAAGTGTTGCATAGTGAGGTCAAGGAGGCCGCGATTAATGAGGAGGGCGTGCTGCGAATCAAAGGACGAGCGTGTGTGCCACATGTGGGCGACTTGATTAAGACCATTTTGATAGAGGCTCATAGTTCGAGGTATTCTATCCATTCTGGTGTCACTAAGATGTATTATGATTTAAGGCAGCATTACTGGTGGACTAGGATAAAGCGGGATATTGTAGAGTTCGTTGCGCAATGCCTAAATTGCCAAAAGGTGAAGTATAAACATCAGAAACCTGGGGGTACATTACAAAGGATGCCCATTCCTGAATGGAAGTGGGAAAGAATAGCCATGGACTTCGTGTTGGGTCTTCCGAAGACGCTAGGGAAGTTTGACTCTATCTGGGTTATTGTTGACAGGTTGGATAAGTCTGCTCACTTTAGTCCGGTGAAGATAACTTATGATGCAGAAAAGTTGGCTAAGGTTTATATTCAGGAAGTGCTTAGATTCCACGGGGTTCCTATCTCTATCGTATCCGACAGGGGCACCACATTCACATCCAGGTTTTGGGAGCGTTTGCATGAGGAGTTGGGTACGAGGTTGGATCTTAGCACAGCTTTCCATCCTCAGACTGACGGGCAGTCCGAGCAGACTATTCAGGTTCTTGAGGATATGCTTTGTACGTGTGCGATATATTTCGGGGGGCATTGGGATCAGTTCTTTCCCTTAGCCGAATTTGTTTACAATAATAGCTATCACTCGAGTATTAATATGGCCCCACTTGAGGCATTGTATGGAAGGAGGTGTAGGTCTCCCATTGGATGGTTTGATGCATTCGAGGTGAGGTTGTGGGATGCTGATCTTCTGAGAGCGTCCCTAGAGAAGGTGAAGGTGATTCATGCCAAGCCTTTGGCAACGCAGAATAGACAGAAGGAGTATGCGGACCGCAGGGTCCGAGATCTCGAGTTTGAGGAAGGAGAGCAAGTGCTATTGAAGGTCTCACCCATGAAGGTTGTGATGAGGTTTGGGAAAAAGGGCAAGCTTAGCCCGAGGTTCATTGGTCCATTTGAGATTCTCAAACGTGTGGGAGAGGTGGCTTACAAGTTGGCTTTACCTCCGGGTTTATCAGGCGTTCATCCAGTATTCCATGTGTCGATGTTGAAGAGGTACCACGGCGATGGTTCCTATATCATCCGTTGGGATTCGGTTTTGTTAGATGAAAATTTGTCGTATGAGGAAGAGGCCATTGCTATCTTAGATAGGGATGTTCGCAAGTTGAGGTCCAAGGAAATAGCCTCCGTAAAAGTTCAGTGAAAGAATCGACCACTGGAAGAAGCTACGTGGGAGACAGAGTCGGATATGCGTAACAAATACCCTCAGCTTTTCGCCGAGTCAGGTAACTCTTCCCTAGATTCTCATCTTTGTCTGTTCGGGGATGAACGATGTCTTAATTGGTATCTGGTGTAACGACTCATCCGATCGTTATAGGAATTTAGGACTCCATTGGGAAATCCGAGGCCGCGGGTTGATTCGTAGGGCATCTTTTTGTATCTATGCATGTTTTGTGTTGTGTTTTTTAGGCCTTGGGTGAAATGTGGGGTGATAGGGGGAAAACTGGACGAAAAATCAAGCTTACTGCCCAAAATGCACCATTGTGGCGGTGGGAGTACCACTACAGTGGTACCGCTATAGCGGTGGGCTAGCCGCTGCACTTACTCTTAGGGCCACTGTGGCGGGCCATTGGCCGCGATGGGGATGCCGCTATAGCGGGGTGGTGACCGCTATAGCAGTGAGCGAATTTATCTTGGGTCCGCTATAGCGGTGGCTTGGCCGCTATAGCGGGACTGCTGCCGCGGCGCAGTAACCGCCGTAGCGGTCAAAGGGAAGGCAGAATCGGTCTTTTAATGCCTTAGTTTTATATTTTCATTCATAACACACCAACACACTTCCCAACAAGAACTTAGAGAGGATTTTCAAGCCAGGGCAAGTTAACCTTCAGAGGTAAGTCTCTTTGCTTTCCATTCTACCATTCCATTCCCTCCGTTATTGTAATCATCTTCATGGGTCTTTAATGGTGAAGGAGAAGTAGGAACCCTAAAGTATCAATAAACCTTCTAAACTTGACGGTTTGGGATTATTAACGCGTATTTATCATTTAAATGGATTGATTAGTTGCTATTTGTTGTAAATTGAACATTTAGAATAGTAAACTAAGTGATTGAGACCTAGGGTTCTATAAAAATGGTGTCTTTGCCATAGAAAACTATTTGTAATGGGAATGTTTGATAGAATGTGATAGAAATTGATGGTTTATGAATATTAGGGGCTTTGATAGGTTGTTTATAATCTAGAAAATCATCCACCCTTAGAATGGGGAGAGGGAAGGGTATTTCTTGCCTTGGTATTTGCAAATTGAGCAATGTGACTCATTAAGCCTTCTATTTTTAGGCCGCGAACGTAGTGAGGCTTTGAGGAAAGGAATGGCTGTAGCAGAGTGACATGCATTGTTCCAGCTCTACTTTGAGGTAGGTTACAGTTTATTTGAGTTAGACTTTGGTTAGTTGATTGTATGTTTGTGATTTTCTTAGGACAAAGCATGTCTAGTTTTCATGCACGACATTGTGTGGCTAAACTCATATGTGAATGCGATTTGAGTATTTGTGGGGGCTTCGTGCCATTATTCCTATGTGATTGAATCTGCAGTGGATGTGTTATGGTGAGAAGCTAATCTAATCTTCTTGATGGTATTGTGACATGAAATGATGAGTTGAGTATTAATACTGAAAGGTAAGAAACACTGTTATGTAAGAGATATGAAAAGACACACATGTGACCTAGATTACGGGCTCGTGGTCCAAGGATAGTTTCGAAAATGAGAGGTACATTGATTTATCCCATGTCCGAGGTTCGTTTTGGAGCGGAAGTTTGCGCTCGGGTCCGAGGAGTATTCCAGAATGAGTGGTACATGGACACCATGGGTCCCCTGCAGGTCATGACTATTGAGCAAAGACATCAGCTAGAATGTATGTACAATGCGTATGGTATTGTGGTAAATTTATTCCCATTGTTGACTTACGTGATTGTGATGCTTGACATCTTAGTGACTGATTGTGATTTTTCTTAGTTGACTTGCTGTGATTTATTGATGTTCATGATTGTTGACTAGCTTGTTTTATTTTATTGATTTTACGAAATATGCATGCTACTAATCTTAGTTGGCCTATGATGCTTACCGGTACATAGTGTTTATACTGATACTACCTTGCTGCATTCTTTGAGTGCAAATTTTGATATAGAGACCGCTGATCGTCCTCCCATCTAGCTTGGAGGATATTTGTTGATGGATTTTGGGGTGAGCTTCTTCCCATGCCAGGCCGCTCAAAGATCTTCTTGCTATGATGTCTTTTCGTACTCTAGACATTATGGATTACTTACTTGTTAGACTTCATATTCTTAGACATGTTTTAGGCTTAAAGTCTTGCACGATGACTTTCGAATTTTGGGAATTGTAATAGTTAGAGCTTCCGCACTTACTATGGTATTTATGGCACGATTTACTTGTTCTTTTGTTGTTAAATGAGTAATAATTGTTTAGCTTGATTTATATTAAAAAAAAACTGATTGAATGGATAGGTGTTTTGTATGTTGGTTCGCCCACTAAGATTTAGATGGGTGTCAGTCATGACGGGTTGGGTCGTGACAAAAGTTCTAGGTAAGGGTTCTGATGTTCCCCTAGGGAAGGTATTAGGCACCTCAGTATTAAGGATCCGTACTATACGATTGACTTTCGAATTCCAACGTATGAGTATCTATTTAGTGTTTATCATTGCAAGAATCTTGTCATTTGCATATCATTTTGAGAGAAGAATTTGAATATGTTCCCTTTATATATAGGGTACGTAGATTCGGATTCATGACATCTGGGTAAAATAATTCCCTTTTTTTTATGTAAGGGTGATGTATTTTGTTTGGAAAATATAAAGTTGTTGTCTTTATACATGTTGTTTTGAGAAATATAAACTTATTATGTTTTGAAATGTACCATTTTGTCCATGCTTAACCCATACTTTATTTGGTTCGATCCGTATAACACGTTTGGAACACCTTATCTGGGAACTCATATATACGAATGTATTTTTAGGAAATGCATTTGTCTAAAACAAATTATGAAATTAGTTTTGAGTTTGGGCTTTCACAGCCAACATTTGATTTTTGAAGGAGATTTACCGATTTTGGGCCCAAATGAGTTTGTTTAAAGGCTTTAGGAGTATTTATATCCTCCCCTTTTTGTTTTTGTAAATGGGCTTTGGCCCGAGAAATCCTTTTGTTTTGGCCAACTCTGGCTTTGTCCATTTTTTGCTAAAATCAGTGGGGTTTGGCCCCAAGTTATACCAAGTTAGTCATAAAAACACTTACCTATTTTTTATCCTTTAGTTCTAGAAAACAAAACTCAGTTTTGGCTTTGGAAAACCAATCTGTTTCACACATTTGCATTACTCAAAGCCTTTTTTGAAATACTCTTTTCATTCTCTTGTTTTAAAGATTTAAAACCATGCCAAATAGTTTAATTAATCCACTTTAAAAAATCGTTACGCTAAATCTAGTTTTTTTTAAAAAAAAAACGGCTTGGGGACTTAGAGTCAATCTAGACGGCATAAGTACTGTTGTCCGAAGACTACTAGTTCACACAATAAGGATTCCACTATAACATGAGTTTGTACAAGTTTTACAAATACATGAAAACTCAAAAAGAACGAAGGAGAGGCAATGAGCCAATAATGTAAAAATTAGGGGCGTACCAAGCCCCTAGCAGGCCATTTTCACCCATAGCTGGGCCTTCTGCGTGCCAAGCTTTTTACTTTGTCTTTGCGAACTCTACATCTCCGAGGAAAGAATTTTCCTTATTGGGCTTGAGGCCCAATAGGCAGGCTGACCCGACCCGAGTGACCATGTGGTGAGGGAGGAAAGAAAAAAGGAAACCGGTTAGTTTATAATTTTGAACTTATCACGTCTATATTAAAAAAAAAATCAATACACATCAAATATATACATACTCGTCAAAACAGACTCAACTATCACGATTAAGGCCATATACATCAAACATACACATGTATATCATCACAGATTCTACAGGTCAAGGAAGCAAGTCAGTTATGCCAAGGCTTATGTGTGAATACCACCAGGTATGTTGGCTGGTCCTTGACAATGAGGAGGAATGGTAAGTCATTGCCCCCGTATTCCCGATGCCGCACAAGTTCCAAAGGGTTTCAAGAACCCCAGGCATGGATGGTCAACGGGGAAGGCTACGACTAGATCTCACTCCAAATTACCTTGTCCCATACCAATTCAGCCACACAAAAACATAAGCAAATCCCAGGATAAGACACTTACACAGCTGCCCAGATTCACCACACAATGTATTTCCACAAAGCAAATAAATTCATGGACTTGCAGTAGCAAGATATGACCATACACACTTGTGAGAGAGGCCAAAAACAGACTGAATGGATCAAAGAAATAAAAAACCAAGCTCATAGTCATAGGGTAACACAACTGCAGCCTATAAATTTATAAATGGGACAAGGGCAAAACAATATAGTCATAAAGAGAAAACTAACACTGCTGCAATATCAAATATGGAAAGACCTGGGGAGATAAATCAAAGTCACACAGTCATGAAAAGGCATACAAGCTATGATATACAAAGGGGGGGAAATTAGTACTAAACATTCTATCATGAAATGAACTAGAGCATTTTTGCCTTTTGCCAATGAGAAGAGTATACAGAACCAAACAGGGATATGGCCATGGCAGGGAAGGGGAGCAGGACTTGGGTCCTCTCATGGCTGAGCCTTGTGCACTAAGCCTAAAGTCAATCTAGGGGGCAATTAATGCACTCTCAAGGACAAGTAAACAAGACCAGGTAAAGGAAAGTGAGCAAGCCAATTTGGCAACTCTGCCTGACCTTCCATCTTTGCTTCAATTTTGAACTTATATGCACAATTAATCTTCAGTTGGGTCAAAGCTAAAATCAATCTTACTAGGACAAGCTAACTTCAAGTTGGGAGGGGGGCCTCACTAAGCCTAAAGGGCAGAGTCTATGTGGTTTCCAGAATTCTTGGCAATGAACATCAGCCCCACAGATCACAGAAGTGCCATGGAACCTCTTATCTGAAGGAGAATGTTATGAACCAGGCTGGGCCTGGATTTTCTCTTCTCCTTTCCCTAAGGCCCCTTTAAAAGGCCTTTGTTAGGTCATGTGGCTTTGGTTCATTTCCAGCATCCTCTATGATCACATGAGGGTTTGTATCTTTCAAGGTTTTTTAGCCTAGAACTTAATGTAAAAGGGTTCCAAATACACATGCTCAAACCAAACAAACCTGTCCATTTATACTAAGGTCAATGCCATTTCCTAGAAAAAAACAGGGTAGGTTAAACTAATTCAAGTGATGGCAGGATCAGGTTCAATCAATACAGACTATTCAGGCTCCCTTGACTTCCTAGCCTCATCCCAGATAGGTCAACATTCTTCATAGATTCAAGTTATGACATAAGTATCATCCCAACTAACCCCAAGGGTGCACATGACCAAATTAATAAAAATTCAAGCACAGCATTCTCACTGGGTGCCTGATGCCCAAGGTAAGCAAGGAATGACACCAAACACATAGGCAAATCACTAGAACCCTAGATCAAAAGGTTAAAAAAGGCCTAGGGAAGACTCTTCAAGCAATCAAGACTTCAGGTAGTGTTACTTGTTCCAGGTAAAAGAAAGTTTGACCGCATTTATGACTTTAGAGCACACATTTAAAACTAGCAATTTTTAAATCTTACCTCTTTTTTATTACCCAAGCATGGTATAGACAAGTTAGCTAATCAGAATTACTTGTTAACAAATGATTGAACTTTGAAGACCTTTGTTAAAGAGAAGAGATTTGCAATGGGCAAGTTATATGGGCACTTAGTAAAACAATTTTGACCCTTAGCACCGACCTTTCAAATACTTAGACTAATCACAAGATTTTATCAAGGAACAAAAAAAGGGTAAAGAAAGCAAGAGATAGATTTATGGCATGATCATAGTTTTGGTAAACAAGGGGATTCAATCATCACATAAGAAACATATTTCAATCAACAAACCAAAGGGGCAGATTCTCAAACATCAGTCATGGATAAACAAGCTAAGGAAAGGTGGATAAAAGACACATGGCCAACAAACAGGAGCAAACGGTAAGCAACAAAGTTGACCGTTAGTTCTCTCCTAAAACTCTTTCCCCCATCCTATGGCCTCATCCTAATTTTCCAGTGACAACACTAAAGGTCACAGGCAGGTTCAAAATAGCCTAACTCTATCACAACTTCCATAGTCGACTCATGAAACTATGCCCAACTTTTTAAAGACTTTTGTTGCCAAGTTTCAAACATGATGCACTAGGAAAAGACCCACCATAAACATTTAACAACAATAACAAGCTAATGTTCATAAGCAACTTCAAACCAAAATTATAAACATGAAAGGATCTTTGCTCTTAACCACATTGCATTTCAAGAGAAACACACATTTTCCTTCCATCAGGATCATCACACAAAGAGAAGCAGCAACAAACTCCAATCACAATTACTCTAGCCTTAGCCAAATTCGAGACATTATCCTCAACCCTTTCTTAGCCTTATCATTACTCCTTAAAAGAACTCAATTCACAGTATCAAAAGGGAAAACAAAGCATCCAAGACAACCACACAAAGATAAGATAAGCAGACTTATATCAAGGTTCCCATTACCCCTCTTCCTGTTGTCCCTTATCTTTATAATTATCCTAAATTAGGTGATCAGTCTCAAAAAATAAGATTTTTCTACACACAACACATTCATGGACATTTCTACACATGGTGGACGAAAACAGACTTACACATACACACATATTTCCTGTCAAGCTACCAAACCTTAAAGCTTTTTTCTTTTAAAAAAGCCATTTTCATAGTAAATACATCTTATTACTAGGTTAAAGCAAACATGACAACTATACCCTTAACCAGCCTATTCAACTAATTGATTGACCCTTTGGACCAAACAAAGACCACCTCAAGACTGCCCTGAATTCAGTTTATCATAGCAATATCAAAGACCTTTTAAACTCATCCCAATCATATACATATTCTACAGGTTCTACTAAGAGGTGGGTTTAACAAGTTCCAATGCGTACCACAAGCAAAACAATCAGACAAATGCAAGCCAAGTGAATACTTTTGATCAAGTTCATGCCCCCCCCCCCCCTAAGAACCATTATTTAAAGCCTCTATCTCAACATGATACTAATGTGATGTAAAATACCCAGTTTTACAACCTCAAACCAACCTTTAAACCAACTATGTATTACTTAAATAAAACAAACAAAGATCAGGCCAGCAAGGCACTTAATCCACCTGTGGCCATCAACACCTTTAGAGCCAACCACATTAACAAGTAGGACAAATAGAATCAGACAGAGTACACAACAAACCTTTAATCTTCAAATCAAACACATGATTAAGTAGGACAAACAAGATCGGACTAGGTCTAATACATATAAAACCTTCAACTTTCTAACCAAGCACATGGTTAAGTGGGGCAAACATGATCAGACTAGGCCTAATACATATCAAACCTTCAACTTTCCAAACAAACACATGCTTAAGTAGGACAAACATGATTAGACTAGGTCCCTACATAACAAATCTTCAACCTTTAAATAATCTCCAAAAAACACATACACTATCAAATAGATTACTCAGAACCAAATCAAACGCCTTACTTTAACAGGCCTTTAACCCCTTTTTTGAATTAACCTTCAAGCCAAACACACTTCTAAATAAACACAACCAAGAATGTAAGCCAAATAAATCACCCAAAGGTCCTATAACCTTAAGCCAACCCCTAAACCAAGCACTATTACATGGAACACATAGGATTAAGCCAAGGATAATACATAATAGACCCCCTTAATCCTAATTTAAAGGACAAGACTCATTACACACATCAAACAAGCACATAGCTTAAACTACATGCTAAACCACACATAATACATTTAATCAAATTAAACTACACTAATATAGAAAGAAATTTAAATGGAAAGCAATAAAATAATAAGTATTTACCTTTTGCAAGTGCAACCGGGGCAAGCAATGGACTTAGATGTTTTTATGCTTCCAATGCCAGACTCAGCCACCAACACCACAACCAAATAAAATATAGCAACCTTTTAGAACTAAAGAAAACTGAAACCTTTCGGCTAAAGCTTAAAAATATGACAGATGGAGCTTTAAACTTTGAAAAAATCGTAATTTCAAGCCTTTCTCCATTTCCACCTCCTTTTTTTGTTTTGTTTTTTGAACAAATGAGGTTCTACCCAGAACTCATCTTAGAACTTAAAAACCAATGTGGGACTTGTAGATTTACACAAGTCATCACCCAAAACTTCAACAAACGGCCCAGATTTAAAGTAAAAATGAAATCAATAGGACTTTTAAAAAAATTATGTGTATGGGCTCGATCCCTTTTCTTTTAAACAAAAATTATGGGCCATTATATATATATATATATATATATATATATATACACGTATACATGGTGTGTATATATATGTATGGAGGGTCGGAGATAAAAATAAAAACCAATTATTCGCCTATTAGGACTTAATTAATTTTAAAACATGACTCGTTAAAAATTATTTTGCAGATAAGGGTCCCAATAATTTACCAAATTAATTAACCAGATAATTTATCAATTAAACAACTATGCAAACACGCAACACCAAGCTTTGAGGGGTAAAATAATAAATTCTTTTAATTACCTTGGACAATAAATAGAATAAATCACCCATTACTCTAGTTTTTCTTGATTTAATCAATTAAGTAAATAATTATTCAAAATGGTTTTTGCCTTTGATTAATTCCAAAAATATTCCCTAAATACCATAAAAACCTTAATTAATTTTGCCAAAATTTTAAATATCCTGAAAATTCTCTTTATCAATTTAAAGGGTTGAAATGTTATCCCAAATAATTTTCATAAAAATCATTTAGACCTTTTAGGGGGCGCAGCTAATTTTACTTATTGTCCAAGGACTCCGAGTACTTAAAAAAATTACGGGAGGTCAAAAATTAGGTGTCAACAGGTATAGGTCTGGATGCTCGCAAGTCGCACGAACTATTTGTCTGTATGATGAAGTGTGTTATTGACATGGTACTGGTTTGAGTCTAGTCCACCATGTGCGAAGTGGGAGATGTTGGATATGGAACTGGGTCACCGCTCGCCTATGTGGACCAACCCAATCCATTACCCATTTAGAAGAGATAGAGATGAGAGAAGTTATCAAAGGAATAAGGGAAATTTTCACTTCACAGTTAATATAAAGTGGTTTACAAGTAAACCACCACTTCCTGACTTTTCCATAAGAAACTAATGTTTCTTTCTGTGTTCTCTGTGAGAAATTAACACAAATATTCTCATTCTTCCTTGCGATCTCTAATACATACAAAATATTAGTGTGATATTTAGTTCGTGACTACGTTTCCAAGAGAAATGAAGTTGACTTTGGGCAATTGTTTTGGTGGTAAGTTCAACTATTTCCACTACTGTAACGACCCATTTAGTCGTTATAGTCTTTTAGGCATTTTCGCCCATTCCCGAGCATTGATTACCTCACTTTTAATCTGAGGGGACCGTTGACATGCTTCCCGAGGTGTCTAGATCGGATTCAGGCAACTTTTGTGAAAATATAGGCTTAAAGTAAAAATTATTGACCCAAAGTTGGCTTTTGGGAAAACGAACCTTTGTCAGAATTCCGTCAATTTCGAGAGGTCAGGATGGTCGTTTAGAAATTTTTTGTATATTTGGTTCGCTTCCCAATGCACTTGGATGCATTTCGAGACTTGGGTTGGGAATTTGGGATTAAGGCATCGGGGGTTGACTCGGTCAACGAGACCTCCGTTAGCAATTCCAAGGCCACGGGCGCGTTTGTAGCACGTTTTTATATGGGTCTATGTGTATGGCATATGAGCATATGGCCTCGAGAACAAGATGGAAAATCGAATCGAATTGCGGAATTTGGGAAGTTTTCTGGTGTCTGGTGCTCGCTTTGGCGGCACCAGCACCGCAGCAGCAGTACCGCTGGGGCGGTAACCCTGCTGCTAAAGCATTCCAAGAATTTTAAGATTCACCACTGGAGTGGTCAGGTGATCGTTACGGCGGAGCCGCCAGCGGTCCCAGTACCGCTAAAGTGGGTGACAGGCAGTTAGTGACATTAATAAAGTGATTAAAGACCTTAAACCTTCATTATGTCCCATTTCGATATTTGAGCCAGAAGAAATTCTTCTCAAAGATATTAGGAAGAGAATCTTGGAGGTAAATCTTGCCCATTTCTTCATTCTTCCTTAAATTCATTATCATGTTAGATTCCCTTTTTCCTTTAATAAACCTATGGTGATGGGAGTTCAAAGAGGGTTTTGAAAGAACATTGTCCCTAGGATTATTAATGATAAATTGGTGATGTTTATGTTAGATATTGACTAACATAAGATTATTAAGCATATATCTTCCACTTTTAGCGTTGAATTTCGAAATTGGAGATTTAAGGTTTATACCAATTTGGGGGGTTTGCTTGAAATCAGAAATTAGGCTAATCCTTGAGTTAAATCAATAATTAGTGGTTGGGTTATGATTATCTAGTACTTAATTTGGTATTTTGTCCTCGAATTTTCCGTTTTGTCCCTGTGGGCCCATTTTCCCAATTTCTAGGGTTAGAATTGACCTAATTGAAATAGTAGCAATATTAGTATCATTCTTCATGATTTCTAATATAGAATTCTATTATGCTTAGAGTACTTTGGTTTTGAGGTCCAGCGGAAGGGCAAGGCAAATGAGTGAGTTGTAGGTGTTGCGGTTCGGCAATCCAGGTAGGTTATGGCTTACCTTTGGTGAGACTTCGTATAGCAAAGCACATATTTAGATTATAATGTCGGAGACAGCATGTAAACCTTTGGGTATGAAGTCGGGTTGGATATTGCCTTAGGTTGGGCCCTGATGTTTGGGACTAGCCACCCCATTATGTGTACTTTAATTGTTATATTGTGCTGGGTTGATGCCATGAGTAGTTGGTAGATATTGAATTCTGTGTTATCATCTTGATTGGGATAGAATTGACATACCCGTTGTTGGTCTTTGTACTTGGATATGTTGTTGGCGTACCCACTATTAGTACATGTGATATTGATATATTGTTGGCATACCATTGTTAATATTGTGATATGATACATTGTTGGCGCACCTCATTACTGGTGCTTGTGATATTGAACCTGATTGTTGATGATTGATATATGCATTGCACGCATTCTCTCACATTCATGATGCATGGCCGATACCCGGTGATGATCAGGTATTGTTGAGTGAGTAAACTTATTTTGATAAACTCTTTTACTTAAGTGATTGTGAAAAGGCCGATATCCGAAGATCAATTCCGGAATCGTTGATTGTATGAAATTGATATTTGATAGACTCTTTTACTTGAGTGATTGCGAGATGGCCGATGTACGATGATCTATTTCGGCATAGTTGTTGCATGGCCGATTCCGATGATATTTTCGGAATCGTTGTTAGTGCATGGACTCCACGGGTCCCCCAGGGTGGTGCCGGTGAGAACCCCCAGTGGGCAAAGATTCAAGGTCCCGTCTGTCTGTTGGGTAAAGATCCGAGACGGGTGGCACTTAGACTTCGCGAGTCACGCTGGGTTGTGCTACCGTGATGTCGATATTTCCGTTCGGAGTACATGTGTACACCTCATTTGCATGGCACGACATTGCATTCATACCATTATTGCACTGCATTGCATTACGACTCGATTGAGATGCTTGATGATTGGATTGCGATGATTGGATTGGATCGGATATATTTAGACTTGAAATATTTGGGTTTAGATGCTTTACATAGGCGATGACGGATACTTGGTTGTAATTATATTGCCTTATGCTTGGTCGGTTTATTTGCTTATCTGCTTTATTATCTGAATTGTGTTAACTATGCTTAGTCGGCCGATGATGCCTACCAGTACTGTTGTTTGTACTGACCTACACTTGCTGCATTCTTTTATGAATGCAGAGTAACAGGTTGGATCCACTTTAGTGACCCGTGGCTGATCAATGCTTCAGCTTTCTCTCGAGTTCCCAGGGTGAGCATAGTGTCCGCTAACCATGAAGACTTCCCTATCATATCTCCTATTTTTATTTCAGAAACATAACCATTTATGTATTAGTGTTTCAGATTGTATTATTCTCCTTAGATGCTCTTGTATTATTCAGACTAGACCTTAGAGGTGTTGCGGTTCGGCAATCCAGGTAGGTTATGGCTTACCTTTGGTGAGACTTCGTATAGCAAAGCACATATTTAGATTATAATGTCGGAGACAGCATGTAAACCTTCGGGTATGAAGTCGGGTTGGATATTGCCTTAGGTTGGGCCCTGATGTTTGGGACTAGCCACCCCATTATGTGTACTTTAATTGTTATATTGTGCTGGGTTGATGCCATGAGTAGTTGGTAGATATTGAATTCTGTGTTATCATCTTGATTGGGATAGAATTGACATACCCGTTGTTGGTCTTTGTACTTGGATATGTTGTTGGCGTACCCACTATTAGTACATGTGATATTGATATATTGTTGGCATACCATTGTTAGTATTGTGATATGATACATTGTTGGCGCACCTCATTACTGGTGCTTGTGATATTGAACCTGATTGTTGATGATTGATATATGCATTGCACGCATTCTCTCACATTCATGATGCATGGCCGATACCCGGTGATGATCAGGTATTGTTGAGTGAGTAAACTTATTTTGATAAACTCTTTTACTTAAGTGATTGTGAAAAGGCCGATGTCCGAAGATCAATTCTAGAATCATTGATTGTATGAAACTGATATTTGATAGACTCTTTTACTTGAGTGATTGCGAGATGGCCGATGTACGATGATCTATTTCGGCATAGTTGTTGCATGGCCGATTCCGATGATATTTTCGGAATCGTTGTTAGTGCATGGACTCCACGGGTCCCCCAGGGTGGTGCCGGTGAGAACCCCCAGTGGGCAAAGATTCAAGGTCCCGTCTGTCTGTTGGGTAAAGATCCGAGACGGGTGGCACTTAGACTTCGCGAGTCACGCTGGGTTGTGCTACCGTGATGTCGATATTTCCGTTCGGAGTACATGTGTACACCTCATTTGCATGGCACGACATTGCATTCATACCATTATTGCACTGCATTGCATTACGACTTGATTGAGATGCTTGATGATTGGATTGCGATGATTGGATTGGATCGGATATATTTAGACTTGACATATTTGGGTTTAGATGCTTTACATAGGCGATGACGGATACTTGGTTGTAATTATATTGCCTTATGCTTGGTCGGTTTATTTGCTTATCTGCTTTATTATCTGAATTATGTTAACTATGCTTAGTCGGCCGATGATGCCTACCAGTACTGTTGTTTGTACTGACCTACACTTGCTGCATTCTTTTATGAATGCAGAGTAACAGTTTGGATCCACTTTAGTGACCCGTGGCTGATCAATGCTTCAGCTTTCTCTCGAGTTCCCAGGGTGAGCATAGTGTCCGCTGACCTTGAAGACTTCCCTATCATATCTCCTATTTTTATTTCAGAAACATAGACATTTATGTATTAGTGTTTCAGATTGTATTATTCTCCTTAGATGCTCTTGTATTATTCAGACTAGACCTTAGAGGTGTTTATTGTCTTCTGCACTTTTTATTACTTATATATAGATATATCGTGAGACTTACGTACTTTTTCTATTCCGCTATTTAAATTCATTCTTTCGTGTATTTATTCATTATTGGGTTGAGGGTTCGCTTACCGATGTGGAAAGGTAAGTGCCCACACGACCTAAGCAAAATGGGTCCTGACAAGTTGGTATCAGAGCCCTAGGTTACGTGGTCTATAATACAAGAGTGTGTCTAGTAGAGTCTCGTGGATCCGTACGATGAGCTCCGTACTTATCTGCGAGAGGCTATAAGACATTTAGGAAACTTCGAATTATTTCATTCTTTCATGCTACTCTATTCAAATTGGTATCTGAAAAGATCATATTGATATCTGACTCTTATCTCTTCTCTCACTGATGGTGAGGACTTGAGCTACTATGGCCCGAGGTTAGGTGCCAGAGCCCGCAGCTATGGCTGGCACCTGAGGGCGAGCGACAGCCAAAGGGAACGACAGAGCGAGAGCCCACGGGGCTGCCCCAGCTAGGGGTAGAGCTCCGACGGTAGGACAGCGCCGAGAGAGATCTCCGTCCCTTGAGCCCAAAGATGTGGCTCCAGCTCGGACACAGCTTGAGGTTATTTCTGATCAGGCCATGCATGATACTATGGCCAGAGTATTGCTTTATCTCGATGCCCAACAGGCGGCAGCCGGTGTTACTATATCCGACGAGGGTTCACAGACTAGGGTTGTGGCGCAGACCCCTGAGCAGGGACCTACGCGGGTAGTACATCCTGTTGTAGCTATGGCTCCTCGCATTGACACGATACCTATTCCTGGGGATAAGATTAGGCCCATGGAGAGCACTATTATGACTGTTTCTGATTAGGAGCTGGTTGGGAGATTCAAGAAGTTAGAGCCACCGAGGTTTGCGGGTACCTCGTCTGAGGATACCTATGAGTTTATTCTTGATATGCATGAGTTGCTACACCGTATGGGGATAGTGGAGACCCACGGCGTTGATTATGTGTCCTACTAGATTCGCAGGGTCGTGAAGACGTGGTGGAGGTATTTCGTAGCGTGCAGACCTGAGGGTTCTCCTCCTTTGATTTGGACTCAGTTCTACTGGGCCTTCCTTGAGAAGTGCGTACCCGGTCTTTAAGAAAGGCACGTAGGGATCAGTTTTTACACCTTGAGCAGAGGGGCATGTCCTTGGAGTCTATGTGATCCGTTTCCTTTATTTGGCCTGTTACTCTACTCCGTTAATCTCTATTGAGGCTGATAGGATCAGGCGCTTTGTTTGAGGACTAGTAAGCTCTCTACAGATTCCTTGTCTTCAGACAGAGTCTATGGGGGCTTCCTTCCAGTCCATTATCGAGCATGCTTCTATGGTTGAGGGCTCTAAGGCCCATGCTTTTGGTGGTGGCGACAAGAGACCACATCAGACTGGCAGTTTTGGGGGTTCTGGTTCGAGGGGCGCCAGTCAGTTTTCGAGGCCACCTCGGCCCTATTCCGATAGTCCCGTGCATTCAGCTTTACCAGCCTCCTCTAGTGAGCCACCTAGTCAGAGAGCTCCTGAGAGTGTGTTCTCCAGACCAGTGGACAGGGCTGCTTCATCCGTGTCTTCAGCTTCCGTGTTTTAGCACTTGACTTCTCTTACTTGTTATTCTTGTGGAGAGATTGGGCATGTTTCCAGGAGATGTCCCCGACCTAGGTGGGATTATCAGCCGTCGAGGACTCCAGTATCATCGGATGGTCGAGGTGGGACTTCTCAGAGAGGCGGTGCTCAGTCAGGCCGCGGTACTTCCCAAGGTTCTAAAGATGGGTCCCAGCCAGCTAGAGGTGGTACTCAGAGTGCGAGAGGGGGATTCCAGACTGGGCGTGATGGAGCCCATTGTTACTCATTTCCTAGTAGGCCCGAGGCAGAAGCTCAGATGCTGCGATCTCAGGTACCATTTATGTCCGTCATAAAGCAGCATCTGTGTTATTTTATCCTGGATCCACTTGTTCATATGTATCTACATTTCATGCTGTTGGTTGGGCTTTGCCTTGTGATAGCATAGATATACTTATTCATGTGTCTACTCCGGTCAGAGATTCTGTGGTTGTTGATCGAGTCTACCGGTCTTGTTTGGTTACTTTTATGGGGTACGACACTTGGGTAGATTTGTTGATTCTTGATAGGGTGGACTTTGATATTATATTGGGTATGTCCTGGCTTTCTCCCTATCATGCGATTTTGGACTGTAACGTTAAGACAGTCACCTTAGCTATGCCGGACATTCCTAGGCTTGAGTGGAGATATACTTCTAGTCCCGCTCTGAAGATTATTTCCTTCCTTTGGGAGAAGAAGTTAGTAAGTAAGGGGTGTTTAGCGTATTTGGCGCATGTTCGTGATACAACTGTTGCATCTCCACCTCTTGAGTCTATCCCTATTGTGAGCGAGTTCGTGGAGGTATTCCCGTCGGATCTGTCGGGTATGCCACCCGATCGCAACATTGATTTTTGTATTGACGTGGACCCGGGTACTCATCCCATTTCTATCCCACCAAATCGGATAGCACCTGCCGAGTTGAAGGAGCTTAAGGAGCAATTGCATGACTTATTGAGCAAAGGGTTCATCAGACCTAGCGTCTTCCCTTAGGGTGCTTCTGTGTTATTCGTGAAGAAGAAAGATGAGACCATGAGGATATGTATTGATTACCGCCAGTTGAACAAGGTCACTATTCGGAACAATTGTCCTGTGCCTCGTATTGATGACCTGTTTGCCCAGCTTCAGAGTGCTTTGGTATTATCAAAGATTGATTTGCGTACCGGCTATCACCAGTTGAAGATCAGGGCGGAGGATATTCCGAAGACAACATTTTGGATGAGAAACGGCCACTATGAGTTTTTAGTTATGTCTTTTGGGCTTACCAACGCTCCGGCTGCATTTATGACCTTGATGAATGGCATCTTTAGGTCATTCCTTGATTCCTTTGTGATTGTGTTCATTGATGACATCTTGGTGTACTCCAAGAGTAGAGAAGACCATGAGAGCCATCTTCGTACCTTTCTGGGGTTGTTGAAGAAACATAGCTTGTTTTCCAAATTTTCTAAGTGTGAGTTCTGGTTAGAGTATGTAACATTTTTGGGCCATGTTGTGTCTAAAGATGGGATTATGGTTGATCCACAGAAGATTGAAGATGTGAGGGGTTGGGCGAGACCCACTACTGTTACTGAGATTCGTAGCTTTGTTGGTTTGGCTAGCTATTACCGTCGCTTTGTGAAGGGTTTTGCTGCCATTGCTTCATCCTTGACCAGATTGACTCAGAAGGATGTTCCCTTCCAGTGGACGGATGATTGTGAGGAGAGCTTTTAAAAGCTCAAGTTTCTTTTGACTACAGCCCTGATCCTAGCCTTACCTGTGGAATGTAAGGATTTCGCTATCTATTGTGGTGCTTCCCGTATAGGTTTGGGTACGGTATTGATGCAGGAGGGTAGAGTGATAGCTTATGCTTCCCGTCAGTTAAAATTTCACGAGAAGAATTACCCTACCAATGATTTAGAGTTGTTGGTCGTAGTCTTCGCTTTGAAGCTTTGGAGGCATTACTTGTACGGTGTCCATTGTGAGGTTTTTTACCGATCACCGTAGCCTTCAGCATGTGTTTACCCAGAGATATCTTAATTCCAGGCAGCGCTGATGGATGGAGCTCCTGAAGGACTATGACATCTCTATTTTGTATCATCCCGGGAAAGCCAATATGGTGGCTGATGCCTTGACTCACAAGGCAGTGAGTATGGGGAGTTTAGCTCGATTGATTGTCTCCGAGCGTCCGTTGGCCATGAAAGTTCAGACTCTGGCCAACAGTTTCGTCTGTCTTGATATTTCAGCCCCGGGCAGGATTTTGGCTTGTATAGAGGCGAGGTCATCGTTATTGGATAGGATCAGGGTTCACCAGTTTAAGGATGCTCAGTTGAGCAAGATCCGAGATAGGGTTTCAAGAGGTGAGGTCAAGGAGACCGTGATTGATTATGAGGGCATTCTGAGAATTAGAGGACGCGTGTGCGTTCCTCGTGTTGGTGATTTGATTCAGTTGATCTTATTTGAGGCTCATAGCTCTCACTATTCCATTCTTCCGGGGGCGACTAAGATGTACCGAGACTTGAGACAGCACTATTGGTGTCTTTGGATGAAGAGAGATATAGTTGACTTTGCGGCTAAGTGTGGAAATTGTCAGCAGGTAAAATATGAGCACCAGTGGCCCGGTGGGGTGCTTCAGAGGATGCCCATTCCCGAGTGGAAGTGGGAAAGGATTGCCATGGATTTTGTCACGGGTCTTCCAAAGACCCTTGGCAAGTTTAACTCTATTTGGGTAATAGTGGATGTAGCGGTTCTATTTTTTCTAATTCGTATTTGCATTTGCCTCATTTAAAAAGGAAAGTGTCCCAAGGAAGTACAGTTGTCAATCGTACCGGGAAAAAGGAAAAATTATACTTCTACGTGAATGGTGCTCTAAATGGACTTATTTTAGAGTTTCCACCTAATTTTTAGGAAATTAGAAAAAACCAGTTCGAAAATGGTTCATTCAAAATGGTTAAATTTTAAAAGAATCATAATCTAACCAAAGTATGAGTAAGGGTTCTGGTGATCCCCCGGCGAAGGTGTTAGGCACCCCGGTATTAAGGATCCGTAAAATAAGGTTGACCTATGGGTTCTAATAGTATGCCTTTGTAAATATAAATTGATTTGTGATAAAAAAAACAGTTTTTGTTTCCTATTTCCGCAAATAGAAATTAGTCATTTATGCAAAATATACCCCGTTTCAAGAAACAAAAATGGTAAAATTTTGCCAAAAATTAAGCGTTTTAGGGTGTCGGACTAGAACACTTAGGCTAATACCCGAAGGTTCTTAGCCTAAGTAGGACTCTACGTAAGTCCACTCAAAAAATAGTTTTGAAAAAAATATTTTTATAGTATAGAAAAATAGTTTTTAAGAAAATAATTTAGGCATACTATTATAGTCCATATAGTATTCTACATATATAGTCCATTTTTTATTCTATCTTTTGCTAAGTTTTAGTCAAATTTTATTTTTTAGTCTAAGTCTAAATAATCATAATTAGTTCCACAAGTTTTGAATATTGGTCCAAATCAGTCCATATGTCATAAGTCCACAGGTTTCATAAATGTTCAAATCAGTCCCAAGTTTCATAAAAATCGGCAGTTTTGGTCCTTTTAATCAAATCAGTCCCAATTTGCATTAATGCCTCAAAATTAGTCTTGACTTTTGTAGTAAACTCATTTTGGCGACTTTAAAAATATGGCAATCCCATAAGGGTTCCAATTGACATAATAATTGCGCAAATAATAATTTAAAGTACATAATTAAAGGAAATAGAGAATTTGGGCCGACCAAGCCCAAAAGAAAAATGTTTATGCAATCAGGTTTGTCTTAATTCCAACGTATGCTCCATTTCGCTCCAAGCTGAGTTGACTCGATCTAGATATGTTAGTGAGCCCTGTTGGAGCCCACCAACAGATTTTAGGTGGACAAGGACATAGAAGGGTATACTCAACATTAGAATACATTAATGGATTAAACTAGTTACAAGAATTAAAAGGCTACAATAACTATGACAATGCCAAAAAATTAATTACAATTTATTGGGCCTCGCCCACTTAATACTTTGTGACGACAAATAATGAAAATGGCCCAGATATGAAATGGGCCCAGAGATAATAGTAATAATAAGCCACACAAGAGACAGGCTCAAATGATAAGCCCATACTGAAAATTTCCTAAGTATTAAGGGGTGATATACATGATATACCACAGGTATACTACTCCATTTTTCTCAAATTTTTCTAAGTGTCAAGCTGTAATATACACTTGATATACACCCAGTATAAGTCTAATGGAGAGAAAACCCATACTGGCATACCCTCCATGTTTACTCGGTATATACCTTACTTAAACACTTCAGTTTCCAGAATCAAAACTAGAATGGATCCTCCGAGAACTTCGTTTTCTAGCCAAGAACTTTACACTACTAATTGGTTCTAAAGCATAGTAAATTTCTGCTAATCAGTGATCTACAACACCCAAAAGGACTGATATATTCACTTATATTCCACTTAAGGACTAAGGACTTAACACTGATGCACATATAGGTCTAGAGGGGTGTCAAGTTACCAAGTTAAGCAAAGCAAAGTATTTGAAAATTGCAAATAACACCGTAGCCACAACAGCAAGTACATAGTCACAAATAGAGGGCAAAGTCATGTCAAACCAAAACCTAAAGAAATAAACAAGGCAAGGCATGAATCCTATGCTAGTTCCCAGTTCTTCTTATTTTAATTTTGAAACAAAAGACAAGTTCTTTACACCTTTTTCTTTAACCTCTATCTTTTCCTCACAGTTTTCAGAAACAAAATCAACAAATGCACATAAGATTCAAGGCACTTAAACTCTTCAAAGGTTAATTAGGTAAGACACAAATCTTTTAGGTTCTCATTTTAAACAAATTCTCGACCTAGACAGTCTCATAACTCACCAACAAGTTCAAGAGGCTCATTTTTATCTTCATGTACTTAGCAGGATTCAGAAATCTTAGGTCACAAGGGTCTCAACTAATCACAAGGATCATTTCAGTATATAGCCAATCTCATAAAGCATTAACAGGATTCTCAAATGATGGTTTATGCTCAGTCTTATTCAGAATATAAACACAGAAGTCCAACACAAAAGTTAGAAATCAAGTAGGGGTCACACTAGGGTACAAAGAGTAGTCAAGACAGGATCAACAAGTTCACAGAGATCAGGAGGGAGCATGAATCTATCCTAGGTGTAGATATACGTCAATTAAAGTCACAGATAATAGGAGGCTCACATGGAACAAATACAAGTTCAAAGAAGCTTTAAATTTTGACCATAAAGGGTCATAATACTACCCTAAGCACAAAACATCACACTTAGTTTGAACAAAGCAAGAAGGAGCAGGAATCACATACATGTATGTCTGTGGAATTCCCAAACAAGTAACAAAGCAGGTATAAGCAAACGAGTGTTCTATTTGTTTTTTAGAGCAACTTTTAGTCTCAGTTTTAGCATGATACTAAGCTCAACAAAGTTCAAATCTTAATCAGACTCATGGCACAATTTCAGAAGGGGAGTTTGTTGCACCGTATTTTTACCAAGGCTAAACAAAGTACAACTTATGGGACTCTGAAATAGTTAATTATGTACAGAGTCGCCACCTAGCATTTAAGGTATACTAGGGTACCTATAAATTATTAATATATGCAGCTTAACATGATCTACGAAAATAAGTGAGATTCTAGGTAAGGGTTCAAATTATTCCGAAGGGAAGGTGTTAGGCATCCTTCAGAATCCACAAATGTAGTTCCCGGCTGGACCAATTTAACTATTCGAGGGATGTGTAAAAAGGCTTGATTATTACTTACAAAAATTAGTAGAATTTAGACTAAAGAATAACTAATATGACTATTCACATAAATAATCGTGCAATATGTATTTTTTACATATGTGATATAATAATTACTTTTTTTTAAAAAAGGTTATGTGCAACTTAGAAACTTGGGTATGTGACAAAGGTATAAAAAGAAAATGGACATGAAATTATTTTGCACTAGAAGTGAGTTAACTAATTTAACTAGTTAAGTATGTACGCCTAATCAATTAATTATGAGAGTACATTCTAAAGCCTAAATATTGAGGCAAATCACCTTATTTTATTCACTTGAGTGTGCTAAGCTATTGAATTAAAACTCTAGCGAAACATGATAACTATAAGAATATTAGCTATAAAAATAATAACTGCCTAAAATTAATTTATCTAAAACACATAAAATTTAAATCACCTAAGCAGATCATAAATAAATACAACCAACCTACACCCTAAAAAGTAAAGTTTCACTATATTTTATGCTTGCATAATTTAAGAATGTAAAAGAAAATATAAACAAAGAATTTAAGAAGCTATTTGAATTTCTTTTGAGTGTCATCTTCAAAAAGTAACTCCGGATACCTGCGTGAGACTTAATAAAAATGTTAGTAAGAAAATAAATAACTATCGGATGAATTAAAGAAATAATGAATAAACTTAAAATAAAAAACCCGTCTTTGTACATGGAAGGCCTTGGAAATCGACGGAAATTTCTTCATCGGCCATTTAAATGCTAAAGTAATAAGGTGAGTTTGGTACCAATTTTAATTGCAGTCACGAGGACCATACATACAGTGATCAATACACCGGACAAGTAGCATAGTAGATTATTAGTGAGATTTTTACGTAGAAACTATTCAAAAATAGGACTATTTGTTTAATGAGACTATGGACAGTGGGACCAAAGAGGATAAAAATTATTCCTTAATTACAGGCAATCTTCACCAGGAAATCATCCTTCATTTTAGCCTGAATGAAGGGCACTACAATATAACTATCTTCACAAAAAACAAAACAAAAATTTAAACCCCACCTGAGTTTTTTTTTTTGCAAAATCTTTAAAGTCAGATCCAGATAAGCTTAAGATGAATGCTACAAACAGAAATGATTAAATAAAACACAAGAGGAAGAAAAAGAAAATGTCTCAAATTTTGTATTTTGCAAGAAAGAAACTAATGCAGCTCTAGTGAAAAAAAAAGGAATAAACAGTGAGGGGGGAGCGAAGTGGGTAAAGAAGAGGAAAATGGTGGCGTCGTGGTTGTAGGGTTGTTTCGCGGGTGGCGTTGTTGGAGAGAGGGGAGGATGAAGTGGTGGGGCAGCGATGGTCGTTCTTGGTTCGCCAGTGGTGGTGCTGGTCAGTGACGGCGAAGAGCAAAGGGAAAAATGGGGGAAGGGCGGCGTGGTAGTGTGGCGGCTGTTGGAGGAATAAGGTGAAAGAGAAAATGTTTAGGGTTCTTGTTAGGAGAGAAGAAGAGCAAAAATCTGAGGTTCTTTTTGTGCTTGTGTGTGTATGTGTAAATATATGTAGAACATGAATACCCCTCCTTTTCTTATAATGCAAAATGGCCCCTTATTTTGTCCAAAGAATAGAAGATTGCACCCTTTTGTCTCCTCAATGCTTACCTTAATCCCTTTTTTAAAAAAATGATGAAACCTTGACTTGATCGGATTTTACTCTGCGTTTAAAAATTAATTACTCCGATTTTTTATGCATTGTCAGGCTGCACTAAAAATATAATTAATTAATACATGTATAAATAATAGCGTAAGTATAAAATATAAATATTAATGTGCAAGATATAAAAAATGTATTGCTATAAAATTAAGAAACAATTATTAATTACACGAAAATGGTAGTATTGCGCTATACATGTGAAAAATAATGATTCTTAAAAAATGACAATAAATTGATAAAATTTCCAAAATAAGGACAATCATCAATAAATTATATAAAAAATGTAAAAATGTGTAAAAATGTATTTCGTGCTCTTTAACGAATCAGGGCCCCCAAAACGTTAATTTTAAGCACGTCGAGCCAAAATTAGGTGTCAACAACTTGTCCCTCTTCGACCGGAGACGATGAAAGAGTTTTCGGACGAAGACGTTGACATGTATCCTATTTTGGCTCGACAAAGAATTGTTAAAAGGATATGTACGGGGAAAGAGGACAGACGTTGGTAGAGCTTTGGCAATACTCTCAGTCTGTAGGTAGGGTTGCAATGAAAAGAAAATGATAAAACGGGAAGGATTATTCAGGGCCGGAAAAATGTTCGCATACCCACGTCATCGCTTCCAAAATTGCCCCAATATCGAGCTACGAGATACTGGGAGGGTGCAAGATTGCATACTTGCTGGGGAAAGAATGATTCTCATCCCGATGTGACCAAACTCTGCATAGAGGTTACTACATATCTCGCCAATCACGAGAATCAGGTCAATGTAGTTCGAAAGGTGATAACTAATGGATGTTGTGGCAAATTTTGATCGTCCAATCAAAATTTTGCCCCAGTGTTGTTAGAATGGTCCTAGCAAGTGTAGGATGAAGAACGGTCGTGTTATGTAACGCCCTTTTTTTTTCTTTTTTTTTTTAAAGCCGGCATGATGCAATGCGTTTGAAGGGTATCTGAAAGTGATAATGCAATGCATGTGCAGTATGTATACGCAGGGCATTTAAAACAAACAAATGCAGGTACGGTGCAATGCGTCTGCGAGCATACGCAGGGGCATTTGAAAACAATAAAACAATGCAGGTGCAGTGCAATGCGGCTGCGAGCATACGCAGGGGCATTAAGAAAATAATAATAAAACAAGGCAGATGCGGTGCAATGTCTTATGCAGAAATTTTCAAAGGGCGTGCGTGGCCCGTGCAACATATAAAAGGCGGTGCTCAGCCTTATACAGAAATTACAAAAGGGCGGTGCCCAGCCTTATGCAGAAAATTGAAAGGGCGGTGCGCAGCCCAGGCAACATATGAAAGGCGGTGCTCAGCCTTATGCAGATATTACAAAGGGCGGTGCATGGCCCGTGTAACATATGAAAGGCGGTGCTCATCCTTATGCAGAAATTTAAATGGGCGGTGCGCAGCCCATGCAACATGAAAGGCGGTGCTCAGCCTTATGCAGAAATTACAAAGGGCGGTGCATGGCCCATGTAACATATGAAAGGCGGTGCTCAGCCTTATGCAGAAATTTAAATGGGCGGTGCGCAGCCCATGCAACATGAAAGGCGGTGCTCAGCCTTATGCAGAAATTACAAAGGGCGGTGCATGGCCCATGTAACATATGAAAGGCGGTGAGCAACCTTATGCAGAAATTTAAATGGGCGGTGCGCAGCCCATACAACATGAAAGGCGGTGCTCAGCCTTATGCAGAAATTATAAAGGGCGGTGCATGGCCCATGTAACATATGAAAGCGATGCGAAGGGCGGTGCGCAGCCCGTGCATCATATGAAAGGCGGTGCTCAGCCTTATGCAGAAATTACAAAGGGCGGTGCATGGCCCATGTAATATATGAAAGCGATGCAAAGGGCGGTGCGCAGCCCATGCATCATATGAAAGGCGGTGCACAGCCTTATGCAGAAATTTAAAAGGGCGGTGCATGGCCCAGGCAGTAATAAAAGGCGGTGGGCAATGCAGGTGCAATGCAATGCGGCTGCGAGCATACGCAGAGGCATTTGAAAATAATAAAGCAATGCTGGTGTGGAGGGTAACGCCTTTGCTTCGGTGCGAATGAAGTGCAGAAGGTAAGGTCCTTGGGCCATGAAATGGTGCCTTTAGGCGATGAGAATGATGCCTTTAGACTATGACGCCCTCGATGTCCTGTTGTGGGGCTGGACGAGCCAATGCAGTGTCCTACTGTGTGGCCGGATGAGCCCGTGCCTTTTCTCTCAAAATGTGCCATTGGTGGAATTTTTGAGGGCCCCCTCAAAAATTTTGTCCCAGTTTAAACAAACAAAAATTCGCATACTTCCAGCGGAAAGTGATGTGCACTTGCTTTTTTTTATTTTTTTTTTATTTTAAGCTACTCAAAAATGTTCTCCCAATTTCATGCTTCAGCGAAGAAATACGAGGATCTTTCATGGTAAGACCAGATGTCGATACCTCGTAGAGTTAGTAACAACACAACAACATTGAACTATATTTACTGTGCAACGATAAAAAACAAAATTAAGAAAAAAAAAATAATAACAAAATCACGAAAGCAAAATCCAGCATTTTTTTTTTTTTTTAATAATAACAATGATTGATATAACATGCCCCGACTTCAGTTGGTACCAACAATTAGTATTGTGCATAAGAATTCACCATTATTTATCGTCCAACAAACCAAGATCGACTTATTGGTAATTCCTATAGCTTCAAGTGGTACCTCAGACATACCTAAAGATCGATAAGATTGGTTCATTTTGCTTCAAACAAGGATTATGAACTATACCTATCCTCATGTTTCAAGTGCCCTCACCAGAAAGAAAGTCACTTTTCACACATATTCAGTATTTTTGAACTTTGAGACATCTAGAGAAGTACACTCAAACTCAGAAAGATGTTCAATGCTTGCAATTGTAATACCATAAGCTTGGCCGTCATGTAAGTATCCACTAATGAGAGAAACCTTAGCATAGAATCACGTAGGGCTTGTTATGGTGTTGTAATGTAGGCTTGGGAAAAGGGTAGGATATTATTTGGGTAGGAGTGACTAATCCTTCCCTAAGCGTTGCACTATGTCTGTGCTTAGTATTTGTGTGCTCTGACGCTGATCTACTTTGTTTTATTGTCCCTTTCTTTTGTACTTGTGCGACCTCTTTTGCAAGTTAAAGCCTTTTTTTTTTTTTTTTTTTTTTTTTTTTGGAGTTTAGGGTTGCATGCCCGAGACTCTGTGGGGATTAAGAGAATTGACCTGGGTTGTATGCCCAAGGTCTTGATACTAATTCCGGATTGTATGCCTGAGTGTGAAAAATAAAAAGGAATAACGGGTTGTATGTCCGAGATCCCGAATGACTGAGGTTTTTTTTTTTTTTTTTTTTGTGGGCTCCTTCTTGCTTCGGAGGTCGTTCTTAGCCTTTGTTTTTCTGGGACGGTCGAATTTTTTTTTTTTTTTTTTTTTTTTTTTTGGAAACTTCAGCTCCGATCTCTATTCGCAGTTGCATTTTTTTAGTACGCTCAGGGAGGTTGGCCAAGAGAGAGATAGTGCATGTAAGCACTCAGAAATGATATAGGCTTATGATGTGGTGGTCAAAGAAAAGGCTTTTAGGCTCAAAGGGGGAATGCTAGGGATAATGTCATTTGGTAGGCTAGAAAGGCTCAAACGGATCAAAGAATGCCTACGATCCTTTTCTATGCTGAGTGTTACTCATAATTTCGCCTCAACAGACATTCAGGCCAAGTTCTAGATCACAATGCAATGCAATTGAACGCTATCTAAAGCTCACCACACAATGCACACGAAACAATGAGGTTGGTTTTGTTCTTGTCTCACAAGCATGCAAGAGAATTTTTCAAGTGTCACTTAAAGTGTGAATGAGAGGTACCAAAAGAATCTATAGTTTACCACGAAGTCAGTCCTCTCCATCATATTGATTGTTACTTGTTTCTTTCCTATGCACATTCCTAACTGTGTTGGTACCAACCAAGTCAAAGATATGAATCTAAAAAATATTTTTGTATTTTTTGAATAAGGGTACCGAACTCAAAAAGGGTTGCCTACGTATCTCATCTTTGATGAGAATCAGGTGCGCGTAGTTCGTTCAGATAGGATAGAAAGAAAAAAAATATTTTTGTGATTTTTAAAAATAAAGAATTTTTTTTTGATTTTGTTTTTAATAATGAATAATGAATAATGAATACCGAACCCAAAAGGGCTGCCTACGTATCTCATCTTTGATGAGAATCAGGTGCGCGTAGTTCGTGCAAATAGGATAGAAGAAATAAAATATTTTTGTGATTTTTCAAAATAAAGGATTTTTTTTTTTGTGATTTTTGAATAATGAATACCGAACCCAAAAGGGCTGCCTACGTATCTCATCAAAGAAGAGAATCAGGTGTGCGTAGTTCTTGCAAATAGGATATAAAATGCATGATTGAAGAGAAAAAAAAAACATTTTCCAAAATGCAGGGTTCAACACAAGTCAACTAAAAATAGTTAGATAAAGTGCTAAAGTAGTGCAAATCAAATAACACAATATTTATTTAAAAACAAAATATTTAACAAATAAAGAGTATGTGAAAAATGAAAAGAATGTTCGAAATAAAGGATAAAATTCAACCTAGCTAAAAACAACTGCAAAATGGAATGTACAGTAACCTAGGAATTCTAAGAGTTGGTTTTCCTATGACACAAGGCTCCCCCAAGCGGACAACTTGGGAGTGGAAAGTCCGTGGCCGTCGACTGCACCGCCGATCGACTAAATCCACAAGATCGATCCAACTAAAAGGGTAATTTAGTAGTGCACGGCCGCGAACCGCGAAACCTCTTTAAGTGTGTGAATTTATGTGAATTTTCCAGGAGAGGAGGAAATATGAACGGAATGCCATTTTATATAAACCGATAACACATATGAATATTAATATAAAACCACAAAAAGATAGCAATTAAAGAGAAACAGTAAAAGCAAGATGCATAATTTACAATAAAATAAAATAAAATGAGTATGGTAAATAAAACTTGTTAGTAAAAAAAAAAGGCAATAATACAGTGTATGAAATTAAAAGCAGATATGTACGCAAACAAATAAGGGAACAAGGGGAAGGATATACATGACGAATAAATACAGGCAAGTAAAATAATAAACAAAAACTCAAATAAAGATAACATACCTCGAATAACAAATTGAGTCCATATGGTTAGAACCTAACAATCCCCAGCAGAGTCGCCATGTTGTTGCACCGTATTTTTACCAAGGCTAAACAAAGTACAACTTATGGGACTCTGAAATAGTTAATTATGTACAGAGTCGCCACTTAGCATTTAAGGTATACTAGGGTACCTATAAATTATTAATATATGCAGCTTAACATGATCTACGAAAATAAGTGAGATTCTAGGTAAGGGTTCAAATTATTCCGAAGGGAAGGTGTTAGGCATCCTTCAGAATCCACAAATGTGGTTCCCGGCTGGACCAATTTAACTATTCGAGGGATGTGTAAAAAGGCTTGATTATTACTTACAAAAATTAGTAGAATTTAGACTAAAGAATAACTAATATGACTATTCACATAAATAATCGTGCAATATGTATTTTTTACATATGTGATATAATAATTACTTTTTTTTAAAAAAGGTTATGTGCAACTTAGAAACTTGGGTATGTGACAAAGGTATAAAAAGAAAATGGACATGAAATTATTTTGCACTAGAAGTGAGTTAACTAATTTAACTAGTTAAGTATGTACGCCTAATCAATTAATTATGAGAGTACATTCTAAAGCCTAAATATTGAGGCAAATCACCTTATTTTATTCACTTGAGTGTGCTAAGCTATTGAATTAAAACTCTAGCGAAACATGATAACTATAAGAATATTAGCTATAAAAATAATAACTGCCTAAAATTAATTTATCTAAAACACATAAAATTTAAATCACCTAAGCAGATCATAAATAAATACAACCAACCTACACCCTAAAAAGTAAAGTTTCACTATATTTTATGCTTGCATAATTTAAGAATGTAAAAGAAAATATAAACAAAGAATTTAAGAAGCTATTTGAACTTCTTTTGAGTGTCATCTTCAAAAAGTAACTCCGGATACCTGCGTGAGACTTAATAAAAATGTTAGTAAGAAAATAAATAACTATCGGATGAATTAAAGAAATAATGAATAAACTTAAAATAAAAAACCCGTCTTTGTACATGGAAGGCCTTGGAAATCGACGGAAATTTCTTCATCGGCCATTTAAATGCTAAAGTAATAAGGTGAGTTTGGTACCAATTTTAATTGCAGTCACGAGGACCATACATACAGTGATCAATACACCGGACAAGTAGCATAGTAGATTATTAGTGAGATTTTTACGTAGAAACTATTCAAAAATAGGACTATTTGTTTAATGAGACTATGGACAGTGGGACCAAAGAGGATAAAAATTATTCCTTAATTACAGGCAATCTTCACCAGGAAATCATCCTTCATTTTAGCCTGAATGAAGGGCACTACAATATAACTATCTTCACAAAAAACAAAACAAAAATTTAAACCCCACCTGAGTTTTTTTTTTGCAAAATCTTTAAAGTCAGATCCAGATAAGCTTAAGATGAATGCTACAAACAGAAATGATTAAATAAAACACAAGAGGAAGAAAAAGAAAATGGCTCAAATTTTGTATTTTGCAAGAAAGAAACTAATGCAGCTCTAGTGAAAAAAAAAGGAATAAACAGTGAGGGGGGAGCGAAGTGGGTAAAGAAGAGGAAAATGGTGGCGTCGTGGTTGTAGGGTTGTTTCGCGGGTGGCGTTGTTGGAGAGAGGGGAGGATGAAGTGGTGGGGCAGCGATGGTCGTTCTTGGTTCGCCAGTGGTGGTGCTGGTCAGTGACGGCGAAGAGCAAAGGGAAAAATGGGGGAAGGGCGGCGTGGTAGTGTGGCGGCTGTTGGAGGAATAAGGTGAAAGAGAAAATGTTTAGGGTTCTTGTTAGGAGAGAAGAAGAGCAAAAATCTGAGGTTCTTTTTGTGCTTGTGTGTGTATGTGTAAATATATGTAGAACATGAATACCCCTCCTTTTCTTATAATGCAAAATGGCCCCTTATTTTGTCCAAAGAATAGAAGATTGCACCCTTTTGTCTCCTCAATGCTTACCTTAATCCCTTTTTTAAAAAAATGATGAAACCTTGACTTGATCGGATTTTACTCTGCGTTTAAAAATTAATTACTCCGATATTTTATGCATTGTCAGGCTGCACTAAAAATATAATTAATTAATACATGTATAAATAATAGCGTAAGTATAAAATATAAATATTAATGTGCAAGATATAAAAAATGTATTGCTATAAAATTAAGAAACAATTATTAATTACACGAAAATGGTAGTATTGCGCTATACATGTGAAAAATAATGATTCTTAAAAAATGACAATAAATTGATAAAATTTCCAAAATAAGGACAATCATCAATAAATTATATAAAAAATGTAAAAATGTGTAAAAATGTATTTCGTGCTCTTTAACGAATCAGGGCCCCCAAAACGTTAATTTTAAGCACGTCGAGCCAAAATTAGGTGTCAACAGAGTTTAGCCAAGGATCAAGTCTCAAAGATATCAAGCACTTAGTCTCAGTTTTAGCATGATACTAAGTTTAACAAAGTTCAAATCTCAATCAGACTCATAGCACTGTTTTGGAAAGGAAGTTTTAATCAGAGATCAAGTTCCAAGACTCAAACACATAGAGGGAAGGAACAAGGAACTGAGCTACTACTAAGTTCTGTTTTTTTTTTTTTTTTTTTTTTTACTTTCCAGGTTTAGTTTAACCCCTTTTATACTCCTTATTCAACAACAAGAATATGTAAACCCTGCCCATTTAGCACTTCAAAATCCAAACTAGAATTATAACAGCTTCCATGATAGTCTAGGTAATAACAAAAGAAAATGGGGCTTATTGTCACAAAATGAGATGCACACACAATAGTTTAAGCAAAATACCTCCTTCTTTCCCTTTTTAAAGAGATTCTAGGCAAACATTAGCAGTACACACAGGTTCAAAAGTAAGTTTTAAGATTTCAAAAGATTCAACTAATAATGAGGCTTCAGAATCTTGAGTTAACCCCCTTTTTTTAGAGATGTTAAACTATTAAAGGTAATTCAAAACCAAAAAAAATAATGGAAAAGGATCAAATTTATCTCCTAAAAACTTGGGCTTAGTAGATTTCTAGAGAAAAGGTTCAAACTCTTTTTATAATGAAGCTAATTTGAAGCCATGTCTAGAACCAAAACCATATCAGACAAGTGAACTAGCAGATAACATTGATCCATTATTATCAAGTAAGACCATCTTCACAACATAAGGAACATAAATCACAAGAACAAGACTAAATACCTAAAATTTTGATGAAAACAGTACCATATAACAAAGTTGGAAACTCCAACAACCTAATACAGCAAGACTAAATTCCAAACACCATCCATTATATCCCATTTAGTTCCAAAGTTCCAGAAAGAAAAAACAACAAAACCTCAACATGATCCAGAAAACAAATTCAATCACATTATTGCAATTCAAACGTCATCAACATTATATTATCAACTAAACATAGGCAGAAATATATCCAAATTAGTGAAATAAAGCTTGAAACACAAATTTAAACAACAATGCAACTATTTAAATTCATGTAAAGACTGAAACTGAAATAAGAGTAGTATAGGAGTACTACCTCTTTCAAAGGCAACCCAAAGAACAAATGGGGAGATTGAATCAAGCCTTCAACAACAAACACTCAAAAACCTTTTGCAAGCCCTTTCTTCTCGATTTTCAAGATATAATATACTATTTTCGAGTAATATCTTATTAATTATAGTAGTATATATATATATATATATATATATATATATATAGTATATGTTTTGGGTAAACTATCCAAAGATTGAAACCCTAGCAGTATAGTATTCCTTGCGGCCTCTCCAAAAAAAAAAAGAATCCACCTTTTCTACTCCTATTTTCTATTTATATCATGTAAATCATCTTAGGGTAAGAAAAAATGGAAGATTCTAGGTTTTTCACCAGATTTCCCTCCTAAATCCCTCACTCGTCCACAGATTCAATTTCAAACGAATAATGATAAAAATTATACAGCATATTGTACTAAATCGTACTAAAATCCCTAATATTTCTCAGATTGTACAAGGAATAACTAAACGAAATCAGATTGTACATACCAGGTGGCAAAGAGTATGCCAACACACACAAAACAACAAAATCAGACCAACAAACAAATAAATAGGACCGTTAAAAACCTTATCCAGGCATACATGTAGCCAAACAATATCTTAGCCATCGAGTAAATCACCACACACCCTTTTTGTGGTGGTGTGGTGGCACAAGGTGGCTAAAGTCTTAAAGGCTCGCCCATGGCATCCCACACCACAAAAGGGTGGGGAAATACCCGTTATAGGCTAAAAATGGTGGGAATGTGGCGGAGGGGCGATGGCTGGTGGTGGAAAACCCTAGCACCGCCATTAGAATCTCTTAAAGAGAGAGAAATGAAATTAGGGTAGAAAGGGGTAAAAATGACGCGTAATTGATTGGGGGGGGGGGGGTAAGTATATTAATTAGTCCCTCCCTTTAATGAAATATAACACAACTTTAAAAATATAACACATAATTTAAGTTAATTAGCTTAAAATGCCCTCGTAAAATAACATTTTGACGAAATAAAAATCATAATACGTCGTTTTAAAATATGAGCTTCGAAACAAGCCCAATATTGATATACTTTTGAGAAATATTTAAAAATGGAAACAAATGCAGTAAAAAATGAGTGGTAGTTTACACGTCGTCTTCAATTAACAATTTTCTCGAGTCGGATGAAGCGGGATATGTATCTTCTTTTCAAATTACATTTGTGACAGTAAATAACTCGTAATTTCTTGTAATTGTTAATTTTTATGAAAATAATAATTAAACGTCAATCTTTTCAATTTGCTCGGGATTTTTAAATTGTTAATTTTAAAGGTGCATCCTTGCTCCATCTTTGACTCGAAATTTTGAGAATTAAAATATGCGTCTTACGCGGTGAAAATTAGGTGTCAACAGTGGATCGGTTGACTAAGTCCGCTCATTTTTTTCCCGTTCAGGTTTCCTATAATGCGAAGAAGTTAGCTAAGATGTAAATTCGGGATATTGTGAGATTACATGGGTCCATATTTCTGTTGTATCTGATCAGGGTATTATCTTTACCTTCCAATTTTAGAGGGCATTTCATGAGGAGTTGGGTACTCGATTAGATCTTAGTATAGCTTTCCATCCCCAGATCGATGGCCAGTCCGAGCGGACCACTCAGGTGCTCGAGGACATGTTGAGAGCATGTGCTATTGATTTCGGTGGTCATTGGGATCAACACTTGCCCTTGGTAGAGTTTGCGTATAATAACAGTTATCATTCGAGTATTGGCATGGCTCCTTTTGAGGCCTTATATGGTAGGAGATGTAGATCTCCGATTCTAGGATTTGAATTGATGTCCTCTCATTGATTCCTCCTAAATTAGGTTTACGACGAAACCTAGAAATCGATCACTGATCCAATTTGAATACCTCTGCAGGATAGACCTCAACAGAAAACTGAAGAGTAACGGTAGCAAGTGATTGAGTTCAGTAGTTCCTCATATAAAATTATTGACTCTAGAGATATAGTAATATGGAGAAGACAAAATTGATTTTTTAAATGAGTCATTTTTCGTGGGTGAAAATATTTTAGAAAATACTTCTTTTTTTCTGCTTAAAATTATTACAGGTCCCAATTGATTCAACAATTAGATTATTGGAGTTATCAGGTTATTATTTTAGGATTTACTTTTTTAACCATAGGAATCCTTTCGGGAGCGGTATGGGCTAATGAAGTGTGGGGGTCGTATTTGAATTGGGACCCAAAAGAAACTTGGGCGTTTATTACTTGGATTGTATTTGCAATTTATTTATATACTCGAACAAATAGAAATTTGCGGGGTGCAAATTCTGCAATTGTAGCGTCTATAGGCTTTCTTATAATTTGGATATGCTATTTGGGGTGAATCTATTAGGAATAGGGTTACATAGTTATGGTTCTTTTCCATCAACATTTAATTGAATTCAAGACAAGTTATTCCAAATACAAGAGCGGGGCGGCGCATTGTATGAACCAGCGTGCGGACTGTGTGAATCAAATATTGCATTGATGATTCACACGGTTTTCTACCATATGTAGTTCAATTTCATTGTTTTTACTTAACTTAAGAGTTAAGAGAATAAAAAGGTCTTCTTTTGCCGAGGGAGCAGCCCCATTTGTCACCTTGAATTGGTCAAAATATGCGGACTTTCTTACTTTTCGTGGAGGATAGTTGGTTTGATGGGTTTGAGGCTACACCTTGGAGCACGGACCTATTGATAGAGTCATTTGATAGGGTGAGAGTTATTCAGGCCAAGCTATTGGCAGCTCAGAGTTGGCAAAAGATGTAAGCAGACCGGAAGGTATGGATTTGAAGTTTGCTATTGGTGATCAGGTTCTACTGAAGGTTTCACCCATGAAGAGTGTTATGAGGTTGGGTAAGTTGAGCCCCAGGCACATTGGTTCGTTTGAGGTGGTGGATTGTATCGGTGATGTAGCTTATGAGTTAGCATTGCCACCAGGTTTGGCGGGAGTTCATCCAGTCTTTCATGTTTCGATGCTAAAGAAGTACCATGCCGACGGTACCTAAACTTTCTGTTGGGATTCTATATTACTTGATGAGAATTTGACTTATGAGGAGGAGTCTATCGCAATCTTGGATAGGCAGGTTCGGAAGTTGAGGTCAAAGGAAATTGCTTGCAATGGAAGCACCGTCCTGTGGAAGAGACTACTTGGGAGACCAAGTCTGACATGCATAGCTGATATCCCCAGTTGTTCACTTATTCAGGTATTTCCCTACTTTCCTTCTTTTCTTCTCTCGAGGACGAGCGACGGTTCAATTGGTATCTGATGTAACGACCCATTTAGTCGTTATAGTCTTTTAGGTAGCTCACTTTTGACTCGAGGGAACCGCTGACACGCTTCCTGAGGTGTCTAGATTGAATTCGGGCATCTTTGTGAAAATATAGGCTTAAAGTGAAAAATAGTTGACCCAAAGTTGGCTTTTGAACAAACGAACCTTTGTCGGAATTCCGTCAATTTCGAGAGGTCCGGATGGTCGTTTAGAACTCGTGTGTGTATTTGGTTCGGTTCCCAATGCACTTGGATGCATTTCGAGACATGGGTTGGGAATTTGGGATTAAGGCATCGAGGGTTGAATTGGTCAACGAGACCTCCGTTGGGAATTTCGAGGCCACGAGCGCGTTCATAGTATATTTTTATGTGGGTCTATGTATATGGCATGTGAGCAGATGGCCTCGGGAACTAGACGAAAAATCGAATCGAATTACGAAATTTGGGAAGTTTTCAGGTGTTTGGTGCTCGCTTTGGCGGCAGCAGCGGTACCATTGTGGCAATAACCCTGTCGCTGAAGCGGTCTAAGCGTTTAGGCTTGACCGCTGCAGTCAGGTGATCGCTAGGGCGGCGCAGCTGGGGCGGTCCCAGTATCGCTAAAGCCGGTGACGGGTAGTTAGTGACATTAATAAAGTATTAAAAGCCCTTAGACCCTCATTATGTCCCATTTCGATATTTGAGCTTGAAGAAACTGTTCTTAGGGATATTTGGAGGAGAATCTTGGAGGTAAATCTTGACCATTTGTTCATTCTTCCTTTAATCTATTATCATGTTAGATTCCCCTTTTCCCTTAATAAACCCATGGTGATGGGAGTTCAAAGAGGGTTTTGGAAGAACATTGTCCCTAGGATTATTAATGATAAATTGGTGATGTTTATGTTAGATATTGACTAATATAAGCTTATTAAGCATATATCTTCCACTTTTAGCGTTGAATTTCGGAATTGGAGATTTAGGGTTTATACCCAATTTGGGGGGTTTGCTTGAAATCAGAAATTAGGTTAATCCTTGAGTTAAATCAATAATTAGTGGTTGGGTTATGATTACCTAGTACGGAATTTGGTATTTTGTCCCCGAATTTTCCGTTTTACCCCTGTGGGCTCGTTTTTCCAATTTCTAGGGTTAGAATTGACCTAATTGATATAGTAGAAATATTAGTATCATTCTTCATGATTTCTAATATAGAATTCTATTATGCTTAGAGTACTTTGGTTCTGAGGTTCAGCGGAAGGGCAAGGCAAAAGAGTGAGTTGTTGGTGTTGCGGTTCGCCAGTCCAGGTAGGTTATGGCTTACCTTTGGTGAGACTTCGTATAGCAAAGCACATATTTAGATTATAATGTCGGAGACAGCATGTGAACTTTCGGGTATGAAGTTGGGTTGGATATTGCCTTAGGTTGGGCCCTGATGTGTGTTGGGACTAGCCACCCCGTTATGTGTACCTTAATTTTTATATTGTGCTGGCTTGATGCCATGAGTAGTTGGTAGATATTGAATTATGTGTTATCGTCTTGATTGGGATAGAATTGACATACCCGTTGTTGGTCTTTGTACTTGAATATGTTGTTGGCGTACCCACTATTGGTACATGTGATATTGATATATTATTGGCATACCATTGTTGGTATTGTGATATGATACATTGCTGGCGTACCCCATTATTGGTACTTGTGATATTGAACCTGATTGTTGATGATTGATATACGCATTGCACGCATTCTCTCACATTCATGATGCATGGCCGATACCCGGTGATGATCAGGTATCGTTGAGTGAGTAAACTTATTTTGATAAACTCATTTACTTGAGTGATTGTGAAAAGGCCGATGTCCGAAGATCAATTCGAGAATCGTTGATTGTATGAAACTGATATTTGATAACTCTTTTACTTGAGTGATTGTGAGAAGGCCGATGTTCGAAGATCAATTCTAGAATTGTTGATTGTATGAAACTGATATTTGATAGACTCTTTTACTTGAATGATTGTGAGATGGCCGATGACCGATGATCTATTCCGGCATCATTGTTGCATGGCCGATTCCGATGATATTTTTGGAATCGTTGTTAGTGCATGGACTCCGCGGGTCCCCCAGGGTGGTGCCGGTGAGAACCCCCAGTGGGCAAAGATCCGGGGTCCCGTCTGCCTGTTGGGCAAAGATCCGCGACGGGTGGCACTTAGACTTCGCAAGTCACGTTGGGTTGTGCTACCGTGACGTCGATATTTTCGTCCGGAGTACATGTGTACACCTCATTTGCATGGCACGGCATTCCATTCATACCATTATTACACTGCATTGCATTACGACTTGATTAAGATGCTTGATGATTGGATTGTGATGATTAGATTGGATCGGATATATTCAGACTTGACATATTTGGGTTTAGTTACTTTACATAGGCGATGATGGATACTCGGTTGTAATTATATTGCCTTATGCTTGGTCGGTTTATTTGCTTATCTGCTTTATTATCTGAATTGTGTTAACTATGCTTAGTCGGCCGATGATGCCTACCAGTACTGTTATTTGTACTGACCTACACTTGCTGTATTCTTTTATGAATGCAGAGTAACAGGTTGGATCCACTTTAGTGACCCGTGGCTGATTGACGCTTCAGCTTTCTCTTGAATTCCCAGGGTGAGCATGGCATCCGCTTACCTTGAAGACCTTCCTATCATATGTCCTATTTTTATTTCAAAAACATAAACATTTATTATTAGTGTTCCAGATTGTATTATTCTCCTTAGATGCTCTTATATTATTCAGACTAGACCCTGGGGGTGTTTATTGCCTTCCGCACTTTCTATTACTTATTTATAGATATATCATGAGACTTACGTATTTGTTCTATTCCGCTGTTTAAATTCATTCTTTCGTGTATTTATTCATTATTGGGTTGAGGGTTCGCTTACCGAGGTGGGAAGGTAAGTGCCCGCACGGCCTAAGCAAAATGGGTCGTGACAGCTGCACTCGAAAGGTACACAATTCGTTGTTCTTGCCCCGTTATTCTTTTCTAACAGCCAACAAAACAGTGTTTTTTTAAATCCACAAAATTCTAAGTGATCAAGATATCATCATTGTAACAATCTAATTATGTGCTAGTTGTTTGCGACGCTAAATTTGAATTGTTACTATGTATCACTTATAATTGTTCATTGATCAATTCCATATTTAAAGGGTTTACTCATGTTCAGCACTTTACTAATGTATGTAAATGTGTTTTGTCATTTTAAACACTATTCATAACATGATAGTGGACAAAAATATTTCCCCGTCTTGTTCAAATGATTGTATATATGGTTTCACTTTGTTAAATCAGCTTCTTTCCTTTTCATTGGAGAAGTTCTAGAGATGGAAGTATTAGGAAGAACGTTTATAATCAATAAACCAGATGCGCTATTGAGTATATACATACGGAGCAAAATTGGGTAACAAATAAGTTGGGGCAACATGGCTATACTCGAATGTCGTTCAACTTCAATTTTTTTGCAAAACCGCCTACTTTTGTCAAAGCAGTCCTCCAGGAGGAAAAATTAGCTATAGATGACCTTTTAGTTGTGAAGTTAGTATAGGTGACTCATGGAGACCACTTGAAAGCAAAACTCAATTAAATTTGGGATTAAGAAAATTGGGGTCCAAAATGTATTTTTTCAAATTTCTTAATCTTTTACAAAATATAAAAAGACCCCAACTTAATCCAAAAAACCCACCAACCCCCTTCTCCTCCTCCTACCCCCCCCCCCCTCCCCACAATTTTTTTTTGACAAAGTTTTGAATTTTTTATTTACTCTTTCATCAGCCCCCCCCCCCCCCCAAAAAAAAAATTGAATTTTTTTTAATTTATTTTATTTTCTTTTTCACCAGCCGTCAACTTCTCCCCCTCCCACCCCTCCCCCCCCCCCCCCCCCAACAATTTTTTTTTTTAAAAAAAGTTTTGATTTTCTTTATTTATTTTTACATACCCCTCCTCCTCCTCCCAACCCTCCCCCTCCCCCCGCCCCAAAAAAAAAATTAAAAATTTTTAACCAGCCCTCACACCTCCTCCTCCCATCCCTTCCCCCCTATTTTTTTTTTTAAATTGATTTTCTTTATTTGTTTTTTCACCCCTCCTCCTCCTCCTCCCAACCCTCCCCCCGCCTCCCCCCCCCCCCCCTCCTCCGGATTTTTTTTTTAATTTTGATTTTTTTATCAGCCCCCACTCCTCCTCCCCCCCCCCCAATTTTTTAAATAAAGATTTTATTTTCTTTTAAAAAAATTGATTTTTTTACCAGCCCCCACTCCTCTTCCTCGCCCCCATTGTTTTAAAAAAAAAAATGATTTTCTTTATTTGTTTTTTCACCCCCGCCCCTCCTCCTCCTCCCCCACCCCCTCCCCCAAAAAAAAAAATTTAAAAATTTTTGAAAAGTTTTTCTTTTTGTTTTTTTGCACCCCCACCCTTCCGGAAAAAAAAATTGTTTTGAAAAAAAAAGGTTTTGAAAAAAATTGTTTTATTGCACCACTCCCCCCCCCCCCCCCCCCCCCCCCACACACACACACACACAAAATGATTTTTCTTGAAAAGAAGTTTTGATTTTTTTTTTTTGGTTTCTTACTTCCCCCACCCACCCAAAAAAAATTAATTTTGTTTTAAAAAACAATTGAAAAGTTTTTATTTTTGATTTTTTGCAACCCACCCCCAACTCCAAAAAAACAAAATCTTGAATTTTTTTTTATTTGGGTTTAGGAAAAGTTTGGATAAAATCCAGGTTGTTGTTGTTATGTGTTTGTAGTGAAATAGATGGTTTTTCTGCTGTTTTCCTGGTATGATTCAGGGTTTAGGAAAATATATCTAATAGATAGTTTTTTTATTCTTGTCCTGGTATTTATCTAGTTCTATTTGTAGAAGATAACCAACAGATTTGTAGTTGTTGCAATAAATTCTACACTTTTTGCAACATTTAGACAATCTGTTGTAACGACTCACTAATCTGTTGGACATAGATTCAGTTATTTGCTTCTGTTTGTAGAAGATATCCAACAAATTTTTAGTTGCTGCAACAAGTTCTACGCTTGTTGTAACAAATAGACAATCTGTTGCAACAACTACAAATCTGTTGGACATAGCTTCAGTTATTTGCTTCTGTTTGTAGAAGATATCCAACAAATTTTTAGTTGTTGCAACAAGTTTTACACTTGTTGTAACAAGTAGACAATCTGTTGCAACAACTACAAATTCGTTGGACATAGCTTCAGATTTTGGGTTCTGTTTGTAGAAGATATCCAACAGATTTTTAGTTGTTGCAACAAGTTCTACACTTGTTGTAACAAGTAGACAATCTGTTGCAACAACTACAAATCTGTTGGACATAGCTTAAGTTATTTGGTTCTATTTGTAGAGGATATCCTACAGATTTGTAATTGTTGCAACAAGTTCTACACTTGTTGCAATAAATAGACAATTTATTTATGAATCAGCAAATGTTGAGGAAAGATACAGTCAAATTGGCAGTCAAACTGATAATCAACCCTCAAAAAAAGATGAAGAATAGAGCGAAGAAGCAGTATATACAAATGAAGAAAGTGAAGAAGAACTAGAAGATGAAGAAAGTGAAGAAGAAATAGAAGATGAAGAAACTGATGATGGAAATGAAGGAGATGAAATAGATCAAGGAAATCTGCTACACCCCCAGAAGGTAGTTGCTGAACAAATTATTACTTAAGTTGTGGTATTTGGAGGCTGTTGAATTTTTTTTTTGTCCTTTATGTTATTTGTGAATGATGTTTATGAACTTATTTATTTTGATTAGTTGTGGTATTTGGAGCCAAGGTGGCTGTTGAACAATTTCTATTTATGAACTTATTTATTTTGCTTACTAATTGTTGCAATAGATGCATACAGTAGAATTGCTTAGTTGCTTAGTCGTTACAACAAATTACTCACCTTGTTGGAAAAAATCAAACAATTGCTTAAATTATTATAAAAACTAAAAAATATGTCGCAACAGATGAGTTAATTGTTGCAACAAATCATACACCTGTTGAAGAAGTTGCAACAAGTTACTAATCTGTTTCAACAGATGGATCAGTTTAAACAAGTTGCCAAAATGATTGCAACAGATCATACAGTTGTTGAAGAAGTTGCAACAAGTTACTAATCTGTTTCAACAGATGGATCAGTTTAAACAAGTTGCCAAAATGATTGCAACAGATCATACAGTTGTTGAAGAAGTTGTAACAAATTACTAATCTGTTTCAACAAGTTACTAATCTGTTCCAATAAGTAACTAATCTGTTTAAACAAGTTACTAATTTGTTGAAACAGATAGTATAGTTGTGGAAGAAGTTGCAACAAATTACTAATCTGTTTCAACAAGTTACTAATCCGTTCCAACAAATAACTAATCTGTTTAAACAAGTTACTAATCTATTGCAACAGATCATACAGCTGTGGAAGAAGCTGCAACAAATTACTAATGATTTTAGTAGATATATATATATTGATTACTAAATATGGTTGATTTTCACTGTTTATCACTAAATATGGGTGAATCAAGTAGTTCACACCAATTCACTCCAATGATCACTCCATTTAGTGCGTATTGGACTTAGTTGATCATCTATCTTGACCCAAAACACCATCAAATTGCTTAAGTATATATATTGATCACTAAATATGATTGATTTCCATTGTTTATCACTAAATATGGGTGAATCAAGTTATTCACACCAATTCACTCCAATGATCACTCCGTTTAGTGCGTATTGGACTTAGTTGATCATCTATCCTGACTCAAAACACCATCAAATTGCTTAAGTATATATATTGATCAATAAATATGATTGATTTCCATTGTTTATCACTAAATATGGGTGAATCAAGTAGTTCACAGCAATTCACTCCAATGATCACTCCGTCTAGTGCGTATTGAACTTAGTTGATCATCTATCCTAATCCAAAACACCATCAAATTACTTAAGTATATATATTGATCAATAAATATGGTTGATTTCCATTGTTTATCACTAAAGATGGGTGAATCAAGTAGTTCACATCAATTCACTCCAATGATCACTCCGTTTAGTGCGTATTGGACTTAGTTGATCATCTATACTAACCCAAAACACCATCAAATTGCTTAAGTATATATATTGATCAATAAATATGGTTGATTTCCATTGTTTATCACTAAATATGGCTGATTCCCTTTATTGATCACTAAATATGGGTGAACCAAGTAGTATATGTTGCAGCAAGTGTAGTATCTGTTGCAGAAACGTCGTATCCGTTGGAACAACTGTAGTATCTATTGGAACAACTGTAGTATCCTTTGTAACAACTGTAGTATCTGTTGTAGCAAGTGTAGTACCTGTTGCTACTCAAATTACCATCAAATTGATTAAGTATTATATATTGATCACTACTTATTATTGATTTCCTTTGTTTATCACTAAATATCATTGATTCTCTTTGTTGATCACTAAATATGGGTGAATCAAGTAGCATCCATTGTAACAACTGTAATATCTGATGCAACAAGTGTAGTATCTGTTGCAACAACTGTAGTATCTGTTGCAACAAATGACATAGTTGTTGAACAAGTCCTTACTCTTGTTAGATAAAACACAACAAGTTACCCACTTTCTGCAACAAGTCACTCCACTTGTTGGATAAACCCCAACATGTAACTTAGTTGCTGCAACAAGGCCTGTCAGCTGTTGCTACAGATTGCTTATTTGCTGGAAATCTTTTAGCAGTATATAAAACACAAGTTACTAGTTGTTGCAACAAGTACTGTTACTTGTTTGATAAAACCCAACAAGTTACAGAGCTGTTGCTACAGATTCATTACTTGTTGAAAAATGTTCAGCAATTTATTAACAACAATACACACATTTGTGATTTGAACACGTTCAACATATCATATAAACCAAGTTCACAAGCACCAAGAACAAAAATTACCATTCTAAAAAAGAATAACATTAAAATGTCATAAGTTCCAACAAATAACTATTATTACAACACAGTGCAATTAACAACTATGGAGCATTTCAGCTTGGACAACAACTACAAATCTGTTGGATATTTTCTACAAATAGAACCAAATAACTGAAGTTATGTCTAACAGATTTGTAGTTGTTGGAACAGATAGTCTACTTGTTGCCACAAGTGTAGAACTTGTTGCAACAACTATAAATCCGTTGGATATCTTCTATAAACAGAACCAGATAAATACCAGGACAAGAACAAAAAATCCATCTATTGGATATCTTTTCCTAAATCCTGAACCATACGAGGGCAACAATAGAAAAATCATCTATTTCACTACAAACACACTACAACAACAACCTGAATTTTATCCAAACTTTTCGTAAACCCTAAAAAAAATCAAAACTTCTTTTCAATATTCTTTTTGAGTGGGGGAGGGGGGTGGTGCAAAAAGAAAAAAAAAACTTTTCAAAACTTTTTTTTAAGGGTGGTGGGTGCAAAAAGCCAAAAAGAAAGACTTTTCAAAACTTTTTTTAAAAAAGCAATTTAGGGGGGGGGAGGGGGGTTAGTGAGGGGTGGGAGGAGGAGGGAGGGCTGGTGAAAAAATTAAAAAAAAAAGTATCAAAATTTTTTAAATAAAATTGGGGGTGGGGGGGGGGGGGGGGGGGGGTTGGTGAGAGGTGGGGGGAGGATTGCGAAGAGGAGGAGGACGAGGGGTGTGAAAAAATAAATTAAAAAATCAAGTTTTTTTAGGGGGGTGGGGATAGTGAGGGGTGGGAGGAGGAGCGGGGGCTGGTGAAAATAAAAAAAAAACATATCAGAACTTTTTAATTTTTTTTTTTGGTGGGGGGAGGGGGGAGGAGGAGTGGAGGCTGGTAAGAAAAAATCAAAACTTTTTTTAAAATATTTTTTTTTGGGGGGGGGGGGGGGGGTGGGGGTGGGGGGAGGGTTGCGACGACGAGGAGGAGGAGAGGGGGGGGTGAAAAAATAAATAAAAAAATTAAAAAAAAAATGGAGGGTGGGGGTTGGGGGTTGGGGGAGAGTTGCGAGGAGGAGGAGGAGGAAGGGGGTGGTGAAAAAACAAATAAAGAAAATAAAAAATTAATTATTTTTTTGGGTGGGGGGTTAGGGGGTTTGGAGGAGGAGGAGTGGTGAAAAAAAATAAAGAAAATCAAAAAGAAATTGGCGGGGGGGTGGGGTGGGAACGGGGGCGGGGCTTGGGGGGCATGGGGGGCATGGGGTCGGGGGCGGGGTCTGGGCGGGGGTGAGTCAAAGTGTTAAAAATAAAACTTGAGTGCAAAGTGTTAAAAATAAAGTTGAGGATCAAAGTGTCAAAATGAAAATTTTTGGGCAACTTCAAAACCCCTTAATCACTAATAGAAAATTATCACCTCTACCTAATAATTAAGAATTGAGTCACCTCTCCTAAAATAAAAAACTAAAGAGTCACCAATAATTAAATGCCCCTCCAGAATGATATATCAGGGGAACTCTACCAATGCGGTATATTAGTTTATTCTGATTTTTCTCCGGTTCCGCCGCTGCCTTAAGTTATCCCTTTTTATAATAACTTTACTATGACTCACTCCCTAGGCCATCATGTTTGCCATGACTCTGTTTTGACTCATGAGTCATGTCTCACCTTTTTGTGTATCGGATACTCCAAATTAAACTATCCTTCCTTTACATGACTACTTAATAATATAGGAGTAGTATGTTTCTTCCGAACCAAAAAATAATAATAAACAAAATGTGCTAAGTAGTACTGTATTAAAATAAAGATAGCGTTTGTTGAGGTAAAAGATAAACTTGAGACGCACCACGAAAATCGTAGCTGCAAATTGTAAAATAACATCTAGCTGCTCTCTTGATATAACAAATCACTTTGAAATCTCCAATATACCTCTAAAGAAGATTCAATTTCTTTTAAGTAATTTAAAATGAAGGACTTTTTTTTTCTAGGAGTATAGAAAGAATGAAGAACAATAGAGGATCATTTCATCTAGTGGTATCATCTCCGATTTAATAGAGAGTCGAGGACGAGATATAGATATGCATGCATTTAAATTTATCAGACATAAATTTGTAAAATAATTTGAACTATAAATTAAATTCGGGATAAGAACACTACGTGACACATTGGAAATCAACAAGACAAATTTAGCTCTTCTTTGTACAAATTACCCGAAATGTACTTCCTCCCAAAATAAAAACAGGTTAACCACGCGAAGCTTGGGCAGACGGTCTCCTCACTGAGACTCTTCGTTTTCAGTATCAACATTGGATAGATCGACGGAGCCCCAATCAGAACCGTAGAGAACGAAAGTTGGACGGACATAGGCAAGGATGACGGGACACCTGGACGGAGGTACTAATGGACGGCCCACTTGACGGCGAAAGCGGACTCGACGTTGAGATCAACGATAATTCTGATCTTGCACTAAGCACCGGCAGTGGGGTAATCGGTGGTGGAAGGGGTGGTGGATGTGGGAAACATAGGGATGAGGACTTTTTTGATGTTAGCGAGGCGGGGGAGATCAGAATCGGTGGTGGTTGTTGTTGCATTCTTTTGGGGAATTTAGGGTTTTGTTAGTTGACCTTTTTGTATTGATTTCGTTTGAGAGAGAGGTTTACATGTGGATCATTAGTGTATAATAACTGTATAATATGTGTACCATTAATGTATAATTACCGTATAATATGTGTATCATTAGTGTGTATACATTATACACTGAGTATCTATTGATTATATATTTATTATACACAAATTATACAGAACGTGTATATAATATGTGTGTGTGTGTGCATATATATATATATATATATATATAGTATAAAAAGTGTATATATAAAGTGTATAATAAATGTATATATAGTGTATCATATATATCTTCGCTACAACATGTCTTTTGATTTTTTGTGGTCATCCGGTTGCCAATATTTTCACCGGATGATCCTTGCCCTCTAAATTCAAAGTATAATAATCCAGATAAATATTGTGGGCTACTGTAATTAAATTAATTATATAAGTTTGGTATATGATTTTATAAACATTTTTTTGTGCGGATTTCCCTTGAAAGGCACTGGTCTTTAATTTTTGCCCCTCAAATTGATGGTCTTTAATCTTTGTCCTTCACCTAATACCCTGAGATTATGGGTTCAAACCCAACTTAGTAAAAAAAAAAAAAAGAAATTTCGCAAGGCAGAGGTTTGGATTCGCAAAACTCTGCCTGAGGCCTAACTTTGGCACGAATAGGCCTAACTTTGCTACAAAACTCTACCTTATGATTTTTTTATTTTGACTGAGCCGGGATTCGAACCCTAAACCTCATGGTATCAGGCGAATGGCAAAAATTAAAGACCACCAATTTGAGGGGTAAAAATTAAAAACCAGTGCCTTTGAAGGGTAATCGTGCAAATGACCCTTTTATAAATTCAAATTAATTGGGCTTAGCCCATTCAATTACGTTATAGATGATGAGCCTACTTTATTAAGCTTAAGATGTTATCTAATTTTAGAGGCTTAATTTAGTGTCACGTGTTAACTGATGTGGCACGCCGGGTCAAACGGAAAAGCCAATACGATCCTGCCACATGTCAAAATGACATATCATGTCTAGTTAAATCAAAGACCAATTAAACTACACCATGTGTATAAGTGACATGTTTCAGCCATTTAAATATCTTCATATCACTTGAATCTGATTGGTACAAAAAATATTATCCTCCCCATAACTCTTTGATAAGCAATTTTGATGCTTATCAAAGAGTATTGTAAAAGTTCTTACATTATATATATATATATATTCTTTTGATCAATGTTTAGGATACTTATTAACAAACAGATTTGAACCTTTAATATTTAAATGACATGTCATTTGGTTATAGTATTGAAGTTAATCCCATCATAAAATCAAGCATAATATAATAGAATTTGAGTGGTAGTCATTTTCTTATTTGTGTTGAAAGTTTAGCCAGCATTTGAAATGTAATTGAAAAATAATCACTCTTTAATGCGAAAATAAAATTTGGACAAATATCCTAGCTAAAACAGATAAAAACTCCAACATAAATATGAGAGAAAATGGCCAAATGCACCCCCTATGTATAACTAGATTACCAACTACACTTATTTTACACGGGGGTCCTATTACCCCCATAAACGTTGTTAAACTGAAATATTTACCCCCTAAACGCTGATGTGGCAAAGAGAGTGAGGCTAACAAAACTAATTACATTAACAAAATTGTACACATGTCATTTTCTTATTGGAAATTGTCACGACCCAGCCCCGTGGGCCGCGACTGGCACCCTACATAGGTACCCAGACCAAATCGCATATTCATTTATCAAATCAAAACTTATGTCAAAATTTCACCAAAAGCCATTTCAAACATAGTTTATATCAAAATCTGTCTTAAGCGGTCGCGTGTATCAAAATATCATACCGAATCAGAAAAGAGCGGCGGAATATCCATCGCCGGTCAAAAGTACAAACATAAGCATAAGGGTCGTTTGGGGCCACCATAACAACGGACCGCATTAAGACCAAATATCAAAATCAAACGAACACATATAGGACCCTCGCCCCACATACATGACTACAGGCCTCTACGAATCCAAAACAAAGACATATGGCGAGACAGGGCCCCGCCGTACCCGAATAGTCAAATGTACAAAATATATACATAGCAGCAGAGGTATGTACCAAAAGTGGACTCCGGATCAAAGGGGAGTACTCTGAAATAGCAGAAGGTAAAGCCTACAACGGTGGATCACCGGCGTCTGTACCTGCGGGCATGAAACGCAGCCCCCGAAAAAAAGGGGGTCAGTACGAAATATGTACTGAGTATGTAAAGCACGGAGTACAGAAATATAGGCCACAACTGAAAGCAAATAAGATACAAAGGAGGAGTTTTGAACGGAGTATCAAAATCTTGTATCAAAATCATATATATATAATGCAAACAAATTCATGCAACGCTCAAGAACGTGATCACCACTCCGACGCTGGTGCCACACACAGCATAACACCAGAAGGTTCAAATCTCCGTACATCCCCAAACACACACATATGAGCATATCGCATCACCAGCCATATCACAGCATAACTCCAAACGGAACCCGGCCCTATGGCGAGGCCTCGGGGAACCGTAACACAGCATACGGCCGAATCATCATAGGGCGCACGAATCATAACCGGCCCGGGAACCGGTGAACGAAGTCATAATAAGGGCACGAGCGGAGTCGTGAGCAAATAATGCAATTTATATATCAAAATAGCCTTTCAAAACTTGCTTACTTCATAAGTCAATTCATTAATCAAAATAGTCGAATAATTAGTTAGTACAGAAGTTCATTTCACCAAAATGTTTCCAAAATGGTATGTGTGGCTCAAAACATAGCCTAGTATATTATAAGAATCAAAACATTATTTCATAGAGGACAATTTCAAAATCAAAGACCCATTGTCAAGATTTTTCTAAAAAGGAGAGCCTAATAGAAAGAACAAGGCATCTCGGGGTTAGCGGGCCCACCTCGGGTCAAGTCGAGGTGGCGAACATGAATTACGGACATTTAGGGTCTATGGGATCATACATAAAGGTTTCAAAGTAATCCGATTGCATTTGCATAAGTTTCGGACGTTTGATTGCTGTCTAGCCAAAATAGGAACATTAGGCTTCAATTGAATTGAATGAATAGTAGTCATTTTCTAGATCGGATTTCGAGGAGCAGAATTGCTCCCGGGGTTCCGATATCAACCTAACATACTAAGACATGCCAAAAGAAGAAGTGGGGAGCTTTACATACCTTATAAACGTCTTATGCTCACCCCATACTCAAATCCCGTTTCGTCCAGAATCTGCAAATGGTCAAGGTTACCAATTAGAGATTCTAAGGCTTAAGAATTCCCTTAACTTCATTTTTGCCTACCGAAATTTCGGCAGCATTTCCCCTATATATCTAACACCCCCGAGACTTAGCTCGGCTCAATAAACATCAACAACAACGACCCAAACATCACAAACAACATAAACCACAACTAAAGCACTCTAACTTCAATATTCTTCCTTTCTATATGAGTTGACAATTTTTCATTCAAACTTCACAATACCAAACTGGTGTCCACATTATTATATTCATTCACTCATTCAAGATCATTCAAACACATCTCAATTATGTTCCAAACAATATACACAAATTCAAGAAGTTCGTCACTTTCCATATTTCATCCGAAACGTCAAAAATTCCGACGAACATACTAACTCGTATTGTTTCATTCCGAATTCATTAACAACAACCATAAGTCACATTTAAAGTCTTAATATCGTAATTATACAAGGATATACACAAATATACCGAAATCATATACTTTCCCATAATAATCCGCAACCATTTCCAACGCCAATTCAATTCGTTAAACATTCATTTACGTCATAAATACCACAACGATGCAACTAATCAACTTAAACAAAATCAATTTCACTTGCCTTCCACACTACACAAGTCACGGCCACAACACCACACACACACACACCCACGGTTTCATACATACATCAAAACTACGAGGTTCTCGTCTATTCTCAATCCTTATCATATTCATACCAATTCCATAACATTAAAAGGGTAAAATTCTTACCTTTTCTTGAAATTCCGACTTGTCGCAAACGTGCTCCTTTCGCCAAACTAATTATATCCCGTTGAAGAGCGTCTTGAGTACACTACAAATATGGGAGGAACAAGATTTTTGGATCAAAACAAAGGCTAGAAAAAAAAAATTCTTTCTCCCCAAAGGGGGTTCGGCCGAGAGCCTCAAATGGGGTGTTCTTCAATTCTCTTTTTTTTTTTTGATAAGGTTTCTTGATAATTCCAAAGGAGCAATGATATATATCCAACTAAAGGTCATGTGAAAATCACATGACCACTTAATAAGGGGCTTGGGCCTAGCCTTGGCCGGCCACCCCCTTGGACTTGGGCTCAATTTTTGTTAAGTTTTTCCTTGGCCCAATTCGATGAAGGCTCGTTTTGTAATTCCCGAAACTAATTTCCGAAATTCCAAACTTACCCTCGGCCTTCCCCAATGTATTTACACCAATAATTTCGCAACCAACATAGTCATGTTAACTAAAATCAAAATATTTCCTCACAACATACAAGTCTTAATCATCTTTCTCGATTTCCAATTATGCGAAAACACGGGACATAACAGAAATTATATAACTATATAATCTTATTATTCTTTTATTAATGTGGCATTACTCCTAATATGTAAAATATTATTTTGAGACAATGATTGTTTTTGGTTACCCTCTTCACTGATTGGCGGCAAGACCACCAGAAGCGAAGAAGACGATTGTCTCGGTCACTCTTTAGATTTCTCTCTTCTAAATCTGTATCAAGAAAATCCATAAAGAAGAAAACATTTTAATAGGGTTCAGCAAAAGAGGACACATTAATTTAGAATTATCGATCCAACTCCTACCCGCCCCATTCGTTTTTTACTCAGATCTGTATCAAAATTGTTTTTCTTGTGGATGTGTTCGAAGACTAAACCGGAATACGTCGAATTTGCTTTCCCATGACATGTATAATCCTCATTGTATGAATTCAAACTTGATCCAAAGAGAATGTGCAGAAGTTTCACAGGTTTTTCTGTTGTACCAACGGCCGACGGTGATGAAAGGAAACAGAGGAAGAAGAAGCTTTCAAGAAACTTTCGTCAGTGATGGCGACAGAGAAAAAGGTGGTGGCGGTAGTGGTGAGTCAAGGGAAGGAGAAGGGAATGGGTTACGAATAGGGGGTGGTGGTGGAGGGGTTTTGATGGTAGTAGCAGTAGAAGAGTGTTATATCTCGTGTTTTCACACGTTTGGAAAAATTCGATAAATATTGGATTCTTGAGATATAAGGTTAAATTTGATAGTTTGTTGAACATAAGAGTTATGTATGAAAGAATATTATCGTGGAAGTGTGGGATAAGGCTAAGGGCAAAACGTGGAATTTCGGAAATTGGTTTCGGGAATTGCAAAAATAAAATTTGTAGCCATTTGGGCTTGCAAAAATAAGAAGCACAATGAGGCCCATTTCTTGATATGGCCCAAACCCATGCCTTTAAGATATTTCCCATGTGCTAATTAGTGAATATTAGTCTTTAACTCTTAAGAAGGTTCAAGAGAAAAATAAGACAAGGAAAGAAAAACAAGAACAAGAGCAACACTAGAGACCATTTCGGGTTTGGCATAGAAAAATTACCCCCTCCAAATCTTGCCTCCAAAATTATTTTCTTGTTGGAATCCTACTAATTCTAGGTCCCTTCTCAACTTGGTGTAGTTGGTTTGGAAGAAAGAGGTCTTGTTCCTTCAAGTTGACCTTATATTCAAGTGAAGAAGATTGAGTAAAAAGGTAAGAATTTATCCTTTATTATTGTGTTATGAAGTCTTGTTTGTGTTGTAGTATGTAGAAATGAGTTGATTGTGTGAAGAAATGAAAGTTTGCAAAGTGGGTGTGTGTTATAGCTATATGGCCGTGAGTATGTATATGTTGTATAGCCACAATGTATAGAATTCATGTTATATCTTAGTTGTGGTTGTGTGAAATGCATATAGGAATTGAAAGTTGCATGAATTTAGTTGATGTTGATAGAAGGGCATATGGCCGTGTACTATGTAGAAGTTGGAATGGAATGGATTAAGTTTGTTTAGTATGTTAGTTGTGTTATTGAGATTCTTGTAATGTAAATGAAGTTAGAATGATAAAAGTTTGTATCGAAATGAGATATGGAAGCTTATGTCGTTTTAGTACGATTTTATGACATTATGAAAATGAAGTTATTAGGTTGCTAATTATAACAAGTATTGATGAACTTGGAAGAAGGAAACATGTTATGAATACGTATGCCAAAGATTAGGAGTTTTGGATAAATTATGACTATGGCGGAAAGTTGTATATTATGTATATCGAGTGTATAACTTAAGGAAAATGATATGAAATGTCTCTAAATCTATATTGTGATGATCTTGAGTGATAATGGATGTGAAATCAATGATGTTAGTTTGAAAGTTTGGGTTAGAATGAAGGTTATGTCAACTTGTGAGAAAAATGACTAGTTGAAGGATAATTGTGTTTTTAATGTTCTTTGTTGATGTTGATGTTGTTGTTTGGGTTGTTGTTGATTGATTTGGCCGAGTTGAATTCTCGGGGGTGCTATATGTATAGGGGAAGTGCTGCCGAAATTTCGGTAGACAAATAAGAGTTGAATTGAACTTGTAGCATCTATAACCTACAATTGGTAAATGTGACCATTTGCAGATTTTCGACGAAACGGAGAGTGAGCTTGGATAGGCTTAAAAAGCTCAAAAGGTATGTAAAGCTACCCCGATCCTTCTTTTGGCATGTCTAAGTGTTTTAGGATCGGATTCGGGCCTCAAAAGACCTTCTTGGCCATCGGAATCCGCAAGCGAAAATCTCAGTTTTTCCTTCAGTAGAATTGAACCATTTTGATATGCTTTCCTGAAATTATGCAAACTTTCTCTAAACTCCTTGAAAAGCTATAGAATGTCCGTAGAACCTTTATAGGTGGCCCCATAAGCTTAAAGGGCGTAATTTGAGCCCACCACCTTGCTTGTTCCGAGGTGGGCCCGCTATTCCCGGTTTTGCCCTTAATGTACTAAAGTCTCCTTTTCGAACGATTTTTGAAAGAAACGTTTCGACTACCCTTTTTATTACCTAACGAATATGGTTTTAAATATTCTATTAAGTCTGATAAATTATTTTGACACTCGGAACGACTTCAGGAAGGTTATGCTTCTGTAATTTATTATGATGTCCGAAATGCTTTTATTATGATCCCGTCCGACTTCATTGGATGTGTTTGTCATTAATATGCCTCATCGAGTCTCTGAAAATATTTATGATATTTTAACTGCATTTAGTTTCTCACTACTCTATTCGTGGATGCCCCAATGATTCCCACACTGAGCCCGGGCCAGGATATGTTGTCAAGCGTAATCCCCTGCATTGTTCGCCGTGCCTCGATGTGAGGGGGCAGGTATACGCGTACATGGGTTTGTGGAGTATGTTGTGCCATGTACGTTTGTTCTGATATGATTTACTATGGCCATCTGATATGACATATTGTGTTATGGGGTTATGCCCCTATTCTGATTCTTCTGTGTTGTGGCACCAGCGTCGGGAGGGTGACCACGTTCTGTCTGCCGAGTCCCTTGGCAGGGGCCGGATTTGATATGACATATGTTTCTGTACACACTCCGCATGTTTTGAAAATATATATTTGATACCTTGTATTTTCTGTTTACTTTCTGTACATTCTATACCAGTTATGATTTTGTTTCTGCAACTCAGGCTTTACATATTCAGTACATATTTCGTACTGACCCCCTTTCCTCGGGGGCTGCGTTTTCATGCCGCGCAGGTACTGACGACAGGTTTGCCGATCCGTCTGTCTAGGATATCTTTTCCGCCATTTGGAGCGCTCTTTTATTCAGAGCCATCTTTTGGTACAGTCTGTCACTTCTATATGTGTATATTCTCGTTCATGGGTACGGCGGGGCCCTGTCCCGCCATATGATTCTGTTGGTCCATTTAGAGGTCTGTAGACATGTTTGTGGGTTGGGATCTTTCTGTACAGATATGTGTATGTGTTGTGTTTGGGCGATCCCCTTCGTCGCGGCGGCCGGTCCGCATATATTTAGATGTTGCTTTGTTGGCCCTGTGAGGCCTTTGTTGGTATTTTCTGCGTGCAGGGTATTTGGGATAGTCCGTAAAACAAAGGAAACTCTGCCGAAATTTTTCTGAAAATTATCTAAATTTAGAATAAAGCCTTGTTGGCTTCTGCCATATACTAGAATGCGTTTTAGTGCCCAGATCGGGCACTAGTCACGGCCTACGGGGTTGGGTCGTGATAAAAGTGGTATCAGAGCGGTTCGTCCTCGGAATGTCTACAGACTGTGTCTAGTAGAGTCTTGTTTATCGGTGTGTTGTGCACCACACCTATAGACGGGAGGCTACAGGGCATTTAGGATACTACCCTTCTTTCTGTCTTAGATCGTGCGATAGAACTGTGTTATCAGGATGATTCCTCCCTAACAAATTGTTACATTTGCAGTTATGCCTCCAAAAAAGGCGACAGCGGCCCAAAAGGCCAAGGCAACGGCTACGGGAGAGACTAGTCGGGCCCAGAGGGTTACCAGGGCCCATGCTCATATTGCTCCTGATGTTTTGCCCCCGGCAGAGGGCTCTTCCACACCGCCACATGTAGAGGAGATTGGAGCAGCAGCAGCTGCAGGTCGAGGGGCGGCTCCACCGCCAGCTCCCGATATTCCAGTACCTGAGCCTCCAGCTCCACGGCCAGGGACTGAGGATCAGACTATGAGAGAGGCAGTCCAGCTATTGACTAGACTTGTGGCAGGACAGGTTCAGGGGCACGGACTGGGAGGTGACCGGGCTTACAGGCGTGACAGTTCGAGAGCCCGTGAGTTCTTGACTTGTGGCCCTCCAGAGTTCTTCGGGACAAAGCCCGAGGAGGATCCCGAGGAGTTCATCAGGAAGATGCGGCGCACCTTACAGTTTATTAATGCTTCCGCGACAGAGTCAGTCACATTGGCTTCTTACCGGTTGTATGATATAGCGGCAAATTGGTACGAGTCATGGGAGTTATCCAGAGGCGACGACGCTCCCCCAGCAGTTTGGGATGATTTTTCTGAGGCTTTTCTTAGCCACTTTCTGCCTCCGGAGCTACGGCGAGCCAAGGCTGACAGATTCTTATTGCTGAGACAGAGGGGTCGCAGTGTTCGAGAGTACAGTATGGAGTTCGACTCATTGGCCCGATACGCACCTGCTGTGGTAGCTACTATGGCTGACAGGATGCACAGGTATATTATGGGGCTGGACCGTTATTTTGTCGACAGCTGTTTAGTATTGGCTGCTCAGCCCGGCATGGATATTGCCCGGATTCAGGCCCACGCCCAGGGCATGGAGGACCGGCATAGGGAGCGTCAGCCTGATAGGATCCAGGATCGGAGACAGCCCAAGAGGGCCAGATCATCTGGGTATTCTGGAGATTCTCGGGGCAGGCAGCCTCAGCAGCCGCAGCAGCCTAGCAGACATCTATCCCAGCCGGCTCAGAGCGCACCTCCACAGCCTACAGGTCGCAGATTTGATAGCCCAGGTTATTCAGGAGCAGGTCAGAGCTCCAGGGCTTCAGGTTCGCGGACAGACAGGGGTTCTGGTCAGACGAGGCCACCTAGGCCTCAGTGTTCTTATTGTGGCAGATACCATCCTGGGGAGTGCTACAGAGCCACCGGTGCATGTTTTACTTGTGGCCGTCAGGGCCATTCTGTGAGAGATTGCCCGTATAAGGGTAGTTCGGGTGGTGCAGCGCAGCCTACCGGATCAGCCGCCAGGTCTTCATCTTTATCAGTGGCTATGCGCCCTACGGGGCCAGGTACTTCAGCACCAGCGGGTCACGGCAGAGGTCGTGGTGGAGCTTCTAGTACTAGCGGTCCTTCGAACCGCATCTATGCTCTGTCCAGCCGCCAGGATCAGGAGGCATCGCCTAATGTCGTTACAGGTACATTATTGGTTTTCTCTCGGTCTGTGTATGCATTGATTGATCCAGGTTCGACTTTGTCATATATTTCGCCTCTGGTTGCTTGTAAAATTGGTATAATATCTGAACCTATAGAGCCGTTTGAGGTAGCCACACCGATTGGGGACTTTATTGTAGCAAAACAGGTATATAAAAACTGTTCCGTAATTGTATGTGGCCGTGACACTAAGGCAGATCTGGTGGAGTTAGGTATGGTCGAGTTCGATGTTATTATGGGAATGGACTGGCTAGCCTCCTGTTATGCTAATGTTGACTGCCAAAATAAGGTAGTTCGTTTCCAGTTTCCTGGGGAGCCAGTTATAGAATGGGCCGGTAATACAGCATCGCCGAAAGGTAAGTTTATTTCATACCTTAAGGCAAAGAAAATGATCAGAAAGGGTTATTTTTATCAACTGGTTAGGGTACAAGACTTGACAGCAGAAACGCCGACTCTTCAGTCAGTTCCCGTGGTTAATGAATTTCCAGATGTGTTCCCAGAAGAGCTTCCAGGCCTTCCTCCAGAGCGGGAGATAGATTTTACTATTGATTTGCTTCCAGATACTCAGCCGATATCTATTCCCCCGTACAGAATGGCACCGGCAGAATTGAAAGAACTGAAAGAGCAGTTGAAGGATCTGTTAGAAAAAGGCTTTATTAGACCCAGTACTTCGCCTTGGGGAGCCCCGGTATTATTTGTGCGTAAGAAAGACGGGTCGTTGCGTATGTGTATTGATTATCGACAGCTGAATAAGGTAACCATAAAGAATAAATACCCCCTCCCCAGAATTGAAGATTTGTTTGATCAGTTGCAGGGCGCCAAGTATTTTTCGAAGATAGATCTTCGGTCTGGCTATCATCAGGTACGGGTACGGGAGGCCGATATTCCTAAGACAGCATTCCGGACCAAATATGGGCATTATGAATTCAGAGTTATGTCTTTTGGGCTGACTAATGCTCCTGCGGTATTCATGGATTTAATGAACCGGGTATTCAGGCCATTCTTAGACATGTTCGTAATTGTATTTATCGATGATATCCTGGTTTATTCTCGGTCCAAGGCAGAGCACGCAGATCATCTGAGAGCGGTATTGGGAGTACTTCGGCATCAGGAATTATATGCAAAATTTTCTAAATGTGAATTCTGGCTGGCTTCAGTGGCATTTCTAGGGCATATTATTGCAGCTGATGGTGTCCGGGTGGATACACAGAAGATTGAGGCCGTGAAAAATTGGCCCAGACCCACGACGCCCACAGAGGTACGTAGTTTCCTGGGGTTAGCTGGCTATTACAGAAGATTTGTGGAAAAGTTTGCTTCGATTTCAGCGCCTTTGACAAGGCTAACTCAGAAGGGAGCCAAGTTCCAGTGGACTGATGCTTGTGAACGAAGCTTCCAGTTGCTGAAAGAGAAGCTGACTACAGGCCCAGTTCTGACTCTTCCAGAGGGACCCGATGGATATGTTATTTATTGTGACGCTTCTGGTGTGGGATTGGGCTGTGTATTGATGCAGCACGGCAGAGTTATAGCTTATGCTTCTCGGCAATTGAAAAAGCATGAAAAGAATTATCCTACTCACGATCTGGAGCTTGCAGCGGTGATCCATGCCCTGAAGATATGGAGACATTATTTATATGGCGTTCATGTTGATATCTATACAGATCATAAGAGTCTCCAGTATATTTTCAGACAGAAAGAGCTTAATTTGCGGCAGCGGAGGTGGCTGGAGCTCCTGAAAGACTATGATGTGGATATTCTGTATCATCCGGGCAAGGCTAATGTTGTTGCAGATGCGCTTAGCCGGAAATCTATGGGCAGCCTGGTAGATTTACAGCCAGACAGGAGAGAGATAGTACGTGACATTCATCAGTTGGCTAATCTTGGGGTTCGTCTGGCCGATTCTGGAGGTACACGGATTTCTGTCCGAGGGGTTTCTGAGTCATCTATTAAGGAAAATATCAAGCGGCATCAATATGAAGATCCTGTTTTGGCACGATACAGAGACACGGCCTATGATAAGGGGAAGACTCCGTTCGAGTTCACTCCGGACGGGACTTTATTATTCAGGGGCAGGTTGTGTGTACCTGATATTGCAGGTCTTCGGCAGCAGGTTATGAGCGAGGCACATTATGCTCGCTATTCGGTCCATCCTGGGTCTACAAAGATGTACCATGATCTCCGATGCTTATACTGGTGGGATGGCATGAAACGGGATATCGCAGAGTTCGTCGCCCAGTGTCCCAATTGTCAACAGGTCAAAATTGAACATCAAAAACCGGGTGGACTGTTGCAGGAAATGGAAATTCCGACGTGGAAGTGGGAGATCATTAATATGGACTTCATTACAGGGTTGCCTCGCACTCCACGAAAGTATGATTCCATCTGGGTTATTGTTGATAGGCTGACAAAATCAACCCATTTTCTCCCCGTCAGAACTACTTATTCCGCCGAGGATTATGCCAGGCTTTATATTAAAGAAATAGTGAAGCTTCATGGAGTTCCTATATCTATTATCACTGACAGAGGTGCTCAGTTCACAGCGAACTTCTGGAGATCTTTTCAGGAAGGATTAGGGACTCAGCTGAGCCTGAGCACAGCTTTCCATCCTCAGAGTGACGGACAGGCCGAGCGCACTATCCAGACGCTTGAAGATATGTTGCGGGCCTGCGTTATTGATTTCAGAGGTAGCTGGGAGGATCACTTGCCATTGATTGAATTTTCTTATAATAACAGCTACCATTCCAGCATCCAGATGGCTCCGTACGAGGCTTTATATGGTAGGAAATGCAGGTCACCTATCGGCTGGTTTGATATTGGCGAGACAGAATTAATCGGCCCAGATATGATCCAGCAGGCCGTTGATAAGGTGAAACTTATTCGGGAACGACTATTGGCAGCCCAGAGTCGACAAAAATCATACGCTGACAAACGGCGTCGTCCTTTGGAATTCCAGGTTGGTGATTGGGTATTTCTGAAGGTATCGCCTATGAAAGGCGTAATGCGGTTCGGCAGAAAGGGTAAGCTTAGTCCGCGTTATATTGGGCCTTATCTGATCGTGCGGAAAATTGGAAATGTCGCCTATGAGTTAGATTTGCCATCTGACTTGGAAGCGGTACATCCGGTATTTCACGTCTCTATGCTTCGTAAGTGCATCGGTGACCCTTCCAGAATATTCCCTGCAGATGATATTCAAGTGACGGAGCAACTATCGTACGAGGAGCAGCCTGTATCTATTTTGGATCGTCAGGTACGGAGGCTCCGTAATAAGGATGTAGCCTCTGTTAAGGTACTGTGGCGGAATGAGAATAGGGAGGAAATGACATGGGAGGCCGAAGAGGAAATGAAGAAGAAATACCCCCATCTGTTCCCTATGCCCACAGGTAACCTTGAATCCCTGCTTAATTTCATTTTAATACCAATCGTATGTCATATGTGTTGTCTATAATTAGAAACTCCCCCAAGTTATTTTCCAACCCTATAAGATTAATTTTTCATTCGAGGACGAATGTTCTAAAGGGGGGGAGGATGTTATATCCCGTGTTTTCACACGTTTGGAAAAATTCGATAAATATTGGATTCTTGAGATATAAGGTTAAATTTGATAGTTTGTTGAACATAAGAGTTATGTATGAAAGAATATTATCGTGGAAATGTGGGATAAGGCTAAGGGCAAAACGTGGAATTTCGGAAATTGGTTTCGGGAATTGCAAAAATAAAATTTGTAGCCATTTGGGCTTGCAAAAATAAGAAGCACAATGAGGCCCATTTCTTGATATGGCCCAAACCCATGCCTTTAAGATATTTCCCATGTGCTAATTAGTGAATATTAGTCTTTAACTCTTAAGAAGGTTCAAGAGAAAAATAAGACAAGGAAAGAAAAACAAGAACAAGAGCAACACTAGAGACCATTTCGGGTTTGGCATAGAAATATTACCCCCTCCAAATCTTGCCTCCAAAATTATTTTCTTGTTGGAATCCTACTAATTCTAGGTCCCTTCTCAACTTGGTGTAGTTGGTTTGGAAGAAAGAGGTCTTGTTCCTTCAAGTTGACCTTATATTCAAGTGAAGAAGATTGAGTAAAAAGGTAAGAATTTATCCCTTATTATTGTGTTATGAAGTCTTGTTTGTGTTGTAGTATGTAGAAATGAGTTGATTGTGTGAAGAAATGGAAGTTTGCAAAGTGGGTGTGTGTTATAGCTATATGGCCGTGAGTATGTATATGTTGTATAGCCACAATGTATAGAATTCATGTTATATCTTAGTTGTGGTTGTGTGAAATGCATATAGGAATTGAAAGTTGCATGAATTTAGTTGATGTTGATAGAAGGGCATATGGCCGTGTACTATGTAGAAGTTGGAATGGAATGGATTAAGTTTGTTTAGTATGTTAGTTGTGTTATTGAGATTCTTGTAATGTAAATGAAGTTAGAATGATAAAAGTTTGTATCGAAATGAGATATGGAAGCTTATGTCGTTTTAGTACGATTTTATGACATTATGAAAATGAAGTTATTAGGTTGCTAATTATGACAAGTATTGATGAACTTGGAAGAAGGAAACATGTTATGAATACGTATGCCAAAGATTAGGAGTTTTGGATAAATTATGACTATGGCGGAAAGTTGTATATTATGTATATCGAGTGTATAACTTAAGGAAAATGATATGAAATGTCTCTAAATCTATATTGTGATGATCTTGAGTGATAATGGATGTGAAATCAATGATGTTAGTTTGAAAGTTTGGGTTAGAATGAAGGTTATGTCAACTTGTGAGAAAAATGACTAGTTGAAGGATAATTGTGTTTTTAATGTTCTTTGTTGATGTTGATGTTGTTGTTTGGGTTGTTGTTGATTGATTTGGCCGAGTTGAATTCTCGGGGGTGCTATATGTATAGGGGAAGTGCTGCCGAAATTTCGGTAGACAAATAAGAGTTGAATTGAACTTGTAGCATCTATAACCTACAATTGGTAAATGTGACCATTTGCAGATTTTCGACGAAACGGAGAGTGAGCTTGGATAGGCTTAAAAAGCTCAAAAGGTATGTAAAGCTACCCCGATCCTTCTTTTGGCATGTCTAAGTGTTTTAGGATCGGATTCGGGCCTCAAAAGACCTTCTTGGCCATCGGAATCCGCAAGCGAAAATCTCAGTTTTTTCTTCAGTAGAATTGAACCATTTTGATATGCTTTCCTGAAATTATGCAAACTTTCTCTAAACTCCTTGAAAAGCTATAGAATGTCCGTAGAACCTTTATAGGTGGCCCCATAAGCTTAAAGGGCGTAATTTGAGCCCACCACCTTGCTTGTTCCGAGGTGGGCCCGCTATTCCCGGTTTTGCCCTTAATGTACTAAAGTCTCCTTTTCGAACGATTTTTGAAAGAAACGTTTCGACTACCCTTTTTATTACCTAACGAATATGGTTTTAAATATTCTATTAAGTCTGATAAATTATTTTGACACTCGGAACGACTTCAGGAAGGTTATGCTTCTGTAATTTATTATGATGTCCGAAATGCTTTTATTATGATCCCGTCCGACTTCATTGGATGTGTTTGTCATTAATATGCCTCATCGAGTCTCTGAAAATATTTATGATATTTTAACTGCATTTAGTTTCTCACTACTCTATTCGTGGATGCCCCAATGATTCCCACACTGAGCCCGGGCCAGGATATGTTGTCAAGCGTAATCCCCTGCATTGTTCGCCGTGCCTCGATGTGAGGGGGCAGGTATACGCGTACATGGGTTTGTGGAGTATGTTGTGCCATGTACGTTTGTTCTGATATGATTTACTATGGCCATCTGATATGACATATTGTGTTATGGGGTTATGCCCCTATTCTGATTCTTCTGTGTTGTGGCACCAGCGTCGGGAGGGTGACCACGTTCTGTCTGCCGAGTCCCTTGGCAGGGGCCGGATTTGATATGACATATGTTTCTGTACACACTCCGCATGTTTTGAAAATATATATTTGATACCTTGTATTTTCTGTTTACTTTCTGTACATTCTATGCCAGTTATGATTTTGTTTCTGCAACTCAGGCTTTACATATTCAGTACATATTTCGTACTGACCCCCTTTCCTCGGGGGCTGCGTTTTCATGCCGCGCAGGTACTGACGACAGGTTTGCCGATCCGTCTGTCTAGGATATCTTTTCCGCCATTTGGAGCGCTCTTTTATTCAGAGCCATCTTTTGGTACAGTCTGTCACTTCTATATGTGTATATTCTCGTTCATGGGTACGGCGGGGCCCTGTCCCGCCATATGATTCTGTTGGTCCATTTAGAGGTCTGTAGACATGTTTGTGGGTTGGGATCTTTCTGTACAGATATGTGTATGTGTTGTGTTTGGGCGATCCCCTTCGTCGCGGCGGCCGGTCCGCATATATTTAGATGTTGCTTTGTTGGCCCTGTGAGGCCTTTGTTGGTATTTTCTGCGTGCAGGGTATTTGGGATAGTCCGTAAAACAAAGGAAACTCTGCCGAAATTTTTCTGGAAATTATCTAAATTTAGAATAAAGCCTTGTTGGCTTCTGCCATATACTAGAATGCGTTTCAGTGCCCAGATCGGGCACTAGTCACGGCCTACGGGGTTGGGTCGTGACAAAGAGGATGTACGGAGGAGCACGGCGGGAGTAGGATTAGAGGCGGCTCAATAAGATCGATGACCTAAAGCTAACTTTAACGATAGGCCTTATTTTTTCTGCTCAATATTTTTTAAAAGAAAAATTACCCTATAAATCAATTGTAGGTAAAACTTAGGCCTCATCCTTCCTTAACTAGGAGTTTTGGGTTCGAGCCTCAGAATAAAAAAAACCTTGCTAGGGTGTGCTTCCCTCTTTAATCGGCCTTGCATGTCTTGAAATTGAATTAATCAGAAAATTCAATACATGCATCGAACAACGGATGAAAAAAATGGGGCCCCTAAAAATTTGGGGCCTAAAGCCCCCGCTTTAGTGGCTTGGCCCTCTGGCCGGCCCTGAGTAGGATCAGAAACAGAAAGTGGGTTCACCGGCGGTAAAGGTAGATAACGAAGAAAGTAAAGAAAAAGCAATATAATAAGGAGAAATAATGAAAGAAGGCAAAAGAATGAGAATCAAATATGAAAAAGTTATTTCTTAAAGGAAATGTACACGTGGCAGGTGCGTGTACATCACGACATAACACAAATTTAGGTATGACCTTTTAAGGGGGTATATATTCCATTTTAAAAATGTTTGGGGTGGGGGGGAGGGATAGGACCCCCGTGTAAAATAGGTGTGTAGTTGGTAATCTGGTTATACGTTGGGGGTGCATTTGGCCATTTTCTTTAAATATGATGGAGTTAGAGCTTTTACATGTGAAACTCTAGCAAACTGTGATGGAGTTTCAAATTCAAGGACAAAGTTCTTAAGTTTCTCCCACAAACTCTATGACGGAATCCTTGAGTTATCAGTTGTAGAACCACCAACTGCATGACTTTTTTCTTGAATTCTCAGTTGTATAACCACAAACTCTACAAGTCTTTTCTTTATTTCTCAGTTTTTAAACCATATATTACACGACAAAATCCTTGACTACCACAAACTCCAAAACTCCTACTTTTAAGTTTTCAATTATAGAACCACCAATTTCAAAACTCTTCCTTTGAGTTCTCAGTACCACCAACTCCAGGACTATTTCCTTATCAATTGTAGAAACATGAATTTGATGACTCTCTCCTTGAGTTTAGTTGTAAAACTACAAACTCAATTACTCTTCCTTAACTTCTCAATCATAAAAACGACGAACTCAATGACTCCGTCCTTGAATTCTTGATTGCAGAACCATAAATTCAATCAAATATACTTTTTTTCGCAATAAGGTCATATCAATATTGTACCTGTATCATAAGAAAATTTCAGAAACATATGTAAAAGCTATTGAATCTTTGAAATTTAATCAATATTCATGTCAAGGAAATTTTAGGATAGTTCTTGAAATTCAAACTTACAAAAGTGAAATTTTATGACAATGCCCTGGAGTTCGAACTTATACAAGTGAAACTTAGTGAGATTGCATAGCGGTTCGAGAAGGAAATAATTCAAACTCCATGATTTTTTTTTTTGGGTTGATTTGGTTCAGTTTTTGTTGTTGCTTAAAATCAAAATTGTTATAAAACTATATAATTAGAAATAAATAAGAGAAACAAACTTATTAACTTTGTAGAGAGGGGGGAGAGATTGTATTTCACTTGTTGTTGATATTTCAAATGAGAAGGCAAAGGTCTATATTTATAGAAGAGTTTTTGCCTCTCAATCTTCAACATACAACTTATGCAACTTGTGCAAGTTGATTTACAATTTGCTACAACTATGATACAACTTACAAGTGCAAGTTGCATTTATCACTTTATGAACAAGTAGTAAAAGTTACATTTCTAATAAAACGTCCAAACAACAACTTGCCAAATAGTTCATAATACTCCCCCTTGGATGTTTTATTAATAGATAATGTGTCTCGTTAAAACTTTACTACAAAAAAACCCTATATGGGAAAAAATTCTTGTGAAGGAAAAAGAGTACACATATTTAGTGATACGCATTGCTAGCTGTCTCGTTAAAAACCTTACCAGGAAAGCTCAATAGGATAAAACCTCGGTTAAGGAAAAAAAGGGTACAGCGCGTATTTTACTCCCCCTGATGGAAACATCAATTAATGTATCGAAGATGACAAATTCCAATCTTGTATATCAACTTCTTAAATGTTGAAGTTGGCAATGGCTTAGGGAACAAATCCGCTAAATTATCACTTGACCGAATCTGCTGTACGTTGATATCACCATTCTTTTGGAGATCATATGTTAAGAAAAACTTTGGTGAAATATGTTTAGTTCTATCTCCTTTTATAAATCCTCCCCTTAATTGGGGTATGCACGCTGCATTATCTTTATGTAAGATGGTGGGTACTCTGTCACATTTTTCTCAAATGAGATGTATCATTGATCTCAGCCACACACATTGTAACACCTCGTAGCTTCGGGCGAAGGTTTGACTCATAAGATGATAATATAATGGAACCAATATGAGGGTTATAGGAAGTGTTTTGAAAACTAATAAAGTCATAAGGAATGCTTTGGGCAAAGCAAAGTTGGAAGCCATTCTACGGGGCATGTTTGCAAGTGAGTTTGTAGAAGGTCTTACTTCCAACGACCATAACCCCTTTATTAATTAGGAATTTGGGGAAAATTCCTAAATGAAAGTTGTAGCCCTATGAAATACCTTTCCAACGGTATATTATGGGGTCAAGGGGACATCTGTACAAAAAGTTATGGCCATTTTACTGAAGGAATACAGAGCAGTCCGTTCACTGGTCATGTTATACGAACTGGTTATACGGCCCATATAAGTCGTCCGTACTTCATGAAACTTCAAATCGACGTTCTGTTTTGCGCCATGATAAAATATGGTCCTATTATACGAACCGTATAACTTTATACGGACCGTATAACATGTCCATATAACTTCCGCCTCACTTTTGTATAAATTCAAGCCTTCAGTTCTTTTATTTCATTATTCACAATTCCAAGCCCTAGAAACAATCCAAAACATCAAGATAAGTCAATCCAAATCCTTCCAACTCAATTCTAACATATACTCTAATAATCTAAGCAAGAAATCATTGTTCCTAAACTAGGGTTTTCAACAAAACCCATCTCAAGGTTCAAGAATTCAAGATTTTGGAAATCTTCTTCAAAGTTAAAATCTTTAATTCAAGTTTGGAGCATTACCAGGTATGTATAGTTACTATCTACGTGTGGGAACATCATTGTTCTTCCCCACGCCTCATAATCCATAAATTATGATTCTCTACTAAAACTAGGGTTTTTACACCATGTTCATGACAACCCTAGGTCCATGTCCATGAATAGATTACGTATGAATTGCTATTATTCTATCATTGTGTTCTTAATAACTCCATATGATTATTGAGAATAACTCCGTAATACATGAAAACCCATATCTTGTATTCCATGGGTTCTTGCATACATGTTTTTAGCTAAGAATGCTTATTTCATGAATATCCTACATGTCTACAAGTTTTCATGCAACTATATTATGTAATTACTTTCATGCCATGTTAAATACAAGCTATTTCATGAAATCATGTTTACAAGTTATTTCGTGAAATCATGATTACAAGTCAAGTACAAGTTAATTCACGAAAATCATGGGTTTCTTAGCCAATAATATCATGTTCATGTTTTTGGGAGTTGCACGAATTACCGAGAAGGCTCAGATAGCCTGAAACTACGTAGCCACCATAGGACAAGGATATCTCCGCCCAGTTAGGACAATTCCTCAATTTTACACTGAATGGATCCTTCAGGCACGTTACCACCTTATACCCTGGCAAGGTATGGGGGCTCTGCTGGTCCGGCAAGGTACCAGACTCCACGTATCCACGTGGTGATATCATGTTGTCAGTTTATGAAATGCTCTCCCTACTTATCATGTTTTACTTATGTTATATATATATATATATGTACCCATGCTCATGCTCATGTCCAGGTTTTCAGTTTCAGTTCTTATCATGACCACTTACCTCTCATCGAGTTTTCCTATAATAACAGTTATCATGCTAGCATTGGGATGGCACTGTTTGAAGCTCTGTATGGGCGAAGGTGTAGATCACCAATTGGTTGGTTCGAAGTTGGTGAAGTAGAGTTGTTAGGACCAAATTTGTTTTACTAGGCTATGGAGAAAGTTAAATTAATACAGGAGTGTTTGAAAACGGCTCGGAGTCGCCAGAAGTCTTATACAGATGTGAGGCGAAGGGACTTAGAATTTTCAGTTGACGATTGGGTGTTCCTTAAAGTCTCACCCATGAAGGGTGTTATGAGATTTGGCAAGAAAGGAAAGCTCAGTCCCAGATATTTGGACCTTACAGAATTCTGTGAAAGGTCGGTCTAGTAGCTTATGAACTTGAGTTGCCATAAGATTTGGCTGCTGTACATCCCGTCTTTCATGTGTCTATGTTGAGGAAGTGTGTAGAAGAACCGTCGTTAGTTGTTCCTATTGATACTATAACAGTTAAGGATGGTTTGACCTATGAGGAGATCCCCATAGCCATTCTTGACCGTCAGGTTCGCAAGTTGAGAACTAAGGAAGTAACCTCAGTGAACGTCCTGTGGAGAAGTCAGAAAGTTGAGGAAGCTACATGGGAAGCCGAGGAGGATATGAAGTCCAAGTACCCATTTTTGTTTGAAGAGCAAGCAGGGAACTCTCAAGGTAACTTTCCATAGCCCATGTCATGTTATGTCTCATGTTCCACGCTCATGTTATGTATCCAGTGCCGATGTTCATGTCTCAGTATTCACGTTTCCATGTAACCATGTCATGTTAGTTCAGTCTCCATATTTCATGTCATGTTTCCTTCACATTCATGTAGTCAAGTCATGTCCAGTCAAATTCTTAAGCATGACCTATCATTCGAGGAAGAATGATCCCAAGGGGGAGATATTGTAACACCTCGTAGCTTCGGACGAAGGTTTGACTCATAAGATGATAATATAATGGAACCAATATGAGGGTTATAGGAAGTGTTTTGAAAACTAATCAAGTCATAAGGAATGTCTTTGGGCAAAGCAAAGTTGGAAGCCACTCTACGGGGCATGTTTGCAAGTGAGTTTGTAGAAGGTCTTACTTCCAACGACCATAACCCCTTTATTAATTAGGAATTTGGGAAATATTCCTAAATGAAAGTTGTATCCCTTTGAAATACCTTTCCAACGGTATATTATGGGGTCAATGGGACATCTGTACAAAACGTTATGGCCATTTTACTGAAGGAATACAGAGCAGTCCGTTCACTGGTCATGTTATACGAACTGGTTATACGGCCCATATAATTTTATACAGACCGTATAAGTCGTCCGTACTTCATGAAACTTCAAATTGACGTTCTGTTTTGCGCCATGATAAAATATGGTCATATTATACGGACCGTATAACTTTATACGGACCGTATAACATGTCCATATAACTTCCGCCTCACTTTTGTATAAATTCAAGCCTTCAGTTCTTTTATTTCATTATTCACAATTCCAAGCCCTAGCAACAATCCAAAACATCAAGATAAGTCAATCCAAACCCTTCCAGCTCAATTCTAACATATACTCTAACAATCTAAGCAAGAAATCATTGTTCCTAAACTAGGGTTTTCAAGAAAACCCATCTCAAGGTTCAAGAATTCAAGAATTTGGAAATCTTCTTCAAAGTTAAAATCTTTAATTCAAGTTTGGAGCATTACCGGGTATGTAGAGTTACTATCTACGTGTGGGAACATCATTGTTCTTCCCCACGCCTCATAATCCATAAATTATGATTCTCTACTAAAACTAGGGTTTCTACACCATGTTCATGACAACCCTAGGTCCATGCCCATAAATAGATTATGTATGAATTGCTACTATTCTATCATTGTGTTCTTAATAACTTCATATGATTATTGAGAATCAGTCCGTAATACATGAAAACTCATATCTTGTATTCCATGGGTTCTTGCATGCATGTTTTTAACTAAGAATGATTATTTCATGAATATCCTACATGTCTACAAGTTTTCATGCAACTATATTATATAATTACTTTCATGCCATGATACAAGGTACATACATGTTAAATACAAGCTATTTCATGAAATCATGTTTACAAGTTATTTCGTGAAATCATGATTACAAGTCAAGTACAAGTTAATTCACGAAAATCATGGGCTTCTTAACCAATAATATCATGTTCATGTTTTTGGGAGTGCACGAATTACCGAGAAGGCTCAGATAGACTAAAACTACGTAGCCACCGTAGGACAAGGATCGCTCCGCCTAGTTAGGACGATTCCTTCATTTTACACTGAATGGATCCATTAGGCACGTTACCACCTTATACCTTGGCAAGGTATGGAGGCTCTGCAGGTCCGGCGAGGTACCAGAATCCACGTATCCACGTGGTGATATCATGTTGTCGGTTTATGAAATGCTCTCCCTACTTATCATGTTTTACTTATGTTATATATATATATATATATATATATAGATAGATAGATATATATGTACCCATGCTCATGCTCATGTTCATGTCCAGGTTTTCAGTTTCAGTTTTTATCATGTTATTGCATGTCCCATGTTATTTCTTTCAGTTGCTTTACATACCAGTACATTCAATGTGCTGACATCCCCTTCTTTTTCACGGGGGCTTGCATTTCACGATGCAGGTACGGATTTGCAGGACGACGCCTTTGCTCATTGGGATCTGCACGTACCAGCTTATTAGTGAGCCCTATCTCATTCGGGGTCTAGGTATTGTCTTTCTTTATTTAGTTTTGCATCTAAAGGTATGCTGGGGGCCTTGTCCCAGCAAGTACGCTACGTGTTTCAGACTCATGTTAGAGGTTTCATAGACAAGACAAGTGTCATGTTAGACATCTAGCGTTGGTTAGCCGGTTTAGCTCATTTATGATATTGTCTGCATTCATGACTTAATCAAGTACTTATGTTTAATATTATGACTTACTATATTTTATAGAAGCTCATCATGCACTTCACGTTATATTTTGGCGCATGTATGCCTCATGATGATTCAGCAAGCCATGTGGTTCGCTCGGTCATATGCGGTCAGGCACCGAGTGCCGTGTTACGCCCAGGCCATAGTTTGGGGCTTGACAAAGCTTGGTATCAGAGCCTAGGTTCAAGTGTCTTTAGGAAGTCTATGAAACTGTGTCCAGTGGGTCCACTGTTATATGTGTGAGGGCCCCATACATATATATAGTTGACCACCAAGACATTCAGGATTGTCTCACTTCTTTCATATTCTAGATCGTGCAGTTAGAGCAGTACTTTTAGGATGTCTTTCTAATTCGTGCGTGTACGTATTTTCAGAAAATGCCTGCGAAAAGGAAATACACTAGAAAGGCCGCAGCCACCAGCCAAGGGGCTACTGCAGAAGCAACTGGCAAAGAGACCATTCCGACTCAGACAGCAGCCCCAACCGCTCCTACAGTTGCACCTCCTAGTGACTCGGACGGGGATGTTATGAATGCTATCAATATGCTCACATAACTGGTAGCAGCTCAGCCCCAATGTCAGGAATCTGGGTCAAGTTCAGGAGGTAATGTAGAGTCTTCTAAGACTAAGGACTTTCTTAGGATTAATCCCTCAATCTTTACAGGGATAAAGAAAGATGAGGACCCTCAGGACTACATTGATGCTCTTCAGAAAATATTCAGGATTATGACAGTTACGGAAACCGAAGCAGCTACTTTTGGAGCTCATCAGTTGCAGAGCATTGCTAACACCTGGTATGAATCTTGGGAATTATCCCGGGGTGAGGATGCACCTGATGCTACATGGGATGAATTTACAAGCGCATTCCTGGACCACTTCATGCTAATAGAAGTCAGAGAGGCTAAGGCTAAGCAATTTCTGAAGCTTAAGCAGAATGGCAGGTCAGTTCAGGACTACTATTTGGAATTTGTTAGTCTGGCTAAGCATGCTCCACATATGGTACCGGATATGAGGGCAAGAGTGAGGAGGTTTGTTGGAGGACTTGATTCCCATTTGTATGATGGGGTCAACATTGCTGCACAGAATGAGGGAATGACCATCTCCAAGATGGTTGCTTTCGTACAGGGTAATGAGACAAGGCTAAAGGAGGAGGAAGCCTTGTAGAAAGAGAAAGACAAGGAATTCAACAAGAGGGTCAAGTCTACCGGACAGTTCAGCAGGAACAGAAACAGGAAATTCTTTAAGTACAAGTCAGCAGGACCTGCTCTGTCCACAGCAAGTGCCCCAGTCCCCAAGTTCCGTAATGATAAGAAGCAGAATTTCATGTCATCAAGTTCTTACTCTCAGACTAGTGTGGGTCAGTCGACTTATACCCATCCGATATGTGGCAAGTGTAACAAGAGACACTCAGGTGAGTGTCGTATGGGTACTGATGCCTGCTTTAGATGTGGTCAGAAGGGCCACTTTCAGAAAGACTGTCCATCAGCCAGACAGGGTTCCGGAGGCAATGTGATGCAGTCCATAAATTCAGCAGCTCCTCGCCACAATCAGGCCCAGCAGGAGCATGGCACGACAAGGTCCGGCAATACAGGCGGTGGTCAGAACCATTTGTATGCATTGACAGGTCGTCAGGATACAGAAGCTAGAGTAGATGTTGTCACAGGTACACTCACAGTTTTCACTTTTGAAGTATATGCCCTTATTGACCCAGGATCTACCTTATCTTATCTAACCCCTTTTGTTGCTAAAAAGTTTGGTATTGAACCAGAAAAACTGTATGAACCATTTGAGGTGTCCACCCTAGTTGGGGAATCAGTCATAGCTAGACGTATTTATAGGGGTTGCCCAGTTTTAGTCTATCACCGCAGAACCATAGCTAATTTAGCGGAATTAGAAATGGTAGACTTTGATGTGATCATGGGTATGGACTGGTTAGCTTTATGTTATGCCACAGTATGTTCTAGAACTAAGGTGGTAAGATTCGAGTTTCCTAATGAGCCAGTCATAGAATGAGAGGGTAATTCAGTAGTACCCAGGGGTAGATTTATTTCTTACGTAAAAGCCAGAAAAATGATTTCCAAAGGTTATATCTACCACCTAGTTAGAGTCAAGGATTCAAATGCCCAGACTCCAACTCTCCAGTCTATCCCAATTGTAAATGAATTTCCAAAGGTCTTTCCTGAAGATCTTCCAGGAGTCCCTCCTGACAGGGAGATTAAATTTGGAATTGATCTACTTCCCGATACTCAGCCGATATCTATTCCGCCATACAGAATGGCTCCAGCAGAGTTAAAAGAGTTAAAAGCCCAGTTGAAAGATCTTCTTGACAAGGGGTTTATTAGGCCTAGTGTTTCGCCTTGGGGTGCGCCAGTCTTATTTGTCCGAAAGAAGGATGGTTCCTTACGTATGTGTATAGACTACCGTCAGTTAAACAAGGTCACCATTAAGAACAGGTACCCTCTTCCTAGAATAGATGACTTATTTGACCAACTGCAGGGCGCCCAATGTTATTCCAAGATTGACCTCAAATCAGGCTATCATCAATTAAAGGTTAAGGAAGTTAATATTTTGAAGACCGCTTTCAGAACCCGTTATGGCCATTTTGAATTTCTTGTTATGTCATTTGGGTTGACAAATGCGCTAGCTGCTTTCATGGATCTTATGAACAGGGTCTTCAAGCCTTATCTCGACTTATTCGTTATTGTCTTCATTGATGATATTTTGGTGTATTCCCATAATAAGGCTGATCATGCAGAACATCTCAGAATGGTGTTGCAGACTCTTAAAGATCGCGAACTTTTTGCAAAATTCTCAAAGTGGGAGTTTTGGCTTAAATCAATGGCGTTCTTAGGCCATGTGATCTCAGGTGAAGGTGTTAAAGTTGATTCTCAGAAGATTGATGCCATAAGGAGTTAGCCCAGACCCACCTCAGTTTCTGATATAAGAAGTTTCTTGGGTCTGGCAGGCTATTATCGACGTTTCGTAGAAGGATTTTCTTCTATCTCTGCTCCGTTGACTAAGTTGACTCAGAAGAAAGTTAAGTTCCAATGGTCAGATGCTTGTGAGCGAAGCTTTGAAGAGTTGAAAAAAAGATTGACTTCTGCTCCAGTTTTGACGCTGCCAGAGGGAACTGAAGGGTTTGTAGTTTATTGTGATGCTTCGGGAGTTGGTCTCGGATGTGTCTTAATGCAGCATGGTGAGGTTGTAGCTTATGCATCTTGTCAGCTCAAGGTTCACGAAAAGTATTATCCGACTCATGAACTAGAGTTGGCAGCTGTAGTTTTTGCACTTAAGATATGGCGTCATTATTTGTATGGAGTGCATGTTGATATTTTCACAAATCATAAAAGCCTGCAGTATATCTTCAAGAAAAGGGAGTTGAATCTTAGGCAAAGGAGATGACTCGAATTGCTTAAGGATTATGACGTGGATATTCTTTATCATCCGGGGAAAGCGAATGTTGTAACTGATGCTCTTAGTCGGCATTCCATAGGGAGTTTAGCCCACATTGATGCAGATAAGAGAGTTATGACCAGGGAAGTTCACCGTTTGGCTAGTCTTGGAGTTCGACTTTTGGACTCCGAGGATGGTGGTGTAGTTGTTCAGAATAGAGCCCTTTCCTCTTTAGTGGTTGAAGTTAAAGAGAAACAGTTTAATGATCCTTACTTGTTGCAGCTGAAAGAGGGGATTCACAAGCATAAGACGACGACTTTCGAACAAGAGGGAGATGATGGTACCTTGAGGTACCGAGGTAGATTGTGTGTTCCAGATGTAGATGGGCTCAGAGAGCGAATCAAGTCAGAAGCTCACAATTCCACGTATTTCATTCACCCAGGTTCCACTAAGATGTATCATGATCTTAAGGAGATTTATTGGTGGAACGACATGAAGAAGAATGTGGCAGATTTTGTAGCTAAGTGTCCGAATTGTCAGCAAGTGAAAGCCGAACACCAGAGGCCTGGTGGCTTGGCTCAGAATATTGATATTCCTGTCTGAAAATGGGAAATGATCGATATGGATTTTGTATCAGGTCTACCTCGTTTAGCTAGGAGACATGACTCTATTTGGGTGATCGTTGATCGGCTTACTAAGTCGGCGCGCTTTTTGCCAATCAAGACTGTTATACCACATTTAAACGGGTTAAATTAGAGTACAACATTTTGGTGATCCCTATTTGTTTTATTTTAAGGAGTCGCCACCTAATTAATTTAATGGTGAATTAGGACACCTAATTTATTAACTAAGGTAAAGCCTAACTAAACCTCCGTTAATGGTCTGCTTAATTAGCGTGATTCTAGGTAAGAGTTCTAGATTATCCTAAAGGGAAGGGGTTAGGCATCCTTTAGAATCCATTAATTATAGTTTACCGTCCAAACTTAGGTTAATTAATTAGGGCTAAAGACGCAAATATAATATTTAAAATTTAAGAAAATGGCTTGTAAATATTGCTAAGGTTTTAAAGGAAAATGTAATAATGCTATTTAAAATAATACTTATAAATATTGCTAAGGCTTTAAATGAAAAATGCTATTTAGAATAACACTTATAGAAAATATAATAATTTGCATAAAAGGAGACCTCAAATGCCATTTAAAATAAAACTTATAAATGTTGATAAGGCTTTAGATAAAAGGCTATTTAAAATAAGATTTGCATAAAATATATAAGTAGGACTTGTTTTTGTTTGGCAGTATTTTTTGAAGTACTACTGCAGAAGATAAAAAATTTGCAGTGTGCAGTTGCTAATTTTCATGGTTATTTGGCCAAAGAATTAATGCATTTGAAAATAGGTTCTTTCTTTAGTAATTGAATCTACTGCCTTTCGTTAATTGCTGGCATAAGAATGATTGATTCGCGTTTTTAAAATTTCTAAGATAATAAGAATAAAATATGATTCCCTTAACTCAAAAATATGAATTTACGCTATTGAAAATCAATTATTCTAAAAGTAAATATTATAGATACTATAAATAACTTTAATATAAAAAGAAGAAAATGAAACTTATGGAATTAATTGTTGGTTTTCCTTAACTTAACTACCCATTACTAAAACTAAACCCCACTAATTTCGCTAAGGTTCATTCTATCTAAGGAAACAAACAAAGCAAAGTATTAGTTGCACAAATACAAATCAAATGCATAAAATAAAATAAGGGAGCAAATGGTATTAAATGGGCTCAGCCCATTTTAGGACTGCTGATCGTGCTGCTATTAGAATGGGCTCAGCCCATTTTTTAAAAGGCTGCTGCGGATCTGCCTGCTATTGGGCTTCGGCCCAATAAATTCTGTTTTCTGTTTTCTATTTTCTGCTGCGGACAGGATTGATAGGGAATGACTCGGAAAGATTTCGTTGGGCTTTTAGCCCAACACTGAATGCGGAAGAAGAGCGAGTCCCTCGGACTCGTATGCGATGGTCATGCATAAAATGAAAGGAAAAGAATTAGTATATGATCGACGAATGAGATTAAACATGTATAATATAAACTCGAAACAGATCAAAGATTATGTATGTTGTGTATATTTAAGAGGAAAATGAAATAGAGACAGGAAGAAAAGGAAAGGCCTTAAACCAATTCAAACAATACAAAGAAAGCCCAAATCAAATAGATCACTTAGAGCCAATTCAGCCTGGCTCAAACATAAACCAAAACTTAGCACATAAAGGAAGCCCAATAATAAACAACCGAAAGAGACTTAACCCAAACTGCATGCATAGGTTACAAAATCTATACCTATATTAGTGATATACTTGATTTATACCAAAATATACAAGTTCCCTTATGCTAACAGTATGCAAGACTGCATAGATCAGGTATATTCAGACATGTCCATGGTATATTTACCCCCTAAATCAACAATCAGGTTCGCACAAGGACATGTTTACTTTTGAACTACTATGCATAGCACATCCTTTTATATTTAACTAACATGGAAACATGGATTGGGTGTACTGGTTAACGTGTAAAGAATTGTTATTGCATATTTTAGAAGTTAAGGACTCAACTCAAAATGAAGGCACTGTACAGGAGGCAAGACACTCAAGCAACAATTCATTTCAAAACAATCAAACAGGGAGTAAGATGCGGTTTCCATGTGGCCTATTTATGAAACAAACTGACAGGATCTCAACTATTCAAAGTTGCCTAAAAACCACATTTCAGATACCTATTCTGGTTAAATCAAGAATCACATAAACCATCATTTTTGTTATGTTGAGGACTAGATGAAACAAACAACTTATGTTAACACTAAACTTACAATCTCTAACTTATGAATCGACATGGGGACATATTTGTTACAGTTTTAGGCTAGGGAATATTGTATGTTAGTTAAGGATTATCAATCATACCATTTGATTAAACAAGCCAATAAACAGATGCAGATTTATACTAAGGTGATCTCAGATAATGCAAACATGAACAAACATCAAGATTAAGGCTAACTGAAACATAGACATATATTTGTTCCACTTTATCAAACAGCATTAAGCCAATATTGAAAGTATAGATTGCATTTTGAACCTCATTCAACATTTTCGAATACCAGGAATATCTTCAACTAATCACAACAAACATAACAGAGACTAGGTTACCAGGAAAAGTAACTAAGCAGGATTTCGGGATCAATAGTTAACCCATACAAACTAAACATGATTTAAAACAGGCATATACTTATCTAACTCTTGCATACTGAACCTAACTAATCGAGACCAGATTAACAACTAATTCATATGAACATGTTTAGATAGGAATCGAACTCATGTAAACATGCTTAACTAATAAATGGCATAACTAAGCAAGGAATGGCAATTAACACGTAAAAAAAAAAATCTTAAGTTAGTGATTAACATGGCTATACTAACAATTTAACATATAGGCAGAAAATAAGCAAGAAATGCTGAAAATAACTTAAAGGGAGGAGGATTACCTTCTTCGGGTACAGCGAAGTGGGTGCGGGATTTCCAATCTACCTTGAAGACTACCAAATCCGAGCTTGCGATGCTCGAATTCGAAGCAATGCCAAGACAAACGAAAACCAAAAATGACTTAGTATTTTTGACTCGATATTCAGAAATATAAGACTGTTGAACTAATCTTGCTTAGGGGATTTTGGGTGGCTGAAAACTTATTTTCAGGGGGGTTCAAGCCGCCTCAAAAACTCTTTTCTTAGGGAATTTCTGGACGACTCAAGAACCTCTAATTTTTAAGGGATTTTCCAGGGGGGTTCAAGGCGGCTAAAGACTTCCCCCCAACTGACTGAAAAAGCGATTATTTATAGGGAAAAAAAACGTCTAGGGTTCTGCTCGTACTCAAAATTTTGGGCAGGATTTTAAGGTTTAAAACGTTCGGATTTTCGATCAGAAGGGAGAAGAACAGACAAATTCATTAAAGCTTGTCACGAAAAATAGAAAAGGGAACAGATAAAAGATGGATTTCAATTCTACAAGCGGACGAAAACTATTAAAAGATTTCAGATTGCCAGCGGAGGAGAGGGGGAAAACAACAAAAACAAAACCTTCAACCGTGGAATTTCTGAAGGGCAAAGGACAGGCTAATTAATTCCTACCCTTAATCGGCCATGCATGGCCTGGATTCAACGAAAAGGCCTCTGCGGATTTGCTATTTTTGTTGAAGAAGAGAGAGAGAGAGAGAGAGAGGGAAGAGGAGAGAGGAAGGGGAGGTGTGACGCTGAGGAGGTGATGAAACCCTAGTGGTTTCATTTGTGTTTAAGATGAGCGGGTCGGGTCGGGTATTTTAGGTAGTAGGCCGGGTCAGGCATTTCGGGTTAGTGGACTGGTTTGGGTAGATGAATAGTGGGATGGGCGAAAAAATGTGGGCTGAGTGAATTAACAATGTGGGCTGATTTTATCAATTGGTCCGAAAATAGTATGGGTTGATTGGGCTCGGATTTGGCTAATATTGGCTGAATGAAAAGAACAATTTGGGCTACTACATTTAAATAAAAGACCTATTTAAATAACTCTATATTAACGTGTGCTAAAATATTACCTAATATAAAATATGTAATTATTAGTGCTAAGATAATAAAATTATATGACGTCGTAATAGCCGTGCAATAATATTTTTTGAAAGTCAACAGTAAATAAACGCTATATTTAATTGTGCGAAAATAAATGCGATGCGTATGCATAGGATGGTAAAAATGCTGAAATGATTATAATGCAAATTATAACAATACTAGTAATAATAATAATAATAATAATAATAATAATAATAATAATAATAATAATAATAATAATAATAATAATAATAATAATAATAATAATAATAGCCAGTGACTACAATAGGATAGTGAAACGCTGATATTAATAAAAAGCTAATAATTACGGTAAAATATAAGTAATTATTTCTTAAGTTACCAAAAGTACTAGAAGCGTAAATAGATATTTCGGAGGAAGGCGGGACAAAATTGGTGTCAACAAAGACCACAGATTCAGCAGAGGATTACGCCAAGTTATATGTTAATGAAATTGTCAGATTGCATGGGACCCCAGTGTCTATTATTTCATATCGTGGTGCTCAGTTCACAGCAAACTTCTGGAAATCCTTTCAAAAAGGATTGGGTACCAAAGTGAACCTCAGCACAGCTTTTCATCCACAAACAGATGGCCAGGCAGAGCGCACTATTCAGACCCTTGAGGACATGTTGAGAGCATGTGTCCTAGATTTCAAGGGTAATTGGGATGACCACTTACCTCTCATCGAGTTTTCCTATAATAACAGTTATCATGCTAGCATTGGGATGGCACTGTTTGAAGCTCTGTATGGGCGAAGGTGTAGATCACCAATTGGTTGGTTCGAAGTTGGTGAAGTAGAGTTGTTAGGACCAAATTTGTTTTACTAGGCTATGGAGAAAGTTAAATTAATACAGGAGTGTTTGAAAACGGCTCGGAGTCGCCAGAAGTCTTATACAGATGTGAGGCGAAGGGACTTAGAATTTTCAGTTGACGATTGGGTGTTCCTTAAAGTCTCACCCATGAAGGGTGTTATGAGATTTGGCAAGAAAGGAAAGCTCAGTCCCAGATATTTGGACCTTACAGAATTCTGTGAAAGGTCGGTCTAGTAGCTTATGAACTTGAGTTGCCATAAGATTTGGCTGCTGTACATCCCGTCTTTCATGTGTCTATGTTGAGGAAGTGTGTAGAAGAACCGTCGTTAGTTGTTCCTATTGATACTATAACAGTTAAGGATGGTTTGACCTATGAGGAGATCCCCATAGCCATTCTTGACCGTCAGGTTCGCAAGTTGAGAACTAAGGAAGTAACCTCAGTGAAAGTCCTGTGGAGAAGTCAGAAAGTTGAGGAAGCTACATGGGAAGCCGAGGAGGATATGAAGTCCAAGTACCCATTTTTGTTTGAAGAGCAAGCAGGGAACTCTCAAGGTAACTTTCCATAGCCCATGTCATGTTATGTCTCATGTTCCACGCTCATGTTATGTATCCAGTGCCGATGTTCATGTCTCAGTATTCACGTTTCCATGTAACCATGTCATGTTAGTTCAGTCTCCATATTTCATGTCATGTTTCCTTCACATTCATGTAGTCAAGTCATGTCCAGTCAAATTCTTAACCATGACCTATCATTCGAGGAAGAATGATCCCAAGGGGGAGATATTGTAACACCTCGTAGCTTCGGACGAAGGTTTGACTCATAAGATGATAATATAATGGAACCAATATGAGGGTTATAGGAAGTGTTTTGAAAACTAATCAAGTCATAAGGAATGTCTTTGGGCAAAGCAAAGTTGGAAGCCACTCTACGGGGCATGTTTGCAAGTGAGTTTGTAGAAGGTCTTACTTCCAACGACCATAACCCCTTTATTAATTAGGAATTTGGGAAAAATTCCTAAATGAAAGTTGTATCCCTTTGAAATACCTTTCCAACGGTATATTGTGGGGTCAATGGGACATCTGTACAAAACGTTATGGCCATTTTACTGAAGGAATACAGAGCAGTCCGTTCACTGGTCATGTTATACGAACTGGTTATACGGCCCATATAATTTTATACAGACCGTATAAGTCGTCCGTACTTCATGAAACTTCAAATTGACGTTCTGTTTTGCGCCATGATAAAATATGGTCATATTATACGGACCGTATAACTTTATACGGACCGTATAACATGTCCATATAACTTCCGCCTCACTTTTGTATAAATTCAAGCCTTCAGTTCTTTTATTTCATTATTCACAATTCCAAGCCCTAGCAACAATCCAAAACATCAAGATAAGTCAATCCAAACCCTTCCAGCTCAATTCTAACATATACTCTAATAATCAAAGCAAGAAATCATTGTTCCTAAACTAGGGTTTTCAAGAAAACCCATCTCAAGGTTCAAGAATTCAAGATTTTGGAAATCTTCTTCAAAGTTAAAATCTTTAATTCAAGTTTGGAGCATTACCGGGTATGTAGAGTTACTATCTACGTGTGGGAACATCATTGTTCTTCCCCACGCCTCATAATCCATAAATTATGATTCTCTACTAAAACTAGGGTTTCTACACCATGTTCATGACAACCCTAGGTCCATGCCCATAAATAGATTATGTATGAATTGCTACTATTCTATCATTGTGTTCCTAATAACTCCATATGATTATTGAGAATCAGTCCGTAATACATGAAAACTCATATCTTGTATTCCATGGGTTCTTGCATGCATGTTTTTAACTAAGAATGATTATTTCATGAATATCCTACATGTCTACAAGTTTTCATGCAACTATATTATATAATTACTTTCATGCCATGATACAAGGTACATACATGTTAAATACAAGCTATTTCATGAAATCATGTTTACAAGTTATTTCGTGAAATCATGATTACAAGTCAAGTACAAGTTAATTCACGAAAATCATGGCCTTCTTAACCAATAATATCATGTTCATGTTTTTGGGAGTGCACGAATTACCGAGAAGGCTCAGATAGACTAAAACTACGTAGCCACCGTAGGACAAGGATCGCTCCGCCCAGTTAGGACGATTCCTTCATTTTACACTGAATGGATCCATTAGGCACGTTACCACCTTATACCCTGGCAAGGTATGGAGGCTCTGCAGGTCCGGCGAGGTACCAGACTCCACGTATCCACGTGGTGATATCATGTTGTCGGTTTATGAAATGCTCTCCCTACTTATCATGTTTTACTTATGTTATATATATATATATATATATATATATATAGATAGATAGATATATATGTACCCATGCTCATGCTCATGTTCATGTCCAGGTTTTCAGTTTCAGTTTTTATCATGTTATTGCATGTCCCATGTTATTTCTTTCAGTTGCTTTACATACCAGTACATTCAATGTGCTAACATCCCCCTTTATTGCCCGGGGGCCTGCATTTCACGATGCAGGTATGGATTTACAGGAAGACGCCTCCGCTCATTAGGATCTGTACGTACCAGCTTATTGGTGAGCCCCATCTTATTCGGGGTCTAGGCATTGTCTTTATTTATTTAGTTTTGCATCTAAAGGTATGCTGGGGGCCTTGTCCAAGCAAGTACGCTACGTGTTTCAGACTCATGTTAGAGGTTTCATAGACAAGACAAGTGTCATGTTAAACTTCCAGAGTTGGTTAGCTGGTTTGGCTCATTTATGATATTGTACGCATTCATGACTTAATCAAGTACTTATGTTTAATATTATGACTTACTATGTTTTATAGAAGCTTATCATACACTTCACGTTATATTTCCACTCATGTATGCCTCATGATGATTCAGCAAGCCATGTGGTTCGCTCGGTCACATGCAGTCAGGCACCGAGTGTCGTGCCATAGTTCGAGGCGCGACACACATTCTCGGCTTGCTTCATGAATAGCTATTATTTTGGCAAGATTTGATGAAGTAGACAAAATAGATTGTTTTGTAGATCGCCAAGATATGTCAATACCCCCACATGCAAACACATAGCCTATTTGCGATCGAGCTTTATGTGAGTCAGATAAATACCCTGCATCGGCATAACCAATAAGATCGGGACAGTAATTGTTTGAATAAAACAAGCCTATTTCGGTAGTCCCTTTTAGATACCGCAATATCTGTTTGATTCCATTCCAGTGTCTCCTGGTTGGAGCAGAGCTATATCTTACTAACAGATTAGTTGAAAATGCTATGTCAGGCCTTGTTGTATTATCAAGATACATTAGTGCACCAATTGCACTAAGATATGATATTTCAGGACCAAGAATCTCTTCATTATTTTCTTGAGGTCGGAACAGATCCTTATTCACATCAAGTGATCGGACAACCATCAGAGTACTTAATGGATATGCTTCATCCATGTAAAATGATTTCAACACCTTTTCTGTATAGGCAGATCGATAGACAAAGATACCGTTTGTCAAATGTTCAATTTGCAGACCAAGACATAATTTTGTCTTTCCAAGATCTTTCATCTGCCTTTTGAAGTTCTGCTGGAGTTCCAATAAGGTTTATGTCGTCAACATAAATAGCAAGTACAACAAACCTCAAAATGTTGTTTTTTTTATAAAAACACATGGACAAATGACATCATTTATATAACCTTCCTTAGATAAATACTCACTAAGGCGGTTATACCACATGTTTCCTGATTGCTTCAAACCATACAATGATCTTTGCAATTTGATTAAGTATATTTCCCAAGACTTTGAACTATATGCTTCGGACATCTTAAATCCTTCAGGAATTTTCATAAATATCTCACTATCAAGTGAGTCATAAAGATAGGTTGTAACCATATCCATCAAATGCATCTCAAGTCTCTCATGGACAACGAAACTAATGAGATATCGTAATATTATTGCATCCATAACCGGTGAGTATGTCTCTTCATAATCGACACCAGGTCTTTGTGAAAATCCTTTTGCAACAAAACGTGCCTTATACCTTTGTATTTCATTTTTTGCCAAAAGACCCATTTGTAGTCAACTGGTTTAACAACCTTCGGTGTTTGGACTACTGGTCCAGAAACTTCGCTCTGATTTAGTTGTTTCTTGCCATATTGGCCAATCACATCTTTGTTGATATTCTCCAATAGATTGAGCTTCAATATCCTCACTATCTTGACATAATTTTTGTTGCAACATTATATGCAAAGACATAATCCACCACTATTTCTAATCGATTCAATTTGTTTCCATCATCAATTGGATTTATTGACAGTTCTTCATTTTCTTGAGTCTCAGACTCATTGATCTCTTCAAGGATCATATGATTACTCAAATATTGAATTCCTTTATGAGGTTCTTTCGTAGTGTCATCTTATTCATTTGTTTTTCATTTTCTAGGATTTCGATCCTTAGAACCCAATGGTCTACCACGCTTCAAGCGTGTTTTGGACTTATTAGCTACGACACTAGTAGATGGTCCTACAGGGATATCAGTCAGAACTGGGACATTTTCTGGAGGGATATGTGATTTGGTAATTCTTTTCAAATCTATAAATGTGTCTGGCAGTTGATTTGCTATTTTCTGCAGGTGAATAATCTTTTGAACCTCTTGCTCACAAATAGAAGCACGTGGGTCAAGATGAGACAATGATGGATTAATCCACAAAATTTGTCTTATGATTTCACTATTTTCTCCCCCTAATTTTGGAAAAAGTGTCTCATCAAATTGACCATCTGCAAATTGAGCATTGAACAAATCTCCCGTCAATGGTTCAAGGTAGCGAATAATGGAGGTTGATTCAAACCTAACATATATTCCTAACCTTCTTTGGGGACCTATGTTAGTATGATGTGGTAGTGCTACAAGCTCATATACAACACATCCAAAAATTCTTAGATGGGAAGTATTAGGTTCTTGACCCAAAACTAATTACAACAGTAAGAATTTATGATAATTTGTCAGTTTGAGACGAACAAATGTTGCTGTATGCAAAACTGTATGACCTCAAACAGAAGTGGGCAACCTTATTTTCATAAGTAATGGTCTTGCTATCAACTGCAGATGTTTAATTAATGATTCTGCAAGACCATTTTGAGTGTGAACATAAGCTACAGGATGTTCAACTTTTATCCCAATTGATAAGCAATAACCATTAAATGCTTGGGATGAAAATTCAGCAGCATTGTCAAGGTGAATAGACTTGATCTAATTATTAGGAAATTGTGCCCGTAATCGAATTATTTGTGCTAATAATTTTGAAAATGCCAGGTTGCGAGATGACAATAGGCACACATGAGACCATCTAGAAGAAGCATTTGTTAGGACCATAAAATATCTAAACGACCCACTAGGTGGGGTGAATAGGTCCACAAATATTCCCATGTATGCATTCCAAAAATGTAGGGGACTCAATCCCAACTTTTGTTGGTGATGGCCTAATAATTAACTTTCCTTGATAACAAGCAATACAAGAAAATTCATTATTTGAAAGAATCTTTAGGTTCTTTAATGGATGCCCTTTTGAATTTTCATTCGTCCCATCATTATAAATCCGGGATGTCCCAGTTGATCATGCCAAAGTACAAAAGTATTAGAATTAGTAAACTTCTAGTTTACAATAGAATGTGCCTCAATCGAACTAATCTTAGTCCAATATAATCCAGAAGATAAAGCAGGGAACTTTTCTATAACATATTTCTAGCCAGAGACATTCTTGGTGATACCAAGATATTCAAGATTCATCTCATCCATTGTCTTAATAAGATATCCATTTTGGCGGACATCTTTAAAACTCAATAAGTTCCTTCAAGACTTAGGAGAGAACATGACATCGTTTATAATGAGTTTTGTTCCCTTAGGCAAAATTATGATGGCTCTTCCGGAGCCTTCAATCAAATTAGTACTACCAGAATTCGTAGTAACATTTATCTTGCCCATGAGTAAATGAGAAAAATATTTCTTTTCTTTGAATATCGTGTGCGTTGTAGCAGAATCAATCAAACAAATATCTTCATAATTGAATTTTAATTCAAACTCATTTTGAGAGATATCCATATGTTAGTCTTCAAAATAATTTCTTGAGACAGCAGAACGTTGTGCTGCTAACGTGTTATGAAACTATATAGTTGTAAATAAGTAAGAGAAGTAAACTTAATAACTTTGTAGAGAGGAGGGAGATATTGATCTTCAACATACAACTTGTGCAAGTTGATTTACAATTTGCTACAACTATGATACAACTTACAAGTTGCATTTATCACTTTATGAACAAGTAGTACAAGTTACACTTCTAATAATACATCCAAACAACAACTTGCCAAATAGCTCATAATAAAAATCTATTAATTTTTTTTTTGGCTTAAAACCAACATCAACTAAAATTTACTCCTTTCGTCCCAATTTAAGTGTCTTAGTTTCACTGGACACAGAGTTTAAGGAATAAAAAGAGATTTTTAAATCTTGTGGTCCTAAGTTAAAGATGTGTGTAATGTACTAAAATGTCCTTTGAATTTTGTGATTATAAATTTATCATATAAGATGTTTGAATTGTCAACTTGATAAATATAGAAATATACACTCTCTACTCTCTTCTCTCTCCTCTCTCTTCACCCAACGATAACAATACCTGACCTGACCTTTCATTTTTTCCGGCCAACTACCACCGGAGGTCGCCCTAGGTAAGTTGGCAGCACCTCTCTCTCCTCTTCTCTATCTCTCTCTCTCTCTCCCTCTCCTTTTCTCCCACAGCTTAGTTTCTCTCTCTCTCTCTCTTCCTCTCCTTTCCTCCTTCTACTGCTGTCCACAACCACTGCAGACCCGTACCACCATTGTAGGGTTTGGGTGGTTTCGCTCCTCCCCCTAGCCTTCTCTTTTCTTTTCCCTTTTTTTTGGGTTTTCTTTTGGTCCCGCATTACAGGTGGAATCCGAGCAGCAGTCGCGGCGAACAGTTATTCCGGTGAATGGTACTTCGGTGAACAGTACTCCGGTGAACAGTAACTCCGACATGAGCGACCAGCGACAGTGTTTCGGCAGCAGCAGAAGCACTACTTAGCAACTATTACAGGTTCTGTCCAGCTTGGAGTTGGTACCTCCGGCTATAGTTAGTTAATTTTTCTGGTGTTCCATCATTTTAACGAAATTATTTCTGTATTTCTACTCCCTGTAGTTCTATTTTCCGCTTGTATGGTGTTGGTGCCACCTTAGCTCGACCTTTATTATAGTGGCTGCGGTGGATGATGGTAGAGTAAGGTCATGTCCTCAGGGGGAGGAGGGGTGGGAGATAGGAAGAGGGTGAAGAGCGGAAAGGGAGCAGCTAGGCTGAGAATTAGGTCCTGGAACATTGGCACCCTGACGGGGAAGTCTATAGAGTTGGCGAAGATTCTTGAGAAGAGGAAGATCAACATAGCATGTGTACAGGAGTCTAGATGGGTGGGAGATAGGGCCCGGGATGTAGATGGGTTTAAGTTGTGGTTCTCAGGAGGCCCAAAGGGCAAGAACGGAGTTGGTATTCTAGTTGATAGAGAGCTTCGTGATCTGGTGGTAGGGGTAAGGAGGGTGAGTGATAGGCTGATGACTATTAAGATAGTAGTTGGATGACATACTTTAAACGTGGTTAGTGCTTAGGCACCGCAGGCAGGCCAGGATGAGGAGATCAAAAGGCGATTCTGGGAGGATTTGGATGAGGTTGTGCGGGGTTTTCCGCACTCAGAGAAGCTTTTTCTTGGTGGTGATTTCAATGGCCACATCGGGTCGTCGGCTAGGGGATACGATGATGTGCATGGAGGCTTCGGGTTTGGGGATAGAAATGAGGGAGGTACGGCACTGTTGGATTTCGCGAGAGCTTTCGATTTGGTGACAGCGAACTCTAGTTTGCAGAAGAGGGAAGAGCACTTGGTCACCTTTTAGAGTATGAGGGCCAAGACCCAAATTGATTACCTACTTTCCCGTAAGTGCGATAGGCGTTTATGCACGGACTGCAAGGTTATCCCGAGCGAGAACCTCACGACCCAACATAGGCTCTTGGTTATAGACCTGGAGATAAAAAGAAAGAGGAGTAATTGTATCGGGTCAGCCAAAGATTAGGTGGGACGCTTTGAACAAGGACAATGCCCAGGAGCTGGGGGAGCGGTTGAGGGCGATGGGAGCCTGGAGGAGTAGCGGGGATGCGAGTAGTATGTGTACTACGACGGCTGCTAACATTAGGGAAGAGGCAAGAGAGGTGGTAGGGGTCTCAAAGGGTTACTCTGGCAGACACAAAGGGGACTGGTGGTGGAACGGAGAGGTACAAGGTAAAGTGGAAGCTAAGAAAACAGCGTATCTAAAGCTAGTGGAGAGCACAGACGAGGAAGAGAAGAGGACTAACAAGGAGCTGTATAAGAAAGCGAGGAAGGAGGCGAAGTTAGCAGTTACGACGACTGCTTTTGGACACTTGTATGAAGATTTGGGGGAAAAGGGGGGGGGGGGGGGGGGGGACAAGAAGTTGTACAGGCTAGCCAGAGTGAGGGAGAGGAAGGCTCGGGACCTGGATCAAGTGAAGTGTATCAAAGAAGATAGAGGGAAAGTTTTGGTAGAGGATGCCCTTATTAGACGAAGATGGCAGTCCTACTTTCATAAACTCCTGAAAGAAGAGGGGGACCGGAGCATAGTTTTAGGCAAATTGGAGCTCTCTGAGAGCCGCCGCGATTTTGGATACTGCAGGCGGGTCAAGGTCAAAGAGGTCGAGGGGGTTCTGCGGAAGATGAGCAGGGGGAGAGCCACCAGGCCAGATGAAATACCGGTAGAATTTTGAAAGAATGCGGGTAGGGGAGGCTTGGAGTGGCTTACGCGGTTGTTGAATGTTATTTTTAGGACGACGGAGATGCCTGAAGAGTGGAGATGGAGCACCATGATCCCGTTGTATAAAAACACGGGGGATATTCAGAACTGCAACAACTATAGGGGTATCAAGCTGTTGAGCCATACGATGAAAGTTTGGGAGAGAGTGGTGGAAGCGAGGATGAGGAAGTTAGTTTCTATTTCAGAGAACCAGTTCGGATTCATGCCGGGGCGTTCGACTACAGAAGCCATTCACCTGGTGAGGAGGTTGGTGGAGCAGTATAGGGATAAGAAGACTAACTTGCACATGGTGTTTGTCGACCTTGAGAAGGCTTACGACGACAAAGTCCCAAGAGAGGTGCTGTGGAGATGTCTGGAAGCTAGAGGTGTTCCTGTAGCATACATTAGAGCGATTAACGACATGTATGATGGAGCCAAAACCCGGGTGAGGACAGTTGGAGGTGACTCAGAACACTTTCCAGTCCCGATGGGCCTGCACCAAGGGTCCGCGCTTAGCCCGTTTCTGTTTGCTGTGGCTATGGACGCTCTGACAAGCCACATTCAAGGAGAGGTACCGCGGTGCATGTTGTTTGCAGATGACATTGTGCTTATTGCCGAGTCGCGGAGCGGTGTTAACACGAGACTGGAGGTTTGGCGACAGACTCTGGAGTCGAAGGGTTTCAAGTTGAGCAGGACTAAGACATAGTACTTAGAGTGCAAGTTCAGTAATGGGAGTCAAGTAGAGGACGAGGACGTGCATCTGGATGCTCAGGTCATCCCGAAGAAAGAAAGTTTCAAGTACCTGGGGTCGATCATCCAAGGGACTGGCGAGATTGACGACAATGTCACACATCGTATTGGAGCGGGATGGATGAAATGGAAGCTCACATCAGGGGTGTTGTGTGATAAGAAGGTGCCGCCTATTCTAAAGGGAAAGTTCTACAAAGCGATGGTTAGACCGGCTATTTTGTATGGGACGGAATGCTGGCCAGTTAAGAAAGCGCATGTCCAGAAGATGAAGGTAGCTGAGATGCGGATGCTGAGATGGATGTGCAGGCATACCAGGAGAGATTGGATTCGGAATGAAGTGATTCGGGATAAGGTGGGTGTGACCCCTGTGGTGGATAAGATGTGGGAAGGGAGGTTGAGATGGTTCGGCCACGTGTAGCGGAGATGCGCTGATGCGCCAGTGAGGAGGTGTGAGAGGATGACTGTGGTGGGCCTGAAGAGAGGGAGGGGTAGGCCAAAGAAGGCTTGGGGAGAGGTGATTCGGCAGGACATGGCGTTACTCCAGCTTACCGAGGACATGACCGGTGATAGGAGGGGGTGGAGGTCGAGTATCAGGGTAGAGGGCTAGTGGGGAGCTGCGAGGTTTCCTTTCTCGTATTAGGAGTATTTTTATCCTGCTTCTATGTGTTGGTCTTGTCTATCTTTGTTATTTTATCATGACTTCGTTGCTCTTGCTATTTCTCATTTTCACATGATTTTGATTTGCTTGTCCGTATGTGACTCTTTTACCTTGTTTTCCTTGTTTTCTTTTGAGCCGAGGGTCTTTCGGAAACAGCCTCCCTACCTTCCAAGGTGGGAGTAAGGTCTGCGTACACTTTACCCTCTCCAGACCTCACGTTGTGGGATCCAACTGGATATGTTGTTGTTGTACACTCACAAAAATGAGAGCACCACACTTAACAACATTTAAAAAAAGAAAAAAGAACAGCAGCCCAAAACCCGACCCAGTAGAATCCGATAAGGGCAAGTGAAATTTCCCAAGCCTACTGCTGACTGACCATTTCTTCCAAGAAGCAAAACCAAAAGTGCCTGAAAATCAAATCAAGAAAGAAGAAAGAAATGCCTTTGAGTGCAACAATGGTTGGAGCCCTATTGGGATTAGGCACCCAAATGTACTCTAATGCGCTTCGCAAACTCCCTTACATGCGCCGTATGTATATCCCCCCTTTTGCTCATCCCATTCTTCATATTTTATATACAGTTTCTTGGAATTATCTGATTAAAGACTAGATTTTTCTAGTACCCTTTATTGCATTTCACTAATACATACCCTTTATTTCTTGCAATTTTAAATACACTTCTTTTTGGGAATTAACTGATTAAAGATTAGATTTTTTAGAACCCTTTATTGTATTTCACTAGTATCCTTTATTTCTTGAAATTTTAAATACACTTCTTTCTGGGATTAAGTGATTAAAGACTAGATTTTTTCTAGTACCCTTTATTGCTTGAAATTTTTAAATACAGTTTTTTTTGGGATTTTAATGATGATTTTTATGTTTGGGTTTTATAGATCCATGGGAATATTTGTTGGGTATGGGAATTGACAACTTATAATGTGCTTAGATGGATTTTTGCTACTGAAAATGCTAAAAAAAAAATTGAGTATTTTGCTTAAAATTTATTGAAGGAGATATACATGTGAGATGGGTAATCTTGAAAAAATATTCATTTTTGGGGTAATTGCTTGTGTGAAACTTCAGATAGTTTGCTCGTCTGGGTTTACCTGATAGGAGTAGAAAACGGGCGGGTTGGATCAGATATGTGCTGGTCAAAATCAGTTTAAACAAAAAAAGGATAAAATATCCGACCCGCCCATAGTTAACACGGATAAAAAATGGGTTAATGCCCTTCGCAAACTTCCTTATATGCGCTGTATGGGACTTATCGATTCTTGATTTTTTGGTTTGGGTTTTGTAGATCCGTGGGAACATTTATTGGGTATGGGAATTGGTGTTGTGGCTGCTAATCAGATGGTGAAATGGGAAGCTAAGAGTAATGAAGATCTTGATAAATTGCTTGAGAAAGCTAAACTTGCTAATGAGCGTCGTTACTTTGGTAAGTTTAAATTTCAAGAAAATTTGGATTGAATGTTGAGTACCAGATCTTTTTTTTTTCCAGTACCTTTTTATTGTATTTTCATTGTTTCTATCTATTGGCAACTATGCAGTAACTTAGGAAAGGCACAAGCTTTGAAATTGACAACCTCAGATGTGTTTAGATGAAGTTCTACTACTGAAAGTGCTAAAAATTGAGTCTTTTCCTTAGAATTTAGGGAAAGTTACACATTTGGCCTTACAACAAAAAATAATTACATTCACTAGCCAAATATGCACTACAACAAAAACAACAAACCTAGTGTAATCCCACAAGTGGGGTCTGGGGAGGGTAGTGTGTACGTAGACCTTACCCGCTTTGGGAGGTAGAGAGGTAGAAAATATACACTATTTTGTAGATCAGTGGGAGCATTTGTTGGGTAAGGGAATTGGTTTCGTTGCTGCTAATCAGATGGTCAAATGGGAAGCTAAGAGTAATAAAGATCTTGATAAATTGCTCGAAAAAGCTAGGCTTGCTAATGAACGCCGTTACTTTGGTAAATTTCAGATTTTTTCTAGTACCCTTTATTGTATTGCACTGTTTCTATCTTTTGGAAACTGTGGAATGACTTAGGAAAGACATTAGCTTTGAAATTAACAACCAGAGATTTGCTTAGATGGAGTTTTGCTACTGAAAATGATAAAAAAATTGAGTCTTTTCCTCAAAATTTGTTGAAGGATGGATATATGTGAGATGGGTAATCTAAAAAAACATTCTTTTTTTCAAATATAGTCAAGCTTCAGATAGTTTTCTCATCGGGGTTGATCATAATTGTTTGTTGGTAAAACAAATCATTTTATCAATTTCTTTAAGTTTCATATCAAGCAAATTTGGATTGAACCCCAGGTTTTTTCTAGTACCCTTTATTGCATTTCACTGTTTCTATCTATTTTTTTTTGAGAAACTGGTACCGAAAAATTTAATTCGAGAGAAAATTTCACTGTTTCTATCTATTTGCAACTATGCAATCTTTGAGATTGTCTACTGGGGTTGTGCTTAGATGAAGCTCTACTACTGAAAAGGCTAAAAAGTTGAGTCTTTTCCTTAAAATTCACGGAAAGTTAAACATTTGGCGGGGCGTCCAAAAATAATTACATTCTCTAGCCCAAGATACCAAAAATATACACTATTTTGTATAAAACATGCATATTTTAATTAATATACAAAAAACATACATTTGTTGGCTATTATTTTGGTGGGCGGCTATACAGCGTAAAAATCCCTAAAATTTATTGAACGATATGCATGTGAGATGCGTAATTTGTATCATATCAAGCGAATTTGGATTGAACAGCAGATATTTTTTAGTACCCTTTTTTGTATTTTCACTGTTTCTATGTATTGGCAACTGTGCAATGACTTAGGCAAGATACAAGCTTTGAAATTGTCAATTGCAGATGCGCTTAGATGAAGTTGTACTACTGAAAGTGCTAAAAATTTGAGTATTTTCCTTAAAATTTATTGAAGGATATACATGTGAGATGCGTAATCTGAAAAAACTTTTCTTTGCTCGTAGTTAGAAGTGGCAACTGGGGTGGGGGTTTCGGATATGGGCGGGTTGAAATTGGTTTAAACATAAAACAGATAAAATATTCAACCCGCCCATAATTAACACGGATAAAAAATGGGTCAGGTTAGAACACAAGCTAAAAGCTGAAATAAGCTGAGACTCCCAGAAAGCAAGAACTCATGAAAAATAACAAGCAAACAATGAGAGAGAAAGCTAGGCTTGGCAATGAGCGTCCTTATTTTGGTAAGTTTCATATCAAGCAAATTTGGATTGAACCCCAGATTTTTTCTAGTACCCTTTATTGCATTTCACTGTTTCTATCTATTGGCAAATATGCAGTGTTTGAAATTGACTACTGGGGATGTGCTAAGATGAAGTTCTAGTGTTCTACTACTGAAAATGTTAAAAATTGAGTCTTTTCCTTAAAATTTAGGGAAAGTTACACAGGTGGATTGAACCCCGGATTTTTTTAACACCTTTTACTCTATTTTACTGTTTCCAATCTATTGGCAACTATGGAATCACTTAAAAGGCACAAGCTTTGAAATTGACAGCCTGAGATGTGCTTAGTTGAAGTTCTACTGCTGAAACTGCTAAAAGTTGTAGAGTTTTTGTATACTTCGGTTAGTTACATATCAAGAAAATTTGGATTGAACACCAGATCTTTTTCTAATACCCTTTATTTTATTTTCACTGTTTCTAGCTATTGAAAACTATGCAATCACTTTGCAAAGACACAAACTTTGAAATTGACAACAGGGATGTGCTTAGATGAAGTTATACTACTGAAAGTACTAAAAATTGAGTTTTTTCCTTAAAATTTGATTGAAGGATATACATGTGAGATGGGTAATCTGAAAAAAGGATGCTTTTTTGGGTTGCTCACAGTTAGGAGTGGAAAATGGGCGGGCCGGATCGATATGGGCGGGTCGAAAGCGGGTTAAACAAAAAACGGATAAAATATCCTAACACCCATATTTAACAGGGATAAAAAATGAGTTAACCTACAGCCATGGTTTCAGGAATAGTCAGCTGAGAACACAAGCTAAAAGTCGAAATAAGCTTAGACTCCCCGAAAGGAACAACAACAACAACAACAACAACAGCCCAGTGAAATCCCACATCTTGGGGTCTGGGGAGGGTATAATGTACGCAGACCTTACTCCTACCAAGGTAGGATGGCTGTTTCCGAGAGACCCTCGGCTCAAGCGGACAAATGGGTATCGATAATGGATAATATCCATATTTGATCCATTTTTAAATGGTCAGTTATCCAATCCATATTTAACGGGTCGGATTGGATGGCTACTTGTCTTTTAACCATTTTGCCAGCCCTACTCACAGTTGTTTGTTGGTAAATTAAATCCTTGTTCTTCCAAAGGATGTAGTCGGTCAATGGGAGGCCAGTGTAATTGATAGAGGAATCCTCAGAAATGCGGGAAATCGTGATTCCATTCCTGAAAATTCTGAGGGATGTCTTTAAAGTAGTAAATCACTTGTTTTGAACTTTAGAAAAGTTGTCATTCAGGATATTGGTTATCACTACCATTGAGGTCTTTTCTTTAAGAGATCCTATTTTTCGAGTCTATCTTAATTCTTTATCTTAATATGGTGAATAAGTTTGTAATTTTTGTTGTGTTTTATTGGATACTAGTTTTACTTTTGAGTTGCAAGTATCTAATTCTTGGATGTATGGATCTTGTTGTTCATTTGAGGCATCCCAAATCATCATGTAGTATGCTAATTTTACAAGGATTATTGAGCTGACCTTAAAGCTGAAGTGTGTATTGTGAGATTGAACTGAGCTCTAATGGTACTAGGACTGGCCTCAAAGATCTGTTATGCATTTGGATTGCAAGCCCTAATATTTTCAGTACCCTGTATAATTTTCCCCTTAGATGTCTTTTGCACCCTAACACTTTGTTTGGATGGTTGTTATATATTGTTTCATAATGTATCGTATTGTATTGTAATGTGTTATATTGTATCGTGTTGTATTGTTTTGATTAGCACAACGTTTGGATAGATTGTATCGTTTCTCGTCGTTACATAATCTCACGCATCAGCGATCTGAAGGATAAACTTACAAGAAAAGTAGGGTACCGGATAGAGCTACCTCAAAAAGTTAGGGTAAATGATAAAATAGAATTATTAGATAATAAAAATGAGAGGAAAAGATAAGGTAACGATGCAATAACACCAAATCGGTTGTTACATAAAATGGGATTTTTCGTCGTTACGTAACGACGGATTTAACGATACAATACATTAAAATTAAAATAACAATCAAAACAAACATTGTATTTAACCTAACAACACAGTACAATACAATAGGTAACAACCATCCAAACAAGCTGTAAGGGTGTGTTTGGTATGAAGGAAAATGTTTGCTTGGAAAACAAGTTCTTACTTATTTTCTAGTGTTGGGTATGACCCAGGTACTTTTTCTGAGCCGAGGGTCTACCGGAAACAACCTCTCTACCTCACAAAGGTAGGGGTAAGGTCTGCGTACATCCTACCTTCCCCAGACCCCACTTGTGGGATCACACTGAGTTTGTTGTTGTGGTTGGTAAGTAAGCAAAATAATATTATCCCAAGAACATTTATACGTAATCTAGCAAAACACTTTGGGGATGGAATAGGGTGGGAAGTGGGGGTTTGGGGGTGGTGGGGGATGGAATGGTCAAGGGATGGGGTTGGATGGGCAGAGAAGAGACAATGAACTTGGAATGTTTCACTTATGGGACTCCTTCACCAAAAAAAAAAAGTTTCACTTATGGGACTCCTTCACCAAAAAAATAAATGTTTCACTTATGGGACTTGTTTTCCCTACTTCCATTAGGGAAGTCATTTTCCTCATTTTTAAAGAACTTGTTTTCCTAGAGAAAATGTTTTCCAAGAGAAAATGTTTTTCAAAATATTTTGACCAACCAAATATAAGAAAATGGGAAACGTTTTTCCTCCATACCAAACACACCCTAAAAGTAAGTTAAGGAGCAAAGAAAAGATAATGGAAGAAAAATATGCCAAAAATAGTTTTTGCTTAAGTGTGGGTTAGGCGAATGTCTCAGGATCGAATTCTGCAATAGAAAAAAAGCTTTGTATTTAGGTGGAGAAGGGTAGAAGGGTGGGGCCATTATCCATTGAGTTTCAAACCATGCGCCTCTGGCCTGTGGGATTTGTCGGTTACCAAGAAAAAAGAGTCTTTGCTTGGTGCAGCAACACATATGTTTACAGTTATCAACTGAGCCTTCATCTCTTTTGCTCCCTTGCTACTTATACCGATTGACTTTCTTTTTCAAGGGGTTCTTTTCGGGCAAAACTGTTATTCCAGTACTCATGGAAAAGGGATTATCAATCTCGGTTGCATCGTTTTCACCCTTTGCCACAAATCCCGCACCTGCATATACCTTAAACATCTTTTGTTCCCAAATCTGATACTTTTTTACCACCATTGTTGAAGTAAAACAAAAAAGCAAACATTTATTAGTGGATAATAGAACCAAGACTGACGAACCTAGAATTAGATCAGACAATAATTCTCATGAAATATAGCTTCCATAGCTATTCAGATTTATTTTATTACACGACATAACTTGGTTTTCAGACTTGATTTTGAAAAGAAAGCTTTAATTATACTTGACTATATTTTGTTTTCACCAATATAGGGTGTGCTTTGTGTTATATGACTTAGGTGTTGTTTGGTTTGAATTTGGTATTGGGTTTATATGACTGATGGGTTTTGTCTTGAGCATTAGGTTTATTTCTGAGGGTAAGTGGCTGGATGTTGCAACTCAAGGGACCACCATCTGAGTTGCAACTCAGGGCCCTTTCAAAATCTCCAGCCTCTTTTGGCTCTATTGGCCTCCTCCACCGAGTGAAATTAAAATAAAATCAACCCATGGCCGAGATCAGGAATACCAGTGGACAGGCTCCATGAATTAAATGTTCACTTTTGCAGCTCAGTAGAAACCTTAAAGTCCCCACAGTGTAGATCTTCCACCATGCATATTTTAAGAGTAGCAATTCTGAATTTTGTTATTTCTTTTAACACCATTCTATTAAATCCATTCTGGAAAATACGTTTACCTGATCAGAAAAAATTAAATCCATTCTGATCCAACTTGCATTGAATATGCTCTGCTGGCCAATTCAAACCCTTGACAACACTCGTGTAGCTCTTGGAATGCTTTTGAATTGCAGGACTGGAGTTGGTGTGGTCTTTTTACAACAAACCTCCATTCTTTGTCTCTGCTATACCTGAACCTCCAGCATTTAGTGAGAATGATGAACCTTTTTCTTGTCTTTGCGTGGTGCTAATTCTCAAGTTTGGTGAAGTTCTGACAAATGCAGCTTTCTCTCAATTCGCTCATACCAAAAATCATGTTCAGTGGCTTTTTCTTTAATCTCAAAAGACTTCTGGCCAACCATAACAAGGGGTGTTGTATCCATCAATGAGGGAAAGCAACCAGTTTTTTTAAGATCACAAGTAAGATTATCTAGCGAAAAGTGGTCAGTGAGGTTAGGTTTGTGGGGAGGTGAAAGATGGAGGAGAAAGTGTAGTGTGGGATTGGAAGGTTAATCGGAGGGGAAGAGAAGATAAGGCTTCTCTCTCATGCTCTAAAACGATTTCTTTCGAAGTGCATGTGAGGTTTTTTACTGGCCTCATAGAATATTTTAATGATTCTTTTTCATTCCAACCATTCTACTGCATAGAGTAATATTTAAACAATAGACATCTTATCAACACCCAAAAATCTAAATCTCCCCCACGCTCCGGAATGTAAATTGTGTTTCTTTAGTGATGCTTGATAAAGCTCAACCAAGTATTTTGGCGTACGAAAGGTACATGACCGGTGTCCTCTTCCACTGCATCGATAACATCTATTTTTTTAGCCATTTGTTTCTACCACTTCGTGCTTCTCATCCTTCTTTTTCCCCTTTTGGTGGTGATTCTTTGATGAATGATTAGCCCCAAGGGGAAGAATTTTTTACGACCATGACAATGACTAGGGCCATGACCTTTTCCACGCTCAGAGTAGTGGGCTGCACCTCATTCACTTCAGGGAACGGTGTAGAGCCAGTTAGTTGATTTTCATGATTTTTCATTAACAAATTATTGGTTTCTTCAGCCACGAGAAGATGAGAATTCAATCCAGAATGCTTCTTGAAACCTTTCTCCCGACATTGCTGCTGCAGGAGCACAATCAATGCATGAAAGGTGGAGAACGTCTTTTCCAGCATATCAGAATCACTAATCATATCTCCACGTAGTTTCAGCTAAGAGGGTGTTTGGATTGGCTTTTTAAAAGTAGCTTATAAGCTAAAAGCTAAAAGCCATAAGTTGGAAATAACCAACTTTTGGCTTTTGACTTATTTTTGTACTTTCTTGACCTAAAAATAAGTGTTTAATTTTTATCTTTTCCAAACACCACAAAAAGTAGAAAAGAGCTTAAAAGCCAATAAACACTTAAAATAAGCCAATCCAAACACCCTCTAAGATGTAATCCTGAACGTTGCAGTATTGTACTCAATAATTGACTTAAAGTCTTGTAACCTTAGATGGGGCCAATCGTACCGTGCTTTTGGGAGGATGATCATCTTCAGTTGGTCATACCTTTCTTTCAAGTTATTCCACAAAACAAGTGGATCATTAATGGTGAGATATTCAATTTTCAAAACTTCATGCAATAATATCATTGCTTTAGAGCAATCTTGGTTGGATATTTTATTTTTGGACTTAATGGTGTCTCCAAGACCCATTGCATCCAAACGAATTTCAGCATGCAACACCCATGAGAGGTGGTTCTTCCGAAATATCAAGGGCAACAAACTCAAGTTTTGTAAGATTAGCCAATGATTAGAGAGAAGAAAAAGTAGTCTTTAAATTAATTTTTGAGACGGTAGAGCGTCGTGCTGATAACGTGTTATAAAACAAAGATAATATAGAAAGAACCATGTATTTTGGAACTACTAATAGAAAGGGAAGACATATATTAGGAAGAGAATCGTTCCTTTTCTTTTCGGTGTATCAAATGAGAAGGCAAAACTTCCTATTTATAGAAAAATTTTGCCGCTCAACATACAACATACAACTTGTGCAAGTTGATCTACAACTTGGATACAACTAAGATACAACTAAGGTACAACTTTCAAGTACAAGTTGTATTATCATTTTAAGTACAAATGGTACAATTTACGTTTACATGTGGGGGTACTGTCATATCTTGCCGATCTACAAAGCATTCTATTATGGCTACTTCATCAAATCATGCTGAGATAATAGCTATTCATGAAGCAAGCTGATAATGTGTGTGGTTGAGGTAAATGATACATCTCATTCGAGAAAAATCTGATTTGAAATGTGACAAAATACCTACAACTTATATGAAGATAATGCAGCATGCATATCCCAATTAAGAGGAGGATTCATATAAGTAGATAGAACAAAGCACATTCCACCAGAGTTTTTCTTCACACACGATCTCCAATAGAATGTTGATATCAACGTATAGCAGATTCGCTCAAGTGATAATTTAGCGGATCTGTTCAGGGGAGTAAAATACGCGCTGTACTCTTTTTTCCTTAACCAAAGTTTTATTGGGTTTTACTAGTAAGGCTTTTAATGAGACAGCTAAAAATGTGTATTACTAGATATGTGCACTCTTTTCTTTTTACTAGAATTTTCCATAGGTTTTTTTCTAGTAAGGCTTTAACGAGGCACATTATCTATTAATGAAACATCCCGGGGGAGTGTTATGAACTATTTTGACAAGTTGTATTTTGGATGTATTATTAATAGATAAAACTAGAAGTTTAAATTGTACCACTTGTACTTAAAGTGACAATATAACTTGTAATTGAAAGTTATTGTTATTGTGTCAAATATAACTTGTAATTGAAAGTTGTATCTTAGTTGTAGCCAAGTTGTAGATCAACGTGCACAAGTTGTATGTTGTATGTTGAGAGGCAAAATTTTCTATAAATAGGAAGTTTTGCCTTCTCATTTGATACACAAAGAAAAAGAAGGAAAGAAGAAAACACTCTCTAGAAGGAAAGAAGAAAACACTCTCTTCCTATTACTAGTTCTAGTTAATTACACAGTTCTTTCTATATAGAATCTTTTTATAATAAAATGTGTATAAACTTTGGAATAAGTTTTTGGTTCAAGCCAATTGGCTCTTATGATAAAACTAGAAGCAACAAGTCACTTTAAATACATTCTTTACCCTTAACAACATTAAGCCTAACATACAAGACTAGTCCTTGTGAGAAATTATGAGAGAAATATTATTATTGAATTGTGTATCTACATTATTACATTGAGCCCTATTTATAGATACTAAATCCCAATCCTTTTTCACGTAGGATACTATATACAAATCTTATTCATATTCTAATACTCCCCTTCAAGCTGGTGCATACAAGTCATATGTACCGAGCTTGTTACAAATGTAACTAATACGTTATAGATGTAACTAATACGAGGACAGGTGAGAGACTTGGTGAAAATATCTGCAAGCTGATCACTCGACCTCACAAATTTTGTAACAATATCTCTGGAGACCATCTTTTCTTCGACAAAGTGACAGTCAATGTCAATGCGCTTAGTCCTATCATAAAATAGTGGATTTGATGCGATATGAAGGGCCGCTTTGTTATCACGCACAAGTTAGTTCCATCTGACTAATTTCTCCAAATTTTAATTCTCGGAGCAACTGCTTAATCCAAACTAGCTCACAAGTTGCTACAACCATTGCACGATATTCTGATTCTGCACTAGATTGAGCAACCACACTTTGTTTCTTACTCTTACAAGATACCAAATTACCTCCTGCTAAAACACAATATTCGGATGTAGTGTCTATAAATAGGGCTCAATGTAATAATGTAGATAGACAAATCAACAATAATGTCTCTCATAATTTCTCACATGATATCAGAGCAGGACCTATCCCAATTATTATTTCCCGATAGTCGGCCCCATATTAAGATTGCTCACGCACCAGATGTCCAGCCCTGGGCGTGAGGTGGGGTGTTAAAATATCCCAGATCGGTGGTTTAAGGGATGGGTGGACTTCTTATATGAACTTGGGCAGTCCTCCCCTCGTGAGCTAGCTTTCGGGGTTGAGTTAAGCCGAAGATCCATTTCTTTACGGTCCTAAAAAGATTTTAGAAATTAATGTTGATTCTACAGTAGTGGAGTAGTGGAGATTGACATGAAGGGTAAGCCTATGGATAAATTTCAGAAACTCAAAAGTTATCATCAGAAAGTTATCTTTCTCAAAATGTTCATCATGAAGAGGAGATGCAAAATTTTTGCCAAATAAAAGCAGAAGCTTCACAAGGTAAAGATTTGGTGAACTTGGAAAACTTCTCCAAAAGTACCTAGATAGAAGCTGTCATGCTCCTAAACAAATTCTTTGAAAGTACATGGGAGGTTGTTTATTGGCCTATTAGAATATTTTAGTGATGCTTTCCATCTTTCATGATCTGAGATCCCACGAGCTTTGCATTTATATACTAGTCAGGGAAAGGTGTATATTAAAGAAATGTCATTGAAGTCAAATGTGAGGTATCAAATACTGCTTGCATCCCAATTTATGTGGTGGTGTTTGATTGGGCACAATTTTTTTTGGAAAAACTACTTTTGAAACTTGTGGTCTAAGATAAACCATAGACATTTGTGTCTATAAATCATCTCATTAAGGGTAAAATGAGAAGTTTAAAGTTACAATGTTAATATAGAATTGTCATTTTTTTTGGATAAACTCGAAAGGAAAGTGTCCACATAAAATGGGACGTAGAGAGTTGTAAAAAGGAAAAAGGACATGGTGTAAAATTCCGCAAAGTGAAGACACTAGGAAACATGTCGTAAGGAATCCTAATTTTTTAAGTTAAACTTCTTTAAATTGTCAAGTAATTTGCCATTTATTTGGCCTTAGGTTGAATAAACTCAATTATTTCTGAAAGCTGTGTGGGTTCGTTTACAGTGAGCTATATTGGCTGTGTAACTTTGATAACTTGATTTTCTCTCCTATCGACCATTAAAGTGTAGCCTAATGATCCGGGTTTTGTCCTCGAGACTAGGAGATCCTTGGTTCAAATGCTACCCAAATTGTGGTACTTATAGTTAAATATGTTTAACAAATCACTTGTATGCAGGTGTTTGTTCTATCAGTTTGTGGTTCAAATAGCAGTATAAGCATCAGGCAAGAAAAAGTAATGTAACCGGTGATGCTGATTAAAACAAAGTCCCTTTATAGTCGTAACCTACAAAAACAAGAACAAATAAGGCAATTAATATTTTCAACTTTTTTCATTTTATTATGGATTTTGAACATTTCAGACATAAATGCCTTAAGCCGCCTATTGCTTCTGAAAATGTTCAAAATCCATTTTTTTTTTTTTTTACTTTGTTAAAATGGGATGGGAACATTTTGGTAAGCAGTGCATGAAAATAACGTGAAGTTTATATCTAAAACCAGGGGAACCCTTTTAGAAACTCTGTATGAAGAGTAGAAGTGTACTACAATATCAAAGGCTCAAACAAAACTGATGGAGAACGAATCGAATCGAATTGTCCCTATGTTTTCAATCATGATGAAATAGAATCAAGTTTTTGCTTCATGTTTGCGTCTGTATGCTTTAAGGTGTAGGCATTGTGAAAGTTACTATTCTGGGCTCTGATTTTGTTGGAGTGGCTTTCTTTTATGCTATGTGTAGTCTATCAGTATATTCTTTGGACTTATATTTTTCCTTGTCCTAATCTCAGTTGAACTTTGTAGTCTATCGGTATATTCTTTGGACTCTTACAATCTCCGTTGAACTTTTGTTGCAGATGATGATGAAGATTAAAATTATGGGTGGTCTCCAGAGAATATGTTGTTTGCTTAAGCAATTTTTTATCCTCTTTATAAGGTTTGCAGTACTTTGATCTTTGTATCGGCGAAGAACACTTTGCAATAATCATATTTGAATGTCTTGCAAAATGTGTTCCCTAATAATGAGATCATCCATAGTCTCCTATGACTGTTTGGATCATTATATGTTACAAACCTCAAATTTCTTTTAACTTAAAAAAAACAAACTCTCTTTTGCTTTTCTGATTTTTATAACTCTCTGAATCGAGCAATTTGGGGTACTAAGCCATCTCTTAAAGTGGCTAAATTGTTTTGAGCCTTGCAAATATGGATTACTATGAGTCGATGAACATATATCTGCTCTCTGGTTTGAGATCTGTTGTTTTCATATACATGTCGTAGGTGTTTCATATACACAAGCTTGTGGTATGGCAATATGCTAGCAAAATACCTTGTTGAATTATATGTTTCATAGCCACAAACTTGTGGTAAGGCATTATGCACCTGACCACGACCACGTTCATGGCTCACACCAGCAACAGAAAAAGGAAAAGCAAGAACAAGAAGAACAACTACTGCTATTTCTCGATTTCAAGCAAGCCAGCATTGGCGTTATTTATTTTCATATTCCATGTTCGTCCATTTATAAGTTGGTAAAGAAGAGGCAATTCTATTTTCTTAAATAGAATGATATAGTGGTTGCATTGAGGTTATTCTAACTCACTGTTTATTATGAAAGAATCGTGATTTAAGTTTGGGATATCTATGCATAAAACAAGGTAGTCAAGATTTGGTCTTAGAGCCCGTTTGGATTGGCTTATAAGTTGCTTATAAGCTGTTTTCAGTTTTTTTGAGTGTTTGGCTGGCCAGCTTAAAGTCATTTTGTGTTTAAAATAAGCTCAAAAAACTAATTGGGCTCATTTGACTTAGCTTAGACTACCTCAATTTATTTTTTTTAGCTTATAAACTGCAAACAGCTTATAGGCATAAGCCCATCCAAACAGGCTCTTAGTACTTTGCGAAATAATTTACATATTTTTGTCCTACGTTAGAATTTGGATCCATTGTCCTCGAAGTTACAGTTTTGACTCGAAATTTCCTTTAATCAATATTATATAGAAATAGGTTCAAATTTGCGCTTATGGTTTGTAGAATATCTAAATTTGCCCTTGGAATTTGGGAAAAATCACTTTGACCCGCAGCGAAATGGATTACAGAAAGACTGTCATCGGTAGGAAGTGTTCCTTTGTTGCAGTCATTCTTCTTAACTATTGATTCTACCAATTTCGTATTTGTTCTCTTTACCAACATTGAATGTATATATGTTGTGACTCCTCTCTCTTTCATCATATTATGTTCCATCTTCCAAAAATACCTTGTTTTATTAGGTTGAGTTTTTGCTATAGAAGAAATAAAGAAATCAGCTCTGATTTCTTGAGTAGGTATTGTTCCAGGCGATAAAACTTTCATTAAACCATTTGCTCTGTATGAGGAAGTTACTATAATGGTGACTGAAGTAGAGAACAATACTACTAAAGAATGTTGCTATAATGGTGACTCAAGTAGAGAACAATACTACTAAAGAATGTTACTATAATGGTGACTGAAGTAGAGATCAACACTACTAAAGAATGGTCTCTTTCTCCCAAAATTTAAACTTGGCTTGTTTATTTTCGCTTGTTCAATAGACTTCCAATCATTTTGACCTCGACACAAGTCAAACATATGTCAATCTATACAATCGCTGAAACTTGTACGTTATTCTTTAATGTATAATTATTTATTCAACATTAACTTTTGAGCATAGAAATGCATATGGCCGCAGTGATGGAGCCAAAATTTTCACTAAGATGATTCAAAATATAAAGAAGTAAATGTATGAAGAAGCCAAGAATATTCATCATCTACTATTTATACGTAAAAAAATAATATTGACCTTGTATACAATGTACTTTTTTGACGAAGAGATTTTTTTTTTTTTTTTTTTGACGAAGAGAGTTCGAAACTTCCTTCAGGTATCCTAGCTCCGTCCATGCCCATGGGCTATGGCATATGGAGAAAGGGCAAAAAGGCAGCAACTCTGCCGTTGTTCCGTGAGACTATAAATGTGATAAAACAGAGTTATATCAATCTTTGTCCCAATTTTTTTGTATTTATGGTCCCAATGTAATAAGTTCTTCTAATCTTCTTTAACCTGCTCCTTTTTTTTTGATAATTCTTTGTCAAAAATAGGCATTTTTGTTGTGACCATGTAACTGTTCAATGTATATGCAAGTATAGAACTCACAAGTTGCCAATGACCTTTATACTTATTGGTTAAATAAAAAACGAGTTTTAAAATCTTATACTTGAATTGCTGGGAGAACTCAAAAAGAGAACCCCTTCAAAAATAGGCGTATGCCACTATTTGCGGCAAACACACGGTATTCTTTATTAAAACGCGAAAGAATAGTTCGGGTTGTGCTCACTGCGATGGGAGCTGTTGTATATTAGAGTAAGCAGCAGGCAGTTGCCTTCAATTTTGATGTGGGCGCTGGAGAAGATTGAATGTACAGTTTTATATTATGATTTATTTGAACTGGAACTTTCTTCTTATTCTCATCCTAATATATGTATATACAGTGGCGGAGTCAGGATTTTTCACTAAGGGGGTTTAAAATATTAAAAAGTAAACACACGAAGAAGCCAAAGGGGTTCAACATCTACTATATATATACATTAAAAGTAATTTTAACCATGTATAAACAATGTAATTTTTCATTGAAGGGGGTTCAGATTAACCCCTGGGCTCTACTTGGCTCCACCCTTGTATATATACACGGTCAGACTTTTCTATAGTAGTCATCCTCTATAAGTGATATTTTATTATGCCAATTAAGTTTTTTGAACTAATTTTTCATGTTATGTTATATTATACGTTTTCTATAATAATATTTCGCTATAACATTAAAAAATAAGACAAATGACACTGTTATAAAAAGGTTCGACCATATATATAACTTAAGCTTTTTCGACGAATTACAATTTGCCAAGATTTTTCGTTCTGATCATTAAGTATAGAACGGGACTATCTTTCCATTTAAACTATAATTAAATTAGTCTCCCTTTCTTTTTGTAGTTTACTAGTTTTTGGTGTCAATTCATAAACTTTAAGAGGGAAAGCAAAATCCAAGAAAAATTGACCAGCGACCCCGGAGAAACAATAAGGCAATGCATGCGCATAAACAAAGAAGGAAAACACCTCTCATTTCTCTAGGAGAACAAAACGTTTCGTTATTTAATTTTGACTTCCTCATACAATTACTTAATGAAAACGAAAAGAAATGAAAAGTAGACTCATGAATAAATCTCTAGTACTTTTTCCGTTTCTTTATATGTGGTATAGTTTAGGAAAGAAATAAAGTCTTTATAATTTATGATATAAAAGATGTCTACAATTGTGTGGTTATAGAACTTTTGAAACTTTTTGTTTTAAACATGTCATAACATTTGTGTAGTTATGAAAGTTTCTCATTAATGGTATCGTGAAAAATGTATTTTTTTTTTCAAATTTAAAAATGTGTCATCTTTTTTAAATGAACTGAAAAAAGTGTGTCACATCTATTGGACATCGACACTAATAGGAAGGAATCATGACAATAGTTACATCATACATTGTAATTATGTGTTTTTCTTTTCCAAATATCACAAGTTAACATTCTTTTCAAACTAATCATGCCTTTTGACATAAAGCTCATTAGGTGCACTAATCGATGATCAATCGTGCCCAAATTTGAAAACTACCAATTTCTTTTTTCCCAACTAGGTGTAATATAAATTAACATCCAGGAAACTAGAAAAAATCTGTAAAAAAAATATTAATTAACCATCCCATGAAAGTTGATTCATAGAATTAACATTAGTGTACAATCCATAAGACACTAATGCAGAATCCATAAACTCAAAATCGAAGTTAGAGCTGTCGTCAAACGTATTTTCCACCATTTGATCATGATCATTAACCTTGTAAACATCCTCTTGATCATATGAAAACTTTGTCTGAAGAATTGGAAATTGTTGATCCCCTTGTTGTACTTGCATTACTTCTTCTTGTCCATTAGCAGGATTTAAGGTTGTTGGTTCAAGTCCAGTTCCATGCCACATGCTATTCTCATTTATATAAGATGACACATTACTCGTAGCGCTTCCCATTAAAGAACAACTCGCGAAATCCAACATGGAATTTTGAGCATTAACAAGATTTCTCTCGCTTGTTTGGGACTGAGGCATAGTTATTGTACTATAATTTCTTTCGCTCCACGTGAAAGTAGGGTTTTGGTATAATTCAGTGTTGGGAACAATAGGAGTGTAATTGTATGTACTAGAAGTATTGTCACTACTATAAGTGAAAGGAGGAAAGGTGGCAAGAGTTGATTTTATGTCCATTGAAGTTACTTCTTTATTTGTTGAAGTATCAATGGTGAAAATTGAGGTAGAATCTTGATGATAATTGCTGTTGGCTTTTTTGGTTGAATTGTTGGATTTGTTCTTGAGGAGATTGTGGGTATTTGGATCTAACCCTTGAGCAATAAGCTTCTTTTTAATGCAAGAGTTCCAAAAATTCTTCACTTCATTATCAGTCCTACCTGGTAAATGTTTGGCTATTTGTGCCCATCTATTTCCCAAGATCCTATGAACATCAACGATGGTTCTTTCTTCTTGTTCAGTAAAAGAACCCCTTCTTAAATCTGGCCTCAAGTAATTTATCCATCTCAGTCTACAGCTCTTTCCACACCTTTGTAGCCCTGCAGAATGTTCGACGATATAATTCAGTAAATAAATGTGTATCCTTTTTAACATTCTAAACTTATACAGTATCATATCAAACAAAAGTTTTGGATTCAAGTCTCACATGCCTCCTTCATTATAAAACAAAATTCCCCATCGTGAGTGCTTGACTCATGAAGAAAGAATCAGGCCGCACGTGAGAGGGGCAACAAAGATATAATGAAGCAAATAAAATGTATTCTCTATATTAGTTAAGTTTATGAATGAGACGGCCACACAATTCAACACAAAATATTAATCAGTAAACAAGAATCCTCCAACTAAGGTTGAAAGAAAGAAAAAGCTCTTCTTTAAGGAAGGTTAAGCTGTCTTGTCTTTAAGACAGCCAAGCAGGGGAAGGATCTCGACTCGGAGTGGAACGCTATCCCACAATCCTCTTGAATGAGAACAGATGCAGTAAGGCAGGTATGCTCAAAAAAAGAAAGAAATGAAAACAGGCTGAAGGTATGAGCGAGTAAGACTAGGTTATAGGCAAGACAATTATACTGCATAAAATATCAGTCAGTTAACAAGAATCCTCCAATAAAGAACCAAAAGAAAATTATGAGAAATTAACAAATTTTATATGTTTATGAACCTGTTAGTTTTGGGACAGAACTCCAGCAGCCATGGCCATGGGTGGTGATATGTCTAATGAGTTTTTCATCTTCTTCTGGAGACCAAAGACCCCTTTTTACTTTCTGTTTGCTGCAGCAGTGATGGCCCATGCCTATGTCCTTCTCACCACTAGTGTCCTTAAACTGCACAATCTTCATCTCTCTCTCTATATATATAGTGGCTGGTCTATGAATAATAGTATAAAATACAATTGTCTTCAGTACACTACAGAGAGAGAGAGAGAGTGGTGTTTTCTTTCTCCAAATATTTGTAATTACTATACGTGTGCAACAAAGATGAAGTAGACATCTTCTCAATGACTATAATAGAGAGAGAGAGACTTTAACTTGGAGTGTACTCATTAAAGGACCACCTTTGGTACTCATTGGGTGATTTAGTTTGCAGCTTCTCTAAGCCTTCTCTTTTACCCATTTTATTTTTTAGAGTTTAAGCTCTATATACCGATGGTTTTTTTTTTTTTTACATAGCTAGATTATTTATAAGGAAATTATAGCGTAATTGTGTGACATTCATGATGGAGGGAGAGTCAAAGAGAAAGACTAGTAGGCTTTTTGGCAAATTTTTGAAGAAGGGGTGCACATGACACCTTAAACGAATTTTGCATCAGAATAAGAGAGGAAATTAAAGAGCTTTATAAGTATAGTACAAGTACACATGGCACGCACATTTTTGGACTCGATGATTGCATAGCCGAGAAACAAATTCATCAGATCTGTTTGATCAAAGTGGACAATATGTACCATCAGAGGCGGATCTAGGATTTAAACTCTATGGGTTCAACCTTAAGATTCTTAGTGTAAACCCGTACTATTCTAAAAGTTATGGGTTCATGTCTACTATTTATTGTAGTTTTCATAAATTTTTACACATAAATTTATGCTTCGCGTCGAAAGTTGGGGGTTCAATGGAACCCCCAGCTAGCATGCTAGATCCGCCACTGTGTACCATGTGCTTGAGTCGTGACAAATTGCAGGTAAATTTTTACAATAAACATTAAATGGTAGCATGATAAAAATAATAATTACCCTGTTGTGATATATTAAATTATACTACTGAAATAAAAAAAAATATATACATTGTCAATTACTCCATAACTTAAATTCTTACTTTTAGCTTTATTATCACTCTTCCTTTACTGAAATTTAAGGATATATTTTTGCACCAGTAGTTAGTATATACTCATGTACTACTATGTACGATAACAGTTGAAGAAAAACATTAGGTCAATAGCTGATCTACTATTTGTTTTAGCATCTCTTAATAGTATAATTATACTATATTTGAAGATAGTCCTGAATACAAGAAATTGATTTGTTAACCTCATACTCAATATTACTATATTTTGTTTCATCTTTCTGTATCGATTTGACAATTTTTAAGTGAAAAGAAATAGGGCACACTCATATGGTTAAAATACCAACAATATACACTGTATTCACATATGCGCGCATGTTTAGTGTGTAGAAAATGAGATAATATTTCAAATGTCACTCAACTATGAATATTTTATTTAGAAAGCCACTCAACTTTGGTTTCTAACCAGAAAGTCACTCAACTTTGATTTCTAACCAGAAAGTCACTCAACTATGGGTGTTTCACTCGGAAAGTCACTCAATTTTGGTATGGAAAGAAACTTGTATAGGCTCACTCTTTCCTTTTATTTTATCAATCTTCTTTTGCAGATTAGAGGCAAGATTCCATGTCCCTCTCTAATCATTGTAAGTTTCTTACATAAATTAATATGGTAAGGGGTCAAGCCAAAACCCCTCACACCTTAGGCCCACAACCTAATGGTGATGGCTTAAATTAAAAAAAAAAAAAAAAAAAAAAATCAACTTTGTTTCTAAACCAGAAAGTCACTCATCTATGGGTGTTTCACTTAGAAAGTCACTTAACTTTGTTTTTTAACCAGAAATTCACTCAACTATTTAAGTGATTTTTTAATTACATTTTGTTGATTTTTACTTAAAGCTAAAATTGTAAGAAATAAACAATACCCATTTTGACCATTTTATTAACCCGATCCACTAAAAATATAATGACCAAGACCTTTTCAAATGATGTTGTAAGTGGAAAAGCTATATACGTATAAGGTTCCTACTTCTTCTTTTGCCAACTTAAGCAGACACTTCTTTTTTTTTGGGGGGAGGGGGGGGGGGGGGGGGGAACTTTTGATATTTGGCACAAATATCTAGATTTAGTGTCATTTGTACTTCACTTCTTAGCACTTTAATCGCAGTTTTTAATGCAAATTGTTGTATATGATCTTATGTTGGTATGCTTGTATGAATAGGTACAACAGGGACCAATGGAGGGTATTCCGAGCAGTTTTTGATTGAATCTGAGGCTGTGCATGTTGGTTGAACATGGGAAGGAAGTTCCAGCACTTGAAGGCAGAATCCGACTACTGAAGGGTCTCATGCGCTGGCTATGCGTCGCACAGCCAGCACACAAAAACCCCATCTCTGAATCTCAGACAGGCCATGCATTGGCCATGCGCCGCACAAGCAACACACAGAGGAGATCATGCGCTGGCCATGCGACGCATAGCAAGCGCACAAGCGGCATCAGTTGTCCTACTTAGATCGGGATTGGGCCAACTTATCTTATATTTACCCTAGCATATAAATAGTAGTTTGGAACATTAGAAAGGCGGCTTGGACGAATTTTGAGACTTGTGAAACTCTTTCTGGGTTTTATTCCTCTTCTATTATTTTTATTTACATTGAAACCCTATGTTAATCATGAATTCTTGTTTCCATTCTCGAATCATGTGTAACTAAACACCGTAATTCTGGGGTTGTGGCGTAGCCATGAATATTGACGTTTGACAAGTATTTCAATCTTAGTATCTTGTTCGTATACAATTGCCTCTTTACTTCTGTGCTTAATTACTTGATTGTATGCGCAATAGTTGAGTTCTAATTACTAATTGATACTCGTGCTTGGGAAAGACGTTGTCAATATGGAGAAGAAGTAACGAGATTGTGATCTAAATATCCCTATAGTTGGGCTAGGATTTGTGACTAGGATACAAATATACTTAGTTAACCGTAATCAATTTCATGCCGTGCTCTTATTGCATTCTTGATAGGTCAATACCATAGGAATATAGGAGGCGAGTTATCTTGAATCGGCGAGTAGTGGTTCGGGAGAACACTACAAGATTAATAATCCGGTTAATTGACAATTGTGAACAAAGTTGCTAAGGTGGGATACTTGAATGACTCAATAGGATTGGTGAACAGACCACGACCCTAGAATACTTATAAAATCTTGATAAAAGCATTATTCAAATACGTTCTTAGCATAAATTCTGGTTACATTGTTAGTTATTTTTATTACAGCATTAGTTTAGAAAACAACAAAAACTTTTATTCTATACTTGCATAGGTAGTAGCAATAGTTTATTTTCGTGAAAGTATTGGTCATAAGTCTCTGTGGGTTCGACATCCGATTTTATATAATCACTATATTACTTGTACGACCACGTACACTTGCGTGTGCATTTGGACGCAACAAGTTTTTGGCGCCGTTGCCGGGGAGTTAGAAGTCAATTTTTTTTTGCCATAATAAAGTTTATTGCTATACTAATCCAGGTATTAACGTCTTGATCTTAGCTGCTACTTGATTGCAGGTACTTTACTCAAATGCGAAGGACTACGAGTCAAAACAATCTTGCGGAATTCGATCCTGAGCCTGAACGTACTTTCAATCGGCGCAGGAGAGATTTGAATTTATTGCAGAACCCGTAGGCTGTAGCAGAGTTACCTGTGGTCATGGCTAATAATCAACCAACGAAAGTGAGAGAGGTTGCAGTGTCTCGTGTGGCGGATGTCACTTCAAGCATTGTCAAGCCCACCATCGAAGGGCACTTTGAGCTGAAGCATCCTATGATTCAACTACTTCACTCAAGTGGGCAATTCACGGGAATGTCGCACGAGGATCCTCAGCATCACATCCATACTTTTATGCAGATTGTCGATACTTTTGCTACTGGAAGGGTCACTAAAGAATATGTGTGGCTGACACTGTTCCCCTTCTCTCTATTGGGGAATGCAAGTAACTGGTTATTAGCAGAGCCCGCCAATTCTATCACTACGTGGGATGATTTGGCGACGAAATTCTTGACAAGGTTCTTTCCACCAACAAAGACAGCTCCTCCGAAGGGAGATCATGTCATTCAGGCAAAAAAATGGAGAAAATTTGTATCAAGCCTGGGAGAGGTTTAAGGGTCTTCTCAGAGATTGTCCTCACCACCATCAGACGAATGAAGTTCTGGCACACACATTTATTGAGAGTCTGGATGCCCAACATAAGTCATCACTAGACACTGCTGCAGGAGGGTAGGCTCTTGATCTAAGCTATGAAGAACTATTCACACTATTGAACAGGTTTACTCAGAGCACTCCAGACTGGCAGGATGATGCAGCTAGCAGTTCAGTTAGGAAGGCACCGGGTGTCTTTGAAGTAGATAATTTTACAACACTATCAGCACAGATTGATACCGTGCGCACTGAAATCAAGAAGTTAACTGCTGCGCAAGCTCCACCACAGGTGCATGCAGTGCAACAAGCCATCGTTTTTTGTGAAGTCTGTGGAGAAGGTCACAACAGTGATGAATGCCCTGCAAATCCCGCATCCATATACTTTGTGGGTAATGCAAGCAAGGGGCAAGGAAACAACAATCAATACGGGAATTCCTACAACCCAAATTGGAGGAATCACCCAAATTTCAGGTGGAGTGACAACCCAGGTAATCAGAAACAAAACTATCAGCCAGCATCTGCTCCTCAAGCACCCACGAACAGTATGGAAGAGATGATTAAAAAGATGATGGGTGATATGCAGAAGATGATGATAGTCTAGCAGAAGTTGATAGCAGATAATCAGAATCGCGATTTGGCTGTGCGGAATTTACAGAGGCAGATGGGACAGATAGCTGGTGCACAAAATACTAGACCACCTGGAGGACTTCCAAGTGATACGAATGTGAATCCCAAGCCTTGTAATGCTGTGACTCTTCGAAATGGGAGAGAACTAGAGGAAGTGGCTCCGAAGAAAACCAGTCGAGTAGAAGCTAAAAAAGAGAAGATTACCGAGAAGATGATTGAAGAAGAGAGGGTAGTCAAGACACCAGTGACAAAGCAGCCACAACCCGTGGTTGCAAATCCACCACCTCCATTCCCTCAAAGTCTAGCAAGGCAGAAAGAAGAGGCGACTTATAAGAAGTTTCTTGATTTGCTTAAGCAGGTACACGTGAATGTCCCATTGGTTGATATGCTGCAGGGTATTCCAAAGTATGCTAAGTACATCAAAGATATTGTTGCAAAAAAAAGCCGATTCGTAGAGTATGCCACCGTTGCACTTACTGAGGAGTGCACTTCGCGGATTCAAAACAGGTTGCCCACTAAATTGAAAGATCCCGAAAGTTTCACGATTGAGATTTCTATTGGGAAGCAGGTTGTTGCTCGAGCACTATGTGATCTTGGTGCAAGTATAAACCTGATGCCTTCATCTATCTTCAGGAAGCTAGGTTTGGGAGTGCCCAGACCAACCACTATAGTTCTTCAGCTGACGGACAGATCGTTAGCAAGACCAGAAGGCATTATTGAAGATGTACTGGTGCAAGTGGGGTCGTTGATAATTCCTGCAGACTTCATGATTTTGGACTTCGAGCCAGACCCGAAAGTCCCATTTATTTTGGGGAGTCCATTCTTGGCCACAGGGAGAGCAGTTATTGATGTAGCTACCGGGCAGCTCACCATGAGAGTACATGATAAAGTTGAGGTCTTCAATGTATACCAAGCTTTGAAGATGACTGCAATCTATGAGGAGTTGTTCGCCATTACTGTTCTGAATGATGATACACGAAGGCCATTCATCACTTCTCATGATCCATTGGAGAGAGCCTTGGTGGGGGATGATCTGTTTGGTGACACGGCGGTGTTTGAGATGGTGCAGATTCTGGATATGGAAAGTATTTATATTCGGGCAAGCGAGTTTGAGCACTTAGACAGGACAATGGGAGTAACTCCGAAGTTATCAATTGAAGAGCCTCCGAAGTTGGAATTGAAGCCCTTGCCCGCCCATCTTAAATATGCATTCTTAGGTGAGGGTGATACCTTGCCAGTGATATTGGCAGCAGAGTTGACCACCGAAGAGGTTAGTATTTGTTTGGAAGTATTGAAGTCTCACAAAAGGGCATTGGGGTGGCATATATATGATATTCAGGGAATTAGCCCCGCACTATACATGCACAAGATACTCATGGAGGATGATCATAAGCCTAGCGCACAACATCAACGGAGACTGAATCCGGTGATGAAGGAGGTTGTCAAGAAAGAGGTAATCAAGTGGTTAGATTCGGGCATTATTTTTCTTTTTTCGGACAGCAAGTGGGTGAGCCCGGTGCAATGTGTCCCGAAGAAAGGAGGGATGACAGTTGTGACAAATGACAAAAACGAGCTCATTCCTACTAGAACAATCACTGATGGAGAATTTTCATGGATTATCGCAAGTTGAACGAGGCAACCAGAAAGGATCACTATCCCATTCCCTTCATAGATCAAATGCTAGACAGGTTAGCCGGGCAAGAGTTTTATTGTTTTCTAGATGGCTATTCTGGCTACAATCAGATAGCTATTGCTCCGGAGGATCAGGAGAAGACCACGTTTACATGCCTATATGGTACATATACTTTCAAACGCATGCCATTTGGGTTGTGTAATGCACCAGCTACTTTCCAAAGGTGTATGATGGCTATTTTTTTAGAGATGGTTGAGGACTTCGTAGAAGTGTTCATGGATGATTTTTCGGTATTTGGGAACTCTTTTGAGATTTTCTTGAAGAATCTAGACCGAGTACTTGCGAGATGTGAAGAGACTAACCTGGTCTTAAATTGGGAAAAATGTCACTTTATGGTCCGAGAAGGCATCGTTCTTGGGCACAAGGTTTCAAATAGAGGACTGGAGGTGGATCGTGCTAAAGTGGAGGTCATTGAGAAGCTGCCACCCCCTGTATCAGTCAAGGGTGTGCGCAGTTTCCTCGGGCATGCAGGATTCTACAGACGCTTCATAAAGGATTTTTCAAAGATCTCAAGTCCGATGTGCAGGTTACTTGAAAAGGAGGTGAAATTCCTATTCGAAGAGATTGGTAACCGCACCAATAATCAGTGCACCTGACTGGAACTTGCCATTCGAGTTGATGTATGATGCAAGTGGCAATGCTATGGGGGCTGTGTTGGGACAGCGACGAGAGAAAGTTTTTCATTCTATCTACTATGCTAGCAAGATGTTAGACGCTGCCCAAATGAATTACACTGTGACAGAGAAGGAGCTGCTAGCTGTGGTTTATGCATTTGATAAGTTTCGGTCCTATCTCGTTGGGACACATGTTATTGTCTATACAGACCACACAGCCATTCGCTACTTGTTCAGCAAGAAGGATGCTAAACCCAAGTTGATTCGGTGGATTCTCCTTTTGCAGGAATTTGATATTGAGATTAAGGATCGTAAGGGAGCTGAGAACCAAGTCGCAGACCACTTGTATAGATTGGAAAACCATAATCATTTTGTGAAGGACGTCCAAATTCGAGAGTCGTTCCCTGATGAGCAGCTATTTGCTATTCCCGCGGCCGAATTCCCATGGTATGCTGATATTGTGAACTTGATAGTAAGTGGGGTGTACCCCCCAGAAGCCACCTCACAACAGAAAAAGAAGTTGTATTATGACTCCTAGTTTTATATATGGGATGAGCCGTATTTATTCAAGCAAGGGAGTGATCAGTTAGTGCGGAGATGCATTCCACAGACCGAGGTGAATCAAGTGTTGGAGAGTTGTCATTCTTCCCCATATGGAGGGCACTTTCAGGGTGATCGTACTGCTGCTAAAGTTTTATAATCTAGTTTCTATTGGCCCACTCTTTTCAAAGATGCTCATGCATTTGCTAGAAGTTGCGACAGATGTCAACGAAAGGGAAACATCTCTAAGAGGCACGAGATGCCTTTGACAAACATATTGGAGGTAGAAATATTTGATGTCTGGGGCATCGATTTTATGGGTCCCTTCTCACCATCCTTCGGTAACAAGTACATTTTGCTTGCTGTCGACTATGTTTCAAAATGGGTAAAAGCAGTGCCTCTCCCAACCAATGATGCAAAGGTGGTGGTAAATTTTGTGCGAAAGAACATAATCGCAAGGTTTGGAACCCCGCGAGCAATGATTAGTGATGGTGGTGCTCACTTTTGCAACAGCTTGTTAAAGAACCTTATAGCAAAGTATGGGGTGAAGCATAAAGTCTCTACAGCTTACCACTCACAGACATACGGACAGGTAGAGGTCTCGAACAGAGAAGTGAAGAAAATCCTAGAGAAGACTGTGAATGCTCAGAGGAAGGACTAGGCAATGAAGTTGGATGACGCCTTGTGGGCGTATCGCACAGCATATAAAACCCCCATCAGAGCTTCTCTTTACAGGTTAGTTTATGGGAAAACGTGTCATCTGCCGGTTGAATTAGAGCATAAAGCATATTAGGCAATAAAAAAGCTCAATCTTGATATGAATCTAGCGAGAGAGAAGAGATTGCTCCAATTACATGAGCTTGATGAATTCAGACTAGGGGCATATGAGAATGCAAAACTATACAAGGAGAAGACTAAGAGATGGCACGACAAGCATATCCAGCATCGTGAGTTCGTGCCAGGGCAACAGGTACTACTCTTTAACTCGAGACTGAGGTTGTTTCCGGGAAAGTTTAAGTCCCGTTGGTCTGGACCATTTGTAGTGACTAGAATCACCCCCCCCCCCCCCCCATGGTGCAGTCGAGGTACAAACCATGGATGGGGTGCGCAAGTTCTTGGCGAACGGGCAGCGTCGCAAGCGATATTGGGGTGGTGATTTTGACAAAGAGAAGGAGCAAGTGCTCCTTAATGATGAGTAGAAAAGAATCTGCATCGTGCCGCGACGTTAACTAAGGCGCTTCTCGGGAGGCAACCCGAGTTTGTAATGTAACAATTCAAAATAAAAGAAAAGTACAAAAAGTGTCGTGCCACAACCTTAACTAAGGCGCTGGTTGGGAGACAACCTAACTTTTGTAGCATATATGTCATGTTTGTTCATGTTGCAGGGCAAAGGGAGGCACGGGAACTCAAAATGAATGCAAAACAGTAAGAATCGAGATCCAGGTTTGTTTGTGTTTTGCCTATGCATCGCATAGGAATCCCTCACAAAGTAAGCAGGCCAAAAATTTGGCTAAGTATAAAGTTCAGAAGGGGGGGGGGGGGGGGGGGATTGTGCGTTGGTCATGCGTCGCATGGCTAGCGCATGTTCGGTACTCAGAGGCAAAAAATTTCTAAGTATAAAGTTCAGAAGGGGGGGGGGGGGGGGGGTGTCATGCGTTGGTTATGCGTCGCATGGCTAGCGCATGTTCGTCACTCAGAGTCAAAAATTTTCTAAGTATAAAGTTCAGAAGGGGAGGGGGGGTGTTTTGCGTTGGTCATGTGTCGCATGGCCAGCGCACGGGTCGACTCGGTTCGATTTCTTTTAAAAGAATAAGACACGGACGACCCCCCAATAACCCTCACTTCTCACAAACTTTCACCCTCTCTCTACAAAACACCCCCACTCGAACCCAAATCCTAAAACCCTTCTCCCAATCCCTTTCAACTCTAAGGAAGGTAGTGTCAATCATCTCACATTACAACACAAGGTAAGATTTCGTGTGCTTTCACTCATGGAAACCCCTTTCCCTTTTTCCCCTTTGTGTTGGTAGGGAACGTTGATAAACCATGGTTTATGGGGTTGGACGAATTGGGGTGAGGGTTTGGTATTGTTGTGTTGGTAATGGGTGTTGGATGCAAGAACAATGATTCCCAAAAATAAGGGAGGGTTTTATAATCCTCTATTGTTGCAAAACTCCAAGGGATAGTCCTATGCCCACAAGTTGTTTGATAAAATTCCTAAATCAAGTTTTTTGTGATTTTTGTGAAGTCTTGAGTAGAAAATAAACTTGAAACAACATTCAAAACCATGCGGCATTGCCGTGAACAACCATAGGTCTTCCAACATGATGCTCCTTGTTTTGTAGAATAGTTTTTTTTTTTTTAGTCGTTTTTCTTTTTGAATATTTAGTCTCATTAATTTTGTTCGTTTTAGTCTCTAGATTAGTTAACTTCTTTGTTTCATATTTTTTGCACCATAGTTTGTAGTACACGACCCCACACTTGGGCTTAACTGGCGGGCGACAAAGTGAAGTGTTAGTGTATAATAAGTGTGGGGTCGTGACTTGGGCTAAATTTGCTAATACCGTTGAATGGTTGTGTTTTGTATCTCTACAGGTACAATGGTGACCAAGGGAAAAAGGTAAAGTTGATGAGTCGGGCCCCTCATAAGGTTCCAAGAGGAGTAAAGGGGGAAAGCACACCGCTACTAAGAAAGGGGCAACAACTCGTAGTGGCAAGCAACCAGTGGTCCCTATCCCTCGGGCTTCTTCCCAGAGGCGGCGGCCCACCTTCTACGGGATTGGTTTGGCAGAAGAATGGTACAAAGAGTTCCCTCTGGCTGATGGATATGTGCATGAACGGGCTGTCAATAAGGTAGCATTGAAGAAAATTTTTAGGGGAATTTACAATGAAATAATCGAAATGGGCTGGAACTCGGTATTTGATAACCCAAGGCCGGTCAACATTGACATGGTTCTGGAGCTTTACTCCAATATCATTTTGGCAAGAACAGAGGGTGGTGAGCCTCATCATTCGGTGAAATTGAGAGATGAATGGGTGCCGTTGACAGCCTCCACTTTGTGTGCACAATTCGGAGTTCCCGACCATCCCGTGGGGCTATTGCTTGAGTTCATCAAAAGGCCTGACTATAAGGCCATTCGGAAAACCCTATGTGGGCCTGATTCCAAGGCCAAGTGGGCATGATACAGAGAGGACCCTAGGAAGCAGAAGACTATGCTAATGGGTGATTTCATGAAGGAAGCACGAGTGTGGCTAAAACTGCTCAACTACCGCATTATGCCACTTGACCACTTCACTACCGTGTTGAAAGAGCGAGTGGCCATCGTGTACTTCTTCTTGACGGGGCAACCTGTCAACCTTGGATACTGGATGCTTTAGGATATGATCCGCATCATATAGGGCAAATCCCTTACGCTTAGCTTCGGTAACACACTTACAACATACCTGAGGAGGTTGGTCCCGCATTTGGAGAGTAAGTATGACAGGGTGCTTGAGACCATCACAGCTGAATTAACATAATTCATCTTCAAACCATCATTAAGACAATGAATTCATTGAAAATGAACAAGCTTTATATACAAATGCACCATCAAACAAAGATTACCCATTAGTGTAGAAACTCATCCAGTAAGAAACGTATCAATATTCAACACTGCAACATCATTTGTAGAATGATTTAGGAGGGAATAAGGGTAAAATAAAATATTTTGGTCAATATATTTTTAGTGGGTCCGGTCAATAAAATGAGTTCTTTGTTTATTTCTTACAAGTTTAGCTTTAAATAGAAATCAATAAAATATAATTAAAAAATTACTTAAATAGAAAAATTACTTAAATAGGTTCAATGGTTTGTATGTGAAACATCAATAGTTGAGCGACTTCCTGGTGAAAACAAAGTTGAGTGACTTTCTGGTTAAAAAACAAAGTTGAGTGACTTTCTGAGTGAAATATTCATAGTTGCGTGACCATATGAGATATTATCTCTGTAGAAAATGGTATAAAATTCCCCAAGCTTTCCTATTTGTCCAGAATGAATTTAATGTAATGAAATTTTAGACAATCAATATATTTTAACATGCTGTAGCATTTAATCTAACCTAATTTGTAGGTTATTGATATCAAGGTTATGATGGGTTATTGATATCAAGGTTATGTGTTTTTATTTTTCTATGACATAATAATATAAAAATTCTTTTATATTGACTAGTGTGTATAAATTAAACTCCTTTTGGATATGAGGAGTACAACATGAGTATTTCCACAAATATCTATAGATATCTTACAAGGGCATAAATGTGACACCCATGAAGGAGGGAAATTCACAAAGAAAGACTGGGAGACTTCTAGACTGACAAGCTTTTGAAGAAAGGGTGCACATGATAACTTAGGCGATTCCCATATCGAAATAGGAGAAGAAAGTGCAACGCTTTATAAAGCATAGCACAAGCTAAGTTCACATTGTACACACATTTTTGAGCTCGATGATGGCATAGCCCAGATGGACAAATCCATGAGGCCACAACAGACAATACGTGTTACACCCCGTACTTCGAAGAAACACTGTTAAATTTGAATGTAAGAATGTCGAGTTACGACTAGTTAAAACAACTTTGGAGTATGAGGAATGAGACATTATTAAGTATATTGTTTAAATAATGGATGATTATGATCTTGTAAGTCGTCATCGGGAAAGAGTATTTTAAAACACAAGAATATGGTCATTATCATGTATAATAAGTGATAAATATCATGTATGGAGGGTTTCGGAATATTTCGAGATCGAGCAAGTTGAAGAAAATAAGTTCGACGAAAATTTGAGAAATGCTGGACAAATTTTTAGTCAACTTTGGAGGGGTATATCTCTATGCATATTTGGAGTTTTAAGGCGTTTCAAAAGCCTAAAATGAAGTTCGTCAAGTCTAGTTTATGATTCAACAAACCACTCATCGATAGGACGTCGGAGTAGAGAATTATAGACGCTACAAACTGAACTGTCGCGCAGAAACAGCACTGCTACAGTACGCTACAGCACTGCTACAGTACTGTAGCTACAGTGACGCCGTTTCAGCCCTTATAAAAAGGGGCAAAACCCCATTTTTATCATCTAAAAACTTCTCAAATTTTCCAGAAAATTCAGCAACAAAAAGGGGCCTAAATCTCACATAAAAGTGAGGATTGTGAGTGAAATTTCAAGCTACGAAGTACTAATCGAAGTCCGGGCAACGCATAATCACGAATATAATTTTGTTTGGAGTTAGAGGAGCATGGGAACAATAAGATGTTGAAGGATTTGCTACTTTCATAAAAACAAGGTAAGAATCAATTCCTTTTTCTTATGTTATGAAGGTTTGTTTGTGTTGTAGTATGTAGAAATGAGTAGAATTTATGGAAATATGAAAGTTTGCAAAGTGGGTATGTATATATATTATATATGTAGCCATGGGTGTATATATGTTGTATACATATATGAGTTGAATTTTAAGTTGCATACTAGTTGTGGTTATTGTGGAATTTGTATTGGAAATGGAAGTTGAATGAAAATTGGATGAAATTGGAAAGAAGCCATGTTGGCCGTGTGGTAGATTGTTGTTGGAGATGAATTAGTAAGTAGAAAATGTGTTGGAATGGTTTTGTTGCATATATAAGAATTTTGGATTGAATATGGAAGTTGATGGAATTGTTGAATATTGAATATATAGCTTGGAATACTTTTGGTTTATGTTTGAATGGTCTTATATTAGTATGTGAATATGAAAATATTGATATCGGGTTGTAAGTGCAAAGTTGGATTTGGAATTGTCGCATTATTTGGAAAATAAGACTATTTACGCTAGAATGCGTTCCTAGTCGATTATTGATGTTGTATATATTGTTGTTGGTATGGTTGTTGTTGTTTTAGCCGAGTTTTAACCTCGGGGATGATATATATATAGGGGAGATGCTGCTCAAATTTTTATAGACAAGAATTGGTTAAGGTTGAAATTTTAAGTCTTATGAATAGTAAATTGGTAAATGTGACCATTTGTAGGTTTTGGACGAAACGGGATTTGAGTTTTGGCAAGCGTAAAGGGCAAGAAAGGTATGTAAAGCTATCCCGATTCTTCTCTTGGCATGTCCTAGATGTACTAGGCTTGGATTTACGCCTCGGGGAATATTCTGTCCATCGGAATCCGCGTTTGAAATCGTCTCTTTTTCATTCAATAGAATTGAATTCCTTAAGTATGCTTTGATGAAAAATTATGAAATTTTTTCCCAAATTGCTTAGGAAGTTATGGAATGTCCTAGAACCTTTGTAGGTGACCCCATAAGCTTAAAAATACGTAATTTGAGCCCACCGCTTCATTGGTTCCGAGGTGGGCCCACTATTTCCAATTTTACCCTTTATGTGTCTATGACTTGTCTTCGAGCGTTTTCGTTAGAGATACTCTAACTACTCCTTTATCTACTAAATAAAAACTATTTTAAATATTTCATTAAGTCTTATAAATTGTTTTGAATCTTGAAAACGATCTCGGATAGATTATGCCTCCGTAACCCGTTATGACATCTAAATTTACTTACTATGTTTCCGTCCGATTTCATTGATTTGATTTGACATTCGATATGCCTCATTGAGTCTCTGGAAATATATTTATGGTATTTTTAGTGCATTTAGTTTCTCACTACTCCGTTCGTGGATGCCTCAATGTTTCCCCCACTGAGCCCGGGCCAGGATATGTTGTCAAGCGTGATCCTTTGCATTGTTCGCCGTGCCTCGATGTGAGGGGGCAGGTATACGCGTACATGGGTTTGTGGAGTATGCTGTGCCATGTACGCTTGTTCTGATATGATCTGATATGGCCATCTGATATGATATGCTATGTTACGGGGTTATTCCCCTTTTTTCTGATCCTTATGTGTTGTGGCACCAGTGTCGGGGGGTGACCACGTTCTGTCTGCCGAGTCCCTTGGCAGGGGCCGGATATGATATGGCATATGTTTTTGTACATACTCTTCATGTTTTGAAAATATGCATTTGATACTCTGGACATCTCACTCACATTTCTGTACGTTCTGTTCCGGTTATGATTTTGTTCCGTAATGGGACCAGGTATGACATACGTTTCCTGTAAGTACTATTTATGCTTTATGATCAGCATTTTGCTAATCTGGATATTCCGTTCATTTTTCTGTACCTCCTGTTCCGATTATGACTTTGTTTACTACGTTCCATGCTTTACATACTCAGTACATATTTCGTACTGACCCCCTTTCTTCGGGGGCTGCGTTTTCATGCCGCGCAGGTACAGACTACAGATTTGCTGACCCACCTGCCTAGGACACCTATTCTGCTATTCTGGAGCGCTCTTTTGTCCAGAGCCTATACTCTGGTACAGTCTGCTGCTGTTGGATATATGTGCGCTATTCATGGGTACGACGGGGCCCTGTCCTGTCTTATGTTTCTGTTATGTTCTGTAGAGGTCTGTAGACATACATGTGGGTTCTGTATATGTTTTGGGTTGCTATGATTTGTGATAGCCTTATCGGCTTCCATGTGTTATATATGTTCCTCTATGACACTAGTAATGTCGACTGACTTTTATATTTATATAATCTGCTAGTCTGCTGGTTTGGATTATTGGGTACGTTTGGGTGTCCAGCACGGACACTAGTCACGGCCTACGGGGTTGGGTCGTGACAAAAGTGGTATCAGAGCAGTTCGGCCTCGGAATGTCTACAGACCGTGTCTAGTAGAGTCTTGTTTATCGGTGTGTTGTGCACCACATCTATAAACAGGAGGCTACAGGACATTTAGGGTGTTACTTTTCTTTGAATCTTAGATCGTGCGATAGAGCCAGCTATAGGAAATGAACCCCTTTTTTTTTACTAACCCTTGATTGCAGCTGGAGAACGGTATCGACGTAAGACAGCGACTGATGATATTGGAAGCTACACAGTACACAGGTAAGTAATGGTATGGAAGATTTATGCTGGGTAAGGTGTTTGAAATACGATTGAAACATGAAGCTGAAGATTGAAAAGAAAAAAAAATAAGCAGGAAAGTGTAGTAGGTGCAGTTTGAGTTGGGCATGTGAGGTAAGCCTCAGCATCTTTATACTTTTATTTGAAATTATTAGCCCCGTGTGGCTCTGAGGCGATATGATACGATATGTATATACGTATATGTGTTGGCCCTGTGAGGCATGGTTGGTATTTCCTGTGTACAGGTTTTGGGATAGTAAGAAATACAGAGGAACCTCTGCCCAATTTTTTCTAGAAATACGGAGAGGAAAATGAGATATAAATTCTTAACGTGTCTTGAAGATCGATACCGTAGGGTAAATCTATTATGTTGGATTAAAGTTTAAGAGATACCCTCCATGTCATTTGTAAGAAGCATTATCCCTATTTGGAAAAATTTTATCTCGAGAAATCATATATGAGTAGCAAATTCTCAATTTATTTAAACGGACCGGAAATATGTTCCAACCCCATTTTGCTTTAGAACAGCCTAGGTTGAGGGGCAAAAATATGTGGAAGGGCAAAGATGCCCAACGGTTAAGTTTCCTCTAATTGGAAGAATACAAAGTGTATGACAGGCAGTTGAGGATTGAGTGGTCCGCTTACGACTCAAATATATATATATACAAATATGGAGGTAATTATGTGAATTAAGTACTAACAGATTCCGCGAAGTTCGTCGGATTCTAGTTTTCTTTTGCTGGTAGTCGGAAGATGCCTCACAGTAACATTATATCAGTTTTCATCGACTGATTGGAGATGGGATCTGTGGAATAAAAACTTAAACTCGTGAGCTGTCTAAAATTACATATATACACACATGGAGGTGAATATTGAGGATTTACAGGGGCGATATGATAACTATATAGTTAGAAAAGTAAAAGAATCCCCTCTAAGTCTGGGTGGGACCCCCTACGAGGGCGTTTTGAAAGTTGTTAAGACCCCAATTTTCCTTAAATTACGTGACCAAGGTCGCGCGGGGCAGTTGACGTGATTATACCGGCCTTAACGCACCTAAATGTATTGAAGTTTTCGAGGTTAAGCGTGCTAAGGTGGGAGGATGGGTGACCCCCCTGGGAAATATGTATGAAATCCCAAAGATTCAGCCACAAGAGACGAATGAAAGAATGAGATCAAAATTGGATAAGGGTGTGTGGTAAGCACGAAATGAAAGGGGCATACAAGGATATAACGACGAAGACTGAAGAGACGACAGACTAAAGAGACGACTGAAGCGATAAAGCATGGAGAGTTAGTGGACAGACAAATAACAAGAAAAAGGGATGACCTTGAGTACAGGCGTAAATCTTGGCTACAAAAGAAGAAGAATGGATTGCATAGTTTGGATAAGTTCAGTTTTACCGGGCAAGCAATACTGAAAGTAAGTAAAGTAAATACTGATAAATACGGGAAAAAAACATTGATATCTACCTCGGGGAGAACTCTACCTCAACATTCGAGGACGAATGTTTTTAAAGGGGGGGAGAATGTTACACCCCGTACTTCGAAGAAACACTGTTAAATTTGAATGTAAGAATGTCGAGTTACGACTAGTTAAAACAACTTTGGAGTATGAGGAATGAGACATTATTAAGTATATTGTTTAAATAATGGATGATTATGATCTTGTAAGTCGTCATCGGGAAAGAGTATTTTAAAACACAAGAATATGGTCATTATCATGTATAATAAGTGATAAATATCATGTATGGAGGGTTTCGGAATATTTCGAGATCGAGCAAGTTGAAGAAAATAAGTTCGACGAAAATTTGAGAAATGCTGGACAAATTTTTAGTCAACTTTGGAGGGGTATATCTCTATGCATATTTGGAGTTTTAAGGCGTTTCAAAAGCCTAAAATGAAGTTCGTCAAGTCTAGTTTATGATTCAACAAACCACTCATCGATAGGACGTCGGAGTAGAGAATTATAGACGCTACAAACTGAACTGTCGCGCAGAAACAGCACTGCTACAGTACGCTACAGCACTGCTACAGTACTGTAGCTACAGTGACGCCGTTTCAGCCCTTATAAAAAGGGGCAAAACCCCATTTTTATCATCTAAAAACTTCTCAAATTTTCCAGAAAATTCAGCAACAAAAAGGGGCCTAAATCTCACATAAAAGTGAGGATTGTGAGTGAAATTTCAAGCTACGAAGTACTAATCGAAGTCCGGGCAACGCATAATCACGAATATAATTTTGTTTGGAGTTAGAGGAGCATGGGAACAATAAGATGTTGAAGGATTTGCTACTTTCATAAAAACAAGGTAAGAATCAATTCCTTTTTCTTATGTTATGAAGGTTTGTTTGTGTTGTAGTATGTAGAAATGAGTAGAATTTATGGAAATATGAAAGTTTGCAAAGTGGGTATGTATATATATTATATATGTAGCCATGGGTGTATATATGTTGTATACATATATGAGTTGAATTTTAAGTTGCATACTAGTTGTGGTTATTGTGGAATTTGTATTGGAAATGGAAGTTGAATGAAAATTGGATGAAATTGGAAAGAAGCCATGTTGGCCGTGTGGTAGATTGTTGTTGGAGATGAATTAGTAAGTAGAAAATGTGTTGGAATGGTTTTGTTGCATATATAAGAATTTTGGATTGAATATGGAAGTTGATGGAATTGTTGAATATTGAATATATAGCTTGGAATACTTTTGGTTTATGTTTGAATGGTCTTATATTAGTATGTGAATATGAAAATATTGATATCGGGTTGTAAGTGCAAAGTTGGATTTGGAATTGTCGCATTATTTGGAAAATAAGACTATTTACGCTAGAATGCGTTCCTAGTCGATTATTGATGTTGTATATATTGTTGTTGGTATGGTTGTTGTTGTTTTAGCCGAGTTTTAACCTCGGGGATGATATATATATAGGGGAGATGCTGCTCAAATTTTTATAGACAAGAATTGGTTAAGGTTGAAATTTTAAGTCTTATGAATAGTAAATTGGTAAATGTGACCATTTGTAGGTTTTGGACGAAACGGGATTTGAGTTTTGGCAAGCGTAAAGGGCAAGAAAGGTATGTAAAGCTATCCCGATTCTTCTCTTGGCATGTCCTAGATGTACTAGGCTTGGATTTACGCCTCGGGGAATATTCTGTCCATCGGAATCCGCGTTTGAAATCGTCTCTTTTTCATTCAATAGAATTGAATTCCTTAAGTATGCTTTGATGAAAAATTATGAAATTTTTTCCCAAATTGCTTAGGAAGTTATGGAATGTCCTAGAACCTTTGTAGGTGACCCCATAAGCTTAAAAATACGTAATTTGAGCCCACCGCTTCATTGGTTCCGAGGTGGGCCCACTATTTCCAATTTTACCCTTTATGTGTCTATGACTTGTCTTCGAGCGTTTTCGTTAGAGATACTCTAACTACTCCTTTATCTACTAAATAAAAACTATTTTAAATATTTCATTAAGTCTTATAAATTGTTTTGAATCTTGAAAACGATCTCGGATAGATTATGCCTCCGTAACCCGTTATGACATCTAAATTTACTTACTATGTTTCCGTCCGATTTCATTGATTTGATTTGACATTCGATATGCCTCATTGAGTCTCTGGAAATATATTTATGGTATTTTTAGTGCATTTAGTTTCTCACTACTCCGTTCGTGGATGCCTCAATGTTTCCCCCACTGAGCCCGGGCCAGGATATGTTGTCAAGCGTGATCCTTTGCATTGTTCGCCGTGCCTCGATGTGAGGGGGCAGGTATACGCGTACATGGGTTTGTGGAGTATGCTGTGCCATGTACGCTTGTTCTGATATGATCTGATATGGCCATCTGATATGATATGCTATGTTACGGGGTTATTCCCCTTTTTTCTGATCCTTATGTGTTGTGGCACCAGTGTCGGGGGGTGACCACGTTCTGTCTGCCGAGTCCCTTGGCAGGGGCCGGATATGATATGGCATATGTTTTTGTACATACTCTTCATGTTTTGAAAATATGCATTTGATACTCTGGACATCTCACTCACATTTCTGTACGTTCTGTTCCGGTTATGATTTTGTTCCGTAATGGGACCAGGTATGACATACGTTTCCTGTAAGTACTATTTATGCTTTATGATCAGCATTTTGCTAATCTGGATATTCCGTTCATTTTTCTGTACCTCCTGTTCCGATTATGACTTTGTTTACTACGTTCCATGCTTTACATACTCAGTACATATTTCGTACTGACCCCCTTTCTTCGGGGGCTGCGTTTTCATGCCGCGCAGGTACAGACTACAGATTTGCTGACCCACCTGCCTAGGACACCTATTCTGCTATTCTGGAGCGCTCTTTTGTCCAGAGCCTATACTCTGGTACAGTCTGCTGCTGTTGGATATATGTGCGCTATTCATGGGTACGACGGGGCCCTGTCCTGTCTTATGTTTCTGTTATGTTCTGTAGAGGTCTGTAGACATACATGTGGGTTCTGTATATGTTTTGGGTTGCTATGATTTGTGATAGCCTTATCGGCTTCCATGTGTTATATATGTTCCTCTATGACACTAGTAATGTCGACTGACTTTTATATTTATATAATCTGCTAGTCTGCTGGTTTGGATTATTGGGTACGTTTGGGTGTCCAGCACGGACACTAGTCACGGCCTACGGGGTTGGGTCGTGACAAAAGTGGTATCAGAGCAGTTCGGCCTCGGAATGTCTACAGACCGTGTCTAGTAGAGTCTTGTTTATCGGTGTGTTGTGCACCACATCTATAAACAGGAGGCTACAGGACATTTAGGGTGTTACTTTTCTTTGAATCTTAGATCGTGCGATAGAGCCAGCTATAGGAAATGAACCCCTTTTTTTTTACTAACCCTTGATTGCAGCTGGAGAACGGTATCGACGTAAGACAGCGACTGATGATATTGGAAGCTACACAGTACACAGGTAAGTAATGGTATGGAAGATTTATGCTGGGTAAGGTGTTTGAAATACGATTGAAACATGAAGCTGAAGATTGAAAAGAAAAAAAAATAAGCAGGAAAGTGTAGTAGGTGCAGTTTGAGTTGGGCATGTGAGGTAAGCCTCAGCATCTTTATACTTTTATTTGAAATTATTAGCCCCGTGTGGCTCTGAGGCGATATGATACGATATGTATATACGTATATGTGTTGGCCCTGTGAGGCATGGTTGGTATTTCCTGTGTACAGGTTTTGGGATAGTAAGAAATACAGAGGAACCTCTGCCCAATTTTTTCTAGAAATACGGAGAGGAAAATGAGATATAAATTCTTAACGTGTCTTGAAGATCGATACCGTAGGGTAAATCTATTATGTTGGATTAAAGTTTAAGAGATACCCTCCATGTCATTTGTAAGAAGCATTATCCCTATTTGGAAAAATTTTATCTCGAGAAATCATATATGAGTAGCAAATTCTCAATTTATTTAAACGGACCGGAAATATGTTCCAACCCCATTTTGCTTTAGAACAGCCTAGGTTGAGGGGCAAAAATATGTGGAAGGGCAAAGATGCCCAACGGTTAAGTTTCCTCTAATTGGAAGAATACAAAGTGTATGACAGGCAGTTGAGGATTGAGTGGTCCGCTTACGACTCAAATATATATATATACAAATATGGAGGTAATTATGTGAATTAAGTACTAACAGATTCCGCGAAGTTCGTCGGATTCTAGTTTTCTTTTGCTGGTAGTCGGAAGATGCCTCACAGTAACATTATATCAGTTTTCATCGACTGATTGGAGATGGGATCTGTGGAATAAAAACTTAAACTCGTGAGCTGTCTAAAATTACATATATACACACATGGAGGTGAATATTGAGGATTTACAGGGGCGATATGATAACTATATAGTTAGAAAAGTAAAAGAATCCCCTCTAAGTCTGGGTGGGACCCCCTACGAGGGCGTTTTGAAAGTTGTTAAGACCCCAATTTTCCTTAAATTACGTGACCAAGGTCGCGCGGGGCAGTTGACGTGATTATACCGGCCTTAACGCACCTAAATGTATTGAAGTTTTCGAGGTTAAGCGTGCTAAGGTGGGAGGATGGGTGACCCCCCTGGGAAATATGTATGAAATCCCAAAGATTCAGCCACAAGAGACGAATGAAAGAATGAGATCAAAATTGGATAAGGGTGTGTGGTAAGCACGAAATGAAAGGGGCATACAAGGATATAACGACGAAGACTGAAGAGACGACAGACTAAAGAGACGACTGAAGCGATAAAGCATGGAGAGTTAGTGGACAGACAAATAACAAGAAAAAGGGATGACCTTGAGTACAGGCGTAAATCTTGGCTACAAAAGAAGAAGAATGGATTGCATAGTTTGGATAAGTTCAGTTTTACCGGGCAAGCAATACTGAAAGTAAGTAAAGTAAATACTGATAAATACGGGAAAAAAACATTGATATCTACCTCGGGGAGAACTCTACCTCAACATTCGAGGACGAATGTTTTTAAAGGGGGGGAGAATGTTACACCCCGTACTTCGAAGAAACACTGTTAAATTTGAATGTAAGAATGTCGAGTTACGACTAGTTAAAACAACTTTGGAGTATGAGGAATGAGACATTATTAAGTATATTGTTTAAATAATGGATGATTATGATCTTGTAAGTCGTCATCGGGAAAGAGTATTTTAAAACACAAGAATATGGTCATTATCATGTATAATAAGTGATAAATATCATGTATGGAGGGTTTCGGAATATTTCGAGATCGAGCAAGTTGAAGAAAATAAGTTCGACGAAAATTTGAGAAATGCTGGACAAATTTTTAGTCAACTTTGGAGGGGTATATCTCTATGCATATTTGGAGTTTTAAGGCGTTTCAAAAGCCTAAAATGAAGTTCGTCAAGTCTAGTTTATGATTCAACAAACCACTCATCGATAGGACGTCGGAGTAGAGAATTATAGACGCTACAAACTGAACTGTCGCGCAGAAACAGCACTGCTACAGTACGCTACAGCACTGCTACAGTACTGTAGCTACAGTGACGCCGTTTCAGCCCTTATAAAAAGGGGCAAAACCCCATTTTTATCATCTAAAAACTTCTCAAATTTTCCAGAAAATTCAGCAACAAAAAGGGGCCTAAATCTCACATAAAAGTGAGGATTGTGAGTGAAATTTCAAGCTACGAAGTACTAATCGAAGTCCGGGCAACGCATAATCACGAATATAATTTTGTTTGGAGTTAGAGGAGCATGGGAACAATAAGATGTTGAAGGATTTGCTACTTTCATAAAAACAAGGTAAGAATCAATTCCTTTTTCTTATGTTATGAAGGTTTGTTTGTGTTGTAGTATGTAGAAATGAGTAGAATTTATGGAAATATGAAAGTTTGCAAAGTGGGTATGTATATATATTATATATGTAGCCATGGGTGTATATATGTTGTATACATATATGAGTTGAATTTTAAGTTGCATACTAGTTGTGGTTATTGTGGAATTTGTATTGGAAATGGAAGTTGAATGAAAATTGGATGAAATTGGAAAGAAGCCATGTTGGCCGTGTGGTAGATTGTTGTTGGAGATGAATTAGTAAGTAGAAAATGTGTTGGAATGGTTTTGTTGCATATATAAGAATTTTGGATTGAATATGGAAGTTGATGGAATTGTTGAATATTGAATATATAGCTTGGAATACTTTTGGTTTATGTTTGAATGGTCTTATATTAGTATGTGAATATGAAAATATTGATATCGGGTTGTAAGTGCAAAGTTGGATTTGGAATTGTCGCATTATTTGGAAAATAAGACTATTTACGCTAGAATGCGTTCCTAGTCGATTATTGATGTTGTATATATTGTTGTTGGTATGGTTGTTGTTGTTTTAGCCGAGTTTTAACCTCGGGGATGATATATATATAGGGGAGATGCTGCTCAAATTTTTATAGACAAGAATTGGTTAAGGTTGAAATTTTAAGTCTTATGAATAGTAAATTGGTAAATGTGACCATTTGTAGGTTTTGGACGAAACGGGATTTGAGTTTTGGCAAGCGTAAAGGGCAAGAAAGGTATGTAAAGCTATCCCGATTCTTCTCTTGGCATGTCCTAGATGTACTAGGCTTGGATTTACGCCTCGGGGAATATTCTGTCCATCGGAATCCGCGTTTGAAATCGTCTCTTTTTCATTCAATAGAATTGAATTCCTTAAGTATGCTTTGATGAAAAATTATGAAATTTTTTCCCAAATTGCTTAGGAAGTTATGGAATGTCCTAGAACCTTTGTAGGTGACCCCATAAGCTTAAAAATACGTAATTTGAGCCCACCGCTTCATTGGTTCCGAGGTGGGCCCACTATTTCCAATTTTACCCTTTATGTGTCTATGACTTGTCTTCGAGCGTTTTCGTTAGAGATACTCTAACTACTCCTTTATCTACTAAATAAAAACTATTTTAAATATTTCATTAAGTCTTATAAATTGTTTTGAATCTTGAAAACGATCTCGGATAGATTATGCCTCCGTAACCCGTTATGACATCTAAATTTACTTACTATGTTTCCGTCCGATTTCATTGATTTGATTTGACATTCGATATGCCTCATTGAGTCTCTGGAAATATATTTATGGTATTTTTAGTGCATTTAGTTTCTCACTACTCCGTTCGTGGATGCCTCAATGTTTCCCCCACTGAGCCCGGGCCAGGATATGTTGTCAAGCGTGATCCTTTGCATTGTTCGCCGTGCCTCGATGTGAGGGGGCAGGTATACGCGTACATGGGTTTGTGGAGTATGCTGTGCCATGTACGCTTGTTCTGATATGATCTGATATGGCCATCTGATATGATATGCTATGTTACGGGGTTATTCCCCTTTTTTCTGATCCTTATGTGTTGTGGCACCAGTGTCGGGGGGTGACCACGTTCTGTCTGCCGAGTCCCTTGGCAGGGGCCGGATATGATATGGCATATGTTTTTGTACATACTCTTCATGTTTTGAAAATATGCATTTGATACTCTGGACATCTCACTCACATTTCTGTACGTTCTGTTCCGGTTATGATTTTGTTCCGTAATGGGACCAGGTATGACATACGTTTCCTGTAAGTACTATTTATGCTTTATGATCAGCATTTTGCTAATCTGGATATTCCGTTCATTTTTCTGTACCTCCTGTTCCGATTATGACTTTGTTTACTACGTTCCATGCTTTACATACTCAGTACATATTTCGTACTGACCCCCTTTCTTCGGGGGCTGCGTTTTCATGCCGCGCAGGTACAGACTACAGATTTGCTGACCCACCTGCCTAGGACACCTATTCTGCTATTCTGGAGCGCTCTTTTGTCCAGAGCCTATACTCTGGTACAGTCTGCTGCTGTTGGATATATGTGCGCTATTCATGGGTACGACGGGGCCCTGTCCTGTCTTATGTTTCTGTTATGTTCTGTAGAGGTCTGTAGACATACATGTGGGTTCTGTATATGTTTTGGGTTGCTATGATTTGTGATAGCCTTATCGGCTTCCATGTGTTATATATGTTCCTCTATGACACTAGTAATGTCGACTGACTTTTATATTTATATAATCTGCTAGTCTGCTGGTTTGGATTATTGGGTACGTTTGGGTGTCCAGCACGGACACTAGTCACGGCCTACGGGGTTGGGTCGTGACAATACGTATCATAGGCATGATCATGACAAATATGGTACCAAAGCTAGATGCCTCCTTAGTACTCCATTTGCTCCTCATCTTACGAGGTATTAGTAGCCGTTTCCAGCTGTTGTTCCCCTCCCAAGAATAGGTTCTTATGCGTTACTTACCTCAATGAGGACGTTGACCTGAGAGAGGGACGGGGGTAGGGTGGGGATGGTGTAAAGTAGGGGTGGGCATGGTACGGTATTAGAAATTTTGGTATGGTAATTTTGAATTTCAGTTTTTAAAAATACTGTACCATTACCGTACAAATTAATTCGGTATGATTCAATATTTTGAATTTCGGTTTCGGTATTTTACGGTACGGTAAATCGGTAACCATAGTTTGTTCGATTTTGACTTATATATACTCATATAATAGAGAATTATGACTTCGGCTATTTAAGAAATGTCTCAATAATATCGTGCTAACACCTTACACATGTAAAGATATTCAAAAGAAAGCACAAGCAATTCCCTTAGTAAATCAATTAGACAAAAAGGGCATTTCAATCAAGTTTAATTAGTTAAAATATCAACGTCTAAATAATTAATTTTGTACTAATACTAGATTATATAGTTGTTAGTAGTTTAATAGTTATATATATATGAATTGTATACGTAACTATATACTTCAGTATGGTATTCGGTATTTCGGTATATTTTCACAAATACCAGATACCGTACTGAATGCCAAATTTTTAAAAAATGCATACCAAATACCATAATACCAAAATCACGGTATAAAAATTTTCGATTTCGATATGATAATCGGTATATACCGTACCATGTCCACCCCCTAGTGTAAAGGGCTTTATAAAACATCACAAGTTCATATGCTATGCACATTTTTGAATTCGATGATGACGTAGTTCAAGAGATAAATCTGTAATCAGTTAATCAGGCCAACACAGATAATACGTGTCATGGGCTTGACTCGTGAGACAACTTGTTGTGTTGCTTTTGTGGCCAATGATGCAGGTATTCTTAGGGGAAAATGATGTCCGCAAACAAAACCCTAATACAAGAAATCTCCTAACCATCTGATAGGTGAAGGAATAAAATAAACGAATAATAAATGAATACCACATTTGTCATGATCCAATTGTTTTCGACCAACATCAACGGCTTTTCCCAAACACACATATGAATCTATTTGTCTCAAAAAAGTTGGCTTAGTAATGAGTGTAACATACTTAAATAATTACGTAATAGGAAAACTAACAAAGAAAACAGAGAGTACAATTATGAGTCAAATATGTAAAGACACAATTTCACTTTTAATGTGCCATTGATGAGATTGACTTTTTTTTTTTGGTATTTTAGACATGTTTTCATAAAGCCAACAAATTTACCAATTAAAGCCTGACGACGGACAACGGGACAAGACAATGAGTGAAAAAAATGTTATATTTAATGTGCTATTGATGAGATTGACTTTTTTTTTTGTATTTTAGACATGTTTTCATAAAGCCAACAAATTTACCAATTAAAGCCTGCCGACGGACAAGACGACGAGTTAAAAAAATGTTAAATTTGTGGTGTTATGATATTACCGTGAAAATGCGAGCAAACAATTCTTAAAAAATGAGTAGTTATGATGTTATTTAATGAAAAATGTGTCCAAAAGAATCTTAAATAATGCAATGGTATGATTTTCTTACTTTAGATCATTATACAACAGTAATTGCCCTGTTGAATAAAAGACAAAGTCATTATTGTTGGGAATGAGTGATAATAGTACGTATGGCCATTCAGGGGAAGACCTAATTATTTTGTATGAGCCATCATTTTCCTAGCATCCACATTCAACCCACAAATTAACAAGAATCTTCATCAAGTATCAATCTCCGAGTTTCTTTTTTCTTTGTCGAGAGATGAATTTAAAATTTGTGAATTTTTATAGCAATCTCAAATCAACATACAATAATAACTGAATTCGTAATTTAATTTTTATATATATTTAATAAATTTATAAATTCAAAAAAGAACGGCTTACAGATTAAGGTGGTCTAGAACAAGTAACTTTCTAATCCTAATTTAGTAGTCTACACACTATCTCTTCGTCCCAATAATGTACCCCAGTCATTCCTTTTTACTCGTTTAGTTTGTACGTTGTGTTTTCTTCAAAAGTCACTAATTAATTAATTAGATGTTTTGATACCAAATTATCCTTATTAATGGGGATTTAAAATTTAAAATTTGACTCTCAAATTTGTTTGGAAATTTTCTCTTTAACGATAAGCATAAAAGTTAAAATAATACTCTCTCCAGTCCATATTACATGGAGTAGTGATTTTAGCTTGAGCGCACCCATTCACCCCTAGAAGTAAATATATTTTCACTAAATAACCCTTAACTAAATAGTACATATTTAATATGATTTCTTATGGACTATTAGTTAGGAAAAGAATCCACTTATCTACTAAAGGTATATCTGGAAAAAAAGAGTTAAAAGTATAATAACTTTTTAATTATGTAAAAAATCATTTATTTTGAACTAAATGTGAAATCTAAGAATATCATATAATATGGACCGGCGGGAGTAATAATCAATTTCTCATAATTTGCTAAAGTAAACAAGTCAAAGGAAAAAATTATTTTTGATATACTGGACAAGTAAAATGAAACAGAGGGAGTAGCATCATTCGATGGGCATGAAACTTAAAAATGAAAGATTCTTTTTTAAAAAAAATTGTGGTTTAAAACAGGTTTTAGCCATTTGTGTGGCTATAAATCGTATCATTAAAGTAAAATGAAAATTTTAATAGTAAATTATTTCTAAATATAGAAATATGACATTTTTATTGAGACATACTATAAAGAAAAATTTGTCAAATAAATTGGGATAAAGAAAATTATCCGTTGCTAATTAAAATATACTGATAATATAAGAAATTTCTTTTCTTCACTCAACCGTTACTTGGGAGATTTCAATTTCTTTGGTGTCAACGAAGATGTGATGATTGGGATGTCTTCTTTCCATGTTTTTCCCCTTTGCACAATACCTTTCACAAAGAATCTTCTTAATCTTTTTCTGTTTTATTTTTATTTTTTGTGGTATTTTTTCCTGTGGAGGAAATCACGTGAAAAAGCAAATATTTAATTGCACGGTTTGCCTCTCCAATGGGCTGGTCTTTAATTTTGCCCTTCAAATGAATTGGTCTTCAATTTTTTCCCTTCAAACTTATGTCGGGCAGCGCATAAGCTCTTTAAGCGCAACGGCATAATTTGTGTGATATTATGATACAAAAATTTAAGTTTATAACCCGTGAAATAGTTATTTATTATGAGGAACAAAAAATAAAGACCAACACAAAATATGGGGTGAAAGTGCAAATGTCCCGCTTAAAGAGGGGCATATCAAGCACCAAAGGAAATTTAAACAACATTTTTTTCCTCTTTCTTTCTTAATTAAGGTTTTCTTGATGACAGAGACACCCTCTAATAAAAAAATGTTTCATACCGCGTGTGAATAATATTAATAAAAAAACAATATTCATATATACACCGGTTAACACTTGAAAATTATACAATTACAAATATATATCAATTTCTTTTCATAACAATTTTAAATGCACATAATAGGTTGTACAAATTACAAAATTCTGTACCCGTCCCTATTTTTCATTTTAAGCTGAATTAGTATTTTCCCTCTCCCGTAGTTCATGATGAAATAGGTATGTATGATGCAAGAAATCACATGAAGATGAATAATTTTCTTTTTTTAATATGAAAACTAATTTAGAATGTGTAAATTATTTTTTCATCAGTCCAATCCTTTGAATGCTTATGATTTCATTTAATTTATTTGAAAAGTTAATTAAAGTCTAGTCTTGTCATTAATTAATCCACCTTTCTCCTTCTCATTTTGATACACCTCTGTAGTTTTCCTTGTAGATCTCATGTTTCACAACAAAACCACTTATTATGCATATGGATCTAATCCCGGGGAAAGAAGAGGAGATATCACGGTAAATTAGGGGTGTTCACGGAAAATTGAAAAATCGAAAATCAAATTAAATCGAAGAAAAATCGACTCAAACCAACCATGAACACTTTTACTATAAACTATCAGATCAAGTGTTCTCCCGATAAAAATTTGTTTGAACATGATATTAATTATATAAAATCAATAAAGGATATCTATTCACTTAATTATAACTAATTAATAAAATATATTTTAACTTTTATAAATTATTACTCCTATAAGTTAGTGTAAATATTCCATATGCTTAATTTTTTTACCTGCTCTAAATGTGTTTCAAGTATAGTTCCTTTATGAGAGGTCACAAACGCGACTCCAGAAAAAAAGGATGTTGGCTTGAGTATGAGACTTCTAATTAAGGATCGATGGAGAAACTCTATCGTATCAATTGAAGCGCCTAACCTTTCTTTTTTAGAATTAGAAAATAATTATAATTATTTTTCAAGGCAACCGAATAATCTTCAGAAAATAATTATAATCATTTTTTAAGACAACAAAATATAATACTTAGCTGTCATGACCCGACTAGGGGCCATGACGGGTACCCGAGGCTAACCACCGAGCACCACTCATTCTATTACTTATCATACTCATTAAGCGTATATTCATTAATTAATACCCAATCATAGGAAAACTATTTTTCATTTGGAAACATAATTACTTTTATATACATAAGCCCTTCGGCTATCAAAATAATAATATAGGTACAATAGTAACATTGTGAGACCATACTACCCACACATGCGTGTCTACGAGCCTCTACTAGAGTAGTAGACATATGGACGGGACAAGACCCCGTCGTGCCCAAAATACATATATACATATATATACAATAGAATAAACCAAATAGCACCTCCGGAGTAATGGAGTGCTCCCGTAAATATGCTGATAACTTCTACGAGTCTGGGTCACCTCCCTGTCCACCTGTGGGCATGAACACAACGTCCAAAGAAAATGGACGTCAGTACGAACATTGTACTGAGTATGTAAGGCATGAATGAAATGAACATGATAGAGAAATCATAAGTCATAAGGTGAAGATACAACCTGCGTAACTCTTAAGAGTGGATACATTTCATACATATATCATATATATAATTATAGTACATGTATCATCATAGCGCATACATCATTGTATCACATAAATCATCATCGTTAACCCGCGTCTGGGTAACCATCATATGCCGCCCACTAGTGGTGATCATGCCCGGCCCTCTAGGCTCGGTGTAAACATCGCAGCCCGCCTTAGCAGTGACATGCCCAGCCATTTAGGCACAGTGGAATCGTATGCAGCCCGCCTTAGCGGTGACATGCCCGACCATTTAGGTACAGTGGAATCGTATGCAGCCCGCCTTCGCAGTGACATGCCCGGCCAACTAGGCACGGTGGAATCGTATCGTCGTACAATCAATCATAAACTCATCATTATTACACATCTCATAGGCATATCATAATCTTATCATAACTTAACATCATCATACATTCATCGTTAATCCTACATTGGAACTTGGAGGTAATCATGGCTATGTCGAGGTGATATAAGGTCGTGAACCCCCGACTACGTTATGGAGTGATCATAATCGTCATGTCTCACCTTGGAGGAGCTAGCATTTTAAGGTGAGTGTACACAAGGAAAATCATTAATGAAACTATACTTAGGATCATTAGCTTCATGGACCTCTTATATTACTCTAGGATTCTTCATACTTGTATTCATCATCATCATTATCATGCTCGTATCGTATCTCCTTTCTTTATCATGTGTGTAGATGGATTCTTATAGTCATGGACTCATAATTTCCGTTATTTAGGAAGATTGTGGAAAATAAGGAAGATTCATGCCTTAGAAGGAAAGGATTAGCCTTACATACCTCTTTCGTTTAGCTATTCTATCGTTTGATCGTTCTTCTTCGTTGCTCGCGTTTCTACCTTCAAGAAAGTTCATATTCATATTAGATAATCGATAACATAAGCGCATTTGGACTAAGCTAGAGAAATTTGAGCAGCATCTCCTTTATTTATATTACTTTCTCCATATCATATATCAACTCCCAAACGTCAATAACAACATTCATAATATCATCATCAATAACTTTTATCAAATTCATCATTATCCAATCTCCACAATTTCCTCTCAAGGTCATCCATAATCATGACCATAGCACAACTTTACATTCATTCTCATCTAATGTTTCTATCCTGCTCTTGACATCATTCATAACGTAATTACAACCTCAACATACCAATATTCATGATTCATTCCAAGCTACTACTCAAAAATGACACTATTCCCACTTTCATGACCCATTTCCTATACCCTTCCACAATCCAAGTGTTTCAACTTTTCAACACCTTAAATAACATGTAAATACCATAAAACTTACCTTAGATGGTGTAGAAATAAGCCTTGAGTTGAAATATCTCTCTTGCACCAAAACCCTAGTTCACTTCCATTGATATTTCTTGACTTGGATGAACTTTGATGTGTTTGTCACACTTAGTTTTGTTGATTTGATGAAGTTGATCATCAATTTCTCATGAGTTCTTGTATATGGAGTGGGTGGAAGGTTCTAGAGAATTCTTGAGTTGTGAAGAATGAAAAATGAAATGAAATTAATGAACTTGGGATATTCTTTTATAAATTAAAATCTGTCCCGACATCATTATACGGACACTTATACGACCCGTATAAATTTATACTGTCCATATAAGTGACCGTGAAACTGCTTCAGCGACTACCCTTTTCTGTGTCAATTTGACGGCACATTATACGGTCCGTATAAGTGACCGTGAAATCACCCCGTCAACTTCTCGCTTCTGTGATCATTATACGACACATTATACAGTCCGTATAATTTTATACGGTCCGTATAAGTGACCATATAATCCTATCAGTGAGGGACTTCACTGTGATGATTCTGCGGTCCATTATACGGACCGTATAACATTATACGGACTGTATAATCGGCTGTAGAACCCACCTTTTCTCCGATCTTGTTCTCGTCACTTCGTTTGATCTCCAATCCTTATGGAACCTTCTTGACACTTGTTTGACACCTCATTAACGATCTAAGGGACATTAAAATTCTTCTCCAAGGCACTATTAAATCATCATTAACTGGTTACTCGTAAATCCTTTCCAATACCTATCGTATGCCTTGCCTTTTCTTGACAAACTTTCTTTTCTTACTCCGAATGTCTTTGAGACCTTAATTAGGGTCATCAAATGCTATTCCTTACTTATTCAATTACCGTATTTTCATGCTCTTCATTAGTCTATTCATTATGCATCAACGGGGAATTTTTCGAGGTGTAACATTAGCATATGCTTAGGAAAAAAAATGCCTTCCGTGTGAATTTAAGTGTCTTACTTTATTTCATAGAAAAAAAATTAATCATTTTCTAAGACAATAAAAATATAACTTAGCATATGCTTAGGAAAAATAATATCCCTTTTGTATCAATTTAAGAGTCTTAATTTATTTTATAGAACTTAATTATAATTGTTTTTTAAGACAACAAAAAATATAAGATTTAGCTTATGCGTATGAAAAGAAATTATCGATTCATATCAATTAAGTGTCTTTCTTTTCTTTTGAGATAATATTTTAATCATTTTTTAAACAACCAAAGATATAAGATTTAGAAAATAATTATAATCATTTTTTAAGACAACAAAAATAGAACACTTAGCTTATGCTTCGGAAAAAAATATATTCCCTCCGTGCTAATTTAAGTGTCTTACTTTTTTTTTAAGATAACAAAACATATAAGTTTTAGCTTATGCTTAAGAAAATAATATCATTTTCGTATCAATTCAAGTGTATTACATTTCTTTTTTAAAAATAATTATAATCATTTTCTGAGACAACAAAAAATATAAGGCTTAGCTTATATGCTTACGAAATATAATATACCCTCCATATCAATTTAGGTGTCTTACTTTTCTTTTAAAAAAATATTATAATTATTTTTTAAGGCAACCGAAAATATAGTATTTAGAAATAATTACAATCATTTCTAAGACGAAAAAAAAAATTATAATACCTAGCTTATTCTGAGGGAAAATAATATCCCTTCCGTATCAGTTTAAGTGTTTTACTTTATTTTATAGAAACTATTTATAATTATTTTTTAAGACAACAAAAAATATAAGATGTAGCTTATGCTTAAGAAAGATAATATCCCCTCCGTACCAGCTTAAGTGACTTACTTTCTTTTATTTTATATGAATTTCTAAAACTAATTAACATGAATGTTGAAACGCTAAATATTGAACGATAAAAATATTCTCAAAATGTTGATCGCCTTTTATGCCCTTTCCTTGAAAAAAATATTTCAATGTGGCATAAAACTATAGTAATTTAAAACTTTAACTAATATTTACAATTTAAAGTCAACAAATATTCTATAGGATATTAAAAGTAAAATTAAAAAGTGATAGTTTGAATAGAAATAGACAAGTTTGGCTAGTTATAATAACACAAGAACATTTTGACAGCTTGCAAAAAAGCACAAGCTCAACTCTACTAGCGCACTTATTTGCTGCGTTATGCAAGTTATCTTCTTTTTTTAAAAGCTCGGATAACGGATGTTAACGAGGGGACGTTAACACACTTTTACATACCACACAAAAAAGGTGCGTTAAGGATACTTTGATATCACGTGTTTTTGGGGTATTTTGATTCAATGAGTCTTTTATTGGGTCATTTAGGTTCCGGACTCGAATACTTCCAGTCTCTGGCAATGGTGTATTTTTTTAACATGTAATATTTGAAAGAGTGATCGAGTTGTAATGTATGTTACCAAGCTCAGAGTGTCTTTAAATGAGTTAACTATTGTGGTTGTTAACCACTAAGTTTGGTCATAATTCATACTTGTACCTTTGCCTCCTCATGGCAAGAACAATAAACTTCATACTTTAGATAGTTTTTATATTTGTAATTTCTTTTTTGAAATACTTTTAACTGAAAATAGGGATAGAGTGGGAAAAAGAGTGCGGAAGAAAACACAAAAAGGATAAAGAAACTACTAACTCCTCCGTTCATGATAGGGTATTACTTTATGATTTATATATATAATAAAACGTGTCATTTTTGGATTTTCCCTAGAATTCCGATATATGTTGCAACTCTTTTTTATTGATATTTTAACATCAAAGAAGAAATACTTATTTTATTACAATGATCTATAAATTCGTGTAATTTAAAAGAATTTTTGAGGGAAAAAATTACTTTTGGGAGAGTGTTAGCATAACCACAACATCGAGCAGAGTACCATTGTTATTTAATAAATGAATTTGAAGATATCGGTCAATGAAATAAATAAAAATCATGAAAGACTTGAGTTCATATTCCAGAAAAGATAATAAATATTAGGTAGTTTCTTTTGACCTATCAAGCCTTGATGAACACAATTATTTAAATCTGTACAGGCGAAAAAATAATATATACTAATAAAGCAATCGAGATCTCATGAATACCGTTATATAAGCAGCACACACATAATGAAAGAGGACCAAACAAATTGAGGTGACATTATAAATCTTGATGCTAATCATTGTAATGTGTAATGATAAGCACAATAGAGAATATTTGTTTCATGTCAACATTAATTCTGATCTGATGGGGGTTAAATACATAGAAGTATTATAAAGCAAAATGATGCCTTAGAAGGTAGGAAGTCAATTAAGCTTTTGCTGTTAAAAGGAGAAGAGTTTATCATTATTAACTACAATGGACCACATAATAAATGCTAATAATATCAATATTTTCTAGACAAAAATTCAGTTTTGCCGAGTGCCGGCAATTAAGAAGTCTAATTACCTTGGTGTACCAATTTCATTAACCTTACTTGTTTGTAACTTCTTTCGTTTTTCAATTATATTAAAATCCTTAACCTACTTCATTAACCTTACTTGTTTGTAACTTCTTTCGTTTTTCAATTATATTAAAATCCTTAACCTACCTACTCTGCTCCTGTGAGCTTGCTCACATGGCCGACTCCGAACCCCAAAAAAGAAGAATAATTATGGTAGGCTGACAGCCGGCATAAAATTTTTCAATTCATTATGAATTTTCATAATACATATGAAGAAAGAGTAGTAAAAACTGGAAAAAAAAAAAAAGAGGAATAAAAAAAAAGGCCAAAAACAAAAATAAATTAGCCATTTAAAGGCATTAAACGGGGAGTGAGAGACACACACTCTGGCATCATTACATTGTATCTAATAAATGCAATTTGGTTCGACTTAATGCGTTCAATAGGAACAAGTCTCGGGTTATCTCTCCTATGTGATTTGCGAGCAATTGCACAAGACGGAGTTTATTTTGTGCGCACTCAGAGGGTAGTGGCTGCGGGTTCTCTTTTCAGCTTTTTTGAGTGTTTGACTGACCAACTTATAAGCTATTTTGTGCTTAAAATAAACTGTTTTCAGTTTATAAGCTGTTTTTTTTTTTTAAATTAAGCCAAACGGACCCTAAGTAAGTTTTAATAATAGAATATAATGACGACTTCTGAAAAAGAGATCGCAAGACGATGTTCAAGAGGTCACTATTCAAATTGTATATCAAACGAGTTCGAATTTCAAACTTCATGTCCCACTTTTGCTTGATTATGTTTCCTTATTTTCATATGAAAAGAAAACTTGGGTGAAAAGACAGAAAAGGAACGGTGGACATGCATTTGATGATGATTTATAGCCTGTGTGGCCAAATTTATTTTTCCACAAAAATATTTATTTTGAAAAAGTGAGATGTTTGGCCAAGTTTTTGGGAGAAAATAAGTATTTTTAGAGAGTAACAAAAACTGTTTTTCAGAAGCTAAAAAAAAATAGTTTATGCCTAAAAGTACTTTTCTGAAAAGCACTTTTGAGAAAAATACACTTAGAAATACTTTTTAAAAGATTGACCAAATACAAATTATTTTTCACAAAAAGTACTTTTTTGAAAAATACTTTTCAAAATAAACTGATTTTAAAAATCTGGTCAAATAGGGTACGAAACAAATAGAAGTCACCTTATTTAATTAGATAAAAAATCACTTGTGACTTAAAAGCAGGGTGGATCCATTGTTATAATGTCGAGTTCATCTGACTCATCAGTACATTTAGCACAGAGTATAAGTTTATGTGTAAGAGTTTATTAAAATTAAAATAAAATAATACATATATACGAACACATAACTCTGAATGTATAACACTTGTTGCTAAGAATCTTAAGGGTTGAAACTGCAAATATAAATCATGGATTTGCGTTCGGTTAAATGAAAGGTTCTAAGTTAAGTAAATCCTCATTTCCAATTCAAGAGAAGACTCAACTTTTCCCTTTCAAGAAACTACTCAATATTTAAAATGGTTTTAAAATTAATTTATTAATCAACTAAAAATAATAAATAATATTCCTTCCGTCTCATATTACTTGGTCATTTTCTCTTTTGCATGTTCATTAAGAAATCATAACTAAAAGACGTATTTTACTACCTTACCCCTATCTCTCTCCAATAAATATATTCTAATTAATATTGACTATTTTCAAGAACATTTAATACTAAGGGTAAGATGGGAAAAAATTAATTAATTTTATCTTAATTTTATAAATGAATAAGTAATTTCAAACATATATTTTTAGTAATGTGGCCAAGTAATATAGGACGGAGGGAGTAATCGAAAATGTGGCACCTTCAAGATATCAAATAGTGTGGATTGCCTTTTTGTGAGGATACTTTTGAATGAACTTTTGAAATTGGATTAGCTTTTAAACGGAATACTTTTGAACTTGGTCGTCAAAATGAGCTTTTCGTGGAATAGTTTCATGTCTAAAAGGGGTCAATCTTAATAAAAATGAAATTCTTTTGAAACTTGTGGTATTAAATATAACATTATATCTTTGTAGTACAAAAATTTCTCATTAAGAATAAAATAAGAAGTTTAAAGTTAAATTATTTTTAAATATAAAAATATATACTGCCTCCGTCTTATATTACTTGTCCACTTTCTTTTTTCAAAAGTCTTTAAGATATAACTTCTCACCATATTGATATGAGAAAATTTGAAACTTGTAGCATATTTCGTGTAGGTTTTGAATATGTAAATTAAAATTTTAACATATTGAATTAATCTAATCCAATTTAACTCCGAATATTAGTCAATTTGACTTTAGAAAAGCGAAACATAACAACTAATATGAGACACGGGAAATATTATTTTGAACGGACTAATAAGGAGTAGTCTTATTTGACGGAAACAGAAGGATTAATTCACATGTCCTTTCTTTAGTATGCCACAAAATTAACAACCATTTCTCATTTTGCTATGAATGAAGCAAATAAGGGCCACTGCAATTTGAAAGTTAGTACTAACATACATGGACTTAAGTCAAAAAAATTCTTAAGAAAAGACAATTATGATCAGAACTACCTTCCCCAATTTTGTCGACTTAGACCGTTAATTTGCCACAATTTAAGGCTTTTCATTTGCATCCAAATTGAAATCGATCCTAAGAGAAGAATGTGAAATGAGTTTAAATGTTAATGTATATTGTTAGTATCAGCCATAATTCGACGACTTTTGATCGTACCGACAATATGATATTTTCAAATTTCAAATAAGATGCGTGGTAATATATTTTCTATTGATATAGTGCAAATATAATTTAGCAGTTTAAATAAAAACTTCTTATACCTTGTTGATATAATAATAATTGTATTGGGTGGAAAGTGAATCCGGGGTTAGTTTATGAGACTGGATGCTCGATAGGCTCGGGGGACCCATCCAACTGGCCTCCACTTCTACCAACTCAAGTCACGTCCACAGACCTCGATCAGAGTGTCGCACGATGGTGCCGCAGAAAGGTCACATCACCCGTACTTTAGGGTTTGAAAAGTCCAATCTTGGCTTATATAGAGATAGCTTAGGGTAGAAGGAAAGAGACCTTCTGGTTCATACTTTTGTAACCCTTACTTTTTTTCTCTCAAGAAGGTAATATACAAAAGCTCATTATTTAACTCATTTCAGCACCACTACTCCGAACCAGGCTCACAAAGGAGTTGTCGGGATTGGATACGACCCATTTGTCTTCAAAACCTATAAAAATAAATCTCTAACTGATTTTTTGATTAAATCCATTTTCACTGGAAAACAGTTTGACAACGTTTGTGGGGATAGACAGCTGTGGTGTCGTCATGATCCAATAGCGGAAAATCTTAAAACATTCGCTTGGATTTAGAGTTGTTCTGTTAAAAAACGCTTAATCATGCCTGAGAAAGATAGTAGCACGTCGGAGAGCAGTTCTCCAACTGGAGTAAGAGACCTGTTGGGCTTGGGACCAAGGGAACAACAGAACTCTAACAAGGAAAACAACCCAGATTTAGATGAACAAGAAGAGAGGGAGGAGATAGCACCACCCCCGGAGGAGGTCCGTGACAAGATCCCAACTAGGGAAGACTGTCCTAACCATTCGACGGAAAGCAGGGAGAGGCTTCCTAGAGACGTTATATTGGAAAGAGGAAAAGGCACCCTCATTCTAGAGTGGAGGGGATGTACAAAGCAGAGGACCCCCCCCCCCCCCCCCCCCAAATCGAAAGTAACTTTAGCGGCGGTCTTGGCATCGAATAGTGTGATGATGGAGCACATGGAGAACCTTATAAATTCTCTGACTGAGAAAACACTGGCCAGTCGCCCTTCAAATAACCTGGAGGTTATCAAGGAACCTGAGACTCTTAGAGTAAACAAAGAATAGATGGAGCCAGAGCTAGTCGAACAAAACGCAGATTTAGAAAGGATCGTCAAGATAGAAAATGACCTATATGACCGGATGAGTCAAATACTCAGGGCTCCCCCTGTCTTGAAGGGGCGGGAGCAAGGAAATACAGAAAGATCCCTTACAAGCTGAGTGCGGCTCCCGCACCTATTCCAAAGAAGTTTAAGATGCCGGACATACCCAAATATGACGAAACCACAGATCCGAAAGAACACACAACGACCTTTGAAGCGGCCGTCAGTGGACACGACCTCAAACAACACTAGATCGAATCAGTCATGCTGAAAAAATTCACACATACGCTCATTAAGGAAGCACTTTCTTGGTATACTTTTTTACTTGAAAATTCTATTAACTCTTTTGCTGCTCTTGTAGATACGTTTGTGAAAGCTCATGCTGGAGCTCGAAGAGTCGAGACGCACAAGGAATATATCTCTAATATAAAACAGAGGGATGTCAAGTCGCTCCGCAGCTATGTGGAAAGGTTCCAGCGAGAGAGGATGATGCTTCCTATTATACCCGAGGACTGGGCCGTAGCGGCATTCGCAGATGGTTTGAACGTCAACGGTTCAAATGCGTCGAGAAAACTAAAGGAAAGCCTAAGGGAGTTCCCCACCAAGTCCTGGAATGAGGTGAACAACATATACACGACCAAAATGAGGATAGAGGATGACCTCAGAACCGATGCTCGGATTGAAATAAGAAGTAAGCCGCATGAGAGGCCTGCGAGTTTCCTCCCCGCCAGACAAAGGAACCCGAGAGATTGGTATGAACCGTACACAGCTCGCCCCCTCCAAGGGGCGACGCAGGAATCCGAAGATCGCGGTATGACCAAGGCCAACCTAGGGAGACGCCATAAAGAAAGTCATCGAACGATCCCGGGGCCCCGACTTTGGCGTTGTATAATTTCAATGTGGAAGTTGAATAACTATTCATGGCAATGAAAAAGATGAAGGAAGCAAGTTTTTTGGTAGCAACACGATCTAACCCTAATAGAAGCGACGTGGAGTTGTGGTGCGAGTTTGACACCCTTTCGGGGCACTCAACTGAGGACTGTAAGCACTTGCATTACGATGTAGCGGACTTATTGCGAAGGGGGAACCAGAAGGAATTCTTAAGCATCCCGTCTAAATACACCCGAGAGCAAGAGGCCCGGACTTTGCATGGGCAACTCGAGCCTCCGGGCGCGATCAATGTGATTTTCGAGGGAAAGATTATTGGAGCGGTATCCCAAGAACCTCATGACAAGAAACCTTCCCTTTCCAAAAAATGAGGGAGTGATCACCTAGAAGATAGCATAACGTTTATCGCTACGGGAGAGAAAATGTCGGGGGTTCATACACTGACGCACTGGCAATATCCCTCCAAATCTCTAACTTTAATATTAAGCGTGTGTTTGTCGATCCAAGTAGCGTTGTAAATGTGATGCAACTCCGAGTTCTCAAGGAGATGCAGATGGTAGAGCAAGTGATCCAGGTGGTCAAAATGCTGACGGAATTCAACTTGTCAAGCAAAACCACTCGAGGGTAGATTGAGATAGTTACATATATGGAATGGGTCTCCTCGAAAGCCTTGTTTGACGTCCTCGAGGTATAGATGCCCTTCAATCTGGTGATAGGGAGACCCTGGTTGCATACCATGAGAGCAATCCCCTCTACTTTCCATCAGGTTATGAAGTTTCCAATCCTTTGGGGGATTGCTTAAGTCCGGGGGGACCTAGAGCCGAGCCAAGAAAATGCTGCCCTGGCGACTGCTAAAGATAACCAAGGGGGTGACTATTGCTAACAATTATAGAATGCCGACCTCGGTGACTAGCCCATGGCCTGAGCTAAAGAAGAACATGTAAAAAACGCACCCAGTGAGGATTTGTAGTAGAGGATACCAATAGGATTCGTTGCGCCGAAAGAGATAGACACAGAAAGTATCATAGCAGAAGATCTTGAACTAACCGGTTATTTTCCAGATCTACCAAAAGAAAAGGTATACCTAGGCTTCGGCCTAGACCTAGAGTTCCGAGGAAAATTTGTAACAACCCGTTTAGTCGTTATTGCACTTTTGACCCATTTATTCCTGATGACCCTTTCCCAAGCCCTGTTAGTATTATTTTAACCTGCAGGGATGTGCAACACTATTCTCGAGGTAATCGAGCGAGTTTGTTGTGACTTATGGGAATTAGAATCTTAAAGTTAAAAACTGTTGATCGACATTTGACTTTTGGATAAACAGACCTTTTATAAAAATTCGTCGATTTCATGAGGTTCAGAGGGTCGATTATGCCTTGGTGGGATGTTCAGTTCGGTTCCCGAGGCACTCGAGAGCATTTTGGGCTTTGGGCTGGAAAGTTAATTTTTGGCCATTAGGGTTTGACCCGGTCTAATAGACCTCCGATGAGAATTCTAATACCACGAGTGAGTCAGTAGCGTGTTTTTATGCATATGTGCATATCCGTTTTGTATCTCGAGTGATTGTTGGGATTTAGGGAGAACTTGGTTAAAAACCAGAAATTACTGGTTTTTGATGTCTCGCCCCAGCGAAACTGGGTGCGCCCCAGTGAGACTAGGTGCACCCCAGCAAACCCGCCTCAGCTAGGCTTGGTCCGCCGGTGCGAAAGTTGTAGATTCTATAGAAATCTGTCCCAGTGGATGGTATTCCGCTGAGGCGAATGCGCGGCAGTGGGACTTTTTCCGCTAGACCGAAAGACTCTGTTCCAGATTCATTAAATGCCTAAGTTAAACCCTTCATTTCCCATTCCCAAAATTATTTCTCCAAAGTGTCTCAAGGGAGATTTGAAGTGGTTATAAGTGTATTCTTCTTGGGGTAAGTCTCTTCCAACTTGTTATCCATCATTTACCTCTCCTAAGCTTGAATCTATGGTGGAAATCTAGAAAGCTAGTTGAAAGAGATGAGTCTCAACCTTAATTTTGTTATTTGAATTGTCGGCGTTAAATGTGAGATTAATTGATGGATTTGTCTAATCCAAGCATGAAATTTCATTAATTAGTAACCAATAGGCTTGAATATTCCATTTGAGTTAAGAGATTGAATAAGGAAAATCTAGGGTTTATGCCTAATTTGGGGGTTTTGCCTTGAATGATGAAATTGGTCAATAATTGAGATAAATTAGCAATTGGAGAGTAGAATTGAACTTCTAGAATGTTGGGTTACCAGCTATATCTTTTGAAATACCCTTGTGGGCCCATTTTCTCTTTAAAAGTCTAATCTTCGATTCAAATAAGTCTATAGCAATATGTGTATCGTTAGTCTCCTTTTGTAACTTAGATTACAATGTTGACTAGACTTCGATTATTCGGAAGCTCTTCAGAAAGGCAAGGCTCACGTTTCATTGTTCATGGCACCAGCTCGGCATGAGGTAGGTTACAGCTTACCTTAGTTAGATTTTGATTAGTGAAACGTATGCATGCGTAGAATTGATGGGAGAAAGCATGATTAGATCTTCGGACATGATGTTGGGATGGATATACTCTTAGGTTGGTATGACTTCTGATTATGTGGGCTTGTCGCCGTTATTTTACGCACTGTGACATGTGGTGTACTTGTTGATGCGATTAGGTAATGTGAGGTGACACATTCACTCTGATGATTGAAAATATGTATTGTTCCCATTTCCATGGTTGTTGTAATTTATGCAAGTCTTATTATGACTTATGGAGCTTTGTGATCTCCATAGCACATTCATTGATATCTCATTCTTGCATTGATATATTCATGCATGATGGAAAACAGTGTGATAAAAGAATCATGGAACAATTGATTGAAAAAGACGTTGGAAACATTTTATGAAAGTAAAGATGAAAGTCAACTCTAGGTTTTGTGCGGAGTGGCTGGTTTTATGAAAGTGAAAGATGAAAGTCACCTCTGGACTTTGTGTGGAGTGATTGGTACATGGACACCATGGGTCCCCCGCAGGTCATGACTACAAAGACGTCGAGATTCCGTCCGGAGCATGTGTGTACAGGTTGCGTTATTGGCCATTGCTTGCATTGCATTGCATTGAATATACCATCATCTCATTTTACATATATTGATCGGATTTGTGGTTGTACTTGTGTTGTGGCTATTCTGAGTAAATAGTGAAAGACTTGGCAGACTTGTGTTTAGGTGTTTCACCATAGGCTACGACTCGGCTATTGATCAATTGTGATCTGTGTGGATGTTCATACCTGTCTGACTCTGTGTTTTATATGCGTGAGCTAATCTTAGTCGACCTATGATTCTTACCAGGACTTGTTGGTTGTACTGATGCTACCTAGTTGCATTCTTTTCTGAGTGCAGGGTTTGTTACAGATTCCACATCAGACCCTCGTGTGTAAGTTTCCCGAGGCAGTCAGTTGGAATTTCCAAGGTGAGCCATGCTCCGATCGCTACTCGGGAAAAGTCTTCTATCATGATATTTGTCCCTTGTATTCACGACAGAATTGTTCAGAGTTGATATACTTCTACTAGTCAAACTTATGCACTTAGTAGCTCTTGCACTGTGACTTGACCAGATTTCTTGGGTAGTTGTTGTATTTCCGCACTTATATACTTTATATGATATGGAGATTGCTTAGATACTTCTGTTTCTTTTGGTATGCTTAATTTGAATGATTGAATAAGGGAAGGGTTCTCCTACCATATGGGATTTAGGTAGGTGCCCGCGCAATCCATGATTTGAGTCGTGATAAAACTACTTGAATTTTTGACAAATAATATGAGTAGCTTCACTTGGTCGTGTTTGGATATTACAGGCGTTCCTCCGGAATCGGCCACTCATAAGCTCAACGTGAATCCGGATTGTCAGCCCATTAAGTAGAAAAGACGTCCGGTGTCAATAGAGCGCAATCAATTCGTTAAGGAGGAGGTAGCCCGGCTTACCCAGCGGGGAGCAGCCCGAGAGGTAAAGTACCCGATTGGCTGGCGAATGTAGTGGTACTCCCTAAAAAGCCTGATGGTTTTCGAATGTATTTAGACTTGAAAGATTTGAATAAAGCATGCATAAGGAGCTCGTACCCCGTGCCCCACCTAGACAATATTGTCGATTCGGTGGTCGGGCACAAGTTTCTCAGCTTCCTGGACGTGTTCTCAGGGTTCAACCAAATCCGATTGGACCCGGTGGACCAGGAAAAGACTTCGTTCATCACGAAGCACGGGACCTATTGCTATAATGTCATGTCCTTTGGCTTACAGAATGAGGGAACCAACTTTCATCAATTAACTAACCGGATGTTCCAACATCAGATAAGTCGGAGTGTGGAAATTTATTTGGATGATAAAATTGTGAATCCTTAGAAACAGAGGAACATATAAGACATTTGCAGGAAACATTCAATATCCTTCGCGCCCACAACCTAAAGATGAATCCAGAAAATGCGTCTTCGGGGTGGGCTCCGACAAATTCTTGGGGTTCATCGTGTCCAACAGAGGCATTGAGGCCAACCCGGACCACATCGGGGCCATCGAACAAATACTGTACATCCTTTATAATGCCACAAAGGTGCAACAGCTAATTGGAAGAATAGCCTCTCTAGGGAGGCTCATATCAAGGTTGTCCGAACACTGCCAGAAGTACTTCAAAGTACTAAAAAAGAAAAAGGACTTCGAATGAACCCCAGAATGTCAACAAGCTTTGAAAGATCTAAAAAAATACCTGTCAAATCCACTCCTGCTCGCAAGTCCGGAGATAGGGTAATAACGTCCAAATCCACTCCTCCAGTGAGAAAGTGTACACGGTCGTATGTAATATAATTTACCCAACTATGAGTAGAGGTGGATCGCACAGAGAACAATATGTAGGCGGCTAGGCAAAGTAGGAATTATCACTTTCTACGCTAAGCCAAACACTTGACAATATTTTAGTTTTGAGAAAATTATAACTAATGCGAAAATATAAACTAATCTAGAAAGCAAGTAAAATGATCAATGACCACAAGCATGGAAACAAAGGAAACTATGCTCAAGTAACGATCCTATGTATTTCACGATTTTACAAATAAGAGCGGATTTATGTTAATAGATAATGATTTCTAAAATTTAATTGAAAGTTTTCCAACCAAATCAATGAATATCACGCTAAACCTTTTCAAGCCTTTGAGTGTGATATTAAGCACAACCAATTGAATCTCAAGTTAACTTTCTTATTCCTAGCTCAAGTTATTCGATATGGTTTAAAGCCCCAAATTCTCAACCTCAATTTTTCTCTTTCGAGCTCAAATCGAAGTAAATGGGCGAGTCCTAGGGTTAGCTAATCCCTTAAGAAACATTAATGAACAAGATTAATTAAAGAATCAAAGACCGACTTCATTAGAAATAAAAATTATTCAATACATAAGCAAAACAAGAGTTTTAATCCAACACTTGATAATGAATAATCACATAAACAAGATTCAAGTGAAATAATAAAATACTACACACTTAAATATTCAATACATTGCAAGGAATCAAAGAAATGAAGTAAAGGTTCAAGAAATTACTCAACCAAATCTTCAACACCCAAGTGTGGTGTAAGAACTAGGCTCCAAAAAATCTTGTAGAAATGGCCAAAGATGAAAATAATGTCCTCAAGTCTAGCTCTTGTAGTATCCCAAATTTTCCAAGTCAAAATATGACAAAATAAACCAAAAGTTGTTGATTTGCAGATATGGCCGTTTTTGCAATTTTAGCCACTTTTTTTATTTTCTTCAATTTGACCCCTTTTGACTTGTTTTTCACTTGATTTCTTTCTGATTACTTCTCAACCATATAAACACTGTAAAACACCGAGAAAACATTACAAGTGCACTAATTTTATCACTATTATTCACAAAAGTCTAAGTAAAAACAAGACATAAGTTGGTAAAGTACCAACTTATCAAACCCCCAAACTTAAACTATTGCTTTTCCTCAAGCAAATCAAAACTCCCAATTTCCTTTGAAGGAATCCACATTTAAGTTCAATAGTGCACCAACATACCAAGTCAAAAAGTCTAATACAAGCACAAACACATGACTTTAATTGGTACCAACAATTAACCCGAGACATATGAATCACCAACAACTTTTCAAAAACTCTTTTTTTTTTCAAGTGCTGAAACACCAAGTTAATCAAAGTAGCAATCAAGTCATGGCACTAAAGCTTCAAAATTTGCCTCATTATCACAAAACAACTTTCTTTTGTTCATTCCTCTCCATTGAATATGGAACAAATTCACAACTCAAATTCTCATGTGCCCTCACAATCAAGAGAGAATCCCAGCTCATAAAATGTAATTTAAAACACAAATGAGCTATCAAATGGAAAGAATTAACCCTCTCTCTCACAAAGATGTTTAAATGCACACAAGTAGTACCATAGGCTTGATCTTCATGTATTTCTCCACTAAAGTAGACAAACTTGATTCAAAATCAATTAGGACTTAAAGGGTTGTAATGTAGGCTTTTGGTTAAGGCCGTACAACTTGAGTAAGACTGACTCAAAACCTCCCTAACCACTACAATTGTAACAACCAAAGCACACTTCCTTTCAAACTTTTCCAGCCTTCTTTTCATTTTCATTACACCAACCAGCCTTCCTTTTATTCACAACTCTTTATTGTTCCTTCCCTTTTTTTTCATTTTCAAAATAACAAGGAAATTTTCAATTTTTTTCCTTTTCTAGTCTACTACTTTTTGTTTCTTTTCATCTGTTCACCTTTAAAGTAACTCCTACATCACAACTTTTTCCAAACATCGCCCCCAAACTTAGGCTTTTAGCCGATGTTCGCACTTTCAAAACACTTAGGGAGGTAGGATGCCAAAAGATTGGTCAATAAAGAACAAAAGGTTAAAGCTTGTAACATGATTGCCAAAGAAAAGGTTAAAGGCTCGAAAGGGGTTGACTAGTGAAAATATGCAAGGATAGGAAATTTAAGAAACAAATACGGTCCAAGGAAGGCCTAACATCATTTTTCAAACCAAGTGTAATCTAGGATTTCGCCTTGAAATTCATTCCGAACAAATTCTAGACCACAAATAATGCAAAAGAGCCCACAAAAACCTCACCACACATGGCACATGAAACAAATGAACGCACAAAGTCACTCATAGCCTAAAGAGACTAATGAGTGAAAGTAAGAGCCCAAAATTGAGTCTAAAAGTGACAATAAGAATCCTTACATCAATCATTTTTCTTTTTTCAAAAATCATGAATTCATATGCCAAGGTTTAATTAAGTTGGTACCAAGCAAGCCAAAAATTAGCCAAGGGGCAAAAAATCACATCCGAACACCATTTTTTCTCCTAAACTACCTAAAAACACCGGGTTCAAAAGCCATTATCATCCTTGGTAAAATAACCACGATAAAGAAAAGCCAAGAATATTGCTAATACACGACAAAACATGGGCATACAAAAACAAACAAAAACTAGCATATCTTATTAATATAAGAGTGTCCCGTCAAAATCAAAATGTGAAAACAAAAAAGTTAATCTACCAAATCCATGAAATCCATCAAGCCACAATCGACATGAATATCATTCAACATTTAAGCTCCCCCCAAGTTAAAATGTTGCCTTGTCCTCAAGGCAACAAAACAATAAAGCAAACTAAGAGGGATTCCCTGAAAATATTTATCAATGAGAGATTCCATGTTTCTGCTCCTCGGACCATTTCGTATGAACAAAAGACCATTTCATGTCAAGAAGTACCTGAAAATGTTATTAGAATCTAGAAACAAGGCACAAGCAGTGATGCATCAGAGAGTTGCACATGACTAAGAAAACTCGTTTAAGGTATGTCAAGCTTAGCTCATTCAAAACTGGACTAATCCATCCTAGTAACAACTCCAAAGATTTCTAACCCAACAACACATGATGGACACTATTCATTAGGGAGTATACCATACAACCCTTAGAAATAATTCCAACAGACTTGCTGCTCCAAAGAAAATTAATGACTAAAATTCAAGCAAGCGGTTTTTTTTTTAAATCAAAATCCATGAAAGATGAAACAACTAAGTTTCGTTGCATAATTCTGCACAATATGACTAAAGCTAACAACTTTCATAGCAAAATTTGATAATTTCATCAAACAAAATCAAGCTTCTTACAAGCCTAGCTCATGGGTTAATGCCAAAAGATTGCCTATGCTCGAGCAATCTGACCAAGCAGCCCCCAATTTACTTGACTACCCAAATCTTACTTATAATCTACTCAGAATAGGGCTCGGTTACTCAGACTTCACCGGCAAATGAAATCTTCTCTCAAACAATTTGTTGAACTCGTTGCGTGCATCACTTTCACCAAGCTTTTTGTCACAATTAAAAGATTGAATTACCCTCCCAAAAACATGGAAATTATAGTTCAATTATAGCTTAATCTTAATCAAACAACAATACCAAAATTTCACACTTCCATATCAAACGAATAATAACAAGAAAAGAAAAGAAAAAGAGAAGAGCAGAAAAATCTGTAAAACAGAGAGAGCATTGAGATGAGGGAGAAAAGATAAAGAGATGAAGAAGACGAGAAGACAGAAAAAGTACCTGGTGGAGTGAACAGCGTTGTGAGAAGCAGAGGGTTGAGGTTTTTTTTTTTTAGGAGGAAAAGAAGGGAAATAATCGTGTTATGTTATATTTAAAATTCAACCGGATATAACTTATTTGGGCGTGACTTTTATGCTTGCTTTTCTTTAAAAAATTACGAACCACCCAAGTCCACTTTAATACTCTTTTACCATCACTTCTTTTCCATTCTCTTTTTGGGTTTAACTGTTAGAATCAATTCCTGCACAAAAACAATCTACACGGTCTATTTGGCTATTTCAGAAACTGCGATAAGTGCTGTGCTAGTCCGCGAGGAAAAAGGTACGCAATCTCCTATCTATTATACCGGTAAGGCCTTGTCCGAGGCTGAAGTTTGTTACCAGCACTTCGAAAATCTGGCCCTGGCTCTAGTGGTCAGGCCCGAAAGCTGAGACCGTATTTCCAGTGTCACTCGGTCTGTGTGGTAACCACATTCCATTTAAGGAAAATCTCGCACAAATCAGAGCTCTCGGGAAGGTTAGCGAGTTGGTCAATTGAAATATGCGGATATGATATCACTTATCGGCCCCGGACTACCATTAAGTCAGAAGCCTTAACAAACTTTATTGTTGACTACAGTTCGGGCATGATGCCTTGTGCTCAAAAGGAACTGATCCGGGAATCCTAAGCCGCTTCCGAGGAGTGGGTCTTGTATACGGACATAGCCGCTAACATAAAGGGCTTTGTTAGGGATTGTCCTGATTGCCCCGTCAAGGGCTACAGTCAGGCAGGCCATTAAATATTTACCTCCAACTAACAATAAGGCCGAGTATGAGGCCGCGATTGCAGGATTGGAGTTAGCTCGAGGGCTCGGGGATGAAAACGTGGAACTAAAAAGTAATTCTCAGTTGATCATAAACCAGATCCACGACAAATATGAAGCAAAAAATTAGTGGATGCGGGAGTATTTGAACAAATTCGTGATGCTGCTGTCTCATTTCCAACAGTGGAAAGCCACTCAGATCCCTCGGGAAATGAACGCACAAACTGATGACCTAGCAAACCTGGGGTCGTCGACTGAGGCAACAGAAGCAGGGTCGGATTCCATAGTCCATCTACTGCACTCCATCCTAGAACCCGGTTTGCACGAGGTAAACACTACCAGTCTGACATGGGACTGGAGAAATGACATCGTAAACTACCTGCAAAACGGGACTCTCCCTAAAGATAGCAAAGCAGCATGAGCTATAAGAGTCAAAGATGCGCGATATTGCATGGATAAAAGGGAGTTGTATCGCAAGTTGTACCTTGGCCTGCTGGACAAATGTGTGGGACCAACGGAGGTAGAGTATGTAATGAGGGAAATACACGAAGGTAGCTACGATAATTATTCTGGGTAAGAGTCATTGGTCCGGAAGATAGCAAAGGCTGGATACTATTGGTAGCGGATGGATGAGGACGCCAAAGCCTTCTTTCAAAAATACGATAAATGTCAACGGCACTCTCCTATGATCCACCGGCCTGCCAAACTGCTCCACTCAGTAACATTCCCATGGCCCTTCTTGAAATGGGGAATGGATATCATGGGACCGATGCCGGGGGCTATAGGAAGCGTCAGGTTCCTACTGGTGATGGCAGATTATTTTTCAAAATGGGTGGAGGTGAAGGCGTATAAAAAGATCAGAGAAAATGAGATAATAAACTTCATTTGGGATAATATCATATTCAGGTTTGGGGTGCCAAAGAAAATCACATGTGATAATGGTTCTTAGTTCGTGGGGATGAAGATCACCAAGTTCCTGGAAGGGTTGAAGATCAAGCGAATAGCCTCCTTCTCGTACCACCCGTGCACGAATGGGGATGCAAAATCAACCAATAAATTCTTGTCCAAAAACTAAAAAATAAGCTGGAAGATGCCAAGGGAAGATGGCCAGAGGAATTACCTGGCGAGTTATGGGCATATAGAATCACAACTAAAGCCAGCACCCAGAAAACTCCATTTTCCCTGGTATATGGGGTAGTGGCCCTAATACCCATGGAAATCGGAGAACCCAGCATCAGATACACCTAAACCACGGAGGAATCCAACAAAGAAGCAATGACGATTAGTTTGGACCTATTAGAGGAGCGCAGAGAGATAGCTCTCATAAGAATGGTGGCGCAAAAGCAGAGGGTCGAAAGATACTTTAACAGAAAGACGAACTTGAGACACTTTAGGGTTGGGGACTGCGTCCTCTGAAAGGTCACGTTCGCGACACATAATGTCATCATGGGCAAGTTAGGGCCTAACTGGGAACGCCCGTACAAAATAGTGGGGATCGCGGGCAAAGGATCCTACCGAATCAAAGACGATCACGAAAATAAAAAATAGCTGGAATGTTAGCCACCTCAAGAGGTTTTATATCTGAAGGGGCAACAGGTATGGTCTCCATTGTCTATCTTATATTAACTTGTTTTTTCTCCTTAGCAGGGGCTACCCCTAGAAGAACATATCATGATTGAGCCGAAGATGCGCGTTACACTCTTTTCCTTGATCGAGGTTTTGTCCTAATTAGATTTTACCAACAAGGTTTTTAACGAGGCGATAGTCCAGAATTGTATCACACTAAGCCAATACCGGGATTTTTGGGAAGCTAGTTAGATACTGAAAACCCGATCCTCGAGTCCTCGGTACTATGCATTCAAGTACCGGAAGGAGATAAGGGGACACCGGGTGAACGAGCAAGACCTCCAAGCACAGACTTTCTTAAAGATACACACATGTGGGTTAGGACTGTCAGAAAGTAGCGGGTGTGCCCCACTTTATTTATTTTGTACATCTTATGAAAATTCTGTAAAAGCCCCCAAAAGACGCTCATGTATCAATAGGATGGCCAGCTCATCCCAAAATTCAGGAATGGAATAAGAATCCCCACTTATTTCCCAACTATTGTCAGCAAGACATAAAAAAAAACATTCGAGGCTAAACCGAACTCGGAAGCCACACGCCTGATAACGTCTAAATCCACTCCTCAAAGAGAAAGTGTACACGGTCGTCGCAATATAATTTATCCGACTATGAGTCTGGGTCGATCCCATAGGGAACAATATACTAGGTGCTTCAAACAAATAAAGAATTATCACTAACTACGCTAAGCCAAACACTTTTTCAATATTTGATTTTTGTTTTAACAACTAACAAAGATAAAACTAACTAGAAAGCGGGTAAAATGAACAATGGCCACAAGTATGGATAACAAAGGAAATTACGCTCAAGTAATGATCCAATGTATTTCACGATTTTACAACTATAAGTGAGTTTATGTTAATAGATAATGATTTCTAAAATCTCATCAAAAGGTTCTCGACCAAATCAATGAATTTCACTCTAAGCTTTCTCAAGCCTTAGAGTGTGCTATTAAGCACAATCAATATAATCTCAAGTAACTTTCCTATCTCTAGCTCAAGTTATTAGATGGGATTTAATTACCCAAATTCTTGTTAATTAATCTTTCCCAACCTCAATCTTCCTCCCTCGAGCTCAAATCGAAGTAAATGGGCAGGTCTTAGGGTTAGTTAATCCCTTAAGAAACATTAAAGAAAAAGATTAATTAAATCAACAAGACCCACTTCAATAGCAATAAAAATCATTCAATACATAAGCAAAACAAGAGTTTCATCCAACACTTTAATCATAGAATATTTCTATAAACAAGATTCAAGTGAAGAAAATAACTACTACACACTTAGATATTCATTACAAAGCAAGGAATCAAAGAAATGGAGAAAATTTTAAGAAAGTTCTCAACTCAATCTTATAATCTTCAACCCCAAAGTGTGGTGCAAAAACCCTAAGCTCTCCAAGACTTGTATGAAACGGCCAAAGATGATAAGAAAATATCTCAAGTGTTGCTATTGTAGTTGCCCTATCTTTCCAAGTCCACAAATGAGAAAATATAGAGTTTTCAGTTTTTACAATTCTGCCCCGTTTTTGCAAAACTGGACAGTTTTGCACAGTTTTTGCCATTTCTTCAATTTGGCCTCTTTTTGACTTGTTTTTTTTTCTCACTTGGTTTCTTCCGAAGCTCTTCTCAATCATATGAACCAACTTATCACAAAAATCTAGGAGAGTATTTATAAGAGGGAGACAAAAAGTGCTAAAGTGACATCTAATGACGCTCTGCGGACCAAGTATGCCGTCGCAACTGGAGTATGCGACCGCATACTCTGAATTCTCTCCGCAACTTCGATCTTCTTGCCAGTCGACATGCGACCGCAGAATGAGTTTGCGGAACCGCATAGTCTTCGCATCCTTGCATATTTAGCTCCACTCACTGATCATTCTGAGACTGAGTATGCGACCGCATACCAGAGTTTGCGGTGTGGCATACTGAACGCATATTCAGCTTCCTTCATTTTATGCCATTTTGTCCTTTTTGTGCCCTGGACTCAATGCACCTGAAATAATAGCAAAACACCCCCAACTTAAAGTCTTTGCCTGTCCTCAAGCAAATCAAAACCAAAAGCTCAATGAGGACCTATCAATTCACGATCAATTAGTATCACTATCATTCCTCAATTAAGCACAAAACTCATGACTTTGGTTGGTACAAATAATTAGGCTACAAACATGTGAATCTTTAACCAAATAACTCCCTCATTTTCAAATACAAATTCAAGAATGCAATGGAGTTTCAAAACAATCAAGTAACAACAACCAAGCCTCAAGAAGTGACTCAAAACCACTAGCTTACTAGATATGCTCATTTGACTCAACTTGGAATTTTTTAACATCACCAATCTATCATAATCCATATGCCCTCACAAGAAAGAAAATCCCAAAATCACTATATTCACAACAACAACAACACAAGGGACATATACACAAAGTCACTCACACTCAACAAATAAATTATGGTGCTAACAAATATCACACCATAAGCTTGGCCTTATTTTCAATCATCACTAACTCAAGAAAATTCGGTTGCAGATCACACACGAACTTTTTTAAGCTTGTAATGTAGGCTCAGAGAAGGTTAGGATAAGCATTTGGGATACAAGTGACTACGCCATCCTTGAACACTACACAATACTTGTTGTCCACTTTCCTCTTCATTTCAAAGCATCACTCCTTCCTTTGCATACTAGTTTCCCCAATTATTCCAACTTCTTTTTGTGCAACCATTTTCTTGATTTCTAATGTTTTTGTTCTTTTCCAATTCTTTTTTCACAAAGATACTTTTTTTTTGCACAAAAAGTTTGCAACCTTTCTGTATTTTCCAAATTTCCTTCATTTCTTTGGACTTTTCCACAACACCAATCTTCACCACTTCTCAAGCAACACTAACACCCCCAACTTAGGCTTTTGGCCTCAAATTCACAATTTAATGTTCAAGGAGGGAAAGGTTCAAAAGAGAGAATTTCATCAAGAAGAGTAAAGGCTTGGAATGTGGCAATCAAAGAAAAGGCCATAGGCTCAAATGGGGTTACTAGTGATATTATTTATGCAATGGTAGGCTAGAAAGGATAAAGAGGTTTTTTAAAAAATCACAAAGATAGCCCAAGGTCATCTCTGCAACCAACATAATCAAAATTAGCACTAAAAGACTAACCGGGCAAGTTCTAGATGATAAAAGTAAGCACAAGAATTATTCAACAAACACCCACCACACATGGCATATGAACTAGTCAAGAGGGATCAATTTCACTTCCTAAGCAAAAACAATTAGAGTAATATCACATAATCCAAAATAAACCCATATAGTAGGTAAAGAGTCACAAAATGAGCCAAAAGGTTGTCACAAAGATCATTCTTTCTATGCATCTTGCTTTTCATTTCACTTAAATTTGGAGGGGTATTCGCATTTCAACATTTCACATGCAAGAGACTAACTCTATTAGTATCAAACAAGCCAAGAGTTTTCACATTTTTCCTCAAAGGAGCACCTACACTTAAAATTTTGAGAACGATGGGTTACCTCCCACCAAGCGCTTAATTTAATGTCGCGGCACGATGGTTACCTTTACCACTTTTCCCTCTACTTGGAGGATATGAATTTTTGCCCCAGCTTTGAATCAAGATTCCGGTGATGCTTGTGAGGCAGTGGTAGGAAGGCAAGAAGGCTAACTCTGGAGTATCGCATTTTGCACTTTTTGGCCTTTAAGTGAGGCATGTCATTTTGTCTTCTTGGCATAGCAAACTTCAAAATAAAAACACATTGGTCTTCATCGCCAAAATCCTCCTTATGCTTGGTTAGTTCAACTTCCATATCATCAACCAAGCATAACATTGAAAAATAGATGGAATGTGGTTCAATGCGCCCAAATTCCAAACTTGCATGAAATTTGACATCCTCACCCAAAAATGAACTAGAGTCCTCAAAAATTATTTTGTGAACCTTTTTATGCAACTCTAGTATCATTTCTTCAATTTCGGCATCATTCACTATTTTTGGGTTGTCGGTTGACAATTCACCATTAGCTCTTTAAAATCAATCTTGACCCCGTCTTTAATTGAATTCAACTCAAAATTACTCTCCACGGCCCTTTGATATTGAGAAAAACATTCCTCAATTTTTGCATTCAATTCGGCCTCCAATATGCGGATAGCAATTTCAAGTAGCTCCATTTCTTGACTTTGCTCAATATGTATTTTTAAAAATTCTTCCATCATCCGTGAAAAGCCTTCACGGTGATCCCCATAGACTTCAAGTTGTTGAGCTTGATTCATTAGCCAATCTTGGCTCAAAATTTCCACTTTGTCAAGTTTTTCTTCATTGTGAGAGTCATCCAAAGCTTGTAAAAATTCTTCCATGGTGAGAAACACATTTTGGATAGTTTCATCATCTCCATGTTGAACTTCTTCCCACAATTTGGTCAAGACTTGCCCATATTCTTCATTCTTCCCCATTATGCTTTTTTTTTTTTGGGTAAACAGTTCTTCTATTTCAACCAAAAGTGTTCTTTACAAACCAGGAAGTTGCTGACCAATTCCTACCCTAATTATGACAATAACCTATACACATCAAAACTAGCTAGTATTAAGCATGGACAAATACATCAGAACCTAGCTACAAACTATGGAAAAGAGTTCAATGATGATGACTCTGCCAGTTGGGAAATAAGCTGCCTCTCGTGTGTATATGGACTGCAATCTCTCTACAAAGTTTGTCTGGTGAATTGCTTCCATCCTGAAACCTGAGCTTGTTCCTGTCTCTCCAAATTAACTATACCATCATACCAAAGACACATGAAAAAATTTCCCAATGTCCAGTTTTCCTTCTGGCACATATGTTCACCCATGGTACCTCAGCCTGCCAAGTAGTGATTTGCCTGTGATGTCCAAGCCATGACAAAAGTCTAGACCAAATACCTTTAGTATAAGGGCAATCAAAAAACAAATGCTCAAACAGTTCATCAGTTCCACAGAATACACATGTTTGAGGTACTTGAATTCCAATTTTCTGCAACCTATCCACAGTAGGAAATCTACCATGAGCAGCAAGCCATAAATTGAACTTGAATCTGGGGTGCAAGTGTGGTTGTATAATCAAACTCTTCCAAGGGACCCCCTGGAACTGAGGACTAAGTAATTAGTACGACTTTTCATGCTAAATCTTCCACCAGGTGTTTGCATTTGAGTCAATCAAGAGGTCAAATCACCTTGCATATGCTGAAGTTCTGTAATGAGACTTCTAAGTCCAAGTATCTTCCTCACAACCCAGGCTGCATTCTTGGGTATTGGCATAGAATCCACAGCCTGGTTCTTTATGTAGTAAGAGTGAACCCACTTAATCCAAAGACAATCTTTCTTCATAGTTACAGCCCATAGATGTTTGGCCACAACTGCTTTGTTCTAGTGATAGAGGTTCAGTACATTTATCCCCCCAACAGCTTGGGGCATACAAATTTTCTCCCATGACACCAATGCTTTCTTAGAAATAATGGATGTACCTGTCCAAAGGAATGATCTACATGTAGCTTCAATCATTTTCAGCACCTTCTTTGGTAGTAGGAATATTTGAGCCCAGTAGGATTGTACTCCAAAAATAACAGATTTGATCAGTTGCAACCTTCAAGCATAAGATAGCATTTTTGATGTCCAACAGTTTATCCTTGTAGTATTTTCTCCACCAGTGGCCAGCAATGTAAGATGGATAACTTTTTGGAAGCCAAAGGTACTCCAAGGTATCTGAAGGGTAGAGTACCCTCAGTATACCCCAGTTCCTCAAGAATATCCTGTTTCAAAGAATCAGAAATGCCAGCTAAATATATAAAACTTTTCTCTGCATTTGCTTGCAAGCCTGAGGCCATTGAAAACTTCATAAAAGCTTGTTGAAGCCCATTATGCTTTTCAAAATTTCCTTAACTTCTTCTTTTTGAGAATTGAAAATTTCTTCTTCAAGATTTTGCTCTTCTTTTTCAAGTTGAACCACTTCTTCATTTCCACAACTCTCGTCATGATCTTTTAAATTTGAAATCTCTTCTTCAACCAATTCATTTTGAGGAGTCGATACTTCCATGACAATTGAGGAATTGGCATCCTAAAATGAATCATTCATTCTTTTCATAGCTTCTCCATTTTCTAAAATGGATTGTTGGATGAGTTTTCGCTCTTCCTCCATTTTAGCTTCCCGATCTAAGTATGTTTGGAGAATTGCTATAATGCCTTCAAATCCGGCACTTTGTCCTTCACTTGCCATGTCATTGTCCCTATCAAACTCAAAAGCACAACTAGCATTTTTGTTAGAACAACTTGGGGGAGGGGGAGCAAAATAATTGGGACAATCACCATGTCCACCTTGACCACCACATATATCGCAAACATTCCCATCATAGAATTGAGACGGTACACACATCTCTCTTCCGAGAGCATTTTCACAATCTTGCCAAAAGTGGGGTCCTCCACAATATGGACATGGGTCATCAAAATATGGGTTGCAACCATCAAACCCATTTTCATTCCATGATGCCATAGTAACACAAGTAACAAAAATAAATAACACAAAGAAACACGACAACTCACAAACACATATTCACAAGTTTGGACCAAAGCAAGCAAGCTTAAATCCCAAACTAACCCAAATATGCCAAATTTTTCCCCGGCAACGGCGCCAAAATTGATAACGTCCAAATCCACTCCTCAAATAGAAAGTGTACGCGTTCGTCGCAATATAAGTTACCCAACTATGAGTCGGGGTCGATCCCATAGGGACCAATATACTAGGCGATTTAAACAAATAAGGAATTATCACCAACTACGCTAAGCCAAACACTTTTTCAATATTTGATTTTTGTTTTAACAACTAACATAGATAAACTAACTAGAAAGCGGGTAAAATGATCAATGGCCACAAGTATGGATAACAAAAGAAATTACGCTCAAGTAACGATCCAATGTGTTTCACGATTTTACAACTATGAGTGAGTTTATGTTAATAGATAATGATTTCTAAAATCTCATCAAAAGTCTCTCGACCAAATCAATGAATTTCACTCTAAGCTTTCTCAAGCCTTAGAGTGTGATATTAAGCACAATCAATATAATCTCAAGTAACTTTCCTATCTCTAGCTCAAGTTATTAGATGGGATTTAATTACCCAAATTCTTGTTAATTAATCTTTCCCAACCTCAATCTTCCTCTCTCGAGGTCAAATCGAAGTAAATGAGCGGGTCTTAGGGTTAGCTAATCCCTTAAGAAACATTAAAGAACAAGATTAATTAAATCAACAAGACCCACTTCAATAGCAATAAAAATCATTCAATACATAAGCAAAACAAGAGTTTCATCCAACACTTTAATCATAGAATATTTCCATAAACAAGATTCAAGTGAAGAAAATAAATACTACACTTAGATATTCATTACAAAGCAAGGAATCAAAGAAATGAAGAAAAGCTTAAGAAAGTTCTCAACTCAATCTTCAAATCTTCAACCCCAAAGTGTGGTGCAAAAACCCTAAGCTCTCCGAGACTTGTATGAAATGGCCAAAGATGATAAGAAAATATCTCAAGTGTTGTTACAAATGACAAAATATATCCCAAGTTTTTAGTTTTTGCAGTTATGCCCCATTTTTACAAAACTGGATAGTTTTGCACAGTTTTTGCCATTTCTTCAATTTGGCCACCTTTTTACTTCTTTTTTTTTACTTGGTTTCTTCTAAAGGTCTTCTCACTCATATGAACTAACTTATCACAACTCGAGGAGAGTATTTATAAGAGGGAGACAAAAAGTGCAAAAGTGGCTTTTAATGACGCTCTGCGGACTAAGTATGTGGTCGCAACTGGAATATGCTACCGCATACTCTGAATTCTCTCCGCAACTTCGATATTCTTGCCAATCGACATGCGACCGCAGAATGAGTTTGCGGAGCCGCATAGTCTTCGCATCCTTGCATATTTAGCTCCACTCACTAGTCATTCTGAGACTGAGTATGCGACCGCATACCAGAGTTTGCAGTGCCGCATACTGAACGCATATTCAGCTCTTTTCCTTCTTTTTATGCCATTTTATCCTTTTTGTGCCCTGGACTCAATGCACCTGAAATAATAGCAAAACACACCAATAATAGCCTCATATTATAGATTAAGAACACAAAAACCAAAGCAAAAAGACTAAAATAAGTGGTAAATCACCACTTATCAACGCCCCGAAAAATCGCATCAAACACACGCCACGACCTTAGAGCCTTAGAGCCTTAGAGCGTGCAGGTTCTATGAACCTTTGTGTCATTAAATGAGGTCGAGACGTCCTCGTCATCAGTACCGAAATCAAAGGGCCCTCTTTTATTATGAATCGGGTGATTCATTCCGGTCGTAAAAAGTGTTTCCGAAAGTGACCTGCTCGGATTGATTTAAAAATTATGACCTCAAACACAAAATGCCAAATTAAGGAGGCATGCACCGGTCAACATTTCTTAGCTTAAACACCAACACCCGAATATGAACATAGTTCCAGAAGATGAGCATAGCGGTCACACCCTGATGGCTAAGTGTTAAAAATAGAAAAAACAACAAGATTACTCGTAATCACGACTGTTGCAAGCAAAGTGCATGTCAAAGCGTAGAAACAAACACAAAATTGAAAATAAACGTACTGACATTATCCATTATATAAACAAAAGATCCTGAAGGCTCAGACAAAAAGAATCGAATGGCACATGGACCCCCAATATCTGACAAAAAACGAAACATAAAACGACACACATACCGCAGCATTCAGTAAAGGCACAAGGCTTGCCAAACATGAACAAAACATAAAACAGCACACAGGCCGCAACATCCAGTAAAGGCACGAAGGCCTATAAAACATGAACAAAACATAAAATGGCACGCAGCCTGCAGCATCCAGTAAAGGAAAAAAAGCCCACAAAATATGAGCATAAGCTAAGCAGGAGGAGGGACGTCTTCACTGCCGAGGAACTGGCAGAGGCATCTGAAGAAGAGGGCATCTCATCACGAAGGTCGTCCATAGCTATGTCGGCGGCCACCACGTCTACCTTCGTGTCTAGCAGGGCTGAAGAAATATCTACAATGCGACCCTCGTGAATCTCGTGGAGAGTATCAGCCCGAGTGTTTAAAATGACAAAATCTTTGATGATGTTAGAAACACTCTTATTAGCAGCCCGACGGAGTTGTAGCCGGTTGAGGTGACCTTGAAGGCGTGCCCGAGAAGCTTCCAGCATCTGAACCAGTTCTCGGGCGGTTGCCCCCTCTGCTTCGGCCTACGCCGTTCTCTCTTAAAGCTCCTGATGAGCGGCAGTAAGACTCTTAAGAACACCATCACGATCAGATAAAGCCTTCCTGGCTTCCCGCCACTCTGTTGTGATGGTAGTTTGGCGAGATACAAACCCTGACAGTTCTGCTCGCTGGTGCAAGTTCTTGGACTTCAACCCTTCCAACTCTCTGAATAAAGGAGGGGACATACTCTTCACTAATTTGAGGGAAGAAGCAGTGTTAGCACGACTCTATTCAAGAAAAAGGAAGGATAACATATGTACTCTAAGGAAACATAGTAAAAACCTCATATAAAAGTTATCAGCAACGCACCTGAAGAAATAATTTGGCCAGATGACAGAGGGACACTTCCAAACTTAGGCGAAGCCCGTCAGTCGATGGTGGCGGAGTTGAGGGGCTGGCACCCTTGTCACCGGGTACGCTCTCGGCATGACTAGACGTGATGTTTTCTAGGGGGGTTGCCTCAGCAGCAGCGGACCGTTCCTCAATGCCTTCATCAGTCGTCGCCCCCACCGCGACTTCGTCCATATTAATCGCACCCTGAATAGCTTCGTTCCAATATCGAACTAACCTGCAGCGTGTCCTCACTCGGGAACCTACCTCCCCTGAGGTAAAAGTGCCAGCATCACTCGAAATCCTGCGTTTGCGAGAACTCGAGGCTGCAGCCACATCCAGTGCGATATTGATCCGGGCTTTCTCTCTGGAAGGGGATCTTTGTGATGACGATCCTTGGGCAGTAAGGCCTGTTAGAGGAAAACTCGTCGTGAGATAGAAAAAGTAAAAGAAGGCAAAGTGGGGATAAAGGTTTTTCGGTTTACCATGGTTCTTGCCCCTCCAACGATTAGCAGATATGCTTCTCCAAGTCCTCTCTACCCCGAGGGACGCACGTAGAATAGCCATCACCCATCCGAAGAGGTCTGGCATGAAATCTTGTTCTATCGGGGCCGCTGCAAAAAAGAGAGGCAAAAGGTTAAAAGTAACACCTGTCAAAGTAGAATAAAGGAGGGAATGGAATAAATATCAAGAAGAGACACGTACGGGCAGGGTTCCAATGCTCCGAAAATGGATTAGAAGACACACGGAGAATTAAGTATTGGAGGGATAATGTCGGCGGTAGTAGACCCCAAATAGATTTCTTGGGTATCAGCGGAGGAGGTGGTGTCGGTTCCTTAGTCGGAACAGGCATCAAAAGTCCTGTCCTAGTGCTCCTATGGGATAGTGAGGATTAAACGGTGGGAAGAAGATAAAGATAAAGACATATATTTTGGTGTTTTAAGGACGAAGAGAGTAAAAAGGAGTAAAATGGAAGCAAACAGTGAAAATATAGAGCAAGAGCTTTATCAGGAGATGTTGTGAGAGGATTCAGCGGGCAAGTAGATGGTATAAATAGGGGAAATCGCAATCATTAGCTTCGATTGGTGAAGAGGCACGCCTGCTCCTATCGTTGCCTCTGAAGTGATGCCGCCGAATGAGCGAACGAGTGCATTAAATGTTGCCCTGACAACATGTCTAATCGTGGGAAGAGCTGCGACGTTTCCTTAGTTTCTCGCGCATAATTTGAAAAAGACAGACTCTTCCACTTCCTGAATTCATGCTATGAAGGATTCAGAAAGAGGGGGACTATATGTATTAGGTGGAAAGTGCACCCGAGGTTAGTTTATGAGACCGGATGCTCGATAGGCCCAGGGGACCCATCCATCTGGCCTCCACTCCTACCAACTCAAGTTACGTCCACAGACCTCGATAGAGTACCGCACGTTGGTGCCGCAAAAATGTCACATCACCCGTACTTTAGGGTTTTGAAAAGCCCAATCCTTGCTTATATAAAGATAGCCTAGGGTAGAAGGAAAGGGACCTTTTGGTTCATACTCTTGAAACCCTTACTTTTTTCTCTCAAGAAGGCAATATACACAAGCTCATTATTTAACTCATTTCAATCACCTGAATTTAAAATGATAAGAAATTCTCCATTGGTAACAAATGGTTATCCATTAAGCGGAGGAAATCTTATGTAAAAAGCATAGGGTGGAAAGTGAGGAAGAAAGAGATGTAGAAATAGAAACTGCTTGGAAAAAAGACGTTCTGTTATATTGAAGAACAGATCTAAATTTAGCCAAATTAATAACTTGGGTTTGTGAGAATTTGTAAAATACATATGCTTATGACAAGTAGGATAAATCAAAAAAAATATATGAATCTTGAATCACTATTTTCTATCTTTTTTGCTTATTGTGCCTTACCCATACTCGCAACTACTCCGAACCGAGCTCACAAAAGAGTTCTCGGGATTGGATACGGCTCACTTGTCTTCAAACCCTATAAAAATAAATCTAAATGATTTTCTTAATAAATCCGTTTTCACCGGAAAACAATTATCATGATTATAAACAAACTTGTGCATAAGATAGAATAGAACACTTAACTCGCTTACAACACCCTAACCAGTCAAATTAAATGACTCACGATACAATATCCAAAAAATGTGTATCAACCACTAATTCATAAGTGTAAATCCAATAATCCAGATATAGTTAAAAATAGCTGTTAGTTGAGTCTGTTAATAGATTTCGTAGTCGTCAAATTTGGTATTTCTTCAAATTTTGTTAAAGACTGATAGTGACAACAACAATTATATATATAGGCTTATTACATCGAAAACCCCAAAATTTTATTAGTAAATTTCATTTAAACACTCGAAATACGACTTGTTCCAATTGAGCATCTAAACATATGATAAAGTGTTCCTATTAGGCACCCGCGATCCAAATTATGGAAAATGTTTGCTCGTGTTCTCAAGTGCCCATTATGTAGATAGTTAACCACTTAAAATATATTATCTCCTTTAATTATATGCATTAGACTCAATAAGCCGTAAAACCCAGACTTGTTCAATTAAGGTTGATGTGTATAATTAAAGTATATGACATATATTATATAGTTAACTTAACTACCTAATAGACGTTTGAGAACAAGAACAAAAGTTTTTCTAAAATTTGAACTGAAAGTGTCTAATGGGAATATATTTTATCATGTGTTCTGTGCTCAATTGAAACAAATCTTATTTCGAGTGTCTATATAAAGTTTATCTGCAAGTTTAAAGGGCTATCGATGTATTAAGCCATATATAAATCAACACAAATATTTTATCTTTAGGTCATTATCTATGCAAGTTATAAGCTGTTAATTTAGCTAGCTTCATCTACACTACGAACAACTGTACAGAAATAACGTGGAATTCAGAAATTAGATGGCGTGATTCACATTTTTCCAACCAATAAGAACATCCGTCACTTTCATTATAATTTATTTATCTTATCCTTAATTTACTGTCACTTTTAAACAAGCTTCCTGTTCCTTCTTTGTTTGATTTTCTACAGAATGTTGTCTTCTAGCTTCCAGGGTTGTCACGCTATGTTTCCGATTTTGAAAATTAACTAATTATTTTTATTTTTATTTTGTTTAGAAGTGATTACTTCTTCATTATTGATATGTAACGAGGAAGGAATGATATTGTACAATTAAAACCATATGTGTGAGTGTGTGAGAGTATCCAATTCGATCGGTCCGAGCTCTCTTATTAAGAATGAGTATTCTCGATAATATGCCATGAAGCAGACTCAAACCTCCATGCTCTTAATTTAGTATGAGATTTTTAATCTCGCGTGTCTACTATTTTACACCAAGACATCATATAGGCCTGAGTTGGACATCGAATTGCATCAATTTGAATTATTCAAAGAGTGTAATGAATGGACAATCAAACTTATTTCTCGATTCACTCGAAGAGGTAAATAGGGTTTTCTACATATATACAAGATTTAGATCTATGGGTGAAGAGTAATATTCCCTCCGTCTCATTTTATGTGTTATTTAAGATTTTAGCACATCTATTATGAAACACTAGTACACTACAAGGTATAAGCTACTAAATTGCCCTTAATTAGTTACTATCTCTTATTTCCTCTCAATTTATTTCTCCTACTAATCACTTATGAACTATTTAATAACATGGCTATGATTGACAAGAAGCAATTGATTCTGTCTTGCTTAGCTTTCTGAAACAATAATTATTTTGAAACATTTTCTTGGGACCAAAACAATACTTAAAATGGGAAGGCAGGGAATACTTTGAGCCTTTAATCCAAATTAGCAAACTTAGTGTAAATCTAGGGAATACTTTGAGCCTTTAATCCAAATTAGCAAACTTAGTGTAAGATCCCGTTTGGATTGGCTTATAACTTGCTTATAAGTTTGCTTATAAGCTGTTTTCAGCTTTTTTGAGTGTTTGGCTGGCCAGCTTAAGTCATTTTGTGTTTAAAATAAGCTCAAAAAAATAATTGAGTCCATTTGACTTAGCTTATCTAAAGCAGCTTATAAGCTGAAAACAGCTTATAAGCCAAAAAAAATAAGTTAGAGCCTGTTTGGATGGGCTTGTGCCTATAAGTTGTTTGCAGCTTATAAGCTAAAAAAAATAAGTTGGGGTAGTCTAACTTATTTTTTTTGTCTTATAAGCTGTTTTCAGCTTATAAGCTGTTTTAGATAAGCTAAGTCATATGGGCCCAATTATTTTTTTGAGCTTATTTTAAGCACAAAATGACTTTAAGCTGGTCAGCCAAACACTCAAAAAAGCTGAAAACATCTTATAAGCAACTTATAAGCCAATCCAAACGGGCTCTTAGACTACCCCAACTTATTTTTTTTAGCTTATAAGTTGTTTGCAACTTATAGGCATAAGCCCATCCAAACATGCTCTAAATCTGTTCAAATTTCTTTGTGTGTTTTTAAAGGAGTACTTCACACATTGAGAGTGTATCAATAATTTAGAATATGTTAAGAGCAAAAAGGGTAGACCAATAGTACGTAAAAGATTAAACAGCTGCATTAATTTTTTTATTAAATTATGTAGCTCACTACAAGTCAATGTCTAATCATATACTAGCAAATATTTGTTATATTATGATTTTAACTTGACAATTATTATATTGCGTACATTATATACTAGCTTGTCAACTCTTAATGATCTTATTTTGTGACAGTTTATATATAATGGAATTCTGTAGCTCGATTTCTTGAAGGATTGATGAACTGAAAAGGGTGTCATTAACATTTAAATTTCGAGTTTATAACTCATTAATTGCATGATGATTAAGAAAGATTATGTGAGTAATTAAATTGAATTAATTAGGCTTACGAGGTTTGTTTGACAATGTCCAATTTTCCAGCCAGTGATATAGAGTAGGAAAATTAGGAGGTAAAGTGCATAAGCAGAATATCCATGTTTGTACTTCAAATAAATCAATACGAAATAACAAACTCCTTAAGTACAATTATTTGGGATTACAACTGTATCAGTTTGACTAAGAGTGAGTTGATTAATACTCACATAATATCAAGGGAAAGTACCTATTATTAAGGGAAAGTACAGAGTTGGCCGCTCAGCCAAAAATATAAACATCTCATACAATATACATATATTATACACTAATTATATACGATTGCACATGTATTATATATTTGCCGGTTATTTTTTACTGGACGGCTATACTGTGTAAAAATTTCCTGCTACTACTACTAATTAGGATAACATAAGTCTGATCTTGAAATTTAATTGGTTCCTCTCTTTGTAAAGGGATAATTGAAGGGTTTGGGAAATGGAGATTAGTTACTTTTTCTTTCAAGTAATAAAGTTGTTCCAATTAGAAGAGTTTGAGAAATGGATAAGGTTTTCTAAGAGAAATCACTAATTTGAATGAGCAGAAGCAAGTTTCTTGTAAGTATACCTCAAAGAAGTTTCTATGGATTGAGCTGGCAAAGGATATGCAACAAGGTTGAATTGCAGATAAGAAAGCAAAAAAAAAAGTACCATAAGGTAGCCAAGTCCATGTCTATTTACATTACACCCAAATTAAGCCCAAAAGGATGATAACAATAACAACTAATCATCAATTCCAAGCAAGTTGAGTGAGATATGATGTGTGGTCAATTATATATTTAATTTTTTTTATAAGAGATCGATAAATAAAATACAAGAGATACTTGTAAGATTTTTTTCTTCTATTCAAGTTATAACTTATCACAAGAGATCATTTCCTCGCAAGTTAGAATTCCATGATTATATGGCTCATTTCGTAATAGACCTTTATGAAGCATGGATTATTAATACAAAATAAATGAGATCTTTACATGATTATTTTCTTCCATTCAAACACAACCTTGTTTTTTTGTATCATTTCCTCTATTGACCAATAGGTCACCACTTTAGTGGCCTTATTATTCAATGTTGGCAACTGTTTTACAATTCGACATGTGTGGTCTAAATATTGGTTTTGAGTTTTAAACTTCAAATGACCAGGTGGGCACTTTCAAACTTCAGACTGCTAGTCTAATTTAGAAAAATGACCAACTTCTAAATACAGAGTCACAATCTCCGTTTCAATTTATATGGCGTAATCCGACTGGGCATGAAAATTAAAAATAAACTTTAAAATTTGTGATCTTAAACATGTTATGAGATTCATATAGCTATAAAAGCATGTCATTAAGGGAAAAATAAGATTAAGTAGTCAGCTTCGTTATTCACACCTACCTTCACTGAAAACCCCAAGAAAATCCATATATCTACCACAAAAGACCCTTCCCCCCCCCCCCCCCCCCCACCCAACAATTGATTAGCACGACCACTCTTCTACATCATATTCGCTAACCTTCGCCATAAAAGATCACAAAAACAAATGATTTTAAGAAAATAACTTTCCACTGTCAATTGCAGTAAGAAAATGAACGACTTGGAAGAAAAGGCTTATTGAAGGGTGAAGCCATCTACCATTTTAATTTTTCTCTTTTACTCCTTTGCAACACATATATGCTATTCCTCAACTGGAAAAGTAGAGTCTTCAGACATCAATACCCTCATAAGTCATCATCTAGTTCACATTGCCTCTAAGTGTATATACACTATAATTGTGTGTGTCACTATCTTTTTGTGTAAAGCCCCATATATTTGTGAGTACATATATATATATATACACACACACATGGTTATTCATAAATGTACGTGGATATATATATATATATGTTGTGTAAATTCCTATTGTATGTATATACGAGTATATCTCTCTCAATTACCTTAAAAAACATTCGCTCTCACAATTATTGATGGTTATACATGTACATACATCATACATGGATATGCACTATGTATTCCTTGTGTATATCCATGTTATATGATTACATCCCTTCCCATCACCATTAATATTTGAGATTTTGGAGCAAAATAACACAATTTGGGACACACGACCTGCGCTGCAAGGCATGTGCCACAACGCTTCTGGCTCGCGGTTTGCCAGGCGTTCCATGAGCAAAGCATAGAAGGGGTCATTCATGGTAGGCTATGCACCCCATGTTCAAAGCACTGGTTGGGCCTACGCATCGCGGCCCTAAAGCACAAAGAGGGCATATTGAGGCCGTGCGTTTATCAAGTGTCGTGCGCCCAAGGAGTGGATGATTTTGTTTGGCATGTACGATGCCTCGCGCACTCCTCGCCTTGTGCCCCCGGAGGAAATTTTAGCTTCAAGAAATTAAGGGCAATTTCGTCTTATATTGTTTCAGCGCAAATAAAAGCTTTCAGTAGATGTCTTTCTGAAGGGATTAGAACACTTTTGGAGGCACACTAATGGCGGGGGCATTTGGGAGCACAGAGTCATCGAGTTTTTCTTTTTTTATCTGTTCTTAGTAACTTTATGATTTTTAGATTCGTAGGATTGTCGCCATGACTATGTGTGGCTAGTTTTCATAATTCTAGGGTTATGGTGCTACATAAATATTGATGTTTGAATTTATAATTGTTGATTTTATCATATTGATTTATTTATCTAATCCCGGGTTTAATTATTATGCTGCATAGCTAACAGTAATTTATGTGTCACACCCCAACCTTGGGGGGTGTGGCCGGCACCCGGCACCCGAAGGGCCGAGTGAACTAACTATGATATCTGAACTCTGTAACGTGAATCATAGGCCGACAAGGCCGCTGAATAACAATTGTAAGAAATATATCATGACAACCTGCAAGCAGAAAAGGCCCAACAACACATATATGCATAACTAGGGCCGACAAGGCCACAACCAATAAAGACAACTAGTCAGAAGGCCGGCATGGCCAAACACAATACATGTACACTGACTGATAGTCTGTAAGCCTCTAAGAGCACTAATATGCATCAACTGGTCGGGACAGTGGCCCCGACGTAGCCATAGCCATACTCATAATATATATATATATATATATACACACACACATACACACACACACACACACACATGGATGCATCCTATTTGATGACTCCGACCAGCAACTCCGGAGAATGGAGTGCGAACATCCCTGCTGAACTCTGGTATCCTACTGAGAAAGGTACACCAATCCGCCTACCGTACCTGTGGGCATGATCACAGTGCACAAAATGCGTCTGTACGAAATATCTACCGAGTATGTACGGCGGTAAGTGTAAACATAACATAAGCATAAGAGATATGGATAATCATGGGAAGAGATGTAGAGACAACCTAAAATTCTGAACGAGGCCACTGAGGGCGACCATAACCATGACAGGAATATAACTCTATGCTCGTAAAAATCATTCCTCACGATGGAGACTTATATCATATCATATCATATAATAATATATATCCCTCTATGGGGTGAGCTCATTATCATATCATCATCTCTTATCAGTGGCAATGCACAGCTACGTGCCTACCCGGCCGCCTACAACACGGTTCGGTAAAGAAAGAAATACACCTAGGTGCACAGCTACGTGCCTACCCGGCCGCCTAAAACACGGCTCGGTAAAGAAAGAAGCATGTCTAGGTGCACATATAAGTGCCTACCCGGCCGACTATAGCGCGGCTCGCTAATGAAAATAAATACATATATATAAGTGCAATGCAAGACTGACCTCAGAAGAGATATCATAAGAAGAGTCGGAGTGACCTATCGTCGTTACCCTCCGACTATCGTTATTGTCGCTGCATTCTTTACCTTTCAATTCAAGAGACAACAACATGGATAACATGTAAGATACTTGGTATGAGTTACACATGAAGTAGAGTTCAACTCATTCGGATGGTATCTGATCAATCCAAGTTTAGCAAAAACATTCCAATTCGGTGGCCAAAAGAGATATGGAAGCATGAAAGGCGTTTGATGCAATCATATATGAAATAAAGATTAGTCAATCACAAGGAAGCGTATTCATCGCATATTTAGTGGAAACTTATATCAATGGAAGGTCCGTCATCTTTATGTGATGGACAAGAAAGATAAGAATGCAGGAATACACTTTAATACAAGCTATTTCAGAGAAGAGGTAAGCTTAACCATTTCGGGATAAGCCCGACTCAAGTTTTACGAAAACGTTTCATTCAATAACCAAAGAAACATGGAAATATGGACAGCACTTCAATATAAGTCATGTATGAAGTAGAGGGCTGCTCAAATAAAAGAATATGATCGACTTATGTTTTCACGGAATGAATGTATCAATGAAACGTTCGTCGAGTTCTTGTCATGCCACAAAAGAGAAGAGAAAGCCCTACATACCTCGTCGATGGAGTTATACATGTTTCCCGAGTCCTCGAACGCCTTACGAACGATTTCCTACATAATACGGACTATTCAAGATCAAAACCAAGGTCATAGCTTATAGACATCTTCATTTAGACATTTTGGTGAACGGAAAATATTTTATTTATTTGTCACCTACAGTCTATTACAAAGCTCTCCCTTTAGTTTTCTATTCATAGATTTGCTATCTCTTTCTCATTACTTTTCCTGTGCGCATGCTCCTTTTCCTGCAAGGTTAGGTAAGTAGTCTATCTATCCAACTCCTCTCTTTTTGACTCATCTTTTTTCCCATCAGCCAGCTTTTCCTCATTTTGCATTCTTGTTTGAGTTGTCGCATCCATCCTTCAATTGTTGGCACTTTCAGGTCCCAGACTGCTTTGTTTTGTGCTTTCCATATCCAATATACCAGTGTTGCTAGTGTGGCTGTAGCTATCCCCCTACACCTTCTTCCTTGTATGCTTCGTGCCACCCTTTTCCATATCCCTTGTATATCTATATGTTGCACCCCTGTACCTATCCACTCAAGAGTTGCTTTAAGACATTTCTTGGAGAAGTTGCACTCAAAAAATATGTGTTGGACGGTCTCCTCATGGTCTCCACACATAGCACATTTATCATCCGGGCTAATGCCAAGCTGGTACAATCGAGCTTTAGTCATTAGCCTTTGGTGCATGACTAGCCAGCTTACAAAGCTGTGCTTTGGCTGGTTATCTTTGTTCCATACCCACCTGCCCCATTGCCATGTTTCCCTCTCTCCCATTCACCATTTGTACCCACTTCCTATAGTGTATTTCCCTAGAGCTTTCAAACACCCATTCTGCACAAATCCTGGACCATAAATTTCTCTCATCTTGCATATCTTTTTCCAGTATGAGCAGCAGTCCACTGGTGGGGCATACTGCCACCATTCCTCTCTTTTTATGTATATATGGCTTACCCACTTCACCCAAAGAATGTCAAGCTTTCTGAGCAATGTTCCACACATATTTTACTATTGCTGCCTCATTCCATTTAACACAGTCAAGTATCCCCAGACCCCCTTCTTGTTTGGCTCGACACACCAAGTCCCATGCTACTAGTGGATTTTTGTTTGTAGCGGTCTTTCCATCCCATAGAAAGTTGCGGGATAGTGCCATTATTCCTTTGAGCACCTGCTTGGGGAGGATAAATATTGAGGACCAATAGCTGTGTATATGCATTAGAACTGAATTTATCAACAAAGCTCTGCCAGTGTATGAGAGGTGCCTGGTTCCCCAACATTTTATTTTTGCTGCCATCTTGTCCAGCAACATTTCGCAGTCGAGTTTAGATATCTTTTTTGCTGAGATTGGAACACCTAGGTAACTGAAAGGGAGGGACCCTTTTTGATACCCTGTCAATTCTACCAGGTCTGCTAGGCTTTGGTGTGGCATATTAGCACTGAAAATGTTTGATTTGCTTGCATTGGTGCATAATCCAGAGGTGTTGGAGAATGTTTTCAGTCCTCTAAGCATTAGTAGCACCGACTGGAAATCCCCTTTGCTAAACATTACTACATCATCGGCAAAACAGAGGTGGTTTAGCTTCATACTCTTACATTTTGTGTGGAATCCGAAGCCTTCCTGCTCAGCTACTATGTTCATTATCCTTGTGAAGTATTCCATACAAATGACAAAAAGTAGAGGCGAGATTGAGTCTCCCTGTCTTAATCCCTTTTTTCCTTGTATTTCCCCATAGAGTGCATCATTGATTGCTATTGTGTATTGGACCGAGGTTAGGCAGTTCATAATCCATTTTATGCATTTTTGTGGGAATTCTAGTGCATGCAGCATTTCTTTTACAAATCCCCATTCGACAGTGTCGTATGCCTTCTTGAGATCAATCTTGATCAAGCAGCTGCTGGTGGTCTGTTTTCTATTATATAATCTAACGAGGTCCTGGCATATCAGTATGTTTTGGACTATTGTTCGGCTTGCCACAAAGGCACTCTGATTTGCTGAGATGATGCTTGGGAGGGCTAGTTTCAATCTGTTTGAGAGTACCTTTGATATTACTTTGTAAGTTGTATTACAGCAGGCTATGGGCCTGTAGTCACCAACAGTTTTTGCATGTTCCGATTTTGGTATAAGAGTTAATACAGTGTTATTCCACACCTTGAGTATTTTCCATGTTTCAAAAAACTCTTTCACCCCTGCTATGAGATCTGTGCCTACTATGTCCCAGCAGTCCTTAAAAAATTGGCTCCCATAGCCATCTGGTCCTGGTGCCTTGTCACCTGCTATACCCCATAAGGCCTTTTTCACCTCGGACCCTGCTACCTCCCTTATTAGCATCTCTTTGTGATCTGCTCCAAGGACAGGCCCTTTTTTAACTGTGGCACTGCACACATGAGTTCTTTCAGCGTTTGAAGTACCTAATAGCGCAGTATAGAAGTCTAGAAATGCCTTAGCTACCTCGGGAGGGTCCGTCACAATCAGCCCACTGTTGTCTCTTATGTTGAACACTCTATTTTTATTCCTTCTTACTTTTAGCATATTATGGTAAAACGCTGTATTTAGATCCCCTTCTATCAGCCAGTGGAGCTTACTTTTCTGTTTAAGGAATTGAATCCTTGCTTGATGTAATTTGTGGTATGTTGTCGCTAACTGTATCTCTGTTCGAATTAAGTCTGCATTTGTAGGATTATGCTGCAGTGCAGTTTGGCATTCCTCCAGCTCTGTTTTTGCTTTGTATGCCTTGATTTCCACCTCATTGAAGTGTCTCTTATTTATGCTTCGGATGGTACCCTTCAATCTATTTAGTTTGCCCACCAGTTGGAACATTTTAGTTCCATCAATTCTTTTCGTCCAGTTCTCCCTTACTTTTTGTTGAAAGTCCGAGGCTTGACTCCACATATTATTGTTTTTTGGGTGCCATCTTCCCAGTTTAGCATTGCTGGGCAGTGATCCATAAGGCCTTCATTCCCAAAGTGAACCTCAGAGCTCGGGAGTGTAGTGAGGCAGTCTCCATTAACTAGGACCCTCTCTATTCTGCTATAAACCCTTTTATCATCCCTTTGTTTATTGTTCCAGGTGTAAAAAGCACCTGATGACCTCAGTTCAACCAAGGAGCAGACAGCCACACATTTTTTAAAATCCCTGATTTCAGCTGTTGTGACAGGACGTCCCACTCTTTCTTCTTTTTTTAGTACGCAGTTAAAGTCCCCCATAACAGCCCAGGCCCCTCGTATTGAGCCCTGAATTTGCTCTAGGTCTTGCCATATATCCCTGCGTAACGACTGGTCATTAAAACCATACACAATTGTTATACTAAACTTGTTTCTTGTACCCTTGTGCTCCACTTCACAGTGCATTAGTTGAGCCGTTGTCTTTAGAATGTTTACATTAAATATTAGATGTTTCCACAGTATCCAAATCCTCCCCCCTGGGTGATGGGACAAATTCGAGCTAAAAGCCCATCCAGTACAAAGATTAAGAGCTGCTTGAGTAGCTCATGGGCGTGAATTTATAGGCCCTTTTGTAGCATAATTTTCCCGTAAAACACTACCAAATTCTACTTTTCTACTTCTTCTCTTCAATATGATCCCATGAATATCACCACAACTCCAAACAACACAACAAAACCATATAAAACAGCCCAACAAATAAGCTAAGTTCATGAAAGTTTCATAAGAATATAGAAGAGCTTGTTCTATGGGTTTTTTCACCAATTTCTATGATCAATTACTTGTAGAAGTTCAAAGAGATCAAAAGGAAGTTAAAATATACCTTAGATCATGAAAATCACTTCAAACCCCAAGTTACTTCAAAGCAAGGTTTTCCTTCGAAAGGTGAAATAGTGAAGAAATCACAATTTCGAAATTGCCATGTTGTTCTTCATGTTAAAGTTGATAGATTTTCTCTTGGTTTTGATTGAGATTGATGGAGGATTCATTAGAGAGAGTTTGAGGGTTTTCCGGGTTGGGGATGGTGAGAAAACGGAAGAAAAATTCATGCAAGCTTGGGCAAATTTAAAGCCGCCGACTTAGCACACTGTTCCCACAGCAGTTTGCATCCCTGGACGGAAATGCGAATATCTCTCTAGTCTGATGTCGTATCGAAGAAGGTAAAATGCGCTAGAAACTAGACTCGTAGACCTACAATTTGATAGGTGGATCACCCTGTAACTCCAAGTAGATTGAGACAAAAGCTCTTCGACATCTGACCCAAATTTCAGTGAAATTTACAAACTTAACTTGCGACGCCCTTTGTCGACTTTCGTATTACAACTCGTTTGACTTCCAACTTAACAAGAGATCATTATACGATTCAAATACTTCATATCATTACTTTCTTAGCATGTGAAGCACTTCTATTCTCACCCAAAAGTACAAGTTATCATATTCCCAACTTGCCGACTTTTGACGAAACTCATGCTTCTTTGATTCATTCACCCTCCAAATCTTCCGCCACTTACTAATCTTATTTATAGACTCTTATAACCATTTATATTAATAAGCTCAATCCCTTTTAACCTCAAGATAATTTCTTTTGAACTTACGTCGACTAACTCATGTTGCGACTTTAACGTGCGAAAATCCTGGATGTAACACTATGTATCTTGAACTTGAACTTGGAAGTGGAATTCAAAATTGCAATAATAAGATTCAATAGAGCAAATTCTTGAACCTAAGTATCGAGGAACGTAATCACAATTAGGATTTGCATGATTAATTCTAGGGTTTATTATCTTGTTAATTTTAATTTCATATAGATATATGAATTAAGTAAACTTGAATAGACAAATAAGGACTCGAGAGATTCTTACGAGCAACATTGACAATCAATAAACCAGATAAATCAACTAGTCAGTTCAGGTGGATAACTCATTAGGATTTTTAGCTAATCCATAACCCTAGAGTATTCCCTCTAATTGAATAAACCCAAGTTTGACTATTCGTGTTTGTTCAAATGTTTGATTTTAATAGTTTCTTTTGATATTTTTTGCAATAGTAGTTAATCACTGACAACTTTGTAAAAATTGTTTGAATGAATAATTCGTATTAATTTAATTTTTAGTCAATTGTTGATAATAGGTCTCTGTTGGAAGGATACTCTACTTCATCATTTTATTACTTGTCGACTACGTATACTACATTTGGACCCAACACCAATCATGAAACCACCATCAACTACACTTTTGAACATCAATAACCAAGGCGAACCACTGTCACAGAGCCATCATCTCTGGTCACCACAACACAATGACCACTAGACACCATTATACAACTACTACCATCTGCTATCTCCACAACCAATCATCACCGCCAACCACCTCTACTGCATGCCAATTACCAATGCCAACCATTATTGCAGAGTCATCATCTTTGGTATTGACATAAGCATTTGTGTTTTGATGATTGACAAAGTAAATGAATAAAGATAGTAAACCAGCTTTAGAGACTGTTGAGATAAAGCGAATGAACTAGACACAGAAAAATGAACATTTCAAAAAATGATAGTCAAAGCTACTGAACCAGGTCTGGGGACATGATCTAGTCAAGAGAGTTACAGACAAACAAAATACCTAAACACATGAACCAGATCTGCAAACATTTTCCAACACAGAGACAAGTGCAGTGAATAGATCAGAGACATATACAAAACAAGAGAGAATAAATCAAGTGAAGGAACCAGGTCCGCAGATATGCGTGAGTAAGCCAGAGATTGTTGCAGGACAAAGATGAATGAAACAAGGTTATAGAAATGTTCCATCTCAGACAGTAAGAAGATTCAGAGGAAAAAAACTGGGAGCTTGAACCATGTACACGAACAAGTTCGAGCTTACAGTTCTACTGCGAGTAGGATTTGTATTTTATGGTAAAGTCTTGGTTGACAAGTTTACATGATTTCCTGCCATAATTATCAAGATACCTCAGACTCATACAAGGTCACTGAAGACGCGTGAATGCAAGAATTCCAAGTCAACTTAAATCTTAACTGTCATTATGGGCCTTACCTAGTAGGGATTGAGTTCAACCGACTTGAGACAAACCTAGAGCTATCAATATTCAAGTCATGCCATGAAGAAGATTTGCGCACCTACAAAGAGAGAAAATCAGAAGTTGACCAAAATCTATAATTGAGAGGGTTCTGATTACAGTAGTGCGACCCTGATACTGTGAAGAATATTAAAGAAGTTGTTCTACAGAGTTTATATTTTACAGTTCTTGAGTCTAGATTTGTGTATTAGGTTGTTTATCGAGGTGTACCTTTATCCGCTTTCATAGAAGCATAAATTATAAGTACAAATTGTTAGTCAAATTCAACTTCAAGTTAGGATAACATGGAGTGGGCTTACTAGTCTAGGGAGATCAATGAGATAGGAATTAGAGTTTAGTTCCTAGGTTACAGAGTTTGTAACTTGAATTTGCACTGGCTCACAGTTGTAGTGGAGTTTGAGAAAAATCCTACAGAGGTGTAGGTCGTGATTTTTTGGCCCTTGTGAGCCGGGTGGTTTCCACGTAAAATTGTCGTGTCCTTACTTTACTGTTCTTTGCTATTCCACAAACGCTAGTTTGGAACAGGTAGAGAAAGGTGTTCTATCCCATAGGCGAAAATCTGGTATTACTTAGGATAAAAAGTAGGCAATGCAACCTAACATTTGGTCATCACAGCACAATGACCACTAGACAACATTATACAACCACTATCATCTGCGACCTCCACAACCTCCACCAACCACCATTTCACAATCATTTTTGCTGGCAACCAGTGGCGTACGCAGGATTTTTTCTAAGCGGTGTCACAATTTAAAACGGGAACAAACAAATAAAACACTATAACGTCATATTAATAAAAGGACACAATGTAAATAGAACACACCTAACCAGGGAAGCATAAGTAACAAATATTTTCTTGTCACAAAAGCTTACATATGCTAAGCATATTGAACTAATGACCTAAGATTAAAACTAAGAGCCCTAACCAACTGATCTACGCTTTTTTTTATGTGCGTCATTTTGAAAATTATATTCTATTTTCATTTCTTACTTTCAATTATATATACATATTTAGTAAAAAAATTCGACGAAGCAGTGTCACGTGCCCCTCGGCATAAAGTAAATATGCCCCTACCGGCAACCACCATCATTAGTTGTTGTGGCCGCTAAATTTTCTTCATTAAACAAATCAATTTTTACAACATCATGCAAATTAAAATACTTTTGAATATTATGTGGATACAATATTTTGTTATTGTTTTCTTTGAGTTTAGTAATATTATTCATTAGTTCTTAAACAACCCTTCAAATACCGAGAAAACAATATTGATTATTTCATTTCATATTTAGAGATAATATCCTAATAAATAGTTGTATAGTCGTAACTGACATTTTGATCTTTAAAGTGAAAAACAAACCGGGCCTTTGTTTGTATCGCTACAATCCCAATAAAAGCTCGCCTTTATTTTATCTTTCCTCTCCCATTATTCACGGGCTCACCCAACTCACAAAAATTTTAATAAAAAAGAACCTCAAAAAACAAAGGAGAAAAGAAATTCCTTCTGAAAGCAAAAACATAAATTTTTAGATCTAGAAACGAATTTCTATCGCCATCAATTCTTTGTTAGATATACAGGTAATTCTCATTTTCTATATGGATTATACATTAATTTTTATTAGTAAAACAACTAAGGTGCACATGAACATTAATTCATGTATACAATGAATTGACGGATTAACATTCTTGATGCATGCAAACGTGTTAAACATGGCATGCAGATCTAATGTAAATTGAGTTGTTTTAGGAAAGAAATGGTAGAAATGTATCTTTGGGGTATGAATTTATAATCCTAGCACAAGGGTAACAATGGTTGTTTAAGGAAACTATTCCTTTTTTTATCTCATTTCTTTATTTTCTATTTTCAAGATATAATCGATGTGATTCTTTGTGAACGTCATATAGATTTTTTCGTTCAATAAATTCATTAGCCAACGTGAAGAAGATCCCTACTCTATCCCCCCTATATGCGAGACACTGGAAGTGGTGTTTGTTTTTCGATAGAACCAAGAACCCTACCCTATCCCTCCCTCACCTCTACCCCGATGTGTGAGACGCTGGAAGTGATGTTAGCTTTTCGATACAACCAAGAACCCTACCCTATTCACACACCCCTCGCCCGCCCCACCCCACCCTCGATGTGCGAGACGCTGGAAGTGGTGTCATCTTTTCGATAGAACCAAAGTCTTTCCACGACTGCTCATGAGATTATGACTAGTATATGGAAAAAAGTAAAAATCATGATTTGTATAATTCTAACATCTTTATCATAGAATTCAACAAGTATAATTATAAGTAACACATATCAAGATTTTACTTTATTTTGAGAACTAATTACTCATCCAAATCCTTCTGTTCTATTTGTGCACTTGAACTCTTTTGCAAATCAATTTTGTTTATCGGTTTGTGACATGCTTAAATTAAACCGGACTCCAATTAGCAATGCTACCAACTTGCTGCTTCTCATAAGATTGCGTGATCACTATTCATGAAAAGATTTTTTTTTTTTCTGGATAACTTGATTTTTCAACTAACGACCCTTAATCTTAATTTGAAAACGGGTTCAAAGAGGCGTAACAGATATTGAAATTTCATATAGTCGATCCCAACTAATTTGACACATGTTTTAGTCCATGGTCTACTTATAAAGGAGTTGATCAAGAATTCACTATTCCCAAATTCTTTCAATTTCTATGCGTTCTTTTCTTATCAACACAATAATTGTATTTACTTGAAATTTGCATTTTTCTTTATCTTATCTTTCTGTGAAAATAAGGATTGAAGGTGCAGTGTTGTCTCCACTAAAGATGATTTTTGTGAAGTATATACTATGCATCTTGATTTCCTTTATGTTTGTTCGTAAGCTTCGTCTTTTTTCTTTTAAATGTTATAGTCTATATATTGACAGTTTCATACTGGTCCTGAGTACAACAACATACTCAAGTTCTTGTAAAACATACTCAAGGTTATAATTTTGATATACTTCTCAGGATGAATGAGCAAGCTACACAAGATAATAATCCCAATGCTCAAACAATCCTTCCAGCAAAGCGAAGGCGTGGTCGCCCGCGCAAAGATGGAGGTGTTGCTAAAAGAGGCAATTTGCAGTCCACAATCATGACTCCTCCAGCACCCGAAAACATCAAGAAAGTTCAACAAAATGCTGTCGAAATGAACCAAAAAGATGGAGGCATTATTGGTAGCAACAACGTTGTAGGACAGATGGTTTCCGGTGTCGTTGACGGTTGTTTTGATGCAGGGTACTTCATCTCCGTTCGAGTTGGTAATAGTGGGACCACGCTCCGTGGATTAGTCTTCCAACCGGGGCGATTCGCTCCTATTACACCAGCAAATGATGTTGCCCCATCAGCCATAATGTATCACAGAAATCAAGTTGCTCAGCCAAATGTGGCACCAGGACAACATGCAATATCTTCTAAGCCAATGTCAAGTGGTCCATTTGTACCTAACAATAACCAATTTGCTCCTGTCATGGCGTCTCAACTTGGCACGATTCACGAGGCACGATGCAACTCGGGTTCTTCCTTGGGTGAAAAGTCCGTCTTGCAACCAAATCAAGATCAAAGAGTAGTCCAAATCCAATCCCACACGACTAGCCTTCCAGTGGAGAATCTTAGAATGGTTGAACAGAATGAAGTGATGCAGGTAATATGTCTTATCTTCCAGGTTACTAAGCCTCATTTGTTTGTACTTAATGAAATATCTTAATCTTTATTATTCAGATCTCAATCATTAAGTCTGTTTGCTTTCTAGGCCAAAACCTGAATTTCAGATCTTAGTCATTAAGTACGTTTGTTTTCTTAATTTTACAACCACTTAATGGGTGAAAAAATCATGCTGCAGACAAAACAAGAACGACTAGTCCAAATCCACCAATCCCACACGACCATTCCGGTGGAAAATCTTAGAATGGTTGAACAGGACGAAGTGATGCAGGTATTTGAAGTCGTGGACCCATCAGAAGGGACGACTAAAATGTTTGCAGAATCCATATTGGTTGAAGCGAAAGCTAGTGAAGGAACTACCAGCGATCAGGGACCTAATAAGGCTCAAAAACAACTCATGGGCTCTATGTATCAGTCTGACATTCTTTTTCAAAACAATCACAACAGCTCAGGTGGCGAAATCCATCATAATCCGGCTGCAGACAACCAACCGACTGAACTTGAGTCCAAGAACGATAAGCAACCAAATCCTGAGAAGTCGTATATGCAAACTTTACTTCAGCCGGGTGAGTTAGTTCAATGTGAAGCAAAGAAACTTGAGATTCACCGAGCTCCTATGAACGCGCAAACTCAACTCCACTCCTCCCAAGGACTTTCTCCAATGAATGCAGAGATTCAGATGAAAGAATGGACTCATAGTGGACAAGAAAACCAACAGAATCAGTTCAACCAAAGTACTCTATTTGCTGAACTTAACTCTGTTGGCCAAGAAACACAAGCTGCTGCAGAAACTCAGATATTTCAGCCAAGCAATGAGCTAAAAAGCCCATTTCTTGAACAGAATTATGTTCAGATGACTAATGAGAACCCGAATCCCGGGATCAACCAAGTACTGGTTACTGGTGAAACTCAAGCTGTGGCTCCAGAATCAATTAGGACTACTTCAGTGGACTTCATGATGGAAAATCTGAATTATCCAAAGAATGAGGAATCTCAAAATACTCATATTGGACCCGAAGTTGAGTTATCAAGAAATGCTGAAATGTCGAACGAAACTAAGGGTGCAAGTGATATTGGTGAGAAACTTGTGTTAGGTTCTCAATTAGCACCTCAGCAAGAAGAGGCAAAAACTGAAAATTCTGATCATTCAGCAAAAGTTGAAACTCAAAGTACAAGTTGTGATGGTGGCAACATCAACCTGGAAATTTTTCACCAAGGCAAACGAAACCAACCTTGAAGCTGCTCATAAGTATAATAGCAGCAATGGTTTGGATTTATTTTCTATAAGCAGCTGATAGTGTAGGGCCTTGACTTCAAGTTTTAGACTTATGGTGTTTTTTTACTTTTTATTTTGCAAGACTTTTGTGGAGTCACCGGACTTAATCATCCCAATTATGTATGCTTTCACCATCAATATGGCATGTCCCCTTTGTTGGCTGATAGAGACGGAATTAGGATTCGAAGTTTATGGATATTGATCGTGTTACCGAACCCATAGCTCGTTTTAGTTACTGGGTTTGCAATTAGATATTAAATACAATACTGGGTCTAAACAAAGCTACTCCGTACATAATACAATAAAGGGTCTAATAAAAGCTAATTCGTCGTCCGTACCTAGTATTATATCTCTGCCCCTACGGGAATAGCAGAGTTAAAGGTGACACCCTTATCGAGAAGGATTTTAACTTATACCTTGACAACGTAAACATTTTTTTACATTAGCATAACTTATATCCCAGCGTGAACTGGGGAGCTTACAAACCCGTCAAAATCTTGACGCGACGAATTCCACCTTCGACTATGTTTTTGATGGCGACACATGATCAGTGTGAATTCATGTGGTTAATCTCAATTTGTTTGGAATTGAAATATATTTGTGGTTGTTGTGTATTTTAACTTAGTATAGCAGGGAATGTGTCTTATCTTCTAGGTTACTAACTTCACTTGCTATAGACAGCTACATGTAATTATTCTCTAGGTGGCTTGATAGTGAAAAAATTATTTTACATTGTCCGCATATAGAGGATTAGAAGTTATACTTTATCAAAAAGAAAAAATAAGCAGAAGGAATAGAAGTTAAAAACAGGCTTTGGCAATTTCAGTGAGATTTTTACACTACACAATAGCTCAATAGTCATAATTAAAATAACTTTAATCTTTATCTTTGTACAAATTTTAGCCAGTATGTGGTGTATAATCCATGTATAGTCACTTTATCTTTTTACACATTTTAGCATAGTCACTGCATAATTTGTTATTATAAAGGGAAGGCGCCTGGCTAAAAACGTTAAGATCCTAATTTCAAATTCCAAACGTCTCTTTCAGTCTAATTTTCTTCTATCTTCTTTTATGTGCTTTATCTCCTTCCTGCTTCATTACCCTTGTTAAGTTCTTTGGCTCATGTTCTGTGACTATTGACCGTATAACACTGCTCCCAATAATTGTTCTCGTTCATTCTAATCATTGGAAAATCTTGTTTATATTACTAATTAGTTCAGAGATTTTATATGGATCTCGAGTATCTCAGCATTTATACCCACTTTATCATTTTTAGATTTATATGCTTGTTAATCCTACAGCATTTTGAAAATTTCTAAAATAATGTATAAAGGGAAAGAAAAGAAAAAAGAGTGACACCTTAAAAAGATTACATATTTAATTATTTATCATTGCATTTTTAGTTTTCATCATCCGGTGGAAATTTTCAAACCATTTTCCAGATTTTGTACAATAATTATTTTCAAACTACTGTTGATCCCGATTTTCCAAATGTAAGCATTTTAAACAAAATACAACATACCCGGTGAAATCCACAAAGTGAGGTCTAACATGTTAAACAGAATAGTACCACCTAAACACAAAATCGACTCAAAACTCCAGCAGCCAACCTTATTTCATCAAATGGAAATAAAACAGGCTTTTTCTGATTGAAAGAAATGGTAAACAAAACCATATCTAAAAATGAAAATTCGAAAGAAAAGCACCATAATATATCAAAATAAACATCTGACAAAACAAAACCATGGAAGTATTAAAAAGATGTCCTTGATCTCTCTGAGGTCTTTAACATAACTAGACCACACATAACCAAAATGGCCACATATGAAATAGGCCGAGAAAAAAGGAAATAGAAAAGAAGGCAACTACAGAAACAGACAGTTTGACCAGAACCATAAATATGTCTCCAAGAACTAACCTACAGATAACAAACTATACTACCTCCATATTCAACTGAAAAATCCAATTGTTCCGCGTTCCAACATCAATGCTTTTGCCATGTTAGGAAGCTCTCAGCAATTCCTTTGACCAGCAGATTACTGCAAAATATAAGTCAATTTCTAGCCGTGAGGAATCGATTGCAATATGATGAACGAATTGCTGCTGAGTAATTATTTTAAGCTCTACTTCTCTTAGCAACTCATTTTCTTCACCTAGTGTCACACCGGTTGAGAAATCGGATTGGAGAAATACAACAACATACCCAGTGAATCACACAACGTGGGGTCTGGGGAGGGTAGAGTGTACGCAGACCTTACCCCCACCTTAGGTAGGGAGGCTGTTTCCGGAAGACCCTCGGCTCAAGAAAAAGCATAAAAAAGGTCAGATACGGGCAAACAAATCAAAGCAATTATGAAAATGAAAACAATGAAAGTAAATAAGTCATTATAAACCAACAGATACTCCCAGAAATCAAGAGACAAGAAACTATAGAGCAACATAACTACTCGTGCGAAAGGATAAACGCGACTACCTACTAGCCTTCTACCCTAATATGAGTCCTCCATACCCTCCTATCTAAGGTCATGTCCTCGGTAAGCAGGAAATGCGCCATGTCCTGTCTAATCACTTCCCCCCAATACATCTTCGGCCTACCTCTACCTCTTCTGAAACCGTCACTGGCCAACCTCTCGCACCTCCGCACTGGGGCATTTGCATCTCTCCGCATCACATGCCCAAACCATCTCAATCCCGCTTCCCGCATCTTGTCTTCCACTGAGGCTATTCCAACCTTGTCTCGGATGACTTCATTCCTAATCCTATCGCTCCTAGTGTGCCCACACATCCATCGCAGCATTCTCATTTCCGCCACTTTCATTTTCTGAACATGAGATTTCTTGACTGGCCAACACTCCGCCCCATACAACATAGTTGGTATAACCACCACTTTGTAGAACTTGCCTTTAAGTTGCGGTGGCACCTTCTTGTCACACAACACTCCAGAGTCAAGCCTCCATTTCATCCACCCTGCACCAATACGGTGTGTGACGTCATCATCAATCTCCCCATTTCCTTGTATAATAGACCTAAGATACTTGAAACTATCTTTCTTCTGTATGACCTGAGTGCCAAGCTTCACTTCCACGTCAGCCTCATGCACTATATCACTGAACTTGCACTCCGAGTACTCTGTCTTGGTCCTACTCAACTTGAACCCTTTAGACTCCAGAGTTTGTCTCCAAACCTCCAGCTTAGCGTTAACCCCGCTGCGAGACTCGTCAATCAGGACTATGTCATCCGCAAATAACATACAGCATGGCACCTCACCCTGAATTTGCCGCGTCAATCCATCGATCACCAAGGAGAATAAAAATGGGCTAAGAGCTGATCCCTGGTGCAACCCTATCACCATTGGGAAGTGCTCTGAGTCTCCTCCCATAGTCCTTACCCTGGTCTTGGCCCCATCATACATGTCCTTGATCGCCCTAATGTACGCCACAGGTACACCTCTAGCCTCCAAGCATCTCCATAGAACCTCTCTCGACACTTTGTCGTATGCCTTTTCTAGGTCTATGAATACCATGTGCAAGTCCCTCTTCCTCTCCCTATATTGCTCCGCCAGTCTCCGTACAAGATGAATAGCTTCTGTAGTTGAGCGCCCCGGCATGAATCTGAACTGGTTCTTTGAGATAGACACGCCTCTCCTCACCCTCATCTCCACCACCCTTTACCACACTTTCATAGTGTGGCTTAGCAGCTTGATCCCTCTATAGTTGTTGCAACTTTGAATGTCGTCCTTGTTCTTGTACAATGGAATCATTGTACTGCATCGCCATTCTTCGGGCATCTTAGCCGTCTTAAAGATGACATTAAAGAGTCGAGTCAACCACTCTAAACCTGCCCTGCCTGCAGTCTTCCAAAATTCCCCAGGAATCTCATCGGGCCCGGTCGCTCTTCCCCTACTCATTCTACGAACAGCACCCTTAACTTCCTCAACCTTTATACTCCTACAATATCCAACATCACGACACCTCTCGGAGTACTCCAAATCTCCCAACACAATATCTCTGTCCCTTTCGTCGTTCAAGAGTTTGTGGAAGTATGACTGCCATCTCCGTCTAATGAGAGCGTCCTCCACTAGTACCCTGCCATCCTCGTCCTTGATGCACTTCACCTGATCCAAGTCACGCGCCCTCCTCTCCTTCACCTTGGCTAGTCTGTACAACTTCTTATCCCCGCCTTTGTCCTCTAGTTCTGCATACAGGCATTCAAAAGTTGTTGTCTTTGCCACCGTAACCGCTAACTTTGCCTCCTTCCTCGCCATCTTGTACAATTCCCTATTCATTCGCCTCTCCTCATCATCCTTGTTGTCTACCAACTTCGCATACGCCACCTTTTTTGCTTCCACCTTCTCTTGAACTCCTCCATTCCACCACCAGTCCCCTCGGTGCCGACCACGGCTACCCTTCGAGACCCCAGCACCTCTCTAGCTACTTCCCTAATGCAACTGGTCATCCTATCCCACATGTTGGTCGCCTCCCCACTACTCTCCCAGGCTCCCATAGCCCTCAACTTCTCCCCCATCTCCAGGGCACCCGTCATGGTCAAACTCCCCCATTTGATCCTAGGCTTGTCGGCCACGACCCTCTTTCTCTTCATCATCTTGATTTCCAAATCCATCACCAAGAGCTTATGCTGGGTCGTTAGATTCTCACTCGGAATCACCTTGCAGTCTTTACAAAGACCTTTATCGTCCTTCCTAAGGAGTAAAAAGTCTATCTGCGTCTTAGCCACCGAACTACGAAAGGTTACCAAGTGCTCCTCCTTCTTCGGGAAACTCGAATTGGCTACCACCAGCCCAAAGGCTTTTGCAAAACCCAACAGCGCAACTCCTCCTCCGTTCCTGTCCCCGAAACCACAACCTCCATGCACATCGTCATATCCCCCTGAAATTGACCCAATGTGCCCATTGAAATCTCCTCCGATGAATAGCTTCTCAGTGGACGGTATACCTCCCATCATCTCGTCCAAATCCTCCCAAAAACGTCTTTTCTCCTCCTAGCCCAAGCCCGCTTGCGACGCGTAAGCACTAATAATGTGCAAAATAAACCCTCCAACGACCAGCTTAATCGTCATCAACCTATCACTGACCCTCTTAACCCCTACAACCTGTTCTCGTAAGTCATTATCTACTAAAATGCCTACCCCATTCCTATCCCTCGACCTACCTGAGAACCATAACTTATACTCATCCACATTTTTAGCCCTGGATCCTACCCATTTAGTCTCCTGGACACAAGCTATATTAATCCTCCTCTTCTTAAGAATCTTAACTAGTTCGATTTACTTCCCCGTTAGAGTCCCAATATTCCAAGACCCTACTCGCAGACTAGAGACTCCCTTAACCCACCTACCCCCTCTAACCCTCACCCCCGTCCGAGAGCATGACCCTAGTCCACCATCGTCTACCAAAGCCAGTAAAGCAAATATAAACTACTCGACCAGGCAGGAATCAATACCAAAACACAAGTTAGCAATAATCTAGATGAAAGTGTAACTAGTACGACAAGAACGAAACAAGTAATGCAAGAATGCAAATTAGCTGCAAGGATAAAAGACAGAGAATTAAAAAAATAAAAATAAAAAAAACCGGAAGTACCAACTCCAGTTAGACAGAACCTGCTCACGCCGGAATCACTGTTCACGCAGGAAACATTGTTCACGCTGGAAACACTGTTCACGGCGGGAAGCTCGAATCTGTCAGACCAGAGAGAAGGAGAGAAGGAAGGAGAGGAGAGAAGAGAAAAGAAGAGAAGGAAGATAGGAGAAGAAGAGTGGGGGTGGAGGTGGGTATAGGGCTGTCACAAACCCTAGGAGAGAGAAAACTTACCTAGGGAGGCCACCGGGAGGTTGCTGGCCGGAGTTGGGGGGTGAGGGTGGGGGTAGGCGAGGGAGTTGGGGGATGGGAAGAAGACCGTTAGGTTTGGTTGGTTTTCCGAGAGAGAGAGAGAGAGAGTAAATACAAACTATGATAAAACAAACAACCTATATTGCCAAAAGCTCAAAGGTTTTGGCAAATACCTGGGGCTGTTGCGGCATTTGTTGCTGTTGATGTGGAGGTTGTGCATAATTTCCATACCCTGCATAGCCCGCATAGTACATATTTGGATCCTGAGTAGGTTGGGCATAACCATAGGCTTCATATCCTTGTGTATACCCATAATAACCACCACCACTCCACTGGTTCGGATCACCTTGAGACTGCTGAAAAGTTGAATATATTATTTATATCAGATTCCACACAACGGATACCGCAGAAATCAGAGAAGAACATTTAGGCAAAACTAATAACCTGCTTGTTTGAAGGACTACGACCCCATGAAAGGCGGATGCTTTGTCCACCCAGCTGAGTTCCACTTAAAGCTCGTAAAGCTTCCTCAGCGCAACTTCTGCCAATATAATGGCCAGCATGTTAGTTTTCTTATCATTGAATTTGACCAAGTTCAAAAGGCATGTTACTGTACCTATCAGCGAATTGAACAAAACCACAACGTTTGCCTAATGGTATTTTTACATGAAGCAATTGCCCGTAGTTTCCAAAAACCTGCCTCAGGTGATCATCTGTTACATTGGCATCCAAGTTCCCAACGAAAATCTGCAATTAAAGCTGTTTAATATGAGTATGTTTGAGAGAGACCATTGAATGCTGATATAAAGAAATGTACTAACAGTCGTATTAGTAGGGTCATCCTCATTTTGAGTTCCAGTACTTTGATATGAAGAAGCTGCAAACGAAAGAGCAATGGTGAGGGGTACGGTGGAAAGCGTTAATGATCCGTGCAACAGAAGATATATTATACTACATCAAAGCAAAAATAAACATAGCTGGAAAACAAAAGTAAAAACAAAATTCCCCATAAAACAGTAAAATCAGGAGCACCCACAAATCTGAAATTTCAGAATTTGCAGCACCCACAAATCCAAAAGAACAGTTATGCATGGGATTGATGATATGTCATGTGTGATTGTCCTTTGACATGTACAAAGGCCAAGAATCAGGAACAATTATTGCAACCAAATTTTGACAAAGGATAATAATTTAATAACTCCCTTAGGCCCAATAAAGCAAAATGCATCAGACTGCAGTGCAACACACATGCTGGACATGTATTTAGTTCACACAAAAGGTCAAGCATGTCTACTACTTCAACATGTTCTCACTGTCGCCAAACTTGTGAGTACTCAACTCTGCATTCCAGATTAAGCACGCAAGGCCTGATTGTCTGGAAAATAAGTTAAAAATAGCATCTCAACTTTCTCAAGTATATGTTCAATTTTTCCTTGGGGGTGGGGGGTGGGGTTGGGGATGAAAGAGAAATTGTATAAAGATGAAGATCACTATTGGTAGGGTAATAGAAGTATTGTTCACAATGCAACATTTTAGAAAATAAAAGAGCAGAATAAAAAGACATCTTAGATTTGGAAGAATAAAGCACCCTACAAGGTGGATCCTCTCACTTGGTTTAGTGGTATGAGATGCTTGCCTAACAGGAAACAGATTAGAAAAGAGAGGGCAATCACATGCATTAGGATATCAAGATGCCAATCATCTTTTCATCCACTGCAGATCAACTTATTAGCTGTCGACCATTTGAATATATGTGAGCTGAAGTTGTGCAGGAAAGGAAACCCAGACAACTGTTCTTATGCTGAGACACAAGAGGCCTCAACATCTGAAGCCCCTTTGTCTTACTGTCCCTGCAGCAATATGCTGGAGAATTTCTAGGGAGAGAAACCAGAGATTTTCAAAGGGAAACAAGAAAGCATAGTTAGACTAAAGTTCAAATGTATTTCTGCAGTAGCTTTTTGTTCCCCTAGACACTTGTCAAAAAAGAAAGACATTCTAGAAATGTATTTAGACCGTATTAAGTGCTGCATTTTTCTGAGCAATATCCGCACGAGTTTTTTAATCAATGACCCAATCTGCTCAGAAATATCAGATATTATCCTGACTATGATACTTTTAGCTCTTCAATATATGTCCATATAACAGAAGACAGAAATCAAGGTCAAATTTTTCATAAGCCATAATCTTTTGAACCATCTTTCAGTCGTTTTTACGTCAAAGCACAATAAATTAAGGATCTAAGGCATTATTGAAGCACAATGATTTGCAATCCATTCAAAGAACAATTGCGGTCAATCTAGAGATACTGGAAATGTATCCTAACACCACACTTGATATCTTTTTAAGGCTCTGGATGACTTGTTATCTAATGAACTTCAAAAGATCTATTCAAAAACAAGAGAAGAAATATTGAGATATTTACAGATCACATACAAATTATACACACTTGAATGTCAATGTATTTAAAAACTCCGGCAGAAACAAACTATACGATGTATCGTGTATCAGAAAGTGAGATGATGGATTAGCTTGTAATTGTAAGAAGAAACTTCCCCACCCCCACACACACCTTTGTGAGGGGATTTCTCAAAGACAAATTCATGAGGCAAATGAAGCAGATAAAGGGCCAGTATCTTAAGTTGACAATTGAGACTAACAGAGAGCTTAGAGGCACACTGAAGATCAAAGTGACACTGGTGGCTGATTAAATCATATAAAATAAACAAGAATAAAATGGTTGAATAGTAAAGATAAAGTAATCTGAAGAAACAAGAGCGGAGTAAAGTGAAAAACTGGAGCTGTTAAAAATTAACACCGAAAGGATCTGATAGAGGAAATTTAACCACATTTAGGTAGACTGACTTACGTAACACCATGCCCTAAAAGGTATTCATTTCAGCTGAAACAAGCTCCAGGCCACTAAATGATAGAGCCTGCCTCCCATTTACCCTGCTTCGAGACAACCGGAGTTTTATGAGATTTAATATTTCAGAGAGAAGTTTTTAGTACTCGAAGGAAATGACATCATAAGCTGGTGCTTCTCTTCAAAAACTCAAGAGCATAACGGAAGGAAAGCAAAACAAAAAGGCACCGCTTATCTGAGTGAGGCAAAAACAGATAACTCGTGATCCCTGATAGCATCCTCAAGCTATATAAATTGAGACCAGAACAGACAACTTGTGATGCCCAAATAAACCAATAGCATCTCAATCTATCTAAATTCAAACCTCGAGCTCTTTATGACAAATCACCACAAAATCAAAGATTTCAAACTCTAGGAATAACACAAGTATAAAACTGCAAGCTAGATGAAATGCATTGTTCTTAACTACTCGAGAACATTAAAACATGAAAGTGGATATACCTTGCATCGGACCACCAGCATTCTTCTTGTTAGCTGCAGGACCAATGCGCATGGCCCTAGTGGAGCAAAACTTTCCATTCATCTCAGTCATAGCACGTATTTGCTCACTCTCATCCCCAAATCTAACAAACCCATAACCCTTTGTGTGCCCTGTTGCCCTATCGGTTACTACCTTAGCACCCTTGATTGAGGGATAATTAGCCCTGAATGTCTCCTGAAGCATGTAATCAGTGACATCAGCTGCCAAGTCTCCGACAAATATTGTGTATTCAGGAGTATTATCTGTACGTTTTTCACCCGAACCGAGTGATGCCCAGTTGAGCCTAAAATTTTGCTCAATATTAGGCATCAAGCTGCCATTGTATGCTTGTAGATTCCTTTCTGCAGCTGCATGACTATTAAACTCAATAAAGCCGTAACCCTCTGATTGTTGAGTTTGCTTGTTACGGATAACTTTAGCAGAGACCACCTACATAAACAGCTAAGAGTTAATTCTTTCTCACTCCACCAGAAGCAAAGGGGAAAAGCAGAGAAAAGGAGAAGAAGAACATTGTTAGTAGTTTCACTCATATGCACACTAGAGCAGAAGAAGAGAGTAAATTATGTATATGCTTACACGCAAGCACATAAAAGCTATGTTGCTCAGACTCTTCAAAAATATCAACTGGTGCGTGTCAGACACTCCAAAAGTAGTGCACTTTTGGAGAATCCGACACGGGTGCGGCAACGGAAGTGAAGAGTCATAAAAGTATCTATTACAGACTCAAGCACAAATATAGAGCACAAGTTGCATCTCCGGATTCTCAAAATCTCAAATGTAGTGGCAAGACATTCAGAAAAACAAATTTTGGTAAGATACACCCCTCAATCCCCATGGGAATCCACATAGGCTGTGTAACAGTAAGTATACCCATCAATTATTGATTCAAAGATACCAAATCAATGATAGGATTAGCACCATACAAATAATTTGAAGCTCAACATTTTGTCTCATAACACCATACCCCAGAACAGATAGGACTGGCCTTCTCAGAAAATTAATAACAATTGGTTACCAAAAAATGTGCACTCATGGTTAGAGGAAAATATTATAAAGGTACTACTTTACAGCTCACAATAAGCTCTGCTTAAATTAATATATGGGAAATGCCTCTTCACTTGTCTTAAAGTTAACTGTTTTGTACCAAAAACATACTACAAGTCACTGCATATAATCTCCATTTTTTGAAGTGGTACAGGATCCTGCATATGAACACCATTGGAAAAGTATTCACTTTCCTGAAATAAAAATACAGAACACTCTGTAGAAATCAATCGAAAGCATATGACCACAGTCCACAGCAAAACCCTAAAAATTCTCAGAAAAAGAAAAAGATCCAATCTTCCCCCTTAAGATTTAGTTTTTCACAATAAATAACAAGAAAATGTCTTCTCCATAGATGTTCAGTTGCTTATATTTTCTGATATAGCCTACACAAACAGCTAAAATCTACCTATGTGCAAAGCATAGCCCGTCGCAAGCTCGAGTAAGAGAAGAGTCACTACAAGTGGACGCCAGAGTAAAAATAGTCTAACTATGATAAAACCTAAGGGGTTCTTTGGTAGTTGGTTTGGAGGTCAGATATTAAATCCTGCATAAATAATACCACGTTTCGTAGCTGGTCAGGACTCGGGAGGTAAGTTATTCATGTATAATACGGCGTTTGTTTTGCAATTTAGAAGCCTGCATAACTAAAACATGTACTACAAGTTATGAGGGAATCTATGTATTACTCTATGCAGGATCGAACGTGGAATAACTCATACATGAATAGCTAATCCCTACTTAAAATAATAAGTAGGATCCCTCATAAATAATCCATTTATTACTAATGGATGCACAACTCTAACCAGCGACCAAACGACCCCTACATGAATACACAGAGGATTCATATAGTCTGCCAGCTAGTTTGCATTGAGGCACAGTTTCTAAACCCGATATACTTATCTGAATGTCTTAACTAAATCATTAGAAAACATATAAACCTGCCATTATACGTGCATATATAGGCTAATAATAAAAAGATGACAACAATGTACTCCCTCCGTTTCAATCTTTTTGTCTTTCTTTCCTTTTTTGGTTTAATTCCAATTTTCCACATGGTATGTTTAAGACCACAAGATTAAAGGGCATTTTGATACATTCTACATATCTTTAATTTAAGACCAAAATTCAAAAGTCTTTTAAACTCCGTGCCAAGTCAAAACCACACAAACAAATTGAACGGAAGGAGTATAATAATCCCTCCATTTCAATTTACGTGAACCTATTTCTTTTTTAGTCGGTGCCAAAAAGAATGACCTCTTTCCATAGATGGAAACAATTTACCATTATGCAATGATATAGCCACACAAATTACAAGTGCCTTATTTTACACCACAGGTTCAAAAGTCTTTTCTCTATTTTCTGTGTACAGTCAAATGGGTTCACATAAATTGAAACGGAGTGAGTATATATTTTCTAAAATTGGTATAATACTATATGCTGACACCCACGCTCCGTCGAATGTTCAGTGAAGTGTTGTTATAGAGAGGTCTGACCGTACCTATATAACCTAATAACGAAAAGTGAGCAACAATGTAGTATATGAGGAAGTTAGTTAATACCTCTCCAGTTTGAGCGAAGCAGTTATAGAGGTATTGTTCATCCATCCAAAACTGTAGATCTCCAATCCAAAGTGTCCTGACCTCATCAGCACTTGTCGGCTGAGCCGCCGCCGCCGCCGTGTACTGAGACTGTTGTTGTTGCTGCTGCTGTAGTGGTACACCGCCTTGTTGCGGGTAGTAATAACCACCGGACTGCGGCGGCGGAACCTGATATTGCGGCTGCCATTGCTGTTGGTATTGTGGCTGGGCAGCCATTGGTGGTGGAATTATTGAGGTTGGTGGTGGTTGCATTGTGTGTTGAAACCCTAGCGGAACACGAGAGAGTATGTGGATGATGTGAGAGAGCGACTGAAAGGAGTGGGGGGATCAGATATTTTTTGTAGTAATAAGTGATAATGATGCGACTGAAAGGGTACTATGGGTATACGTGGATACGCAACGTGTTAGTCTTAACCGTATAAAATTTTAAACCTTCTAAATTTAGATATACATAAAAAATTCTTGCAACAATTTAAGGGGTCATTTGGTTGCTCGTCAGAGTAATGCAGCTATTAATAATACAAGAATTAGTTATGAGGGAATATTATTCTATACAAATATTAGTTATATAGGGTTTATTTATTTCACCTTGTATTACGCATAAAATAATACATAAATTACATCATAACTTATACATCTATTAATTGTGGGGATTTCTAAATTCCAAACTAGATATTGTATTAATGATATACATAAATAACTTAATACCTCCTAACAAACTAAGAAACGTGTTATTACTTATGCAGGATTTAATATCTGCATAACTCACTTCCATAATGACTCCTAAAGATTGATTGATTCACGAACTGATTAAGTGGGAATTATATGCATAGATTGTCTATGTGACAGATAATAACGTATGAATTGCTATTCGATGAATAATGTTATACAATTAGATATTTTTATTCACCGATTATTAATAAACGCAATCTTATTTTATATTTATTTTGCATAAAATGAGTGTATTAATTCCATCATAAATTGAGATGGTAGTTTATTAATGTCAAATGTTACTCTGGATTAGTCATGCTCAATAAAATATATAATCTAAAGTCAAATCTTAATAAGAAAAGTCTTAAACTAAATTGAGTAAACTTATATGTTTGTAGTTGAATTTTGTTCTATTAATGTTCCACGCAATCAATGCCACAAACTTTAGCACTACGCTAATCCCAATGGCGTAAGCTTGTATAGATTCACCAAGACCTGGATATCTAGTTCAAGAGAAATCAAACCTAAGAGAAAACATCTACCATTCAAAGATTGTGATAGGGTAATAAGTACTCCTCCATCTTTATATATATATATATATATATATATATATATATATATATCGGGTTCGAGCCCTGAAAATTGAGTCGCTTTAGGCGGTGGGTGTGTTCACAAAGGACTAGATTAGAAAGCAAAACGGAACTGACAACAATCAAGCAAAATGGAACTGACAACAACAATCTGAAATGAGTATCAAAGTCACTTGAGGGATACCATAATTATCACTAGGTTAATTGTGATGACATATACAAAGGGATCCTATAGTATAAGACATGCAGCAAGGCACTAACAATGACACGGTACAAGAGATGAAACCAAGGGCAAAACCAAGCTCATGGAATTGATGAGAATAATTATCCTGATTTTCTTTGTTCAATTAATATACAAAATTCTAAAACTTCCGTCTTCAAACCTCAAAAACACAAAGAAATAGAAATGTAAGCATCTCTGCAACTGGCAAAAAGAATTAAGATATTCCGCGCCTTCCACGATTTATACTCCTGGATCGTTTTCTGCAGGTCCATACCTCCTTCAGAACTCAGCTAACTTCAATTGCTGCAACCATCGGAAGTTGTAGGATCGAAGATACATGTCCGCTGCAGCTAACGGATGGGGTGGTATTGAGCAGATACTCTTTTTGGGGGCAATTTGCGCAGGATGTACAGCACAAGAGCTGAAGGAAGAATTTCCACGAGCTGCCACAAGAAAAAATGTCATCTTAGAGAGAGAGAGTGGGGGGGTCGGTGTCCAAGGAGCATGGAAAAGGAAACAATGTGTACCATGTAGTATATCAGATTTAGAACTGGATGGTCCAAGACATCTAGTGATGCATCAGCATCAAAAGCCGATAAAACAACCTGCAGTGAGAAAGATTAGCAGCAACAATGAAGCTCCAGCCGGTGGCATAGGGACTAACAACCATGGGCGATTTGAAAGATAACTTGATCGTAGAACTGTTACTAAGGGATTAAGGTCAAGTGACTCTAAAGCTAAAAGCAACAGTTGGTATTAAACCTAATCCTTTTCTGTATCAAATATCTTGGCCTTTATGTGATAAGTGTGTTTTTTTCCTATATCCGGAGGTGAGAGTGGAGGCAAGAGTGGGAATAACTCAGATCTTGTTATATTAAATTAGCTACAACATTTAATGTCTGACTTGCAAAAGCAATCAAATTAAACCTTGGTGCCTTGTGCGAGCTGAGAGAGTTGTCTTGATGCACGAGTATACAAATTTAAATGACACTAAGAGACCATAAAATGAGCAAAAACTAAAAGGCTAACAGTAGGAGAGAAACGGAGATGGAAAAAGAGCCTCACCACAAAGCATCTAATGAGGAAACAAGTGAAACAAATGGCAGTTACAGATCCAACCTGTAATCAAACGCAAATGTCATGTCCATGTGAACCATCATAGAGTAAGAGATTTTGAGACCTACCACACATTATCTATAATGTTTATGCATGCATTCAACTCTAATATAAGTGAGACTTCACGCCTGATAAAAGCGCATCAAATAAGCAAGAGAATAGTTCAATTATTAGAAGTAGAACATTTTTTAGAATAAGCAGGTTGACCAAGAAGATGTTTCAATGAAGTCAGTAGGTGTAGAAATATTATGCGTGCTTTTCATGCTCCAATGCCGTTGCAAGTTATAGGCATTCCATTAGGTAACAAATCATGACAAGAATCTTATCTTTTCTAAGAATCTAATTGAATTTCTTGTATTTATCAAATTTAGTTATTTGATTGTTCATCTGTAGAGGAACCCCAAAAATGAAAGTACTTAAAAGTGGATACATTTTGACATATACTTTAAATAATATGGCTGTTAATTATAGCAAGTTAGCATTTTTGTTATAGCTAAAAGGTCCCAGAAGAGAATGAGCAAATTTTTCATGCATGCATTTTGCCCACCGGTGGGTATAGGGAGAATTTTGTTTTATAGAAAAAAATAAAAAATTGACATGCATTTACCGCCCTAGACCAATCCAAGGAACAGAAACAAGCTCTTTCCACGTAGTAAGAAGAAAAATGGGTGAAAGCGCAAACCTCGTGAAGCTTCTTTCTTCTTCCTTTAGATTCGATGGGGAAGCGTCTCAGCATAGAAAATAACCTGATGATAGTAAAATGATGAAGTCCACAAGAAGAAGTATACAAAATCAGTTGTTTCGCTTCAGAAGATAAATGCACCAAGAAATAAGCAGTTAATTCACCTTCCTCCATACAGCAAAAAGCCTAATGCAGCTATAAATGACACAACTGCACCGAATATAATGAAATGATAGATTCATGAGAAAGTCTTAAACTCTGAAAACAGTTCTAACTTTCAGCATATATGAGAAAATGAATACAAAGACTCACCTGCTATAAATATCTTCCCAATGAATTCCGCAAAGCTATTGTCGTTTATCCAGAGGTAAACCCAGATACAAGCCTGATGCAAAACCATTTTTTCAGTTATATATGCTGAGATAGATGTCTAACAGAATCGAGTTACGCGTTGTATGTGATGCAAGGGAGTTTTATTAGGATATTCACCAAAAAATCAAGAATAACGAACTACTTATTATGTATATTATATGTATATTTGTGTATACATATGTATATTACTTAATATACAAAAGCTATTACATTTTACGGCTATTATCCTTTTGAGCCGTCCAAAAATGTAATTATCCCCTTTTTTATATCCAAAGACTACTAGCAAATGAGGAGGTGAAGTATGTAGCAAACCTGTATGAAGTATATTGCACCATTTACTGAAATATAAAAGGTTCTCAGCTTATCTGTTGGTAAACTTCTAGCCTGCTCATTTATACAAGGACAACAGTTAGAATCAACAGGTCAATATTACGCTTGCAGGATGCAACAAATTCACTTGCCTGGTGATATATCTCAGCCCAAAATAGAACAAGGAGTGTATATGCTGAGAAAAAAAGTATGCCCGGTAGATCCAATAATACCAAAGTCAACACCTGGTTTAGCATGGAGTAAATGTTAACGTTAATCGCCAAACAGTTATGAAGCAGCTCATGTCAAACATAATTTTTGACAGTATATTGCTGTTAGACTATAAGATTAGTCAGTAACCGGGATATTAACTTCAGAAGCAACAAAATTAACAGGTAAGAAACCTGGGAGGAAATGAATATAAAACAGGAAATATATTCAAGTAAAAATACATTCTCAAATGCTATTGTAACAAAACATGAACACAGCAAAACTTACCTTGGGATGGAACAGAAACACTTGTTTGTGAAACCCAAAGACAATTGCACGAACTGAGAAAAGTAGAATTACATTTAAAAATTAATCACTGACGCAAAAAGTTTAAGAGTAGTTACTTATGCTAATTCTGTCTTACCTCCATTTACGACAAAGTTCATGAGGTGGAAAACCTTTTGTGTTGTCCAACCAAATTCAGGTACTCTCAACTGTATTCTAATTAATTGAATCTGCACATGGTCAACACAGACACACAAAGTAGGTAAAAAACATCCATTAACTAATGGCATGCAACTAATAAAACTAGTCGTGGTACATGAGAACTCTATGCTCATCAGAAAAAATTTAAACCCCATAAACACACACAAAGCGATTCCACTATAGACCAATCACAAACCTCAGAAAAAGCTAAACATTTTGATAATGTGATTATATCAGACAACTTTCCGATAATATTGAGAAAATTACTTGTTCACAGATAATTTGGAAAATAGCTAGCAAAAGCAACCATTTGCCACAAAACCATGTAGAGGCGGATCAAGCATTTTGAGTTTATGGGTTCTGGATTCTAGAAAAGGCAGTTTATTGGGTTCTGGATAAATTAATTACACATGTTAAGTGAATTTTTTAACACAAATTACAGGGTTTCAGCCAAAACTACTGGTTCTGCCGAACCCGTAGCTAGAACTCCAGCTCTGCCTCTGGTTTAACCATGTGAAAGTTGTGCAAAAAACAAAGGATAGTGTAAGGGGTGAAAAGGATGAAAAATTAGAAATGCTGACCTTAATTATTGCATCTCAATAACCATAAAGTTAACAATGTAATCTAACCTAGATATCCCCATACCTTGTAAATTAACCATGTCAACACGTTTGAATCAGTTTAAGGCATTGACTAGAAGCACCAAAAGCTTTCTAGTTTCCTTACTTGGAACCCCTCAAGTACACTATATAAGTTCTAGTTTTCATATACTCCTAAAAGGATTTTCAAGAAAATGAATAATAATAGTAACAAATAACAACAGTAAGGTAAACAAGTAAAATTAAAACCAATACTCAGTTTCCACAGTATCTCAAGACTTTAGCCACCAAACATCATTATTTGCAGCAAGAATTGAACTGTATATCATCAACTAAACAGCAATTCAATCATAAAGATGTTATCTTTTCAACTCCTCAACTTTACTAAGATTGCCGGAATACAGAAATAACTAAGTTTTGACAATTACCACATCCAATTTAAATCCATAATTACAAAATACATTCTTTTTTTGTTAATCATAATACATAGAGAAATAGAGACAGTAATAATTACAACAAAAAAATTAAACAACAAACAACAAAATCAAAACCAAAAAGTTAAACCCCATCTGCAGCAAGTATAGAACTTTACATCATCAACTAAACAGCAATTCAATCATAAAGATGTTCTCTTTTCAACTCCCCAACTTTACTAAGGGCCCATTTGGCCATGGATAATTTTCATTTTTGCCCGGAACTGTATTCCAGAATCATGTTTGTTACAATTTTCCAGGAAGTAGAATTCTGGAAGTCGAAAAACTCCAAATACCTGTTTTCAGATTTTTCACTCCAAATCACTCCCCAAAATTTCAACACTTTTCCAAGTTGTACTCATGTCCAGACACAGCTCCAATATCCAAATACTTTATTTCAAATTTCACAATTTTTTTTTATGTCCAAACGCCCACTAAGATTGGTAAATTCAGAAAAAGACTAAGTTTTGACAATTACCACATCCAATTTTCATTCATAATTCAAAAATACAATTCTTTAAAAATTCCCACCATGCCAACATGTTAAAACCATTAAGCCATGGACTAGAATCATCAAAAGATATCTAAGTTCTACTTTTCATATACTCCTAGAAGGATTTTCAAGAAAATGAATAGTAACAGTAACAGCAGTAAAGTAAACAACAAAATTAAAACCAAGACTTTAGCCACCAAACATCCTTAGACTAGATAGTTATTCAAGATTGGTAAATTCAGAAAAAGACTAAGTTTTGACAATTACTCACATCCAATTTAAATTCATAGTTCAATATCAATTAACTTTTGTAATCATAATAAACAAGAGAAAGAGAGACAGATAGTAATAATTACAAGGGCAACAGAAGAGACAAGAGCAAAAGCAGCACAAAGAGAGTAAAAAATCCCATCTTGCCATTCAACTGATTCATTGATTTCATCCCACCACTTTGATTGCAGACTCAATTCAAGTTGAATTCTTGTCATTTCAACTAAAAGTGTATCCCTTTTTTCTCTTTCCTTGAATTCCCACAAAGTCAAAAAAAGAAGAATTTGAATACAAAGTTACTAAAAAGATTGAAACCCCACGAGAGAGGCTCCCCCCATCTCAATTATTTGCATGAGAGCGATTTGACTTTGACACGAAATTTAAAAAAGAAATAAATATTTTTAAAGTTTGTTGTCAAAGATGAGCTATAAATATTTGCATGGTCATAAATTATTTCATTAAAAATAAAATTGATATTTTAATTTTAAATTGTTACTAAATATAAAAAGATATTTATTCCGGTTAGTTTTTAAATTTTGGTTCAAATCAAGAAAGATTTAATTTTAATTTTTAGATTTATCCTTCTTAATTATTAAGTGATCAAATCTCAATAGCTATCTAGTTAGGGATATTTTAGTCAAATTAATTATTTTTACCTAAAAAGCACTTTTTCCGAATTAAAAATTGTCTACTTAGTTTTTTTTACTTGGGTAAAAAAGAGTGTCTATCTATCAAATAAAAAAAAAAAGATTTACACATATTAAATATTATGTGATCAAATTTTAATATTTATTTAATTAGAAATAATTGAATTAAATTATTTATTTTTATTTAGAAATTAATATTTTTTTAAAGAGTGAGCAAATGGCTAGATAGACCTTCTGTTTTTAATCAGCGGGAGTATCATTTTTTAATGGCAAATTGAAATTGGGGAGATTTTAGAGAGGAACATGTTGGAGTGCTATGGTTGAAATTATGATATGACAACTAAAAAAGAACAATATGGACGTCTGGACAGAAGAGTGGGGTGGGGGTGAGAGTGGGGGTGGGGTCCAAGGGGAAAAAGGTATGGTGGGAAAAGGAAGAATGGAGGTTCAAAGTCTTTTGAGGTTTCATGAGTTGGTTCTGGATTTTTGGTGTGATTGAAAATTACAACATGGAAGTCTTTTGTTTAGCTGTTTTTTAAATTATTATTTCAAAATGGCTTGATGTAGTAGTACCTTATTGAAATTGTCATCATCATAATTACAACTGTGCATGTCTTCTTGAAATTCACTAATTATAAAAACATGTCCTTTTAAGGTTGAAAAGGTGAAAAATGTAAAAAGGATTTTTATTTAATCTTCCAATATCTGGTATCCATGTAGAATTAGAATTTATTGACCATTTTGTGACCTTATTTAAGAAAAATAATTACTGTCATGGAGTTTGAAATAATTAGTTAGTCTTTTGAGGATTCATGAGTTGGTTCTGGATTTTTGGTGATTTGTAAATTACAGCTTGGGAGTAAGGGTGTCAATCGGTTCCAACCGGAACCGGACCGGGAACCGGTTAGGAAACCGGCCGGTTCCGGTTCTAAAATCGGAACCGCCTAACCGGTTCCGGTTTACCGGTTTTAAAGTCCAAACCGGAACCGGTCCGGTTTGGATTGCTTAAAATTTTTATTTTTTTTGTTTTTTGTATTATATATATATATATATTATAGTATTTATTTGTATATTGTAGGTATATTTACATATGTTATACAACTTTATAATTAAAGTTTAAATATTTACTGACTAACAGCCTAACAGCAAGTCAGCAATACAGAATAGTGCTTTTCGTACACATATATATGTATAACTTACATATACTTATATGTACTATATATATATGTACTATATACTATATATAGGTATAGCTTAATATATATATATATATATATATAGGTATAACTTAATATATATACTATATATACAATATATACTTAATATATATACTATATATATTTATATAATATATATACTTATATACTATATATACTTATATATGTGTATAACTTAATATATATAATATACTTGTATATATGTACTATATATACTTGTATATATGTACTATATACTGTATATACTATATATACTTATATATGTGTATAACTTAATATATATAATATACTTGTATATATGTACTATATATACTTGTATATATGTACTATATACTGTATATACTATATATACTTATATATGTGTATAACTTAATATATATAATATACTTGTATATATGTACTATATATACTTGTATATATGTACTATATACTGTATATACTATATATACTTATATATGTGTATAACTTAATATATATAATATACTTGTATATATGTACTATATATACTTGTATATATGTACTATATACTGTATATACTATATATACTTAATATATATAGTATATATACTATATATACTTATATATATGTACTATATACTTGTATATATGTACTATATACTATATATACTTACTTGTATATATGTACTATATATACTTATATACTATATATACTATTTTTTCTATATATACTTATATATGTTTAAGTATACTATATAATTTAATATACTTATAAGTATATTCTTAGTATATTTTAGGTATATTCCTAACTTAATAAAAGTAAAAATATGAACACAAGTAAATAGAAGAAAGCTCAATGAGCCATATATTTTATTCATTCTTGGATAACATTTATTTGCAAGTTGTATTTTTTTTAACTTGCAAATAATACATGAGTTATACAAAAATAGTAGAATAATAAAATCACCAATTTTGAACCATTTCGTTAATTTCCCCCACATCATATTCGGTCATGGAAATATCTTCAAAGTCTTCCATTTGGTCCGGTCCACTAGCTATCAAATCTTCAATTTCTTCCTCTTCGCCTTGCTCCGCTTATGAGTTTTGGTTGCGTCGCTCCGATCTAATCCAATCTCGAATGCACACTAGTACTTGCAAGCTAAAGCCGGATAATGAATGTCTATGGTCTCTAATTTGTTGTCTTCCTTGGCTAAATGCGCTCTCCGAAGCCACGGTTGATACTTGAACCGTAAGGATATCTCGAGCCATTCTTGAAAGTACCGGATAGCTTGCCTTGTACTTCTTCCACCATGCTAAGACGTCCAAGTCATCCTTGATATCCACATTTGGCTGCATCAAATAAAAGTTATATTCATCAAAGTTTGCAGTAGAAGAAGAAGTTGGCTGTGAATGTAAAACTTTTAAACCCGACAAGCCCTTTTTGCTACTCTGAGAAGTAGTAGGGCGTGGAGCAACAGGTGTAGCACGTTCTTCCAAACTAGAATAATGAGTAAAAACTTTTCTAAACTCATCATCAATAGCGAGATCGACTTCAGCTAAAGATGGTTGAACTCCCTCTTCAATTTCTAAAAATGTATAAATTTGACTAACCAAATTTTTAGTATAAGACACTTTTAAACAAGGATTTAAAAGGGAACCCAATATAAATAAAGTTGGGATGGGGAAAAAATACTTCTTAAATTTGATTATCATTTCAAAAATAGTCACTTGATAATCGGGTTTATATTTATACTCTTGTAAAACTCTAGCTATTTCCGCTAAGTAGGCTAAAATTTCGGTTACCGTGGGATAGAATTGTCTAGAAAAAGCAAGAGTTGCATTATAAAATTTTTCTAAGAGTTCAATACATTCTTTAACATCTTCCCTATGGGATTTTCGGGGGGTTGTGTTTCATCATCATCAAAGTCTTCATTAAAAGTGTCGGTAAAATGTTGTTGCATTGCCTCATGACTTAAAAGTGGATTATTTCTACCAACATCAATACCTAAATTAGGTGTTTCTTCTACAAATGTTTCCTCATTAAGCGCACCCCTAACAGTACGACTACTACTACCGGCACCACGTCTAAATCTCTTTGACATTATTAAATAGAATTAATTTAAATCACAAGAAAATAAATCACAAGAAAATAAATTACAACAAATTAAATTGCGTAAATTAAATTGCGTAAATTAAATTGCGAAAAATAAATTGCTAGAATTAAATTGCGAAAAATAAAGATAGAGTTGGAACGAAGGTACCAAATTGCCGGATTAATTTCCAACAAAGTGAAGGCGGCTAGAATTGCAAATCCACCAAAGCTACTTCGAATTGTTGCAAAATCACCAACTTCACCAACAATATTATAATTGCAAAATTAATAATTGAAAGTTGAAAATATAATAAGACTTTGTGGCTAATTATTGCAAAGTAACTATAATTGAGAGATTGAGATTTGAGAGAAAGATGAAGAAGAGTGAATTGATGTGAATTAAAATGAAAATGAAGAAGGGTTTATATAGGGGTGGGGATGGGTTAAAGTGTTAAAAAAAAAAATTTGGGGGCCAAAAATTAAAAATCTGACCGTTTGGCAACGGCCATTTTTGCAAATGGACCGTTGCCAACGATCCATTTAAGGCCCAACGGCTCTTTCATTTTTTTTTTATTTTTTTTTTTAATTTTCACCGGTTAACCGGTTAAACCGGTCCGGTTCCAATTTCCAGAATATTAGAACCGGACCGATAAACCATTACACGGTTAACCGGAACCGGTTAACCGGTTCTACCGGTTCCGGTTTAACCGGTTCGATTACCGGTTAAAACCGGTAATGGCAAACCGGTTGCCAAGCTTACTTGGGAGTCTTTTGTTTATCTGTTTTATAAATTATCACAACATGACTTGGTGTAGTAGTACGATATTGAAATTGTCATCATCATAATTACATGTGCATGTCTTCTTGAAATTCACTAATTAATTAGAAAAACAGTCTTTTTTAGATCGAAAGGGTGAAAAATGTAAAAAGGACCTTTTTCTTCATTGTATTGGGAGAAAGCTTGGGGTCTTTGGTAGGCGGAAAAATTTATCTCGAAATTATAGTTTTGAAATTAATTTATTCCATATGAGAGGCAGGATAAAATTATTCCAAGCTTGACTAAATTTATCCCTAACTTCAACTAAAATATAATGGGTGAAATTATCCTTTTCGTATATTTATAGGTATTTATTTCACTAATTATACTTATTTTAATACGTATATATTTTATTCATTATTAAAATAATGATACCTATTTTTAAACTTTATTGTTATTTTACTCATAGGGTCTTTTCATGAAACATTCATAAAGTTTCAAACTTCAGCACATTAAGCTAGAGGTTTACTTGTTTCGTATTTTAGTTAGGGATTTTTCCGTTCACTCATTTCACGTTAAAAAGTAACTATTTTTAGTTGGTCGATCAAAAATTGGTTATCCCGCCTATTTTTTTTTTTTTTAGTATAATTATTCAAACTTTTATGTCAAAGTCGTTATTATATGTACGTGTTAATCAAAGGTCTATACTTATTGGGACCAATTCCTAGCCAGCTGACCCGTATGTTCTATCATGGTATTAAATTAATTATTACTGTATTTATCGTGAAGCCCAAGAGAATCAATGTCAATGCACATTGTCAAGTCTTTATCCATCACAAGTATCATGCATAAATCTATAGAACATCAATTTCGATCTTTTGAAACTATTAAACTTCTATGTCTTCAACTTTTTACTATAGCCAAAACAAATGTTACTTCCTCCGTCCCAAAATAGGTATCTCGCATCTCGAAAAGCCAACTTGACTTTCAAAGTTAAATTGATTATATATGAATTTGATATTTAAAATTAAAAATTAAATATTCAAAAATTATATAAAAAATAATAGAAGTTGTAATTTTTCTCATATCAATTTGGGAAGAGATTACATTTTAAAATATTGGTCAAGGTTAAAAAAATCTAACTCTTGAACAAGGAAAGGTGACAAATATTTTGAAACAAAAAAGGTATTTATTAATTAAAGGCTTCACTTTGATATATCCTTTATCGTATTATTTTAGTTTATATTTCTTAAAATTCAATTGTTTGATGTGATACAAAACATCGCATGAGAATAAATATTTTTCGTTACGTAATTTCTCCTGTCCACTATTACTGTGAAACTTGAAACAATATTTCACAAAGATTCACATATTTCTTCTAAGTGTTTGCAGCGATTGAAAATGGATGATTATGTAAATTATATTTTTTCTGGCAAAATAATTTATAACGAGAACGCCCGCTTTGGAGGATTTTTTGCAGCCAACAAGATAGAGTTCTAAGTTATATTTTCTAAAGGAAATTAATTACTCAAAATATATTATTAGCAAAAATAGAAGATGGGCTAATGATTTCACCGATCACGAAGTGCAAGACTGAGATCTCACAAGTCACCTCGTACTTTCCAACCTTAGTTGCAAATAAAATAAATTCCTATTTAAATTGTATTCTTGTTGTCAAATGTTAGTAAGCTGGCTTAAATCCGATTACCAATAGCTGAAATTTATTATGTTTACGTCAAATATTCTTTAGAAACACTTGATAAAAAATATTTACATCGATTTAATATATATAAGATATAGAGTTAACGGTCAAAAACACACCTGAATTCTCATTTTTTCGCGAGTTTCACACTCCAACTCATTTATTTCCTTTTCCTACTTGAACTATCTCCATCTATTTATTAAAACACATAGATGTCATCGGCATCTATGTGTGAGGTCATCAACATAAAACAAGTTTGAAAAACTTGAACCATCAGGGCAGATTTTGATAGGATTTCATAGACCAATATCAACTTGGTGATTGATGTATATTGAGAGAAGCTCCATGCATATTATGAAAATGTAGGGTGACATAAGGTCTTCTTGTCGAATGCCCCTCGTTGGAGAGAAAAAATCAATTTTGGATCCATTCACTAGAATAGAGATAGTGGAAGTAGGGATGCATCTCATAATGCATTTAGTGATTTTAGAAGGAAATATAAAGAAAAAAAGGGCACCATATGGTGAACGACCATTCAAGCTTGTCAAAAGTCTTTTCAAGATCAATCTTAATCATAAGATTAGTACCAGCCTTTGTATTGGAATTTCTTAGATAATTCATAACCTCCTGGATGATGATGACGATATTATCACTAGGTCTTGCACCCTTGAGAGAACCAGCTTGATAAAGCCCTATTAAGCCATCTGAGAAAAGGTTTGATGCGGTTAACGATTAACTTCGATGATGACTTAATAAATAGTGTTACATAGACCAATCGACCTAATCTTTTTTAGATGGTCTGCATTATGGATTTTAGGAATCAGACATAAGTAAGTTCAGTTAAGGTTGGGGAGGAATAGTGAGGGCGGTGAAAATGTTGTGACATAACTCCCTAACAGACTTTCCCACAACGTTTCAATATATTTGATTTAAAAAGGGGTGAAAAATGTTTGAGGCTTGAAAGAGAAAATAGCTTTAATAATCTCTTGGTCCTGAAGAGGTTCATCTAGAGTAGAAAGGTTAACATTATTGAATGTGGTAGTGGTATTATTACTTAACATATTAGAATTAGTATGATGGATCGTGAATTTTTTTTGGGAAGTGATCAATGAGTGTAATCCTTAAGGGTGCGATGGTCGGTAATCTATTCCCCATTATCATTAATTCCCTATAACTAATCTTTGGCACGTGTAATCTGTTAGCAATAGTAACAAATGCATTTGGGGCACCTCAAATGTGCTCGAGGAATGCTGCTAGGCCTAAAGCAGAGTTCACCATGTGGCTACAAATTCAACAAAGGCTGCTTACAACAGATAGGCTCACAAGGTGGGGAATTGAAGTGGATACAAAATGTGTTTTCTGCAAAATCCAGGATGAAACTGTAAGAGAATGTTTTCCTTGATTATTCTCTTCCCTTGAATGGGTTGATATACATGATTTACAACCTAATTGTAGGCTACAAATTAGGAACTAATTTGATTAAATAATTCTAACATATGCTATCCTAAAATAGAAGATTACAAAATATATTTGACTAAATAATTACATAATCTACACACCCCCGCAGTCGAAGCGGGAGGTTTACGAACGATTAGACTGTCCCGAAAATCATCAAATAGTACGCACGGAAGACCTTTGGTGAAGATGTCAGCAATCTGATAACGGGACGGAACATGTAGGACACGAACTTCGCCTCGTCTAACCTTTTCACGAACAAAGTGAATGTCCATTTCAATATGCTTGGTACGTTGATGTTGTACCGGATTTCCAGACAAGTAAATGGCACTCACATTATCACAATAGACCAAAGTTGCTTTACGAATAGGACAATTAAGTTCAAGCAACAGATTACGAATCCAACAAGACTCAGAGACAACATTAGCAACCCCTCGGTATTCTGCTTCAGCACTTGACTTAGATAGAGTAGGTTGGCGCTTGGAAGACCAAGAAATCAAGTTATCCCCAAGATAGACACAATAACCCGATGTGGAGTGTCGAGTCTCTGGACATCCTCCCCAATCAGCATCTATATATGATAGTAGTGACTCGAGAGAGGACTTGTATAAATGTGTGCCAAAGTCAATCGTACCTCGAATGTAACGCAAAATGCGTTTTAATGCTTCCATATGCTGGACTTTGGGGTCATGCATAAACAAGAAAACCTGTTGGATGGCGTATGATATGTCAAGCCGAGTGAATGTCAAGTATTGCAAAGCACCTGCCAGACGACGATACTTCGTAGGATCCTCATACGGGGCGCTTGAAGAAGCGCTGAGTTTGCCTTTTGTGTCAACAGGAGTGGGCCAAGGCTTACACTGTGACATGCCTGCCCGGTCAAGAATATCCTCTGCATAAGAACTCTGAGACATAAAGAGACTATTTTTGTCTCGGGAGACAGCAATTCCCAAAAAATAGCTCAACGGACCCAAGTCTTTCATTGCAAATTCCGTAGCTAACTTGGACATAATACCGAGTCTAAGAGAGTCTGAAGATGCAGTTAGAATAATATCATCCACATATAACAAAATGTAAGCAATATCTTTTCCACGACAATAAGTGAAGAGAGAGTTGTCAGATGTACTATGAGAGAAACCAATGGTTGCCACATATTCAGCAAAACGCTGATACCAAGCCCGTGGTGCCTGTTTCAAACCATAAAGAAACTTACGCAAGAGACAGACATGATCAGGACGAGATGGATCCCGGAATCCCAGAGGCTGATACATATAGACGGTCTCATTCAAATTGTCATGTAAGAAAGCATTCTTTACATCAAGCTGGTGAATGGGCCAAGAGTGAGATAAAGCAATAGTAAGAACCACACGGATAGTTGCCGGCTTGACCACCGGACTGAAAGTCTCGTCACAATCAACACCTTCCCGTTGAGACCTGCCATCACCTACAAGACGGGCTTTATGCCTCTCAAAAGAACCATCAGATTTCTTTTTATGCCGAAAAATCCATAAAGACCGAATAATATTAGCATTTGGAGGACGAGGGACCAACTCCCAAGTCTTACTATCAATAAGAGCATTATATTCATCTTGCATAGCATTTTTCCAATTCGGGTCATTAAGTGCACCAACGGGATTTCGAGGAATGGGTGAGATGGAATTGTTGGTGACACTTAAGGCTTGATTATGGTATTTCAAGTTCGGCTTAAAAATTCTATATTGACTACGTGTAGTCATGTGATGGACGGGTGGGGGGCTGGCAGGGAGGGTGCTGCTTCCTTGGTGGGGCAACGTGGGAAAGGGAGGGGTCGGCAGCGGGGGGACTGCCGTGGGGGCCGTGGCAGTGGGCTGAAGGGGCTGGCGGGCAGCTGGGGCAGTGGAGGTGGACTGCTGGGCAGTCGACGATGACGGAGAGGCGGTGGGGGGGGGGGTCGGGTGGTGGGTTGCACGAGAGAGAGAGGGTTGCATTGGCGGAGCAGTGGCCCGATAATGCAACAATTGAATTCTCAATGGGGAATTATCATCATCCAAAAATTCATATGAGGTAGGAGATGGAGTATTTATTTGTGAAAATGGAAAGGAATTTTCATCAAACCACACATGTAAGAGAATTCATGTAAGAGAATGTTTTCCTTGATTATTCTCTTCCCTTGAATGGGTTGATATACATGATTTACAGCCTAATTGTAGGCTACAAATTAGGAACTAATTTGACTAAATAATTCTAACATATGCTATCCTAAAATAGAAGATTACAAAATATATTTGACTAAATAATTACATAATCTAACAGAAACAACTGATCATATCTTCAGGCAGTGTGATTTTGCCAAGAAAGTGTGGAATAGGTTGCTGGAATGGCTACAAAAGTAAGTACCAGATGCTGTGAACTGGGAGCAATTTAAGCAATATGTCATTTCCAATTCAAAAGGCAAAGCCCAAACAGCTCAAATCTTCAAGATGGTCTATGCAGAGTTTGTACATGGGATATGGATCGAAAGAAACATGAGGGTGTTTGAAAAAAAGAGTAGAAACTGGGAGAATTTGGCTAGAGAAATAGTAGTAGTATGTAATGTTAGGGCCTCAGATAGAATCAGGACTGCTGTAGCTAGATTAACATTTTAATTTTTGCAATAGGGCCTTGGTTAGAAGAGTTGATGTACTGAGATTACAGGCTGTGATAGCATTGTTATGATTATGTATTTCTGCACTGGTGATCAATAAAACAAGTTAGTTACCAAAAAAAAAAGTGCTCGAGGTCCAGACCTGCAAATTGTTGGCCTGTTTAAGCTGAAACCGTTTGTTTCTAGAGTCTGGAACCAAAATGGCCCAATAAAAAACCAAGTGAACCAAAATACCCAAAAACAAAATGGTGACATAACTACCTTTTAACGCAGTAACTTACTGTGTTAAAGGACTTAACCGTAACGGCGGGGTTAAGTCCTTTAACGCAGTAATTTACTACGTTAAAGGGGTCCCCCCCCCCCCCCCCCCCTTTTGGGTTAACTCCTCTTTCTTTACACTTTTAACGTACTTTAGTCATATATTAATCATGCTTCGGGACTCCGAAACTTCAATATTTTATATAGAACCCTACTTATTTTTGTGCGATTAATAAGGTAGGCTCAATACATCAAGGATAAGCAAAACTTCAGATTGTCGTTTTAGTGGTTGAAAAGTGCTCGAACTCCATTTTTGTTTGAAGACTTGGTGTCATCAGCTTTAAGTTCTTTATGTTTTAGGATTTAGATTTAAGCGTGCTATGTTTTAGTCAAAATTGCAGCATTCATACCAATCTCAAAATAATTAAATTGCATCATTCATAACAATATGAAAATACTTAAACTTATTCATTAATAACAAACCCAAACTTGTTAAAATACAATCATCAAAGAAAGAAAAAAAACTTAAAAAACATTCATCAATTCATGCCCTTGAGTTGATCTTCCGCCACCACCGCGAGATGTGCCACCACCACTAGATCTGCCATCACCACTAGATCTGCCACCACCACGAAAGTTTCCTCCGCCACGAGAGGTACTTTCACCGCGAGATGTAGTTTGACTACCATGCCGTAAGGGACACTTGCGCTTATCATGACCAACATAATTGCAAAATGAGCATTTTCGAGTGTGTCTCCCTGGTGGAACATCCATTTCATTATGAATACGGAAGTATGCTTTCTTTTTAAATTTACAGATAAATGCTTTATTTGCAACCATGGAAAATGGATCCGGTGGCCAATAACTATCACTACCAAGTGGGTAGAATCTTCCAGCATACGTTTTTGCATAATTTTCAAATGTATATTCCTCAGCCATGTACGTGGAGGCGTTCTTTCCCATTGCGATAAAACACTTAAAGGCATGAGAACATGACATGTAATATGATTGCCACTTGCTACATGTACATGTTCTTGGAATCTCACAAATTGTGTAGACGTTACCTCCTTTACCTTGGTGCACACTTGTTATGAGTTCAAATATGCGTTCTGCATAGTTGTACTCCATCTGTTCGTGTTGCTGAGCCTTAAATTTGTGATACTCGAACACTTTTGATGTTTTTGGCATCCATCTTATACCGTTTGCCACAAGTGCTTTGGCCTCTTTTGATCTATTGATGAACCACTCCACAACCTGCTTAAAACTCATTCTCACTATTGCGGTGACGGGTAGTCCCCGTGCAGATTTCAACAAGCCATTGAATGACTCAGAGCTGTTTGTTGTCAGCATCCCTCATTGCCTACCTTCATCCTGGTGTAATGTCCATTTGTCTTTATCAATTACATTCAACCAGTGAAAGGCTTCCTCATCCGCCCGCCTAATAATCTCCATCTGCAGGTGAAACTTCTTTTCCTGATGCTCTATTGCAGCCGCCCATATGCAATGGCAAAGTGCTGGGCTTCGATATGCCTTTTGAAAGTTTGCTTTCAAATGCCTTAAACAATAACAATGGTAGGTAAAGGGTGGCTGCCACCCATGCAAATTAAACATATTGTGTAATATGCCAACATTTCTGTCTGATATAACACATATTCCCATACGATCCTTAATAACATGTTGCCTTAAGTAGTTCAAAAACATACCCCGCGTACTAATGCTCTCATTAGCTGCAATTACAAAAGCTAGAGGGAATATAGGTCCATTTGCCTCCATTCCAACTGCAATTAGCAGCTTTATGTCGTATACCCCGTACACATGTGTTCCATCTATTGATATTACAGGACGATAATGAGCAAAACCATCAATGCGTGATTTGAATGCCCAAAACACAAACTCAAAAATATTACTGGGCAAACTAGGCTTCGATTTGAGCTTCCATTTAACAATAGTACCAGGATCGAAGTGTTGTAGAGCCGCCATGTATCTCGGCAACTTCTTGAAAGAGCCCTCCCAATTGCTGTAAACTATCTCATGTGCACGCCTACGCCCAAGATATGCCTTCCACCTAGTAACAGTTTTGCGATATACTTTCAGGACGGCTGTAATACAATCTTTAATAGGGTACCTGGATAAGTTGAAATATCAGCATATAGCAACGGGGAACATCGTATTAACATCAAAATTAAAATAAACTTAGGCGAAGGGGATACCTTGGGCTTTTTCTAATGTCGCCAACTAAAACACGAGCAATCATATTGGTACCTAGATTGCAATGATCATCTGGGAGGTCACCCATATCACAAGTGTGCTTTGTGTAAAACTTTGAAATAGCCCACATTTTTTCAGCAGTCTTATTACCACGGAGCATTCATAGGCAACCTTGATTTTTCGCTTGCAGACCAATCGCCAAAGTTTTCGAGTGGAATCATCAACTTTGAACCCCCCTCATCCCCTGGATGCAATAAATCTTAACAACCCTTGGCAATGATTTTTTCGAGTTGAAAACCATTTTTGTTTTCAATATGAACCTTTTGTTCTACAAGATCCACTGTCTTTTTCCACAAAGTTCGCCGAATATGATCATCATCCCTAGTAAAGACAAAGGCATCTGGGAGATCTTGAAGATGTCAAGATAGGGGATCTTATCGGCATGCCACTGAACCGGGGTCGACTTTTGCTGTTGAAATTGGCTTTGCAGCTGAACTGGGGTCGACTCTTGCTGTTCAAATGGTTGCTGTGAATTCAGTTCTTCCTGGTATACCAGACTGTTCATCATGTCTTGCAACAGTTCTACTTGATATTGAGGATTAGTTCCAACCTCAACCTCATCCTCTCTTTTTTCATCTTCACTTTCCTCCTCATTAGGTAGTTTCTTGCTATCACTCGATGATGTCACTATATAATTCGGATAATCCGGACCATCCATAGCAGGTCTTTGCCTATAATTTGGTTGCAACCACCACATTCTCCCTACATAAGCAAGTAGAGTATTTTAACTGCTACACATCAAATAATACTATTGATGTTAAAAAAAATAGACGTACCGATAGTAATCAACTGCACCGAAACTTGAGGAAGGACCATCATTTTGAGTAGTTGGATAGGCTGAGGATGTTCCAACATGATTCATCCATCCCGATTGAGAGGACTGTTTAATATGATCCATATCAGGTGTATAACCCCTAACAAATATAATCAATATCATTAGTAGCATTCAAGTAATAAACATATGCTACTACACATAATAATAATGAATATTTACCACTGCCCATCAAATTGCTGACTAAAACTTTCCAGAGGCATTTGACTCCTCAAAATGCCTTCATAAGTACTCATGTCAGGGTAATTGTTTTCACAAGTAGGTTCCGCTTCAGTGACTTCATCCTGAATTCTAGACGGGGCTTCCCGACGAGGTCTATTTCGGGCTTTCCGAGGAGTTGTAGCCATGACTTTAAGTCGATTAGTGGGGACCTTCTCTACGTACATTTCAAAGATGTTTAAAGTTATACATTCCCTATAATCATAAGGCGCCTTCAAATAATCCATCAAAGAAACATCGTCTTGAATGTACCACTGTCCATAACTAGTTACACCTTGCGGCGTAAATGATATTGGATATCTTCCAATTATATTTAAATCAAAATCACTGTTATACCCCATTTAAACGGGTTAACGTAGGAGTATAACATATTGATGATTCCTATTTTTGTTTATTTTAAGGAGTCGCCACCTAATTAGTTTAATGGTGAATTAGGGCACCTAATTATTAACTAAGGTAAAGCTAACTAAACCTCCATTAATGGTCTGCTTAATTAGCGTGATTCTAGGTAAGGGTTCTAGATTATCCTAAAGGGAAGGGGTTAGGCATCCTTTAGAATCCATGAATTATGGTTACCGTCCAAACTTAGGTTAATTAAGGCTAAAGATGCAAAATATAGCTTGTAAATGTTGCTAAGGTTTTAAAGGAAAATATAATAATGCTATTCAAAATAATACTTATAAATGTTGTTAAGGCTTTAAGTAGAAATACAATAATGCTATTTGAAGTAAGATTTATAGAAGATATAATGATTTGCATAAAATAATACTTTAAATGCTATTTAAGCTAAGATTTATAAATGTTGCCAAGGTCTTAAATGAAAATGCGATTTGCAGAAAATATAATAGTTTGTATATAAGTAATAGCTTTTAAGAGAAGACTTAGCAAATTTACACTCTGGATAAAATTATGTTATGTGAATATGACGATGCAAACAAAATCTAACTTTATTTTTTTATAAATATGATGCAAAAGGACGTGAGTTTCTTTCTCCTTTTTATTATTTAACTATACTCGGCTAAAAAATGCATAATTGGGTGACTCTTAAAAAATGTTCATAATATGTATTTGAACTTATATTTGCATATATCTGAAAATATATTGCATTACATGTTGGTGAATTCTAGAAAATTGTTTGTAGCGTGGAACTATAGAGCAAGAACAGATATAGAACATACATTTTAATTTTTGAAATATTATAAAGACGTGCTCTTGAAAATCAACCATTCCAACAAAATAAATATTATAGATACTAGTTTAATATAAAAAGAAGAAAATGAATCTTATGGAATTAATTATTAGTTTTCCTTAAATTAACTACCCATTATTAAAACTAAACCCTGCTAAATTCGCTAAGGTTCATCTAAATTAAGAAAATAAAACAAAATAAAGAGTTAGTCGTGCAAGGCAGATTAAAAATACACAACAAAATAAGATAGAGAAAAAAATATATCGGATCTGGCCCATTTTTTGGCCCAACTATGCGGACTGTCCTACTATTGGGCTTTGGCCCAGAATTCTATTCTTTTTTTTTAATATATATGCTGCGGACAGGTGGGCTGGACACGAGAAGAGAGATTGCGTTGGGCTTTTAGCCCAACACCGAATACGGGAGAAGAACGTGTCCCTCGGACTCGTATAAGCTTCATAGGACCTTTATGTGTACTAGTTGCTAAAAGGACAGCATGCGTACCATGTTGAAGGTGAAAAAACTGCAAAGGGAGAAAAGACTGGATGCAGTTGTAGACCGGAACCTGATTAAGAACTACGAGATAGATGAAGTGGAGATGATGATTCAGGTGGATTGTTATGCACTTAGGCATCACCAGAGGACCGTCCAGCAATGTCGGAGGTGGTGAGGATGCTGGAAGGAGAAGGGCTTGCCGAGAGATGGGAAGAGTGGCAGCATGTTGAAGTCAACCGTAGGCAAGAATATGGTAGACTTCAGAGACGATTTGATTGGGGAGAAGATTCTATCTTTAATCAGGCTGCCATTGAGCTATCTGGTGGAAGATGATAGTCTCCTGATCATATATCTATACTATTTTAAAAGCATGAATATCAATGTTGGTTGACCAAAATATCCTTTAAATATTGAATGACTTTTATACCCTTAATAAGCTCTAATCCTATTTCTTTTCTATAATATTAATGTACAAAAATGTAAAAATACTTCATTAGTTGTATAATCCAAAGCAAAATATATAATGGTGTATTCTTATCTTTTAAAAAAACTAATACGTAACATAACAATTTCTGTGATTCCTGTTAATCAAATTGTAATCTGTTTACATACACTAAAGGACAATATGTTTATTTCGAGCCCACAGAAAAATTGTGTTTCCTTAAAGGATTTAATCCTCGCACAGTTGCCAAAGGTTTGGATTAATTCTTCCCAAGATAGAACGAAATTCTATTCTGCAATACTGGCAATGGAAATTGCAGAATTTCAGTGAACTCAACGAATGGTAGCAATCACACGACACTTACTGGTTTTTGTTTTTGGAAAGAATGCAGTATGAGGGGAAATAAAAATGCGATTTTCAGAAAGAATTTTTTTTTCCAGTTTTTCGTTTTCAATGTGTGAAAATGAGGCGAAGCCTCTGAAAATTTATGGCTTGCTATTTTGATCTGAACAGGTGTGAAAGTGCCTGTTCGGTGAAGGAGATGACCATTGGGAAAAATTATTTCCGCGAATTTAATTAATATCAGGATTGGAAATATTAAGTAACGAAAATGAAAATAAAATAAATTTGGTCCAAAAAGATTATCAATCAAATCATTTGACCAAATCTGAAGCCGAAGCCGAAGCCGAGCCGAGCGACGACGATGGCGCGAGGGGTGGTCCTCTTCTCAACCCTTTATGAGCTAGATAATATGTTTCTTAATATAAGCACACACATAACACTTTCAACCACCATTGTGGGTGAAGTGCTCACTTGAAAGGTTGTTTTTCAAACTTTCATTTCCTTCCACTTTTGTTTCCCTCCATTTCCCAATTCATACTTCACCTTTAAAGTCCCTCACTTAATGCATTTGTGGACTTTAAACTCAACAATCCCCCACATGAATGGGGAATGGCTATGTATGCAACATGCCAAAAAAAAAACTTGTGTGATTACATGTAAGGATTAACCGCATCTGGGTAAGTAGGTTTCCCTTTGAACTTTCCATAGTGAACATACATCGGATATACTCGATCAATCGGTAGATTTGATATCTTTGAACCATCAATCTTTAATGTATATCTAGACAACATATGTCACACACTTAACCCTTAAACCATTCTTGGTTCTCATTGTTGTGTTCATTTCAGACTTGAACACCGCCTGGTTTCATGAGTGTGTAGAGAACTGACCTTACTCTAATTCTCCTTGAAGCGGCTTGCACTTCACGCTCACATAGGTGATTCCTAAACGTGTCATCCTGTAGATACACAATTTGATATACTTCGTATCAAACTTAGAAACCATTAAAAAGCCTTTGCGCTTTATCCTTGTTCCTGAACATTGTCTTATCATGAGAATGGATTGAGTTTGACGACAATGTTGAACCGTCATTCATAACTTTGTTTGATCTCCTTGAACCTAGATCTTGGGATTTCCAGTCAGCTAGGTGGAGTTACCATGATTATGACTTGTTCTTGGCCATAATCCCATTCCCTTTGATGATTTATCAACCGCCTCTCTAGTTAGGCGTTTCGTAAGTGGATCCGACACATTATCCTTTGACTTTACATAGTCAATTGTGATAATTCCACTAGAGAGTAATTGTCTAACGGTATTATGTCTTCGTCGTATGTGACGAGATTTTCTGTTATACATGACACTTCCAGCCCTTCCTATTGCAGCTTGACTATCATAATGTATGCATATAGGTGCCACTGGTTTAGGCCAAAACGGAATATCTTCCAAGAAATTTCATAGCCATTCCGCTTTCTCACCAGCTTTATCCAAAGCTATAAATTCTGACTCCATTGTAGAGCAAGCGATACATGTCTGCTTGGATGATTTTCAGGACACTGCTCCTCCTCCAATGGTGAAAACATATCCGCTTCTAGATTTAACTTCAGATGATCCGGTGATCCAATTTGCATCACTATATCCTTCAATTACTGCAGGATATTTATTATAGTGCAAAGCATAGTCTTGGGTGTATTGTAAATACCCCAAAACTCTTTTCATTGCCATCCAATGAGTTTGGTCAGGATTACTTGTGTACCGACTCAATTTACTTATTGCACAAGCTATATCTGGTTGTGTACAGTTCATAATGTACATCAAACTTCCCAACACTCGAGCATAGTCTAACTGAGACTTGCTTTGACCTTGGTTCTTTGTAAGAGCAAGGTTCATGTCAATTGGAGTCTTTGCAATGTTAAACTCCAGATACTTGAATTTTTCAAGTACCATCTTAACATAGTGAGTTTGTGACAATGCTAGACCTTGTGGAGTTCTATGGATCTTAATTCCTAGTATTAAATCAGCAACTCCTAAGTCATTCATATCAAACGTACTAGCAAGCATACGCTTAGTAGCATTTATGTCAGAAATGTCTTTGCTCATTATCAACATATCATCAACATACAGGCAAACAATGACTAAGTGATTTGGAACGTTCTTAACGTAAACATATTTATCACATTCATTAATTTTAAATCCATTTACCAACAATGTTTGGTCAAATTTTGCATGCCATTGTTGGGTGCTTGCTTAAGTCCATAAAGTGACTTAACAGGTCGACACACCTTCTTCTCTTTTTTCGGGAGTTATGAACCCTTCGGGTTGATCCATATAGATTTCTTCCTCTAACTCTCCATTCAAAAAGGCTGCTTTCACGTCCATTTGATGGATATGGAGTCCGCACACCGCAACCAACGCTATCAACACCCGAATGGATGTTATCCTTGTTACTGGTGAGTATGTATTAAAATAATCAAGACCTTCTCGTTATCTGAATCCTTTGACAACGAGTCTTGCCTTATATTTATCAATAGTGCCATCTTCTTTTATTTCCTTCTTGAAAATCCATTTGGAGCCTAAAGGTTTGTTTCTCAGAGGAAGATCAACCAATTCCCAAGTATGATTGTTTAATATGGATTCTATTTCACTATTGATTGCCTCTTTCCAATATTGTGCTTCGGAGGAAGACATTGCTTCTGTGAAAGTTTGAGGCTCATTCTCTACTAAGAATGTCAAAAAGTCTGGACCAAAGGAAGTCGATGTTCTTTGACGTTTGCTACGTCTTGGATTCTCTTCGTTAGGCATATTTTCCTTTGTTTCTTCCCGAGGTCGTTTAGGTCTTTCACTAGACGACTCACATTCTATTTTATACTGATAAATAGTATCAAAAAATTCAGCATTATCAGATTCCATTACCGTATTAACATGAATGTCGGGATTTTCTGATTTATGAACTAGAAAACGATACGCTCTACTATTAGTGGCGTATCCTATAAAAACACAATCAATGGTTTTTGGTCCAATTTTTACCCTTTTGGGTTTAGGAATTTGCACCTTGGCTAAACACCCCCACACTTTGAAATATTTTAAGCTAGGATTTTTACCTTTCCATTGTTCATATGGAATGGACTTTGTTTTGCTATGGGGCAATCGATTGAGTATTCGGCTTGCTGTAAGGATAGCTTCGCCCCACAAGTTTTGCGATAAACTAGAACTTATCAATAAGGCATTCATCATTTCCTTCAATGTTCGATTCTTTCTTTCTGCAATTCCATTGGATTGTGGGGTGTATGGGGCAGTAGTTTGATGAATATTTTCATATTCTAAGCATATTTCTTCAAAGGGAGATTCATATTCTCCACCACTATCACTTCTAATCATCTTGATTTTCTTGTTCAGTTGTATTTCGACTTCATTTTTGTATTGTTTAAATACATTAATAGCTTCATCTTTGCTATTAAGTAAATACACATAGCAATATCGAGTGCTATCGTCAATAAAAGTTATAGAGTACTTTTTCCCACCGCATGATGGTGTTGACTTCATATCACAAATGTCGGTATGAATTAAGTCTAAAGGATTGGAATTCCTTTCAATAGACTTATAAGGGTGCTTAGCATACTTGGATTCAACACATACTTGACATTTGGACTTATTGCATTCAAACTTAGGAAGTATTTTCAAGTTAATCATTTTTCGCAATGTTTTATAATTAACATGTCCCAAACGTGCATGCCATAAACTATTTGACTCAAGTAAATAAGATGAAGGAGAAATTTTATTCATATCAACTAAGATTACATTGAGTTTGAAAAGGCCCTCAGTGAGGTATCCCTTTCCAACATACATATCGTTTTTACTAACAACAACCTTATCAGAAACAAAAACATATTTAAATCCATTCTTAACTAGTAGTGAAGTTGAGACTAAGTTCTTCCGCATTTCTGGAACATGAAGGACATTCTTGAGCATCACAATCTTTCCGGACATCATCTTCAATGCAATGTTGCCTGTTCCCTCGATTTTGGCAGTAGCAGAATTGGCCATGAAGATCGTCTCATTGGGGCCAACTGCATCATAGGAAGAAAAGAATTCCTTGTTAGAACACACGTGGCGAGTAGCGCCCGAGTCTATCCACTATTCTCGCGGGTTACCTACCAAGTTGCATTCGGAAAACATGGCACATAGATTATCCACTTCATTATTCATTTCAGCCATATTGGCTTGACCTTTCTTCTTCTCCTTATCTTTTTTCGGAGCACTACAGTTTGAAGCCATGTGTCCAAGTTTACCACAATTGTAACCACTTCCTTTGAATTTCTTCTTGCTTGAAACATTCTTCCCTCCAGAAGTCCGCTTCCTTTTCTTTGAACTTGTAGTGGCAGTTTCAACGATGTTTGCCCCCATTATTGCTTGTTTGCCATTGGCCTTCTTCTCAGCAGATCTGTTGTCTTCCTCAATTCTAAGTCGGACGATTAGATCTTCTAATGTCATTTCCTTACGTTTGTGCTTTAAGTAGTTTTTAAAATCCTTCCACAAAGGCAGCAATTTTTCAAGAAAGGCCGCTACCTGGAAAGCTCCATTGACTACCATTCCTTCCGCAAGCAGATCATGTGTAATCACTTGAAGTTCCTGGACCTGTGACATGACAGATTTATTATCTACCATTTTAAAGTCCAAGAATTTCGCAGCAACAAACTTTTTCAACCCAACATCCTCGGTCTTATATTTCTTGTCCAAAACATTCTAAAATTCCTTAGACGTCTTACAGCTGCTATAGACATTATATAGACCATCATCCAGCCCATTGAGAATATAGTTTTACATAGAAAATCAGAATGATTCCATGCCCCTGTCACGATGAAACGCTCGTTGTCCAGAGTCTCTTCTGGTAGAACAGGAACTTCCTCAGTAATAAATTTTTGCAGACTGAGGGTTGTTAAGTAGAAGAACATTTTCTGTTGCCAGCGTTTAAAGTCTATGCCAGAAAACTTTCCGAGCTTCTCTGCCGCGACCATTGCAGGGACAGTTGTGGTGCGACTGGAAGAGGCGACAGTCGTTGCACCAGAACCAGTAGCGTTCTCGGCAGTGATATCAACCATTTTCTGTTTGACAACAAAACAGAACCAGAATTAATAAATAGAACGCACAAGGTAATAATGTCGATGAAGTTTTTATATTCTTCTAATCTATCACACAAAGTAATAATCTCGATGAAATTTTTATATCTTCAAATCGAGTAGATTATTGGAGTAGAAAATCCGAGGATTTTAGTCTCCAAACAAAACAGAATATTAGATGAAACAGAAGTATAATTATTAAATTCTTTAAGTTTGTGATTCCTGTTAATCAAATTGTAATTTGTTTATATAAACTAAAGAACAATATATTTATTTCGAGCCCACAGAAAAATTGTGTTTCCTTAGAGAATTTAATCCCAGCACAGTTGCCAAAGGTTTGGATTAATTCTTCCCAGGATAGAACGAAATTCTATTCTGCAATATCGACAATGGAAATTGCAGAATTTCAGCGAACTCAACGAATGGTAGCAATCACACGACACTTACTGGTTTTTGTTTTTGGAAAGAATGCAGTATGAGGGGAAAGAAAAATGCAATTTTCAGAAAGCAAATTTATAGCCTGCTATTTTGATCTGAACAAGTGTGAAGTGAAAGTGCGTGTTCGGTGAAGGAGATGACCGTTGGAAAAAATAATTCCGCAAATTTAATTAATATCAGGATTGGAAATATTAAGTAACGAAAATGGAAATAAAATAAATTTGGTCCAAAAAGATTATCAATCAAATCATTTGACCAAATCCAAATCCGAGCCGAGCGACAACGACAGCGCGAGGGGTGGTCCTCTTCTCAACCCTTTATGAGCTAGAGAATATGTTGCTTAATATAAGCACACACATAACACTTTCAACCACCAATGTGGGAGAAGTGTTCACTTGAAAGGTTGTTTTTCAAACTTTCATTTCCCTCCATTTTTCAATTTTTACTTCACCTTTAAAGTCCCTCACTTAATGCATTTGTAGACTTTAAACTCAACAATTTCAATCCCAATAATAATCAAATTCTTGGACTTATTTCATTCTTAAAAAAACAAAAAAATTCTAATCCTATTCATAATCAAACTCTCCCGTAGGACATATATTTTATATATCTTAGTTCTTTTTTCTCGTGCAATGCTAAAAAGTATATTTTTATTTTTAATCTCTACGTACCTAGAGTACACAAGTTATTACGCATAAAAAGAGCTACAAACGTACATACATTAAATATATTTATTTGTATTATATATTTCTAAGACACAATGGTTCAACTATACCAGGATCCTTGAAGGTGCATCTAAGATAAGAGGCGTGATACCTTGATAGGTTATCGAATGTGTGTTATTTCTATTTTAATAGTTTGTAAGGATTAAATATTTTTCACTATGTATTGTAAACTTGAAAAGTTATTTAAAATTGGGAATGTTAAATTGTCTAATAACATCTTTTACCTCACTATTAAAGTTAATGTCTAATAATATTTTTGTAATATGATGTAATTACAAGTAATATTACCTAACATTTTTTATGTGATAAATTGATAGGGAATAATGTGCAACGCACATTCGTAGAGACTAGTTATACTAAAAGTGGGAAGCCCCTAAGTATAAAGTTAGTTTACCAAAATACCCTTTAAAAGTTAAATGATCAATTTACCCTCTACCTAAAAATAAAATTACCTCCTGTAAAATGAGTTATTTGAACTATTTAATTCCAGCTAAGCTTATCACTGTGTCGGTTTCGCTGGATCAATGTACATAGGACTTTAATTGGCTGTTAATTTGAGATCCTATTAAATGGTGATTATGGCTCCAGTGAACGTGAGAATTGGAAAGGATTTAACCACAATATAAGTCTTATTCCCTTCTAAGCTAAAGACTCCCAAGTGTCCAATAGACTTTTGATTTTCATTGTTTTCATGATCCATTAAGAAAGTCTGCCGTTACCAAATTAAATTACTAATTAATTATCTTATATGCTCAAGAAGATTATCAGACCGTCAAGTAAATTCTGGTTATATGTGTTTACCCCGAATTTGGATAATCAATTAAATTTGTGAGTGAGTATAAGTTATGTGGTTAAGTCTCGATCTACTTGATAAAAGAAAGATATAAATATAGATATGATATGAAGAGAGCAATGATAATCGGTGGTTTGCTATATACTCGTATGCTTACTAATGTATGAGTGTTACTTGATTGAAGAAATATAAGAAATAAACACAATAAGTGTGACCGAAATCAGGTATTTGAGAGAGAGATTTTGTATATATATTGCTACTACAAAGTGTTCTTGATATGAGGAAGCCAACCCTCTCAAAGGAGGCTAATGCCCCTTATTTATAGTGCTGCCAGTTGCGTCCAAATGCACACGCAAGTGTACGTGGTCGTACAAGTAATAAAGTGATTAAATAAATCGGATGTCGAACCCACAGAGACTTATGACCAATATTTCACGAAAATAAACTATTGCTTACTATCTATGCAAGTGAAGAATAAAAGTGTTGGTTCTTTTATAACTAAATGCTATAATGTAATTAACTAATAATGTATCCAGAAATTGTGCTTAGAACGTAAATGAGAATGGCTTTTATCAAGATTTTTAGAAGTATTCCAGGGTCGTGGTTGGTTCACCAATCCTATTGAGTCAGTCAAGTATCACACCTTAGCAACTTTGTTCACAATAGCTAATTAACCGGATTGTTAATCTCGTAGTATTCTTCCGAACCACTACTCGCCGATTCAAGATAATTCTCCTCCTATATTCCTATGGTATTGACCTATCAAGAATGCAATAAGAGCACGATATATAATTGATTGTGGTAACTAAGTATATTCCTATCCTAGTCACAAATCCTAGCCCAACTTTAGGGATGTTCAGATCACAATCTCATTACTTCTTATTCTTCAAATTAACAACGTCTTTCCTAAGCATGTATATCAATGAGTAAATAGAACTCAACTGTTGCGCAGACAATCAAGAAATTAAACACAGAAGTAACGAAGCAATTGCATACGAACAAGCTACTAAGGTTGAAATACTTGTCAAACGTCAATATTCATGGCTATGCCACAACCCCAGAATTTAAGTGTTTAGTTACACATGATTCGATAATGGAAACAAGAATTCATGAGTAACATAGGGTCTTTTGATGTAAAGAAAAATAATAGAAGAGGAATAAAACCTAGAGAGAGTTTCACAAGTCTCAAAATTCGTCCCAGCCGTCATTCTAATGTTAAAAACGGCTATTTATATGCTAGGGTAAATATGGGATAAGTTGGCCCAATCCTGATCTGAATAGGACAACTGACGCTGCTTGTGCGCTGGCTGTGCGTCGCATGGCCAGCGCATGATCTCTTTTATGTTCTTCTTGTGTGGCGCATAGCCAACGCATGGTCTGTCTGAGAGTCAGGAAGGGTGTTCTTGTGCACTGGCTTTGCGGCGCATGGCCAACGCATGAGACCCTTCAGTGGTCGGATTTTGCCTTCAAGTGCTGGAACTTCCTTCGCAACGTTCAATCGACGTACACAGCCTCAGAATCACTCAAAACTGCCTGGAATAACCTTCGTTGGTCCTTGTTGTACCTATTCATAGAAACATACCAACATAAGCTCATAAACAACAATTCGCATTCAAAACTGCGATGAAAGTGCTAAGAAGTCAAGTGTAAATGACACTAAATCTAGATATTTGTGCCAAATATCACTGTCCCATGGCTTCATACAACATAAGAAATAATAAAATAAAGTAAAAGTTCTGAGTTGGATTAGGTAGACCGTACGGTCTGACACCCGTACGATTGGCAGTTGAACACAGCATGACGTCATTGACGCGTGGCAACCGCGCAACGGATCTTCCGGACCACCGGCCACGGTCAAATGGACATACGGCCTCGAACAACCGGTCATGGAAGAACCGGACCAAATGACGCCCTTCCTTTACTCCGGTCCAAGCTTTTCCCCGGTTCAGAATGAGAGCCTTCATACACGTTCCCGTCCCTTTCTTCTTCGGTCTCACCGGTTTAACGTATACCCAATTTTTACCGTATACATATAGTCCCCATACGTCTCGGATCATAGTTTTCTAGGAGTGACGGGGAGTGGGTGAATCAAGAAATCGTCGACTCCGTTTGTCCGTGGTTACCTTCTTATTTTGGCGGGAACGGCTGCGTCACGTCTTCTTTCCATCTGCCACGTGTCATATCTCGGATGGTCCGCTCTGACAACCGCCGCACGCACGTCGTTTCAAGTCATTCCTCATTAATTATGGGACATGTGGCGCCTCCCGATTGGCCGAAAACCGCAACCGCCTAAACCCCATAACTATAAAACGTCCACTAACCATTCATTTTTCCATTTGAACACCTTTCAAATCTTCAACTCATTTCCTCTTTGCCTTGGGTTTTTTCACTCCATTTCTTCGTCTTCATCATATCTGTTCACCTTCTATACCAAGTTTCTTGCTGATTCACCGCTTACTCTACGCAAAAGGAAGCAACTTTGCTCTTCCCTTACACTAATCTGTTGCTGCTCATTGTTGATTCTCGTCTTCTGGCTTCTCCTGTATCGTCTGTTCCTTTATTACCCTTCGTTTTCTTTAACTCCTCTTTCGAATCCATTCAATTTCTTCTTTTCATATTTCCAAATGTCTGAAACAACTTCCCATGATATTCCCTCGGTTTCGTCTTAAGGAACCGAGGCTGCATCCCCTTCTAAGGCAAAGGGCTCCTTCGAGCTCATGGCCTCAGATATCATACTGGCCAAAACCAATTTCAACAAAGACTTAGAGGTCGAAAAACCTTCCTCCGTATCCGACAGAGGGTATGACGTGAGACGATACCCTTCCTCCATTAAAAAGGATAGGCTTGACCTTGTCCGGTCCGACTACGGATGGGATAATCGCCCGGTCCGAGTTTTTTTCCCTGGGCCTAATGAGTCAGTCACCGACCATCGGGAGGGTTTTTTGTATGTCTATACTTGTCCCTTCACTCTCAAGCTCGATCCTCTGGTAGATCCGGTCATTTTGGACATATGCCGGACCTACGACGTGACCTTGGCACAATTGCTCCGATCGTTTGGAGGGTCATAGCATGCCTCCGGTTGTTAGCCAACAATGCCGGGAAGGATCTCACGCTGGCCCACCTGATACGCCTATACTCCCCGAGGCTGTTCCGGGGTGGCGTAATAAAACTCGCCAAGTGTAGCCGGAATCCATTTTCCTCCAAAATGGACGAAGACAGAGACAAGGGCTGGCTGGAGCGATATGTCTGAGTGAGGACCGAAGACATCATCCCGGCCGATTACATGCCTTTCCCAGAGAAGTGGAACAACAAGCGTAAGCCTGAACCCTTAAGTGATTGCTTTTGTACGTTTCGTTAAATTTTGATCCCACTTTCTCACCGTTTTTCTTGTAAATACCAGCCAATGGGCATATTCCTCCGGTCTTTCGGGACCTGAGCGAATGGGTCACTGCACTTCTCAGCCAACATGTTCACGATAACCGGACGTGGGGCCACCTGTCATGTGGTCGATGGATCGCCCAGAACCATGGTAGTATTTTGCTTCTTCCTGTGTTCACTGCACCTTCTGCTATCCGTATTCATTGCGTCTTTTGACTTTCAGGTTTACCCAAAGGCTCGGTGGATCCCAGGCCGGAGTCTGCTGTTGAACCCACTAAATCGGCACCCAAGTTTGACTCAGCGGGTGCATCTCGTGCCCTTGCTGCTGCTGCCGCCAAAAGGAAAAGGCCCTCGGATAAAGGGCAACAATCGAAGAAGAGGGCGAGGAGCGTCACTCGGACCTCACGGGATGAAACAGAGGCCGACATTATTGTTCGGAGAATCGCTGCCGATGCTCCCGTGGCTCCTATCCCCGGGGAGGCTATCGCCGTTCCACCCCTTCCTTCTGCTGGTGAAGGACTTTTGGTTTCGGTTTCTCACACACGTGCGGAAGAAATTCTTTCCCCAGTTCCTCTAAGGTCGATTGACTTCGTCGACATTTCAGGTGAAACTTCTTCCGAGGAAGCTCCCCTGCAAAGGACAAGAAGGCCCGGGGAGGCGTCCGCTGTTGAAGTCGGTCAAAGGACTGAGCCGGTCCCGGAGATCGAAGTCCCCATTGACGTTGATCTGACGCCCGAGCATGAGCCTGCTGCAACTACGGAGCTCCCGAGCTTTGCCGAAGATATTGAGGCTGCTCCAAGTTCCTCTACTCCGGCTCCGAGGCTTGATGAGTTCGATGATATATTCTCGGGCACCCCTCCCGCTACCAGCAAAGCTGCGGGATTCGAGCATCTCCCTATCCCTCGGGCCACGAGGTTGGCCAGCCGGTCCTCCGAATCTGGGGCCAGGGACAGCTTGGTGCGTATTTTTCCGGCCCCTAGCGTGGAGCCGAGGAGAACAAAATTGGTCGTGGTCACCGTCCCCAAAGACTGCAGCTTCCTTTCTCGCCCAGTGGGCGTAGCGAGCTACCTGAGGCCTCTTGTCTCAGATTCGGACAAGCGGAAGATGACCGGGGTCTCCTGGCAATGCCTCATCAACGAGGGTATGCATGCGGGCAACCGGGTAAGATTTTTAGCCGTCTCTGCACATCTTTACTGAGAATTTTAACCTTGCCTCGTTCAAGTTTTTAACTTACTTTCTTCTGCAGAGTGTGGTGCTCGTCAACGAGGCCTTCGTCCGCGCCCAGCAAGAGATGAACGATCTTAAGGGCCAATTGGATGCCCAGGGTCGGGAAACAGAGAAGTATCTGTACCTTCTTCAGGAGAAGGAGGAGGAGTTGAACCGAGCAGTTGCTCTTTCCAATCTTCGGCCCGAGCTTGACGCAGCGAAGGCCGAGAATCGTCAGCTGAGGAGTGAACTGGCCGCCATGACCGAATACAATCGGAGCCTCGAAGCTGAGAAGATCAGCCTTAGCAGGGATAACACCCACATTTCCTCGAGGCTCGGCGAGCTTGAAACCACCTTCTCCCAACTCTGGGAGGAGCTGGATTCGGTGAAGTCGGATGCTGCGAGCTTGGCCGAGAGGAATCGGCTACTCGAATATGAGAGTACCCGATATCAAGAGCGTGCAAGGGTGTTCGAAGTGAAAGCGGAGAGCAGGGGCCGGATGTGTGATGATCTGAAGAACGAACTTAAGGAAACGACCGATGCAAATGACACCCTCCAGGCCGAGCTTCAATCGGCCATCCAAATGGAGAATGTTCTTGGAGAGGCTCGAGATGCTCTAGCGGCGAAGTTATCCCGGGTCGAGGCTGATTTGGACGAAGCTTGGAAGAGCGTGGAAGCCGTCGAGGCTCAGTCTACTATTGTTGCTGAGTACGAGAAATGGAAATCTCGGAGGATCACTCTTGAGCAAGCCGAGGCTAAAAGGATCGAGGGAGAGGATAAGGATGCTCTCGGTTTTGACTCCGATGACTCTGAGCGGACAATGTCCGAACGTTCTGGCTCCAGCCATTCCGGGTAGAGTAGGGCTTGTACTTAGCTTTTATCTTTATTTTATTTTTTGCCTTTGTAGGACTTTGGTTTTTTGATGTAAAAACACCCCTTGTATAAATGAAAAACGAATCTCTCTTGTTTCTTCGTTTGAATGTTCAATATTATTTTTGTCCGAATTGTTGGTCCGTTTTAAGGACAAGCCGACTCGTAGTCATTTAGTTCACTGTGCCCGTAGGACTTACCTAATGCTTTGTGAACTTAGACGCCTCCGAATCACGATAGGCATTTCCTTAGGGCCGGTATTTTTTGGCAACATTTTAGGGCCGGTGTTCATTCGGGCACCCGAATCTCAGCCTTGGCTGAATTTTGACGTAACAGCCCCCGTTTGGGGAGGTTAGAAAATTTTAGCTTGGATCGTTGTGATCTCGCTGCCTTAGTTCGAATTTTTTAACGATTTTGGCTCGGTTCGCTATGACCTTGTCGCCTTTGTAGAATTTCGACCATAATGCCCGGTATAGGGTGTGTGAATGAAGTAGTGCCGAAATATGGCGGTTATCACCGAGGTAAAGTCTTTTAACAGTAAGATAACCGAGATATTGCTTATCCAAACTTTCGATAATTTTTAATTGCAAAGTATTTGTGTACATGAGGATTTTGTTTCCTTCTGCTTTTGCCGTAGCAAGTACTAAATAGACACGATTCATTTTGATCGTTTGGTCCTTATACTGAAACCTATAGCAGAAGGTCCGACCTTCCTTTTGCCGTAGCAAACACTCGGTGGACACGATTCATTTTGATCGTTTGGTCCTTACATAGGAACCTAACATTTTTGGCCCGGTTTGGTTTGCTGGGGGCGGCCTCCGGAGTGGGTGTGTTAGTCCCCTAGCTCTTAGCCGGGCTGCAAGATCGGGTGAGTGCTATTAAGTCCCCATTCGTTGGGTATGACCCCGACAGTCCGGATGTTTGTCCTTTATCTTCGTCAAGTAACACGTTGTACTTGTTGCCTCATTAAAAACCTTGTCGGAAAACCCATTTTGGGACAAAACCGTACTAAGGAAAAGTGTGCAACACGTGTTTTCAGATTTAGATTCTTTTCTTTGCTCGGTACTCGGTTTCCTGCAAAAACGAAAGGTCAAAAATAGAGAAACATGGGGTGTCTTTACCTCAGCAGTAGTATCTTTTCAGATGAGCCACATTCCAGTTATTGCGCAGCCGTTTCCCATCCATGGACTCCAGCTAGTATGATCCTTTACCCGTTACTTCGGCTATCTTGTAGGGTCCTTCCCAGTTCGGGCCCAGTTTTCCTTCGTTGGGATTCTTGGTGTTCAAGGTAACTTTTCGGAGCACCAAGTCCCCAACTTGGAAATGACAAAAATTGGCTCTCCGATTGTAGTACCTTTCCACCCTTTGTTTCTGGGCGGCAATACGGACCAATGCGTTTTCGCGAAGCTCGTCCGTGAGGTTGATTCTTACAGCCATGGCCTCCTCGTTTGACTCCTCGGTCGTATATCAGAACCGGAGGGTCGGTTCACCAACTTCTACTGGGATAAGAGCTTCAGCCCCGTAGACCAACGAGAAAAGAGTCTCCCCAATGCTTGATTTCGATGTGGTTCTGTAAGCCCACAATACCTCCGGTAATATTTCTCTCCAATGATGCTTTGATGCTTCAAGTCTTTTCCTCAGGTTTTGGATTATTGTCTTATTCGTGGATTCCGCTTGTCCGTTTGCACACGGGTAATACGGAGTTGATACAATTTTCTTGATCTTCAACCCTTCGAGGAATTTGTTAACTTTGCCGCCTACGAACTGGGGCCCGTTATCACAAGTTATCTCAGCGGGGATGCCAAAGCGACAGATGATGTGATCCCATATGAAGTCGATGACCTCCTTTTCTCTGATTTTTTCCAAGGCCTGCACTTCAACCCATTTGGAGAAATAATCAATCATGAACAAAATAAAACGGGCCTTACCTGGTGCCCATGGTAACGGACCGACGATGTCCATCCCCCATTTCATGAAAGGCCAGGGTGACACCACCAAATGCAACAACTCGCCGGGCTGATGAATCATCGGAGCATGCCTCTGACACCCGTCGCATTTACGGACAAAATTCTTCAAGTCTTCCTCCATCCGGTTCGAATAATAACCGGCCCTGATAATCTTTCGGACCAAAGCATCAGCACCGGAGTGATTGCCGCAGGTTCCTTCGTGCACCTCTATCATTACATACTCCGTCTCTCCGGGACCCAAACACTTGGCCAGGGGTCCGAAGAAGGACCGCCAATACAATTGGCCGTCTACCAGGCAGAAACGCGCCGCTTTGGTCCTTAGTGATCGTGATTCTTTTGGGTCATTCGGGAGCTTCCCATCACGGAAGTAGTCAGTGTATTTGTTGCGCCAATCCCAAGTGAAGCCCATTGTGTTTATTTCGGCGTGTCCGCTTTCTATTACCGTGTTTAACAAGTGCACCGTTGCCCGGGGGTTGATTTTCTCCCCTTCGACCGAGGATCCCAAATTTGCTAATGCATCGGCCTCGCCGTTCTTCTCCCTCGGTATGTGCTGCATGGTCCATTCTTTAAATCGATGTAGTATCACTTGGGTTTTTTTCCAGGTATCTCTGCATCCGTTCGTGCTTGACCTCGAAGACGCCGTTTACCTGGTTTACGACCAACAGCGAATCACACTTTACCTCGATTATTTCGGCCCCCATACTTCGAGCCAATTCCAAACCTGCAATCATAGTCTTATACTCGGCTTCATTGTTAGTCAATTTAACAGTTCTAATGGACTGTCGAATGGCATCCCCGCCGGTCGGGGTTCTAAGGACGATCCCTAGTCCGGAACCTTTGAGGTTCGAGGCCCCGTTCGTATGTAGGGACCAAATGCTTGGTGCCTTTCCCGAGGTCAGCAGAAGCTTTTTCTCGACCTCGGGGACAATAGCCAGGGTAAAATCGGCCATGAAGTCAGCCAAGATCTGGGATTTGATGGTCGTTCGAGGTTTGTACTCGATATCATACCCGTTAATTTCTACAGCCCATTTAGTTAGTCTACCCGATAATTTAGGTTTATGCATGATGTTTTTCAGAGGGTAAGTAGTTACTACATATATTGGGTGGCATTGAAATTAGGGCTTGATCTTTCTAGAAGTGCTTACCAATGCCGATGCCAATTTTTCCAAATGGGGATAACGGGTCTCCGCATCCCCCAAAGTTCTACTCACGTAATAGATAGGGAATTGTGTACCTGATTCTTCTCGGACCAAAACGCCACTTACCGCTACTTCGGAGATAGCAAGGTAGAGAAAGAGCGGCTCGTCCGCCTTCGGTGTGTGCAGCAGCGGGGGGCTAGAAAAGTACCTCTTCAATTCTTGCAAAGCTTCTTGGCACTCCGGTGTCCAAGCGAAATCGTTCTTCTTCCTTAGTAAGGAGAAGAAACGGTGACTCTTGTCCGAAGACCTCGATATGAAGCGACTCAATGCCGCTATCCTTCTGGTGAGCCTCTGTACCCCTTTGACGCTATTTACTACTTCGATATCCTCGATGGCCTTGATTTTGTCCGGGTTGATTTCAATACCCCGGTTTGACACCATGAAACCCAAATATTTACCGGACCGGACACCGAAGGCGCATTTTTCCGGGTTAAGCTTCATGTTATACTTGCGGATCACATCGAAGGTTTCCTGCAAATGCTTCAAATGTTCCTCTGTTTCCAGGGACTTAACAACCATATCGTCAATATAAACTTCTATTGTTTTTCCTATTTGTTCTTCGAACATCCCATTAACTAGGCGTTGGTAAGTTGCACCGGCATTTTTTAGGCCAAAAGGCATTACATTATAACAGTAAGTCCTATACCGGGTGATGAAGGACGTTTTCTCTTGATCCCCCGGGTGCATTCAAATTTGGTTATACCCGGAGTAAGCATCGAGAAAACTTAACATCTCATGCTCGGCCGTCGCATCGATCATTCTATCGATGTAAGGCAACGGAAATGAATCCTTCGGGCATGCTTTGCTTAAATCCTTGTAATCAAAACACATTCAAAATTTATTACCTTTCTTGGGCACCACTACTTCGTTAGCAAGCCAATCCGGGTACTTTACCTCCCGGATAGAACCTATTTTTAAAAGCTTCGTTACCTAGTCTTTTACGAAAGCGTGTTTTGCTTCCGCCATGGGCCTTCTTTTTTTCTTCACCGGGGAAAAATTCCCGTCCAAGCTGAGCTTATGAGTTGCTACTTCCGGTGATATACTTGTCATATCTATATGGGACCATGCGAAGCAATCTGTGTTAGCTCGAAGAAATTCAATTAACTTGTTCCTGAGCTCCGGGGTAAGCCTCGTGCCCAGGTATACTTTTCTGTCCAGTAGGTACTCGAACAGGATGATCTGCTCCAGCTCCTCTACAGTTGACTTGGTTGCATCCGAGTCATCCGGCATGACGAACGATCTGGGTACCTCAAAATCATCCTCTTCATGTCCTGGATCCGACCCGGTGTGCTTTGATTGCTATTTGGTGTCCTCTCCTTCTGTTACACCTTCTTCCTTCTGAACCGATTCTTTGGGTCGAGGCGCTGCTTCCTCTACTGCGAACATCTCCCTTGCAGCGAGCTGTTCACCTCGGATGGTTTTTATCCCTTCCGGGGTGGGGAACTTCAGCAGCTGATGCAGTGTTGAGGGTACAGCCCTCATGCTATGTATCCAGGGTCTGCCCAGTAGTGCGTTATACTTCATGTCCCCTTCGATCACATAGAACACCGTTTGCCTAATGGTGCCATCGACGTTCACAGGTAATGAGATCTCCCCCTTTGTGGTTTCACTCGCCATGTTGAACCCGCTGAGTATCCGGGCTACCGGTACGATCTGATCAAGCAGCCCTAGCTGTTCGACCACTCTCCACCGGATGATGTTGGCCGATCTACCTGGGTCAATCAAAATACGTTTAACCTTAGTTTTAAAGATAAGTATAGAAATTACCAATGCATCATTGTGCGGTTGAATGATGCCCTCTGCGTCTTCGTTGTTGAAGGAGATAGAACCCTCGGGTAAATGATCTCGGGTGCGCTTTTCACGAACAACAGAAACCTTGGCCCGTTTCATCACCGGCCCCCGAGGGGCATCGATACCCCCAACTATCATGTTGATTGTATGCTAGGGTTCTACCGGCTCGGCCTTTCGATGAACCTCCCTTTCCTTATAGTGACTTTTGGCTCATTCACTCAGCAGATCTCGGAGATGACTGTTCTTCAGTAACCGAGCTACCTCTTCTCTCAACTGGCGACAATCCTCGGTTCTGTGACCATGGGTTCCATGGTATTCACACACCATGCTCGGGTCCCGTTGGCCCGGATCCGACCTTAGAGGTCTCGGCCATCTTACATCCGGGACGCGACCGATGGCCGAGACGAGGCTCGAAGTACTAACGTCGAAGTTGTACTCCGATATTTTTGGCAAATCCTTGTTACCGGCAGAGCTTCCGGCATCGCTCTTGAATGAGAGACCCCGGCTGTTTAATGGGCGCTCGACCCGTTTACTACCCCGACCTGAGAAACGGCTTGGGCTCACCCTTGACTTTTCCGACCTAAAAATTTGCCTCTCCGAATGGGAGTATGGCCGATAACTTTCCTCCGATGATTCGGCCTTTGTTTCGTAACCCTTCCTTGGTCTCTCAAAACTTTTATTCGCATTTATTGGCCTCGGGGGGAGCTCGAATTGATCATCCTCTACCCGAATCTTCAACTCGTACCGGTTATGGACATCAGCCCATGTCACAGCCTCGTATTCCAGCAAGCTTTCTTTCAATTTGAACGAAGCTGTTGAACTTTGAACATTGAGCCCCTTTGTGAAAGCTTGCGCAACCCATTCTTCTGGAACCGGGGGGAGTTCCATTCGTTCCCTTTGGAACCGGTTGACGAACTCACGCAGTAACTCATCGTCTCTTTGGGTTATACGGAAAATATCGGCCTTACGGGCCTGCACCTTTTTGGCACCGGCGTGGACCTTGATGAAGGCATCGGCGAGCATTTCGAAGGAGGTGGTCGAATGCTCGGGTAGATGGTCGTACCATGTCAATGCTCCTTTTGACAGAGTTTCCCCAAACTTCTTTAGCAGTACCGATTCAATTTCGTCCTCCTCCATATCATTGCCCTTTATGGCACATGTGTATGAGGTCACCTGCTCGTGCGGGTCCGTTGTGCCGTCATATTTTTGGATATCCGGCATTTTAAACCTCTTCGGGATTAATTTCGGGGCCGCACTCGGAGGAAAAGGCCTTTGGATGTACCTCTTCGAATCCGGCCCTTTCAGTAAAGGCGGAGCCCCCGGGAGAGTTATATGTTTCGACCCTCTTCTCGGTTGAGTCTACCCGTTTCGCCAAAGTTTCGAGCATTTTTAGGACCTCAGTGGAGGACCCAGCTCCGGATCCATTGCTCTCAATAACGCGTGCCTCCTCCCTTCTGGGTTCAGCAACACCGCTCGTTTTTTCCGGGGTCGTTGTATCCCCTCCGTTTTGCAACCGGGCTATTGCGATTCCCTGTTCGGCAATCGCCGCTCTCTGCTCTTGCAACATTTCAAAAATTAAACGTAAGTCAATGTTATCATTGGGTGTACCCGGTTCCTTCCGGTCCTGTGCCCGGGACAAGGTAACAGAATTGTGGGTATTTAGCGGATCAGTGGCCGGTAAGGTGGCATTCTCCTGGTCCACAGTGTTTTGACGGTTGAGGCCCTCCCTCGAATTAACGGGGTTAGGATCAGCGGGGTTTGGTGGTCCCCGTGGACCGTTTCCTTCGTTTTCAGCCACGATTTCGTTGTTGTTAACGTGACCAGATTGCCCGCTATCGGCCATTTAGTCCGTTTTCTCAGATACGAACAGAAGGTGTTTTTGATTTAGATGGGTAAGGTAGAGATCAAGATAAAAGACCACTATTATCCTAGCCCCACGGTGGGCGTCAAACTGTTTACCCCGAATTTGGATAATCAATTAAATTTATGAGTGAGTATAAGATATGTGGTTAAGTCTCGATCTACTTGATAAAAGAAAGATATAAATATAGATATGATATGAAGAGAGCAATGATAATCGGTGGTTTGCTATATACTCGTATGCTTACTAATGTATGAGTGTTACTTGATTGAAGAAATGTAAGAAATAAACACAACAAGTGTGACCGAAATCAGGTATTTGAGAGAGAGATTTTGTATATATATTGCTAGTACAAAGTGTTCTTGATATGAGGAAGCCAACCCTCTCAAAGGAGGTCAATGCCCCTTATTTATAGTGCTGCCCCATGGGCTTCATACAACATAAGAAATAATAAAATAAAGAAAAAATTCTGAGTTGGATTAGGTAGACCGTACGGTCTGACACCTGTACGATTGGCAGTTGAACACAGCAGGACGTCATTGACGCGTGCCAACCGCGCAACGGATCTTCCGGACCACCGGCCACGGTCAAACGGACATACGGCCTCGAACAACCGGTCATAGAAGAACCGGACCAAATGACACCCTTCCTTTACTCCGGTCCAAGCTTTTCCCCGGTTCAGAATGGGAACCTTCATGCACGTTCCCGTCCCTTTCTTCTTCGGTCTCAACGGTTTAACGTATACCCGGTTTTTACCGTATGCAATATGAACTTATATAAATGGCCTTTTAAATCAATAATATGCATAACCATCATCATTGGAAGAAATAGTAGAAGAAAGCTACAGATTTATCAGGTAAGTTTATTTTCCTGCAGTATTTCCTATGAGTATTCATTGTATCAGAATCTTCTTTTTTAAAGATATAGCAAACGACACACTCTCATTTTTTTTGTTAATTTTTCTTTTATGTTGTTGTGAGTTATTTATTTATATTGTTTCAATTCTTAATTTTTTTTCCATATTTCGTTAACATACTACAAGAAAGTATAGAAATTGCAACAAAAAATTTAATATTTGGAAACAATTTAGTTTTATTGTTGCCAAAGAATTTAATTTTGTTGCCATAATATTGATTATTGTTGCAAAAAGTACTTTTGGCAACAAAAAAAAAAAAATTGTTGCACGTTGTTGCAATAATAGCCGTTGGGAAAAGTCTATGCAATAAAAAAAAATTGTTGTCAAAAGTACTTTTTGCAACAATAATCAATCTGTGACAATAAAAATAATTTTGTTGCCAAATATATTTTTTCTTGTGGTGACATTTCATAATATTGCGATGTCGTTGTGATTGGAGTAATTGTTTTGAGTTTGCATTTTCAATGTTTCCTTAGTACTCTGTCGAGATCATTTTTTTTTTTTTTTTAATAACTCACATTTGTGGTTTCTTTTGCTCAAATTGCTAAAGCCTAAAAGGGATTTCGTATATGGAAAAACATGGGTGTATATGAGTTATAATATTGTATATTAGTGTATATGAGTTATAATATTGTATATGAGTGTATATGGGTTAAAGCTTTACAATGTAAATTTTAGATTTTTTTTTGTAACGTAAGTGACCAAATTATATATTTATAAAATTTCCCCTTCATTCATTGGGCTTTATGCCAGTTAGAAGCTGATATAATATCAAGAGGAGAAAATCCAAATATTAATAGCGGGCATGGACTTAATTACTGACACCTTGATACCCTTTCATATGTCATCCTATTCTATTTATAAACCTTTTTACAACTAAATCCTAATCTCATTCATTCCAAACCACCCTAGAATTCCTTTTCTCCAAAGGAAATATCCATTGCTCTAGGATTTGGCATTTGTTTCCACTATAATTCACTAACTCTCTGTAATGATTATATTCTCATAGAAATCAGAATGATTTCGTTATTTGTGTGATTTCATTAGAGTAGAAGATCGGCTTCGAAATCAGCTTTTAGGGGTTTCTCTCAATGACCGAGTTGCTTGGATTGGTCATAAGTTGCTTTAAGTAATCTAGAATCCTAAATCCTAAATCATGACCCTATGCTTAAATATGATTATCCTGTTTAGATTTAATTCATATCTTGTAGAAATTGCTCTATGTATTCTAGGACCCTAATTCGTGTGTCTGTGCTTTAATCTGATTTCCATGTTTAGATTTAATTCCTATTTTGTGGAAGTTGCTCTAAGTAATCTAGATCCCTAAACCCTAAATGTAAAAATCTGATTTTCCTGGTTAGATTTAATTCTTATCTTGTGGAAGTTGCTTTAAGTAATCTAGAACCCTAAACCCTCAATTATTACTGTATGCTTAACTCTTATTTTCCTGCTTAGATTCTCATTACTCTGTGCTTAATTTTATTTTTTTGTAGATTTAATTTCTGTTTTGTGGAAGTTTATCTAAGTAATCTAGGGCCCTAAATCTGGTTTTCCTAGTTAGATTTAATTGGATCAGTTGCACGATTGCCCTTCAAAGGCACTGACTGGTCTTTAATTTTTGTCCCTCAAATTGCTGGTCTTTAATTTTTGTCCTTCAACTAATACCTTAAGGTTCTAGGTTCAAACCCTGGCTCAATTAAAAAAAAAAATCGCAAGACATAGTTTCATTGCAAAATTAGGCCTATTCAGACAAAAGTTAGGCCTTAAGGCAGAGTTTTGTAAAATTTCAGCTGAATAAAAAAAAATTGCCTTAATGCAAATCTTGACCTTAAGGTAGAGTTTGCCTCAAACTTTGCTTGATCAAGTAGAGTTTGAGGTAAAATTCTGCCTTGCAAATCCAAACTTTACCTTGTGATTTTTTTAAAATTTTTTGACAAAGCGAGGGTTCGAATCCGAAACCAAGAGATTTTTAGTAAAGGGAAAAAATTAAAGATCACCAATTTGAGGGGCAAAAATTAAAGACCATTGCCTTTGAAGGGCATTCTGCACAAAAAAAAAAAAAAAATGGATTTAATTCTCATATTGTGGAAGTTGATCCAAGTACTGTAGAGCCCTAAACCCTAAATGTGAACCGGGCCCCATACCCGACTCAAACGCATATATCGTACTCGTTAGGCTTTGTTTCCTATCTTTCAGCATAACAAAACCATTCAATTTTTTAATATGTTCCCATGCCAATATACCTTCAAAAAGAGGTTAATGAAACAAAATAACTGCACATTTAAACTTATGATACTTTTTTGAATAAATTTGGAAGCATGGGTCTCTAAATCACTCTTTTATGTATAACTAGTGAATTTGACCCGCGCTTCGCGCGGCTATTCCGTGGAAAAATACCAATGGATTTATGTTATAATTTTTTTAGTTAGATTATATTTGAGAGATAAAAAAGAAGAACCATGAGAATTATTAATATCAGCTATAAAAATCACATCTATTAATATCATACTAATAATAATTCAGGCAAGTAGATTACTCGGAGTAAAAATTACAAAATTTGTTAGCTATATCCTGATAGTATGTGAAAAAAATTCCTAAAAACTCAATTTCTCATCATACATTAGTCGTGTAGCACCATTCATACTTCTATAATTCTAACAATTGTGCTTAGAAGAGATCTGGTGAGACTCTCCCTAATTCCTAATCGACATCCCTGAATAGAATAAAATTGAGGAAAAGAATGTAAGGAAAAAAAATAGATGACTAAATACTTACATGAGTTGAGAAAATTAAAACCTTGAACACACTTAATTTTCTTTCTCATTTAATTCAATTATACTGAGGACATGACCCTAGATAGGAGGTTTTGGAGGATTCAAATTAGGGTAGAAGACTAGTAGGTAGTCGTTGTTTCGATCTATAGTCTATTGCCCTTTGTTTCTTGCTACTATATGTGGTTTCTTGTACTTCGATTATCTTATTTATCTGTGGTAGCTACTGTTCCCTTTTTTTCAGACTGCTTTATTTTGACTTATTCACTTTCTTTAGTTTCATTTGCATTCTGCTTTGAACTGCTTGTGCTTATCTAACCTTTCTCGTTGTGATTTCTCTTGAGCCGAGGGTCTTTCGGAAACAGCCTCCCTGTCTTCCGAGATAGGGGTATGGTCTGCGTACACTTTACCCTCCCCAGACCTCACATTGTGGGATTTCACTGGGTATGTTGTTGTTGTTGTTGTTGTTGTATTTAATTCAATTATAAGTGGATATTTTTTTATAGATAAAAGAAGAGTTAGATTTTAATTTCATTTTTTACTGATATTTTACGTTAGTTTCTTCTTGTTTTAGAAGATATATTACAAAAAAATTATTTTAATCTACTAATATTAGAATCCCATTAGACACTTTTAGAAACTTTGAAATCTCATTAAATAAGTTTAAATTAAAAACTACTGACACGAAAAAAGTATTGTTAGGCAAGTATATACAATGTAATTTCCATAAAATTGTGCATGTACTACGATTATGTATAGGGTATAAAAGGTCAAAATATGCATGATAATGTGATGTATTTCAGATTCTTCGTATACCACTCACTCCAACTTTTAATAACAAAAGAGTATTAACTTTTTTTCCCCAAGGCACAACAAAATTGATCAGAACTTAAAGCAAGGAATCATTCAAAAGTAATATAAAGTTAATTGACCTTCATTCCTTCAAAAGTTTTTTTTCCCCTTATACATGGTTTATGCACAAAAGAAAATTAATAAAATAAATGATAAAATATAATTTGACCTTTATTCCTTTTCACGTGAAATTAATTATGTAGGCAAAGTCTCTTTTTTTTTTAATTTTTTTTAATTTTCTATTTTTATCAAGCATCTTCATCTAAAAACGTAATTGATATATCAATTACCACTCCTTATGATAGACTTTAATCTAAAAATTTAAAATTGATGTAAATAATAACAATTGGCACTACAATTTTCAGTATACATTAAGAAAATCCAAAATTCATGAACCATAGAGAAAGAAGCACGGAAGGATAGAAGAAGAAAAAGTACCTGGACCAGCAGTGAAGTGGTTGAAGGCTGGGATTTTGAAGTAGAAATAGGTCTGAAACTGAGGAAGAAAGAGGGACTTTAGGAGAAGAAATAATTAGTAGTAATTAGGAGAGAAATAATTAGTAATAGGTTGAGGGATGTTAATTACATTAATGAGGAGAGAAATAATTAGTAGTAGTTAAGGCCTTAATGGCTGTTAAATACATATGTTACTGAAGAGGAAAAGGTGGGAGAAAGGCCAAGAGCAAAAAACTCAATTAAGAATATCAATTGATTACGGGATAATAATATCACTTTAAAGTTTTTCAGCATAATTAGAGAGTTAAAAAGATGTTTTTTTTTTTTTTTAAAATAGCACATTTAACATAATTAACAAAGGCCATAAATTGGATATAATAGAAAAAGTGTCAAAAAAAGGAAAAAAAAGATAATTGTATTTCTTGATCATAGAGAGGTGCCACATAGGATTGCTTATGCCTAGCTTTATATTATATATAGATTATTTTGGAGCTTAATGATAAATCTCATTAATTTGCAGCAACTAAAAGACATCTTTTGTAGCAAGTATCAGAAGTAACAATATATGAAACATACACAAGGAAGATACAAAGTTTTTAGTAAACCCATTTAAAAAGCCTAAATAAATGACGTCCTAAGCATAAAAGTAATTATCCATTCACTACTAGCCGCACGATCGAGTTTCTTAATTTTTTTAAAATTTTTTTGAAAAAAATGGAACGATGTTGGTCGATTTTTGTAAAAATAATTTTACGGTATCCTTTTTTTTTCTTTCTATGTATCCCTCACTTCTTCAACGTTTACTATTTACTTTCTATTTACATATTTGAGCTTCATGAAGAACAAAGCATGTTAAATGTTTAGCACATTCTTGATTTGGACTAAAACTCTTTTTCACTTTAGTTCTCTCCATGCTGTTGTTCGAGGCTAAAGATTTGCTCAAACATCTCCATATTCGACCCTATGTTAAAAAATATCAGATCCAGTCAGTAGTGAAGGAAAGCAGAGGCTACCGCCCCACGGTAACAGGCCTTTGAACCCTCCACTGAGAGCGAAAGGTCCAATTGTAGACTTTCTTCTTCCTTATCCTGTTGGACAAAGTTTCAAGTCCTAGACACTTGTTGGGTGCAAGCGGCGTAAAATCAAATTGTAAAAATTAAGACATGATTTTGATTTCGGAAATCATATCTTTGACAGAGAATGGATCTCCTGGTGAAATTAAAAATAACTGTATACGAGCTTGATTTTTGTCCAACTTCTCAAAAGATTCTTCCTTGAATTTCTGAAATTTCCTTTCAACGCTTCACAAACGTAAAAATGTAAAGAGGAGGTCTAATAAGAAGCTTTGATTTTGTAATTGTGGAGAAGATTGTGATTTATGGCTAAAAATGGGGGAGAAGGTAAAAATAGGAAAGAGAAGTAGAGAAAAATCTAAATTCAAAATTACTATGAAAAGAATTTGAAGAGAGGGAAAGGAGTGTCAGCATCGTGAAGTGGAGTTGACGGACAAGGTTTATGGAAAGGGGATTTTACGGTATTTGTTAACAACCAAGCTCAGTTAGTTTCTCATTTTTCGATTTGTGGCCCAAAAGAATGACCTAGCTTGATCGATTTTATTAAAAAAAAATGTTAGGATCAAACCGACATGTTGCAGGTGTTCACGAGAAAGTTCACAAGTTTGATAGGTGAGAAAGTTTTAAGTCACTTGTTGGGTGCAAGCGTGTAAAATTAGAATTGTAGAAATTAAGATATGATTTTGATTTCGAAAAAATCATATCTTTGACAGAGAATGGATCTCCTGGCTAAATTAATATTAATTATGTATGAGCTTGATTTTTGCCTCCTGGCTAAATTAATAATAATTGTATATGAGCTTGATTTTTGTCAAAATAAGGTGAAATGTGTAATATGATGAGTACTATTAGTTATCTACCTCCACATCCTGAATATCGATTTTAATTTAAAGTTTATAGTAAAAATTATCGATTATCGGGGGTTTAGAGCAAGCCAATGAATATAAAATAGAGGTATGGCATATATACTTTTTACTCTTAATCATGGTTAAGTGATATACATTTTTACTTTAATTTGTTAGTTTTTAAAATTAATTACAATGCCTAACTAATTATAGATACCCGATACGAATAAATATTTACCAACTCTTGTCCCTTGTCATGCAATTATTATATAGAAAGAGACTTCAAGTAAGGCAAGAACCAATCTTAATTATCTTGCAAGTAGTCTTCATTTTTTTTTGTCAAAAATGAAAAGAAAAATAAAATAACCGTATATAAAGAACTAGACTGCATGTGTACACAACACACTCACTTCAAACCAATAACTTTAAAAGGATATAAGGTCAAGTTTCCTACCAAAATAGTGTTATACCCTATTTTAACCAGTGTCAAAATAGTTTACAACATTCCGGTAATTCCGGAGTTGATTAAAGTTAGGGAGTCGCCACCTAATTTATTTATGGTGAATTAGGACACCTAAAATTCATTAAAGTTATTTTTAAAGTTAACTCCATTTTAAGGTCTACTAACTTAAGATTCTAGGCAAGGGTTCAACTAATCTAGAGGGAAGGTATTAGGCATCCTCTAAGATCCATTAACAATGGTTAACCGACCGGACTTATGTTAACTAATTAAGGCTAAAAATGTAGATGTAACATTTTACAACATTTAAGAAAGTATCTTTATGAGTATTGCTTAAAGTTATAGATAGATATATAAGAATGCTGTTTAAAATAGGACTTGTAGGATTAATTTAAAAGACTGGGTGTGAGTGTAAAGATGCTTAAAATCCAGGTATCGGGAGGGAATTGATTTAATCAATTTAGAGAAACATTTGCATCAATTTCATTTAAAATCGTCTTGTAAATCAATTTCCTCATTTTGAAAAATGATGTTATCGACATCCTTTAATACTTATTGAAAATATTGACATTGGAAGAAATTAAAACGACGCTACTTATATCTAAATAGAAAACTGATTTAAAAAAGAAGAAGATGGTTTTGACTCAAAAATGTACTATAGCATCAAAATGACTTGAAGTGATCTATATTTTTTAAGCATCAACCCATGAATTAAAATACCAAACCAGTAAGGATTCTTATAGGAACAAGCAGAACCTCAAACTTATGCTACCTATAGTCACTTGGTTGTGTTAAGGGGCTAATACTCCATTTGTCACGACTAGACTTTGCCCAAGAAAAAAAAATCCCACATATAAGCAGTTAGATGTTCAACCACAAACAAGTATCAGATAATGAATAGTAAACGAAGTCCACTGTAATTTTTATCTAATGACAACTGAACACAATTTTCTAGGAATGCCATGGATTCTGATCTCGTGTGGTTGGCAGTGTCGTCGAGTCTCAGAATGAAACTCACCGGCTCCGGTGTTCATGCAAACAAAGAAAAGTAATATGAGAGGCAGCACAATGTAACAGTAAACAGTATAGCAACCACAAACCAGCCTAATATACAACAAGTATATCAAGACATATAAAAGACACACTTACCGTGTATACAAAAAGCAGACAAAGCATACATGCGCTTATACATTTAATGTACTTAATGTATACACAACCTTCATTTAAAGCTATCAAAAGGGACACCCAAAGGGAATTTAAGCAAATATTACTTCATTCCTCACAAACAAAACTCTACTAACCATACTCATATCATGCTATTAAATTCAGTTATATTATCAGTGTACACAGTCCAAAAGGAGATTTAGTAAAATGAGTCATTCTCAACCACATACAAATGACATATACGAAGGATAGTTAGTTTGTCCAGATAGGAGTTTCGTATCAAAAGGGCAGAACTAAAGAGAGCATGCACACAGAATTAAGCAAGGTAAAACCATACATTTCTCTCTCAACTCCACAGTTTTGTGTATGACACCAAACAACATACAATTATTGCATAAACTCATGCACAACAAGCAAGTAGCAGGACAGTCATTTTCAATCTGAGTTGAATACAAGCAGTCTAATAGGGGAAAATCATGTTCACTATTAGATGTAAGCCCAAACAGTATACATGTTTCCTAGAGATTTTGGGGTTGGCAAAGCCAACACCCCATATACTTAAATCAACCCTACAAGCTCAAACATCTATACCTCCTAAACCAAACACAGACCTTTCAAAGAAAGCAATTTCAACTTATCCATTTACTTAGCTACTTATGAATTCAAGATAAAATATGCAAATAATACTAGTCTTATGCCATTGCAACATCCAATCCTAAGTTAAAACATCCTAAACATCAAGCTTACTGAACAGTTTCTATGTCATTATGGACTGAAAGCAAACAACTGTTCAGTGTAAGCCAGCAAAATTGCAAAGCTCTGGTTCAATACTGATCATGTTCAACTCAAGACAGTCAATTATGACAATATGAACTAGTATGAACCCCAAACCAACCCTTTAACATGGATCAGATTCCACTTTAATAAACAGTCATGGCAATGTAAGCTAGAGGAAACTACAACTAACCAGACCAGCAACTATCATCTGGCATTAATCGAATTCGACTTAAACCATGCAGTAATGACGTGGCAAACTAACCTAAGTCTCAAACTATCCATTCAACATTAATCCTATCAATTTAAACAAACAGCCATGACCTTGTAGACCAAATAAAATCAACAACCGATATCGACATGTCGTATAATCATTTCATCATATCTAAACCCAAGTAAATTACATTCATAACCGAGTATGTTATTTAGAACAAATAGAGCGAAAGGGGGACAGTGCCGACCTGTTTTGGGTACAGTGAACTGGGTGTCGACGTCTCGGATTTACACTCGAATACGAACGAACCCGAATCCGCTTAAATTAACCAAAGCTTCAAACCGAAAAGTGAAAATAGAGTAATATGTTGGCTGTTCTTTTTTTTTTTTTTTTTTAGAGTGAGGCTATGGTTGTTCTTTGTTTTTTTAGAGTGAGGCTAGGGCTGTCAACCCTCGAAACAGAACGGAATTTGAACAAATCCAAGATTTAGAGTAGTAGTGAAAAGATAGAAATGTTGAGTGTTGTAAAGTATCCGGTGGTTCCAAAAAACGTCCCACTTTGCTGAAGATATAGGATAGGATTTATAGGAGACCAAGGCTAGGGTTTTGTATTCAAATTTCAAAATCAAAAATGTCAAAAAGGTGTCACGGGTTTGAAGAAACTGATGACGTGGTACGATAATTTGAATTGAAATGGGTTAAATTTTGGTTTCAAATCCGAATCTCGTCTAGGGTAAAATAAAAAAAATGAAAAATGGAGAAGAAGCCAAAAAGGGTCAGCGTATTCCCGTTGATTCTCTATGAAGAAAACAAAAGCAATAATACCTTTACCCGAAATAGCCATGCATGGCCTGTAAGAACAAAAAGGGCTTCTGTGATTTTCGTTTTCGTTGAAGGAGAGAGAGGGAGGAGAGAGAGAGAGAGTAGAGAGCATTGCACGAAAATGGATAGGCAAAGATCTGCCATTGTTGAGGAGGAATGGACCTTTGTCGAAAAGGGAAAGAGGAGAGAGAGATGGTGGTGCGGCGTTAGGAGAAAAGAGATTAGGTTTTAGGTTTCAACTGATTAAAAATAAATGGGCCGGGTAGATTGAAATGGGTAGTGGGCTGGTCGGTTCGAGTAGGAGGGGTAATGGGCTGGTACTAAATTAAACGTGTGGGCTGGACTATTTAGGCCATTAATTGGCTGAAAATCCTCTTCCATATAAACTCATTGGGTTTCTAATTTAATGGCAAGTGCAACATATTATTATGTGATACATATTATTATGTGATGACAATCGACGATCAATACGTAGAAAATGGAGTACTAATATTATAACCCCACCATGTATATAAATACTAATAAAATATGGATTTATAATTAATTTAACAAGTCGAATCTTGATATGAAATAACCACAATCTATTAAAATGGTGATAAAATAATACTATTGTCGTTGATAATAAAATAGTCAAGATGACAATAAAAAGAATAATGGTATTAATAGTAGTAGCGTTAAAATAGTGATGAAAATAAGGTATTTAGCTCGTTAATAAATTTAGAAACCCAAAGGAATAAATAGGAATAAAGGAGGGACGAAATTGTGTGTCAACAAATTGCAATACCAGGAGAAATAGTAATCATCTCAAAGTCAAGATGCAAAGACTATAAAGGTGAATAATACGCACACCCCTCGAATAGACAACTTCAAAAGTAGTCACATCTCTTCTAATTAATACTATATCTTCAGTTCCTCTTGTTTTTCTTCTTCTTCTTCTTCTTCTTCTTCTTTTATCGAACTTTGACCGGAGTAAACATTGGGCACATACAAAGATCCACAAATTCAAACCACAAGGCAAAGTACCAAGGCAATACAGTAGTAGAATATGCCAATATATATAGAAGCAGTAAAATACAAATGATCAAGTGCTTCATCCACTCTAATATGAGAATTTGAATCCCCTTCCAACAGGAGCTGCACATGTTAGTAATTTTATATTTTAATGGACTCATATATTAATATAACTATACATAGATTTGCTATCAATATAACTGTACTTATGCTCAATCTTCAATTCTTCTGGAACTAAGATGGCCAGCTAGAAGGATTTCAAAATGCTTCCTTATATCAAAACAGTAGACCAGAAGATGCGTTAAAAGGAAATTGTAAAGATTATTAATGTCATAAGGAATATCCTATAAGTTTTTGATCAACAACTCATGTTGGATTCATAGTTCTCTATGAGGAGTATAACAACAAAATTAATATAATATATAGGAGGTTCAGTCATTTTATACAAAAATCGAAACCTTCATGCTATTTTTTTTGTCACGACCCGACTAGGGGCCATGACGGGTACCCGGGGCTAACCACCGAGCACCGCTCGTATCATGACCCATCGTACACATCAAGCGTTCATTCATTAATCTTATACTCAAATCATAGGAAAATAATTTTTCACTTGAAACATATTTACCTTATATACATAAGCCCTCCGGCTGTCACTCTGACGACCTATGGAGACACCCTAACACAACAACATCCCAGTGAACCAAACGTTGAGAATCACACAACATGGATGTGTTGGTATGGTTTCAGCACCATGTTAACAACATGGATCTTCAACATAACTAAACTGCAAAAATTAACTAAAAAATGTAGATTTATTAGAAACATAGAAGTAGACAACACCAAACACTCTTAAGACATATGATTACGTTCTAACACGTATAGAGCTATCATCAGCTTGAATAAAGAAAAGAAAATTGAAAATAAGGAAACATGGTGCATTAGATAAAGAAAATTCCACAACAAAATTTTATAATAAGTCCTAATGAAAGAATCTTCAAACATGAAAAACAGTAGAAAGATGTTGAAATAGGAGAAAGCTAAAGAGAGTAAGTAAATCCACCTGTAGAACTTTTCTAATTGATATCAAAAACAAATTTAAGTATTTATAAATTGCATGAAACTTGAAAATCATGACTACCACATTAAAAAGGGAGAAGACTTAGAATGTCTCAGATGGCTATATCAGGACAATTCCAACTGCATCCATATACTCGAGAAAACTTACTATTACAGGACATGCTATTATACTTCGATGCTGGTGCAACATATCTATACACATGGGATTTACCAACTATATTCAATTTTCAATTTTTATATGCTTACTTCAGTTATGCACCAGTTATGTACCAATATCTTCTAAACAGACAAAGTGGAGTGGAGATAATTTGAATGGAGAGCTATAGAATTTGACAAAGGACCGTATGTCCATAGAAGAGGATAAACTCCTAAAGCTATACCAGGTTACTGAATCTCAAATTGTCAAGGCAAGTTAATAAATGCAAACATACTCTGAGCTTTCTTCCTTTGGAAGGGAAAAGAGAGTTAGACTTTTAGGTACTGGTTTGTGTAAAAAAATGAAAATCTGGTAACATATTGGCTAAATCCTATGATCCTACTGTACCCTCCTCACTCGCCTCATTACATTAAAACTACTGATCCATTTGAATTTTCTTTTTAATCAATACTACCAACCCATTTGAATAAAGAGAGCAAATTATCTAATATATAGTAATTGTTTTAGATGGAAAATCTAATTTTATCGGATATCCCCGAATAGATGAAAAATCTAATATTTCAACTTCAATAATAACATCAAAGCATTATCAATAGATTCATAAATTGAGGGATAAGTCACCTGAAGGATGGGGATGGCTCCCTGATCATTTAGCTTCTCTTTTACCATCTTGGCTAATTGTTTCAAACTCCGGCAAAAGCTACTGAGGTTTCAAACTAACAGAGTACCACTTAAGCTATACCTCAAAAGAAACAACAAACTCAATGTATCTTACTACTGAAGAAGGACAAAGAAATACTCAAGAAGGTCACATATGAGATCTTACTGGTTTAATCGATTTAAGGGAGACAGGTCAATCAGCAATCAGAGCAACATAAAGGATAGACTATTCAGATGAAGAAGAAGTAAAGTGGAATAATCGAAGTAGGAACTTTCTGCACTTAGAACTGTTTTTAGGTTTTGATTTGAAGTCATTATTTGGCATAGAGTTACGAACATAAATTCTACCAACACCATAAACTCCCACGCTATTATATGCACAAGAAATATTGCAGGGAAGCAACCGAAAGTATCAATCTTGCAAGGTTTTGTTTGCAGCAAGCCTCTGCTGAAAACTGCACCAACAAGAATACTATATTGTAATATTTAGAACTAAAGATCTGTGTCTGAGCAAAAATGACCTTAAATTCCACAACAGAAAGGTAAAGAATAAAATTAGTAATCTGCTTCCTTCTTTACAGAAGGAACAAGGGAAAAATGCACCATGAAATCTCTCACACTAATTTAAAAAGCCACAGAGAAGTACAAACTCATAAAGAATCAAATGTTGTAAACACCTGGGAACTTACCTCTATCAGTCAGATTATTTCCTGTTTTTTCCTGCTTTCTTCGAGCAAATTTGAGCTTCAAAATCCTGCGAAATCCGAAGTGGCCAACCATTGCATTCCAGTCAAATTGAACATGAATGATCACTACTGCTATGTATTGAAATTCAAAGAGGTTTCAGTCTCGACGCGGAATGCAACTATAGCCAACAGAAACTCAATTAAAGAATAATTTTGAAATACTTTATTATTAATGCATATGTTTCTAGAGAGAGTATTAAGGTGAGTTTACCGTATTACCCTTTGTCGTCCATGAAGTCCCACACTTATTATATAGTAGAAAAAGAGACTTAATTATCTTGCAAGTAGTCTTCATTTTTTTTGTCAAAAATGAAAAAAAAAGAACCGTATATGAAGAACCAGACTGCATGTGTACACAACACACTCACTTCCAACAAACAACTTTAAAAGGATATAAGGTCAAGTTTCCTACCAAAATAGCAGTATCAGGAGAAATAGTAATCATCTCAAAGTCACTATAAAGGTGCATAATACGCGCACCCTTCGAATAGACAACTTTAGAAGTAGTCACATCTGTATACGGTAAAAACCTGATGCGAGGCAAATCGGTGGAGCGAGGGGACCGACTGATCTGCCTTCTTCGTCATTGGAACGACCAAGCCTGGTGACCCGAGCATTCGTGACCGTTGGTCCGAATTGATCGTGGCCGTTGGTCCGTTTGACCGGGGCCGTTGGTCCGAATTGATCGTGGCCGCTGGTCCGTTTGATCATAGCCGTTGGTCCGAATTGATCGTGGCCGCTGGTCCGTTTGATCATAGCCGTTGGTCCGAATTGATCGTGGCCGCTGGTCCGTTTGATTGTGGCCGTTAGTCCGGGAAATCGTGGTCGTTAGTCCGGGAAATCGTGGCCGTTAGTCTGTTTTGGTCATGGCCGTTGATTCGGGAGATCCGTTACGCGGTTGCCACGCGTCGATAGCGTCCTGCCATGGTCAACCACCAACCATGCGTGCGTCAGATCGTAAGGCAAACCTAATCCTACCAAATCTGCTCAGAGCTGTCCTTTTTATTATTATTCTAATCATTTGTATGGGAAGAGGCCCAAAAGGCACCACTATAAATAGAGCACATCCCCCTCCTTTGTGAGGGTTGGCTTCTTCATTTTTCCAAGAACACTTGTAATAGAAAAACATATATGCAATCTCTCTCTCAATATCTAATCCGGCCAAGGATACTCGTTTCCATTTATATTGTGTTTCTTCCATCAAGTATTCAACATTGTTCATAAACGTTTATATTCATAGTAAATTGTCATCATTAGCCGTTTTATTGAAGAACCCTCACATACATATTTTCTCTATCTAATACACATCAAGATCCAAGCACATATCCTATACCCATCCACAAATTTAATTGATTATCCGAATCCGGGGTAAACAGTTTGGCGCCCACCGTGGGGCTAGGATAATAGTGGTCTTTGATCTTGATCTCTATCTTACCCATCAAAATCAGAAACATCTGCTGTCCGTCTCTGAAAAAACGGACCAAATGGCTAACAATGGGCAATCTGGTCACGTCAACAACAACGAGATCGTGGCCGAAAATGAAGGCAGCGGGCCACGAGGATTGCCAAACCCCACTGACCCTTTAAATACTAACAATTCAATTACTTTGTCCGGGACACAAGTCCGGAAAGAACCGGATACCCCGAATGATAATATTGACTTGCGTTTAATTTTTGAAATGTTGCAGGAGCAGAGAGCGGCGATTGCCGAACAGGGAATCGCAATAGCCCAGCTGCAGAACGGAGGAGATAAAACGACCCCGGAAAAGGCGAAGAGTGTTGCTGAACCCAGAAGAGATGAGGCACGGATGGTTGAAAGCAATGGCTCCGGAGCTGGTCCATCCACCGAGGTTCTGAGAATGCTCGAAACGTTGGCGAAGCGGGTGGACTCGACCGAAAAAAGGGTGGAGACATACAACTCTCGGGTGAATTAAATCCCGGGGGCTCCGCCTATCTTGAAAGGGCCGGATTCGAAGAGGTACATCCAAAGGCCTTTTCCTCCGAGTGCAGCTCCGAAATTGATCCCGAAGAGGTTCAAAATGCCGGATATCCAAAAATATGACGGCACAACGGACCCTCACGAACACGTGACCTCATACGCCTGTGCTATAAAAGGCAATGATATGGAAGATGATGAAATCGAATCCGTGTTGCTGAAAAAGTTCGGGGAAACTCTGTCAAAAGGAGCATTGACTTGGTACGATCATCTGCCCGAGCATTCAATCACTTCTTTCGAAATGCTCGCTGATGCCTTCATAAAAGCACACGCCAGAGCCAAAAAGGTGCACGCTCGAAAGGCGGATATTTTCCGTGTAGCCCAAAGAGACGAGGAGTTATTGCGTGAATTTGTCAACCGGTTCCAAAGGGAACGAATGGAGCTCCCCCCAGTTCCGGAGGAATGGGCCGCACAAGCTTTCACAAAGGGGCTCAATGTTCAGAGCTCGACGACTTCGTTCAAATTAAAGGAAAGCTTGCTGGAATACGAGGCTGTGACCTGGGCGGATGTCCATAACCGATACGAGTCAAAAATTCGGATAGAGGATGACCAACTCGAGCTTCCCCCGGGGCCCGTAAAAATGAACAAAAGCTCAGAGAGATCACGAAAGAGTTACGAACCGGAGGCCGGACCATCGAGGGAAAGGTACCGGCCATACTCTCGAAAACCAAGCTTCAGGTCGGAAAAATCAAGGGATGGCCCGAGTCATTTCTCTGGGTGGGGGCGATAAACGGGCCGAGTCCCCGGTTCAGGTATACCACCGAGGAGTCAAACGAGGAGGCTACGACTGTGAAACTCGATCTCACGGATGAACTTCGCGAAAATGCGTTGGTCCGTATTGCAACCCAGAAGCAGATAATGGAAAGGTACTACAATCGGAGAGCCAATTTTTGACATTTCTAAGTTAGGGACTTGGTGCTTCGGAAAGATACCTTGAGCACCAAGAATCCCAACGGAGGAAAACTGGGTCCAAACTGGGAAAGATCGTACAAGATAACCGAGGTAACGGGCAAAGGATCGTATCAGCTGGAATCCGTGGACGGGCAGCGATTGTGCAACAACCGGAACGTGGCTCATTTGAAGGTATATTACTGCTAAGGTATGGACACCTCATGTTTAACCTTTTTCTTTTTGCAGGAAGTCAAGTACCGGATAAAGTTAGGATCTAGGTCTGAAAACGCGTGTTGCACTCTTTTCCTTAGTACGGTTTTGTCCCAAAATGGGTTTTTCGACAAGGTTTTTAATGAGGCAACAAGTACAACGTGTTACTTAACAAAAATAAGGACAAACGGCCGGGAACTCGGGGTCACGGCCTACAAGTGGGGACTTGATAGCGCTCGCCTGATCTCGCAGCTCGGATAAACACTAGGCGACTTATACCCACATCGAGGTTTACCCCGGTTAGTGGAAAACGGAGGAGCTCAACAAATCAAGACCGGACCTTCTGCATTAGGTTTCGGTGTAAGGACCAAACGATCAAAATGAATCGTGTCCCCCCAATATTTGCTACGGAAAAATCAAGACCGGACCTTCTGCATTAGGTTTCGGTGTAAGGACCAAACGATCATAATGAATCATGTCCCGTTTAGCATTTGCTACGGCAAAACTAAGGCCCGGTCACCGGCCATAGCCTTCGATGTAAGGACCAAACGATCATAATGAATCGTGTTCCATTTAGCATTTGCTACGGCAAAACTAAGGCCCGGTCACCGGCCATAGCCTTCGATGTAAGGACCAAACGATCATAATGAATCGTGTCCCATTTAGCATTTGCTACGGCAAAACTAAGGCCCGGTCACCGGCCATAGCCTTCGATGTAAGGACCAAACGATCGTAACGAATCGTGTCCCGTTGTATATTTGCTACAGCAAAGGCAGAAGGAATTAAAATTCTCATATGTACAAACATTTTGCAAACGCAAAGTTATCAAAAGCTGGTATAACAAAATCTTGGGTGTCTTTCTATTAAAAGGACTTCGCCCCGATGGTAACCGCCGTATTCCGGCACTGCCCCACTCACATACTCTATATCAAAGATTGTGCCCGAAATTCGACAAAGGCAACAAGGTCACAATGACCCAAGCCAAAGCTCGGCAAATTCCCCCAAAACGGGGACTGCTACATCAAAAACTTTGCCAAGGTTGAAAAAATACTGACCCTAAAGAAAATGCCTATCGTAATTCGGAGACATCTGAACTTATGAAGCATCGGATAAGTCCCACGGGCACGGTGAATTAACGACTATGAGTCGACCTGTCCTAAAACGGACCAACGATCATGACAAAAATAATGGCAAACATTCAAAATGAAGAAATAAGAAGGTAACGACGAGCTGACAGGGCCACCGGTTTCGGAAGTTATCCACTCCCCGTTACTCCGATAGATTGGAGATCCGGGAAGTGTGGGGCTATCTGTATACGGTAAAAACCTGATGCGAGGCAAACCAGTGGAGCGAGGGGACCGACTGATCTGCCTTCTTCGTCATTGGATCGACCAAGCCCGGTGACCCGAGCATTCGTGACCGTTGGTCCGAATTGATCGTGGCCGTTGGTCCGTTTGACCGGGGCCGTTGGTCCGAATTGATCGTGGCCGCTGGTCCGTTTGACCGGGGCCGTTGGTCCGAATTGATCGTGGCCGCTGGTCCGTTTGATCATAGCCGTTGGTCCGAATTGATCGTGGCCGCTGGTCCGTTTGATCATAGCCGTTGGTCCGAATTGATCGTGGCCGCTGGTCCGTTTGATTGTGGCCGTTAGTCCGGGAAATCGTGGTCGTTAGTCCGGGAAATCGTGGTCGTTAGTCTGGGAAATCGTGGCCGTTAGTCCGTTTTGGTCATGGCCGTTGATCCGGGAGATCCGTTACGCGGTTGCCACGCGTCGATAGCGTCCTGCCATGGTCAACCACCAACCATGCGTGCGTCAGATCGTACAGCCAACCTAATCCCACCAAATCTGCTCAGAGTTGTCCTTTTTATTATTATTCTAATCATTTATATGGGAAGAGGCCCAAAAGTCACCACTATAAATAGAGCACATCCCCCTCCTTTGTGAGGGTTGGCTTCTTCATTTTTCCAAGAACACTTGTAATAGAAAAACATATATGCAATCTCTCTCTCAATATCTAATCCAGCCAAGGATACTCGTTTCCATTTATATTGTGTTTCGTCCATCAAGTATTCAACATTGTTCATAAACGTTTATATTCATAGTAAATTGTCATCATTAGCCGTTTTATTGAAGAACCCTCACATACATATTTTCTCTATCTAATACACATCAAGATCCAAGCACATATCCTATACTCATCCACAAATTTAATTGATTATCCGAATCCGGGGTAAACAACATCTCTTCTAATTAATACTATATCCCTAAAAGTAGTCACCTCTTTTTATCTCTAGAACCATTTGCGTTGCAACAATAAATAGCACTGATATGCCTGAGATCCAGTTCCATGAAAAATGAAATTATTACTCATTTAGCACGAGATAACATATTAATGTGCGTCATTGTTAGTATCCTAGCTTGAGATAGTTACACGGTATAAGTGATAACAATGTGATGTCTTATAATTCTAGACAAAACTATAATTGACTCGATCATAAAAGTCACTTACACAGTACATGTTTTTTTGAGTGTACCATTGATCTCACACGTCTCTAATTTACGATGACTGTCAAATTATGTTGGACAATTATAATCAAGACTTTTCTGATCAAATAAAATCTAAAAGAAACTTGCTAACATTGACCACATTCATCCAGTTGCTCGAGTTTTAAGAAATGTTATCTGCTTAAGTTAAATACATTTTTACCTAGCTTTAAGTGTGTGAAGGGGAGAATGATATTTTACTCAAAGCACCATACTAAAAAATGTTACCACAATTTCATTGATTTTTTCTAAACGCTAAAAGAGGTCACAATCAGAGTCACAACTCACAAGGTTGATGCTTCTTCTAATAATGAATATCCACAACTTAGTTTCTTTTGTCCTTCATAATTACTACTCTGTATATAGATGGATAACTACAGTCCAAATATCAAACAAACAATAATTGAGCACTATTGATTTTTTAAAATATGCAAACAGGCTACTGAAAAAAATAATCCGTTGCATAATATTAGTTGAGAGGTCGAAGGAGTAACTGCAAATTTCAATGATTTCACCAAAAAATAAAAATAAAAAAAAAGCTCTTCCCAATTTGACTGCTAGATCAACCTCTGAACAAAAGGCGTAGAAGGGTGCTCAACTTTGTTCTTCGTCCTCTTATTTTACCACTTTCTTTTAATTTCTAGTCAGATTTTTTTTTTTTTTGGCCAAACAAACTCATTGTATTTCATCCCAAAACAGTTACATATATCTTATAGCCTATAGAACAAAAAACCAGGTAAATCTCTCCTGCCTATCAGACCATGACCACCTATTCATATTCGCTTACTATGACACCTCTTTTGACTCTATATATTTCCTACATATACAATTGTTCTATCCATTTCCTATCGTTACAGGTTATTCTTCTCTTTAGCATCTCTAAGGCTCTAATCCTGCTTTCTTCTTGTATTTGCTGCACCATCAGTTGAGGCCTGATAATTTTATGATTCCATACAGCATCATTTCTTGCATTCCATATATGATATATCATTGCAGCCAATATTGCCCATATAAGCCCTCTACTTATCTTCCCTTGAGTTCCTCTCACCAGCCTTCTCCACATCCCTTGCACTTCTAATCTGCATTTTGGAGCCTTGAGCCAGGTTAGCACCATTTCAAGACACATCTGTGAGTATGCACATTCAAAAAAGAGGTAGTTTATAGTTTCAGGGGATCTTCCACAAAGGCCACAAAAGTTGTCCTGGCACAGTCCCATCTTTTCTAGTCTCACCCGAGTAAGTAGTCTTTCATGCATCACCAACCAAAAGATAAATCTATGCTTTGGAACTGTCGCTATAGACCAAACTGCTCTCCACCATGGTTGTTGTGTACCACCACCCATGCTCCAAGAATAGGCACTACTAATCGTGTACTTCCCTCCTGGTGTCTTCTAGTCAGATTTAGAAATGGAGAAATAGAAGTGATTTAGATAAATATGGCTAAGAAAACTCTAGTACTATAAACTACAAATTATTTTCCAATAATATCAAGAAGAGAAAACCCTAAGACTATTCACTAAAAGCGGAGAGAAGATGACCACTTACGGGAACTACAATTGCCAGCATTGTAAATCCATGCACTGCTGAATTTTTGATAGCAAGAGGAATCGAGGAAAGCACGTTTTGACGGATGTGAGATAAGCAAGGCGAAAGCAGATGGATTATCGTTTTGGCTATGAAGAAAGAGAGAGGAGATAACCAGGAAAAGCGATGAACCAGGGCAACGGTGATCAAATGATATGTTGGTGGAAAAATGATATGTGGCTACTCTGTTTTAGGGCTGAAGCCAGGTTTCATTAAGTGATGAAAGACTAAACTACCCCCAACTTTAGCTTGAAAGAATTTTAAGCACACATGTCGAAACAAGGTCTTTCTAATATATAATATAAAGTAATATCTTAGTTAAAATATTAAATATAACAAGTAATAAAAAAAATTAATAGATCCTATGATACTCTAATAAACTCGGATCAGAAGAGAACTTCTGAACCTTGATAGAAATTAAATTAAGAGAGAAAAGAAGATACAGTAAACAAATTGAATAAAGAAACACATAGTCCACATTTCCATCAAAGAAATGGCGTCAAACAAGCGTCAAACAAGTTTTAAAGTTGCTACATTACTCCTATTAAACATAAACAACAACTTGCGAGCTAGACAACTAATAAAAATAAACATAAACTTAATTAGGCAAACTATTGTTATTGAAATTTCATATATCTTAACATGATGACTATCATTCTCGCTGAACCTTAAACCGTCCCTTGCCATTCTTCACAGTAGTGCGATGACCATTCTCATCTCGAGGTCGCTTTAAGGCCTCCTACCCAGTTTACCTCAATTTTCGTATCATATTCTTACATGCAGGTATCAACAGTTTATTTATCATAGAAATAAATTAATGTAGAAACTATTGAAGAGGAAGTCAAGAAATTGAAAAATGAGCTTACAATGACAATCGTCCAACCGTGATTGAAGAAAGAGTCTTCGGAAACTATGCCATCACACTCGAATATCATCAGATATAATCCCCTTCTATTGCACCGCTAACAATGAACTTTGAGTCATAGCCAAGTAATAACTCCAAAGAACTATAAAATGTGTCACTCATGTAACATCATTGCTCTCCGGTAATGTCGACACAATCTTCACATATCAGCTGAAAAAGAAACAAGTAATACAAAGTAAGTGTGAAAGCAAGTTGGGTAATATATAAGTATGTAATATCTCATCTACTTGATCCCAAGCATACTTAATATATTAAAACAAAGCCAATTGAAAAACTAGCACTTAATGTAAAAAAGTAAGACATATCTTCATCATCAGGACCTCCTGACGGTTGCATTTCAGTTATATAACAAAGATTAGTTGTGATCTCTAGGAGATGCATGCTTCATTTTGGATTTGCTAATTTTCCTAAGTAGAAATTGGAACTCTAGTTTGAGGCAATGATAGAGAGCTATCCAGGAAGACAACATATTTACAGAGATAAGCTGTGAACAAAATATCGATAAAGTCCTAATAGCCTATAGAGTGGTGTACTGTGGGTAATAATTTCATTTATTATTGCCAATTAATTACCGAACACAATCATTGTCCCACATTAAAAAGTTAACTTAAGTCTATGCATTGAGTTTTCCATAATAGTTTTATGGGTTTAGCTTTTTTCCTTATATCTTAGGCTAAAACTTTTTACAGTTACTTAAAATCAACTACAATAAAATTCAATTGTAAGCATGAAATTGGTAATACTAAAATTAAAGATGGCAAATAACATGTTATGCCGCTATTTCATCCCCCTTATCTGATGAGCATGCTCGACCCTACTTTCCTCTATTTTTGTTGATCTCATAGCCCTTTAAGATGTTGGATACGGGGTAGGCTTAGTGGACCAATTAATGGAGTTTTTTTTTTTTTTTCAACTCAGATGTGAAGGATGTGGCAACATTACTGGGAAAAATGTTATTACATGAATGACACATTTTGCAACAAAGAAAAATAAGTCAACCATGTAGCAAAGGTTAAAGACCAATGTGGTTAAAGGGAAATCCGTGCAAAAACTCCAAGGAAATGACGTCCAAAAGACTTGACCCAGCTGACTCAAGAAGCCTCGGCAAACAAGCCCGGAATGGAAGATGTAGCGGTCAGAATTATCAAGTTCAAAGCCCAAGTCAGTATAAGAGAATCAGTTCAATCCAAAGATGATTCAAGAGGGCACGCGCTAGAACTTTATAGAAGAATTTGAACAATATTAAGTCAAGTCAGTTTACAGCTTTGAAGATAATTCATAGTCCAAGACTGACTATTATAAATTCTTTTAAGCCACCCGTAAAGATAGGACCAACATTCTGTCGGACCCATACAAAGGAGCCAAAGCAGTCAAGGATTGAAGTGACTACTAGCCATAACAAAGACTATAAAATCTGAAGATCTTCTCAGGTTATCTCACGCAATTTCCATCTCAAACAAGACTACTCTCTTTTAGTTTTCTAGCAAACACTATAATTGTTGCATTGTGAATGTAGTAAAGAAGAAGATAGAGTGTGAGTGAAAAGAGAAAAGTTATATAAGAAATTAAGTTTCTTTAGTGAGCTTGTAAAATCAAAGGGTTGAGTGAATCGTTGGTGGTCAACGAGTTCTAAAATCACAGTTGTAGTTGATTGAAAACTACGAAGGAATAATTGTATACGGTAAAAATCGGATATATGCTAGACCGGTGAGATCGGAGACCAAGGGAAGAAAGAAACAAGCACGAGCATGAAGACTTTCTTTTGGGACCGGAGGAGTGCTTGATCCGAAGAAAGCGAAAGACATCGTTTGGTCCGGTTTCGCCATAGCCGAGCTGATCGTGGCCGTTGGTCCGGTTGATCGTGGCCGTTGGTCCGGGTGATCCGTTACACAATTGTCACGCGTCAATACCGTTCTGCCATATTGTACTGCCAATCGTACGGGTGTCAGACCGTACAACCCACCTTTATCCTTTTTAGGGTTTTTCTTTATTCAAAAGGACTTATGTTGTAAGAGGCCCATGAGGCAAAGCTATAAATAGGAGGCATCATTTTACTTTCACAGGTTGACTTCTTGAGTTCTAGAACATTTGTAATAGCAAAAATATATAAATCTCTCCCTCTCAACATCTGATTTTGGTCCGGATTTATTGTGTTCATCTTTAGATCTGTTCAATCAAACGATATTCAATATATTGGCACATACGTTTAGTGTAAATCATCGATTGCTATTTATATTATTCATAGTTGATCCCATTCCATTTTCTCTCAATCAAAAATAGATTAAAGTTCAACCACATATAGTATACCTCACTCATAAATTTAATTGATTATCCGAATTTGGGGTAAACAGTTTGGCGCCCACCGTCGGGCTAGGATAATAGTGGTCTTTGATCTTGATTTCTATCTTTACCCGTTAGAATCAAAAATATCTTTTGTTCGTCTCTATAAAAACGGACCAAATGGTTAACAGTGGACAATCTGGTCACGTCAACAACAACGAGATTGTGGCCGAAAATGAAGACAGTGGGCCACGAGGATTGCTAGCAAACCCCGCTGACCCGAACCCTATTAATTCGAGGGAGGGCCTCAATCGGCAAAACACCGTGAACCAGGAGAATGCTGCCCAGCCGGCCACCGATCCTTTAAATACTCACAATTCAATTACTTTGTCCCGGACACAGGGCCGGAAAGAACCGGATACCCCGGATGAAAATATTGACTTACGTTTAATTTTTGAAATGTTGCAGGAACAGAGAGTAACGATTGCCGAACAAGGAATCGCAATAGCCCAGTTGCAAAACAGAAGAGATAAAACGACCCCGGAGAAGGCGAAGGGTGTTGCTGAACCCAGAAGGGATGAGGCACGGATGGTTGAGAGCAATGGGTCCGGAGCTGGTTCGTCCACCGAGGTACTGAGAATGCTCGAAACATTGGCGAAGCGGGTAGACTCGACCGAAAAGAGGGTGGAAACATATAACTCTCGGGTGGATCAAATACCGGGGGCTCCGCTTATTCTGAAGGGACCAGATTCTAAGAGGTACATTTAGAGGCCTTTTCCTCCGAGCGCGGCTCCGAAATTGATCCTGAAGAGGTTCAAAATGCCGGATATCCATAAATATGACGGCACAACGGACCCTCAGGAACACGTGACTTCATACACCTGCGCTATAAAGGGCAATGATGTGGAAGAGGATGAAATTGAGTCCGTGTTGCTAAAAAAGTTCGGGAAAACTCTGTCAAAGGGAGCGTTGACTTGGTACGACCATCTGCCCGAACATTCGATCACTTCTTTCAAAATGCTAGCCGATGATTTCATAAAAGCTCACGCGGGTGCCAAAAAGGTGCAGGCTAGTAAGGCAGATATTTTCTGTATAGCCCAAAGAGATGATGAGTTACTGCGTGAATTTGTCAACCGATTCCAAAGGGAACGAATGGAGCTCCCTCCGATTCCGGAGGAATGGGCTGCACAAGCTTTCACAAAGGGGCTCAATCCTCGGAGCTCGACGGCTTCGTTCAAATTAAAGGAAAACTTCCTGGAATACGAGGCGGTGACCTGGGCGGATGTCCATAACCGATATGAGTCAAAGATTCGGGTGGAGGATGACCAACTCGAGCTTCCCCCGAGGCCCACAAATATGAACAAAAGTTTGGAGAGACCAAGGAAGAATTACGAACCGGAGGCCAGATCATCGAGGGAAAGGTATCGGCTATATTCTCATTCAGAAAAACCAAGCTTCAGGTCGGAAAAATCAAGGGTCGGCCCGAGTCATTTCTCCAGTCGGGGTGATAAACGGGTCGAGCGCCCATCGAACAGTCGAGGTCTCTCATTCAGGAGCGATGTCGGAAGGTCGGCCGGCAACAAAGACTTGCCGAGGATATCGGAGTACAACTTCAACGTCAACACTTCGGACCTCGTCTCAGCTATTGGCCGTATCGCGGATGTAAGATGGCCGAGACCACTAAGGTCAGACCCGGGTTAACGGGACTCGAACGTGATGTGTGAATATCATAGAACCCATGGACACAGAACTGAGGATTGTCGCCAGCTAAAAGAGAAGGTAGCTCGGTTGCTGAAGAATGGCCATCTCCGAGAATTTCTAAGTGAACGAGCCAAAGGTCATTACAAGGAAAGGGAGACTCATAAAAGGGCCGAGCCAGTAGAGCCTTAGCATATAATCAACATGATAATCGTGGGTACCGATACCCCACGAGGGCCGGTGATGAAACGAACCAAGGTTTCTATTATGCGTGAGAAGCGCAGCCAGGATTATATACCCGAGGGTTCCATATCTTTCAGCAACGAGGACGCAGAAGGCATCATTCAACCACACAATGATGCATTGATAATCTCTATTCTAATTTTTAAAACTTAAATTAAACGTATTTTGATTGACCTAGGTAGCTTGGCCAATATCATCCGGTGGAGAGTGGTCGAACAGCTAAGGCTACTCGATCAGATCGTGCTGGTAGCCCGGGTACTCAGCGGGTTCAACATGGCGAGCGAAACCACAAAGGGGGAGATCTCATTGCCAGTAAACATTGATGGCACTATCCAGCAAATGGTGTTCTATGTAATCGAAGGAGATATGAAGTATAATGCATTGCTGGGTAGACCTTGGATACATAGCATGAGGGCTGTGCCGTCGACATTGCATCAGCTACTGAAATTTCCGATCCCGGAGGGGATAAAAACCATCCGAGGTGAACAACCCGCTGCAAGGGAAATGTTCGCGGTCGAGGAAGTAATACCTCGGCCCAAAAAATCAGATCGAAAGGAAGAAGATTCAACCGGGGGAAAGGACACCAAATAGCAATCAAACCACACGGGGTTGGACCCGGGGTATGAAGAGGATGATTTCGGTGTACCCAGATCATTCGTCATGCCGGATGACTCGAATGCAACCAAGTCAATAGTAGAGGAGCTGGAGCAGATCATCTTGTTCGAATATCTACCGGATAGAAAGGTATACCTGGGCACGGGGTTAACCTCGGAGCTCAGGAACAGGTTAATTGAATTTCTTCGAGCTAATGTCGATTGCTTCGCATGGTCCCATATAGATATGACAGGTGTGCCACCGGAAGTAACAACTCACAAGCTCAGCTTAGATGGGAGGTTTCCCCCGGTTAAGCAGAAGAGAAGGCCCATGGCAGAGGCAAAACATGCATTCGTAAAGGACGAGGTAACAAAGCTTTTAAAAATTGGCTCTATCCGGGAGGTAAAATACCCGGACTGGCTTGCTAACGTAGTAGTGGTGCCGAAAAAAGGTAATAAAATTCGAATGTGCGTTGATTATAAGGATCTAAACATAGCATGCCCGAAGGATTCATTTCCGTTACCTCACATCGATAGAATGATCGATGCGACGGCCGGGCATGAGATGTTAAGTTTTCTCGATGCTTACTCCGGGTATAACCAAATCCGGATGCACCCGGAGGATCAAGAGAAAACATCCTTTATTACCCAATATGGGACTTACTGTTACAATGTCATGCCTTTTGGATTAAAAATGCTGGTGCAACTTACCAACGCCTAGTTAATGGGATGTTCGAAGAACAAATAGGGAAAACAATAGAAGTTTATATTGACGACATGGTGGTCAAGTCCCTGGAAACAGATGACCATTTAAAGCATTTGCAGGAAACCTTCGATGTTCTCCGCAAGTATAACATGAAGCTCAACCCGAAAAAATGTGCCTTCGGTGTCCGATCTAGTAAATTTTTGGGTTTTATGGTGTCAAACTAGGGGATTGAAATCAACCTGGACAAGATCAAGGCCATCGAGGATATTGAGGTGGTGAATAACGTCAAAGGAGTGCAGAGGCTCACCGGAAGGATAGCGGCGCTGAGTCGTTTCATATTGGGGTCCTCGGACAAGAGTCACCGCTTTTTCTCCTTACTGAGGAAGAAAAACGACTTTGTTTCGACACCGGAGTGTCAAAGAGCTTTACAAGAATTAAAAAGATACTTGGCCAACCCACCGTTGTTGCACACACCAAAAGCGGACGAGCAGCTTTTTCTCTACCTTGCTGTGTCCGAGGTAGCGGTAAGTGGTGTTTTGGTCCGAGAAGAATCAGGTACGCAATTCCCTATTTATTATGTTAGTAGAACTTTGGGGGATGCGGAGACCTATTATCCCCACTTGGAAAAATTAGCATTGGCATTGGTAAGTGCTTCTAGAAAACTCAAACCCTACTGTCAATGCCATCCGATATGTGTAGTGACTACTTACCCCCTAAAAAAACATCATGCACAAATCGGAATTATCGGGTAGACTAACTAAATAGGCCGTAGAAATTAGCGGATATGATATCGAATACAAACCTCAGACGGCCATCAAGTCCCAGATCTTGGCCGATTTTGTGGCGGACTTCACCCTGGCTATGGTCCCCGATGTTGAGAAAGAACTTCTGCTAACCCCGGGGAAAGCTTCGGGTGTTTGATCGCTACACACGGACGGAGCCTCGAACCTCAAAGGTTCCAGGCTAGGAATCGTCCTTAGAACCCCGGCCGGGGATGCCGTTCGACAATCCATTAGAACTGTTAAATTGACTAACAATGAAGCCAAGTATGAGGCTATGATTGTAGGTTTTGAATTAGCCCGGAGTATGGGGGCCGAAATAATCAAGGCGAAGTGCGATTCTCTTTTGGTCGTTAACCAGGTGAATGGCGTCTTCGAGGTCAAGGACGAACGAATGCAAAGGTATCTGGAAAAAATCCAAGTGATATTACACCGGTTTAAAGAATGGACCATGCAGCATGTACTGATGGAGCAGAACAACGAAGCCGATGCATTGGCCAATTTTGGATCTTCGGCCGAAGGGGAAGAAATCAACCCCGGGACTACAGTGCATTTGATGAATTCAGCAATAGAAAACGGATATGCCGAAATAAACTCAATGGGTTTAACTTGGGATTGGCGCAACATATACGTCGACTACTTGCGAGATGGAAAGCTTTCGAGTGACCCAAAAGAATCACGGTCACTAAGGGCAAAAGCTGCACGTTTCTGCTTGGTAGACGGCCAATTGTATCGACGGTCTTTCTTCGGACCCCTGGACAAATGTTCGGGTCCCGGAGAAACGAAGTATGTGATGAGGGAGGTGCACGAGGGAACCTGCGGCAACCACTCCGGTGCTGAAACCCTGGTCCGAAAGATTATCAGAGCCGGTTATTACTGGAACCGGATGGAGGAAGATTCGAAGAATTTTGTCCGTAAATGCGATGGGTGTCAAAGATATGCCTCGATGATTCATCAGCCCGGGGAGTTGCTACATTCGGTGGTGTCACATTGGCCTTTCATGAAGTGGGGAATGGACATTGTTGGTCCACTGCCATGGGCACCAGTTAAAGCCCGTTTTATTCTGTTTATGACTGACTATTTCTCCAAATGGGTTGAAGCGCAGGCCTTCGAAAAAATTAGAGAGAAGGAAGTCATTGACTTCATATGGGACCATATCATCTGTCGTTTCGACATCCTGATACGCTCAAATTACACCTATTAATGGCGTAAAGCGGACGTTGTCAAATATAGTAACCCAACAAGGTTGGGGTCGAATCCCACAGGGAATATGGAGAGAAAAGAGTACTAATCGTATGCGATACCGGTCTTTAAATGCTTTAATCATATTCCGGATAGTTTGAATTGATTGTTGAATAATGTAATTTAATACTTTGACTTAAAATGTAATTAATGTGAGAGAGAGAGACTAAGGTTGTGTTCCCCAATTTGATTAGATATTATGCTTCAGGTTTCAAAGTGATATACTTCTAATGGTTGTTCTATGAATATGCACTTGGTCTCTTAAAGACTTCTTAATGTTTCCCAACAGTTAAGCAGTATTTCCTCTTTATGATTCTTCCGAATATAAAAGAGTTACAATCGAAGAGCGACCAATGATGCCAATTTAGACTTATTCTTATTCCTAAGTTAGTCTATTAAACGAGGGTTAACGCCTCGAGTCATTGTTATTCAATCTTACCAATATTGACTCTCTGTCCCAAGAAAAGTCAATATAATGGCTTCGGCTAATGCTTGCAATCATTACCCAACGTTACAACTCAAAGATAGAATAAATAACAACAACCATTATGCATATATCAATAATAGAAACCCATTCACATAATACCCATCATGGGATTCACAACCTTAGAATTGAAATTAGCTACTCATAATGTTTCTTGACAGAAAAAGCTTAAAGATTACCATAATACACTTACAATACTAATACAAGATGGAATGAGAGTGAAGTTGTTGCCTTAAATGCTCCAACCACTTCAAGATTAAAAACCTAGGGTTTATGCCTCTAAAATAAAATCTGAATGATGAATTAAAACCCTACATTATGTATTTATAGAGCCAAAAATCGCGCCAAGTTTCTGGACAAAAATGCCCTTACGCCGCATTGTTACGGACCGTAACTCAGGTTACGGTCCGTCCTTCATTTCGTCATTTGACCACTTTGACGTTACGGCCACCATGCGACGGACCGTACCCTGTGTTACGGTCCGTCCTTCTGAAGCGTAAGTGGTGACAATTACTTGGCAACTCTCTGGAATTTTGGATGATGTTACGGTGAAGGGTTACGGACCGTAACACTGAAGGTTTATTGAAACTCTCTGGAAATTTAGCTCATGTTACGGACCGTAACATGAGTTACGGACCGTAACACTCCACCGTAACACTGATGGTTTCAATGAAAACTTTCTGGAAATTCAGGCCCTGTTACGGTTCAAAGGTACGGACCGTAACATGAGTTACGGACCCTGTTACGGTCCGTAACATGAGTTACGGTCCGTAACATGAGTTACGGAGCGTCGCTTAGCTCAAATTTGTCCGTTGTTTCAGCATTACTTCTCATTTCCGATCCTTAGTTAATCAACCCTATAAAACACAAAAATAACATAAGAAACAATGTAAAAACACTTAAAATCAAGCAACATGTCTAGTTACAAAGGCATAAAATGTGCTAAAATTGACGGCACATCACATCCCGGCCGAGATAACTTGTGATAATATACCTTAGTTCATGGGCGGCAAAGTCAATGATTTTCTCGAAGGGTTGAAGATCAAGAAAATTGTATCTACTCCATACCACCCGTGTGCGAACGGACAGGTGGAATCCATGAATAAAACAATAATTCAAAACTTGAGGAAAAGACTTGAAGCGTCGAAGCATCACTGGAGGGAAATACTACCGGAGGTATTGTGGGCTTACAGAACCACATTGAAATCAAGCACGGGGGAAACACCTTTCTCGTTGGTCTACGGGGCCGAAGCCCTCATTCCCGTAGAGGTTGGTGAACCGAGTCTCCGGTTCAGGTATACCACTGAGGAGTCAAACGAGGAGGCCATGGCCATAAAACTCGACCTCACAGATGAACTTCGCGAAAACGCGTTGGTCTGTATTGCAACCCAGAAGCAGAGAATGGAAAGGTACTATAATCGGAGAGCCAATTTTTGGCATTTCCAAGTTGGGGACTTGGTGCTTCGGAAAGTTACCTTGAACACCAAGAATCCCAACGAAGGAATATTGGGTCCGAACTGGGAAGGACCGTACAAGATAACCGAGGTAATGGGCAAAGGATCGTATCAGCTGGAATCCATGGATGGACAACGGTTGCGCAATAACTGGAATGTGGCTCAGTTGAAGAGATATTACTGCTAAGGTATGTACACCTCGTGTTTTACTATTAACCCTTTTCTTTTTTGTAGCAAATCGAGTACCGGATAAAGTTAGAATCTAGGCCTGAAAACACGTGTTGCACTCTTTTCCTTAGTACGGTTTTGTCCCAAAATGGGCTTTCCGACGAGGTTTTTAATGAGGCAACAAGTACAACGTGTTACTTGACAAAGACGAGGACAAACACCCGGAAACTCGGGGTCACGGCCTACGAGTGGGGGCTTAATAGTGCTTGCCCGATCTTGCAGCTCGGATAAGCACTAGGGACTATCACACCCCCCGGTTAGTGGAAAACGGAGGAGCTCAACAAATCAAAACTGGACCTTCTATATTAGGTTTCGATGTAAGGACCAAATGATCAGAATGAATCGTGTCCACTCAGTATTTGCTACGGCAAAACCAAGACCGGACCTTCTGCGTTAGGTTTCGATGTAAGGACTAAACGATCAGAATGAATCGTGTCCATTTAGTATTTGAAGAAGGAAACAAATTCTCATGTATGTACAAATACTTGCAATACAAAAATTATCGAAAGTTACGGTTCTTCGGATGTCTTTTTGCTAAAACACCTTACCCCGGTGATTATCGCTGTATTTCGGCATTGCTTCATTCATATACCCTATTTCGGGCACTACGGTTGAAATTCGACAAAGGCAACAAGGTCACAGTGAACCGAGCCAAAATCTTTAAACTCCCTCGAATGGGGACTCCCATATCAAATTTTGCTAAGGCTGAGATTCAAGTGTCCGAAAAACACCGGCCTTAAAAATGCTTATCGTGATTCGGAGACGTCTGAATTCACAAAGCATTAGATAAGTCCCATGGGCAAAAAACTTGTTCAAATTCCTGGACAAAACGTACCGGAATATTGACTCCAAGTCTGTTTGTCCTTAAAACGGACCGACAATTCAGGAAAAAGTCATAACTGACATTCGAACAAAAGAATAAACAAAACCAAGAAAAATGCATGTTCCATTTATATAAAGGTTTTACATCGGAAATTCCTACAAAGGTAAAAAACAAAAGGCTAAACACAGGCCCTGGTCTATCCGGTATGGTTGGATCCAAATTTTTCGGACACTGTCCGCTCGGAGTCGTCAGAGTCAGTCCCCAGAGCTCTCTTAGCTTCTTCCTCGACCCTTTTAGCTTCGAGTATCTGGGCCGGAAGATCCGCAAAGCCATGCCCGACTTGCTCAAGGGTGATCCTCCGAGACTTCAACTTTTCATACTCCACAGCAATAGTAGTATGAGCCTCGGCAGCCTCCACACTCTGAAGGGATTCAGCCAAATCGGCCTCGGCCTGGGCTAACTTTGCCACCAGTATATCCCGATCTTCTTCGAGGACATTTTGGATTTGAGTGGCCGACTCGAGCTCGGACTTGAGAAGGTCATTAGCGTCAACCGTCTCCTAGAGCTCGGCTTTAGCTCATAACATATCCGGGCCCTGTTCTCTGCCTTCTCCTTAAACACCGTCATCCGCTCTTTGTACCGGGCACTCTCAGATTCAAGCAACTGATGCCTCTCGGCCATGCTCGTAGCATCAGACTTGATCGAATCCAGCTCACCCCGGAGTTGAGAGATGGTGGTTTCAAGCTCACCAAGCCTTAAGGAAAAACGAGCATTGTCCTGGCTAAGGCCGACTTTGTTCGCTTCTAGTAGCCGTCTTTTCGACCATCTCGGCCAGATCATCCTTTAATCGAAGGTTTTTGGCCTTCGTCGCATCGAGCTCGGGTTGTAGGTTGGAAAGAGTAACTGCTCGGTTCAACTCATCCTCCTTCGCCCGTAAAAGGTGCTGAAACTTCGCCGTTTCTCGACCTTGGGCATCCAGTTGGCCCTTGAGATCGTCAACCTCTTGCTGAGCATGGACGAAGGCTTCATTAACAAGCACCACACTCTGTAAAAGAAGCAAGTTAAGACTCGGATAAGCGAGAAACTAAAATTCTCAATGAATTATGCGAAGGATGGCTGATCAACTTATTCGATTGCCCGCGCGCATGCCCTCGATAATGAGGCACTACCAGGGGACTCCATTCATCTTCCGTTTGTCTGAGTCTGAGACGAGCGGCCTCAGGTAGCTTGCTACCCCTACCAGGCGAGACAAAAAGCTACAGTCCTCAGGAATGGTGATTACGGCCGATCTGGTCCTCCTGGGTTCCACGCTTGGGGCTGGGAAGACACGCACCAGGCTATCCCTAGCTCCAGTCTCGGTGGTCCGGCTAGCTGTCCTCGTGGCTAGAGGGATCGGGAGATGTCCGAAGCCAGCAGCTTCGCCGATAGTAGGAGGAGTGTCCGAGAACATGTCATCAAACTCATCCGGCCTTGAAGCCGGAGTTGGAGAACTCGGAGCGGCCTCAGCAGCTTCGGCAAAGGTAGGGATCTCCGAAGTTGCAGCAATCTCATAGTCGGGCGGCGGGCCAACAGCCGTTGGAACTTTGATCTCGGAAACCGGCTCAGTTCTTTGACCGGCTTCGGCGACAGGTGCCTTCCCGGATCTTCTTGTCCTTTGCAAAGGGGTTTCTTCGAAAGAAGCATCACCTGAAATATCAACGAATTCAATCGACCTTAGAGGAGTCGGGTAATGAATTTCTTCCCCACCTGTGTGTAATGCCGAAGCTGAAGGTCCTTCCCCGGCTGAAGGAAGTGATGAAACGGTGATTCCCTCCTCCGGAATGGAAGCCACGAAAGGGGCCACACTGATCCTCCGAATGAGGAGCTCGGGCTCTGTTTCATCCCTTAAAGTCCTAACGACGCTCCTCGACCTTTTCTTCGGCTTCTGCCCTTTGTCCGAGGGCTTTTTTCTCTTGTTGGCGGCAGCAAGGATACGTGATGTACCCGCTGAGTCGAACTCGGGTGCCAACGTAGCAGGTTCAACTACTGATTCTGGTCTCGGGTCCACCAAACCCTTGGGCAAACCTGAAAGCCGAAGATGTTACACAAAGGAGAGGTAGAAAATGTCATGAACACCAATAGAAGCAAAGTATTACCGTGGTTTTGAGCGACCCATCGGCCACGAGAAAGGAGTCCCCATCTCCGATCTTCGTGGGTATGTTGGCTGAGGAGAGAGCAGTAACCCATTCGTTGAGGTTCCGGATAGCCGGAGGTATCCAACCCACGGCTAGTATAAATAGGAGGACAAGTAGTGAGAATGTGGAAGAATTAGTGTTTGGCAAAGCAAACAAAAGCAATTATTAAAAGATCTTAGACTTACGATTATTATTCCACCTCTCCGGAAAGGGCATGTAGTTGTCCGGAATAATGTCCGAGGTCCTCACTCGGACGTAATGCTCCAACCAACCCCGGTCTCTATCTTCGTCCATTTTTGAAAAAATTGGATTCCGGCTACGCTTAGCGAGTTTTATTACACCACCCCGGAACAACGTCGGGGAGTATAACCTTATTAAGTGGGCCAGCGTGAACTCCTTTTTTGTATTATTGGCCAACAGCTGGAGGCAGGCCACGGTCCTCCAAACAATCGAACCAATCAGGGCCAAGGTTACATTATAAGTCTGGCTCATATCTAAAATGACTGGATCGATCGGGGGGTCGAGCTTGAGGGTGAAAGGGTAAGTATAAATGTACAAGAAGCCCTCCCGATGGTCGGTGACTGATTCATCTGGTTCGGGGGAAAAAACTTGAACCGGATGGTTATCCCATCCGCAATCAGCCCGGACTAAAACGAGTTTGTCCTCGGTAATGGACGAAGGATACCGCCTTACATCAAATCCTCTATCGGAAACCAAAGAAGGTTTCTCGACCTCAAAATATTTTTTGTAGTTAGGTTTGGACGGTACAATGTCCGAAGCAGTCGGTTCGAAGGTGACCTTCCCCTTGGGTTGAGAAGTTGGCTCGGTTCCTTGAGAAGAAACCGAGGGAACATCATGGGAGGTAGTTTCGGTATTGGCAGACATTTGAAAATATAGAAAAGGAGATTGGGTGAATTCAAAAAAGAAGTTAAAAAATGGAGTAAGGGAACAGTCAAGAAAGAATTCGAAATGGTAAAGAATGAGAAGAAGCAGCAGCAACACACTCTAAAACAAGAACAACTAGTGAAGAAGTTGGCAGAGTTGTATAAACAACTAGATCAATACCGTACATCTATTTACCACATGCTATAACATCAGGACTCTTAACTCATACAAACCTCTCACCAATAACCACCGGTCAATTTCACAACAATCTTACGCTAGTCATATATCATTATGTCATTCATTCTCAGCACAGGAGTCTACTCATCATTAAGTTATTCTTTACTCTACATTTTGCTGTAAGCCAAACATATAAATGATCCTACGAACGATCTAAGAGATAAATCAATAGGTATAAGGCAACCAAATGCGTAATCAAGTACACGTCATCGCCTAAGTAGAACATTTAAACCCAATTATTCCAGGTTCCAATAGGTCCAATCCGAATCCAACATTACAAGTACAAACACCAAATCATCTCAATATAAACTGTGATGCAATGTCATGCAAATGTTGTGTACACATGTACTCCGGATGAAAATATCGACATCTCGGTAACACAACCCAAGGTGACTCGCCCACTCGTCCCGGATCATTGCCCAACAGACAGACGAGACCCCGGATCTTTGCCCACAGGGGGTTCTCACCGGCACCACCCTGTGGGACCCGCGGAGTCCATGTACTCACTCAATCCATGATTCCGGAACTAATATTGGATATCGGACTCTCACATCACTCTCATTTAAACCGAGCCAAGCTTATCACAAGGTTTCACCAAGTACCAACAGGTTCTCAACAGTATATCGTGAATAATGAGAATGAGTGAAATGCATGTGTCAACATCAAGAATCAGCTCAATATCATAAGTACGAACATGGGTATGCCAACAATATAATCAATGTCACAAGTACCAATCATGGGTACGCCAACAATATATCAATGTCACAAGTACCAACATGGGTATGCCAACAATATCATGAAAAACTACACAAGTCATATAGATCTCTATCCTCGTATTAACGTCAATAAGCGAGGTATGACCATATCATAATCAAGTTGGAACAACAGATCCCAGTATATACTAACAACACGTGGCATCAACCCAATAATAATGGAACAATTAAGTCACAACACAATATTACCACTTTCCCTATTGTATGGGCAAAAAATCGCACCTAACACGTGGACCAACATGTAGTCGACACGTGTCAGTTTATACAATGACGTAGATAGTAATACCGAGCAAAGCAGTTACGGAGAAGTAGCAGATATCGAAGACTTAGTCAACGAAAAGAACATCAACGGAAACAACATACAAAGACCCCCTTGATTGTGCAGAAAATAGAGTTAATGCAATAACGACAAAACGGTTTCTAACGACAAGAATCAAGGAATTAAAAGACAATCATTAATTCAGCAATTAATGATTGTCGTTACATCCACACAACGAGAAAGGCATTAAACAGGATCAGATACCTATAAATAGGACTTTCACTTGTATATCTAGGCAGCCAATACTGACTGGAAAAAGACACCATTATTGATTATTATTCTCTCCTTATTATCATTATCATTATTGTTTTATCATCAATTCTTACTCATTCTTAGGAATGCGAAAATCCATTACTGTTGTTCATCACAATTGACATAAGTCTACTTTTTCCTTTTATTTACTTATTCTTTATCAATTATTAATAACTTTCTTGTGTTAATTCTAACATCTGTATCAAATTACTACCAACTGTGGTTAACCTTAAAACAAATTCAACTATTTGGGAAAAATACGAATTTTGACTCAAACAGTTTGGCGTCTGTGGGAATTCTACAATTGGCTTTGTAGTTTGATCTATGTTTACGCAAAGCGTTATTACTTTGGTATTTTCTCCTCTTTTTGCATTCAGATCTGATTGGAACCACACCTAGACCCATTGCCGAAAACAGAAACGTCAATAACGAGGGACCGGTTGACACAACTAACAGATCAACAGGAGAAACATCGACGGTAGATCCACATAACACTTCTATGCCGATGAGTTCAAAAGTGAAGAAAAGCAAGACTTTGTATAAACTAGTAGAATCAACAAACAAGACTATACTCCACACTTTAAAAAGAAGAATTGGGAATGTTGAAAGTACCGAGTGACACCTAAGACCAATATTGATGAAACTCCCATTTCTTAGGTTATTGAAGCCAAGCATAAGATACGCAAACGCCATTGAAGAAGATAACGATGAAGCTGTTGAAATCAATTGAGGAGCAAACGGGAAGATCATCGCCAACAATTACAACATAAGCAATTCGAAGCTATATCATTCCTAACGTAGAGATACATTCTACGAGTTGTACCCTTTAGCCGGGTTTAATCCCGATTGAGTTTTACCGGGAAGAGGCAGTTAGAAGGATATACGGGAATGGTATACACGCTATATTATTTGAATATTCATACTTCACACCCAAACAATGGGGGATTATGAATAGGGACTATCAGTCTGTATGTATACACTAGGGACTACAAGTCATCCCGATAAAATTGCAAATTATTCAAAGTCGCACATCGGAGAACATTGGACAAACATGATCCCGATTCATGGAGCGATTATATCAACCTTAGTTCCGGTTATTTAAATAAATCTACTACTTTTCAAGGGAAATTCAATTCCACGTTATTGTTTAAAGAAATAATGAAAATGAGAAAACACACTCATAAAATGATTCGGCCAAAAGGTTTATTCAAAAATAGGGAAATTACAATAGAAGGATACTAGGAAATACTAAAAGTATACTTGGGTCAACTCTTCTACTTAAAGATAGCAAGAATCTAAGAATCAGCAATGGTGATCATTGATAGCAGAAATCTAAGAATCAACAATAGCGACTGATAACGTCCAAATCCACCCTATTAATTAGAATGGGCACGGTCGTATGCAAATATAATTTACCCAACTATGAGTCGGGGTAGAATCCCACAGAGAACAATATGTAGGTGATTTAAGCAGATTAGGAATTATCACTAACAATAGCTATGCCCGAACGCATCAATGGTGGTTTTTTATAAGGTTTTGATAAAATACGGAAATATAAATTCTACTCTAGAAAGCAAGTAAATTGATCAATGGCAACAAGAATGGAAGGAGGGAAACTACTTCTCAAGTAACGATCCAATCTATTTCACGAATTGTAAATAATAGCAAGTTTATGTTATTTAGCCTCGGATAATGACTCTAAATTAACTTCTTCCGAAGATTAACTAGACTACCCAATTGAAGATCCCTCAAGCAATTAGGAGCAATAAGAACACCCGAATATGGCTACAAGTGGTATTGCCTATTCCTAGGTCAACTTCCATTAGATGAGGGTTAACACCCCAAATTCATGTTAATTATCCTATCCCAACTCCGTTTTTCCTCTTCCGAGTTTCAAACAAAGTAAATGGGCGAGTTCAAATGTTAGCTAATCCCTTGAAAACATTCATGAACAAGAATAATTAAAATAGCAAAAACTTACTTGATTAAGGCAATGCAAATGAATAAATAAGCACAACAAGAGTATCAATCTTAATTGTCACCAAGAAATTTCCATCAACAAGGATTAAAAAGAAGAGAGAACATTTTTGTAGGAACCCTAGCCTCCAACTTGTGGGAGCTGCCAAAGCTGATAATGTTTTTGCCCTAATTTTCTATTTATATGAACTGGAATGGCAGAAATCGTCAAAATTCGAGTTCTGGTCGAAATTTCCGAAAATCCTTCAACGCGATCGCGCCATGTGTCTACGCGATCGCGTGGATGACGTCAGCTCCCCTGCTCCCTTAATCGTGATCGCGTGTCGAGCCTGTGCGATCGCGTGTCATTAACAACGCGCGTGGGCGCGGTCGCGTTACATTACAGCGCGAACGCGTGGAGTGCAATTCCCGCGTGGGCGCGATCGCGTGGGTACTCTGCGCGATCGCATAGAGTATTTTTCCACGGTATTTTCCAGAACTTCCAGTTATTTCCAGTTTTGCAACATTTTTGCTTGTTTTCCACACTTAGGCTCTAGGGACCTCGTATTACCTGAAACATGACAAAAACTACGTAAAATGACATAGACTTACTTAAAAACAAGTAAAACTTATAGTTTAAAAGCATCGATTGTGGCGTAAAATCACGCCACATCAGCGACCAAGATTAGAATTGCCAGATGGCACCACAAACCAAATCAGCAAATACTTTTTCAAGATTCTTAACGTTCTTAGAGGAGAGAGTGATTCTAATCTCAGGAATCTTCTCCGAAATCTTCCAAGTCTTTAAGAGATGCCGATGCAACTTGAAGTTCATTGGTAGCAGTTTGAAGAGATGCGGTCAAATTAAAACTTGGAGCGAGAGCTTCCTCAAAAGCCTCTTTCCGAGATTTAAGGATGTCCACATCACGTTAAATGCGCAGCATCTTACACCGGGAGTAGCAACGTTCACGAGAAGCTTCAACACTTTTAAACCGATCTTAAAGGTCTACATAGGATGTGCTCAATACTTGAATTGCATTATTCCGATGCTGTAACGCACAAACAACATCCTCTAGATGCAACATCAAAGCAGCTTCAACAAAGTCAGAGTCCTGAAGGTCAGACTTAAGATTTTTTATTTTTATCTTAGGCTGTTCGTTTTCTTTTCTCGTTTTAGCAACATGTGATGAAGAAGCCGCAACAAGGACGTGACCTTGTAGAAGCATCTCGAATAGGTGACCCAAGGATAACTCCACATTACCATGGAATTTCCTTAGTAATGGGAAGGATCCCGAAGAGCTTTCTTGTTGGAAATGGTTGACACTCTTCGGAGATGCTTCTCTTACCTATATCTCGGGATTGAGAAGGGGAGGAGCAACAAAATGACAAATATCAGCTTGAACCTCCTCGTCATCATCCTCTATTATGATTGAATCCCTCTTTCATTTTCTATTTGAAGGTCCGGGCCTTTCTAAAGGAAAAATTGAGGGAAGAAGCCTTAAACTTCTCAAAGAACGTATAACATCCCGAGAAGCTCCTAACAAACCCGAGATCCAATCAAGAATGTCTGTTATTTCATTTGGATTAACAGGGTTCGGAGTTGGGTTTCATGTCTCCGGGAAAACATCGTTGGAGGGGCGATAGAGTAGTTCTATTCTAATTTTAACAAATCGCTTCAATCGATCCACGTGTAGAGTCGATCAGGTACCCTTCTCCACGGGAAAACAAATGAATCAAGCCGCCCCGAAAAACAAAAGGGATGTACAGATGGATCAAATGATCCAAGGTAAAAGGAAGATAAGCCTTAACGGCTAAAAACTGGAGGCAATAAAATAATCGCCACGTATCATGAGTAATTTGGCCAACACACACATTGTATTGGCGACAAAATTCCTCCATAACAAAAGGAATGGGTAACAAAAACCCAATAAGAAAAGGAAAAATAGGCATCAAAGTAAAACCATCAACGTGGTCATGGAGTTTTACCCCGTTGTCAATAGCTAAAATGACATCAGGACACAAACCACACTCCTGAGCATCTGAAGCGATATCTTTAGGAGCAATAAAGGAATCGATATCCTCTATGGGAGAGGAATGGTGTAAAATTCCAAAATCATTAGAATAATCGGAACAAGTTGGAAGAAAGGTGTTAGCAAGAGTCTCCAATTCAAAAGGATTGGATGGAATTTTAGAAGGATGTTTGTTAGAAGAAGAAGACATGGTTTTAGAAAAGGTATGAAAAGATTACAGAGAATAATTCTTGCTTTAAACGATTTATGAAAGGAAAGAAGATTGTGAGATATTTGATCAATGATTCACTTCCTTATATAAGTTCAAAAGAGGAATACGAAGGGTTGGAACTGACGCTTCCAATAAAAAACAGCCGTTATGGCAAGTAATTATGAGACGTTACGCGAATCCAAGAGGATCATCGGAAAACTAAACTGTCTTATCAGTCTTAGTTATATCCTATTTTCTCGCTAAAACTCAGGTGAATCCACGGGAACCGAACCATTTCGCCGAGAAGAAGAAAGGATTATATACATGTATGACAACAGTTCATGTAATAAACATAAATGTGAAATGAACAACGCCATAACAACAAAAACATTGAGTACAAGCGTTACAAAAGTTATTCATTATGAAGGAATCTTGCAATTTAATTGCATGATGCCCCTTCAAATACCAAATACGACAAAAGATTCCGATCTTTTGATATTCCCGAATCAATTAGTATCATGTTTTTTATTCCGATTCAAAAACCTAAATTAGGGACTAATGGGATTACATCAGTGAGACACTATCCATAGAGGAAATCTTTACCTCCAAATATTTGGAGATGCCGGGCATCGATAAGCTCCATTCGCCGAAATCATCAGCAACTTAAGGTATTTTTTCCTTTTGTATTTTAAATTACTTTGTGATTAAGTAGCAAATAAATTAGGGAAAGGGTTCAAAACACACTCAAACTATGACCAAAGTTGTCATAACACACCTGAATTTTGCGGGGGTCCTATGACCCCCATGTACTTATTTTTTGTGTATTTTGTACGCTTTTATATGGTGACATGTACAAGCGATTGTATCTACTCTCTTTGAGCGCGTAAGATTCCATATAAAGTGTAAATAATACGCAAAAAATAAGTCCAGGGGGGTCATAGGACCCCCGCAAAGTTCAGGTGTGTTATGATAACTTTGGCAAAATCTGGGCAACAAATTACTATTCATCTTCTTCATAGAGAACTGGACTGAAATTTGATCCTAATGCACTTCAAATCTCAACCAAACATCACCAAATTTCAGATTCGAATTCCTTTCGACGTTCCGGTTGTTTTGATATCACCCACTCGAAATGGAGCTCATTTGCGGCAACCCAAAAATTCGAGTTCGAAGCTTCAAGCTTTGTTCATGGCAGTCATGGAATCATTCAGTTCTTCTTCACGTTCCAGACGTCTTCTAAGCTCGAGTTCAGCTTCAAACAATCAACAACCAAGAATTTTATTCATCAAATCTAGAATTTGAAGACCCATATCTGAAAGCTTCAAGTCGAAACTCGACGTCCCTAATGGAGTTTTTGTTTACTGGTACTACTATCTTAATCCACTATTATTAATTATGTTTTCAATGTCGACAATGTCACAAATCCTATATAATATCGAAAAAGACCCGTTTGATTTGGTCGTTACAATGGAGTTTTTTTGGGTTTGAAAATTTGGAAAGTGGAGAAATGAAAAATACCCAATTGAAGGATAATTAAATCTTTTAAACTCAACACAAAGGAAAGCAAAAAGCACAAATTCTTGAACAGGCACAAACTCAACACAAAAGGCACAAAGTAAAAGGTACGATAATTGAAAGAAAAATTAGCTCTAACGACTGGAAAAAAATTTGGTCACTATAAGTGCACTTATAACAGCCGGATTCATCTCCCTTCGTTAAGAAGTGGTCGCTAAAAATCAAATTTCCTGTACTGGAGCGCGTGCATACACTCAAACGAGTTTGGGTGACTTTGTCCATTTGAAAGCGTAGATAATACACAAAAAATAAGTTCAGGGGGGTCATAGGACCCCCGCAAAGTTTAGGTGTGTTGTGGGAACTTTAGCCATAGTTTAAGTGTGTTTTGAACACTTTTCCTAATAAATTATTTACACTTTCTTTTTCACAAAGCAGAACAAATCTCTCATTATAAATGAGGCCCTCTTTTTCGGCATTACGAGTAAAGGAATTTATTCGTAATGAGTAAGATGCCCAAACCATCCTCCCGAATATTTGCGGCAAAATTACAAATCTTCTTACAAGTATTCCGAGGTCGGAATTCTAGAACGTATTGATCACCCGGGAAAGATTCTAACAAAAGAAATCTTACAAGAGATTTATCATAAAAAGGGAACGATGAAATGTGGATAAGCAAGAGCTTCATTCATTACAAAGTCAACACAAAACAAAACTATTACAAAGCAATCGCCAAATCCAAGCGGAACAAAACTAAGAGAAACAATCAAACATTGGAGGGAACAGAAATACATGAGCCTTTGAAATGATCTAAGTATGATCATCCTCGGATGGAACCTTCTTTTCAAAAAGCAAGTCATCACTTGCACCCCCAGAATCACTTTCCTCCTCAACCTCCTCTTCATCATCTTCTTCTTCGGCATTCTCATTTCCGAACATGTCACCGAGAAGATCACGAGCATCCTTTAGTTTTTGCTCAACAATAGAGAGGGCGTCGGCATGATCAAATGAGGAAAGATCAAGGCCTTTAAGAAAATTGAAACGAGTTGCAAAAACAGCAAGGTTAACAACACTTTGCTTTTCTACGGCATAGGCTTCTTCCAATCGCTTGGCCTTCTGCTTATACTTGTCTTTCCGGTACATGAGTTGCCTCCTACGCTCCTATAGATCTTCTAGTTTTCTCAAGATTTTAACAATAAATTTATCTTTCTTCTCCAATGAAGCTTTCATCTTAAGATCTTTCCCAGTATACTTTTCCTCAATTGCAACTATGTCTCTCTTACTTTGATTTAAATCAATCAAAGCTCTAGTTATATCCCCAGAATCTTGAATGCTTTTAACTTGTAATGATTGAAATTTCGCACCAAGATCAGCGAATTCAGCATTCCGAGAGGACAATCTATCTCGGAGATTCTGGATTTCTTCGCTTGCCTTTTCAAATTCGGCCTCTGTTTGCATAAGTTTCACCCTCAAATTGCCATGGCTGTATCCTTCTCGAAGATCTCTCCTTTCAGTTTTGGAACGTCGGATACCTGGTCTTGAAGATGCTTCAACTCTGCTTTGTACACATCGGCCTCTGCTTTGGCTTCTTTCAATTCCGCAATGGAGCAAGATTGCTTTGCTTTTAAAGCTGACAACTCCTGAGTTAGAGCGACGTTGTCCTCATTGAGTTTATCAATATGTTTGGACTCGCCCTCAGAGAGCTCAAGACTTCCCGCCAAATAAGTTTGAGCCTGCAAGCAGATTATCAAAAGATATAACGTATGAGGAAAATTTAATGGAGGAAAATCTATAGAGAAAGATGAAAAGAAACATACTTGGATCATAAGCCCAAGAGCATTCATGTTCATCTGATATGTAGGCATATCCTTTAGAACAACATGTTCTTTTGGTCCTATGAAATTATTGGCAAAGGTGCTCATCACATAAGGATTAGCCAATAAATTTGCCTTATCAGATAAATTGAAAGATCGGTTATGATTAACAGTAAGAGGAGCAAAAGACTGCATCTACTTGACTGCAGGATCATCAGCCTGAAGAGCTTCATCACCAGTATCAACTTCATGCGAATCCTCTTGAACAGGTCTTTTTCCTTCTGCACAATCAGAAGATCGACCTGAAGGAGTTGCAGTATCACACGGGAAGATGTCAACTTTGGGAGAACCTTCAACCTCTTCCCGATAGGCGTCAACTTTGGGAATATCGACAATTTTCACCCCGGCAACATCAGTCTCGGTTATATTAGAGGCGGCGATTGTGCTTTGGAAAGGTACCTCGGAAGGTGCCCCATCATCAATAATCACCACCTGAGAAAGTAGCAGATGGATCTTTTTCCTGAGAAGGAACTTCAAGCATGCCAATTAAATCTTCAGAATCCTTCATCGGAGATAGCTCTGAGACATTTGTCACATCAAAAAGAGAAAGGTTAGTTCTTTTTATTTTCCTCAAAATTAAAGACGATTCTTCCTCGGAATTTGTACTTTCAGCGCTACGCATACCTTCAGTCTTCTCAATCACGGAAGATCAGAAGAAATTTGCTTTTTCAATCTCCTCTTCTTGAGAATAGGTTTACCAACAGTCTTTGAACCTTCCACCTCCGCACTCGACCTCTTTTTAATGATAGAACGGATATTATCTAATGACGAGTCAGCATTGTTTGGAAGAATCAAAGCTCTTGATGATGTTCTCCTTTTACTAGAACGACCTGACAAAATAAAGACAATGAGGATAATTGTGATCAGGAAAAGAAGATTAATAAGAGTAAATACCTTTATTCTTTCCAGAATCATCCAAAATACGAATGCCCCGTTGCACAACCATTGATTCCCAAGTTCTAGCACTTGCCGAGCATCGGATTATTGTTTCTGTGAATGCACGAATATTCTCTGGAATATTCAGCTCGGGATTAAAAGCTCTTGCATTCCACTTCTCTGGAAAAGACTCGACATCACTACTCACTAATTGGTGAGTAGGAATAAACACAAACTCATTAAACCATAAACAGTCATGGCTATCCTCAGGGTGATCGAACAATTTATTCAGGCCCCTAGCCCTAAACATTATCATAGAACCCCTTATAAAACGAAGAGAGTTCAGATATAAAATATGATCTAAGGTAAGCTGTACGTTGGCAAGTCAAGCAATGTGTTGATATAATTGAATCAAATGCCAGACTCCGGGAGTGAGTTGCGCTACAAAAATTTGAAGACGGCGACATAATTGATCAATTAACGAAGTTAACAGTAAATTAAACCCAATAGTGAAGGGGTAGATATACATTGCAGAAAACCCAGGCAAATGAGAAGTGGCGGGTCTATCTGGTTCAGGAACAATAACTTCCGCATGGTGATCCTTCCAATGGCATTTTTCAATTACAGAAGGAACAAAGTCTTTGGTAATATGGGACTTAATCCCGGAAACCATAGCCATTCTCTCCACATCAGTTTCATGTTTGTTTGTAATCTTTAAATCAGTAGTGTGAGTAGGATTTTTGGGGAACACACCATCAACAGAAGGAAGATTTACCCTTCTAACTTCATCAACACCAGAAGATACTGAAGATGAAGGCTTGGGAAGAGCAACAACAACAACAACAATAGCATCGCCCATAAATTTTTTAGGAGGCATTCTATTCTTAGGTTTTTCAGCGCCCACATGGGGAGGAAAAGCGTCAACAATGACGATCTTTTCTGGTAAAATATCTTGAGAAGATGAAGGAGAAGACATGATTAAGAGTTGAAGAAATCGAAGAAGTTGAAAAAGAAGAAAAACAAGCAAAGGAATTTGAAGTTGAAGAGTTTTGGAGCGGAAAATTTGAGATGAAATAATGAAAAGGTAAAGTTTAAACTTTTGTAGAGAAGGTAAAACCACCATCATTACCTTGGAAAAAGGCGAGAAAATGAAGGGCACGGTAACAGCCACGTGCCCCACGTCTGACTTCGTCATTTAATGCGAGTCTTTTCAACTTCTACGGTTATGCCACGTACCCATCACGTCAGTGGGCCATGATCTAGTGTCAGTTACAACGTTTCCTATTCCACTATAAGAAGATTCAAATGTCTAATCAAGGGAAGGTTGATGAAAATCGGGAAGACAATTACTCGGGAACATCTCTGCGATGAACCCAAAAAATTGATGGACTATCTGTATGAGTAAAAAATCGCACCTAACACATGGACCAACATGTAGTCGACACGTGTCAGTTTATACAATGACATAGATGGTAATGCCGAGCAAAGCATTTACGGAGAAGTAGCAGATATCGAAGACTTAGTCAACGAAAAGAACATCAACGGAAACAACATACAAAGACCCCCTTGATTGCGCATTAAATATAGTTAATGCAATAACGGCAAAACGGTTTCTAACGACCAGAATCAAGGAATTAAAAGACAATCATTAATTCAGCAATTAATGATTGCTGTTACATCCACTCAACAGGAAAGGCATTAAATAGGATCAGATACCTATAAATAGGACTTTCACTTGTATATCTAGGCAACCAATACTGACTGGAAAAAGACACTATTATTGATTATTATTCTCTGCTTATTATATCATTATTCTTTTATCATCAAGTTCTTACTCATTCTTGGGAATGCGAAAATCCATTACTGTTGTTCATCAAAATTGGCATAAGTCTACTTTTTCCTTTTATTTACTTATTCTTTATCAATTATTAATAACTTGCTTGTGTTAATTCTAACATTTGTATCAAATTACTACCAACTGTGGCTAACCTTAAAACAAATTCAACTATTTGAGAAAAATACGAATTTTGACTCAAACACCTATCAATCATTACTATATGATAATTTACCTTCTACTTACAAAACATACCTACTACCCAGTCTAGAATTAATTTACCATCGTTGGTGCATTTATACGCTTAATGTCAATTAGACCCACCATAATAACATAGCACAATCTAAGCGCATTTAACAGAAATTCTCACTCAATCCATAGAAAAGTATGAATCAACCACTCCTTTCAAGTCACATAGAAACCACCGATACTCAAGGAAACCAATTCAAACATCCTAAGGAATCTACAGGCCACAAGTTCGAAAACACAATTCACACAACATTACCATCCAATGGATCCATCCCAAATCTCCAACTCCTACACATGCATTCTCCGTTCCTTCTAATACATGAATATGAGAAACTAACCGGAGTCTACCAAAAGGAAAGTCATAACCTACCTCAAGGCCGAGCGGGTGCCACGAGCATCCGTTGATTCTCTAATTTGATAATCACGTCGTAATCCGCACGAAGGAACTTGAGACAAACATGAGACCCAAGAATAGAAATCATCATTAGAACTCTTATAGGAGATTTCAGATTAATAAGGAAGGTTTGGGAACTTAGCCTACCTCTAGATTTCATTCGTAACAACACTAGGTGATTTATCAACCTTTTTCCATGAATAAGGTCAACTATTTTAAGCCATTAGCTAGGTAAAGTTACCATTTTTAAGCTTATATTGAGATATCCATTTTCAAGATTTATGGAAGAGACCCATTTAAAAACTTGTAAGGAAATGAGAAACTAGTTTGGAACCATTCCAGGGTGATGAACTAGAGGGAATGATTCAATGAAAGCCATAATAAGAACAACTAACTAATCATCTCTTTAGGTCTAGGAAATTGTGATATCCATTTTTGTGGTTTCTAAATGAGGGATTTTTAATAAGAATTACTAATGTGAAGAATGAATGGATGAAGTTAGAAGGATTACCCTCCCCAAGAAAATATCATTTTTGGCTCCATAAATGCTCTAAAGGCGGCTGGACTCTTTAGGGTCTGGAAAAATGAGGCCAAATCTCGAAATGAAGTTTTAAATAGGTAATTCACTGTACGTAACCGCCCCAGCGGTATGTTCACCGCTTCAGCGGTGCCGCTAGGGCAACTGAGTGAATTACTCTTTCCGCAATGGCGGTGCTTCCGCCGTGCACTGCTACAGCGTCGCCACAGTAGCGCCTTTACAAGTGCTGTGGAGGCCCAACTGGGCCTGGTGGCCCACACTTCAATCCCTCACGCGATGCGCACAACAATTTCGATTGAATTAGTGATTTCCAGAATCATAACTAAACGAAGACATTTTTAAGGAGTCAGAGTTGGGGGTTTCTTCGAAATTCACAGTAACGACGAAACGGGTCGTTACAGATAGAAGCTCCTAAACTATAACTATTTGTGTAAGTTACCCTTAACTTATTCACTCATTTTTTTCCACGTGTATTGCCACTTGAAACTCTTTAGAGGAACTTTTGGAGCCTGACATTCACGTAGCATTTTATATTCCTTCGGGGGTTATTTTAATATGAGTTTGTGATGGTTTATGGAGTTTTATGAACATTCAATAATTTAGATGTGAAACTCATAAAACAATACGATAGTTTAGAGATTTTTTAATCTATTCTCTCTTTAATTTTAATAAACCGATATAATTAGTTTGATCTTATTTTAGGAGAGGAAAAACACGACCCACTCCATAATTAATTCAACAAGTGACAATCTAAACTGAAACCAAATTTCAAAGAGCATTAATTAACTTGAGTGTGCAGTTAGAGTCAGCAGCCATTGCTTTCAAGCCGTGGAAAACAACTCACTGCCAAATGCATAACACAAAACCAAAAGAAAAAGAAGATACTGTTAATAAAGTAATATAATTATGGTGGATGTCCGTAACTCTTTAGAAGTCACTCTCTGTGTTAACTCTCCACTACTCCTCATGACTTTCCCCATGATATTTCCATGTTGTCAATGGTTAATTCCATATTAATGATACCATCTAATGTTTCTCAATGTAATCCTATAAATAGAGGTATTGAGAATCATGTTGTACACACTTTGAAAATACTTGAAAGAAATAAAAAAAACTCTCTTCTCTTGTTATTTACATTTCTTGTTTCATATTAGTCCCTCCGTATCATAATAAGTGATTTTTTTAGCTTATGCACACCCCTTGAGAAATTGTTCACTCCTAAAAAATTAGGAGTGTTTTTACTAACTTACCCCCAATTAAATGCTTAGAAAAAAAAAAAACCTACTTAATGATTCTTGATTATGTAAATAAGAGTAATTTTGGAAGAATAAGATCAATTTCTTCTTGAGATCTAAAACACCACTTATTTTGAAACAAAATGAAAAGTCTAAGACACCATTTGTTTAGAAATAGAGGGAGTATTACTTTTAGCTTCATTTTATAACAGAAACACCAAAATTCCTTTCACAAGAGAAATTTTCGCAAACCACCTTAGCAAAAATGAAAATTATGATAGGGATTGAAACAAAATGAAAAGCCTAAGACCTCATTTGTTTAGAAACGGAGAGAGCATTACTTTTACCTTCATTTTATAACAGAAACACCAAAATTCCTTTCATAAGAGAAATTTTGGCCAACCACCTTAGTGAAAATGAAAATTATGACAGGGATTTTCAATAGAGGGTGTAATGGTTAATAAATTTTAAGGAATATGAAGTGTTTGGTTGGGGACTAAAGAAAATGAAAGAAAATAAAACGGATAAAGAAGAATGAAACTTTTTAAATTGTTTGTGTATTTGGTGTTAAAGTGTGTGATCGTTTCATAATACATAACTATGAGACACAAATACAAAATTCTTAATTGCGCTAATATCTTATTAACGTATGTTATCATCTCATGAAAAATTATATTTTTATTCACTAGTGTATTGATTTTATCAAGAATGTCAAAGGAAAGTGAAAACTTCGGAGTGCTGAATATGGAGATCTTTTTATTAACTATTTTTTCTCTTCAGAAAATGAAATTTAAGTGGGATTCTAAGGATTTTATTTAATTTCTTTTTTCCTATCTTATAAGCTATACCAAACAAAAGATAATAGATTTTTTTTAGAGTGAATATGTTAAAACCCACTAAACTATCATCGGCGAGTTTCATACCGAAATTATTAGATGTTCATGTTACCTCCTGGATAATAATCTCCTTTAGATTAAAATCTTCGGTTAATATGTAACAAAATATTTAGGATAACTTGTTGAAGTATGCGTGCAAATGTCTTTAAAATGTGTCCACTTGGCACGATGAGTTCATGGTAGTTCAGAGAATTTTATTAATACCCAGTAGTTTAGATATGAAACTCGCAAAATAACAGTAATAATTTAGGAGGAACACCCAATAACTTTTATTCCTTCCCCTTCTCCTTTTTTAAGTAGGTGTTTAGCCATAAAAATCAAATATTTTTATGGCTACTGATAATAACGATCCACATAAAAGGGCTGCATAGCCCAATATCATCATACTTACGTGCATTATTAACCACTCGGATTGAAGAGCAGGTACTAATATTCCAGATTGGTGTATTTCAGTTAAAATACCTGAAGTAGCAAAGCCTTGGGTAAAAATAGCACTTGGGCCAGTTATTTTACTTAAAATTAAAAAAATATCTAAATTCTAAATAAAAAAATTAATAATAGACTAAGATTCTAAATAAAGGATAATAAATAAACGGGGTCTTCTGTTATTCGAAACGTCTCGTGATCTTCAACCAATTATGCGCTGACTTTCATTATTTTGATTTCGTTTTTTTTCATTGGAGTAGTGTGACTATGTTACTATTGACAGATGCCATAAGACGTATCAATAGTTTTCTATTATAAATAGAAAGAAAGTCAAATTTATCTAAATACCATAAAAATCAAATATTTTTTATTTTATTTGGAACTTTTGAAGTTGGAGTTGAATATAGAGTTTCGTTTGGTTATAATTTTGCAAAGATATTTGATTGTTTGAATGTACTGAAAGTGAAAAAAGTAAAAACAGGGTTTTATGCGTTTTTCAAATCTCAAATGCAACTTCAACTTGATATTTTCATGGCCAAACAATTTTCATATAAGGTGATTTTTTTTTTTTAAAAAAAGAGTTTAATACTCATGGCCAAATGGGTCTGTTTTCATTTTTATTTTCACTTTTGCACTTTCGGTACATACAAATAATCAAATATTTTTTTATAAAACTATAACCAAACACAGCCCATCCTCAATTCCAGCTTCAAAAATTCCAAATAAAAGAAAAATATTTGATTTCCGTGACCAAAAGCCTACTAAGTTTCCAAACAAAGGTAATTTCCCCTCACAATCCTTTTCTTTATATCTGCCCAGAATTTTGTTTAAAAAATGGTCATACGTGGAATAATAATCATTTTTTCTTACTTTTGGCGTTTTATCACATGATTAAACTGAATCTTTTATCTCTGCATCACTTTTGTATTTATCTGCAAGTATATTTCCAGCCCTAACCCCAAGTACAATTCTTGATATTCTGCTAGGCTAAAGAATTTCAAGAACATAGCAGATATGGATTGGTGGGTGTCAATGCCAAAAGTAGAACTACATGCCCACCTTAATGGCTCTATCAGAGACTCCACTTTGCTGTATGTTCTCTCTTTCTTATTCTTGAAAGTACTCCCTCTGTCCCAAATTAAGTGGTTTAGTTTGACTAGTCACGTAGTTTAATAAATAATGTTGTTGTCTTAAATTAAATATGGGTGTAATGTACTAAAATGTTCTTTGAATCTTGCGATTATAATCTTGCCATATATGATTTACTGGATATAGAAAAAGACATTTTTTTTTGGGACAAACAAAAAAGGAAGTAACAAATATTTCTGTATGTTGGTTTCTTGGGAACTATAGTTTAAGCAGATAGTCCTATCTGTTGTCTTTTTCTTGGGTGGTGTTCTTGTTTGTCCTCCCATTTTTGTGTGTCGGGCGGGGGGGTGGGGGGTGAAGTTGAGAACTTTCTTTTTCGTTTTGTACAAAGATGATGAGGCCAATTTGGGTTATGATTTGCTTGCATTTTGGATTTTGCGTGTCTGCTGTTGGGAGAGGGAAAAAGAAACAAAAATGGTTCCATAAGAAGAAGTCCTTGAATGAAAATGATAGGAATGGAAGTTTTATCATTGATGTGAATGTGATGCTGATAGTTTCATTTGCTAGTAATATAAACATAATCGGCAATAGCTATTGTTGAGACAATACTGTATCAACATGTGAAAAACTATAGTTTTAATAACCTCCTTTGGAATATGAATTATTGGTTTTGAAATGAGAAAGGATTTAAGTTGATAACTCTTATTGTGACTTTTAGACTCAATTATTGGTTATTATGTTCACTAATTAGTCTCTTAGACTATAAGTGACATTTTGAGTTCATTTGTTTAGAGGTGTCCCTAGGGAGGTCCTTTGGAGATTTTTAGAGTCTAGAGGTGTATCTATGGCTTATATTAGGGCTATTAAGGACATGTATGATGGAGCCAAGATCCGAGTTGGAATTGTGGGAGGGCACTTAGATCACTTCCCGGTCGTGATAGGGTTGCACCAGGGATCAGCTCTTAGCCCATCCCTATCTGCCTTAGTACGAATTGACACGGCATATTCAAGGGAGGTGTCGTGGTGTATGCTATTCGCAGATGACATAATATTGATTGACATGACACGCGGTGGAGTTAACTATAGGCTGAAAACTTGGAGACATGCTTTAGAGTCTACAGGTTTCTGGTTAAGCAGGACTAAAACAGAGTATCTGGAGTGTAAGTTCAGTGACGTAATACACGAGGCGGAGGTGGAAGTGAAGATCGACGCACAAGTCATTTCCAAGAGAGAAAGCTTCAAGTATGTTGGGTCCATAATGCAAGGAGAGGGGGAGATTGATAAGGATGTCTCACATCGTATTGGAAAGGGCGAGTTAAATGGAGGCCCGCTTCCGAGGTATTGTGCGATAAGAATGTGTAGCCAAAGCTTAAAGGTAAGGTCTACATAGTGGTGGTCGACCAACTCTGTTGTATGGGACACAGTGTTGGCTAGTCAAGAACGCTCTTATTCAGAAGATGAACGTAGCAGAGATGAGGATGCTCAGATGGATGTGTAGGCATATTAGGAGAGATATGATTTGGAATGAAGTTATACGGGACAAGGTGGGAGTAGCTTCTGTGGCGAACAAGATGAGAGAAGCGAGACTGAGATGGTCCGGGCATGTGAAGAGGTGCGCGGATGTGCCAGCGAGGAACTGTGAGAGTTGGCTATCGCAGGAGTTAGGAGAGGTAGAGGTAGGTCGAGTAAGAATTGGGGGAAGGCGATTAGACTGGACATGACACAATTTCAAATTACTGAGGACATGCTCTAGATAGGAAGGTATGGAGGTCGAGGATTAGGGTAGAAGATTAGCAAATAGCTGAGTGGTGTCACACTTTAGTTGGGAGAGGCAGGGGCTCACAATTTCAGCTTACTGAGGACATGGCCCTAGATAGGAAGGTGTGGAGGTCGAGGATTAGGGTAGAAGGTTAGCAGATAGCCGAGTGGTGTCACACTTTAGTTGGAGAGGCAGGGGCTAGCATTCTCTCTACACCCCCTTGTTAGTATTATTATTTAGTAATCGCGTAATTTCTTGCTCTTCCATGTGCATTACTATCTGTTGCCCATTTGCGCTATATCTTGATATTTTGCTACTATATTTTTTGTATCTGCTTCAAATTCTTTTCGTTTTATTTTCTGTTCTTTTCTTTTTCTTTTGAGCTGAGGGAAAAACCTCTCTGCTCTACAAAGGCAGGGGTAAGATCTGCATACATCCTACTCTCCCCAAACCCCGCTAGTGGGATTACGCTAGGTATGTTGTTATTGTTGTTGTTGGCCTTGGATACATATTCTACCTGAGTTTGCATGCACCATGTATGGTGAGGTTTGTTTATGTTCTTCGCATATCTTATGGTCTAGAACTTGCCCCAAGTGTGTTTCAAGGCGAAATTCTAGACCACACTTGGTTTGAAAAATAATGTTAGGCTTCTCTTATTTAGGACCTTTATTTTTCTTTTGTTTAGGGACATGCCATTAAGCAATGAATTTTTGCTGTTAGCCTTTGAGGTTTCGGTTAGCCATGGACTTCAAGTGATCCACTTTTGCAAATTGAACTTTTATTATCTGCTGCTGCGACATATAAACTTTATCTTTCAGTGTCTGATTACCTTTCCAAAAAAAAAAAAAAACTAATTCTTTCAGTGCAATTACCTTGTTTTTCTTATCATCCATTGCTTTGAGTTCTGACTTGGCATTTGGTCTTGCGTTAGTCGTGTATTCTAAAAATTTCTCTGTGGTTCAATTTTTATTTTGCAGGGAACTTGCTGGAGAACTGGGTGACAGGGGGCTTGTACATTTTCCTGATGTGGAGCGTGTTATCTTAAAACGTAAGCCAATTTCCTTTTTGTGCTTTTGCTAATAATATGCCAAGCTCCTTTTTTCCACTTCTATTTTAGTATCTTGAAACTTGCCTTGAGCTTACGTCTATGTGATTCAGATGATCGCTCCCTTACTGAAGTCTTCAAATTGTTTGATTTGATACACATTCTTACAACTGACCATGAAACTGTAACCAGAATTACTAAAGAGGTACTCTGTTAGTGCAGTAGTCCAAAATTCTTCATTTCATGCAATGTATGCTGCAATTATTTGATTTTGTTATTACATCCATGAAAAATAGGTAATTGAAGATTTTGCTGCTGAAAATGTTGTATACTTGGAGCTAAGGACAACTCCAAAGGTACTTTAGGCTTTTTTCATTTTTGGCCCTTCGGCCAAATTGATTATGGGTGCTAGCCAAAATATACATAACATATACACTGATTATGTATATGATGTGTATATTATATGTATATTATGTGTATATTTTGTGTATACGATAGGTATATTATGTATATTCTTACTTATTATACATTACATATACATTTTTCGGCTATTATTTTTTAGAGCGGTCCAAAAATGTAATTCGAACTTTAGCATCAGCTTGATTGATAGGTCCTAATTTGGAGCATCATTGTGCTTGGTTTTACAATGGATTAATTGAGAGGATTGTAACTAGTCAGCTGTCAGCTGGAGTGGACTTGGCATTTGGAATCAAATTTAGCAAGCATAGCTCGGTTGAATTAAGTGAACAAGATACTTGATATTGTGTTTTGATGTTAGCTCCATTTAGCTTATTACCACTAGTTTTTCAAGATAGTTATTTGGTGAAAGGGTATAAAAACAGAACGAATGCAAATGCATCTTTACATATTTGATCCTATGTATTCTATTCTTACTCTTAAAGGAAATTGATTAGTTGGAAGAGGTGCTAAGTTCACCTTAAAGATCTCTTTGCCGGTAAATCCTTGATTATTTTCAGATTAAAAACATGATAAGAAACTTGACTTTGCTGTTGGAAATTGTAAACTTAAATGTTCAAGTGTCCAGGATCATGTGTCTTTTTAGTTATCCTGGGTGCATGATCTTCTGTAGTATCTAGGTATGACTTTTATGTTATTGTGACTAAGTTCATAGTGTGTGTTAAAGCTTTTATTAGGTGTGAGTTTAGAAGTGTCTCTTCACACCTATAAAAGCCCGTGGTTAAGTACATAATGCTTGTGTTAAAGCATTTATTAAATGTGAGTCTAGAAGTGTCTCTTCTCACCTGTAAAAGCCCCCCTTGTAATGTTACGTAGAGTGGAGTTTTTCTATATATTATTAGTGTGTTTTATGTTTATTTCCCTGTTCCATCCTCTTTGTGCCTTATGATATTGCGAAGGGCCCACCTTGTATTCCAGCAGTTGCATAAACTAGTTCACAAACTCCAAAAGGCTTCTTCACATATGTACTGTTCTAGCTCATTCAGTAAGAGACAATTATGATATTTATAGATGTTATTATTGATATTTGTCTTTTCTGAATGCAGAAAAATGTCTCCAAAGGGATGAACAAGAAGTCGTACATGGAAGCAGTTTTGGAGGGTATAAGGGCTGTTAGTACCGTTGAAGTTGATATGTTTAGTGAACCTAATTTTGATTGTCCTGCTAATGCCGGTATTTATGCTTGGAGGAACGGTTGTGCAAGCAATGGAACAGGAAGAAAGAAAATATTTGTCAGATTTCTACTCAGTATTGATCGTCGTGAAACCACGGAAGCTGCAACGGAAACGGTATGTTCCTGAATCTGATGCATGATTAATGATGCTGAAGGTTTATATATAGCTTTAAGTCTGAGGCTTGATAATTTCTTTGTGGTTGGTGAAGGTTAAGCTTGCTCTGGAAATGAGACATTTGGGAGTAGTGGGTATTGATCTTTCTGGAAATCCTGTCATTGGTGAATGGTACCTTTTTGCTCGAAAAAGATTTTCTACTGCATATTATTCCTTGCCTGCATTGGCGAAAGGGGTGTCAAATGGCGGGTTAGGTTGGATTTGAGCGGGTCAAAATGAGCTGAGCCAATTTGGGCTGAAATGGGGTTGGGCTAAAAAGCGGATCATAACCCAACCCACCCAGTTCTTATTTTTATTCTTTGTTTGTCCTTTAATAATCTTTTACTTACCTAATAAAATTATCTTTTTCCACCCGCAAGGGTGGCTCAGTTGGTTGAGCATGAGGCTTTCATAATGGAGGTCTCAGGTTCGAAACCCCTTGCCTACGATAGCAGGGGATTTGCCTTCTGGGTCAAGCTCGTCGCACAGGGCTTGCCTAGTGCGGGTTACCTCTCCTGTGTGGTTTGCGAGCTATTGCACAGGAGCTGGGTTTACCCTGTGCCCACCCGAAGGGTAGCGGCTGTGGGTTCCCATGTCATCAAAAAAAAAAAAAATTATCTTTTTCCTTATTATAGCTATATATAACATATCAAATAAAAAAATACTTTCTTGAAAATATTTTGACTAGGTTTCTATGGGTCAATTTGGGCTTACATATCAGCCTAATTTTTAGATGGGCTGAAATGAGTTGGCGTAAAATGGGCTAAGCTAATAAATGGGTGGGTCATTAACCCACCCAAACTTGAATGGGTTGGAAGGGTCATGTTTTTATGGGCCAATTTGTCACCCCTAATTCGCGATGGTCGAATAAGGTTTGAATTTCTTGGTACTTTTTGTCTTGTAGGCAAACATTTCTGCCTGCTTTGGAGTTTGCTAAAGAGCAAGGACTTCTGATTACCCTTCACTGTGGCGAGGTGCATCTGGCTTCACTATTTTTGTCCAGCTTTTATCAGGGTCACACCGTAATCTCTCTGACCGGTATATTTGGTACTTAGTGCTATTAGGTACCCAATCCGGTGGAAATCCATGCGATGCTAGATTTTCTCCCGGCAAGAATTGGGCATGCTTGTTGCTTTGGAGAGGAAGAATGGACAAAGCTAAAATCCTTAAAGATACCGGTTAGAAATTTCACCTGTGTACTTTAAGATTTCTCTAGGACATCCCTTTTTTTTTCTTTCTTTTTTTTAAGAAAATACCGTCACACATCAATGATTGAGCAAATACTTAACCAAATTTCCTTCTCTACCCTATAATGGACATGATACGAGGTCAAATTTCTCCTTTTCCTTGATACCCTTGCATATTTGCTGGGTAAAAAATGCTGCTAGATGTTTCCTTCTTGAATACCACCATGATGAACAAGATGCAGAATTTTCATGAGAAATTGACATAAATAGCTGCCCACCAAAATGGTAGCCAGCAAAGATGTAATTTTTGTATATTAATGTATAACATATATTTTGATGCTTAATAGTGCATATTTTTTTTGTATATTTGGCTAGCAAATGTAATTATTTTTGGATGACCGGCCAAATGTGTAACTTGCCCAATTTTCATTGGCCCTGCCATGTTATGATGATGGCTTAAAGTTCTCTTGTCCTACTGATCCTTCTAGTTTTGTCACATTTTCTTTTCTATGGGTCATTGTAGGTTGAAATTTGCTTGACTTCCAACATCAGGACTGAAACAATATCTTCTCTGGATATTCATCATTTTGGTGAGGTTTCTGATCAACTCTAGATTGTGTTTTGTGCTATATCTAAATCTAAAGAAAAGCAGAAATCTGGTGATCTTTAAAGTCATTTCTTATGATACTAACTACTTTGAATTAAGTGCATAACCTTAGCTTTGACTTGCAGCCGATTTATATAATAGTGGACATCCACTTGCCCTTTGCACTGACGACTCAGGGGTGTTCTCTACCAGCGTGTCTCGCGAGTATAGCCTTGCCGCATCTAGTTTTGGTATGTATTGCTTAATGCAAACATACCTAGTCGCGTTTTAGACTCTGCTCTCTCCTCTAACTATCGTTTAATATTATAAAGGTATACAAAAGCGAGAGATGTTCCAGCTGGCTAGGAATGCCGTTAATTTTATTTTTGCTGGTAATAAAGTAAAACAGGAGCTGGAGCAAGTATTTGATTTAGCTGCAAAGAGCCTGAAATTCTGATGAGAAATTTATCAAATACAACAACATACCCAGTGTGATGACACGAGTAAGCTGGGGGGGGGGGGGGGGGGGGGGGGGGAATGTATCAAATGAACAGGAATGTTCTTCCAGTTATTGTAATTGGATACTGAGACAGGCTTATTAAATGGAGCGACGTGGACAATGAAGATTTATATAGTTGACTCCAACATGTTTGGGATTGAAGTGTTGTTGGTTATGTTACTTATTTCTTCTATAATATTTGGTGGTACCTTCTGAAGATTTCCAAATATGCAATACACGCGTACTTATTATCAACTTCAACACGTCAGTCTGAGCATGTACTATTGCTTATTTATAAAATACATATCAGCTACTTCTAATCAGTTAAACTGGCTCTTAAGTTCAAATTATCCTGATTATCACACTGCAAAAGGATTAGGTAAGGAATGCAAATTTACTGATTGCTGAGGAGCATAAAAACAACACATTAGGTTTACCCGAAATTTTCTTCTTGAAAGGGACTTGTTTTTTAAACATAATTCTGCAAGAGCCTTAGCTTTTAACTAAAGCATGTCTATAATTCTCCTTACTCAAAGTGAAAACCATCCGATCTCAACAATAATAATAAGTAAAACCTAAACTAACATCTTTATTTTCATGAACAAGAAAAGAAGATATACAGACAGAAGATGTTATACGAAACTAGCAGCATTGCAAACAGGTCACATAATAAAATGATTACAAGTGATCTGGTGGAGGTTGGCGCAAGGGGGAGCATAGGATCACTTCTGAAGAAAGAGATTGAGTATTTCAAAAGACTAGAATTGGAATGTAACTGGGCCTTTATTGAATCTCACAAGACTAATTATATGGAAATGGATTCCAGTGGTTGCAGTTGTTGGCCTAGTTTCAGGTCCTCTACGATGAAATGGAAAAAGAAGAGATGAATCGAGAAATGTTCTATGGTTGAAGTATCCGAGAGCCATACAAAGAAGGAAATCATCTGGTTCAGTGACGCAGAGGTAGATTTAGGACAAGTTCTATGGCTTTAACTGAACCTGTACTTTCTGCTTGAACTATGTATACATATGCAAAACAAAAAAACATTTTAAATGTATATACTCCATGTAATAAGATTAAACTCATTCTGAACCAATCGACTCTAGATCTTGGATTACCTCTGCAGTTTCTTTAGCTTCTACTCTTGGTTTCTGAATTCTTTATGTTGTTTGGAATTCAAGAACCTAGAATTTCTTATCAAAAACTCAAAATCTTTTATATTTCTCAAACATCAAAAAGTACAGAAGTCTATCAGCAATAAGCTAAAAAGGCCGTCTTTTTTCTGCCTTTCTTGGCTGGAGAAGAAAAGGTAAATCGGACAAAATAAGTACATCTTATGACACACAATTAGTTTCTGTTGTTAAGTCCTTGGGACACAACTCATCAACACAAGTACTATCCTCTAGTTCTGTTGTGATTAATGTGTCTTCATCATCTCTTAGCATGGCTAAGAACTCAAGAGCTGTAACAACATCGCTAATCAGAGGTCTCGTGTTGGCTTCGTCTTGGAGACACATATTTGCAATCGCAAGAGCTTGACGAAGTCCCTTTACTGGGTAATTTCCTCCAAGCAATGGGTCAGCCATTTCGGTTAGCATGTTTTTGTCTTTAAAAAGTGGTTTGGCCTGCAAAAGTGACAAAAATGGTAACTAACCTGTTATTACATATTTAGTATATATAACATAAATCCCGATATATATGCCATGTCTTTTGCTAACATTAGAAAATGATTCAACATAACAAGCACAAAAATCAAGGGTGTGTTCAGTATGAAGGAAAATGTTTTCCATGAAAAATGTTTTATTGGAAAATAAGTGGGTTTCTAACTTATTTTCTTGTGTTCGCTGCTAAGCAAAAAATTTTATCCTAAAAGCAATTGTATATAATCTAGACAAATACTGAGAGGTGGGGTGGGAGGGTAGGGGTGTCGGGGGTGGTAGGGATCAGGGCTATTGGGGGGGGGGGGGTGAAGATGAGGTGTGTTGGAGGGTGAGGAGGATACAATCAACATAGAATATCACTTATAGAACTTGTTTTCCCTACTTCTACAGAGAAGTCAAAAGGAGATTGTTTTCCTAGAGAAAACGCTTTCCAAACATTTTGACCAACCGAACATAGGAAAATTGGATATTTTTCCTCCATACCGAACACACCCCAAAATTTCTGCTCTTTATCTTGGCCTATGTCTCTATTATACATGACGGTTCGATCACTTAGGAGGGCAGGAAATTACACTGCCTTGCAAATGGGTGGTTTTGAACTTTTGACACCCGCTTGCTCTATGGGCAAACCTTGAAGGTCAAAAGTGCTGCCAACGAGATTGATCAATCCCCCCCCCCCCCCCCCCCCCCCCCCTCTCCCAGGTCTCATCCTACTGGAAATTTAGGGGCTGGCCTAGTCTAGCCTCATTGTACTTCTGCCAAAAGTAGTGAAATTTTACACTAACCAAAGGATTGCTAGGAAGGCGAAAATTCGAAACCCCAAACTTCAGTATTTAAACCATCCTATCTAAAAGAAAAGCAGAAGAAATCTAAATTGTAAAACATCTTAGGGAATAGGGATAGTAAAAGAAATGGAAAACTAACTAGGAAGATGCTAAATTATTAAGCTTATTCAATATGAAAGAGTTAAAGAAAGCTAGCAACTAACCCAAGAGATCAAGTTTTGCTCCTCTGGTGATCTTGTATTATCAATAGCTCTTCTCCCTGAAATAATTTCCAAAAGAACAACTCCAAAACTATATACATCCGATTTAGATGTAAGTTGTCCTGTCCTAGCATACTCTGGTGCACAGTATCCATAGGTCCCCATAACTCTTGTAGAAACGTGATCCTCGCCTTCCGCTGGACCTAACTTTGCAAGCCCAAAATCTGAGAGCTTAGGAATAAAGGACTCGTCTAATAATACGTTGGATGCTTTGAAGTCGCGATAGATTATGGGAGGATTGGCGATATCATGCAAGTATTCTAGTCCTTGCGCTGCGCCTTTAGCTATCTTCATTCTGGTATGCCAATCCAATGGCTTCTTATTTGATGGCAAATCTGAGGAGCATGTGAATTAGTATGTATGTCTCTAACCAACTTCAACAAATTTTTGTTATACAGTCAAACCTCTCTATAATAGGCATCCTTTATAACAACATTTCACTACAACAAATTAGTTTTTTATGGAACTGCCTTTCATATTATGTTACATTACATGTTTTCTATAACAGCATCTCGCAGACAAAAGTTATCCAGACAGGTGACGTTGTTATAGAGGTTTAACTGTACAAAACAACAAAGTGGTCATAGAGCACTTTACTAATACACTGTAGTGATGTTTTTGAAGTTCAGCTCAATGGTGTAAGGATAATAGACTACAAATTAGGTCATACATACCAAGAAGATGATCTTCTAAAGATCCATTGTGCATGAATTCGTAGACGAGAATTCTTTGATTGCCATCAGCACAATATCCTATCAGATTGACAAGATTTGGATGGCTAACAAGACTTAAAGTCAAGACTTCCGCAAGAAATTCCCTGTTTCCTTGAACTCCATTCCTGTCAAGTTGTTTGACAGCAACAACCTGGACATACAAAACAGTATGATGAAGAAACAGAAACAGTTATTTATTTGTTAATAACCGCAAGAGGAGAGATAAAAGACAGAAAAAATAAGGACATACTTGATTAGTTCTTTTGAGGTGTCCCTTATAGACCCTCCCAAATCCTCCTTCACCAACTAAAAACTCAGGATTGAAGTTGTCTGTCGCATGAGCCAACTCGCGGAATGTGAATACTTCTGCTGAAATGTTTACATTTCCATATCTGAGTATATCTTCAGCCATCATCTTCTGCTTGCTGACTCCTGCTCGAATATTCAAATTTCAACACGTTTATGCACTATTTAGTCAAGGACAAAAATCAAGAACAAGTTACAAGTTTATGCACTATTTAATCAAGAACAAGTTAAATGGAAGAATATTTCGGTTTAAGAATCAAAGGCTACAAACAACTCCTCAATGAAGGCTATTTGGAATACTACAACAACAACAACAGTTATGTCTTAACCCCAAGCAAGTAAGGTCGGCTTCATTTATCCTCATTGTCCATATCGTTTCATTTTAGTTTGTCTCGGTCCAATCATATAAAACATAAATAAAACAATAATAAAACATAGGGTCTCCATCAGTTGAAGTTATCTACATTTTCTACTGGCACATAAATTTCTGACAAGACTATGAGACTCCTAGAAAACATTGTACGTAGAGTAAGCAAACTAACATGACAAACTTAATCTTAGCTAGCTAATTGGTATTGCATATATAGATCTTTTTCTTCCATTGCACCCAATTTTTCGTTAGGCATGCAGGCATTCGCAGAGATTGTAGGTCCACAGAAACAATTTCCTTTCATGTGATTTTAGGTGTATCTCGTCCCTAACACCTTCATTCACCATGGTACAGTCCCGTGGATCTGGAGGTCGACGTCAGATTTTATCAAACTATCTCAGCTAAGCTTTTCTCATTGTGTCCTCTATGTGTGCTGCTTGCACCTTCTCATGAATGTGCTATTTAAAACATATTGTGAAAAAGTTGATTTCCGTATTCAGATAGCTTACACATTTATTAAGCCAAAAAGGCTTTGTGCATCAGCTATGTTAAAGAGATCAATGTCTCCAATAATTTCAAGCAAAATTTCAATATAGAGGATCTTATAAAGATCTAAATCATCGTGTATTTTCAACTAACCCCAGTATATTCGACACATAACATAAATATATACGTGCAGAAAATTACTAAAATTTCAACAAATATTATATTTTGAATTGATAATTTTAAGCATGCAATTGATTTTAACACCAATAATTAAAAGGTTGAACCAATCAAGTTAAATTCAGGATCTGCCTCGCCTATGTATACCTGGATGCATAGTAACACTTCTAAGAATGGTGGCCAAGCCCTCTGAATCATCATATTTGTTAGGGGTCCTTGTCTCATTCACAGAACTCCTAGAGGATTTTAATTGAGTCTTCCTCATTTTTTTTTTTTTTTAAAATTGTAGCTTCTTGAACAATAAAAATTGATCAATTCTTCCCTATTCCCTCCTATTTGTTTCTTAGCAAGACAATCCTTTTATGCCTTGCAATAAAAACCAACTAAAGTTCTTGAATATTGATGTTCATTTCTCCTAATTCCTTCCAAAAAGGAATTCTTAGAGAAATGAATATATTCAAGTAGGTGAAGAAGGGAAAGGTGAAGAAATTGATCCAACTTCAATGAAAAAAAGGGATACTATAAATTTTAAGATAGGAAAAAAAACAGATTACAATTTTGCATTTTAATTGAAAAATTCAAAGAATTAGATGTAGATTGAATGATGTTAAGACTCGTGTCATTGGAACAAAGGAAAGAGAAAACTTTATCCGATATTTGTGTATTAATATATGTAGTTTGAATGGAGTATGGAGTTTAAGGCCTGTTTTGTCTTAACGAACTTTTGGATATCTTAATAACAACTAACTTTTGCTAGGTGACCTCATTTTTTCCCATCTTTATACACATTGTTCCACTGGTTAATGTGAGATTCATTTATTTGTTTGATTAATTTTAGCTAGTATACTTCATTTAACTTTCCTTCCAAATTTCCTTTATTTCCACAAAAATTAATTTTATAGTTATAAATCTTACATGATTTTAAAATTATTTACGCTAGTCATTTTTTTATTACCTATGATTTTAGAATCAAAATTAAATTGGATACAAGTTTTACCATTATCCAAGACGAGTAGGGGTATTCACAGTTCAGTTTGCTCGATTATTGTGAAAATCAAACTCAAATCAATTTAATTAATATTTAAAATCAAATAAAATTTCAAATAAACGCAAATTAATCGGTTTTCTTATTGTTGATTTTATCAATTTTCTTCGGTTTATAGTTATTATCTTAAAAATTTTACCGAACAGTTAAGATTTTTAAAATAATCCATAAATTATTTTGAAATGAAAAGTTAGGATATACTGGAGCGGACGTGTGGAAACATTCCTCCAAAATGGGGGTAGAAAAAAAAAAGAAAAAAAAAAGATATATCGAATTCTAATACGGAAAAACAATTTTATGATCATAAGTGAATAATCTAGTGATTATTACCGGTTTGGCCATAAAAATTATTTACTTTTTTTTTGGGAATAATTTTCACTTTATTTGAAAATCAGTTTTTGGTCATGAAAATTCTAAATCCACTTGAAGTTGTATCAAATACGAAAAACAATTTATAACCTGTTTTCCAACTCACTTTTCATTTTTAAAATTGTACTTAAATACATTCAAGTACCAAAATTATACACAAACTCTATGTTCAACTCTAAAAATCCATAAATTCCAAATAGAATGAAAAGCCAAATACGTACACGGCCCCCAATAATTTTCCATTTAGACATTTAAAGGTAGACTCGTTCCCGTTAGACACTTCAACTATTAGAAGTGTACTCAATAAACTGGAGAGGTGGGTTTTTAGTCTATTACTCTCTCAATTCCATAATAAATGTCACCTTAGCTAATTTTTTTGTCCCATAATAAGTGTCACTTTAAGAAACCAAAACGTAAATTGACTAGTTTTTTTCAATTCTACCCTTAGACAATAAAGTAACATCTAAATGATAATTGAAAAAGTCATATAATAACTTGGTATTATTGGATTCCCAATATCAAAAGATTTACTTCTTGTGCATGGTCTAATCAAAAGGTAAAAGTAATTAATTTTTATTATATAAGGTTAATTTGATAAACTTAACATTATATTATTAATTTCTTAATATGCGCGTTTTTGGCTAAGGTGACACTTATTATGGGACGAAGAGAGTATAATTTTTTTAAAAAAATCTAAAAAAAAAAAAAAAACACATGTTCTTCTATACAATTTATATATTTTGTGCATTACTTGTTCGTGAATCTAACAACCTTAGTTGGTTACCACGTGTCAAGTCTATTTGCCACGTCGGACAGCTCTCTGCTAAACCCTTGCAAAAAAAAAAAAAACCTACTGCATGAAAAATGCTACTCAATCAATGGCGAATTTCAGATCAATCATCAAAACCCTAGTTTCTCGAAATCAAAACCTCAATTCTTCTAGAACCTTCTTAACTCACTATTCTTCGTCAACGATTCCATTAACGCCGTTACTTAATTGCCGGCGTAGCCACTTTCTTTTCCGTCCAACTTTCCTTTCTCCGTTAGCCTCCGCCGTTAATTTCTGTCCACTTTTTCTCTCTTCACCTCCTTGTAAACTTTCACAATCAGCCACTTCGTTACATCTCCAATCCGATTTTAATTTGCAATTTCCTACAGTTAGTGATCTCAGATTGAAATTTCCGTATAAATTGTGCTTCCAATCGACGCATAGATTGCAGCAAAATGGTGAGAGAAATGAAAAGCAATCTGAGTGTGGGATTGCTGGTGAAGTTAGGGATAGTTTCGTCAATTTGCCCAATTTTATTTCATTCAGTAGAATGATATCTGGTCCATTTCTCGCCTGGTAAATTTTCGCTCTTTTGTTTACTCTCTATGTCTAATGGTAGAAAATATTTACGACACGTAGCCCATATTTTGAGTTTATTACCCGGTTTAGCCCATATTTGTGTATAAACACCTTTTATTTATACCTTTTTTATACTACAACCTGTTTTCCAAATCACTTTTCATTTTTGAAGTTGTACTTAAGTACATTCAAGTATGAAAATTATACACAACCCCCCCCCCCCCTCCCCAACCCCCAAAGGTATAATATTGTATATTGGGCTACGTGGCGTAATAGTTTATGTTGGGCTGTATATTTTTGAAAATTTTCCTTCTTGTTTACCTGAGAATTTGGTTGTAGTAGTTTATGCAGAGTACATTTTGTATGGAGAGAAATATTTTACATTGAAATAGTCATTTGCTAATTATACAAGGAAGACTATAGCGTGTATAATGATACTCCCTCCATTCCAATTTATGTGATGCTGGTTGACTGGGCACAGAGTTTAAGAAAGAAATGAAGAATTTTGAAACTTGTAGTCTAAAATAAGCCATAAATATTTGTGTGGTTATAAATCATCTCATTAATGGTAAAATGGGCATTTTAAAGTTTAATTGTACTATTATGCTTCCAATCGACGTATATATTGCAAATATTGAGAAAAATGAAAAGCAATGGAAAGAGGAGTGTCGGATTGCTGTCATTTGGCAGATTTTGGTTCATGTAAAAATGGTTATATGCTAATTACAAAGGAAGACTGTAGCATATTATAATACTTAGTGGGCGTTTGGACATAAAAATTATGAAATTTGGAAAAATAAAAATTGGAGAAATGTTATTTGGAAATTGGAGTTGTGTTTGGACGTGAATACAAGTTGGAGTTGTTTTTGGATTTTTGTGAGTAGAATGATATCCAGTCCATTTTTCTCTCTGTTTCCTTTTTGTTTACCTGAGAATTGGTTGCAATAGTTTATGTAATGTACATTTTGTATGAAGGAAAATGTTTTACATTGAAATATTAGGTTCAATTGCCAATGTTTGGTTCTTATAAAAGTAATACGCCCTTCGTCCCTTCCCAAGTGTCTTAGTTTGACTGGACATGGGGTTTAAGAAATAAAGGGAGACTTTTGAATCCTGTCGTCTTAAATTAAAGATGTGTGTAGTCCTTTAAATCTTGGGGTCTTAAACTTGTCATATAGAATGTTGGAATTGAAAAACTTACTAAATATAGAAAGAGACATTCTTTTCTGTACAGACCAAAAAGGAAAGTAAGACACTCAAATTGGGACGGAGGGAGTATGTGCTAATTATACAAGGAAGACTATAGCGTGTATAATGATAGTATTTTGGTGATATTTTTTATTATTAAAGGTTGACGACAACTTTTAAATGTTGGATATGGAGTTAAAGTTTTGATATTTGAAGGAAAATGACTTCTGACCACAAGTGACCGATGTTATTTTTCCCTTCTTGGTGGAAAATATTTTTCATAAGTTAACATAACCAAGTACTAGTAAATGGTTTCATCAAGGGAAACATTCTTTGACATATTTTGTACCATACAAGTCAAGATACACATGTAGTGTTGAAAGACTAAGTGAGCATTTGTTGCTTTAATAACCTAGTAGGCGTTTACTTTGATCATCACAGTAATGAGTGCTTTATTGCAGAATGCGGAACAACTTCATATCTTGACATTGGTATTTCATGATTCCGATGATTGTGGGCGTTTAGGTCAGTTAATTTTAGCGCTATAATTGAATTTATTGAAGAAGAATTTGAAAGAGAAGTGAGAAGTTAAAAGACCACAATTGTATTTCTTTGTTGTCAGTAAAAAGACCACAAATATTTTATGCACTTGGCTGTATGCCTTTGCATTTGAGCTTCTGAAAGTATACAGGAACTAGTACAAGGACAAACAATAATTGAGTTTGTCATTTTCCTTTGCTAAGCATTATTTTTTGTTTCTGACTGAGGTGTAGTTGTTGTTGTAAGCATTATGTTTGTTTATCATAAATTAGATCTTGTGAATGCCACAAACATGATCACCTTGGTTTTCTTGAATCTGGTTGTGCTTAGGATTGAGGTGTAGTTGAGTGATTAATGGAGACTAATTATCTTCCTTGGTCAAGCATTATGTTTACTTATCATTAATTAGATACTGGGAAGCTATGGAATTGGACATGATCAGCCGTGTTATCTTGAGTGTGGTTGTGCTTTTATGCCATAAGCATAGTTTACATGAGTTAAATTATTATGTAAAATCTGCATGTGAGCCCACGGAGCATTTAGACTGCATTATTGACATACTGTTATCATTCTGCTGCTGTTAGCTATAAATTAGACACATACTCCTTTAATTCCCATTGCTGTTTAAATATTGCAGGATGATTATACATGATATGTATCTTCCTGCATTTGTTGGGCTAGCTGTTTCTGGGGCAACTGATTGGGTGTGTGCCCCATTCTTCTCCTCCTTAAATAGGAGTTATGATCAGCTTTCTAATTTAGTTTCACTCTATGCCTTGTAGCTAGATGGGTACGTGGCCAGGAGGATGGGAATAAATTCTGTTGTTGGTTCTTACCTTGATCCTCTTGCTGACAAGGTAACTACTTAAGCTGCTCTCCTTTCTGGTTCATTGACCTAACCAGCGAACAAATTTCTGGTTTTTGTGGTTCATTCATGTTCTCACATTGTTTCACTGAATTTATTCTGGGTTCATTCCTGTTTCTTTGTTGTCTCTTTCTTCATTTGCTTCTTTTGTGGATAAAATGTTGCGTATTTTGGGATTTCAGATACTTATCTCTTGGCCTTCTTATCACTATACCTTTTACACCTACAGGTTCTTATTGCATTTGTTGCTCTGGCAATGGTAGAGAAGGGTCTTCTTCCCCGTAAGTTCATATCCTATATGGATTTAACTGCATAGACTCTTTTCCGGGTGACCAAAGAGTTCTTTTTAGCTCTCCATCATGGACTACCTTCCAACAAAAAACAGAATTGGCTGCATGAATTCTCTGAAACTATTTTACTATATGTGGGTCGAGTTCATTCAAATACTAAATAATTTGTCTTTCTAAATCTCATACTTATCCTTAAGTTGTCGTGCAAGTCTCTAACTGGACCTAATGTAAGTGTTACAACAGCCCAATCACACTCCTACTAGTTCGGTATCGCCTCTGTGAATCATTCGCTTCCTTTAGAATTCTCCATGAAATGAAGAAGTTAATGTTAGTTCTTTCTTTTTGCTATATGAATATCCTACCCATTGCTTGAAGTTCATATGAGCGATCAATTACCTTTTGTTTTTTCATCTATATGCATGTTTACCTTTGGTCATCTATATGCATGTCCCTCAGCTCTTTATCTTTCCTACCAAGCTTAGCATTGCGCTTTTTAGATTGTTGAAAAACTTATACTTATCCTAAAAACACTTGTAGCAAATCACCCTGAGATCATAATTTTTTGAACATTAGATTTCATGCTTAATACTAATGAACATCTAAGTTGACCTTTATAAAAACATGAAAAATTAATACCTGTACTTGGCAAAACTGATATGTTGCATATAAATCAGCGTCTTACTTACAGGCTTTGTGTTGTCTATAGCTTTTCCTTTTATCTTTATAATTATTAAGGTTAAGGATGAGAATCTCTCATTCTCTTTTTGGTAGACTATAAGTCCTAGTTCTGGTCCAAAATGTGATCCTTTAATTGTACCGATTAGTTCAAGTTAAGATTGCAGGTCTGTAGACGGTAGGCAGGTCTTGGTATTTTCCTTAATCTGGTGATGAATTCTCTTGCTCTTGAAATGTGTATTCTGCTTATACGGCATCATTTCCTTGGATCGTGGCTCGATTGAACGAAATATTAAATAAGAGATATCTCAGTGGTCCATATGCAATGCTACTGCTTGTTGGGGCCCTTCAGCCCACATATCTACTAAAGTACATTGAGTGCAAAAAGCGTTCAGATGAGTTGCTTACCTTGTTGGATCTCTAATTATTTTGTATTTTCCAAATGAAGATGAGATGTTGCACTTCGTTTTCAGAAACTTACTTTCTTGGTTTTATGCTGTGAAGCTGGGCTTGTTTCCCTGGTTGTGCTGCGTGATGTGGCCCTTGTTGGTGGTGCGGTATATAAAAGAGCTATCATTTTAGAGTGGAAGGTGACGTCGACTCTGCCTATAGGTTCTGCAATACTAATCTGCAGTAGTGCTTTTGCTCATAGTACTTGGTTTAACATTGTTTGCAGTGGTCAAGCTGGTATGAATTCTTCAACCTTGATGGAGCCCGTCCTCAGAAGGTTGAGCCTCTTATGATAAGCAAGGTATAGCACATGTTCTTTGAACTTTATCATTCAGTTGAAGCTCTTTAGGTAACATTAGAAAGGAATAACTGAGAGGATAGCTTGTAATTTTACACAAATAATTTTGCAGAATATGTGGACCAAATCTAAGACATTGTTTAGTGGTTATGAGGATGTAGGCTTTCTTAAGTATGGCTATAAGTGTCTAACAAGGTTTGATGAATTGTATTGACTATTGACGCTATTGAGTGTTCATCATTTTCAATTATCAGTTAGATTGAGAAAGAAGGTCATTGTGAGAGAAATGATTAGTAAAGCATGCTTGCAAATTTGGCCAGAGTTCATTTTCCAGTTCATAACTAGCATTGTAATATGTACAGGTAAATACAGTTTTGCAATTGGCCCTTGTTGCTGCAGCTCTCCTTCAACCGGATCTGGGTAATGAGGAAACTCAAACATATATTACTTACCTGAGGTAAGTTACAACTGTGTACCTCTTTGTTTCATTTCTTCCCAATTATGTAGTGTACTCAATTCCATTCTGGTTGGTGCAGCTGGTTAGTAGCCATGACAACGGTAGGTTCAACTGCGGCCTATGGATCACAACACCTTAGGAGTGGAGCTACATTTAAGAACAGACTCTAACTGGACGGACACTGAGTACTCACCAAAAGAAATATTGCCTGCTTTTTGACCAGACTTTTTTCTTTCCTTTTCTTTTTTTCCCCATGAGATGTCAAAGTAATGTCCTGTTGTATATCTGACAGGAGGGGAGGTTATAGTGTTTGTTGTACACTTATAGATCCTCACTCAATTCTTAGGGGACTGTCCTATCAGGAAATAAAAAGTTTTCCTCTATCGTTTTTACGTCTCTGCTGATATTGAAAGACTTAATAATAACATGATCCCGACATCCTTGTGATATTTCCATGGCATCAAATCACTTCTCCTAGGAAACCAATGGTTAACCAGTACTACAGATGGTGTGCGAATCCAGAAGTTGTTGATCGTCTTGCTATATATCTCTGACTCTTGCTATGTGCCAAAAGTTGGATACCTTACTAATCATTCAGTAGTTGACTCTCAGAGAGAAATTATGGAATGCTGTTATCAGCGGAAAACTCACTTATTGAAAGAACAACATAATCCTAGAAGGCTTCGATGTTAGTGAGAGAAGAACCTGTGATTAGCTATTTAGGAAATTTTCAAAAGAACAATTTCAACGAAATCTTCCAATTTGTTACCGTTGGAAAAAGTTTATAAGTCCCGCTTCTATTAACATAGGGATTGGAAGGGGATCATACACTCGATTTTAACAAAGCTGACACATGCAAGTGAATACAGTTTTCAATAATCTGGAAAACACGATCAAAATTGGCATTATTGTTTCTAAAAACTTTGAGAAAATTTTCCATGAAAAGCATTTCCGTTTTTAGAGATCTAATTTGTGTTTTCTCCCTCCCTTCACACCTATGGCAAAAATGGCTAGCTCAGAGATATCGGAAAGAACTAACACAAGAACTTCTATGCTTTTAGGAAAATATAATTTCAATTTTATGTTTAACATGTAGAAGCTTTCCTGCTAAAACAGCATCTCTGAGTGTACCAGTTCAGCTGTTTTTGCAAAGATATTTATCTCAGGTTGGGGTAGAACTTCGGTTTATATACTTTATGGTTTATATACTTAGTCTTTTTCCAAAGTATCATTACAATAGAAATTGAAGCACACGCCAAGAACAAAGGTTCTGGTTGCACCTACCTCAAGTTATGTGCATAATCTTGGATTTTAACTTTAAACCAAGCATTTAGCACTATATACTAATCACACAAACGGCACTAATAAAAGGAAGAAAAAATAAAAGCAGGGTCATGTACAGAGAGGATGGATTATGAGCATTAGACATGTTACAGGAAAATATTTCCCAGAACAAAATTTGTCCCTAGTAAAGCAGCATTTATCTTGTCTATATAATGGGATGAACTAACAAAAACCAGAAGCAAACTGCTGTTTATTTTTAAAAAAATAAAAAGACGTAAAAATGCGGTGAACGTGGATCGAACACGTGACCTTCAGATCTTCAGTCTGACGCTCTCCCAACTGAGCTATCCCCGCTTGTTGAAGCAAAACTGCTTTTCTATCTAACATAGATAACATTACTAACAAAAATAACAAAAGCAGCTATATCACCCTAAAAATCTTGCCCATGTAGGCTGCTTGTTAAGTTGTTATTATTGATGTTAATAAAGCGCAGTATTTTGAAATTTGAAAATGCGATCAAAAGGCTGCTTTTGTTTAACTTGTCTAGAGCTTTCCTACTAAAACAGGAAATCAGGTATGTACTAGCCAGATTGTTTATGACAATCAGCCCACGGCTGGTTTTCCAGAGCTATTTTTATCAGATTGGCCAAAAATCTTCAGTTCATCAAGATTAAGTTTATTTGTTTCAGAATAAAACATGGTGAGCATAAAAGAAATATATATATATATATATATATAAGTTTATTTGTTTCAGAATAAAACATGGTGAACATAAAAGTAAACCTTCTGCAAAGTATCATCAATATACATTAGCAATTTAGCATCAAAACAGATATCAATGCACAAGCCATGAACCAAACAAAAAATTTACCTTGTTCAATAGGATTTAACTTAATCGTTTCAGAATAGAAAATCAAAGCAAACCTTTTTCAAAGTATCACCAGTACAAATCACAAGCCATGAACCAAACAAAAGAACGTTCCAGTTGCACCCAGCTCAAGTTATATGCGCAATCTTGATCTACTTTCAACCAGGGCTTTCCCACTATATCATTAATCACGCAAATGGCATTAAGAAAAAGGCACAGTCATGTATAAAAAGTCAGTGATAGTTTATAAGCATTGGACAAGTTACAGGAGTTACAGAAGCATTCTTTCCCCATAACAGAATTGGCACCCAAGTGAGTACTATCGTCAATGTTGTGTGGGATAAAAGACACTGCCGTTCTTTTATCAAACATACACTGCAGGCATTAGTTAAAAAACCAAAAACAGACATGCGCCATAGCCTGCTGTAGATACCAACTTTTCCATTTCTGGAAACATTTGGTAGCCCCAACTATCCAAGTAAATGCAGGTGATCATGTTATCAAGAGCTTAGACAACCTGTTGTCAAGGGTATTTAGAACATAACATTCCCAAAGACATGTCATCTGCTAATGTCAACCACTTCAGCTGTACAACAGTCTCGTATAGTTTTAATACAAATATCAAATTTGAGTCAAAACTATTGAATTCTGTCAATCCGTAACTTCTTCTCTTGTTAGTTTTCTAGAGTAACAAGTATAGAGTTTCGAATGAAAACTTAGGGTGTGTTAGGAATGGAGGAAAACAGCATTTTCCGGAAAGTATTTTTCAATTTTCTCATGTTTGGTTGGTCAAAATATTTTGGAAAACAAGTTCCTTAAAAATGACTTCCCTAATGGGGAAAACAAGCACCATAAGTAACATTTCAAGTTCATTGTCTCCTCCCCACCCAACGCCCCAACCCGCCCACAAATCCTTGACCATCCCACCCTCCGCCGTCCCCGAACCCCCACCCCATAATATTTTGCTAGATTACATATAAATGTTCTTGGGGTAATATTTGTTTGCTTACTTACCAAACACTAGAAAATAAGTAAGAAATTTGCTTGTTTTCCAAGAAAGTATTTTCTAGGAAAACACTTTCCTCCGTACCAAACACACCCTAATTTCATTACCTAAAAACACATACAGCAGTCAATGTTAATATCACATGCTACTAGATAGCAGAGTTTGTTTGCCAAGAAGTTAAGCCAGCCAAGAAGTTAAGCCAACTGACATGTTACTTGGGTGGAAGCAAAGCACATATGATTAAAGACTCAGAACTCTAATTCCATAAAGGAATTAGGTTAAATAAGATGCAATTAGTACAAGCAATGATAATTAAATAGATATTTAGAATGCCCCTTGTATATAACAAGAAATCCTTAGCATAAATTCTGCAAAATCCGTGTTACCCATGTCAAAAGGAGAATTATTCATTTGAACGAGCAAAATCACAACAGTTTCCGAAGACATTTCTACAACACTAAGACACATTTTTCAGGTGTATACAACAGTATAACAATCCCACTCTTTTGTTCAAACATCTAGAAGCTTTCCTGCTAAAACAGGAAATCAGCTATTTGTATCAGATTGGCCTTAAATCATTAGTTCATTATAATGAAGTTTATCACTTCAGAAAAGAACAAGATGAATGTAAAAGTAAACCTTTTTCAAAGTATCAGCAGTCTACATTAGCATCAAAACAGAAATCAAAGCAACGCCATGAACCAAACAAAAGAAGGTTCCAGTTGCGCCCAACTCGGGTTATATGCACAATCTTGACATATAATACTTTCAACCAGGCCTTTCGCACTATATCATTTACCATATAAACGGCACTAAGAACAAGGCATAGTCATGTATGGAATGCATTAATTAAAAGGCACAGTCATGTATACAAGTGGGGACGGTAAATAAGATGCAATTAGTACGTGCAATGATAATTAAGCAGATATTTATAGTGCCCCTTGAGTATAACAAGAAATCCTTAGCATAAAATTCTGCAAAATCACTTTTACCCATTTGAATGAGCAAAATCACAACGGTTCTGAAGACATTTCTACAACACTAAGACAAAACCAAATTTCCCTCGGAATTTTGAACTTTCACTTTATTAAGACCATGGCACGCTCAACCAGAAACATCTTTCGGCAATGCCTCTTCGATCTCATTCCACTTCTCAACGTTCCTCGAAATCTTCTCCTTCACTTGAGCTATAACTTCCCGTGCTTCATCAACCTTTTCAATACTCGCCAACCCCTCAACAAGAGACTTCATGGTCGAGAAATTCGGAACCCATCCATCATCCAAACATCTTTTATAAATCTTCAATGCAGCCTCAAAATCCCGACCTTGACACAAATAATACACCATCGTAAAATAACATTCCGCGTCAGGTTTCAATCCACTATTAACCATCTTTCGAAACATACTCTTGGCCTCTTCCAAATTACCTTCCCTACAAAAACCAAGTATCAAATGACCATACGTCACACGATTCGCCTTTAAACCTCTCGATAAAATCCCATCAAGCAACGCTTTAGCCTCACCCGACTTCTTAAGCTTACACAAACTCTGAATCCTTATATTATACGTACTAATACCCGGTGCCATATTATATTCATTCATCATTACCAACATTTTCCCAACATCTTCATACTTCCCCTCTTTATAAAACCCCGTTATACAATTCCCAAACGTCTCCGCATTCGGCTTAACATTCTCCCTCCTCATCTCATCCAATATCGAATAAACCGAACTCGATGAACCCGACTCACAAAACCCTTTAATCACCGTATTATACGTGTCCAAATTCGGTACAAGATCGTATCTTTTCGGGAATTCTACGAATACCCTTTTCATTTTAGCATAATCTTTACCCAAAACACAAGCAAACAGCAAAGAATTCAAAGTTTTCTCAGTTCTTGGAATACCCTCCATTTCCTCAAATGTCTTTACAGCCTCATCAACCATACCTGCCTGTCCGTACAGAACGATGAAGTGAGCCACGGCCCGCTCCGATTTCAAGTCGGGTCGGGTCGCGGATTCTTGGAGGAAAGAGCGGATTTTGGGGGTTTGGTTCAGGGATTTGAGTTTGCTGATTGCTTTGGAGTAAGCGATGCGGTCGAGGTGTGATTCGGGTGTTAACGAAGCGGCTTTGCAGATTTGGAGGATTCGGGTCGGGTCGGATTCGGATTTGAGGAGGGTTAAGGCGGCGCGTGACTTTTCTTTGGAGGAGAGGGCGGCGCGTGAATCGGGGTTTAGGATGGATGCGGCGGAGTAACGGCGGTGGTGGAGGGTGGTTGTGGTGAATTTGAGCGTGGTTCGAAGTGATGTTGCCATTGTGTTGAGAGTTAGGGTTTTAGATTTTGGGGGTTAGTATAAGTATAGTATAGTATAGTATAGCTTTGATTCTTTTTACTATTGGAGTGTCACTAACCTCATTTTATTTAAGACAACAAAAAAGACTCTGATAATTAGTACTCTTCTTCGTTTCAATTTATGTGATATACTTTTTTTTTAGTTTGTGATATACTTTACTCTCTACGGATTAAAAAAAGAATCCACTTAGCCATTTTCACATCTCTTAAGAAAATACTAATTTCTAGACAAAAATAGATAATTACCCTTAATTAAATAAACATTGGAATTTGATCATATAACACTTAATAGGGGCAAATATGGAAAAACAAGGTTAATTCTTTCTTAATTTGCTAAGTGAACTCTTTTTTTTATCTGAAGGGATTACTTTTTAGTTTGTTCTAACAGGAATGATATATTTTTATATTTAGAAATAAGAAAAAAGGACACACAATGGCCTTTCAGCCCAAAGTAATCCACGCGCTATCCATTCCTGCAACCTAAACACATTTAAAAAAAAAAAAAAAAATCAGACTTTTTGTTAAAAATAGTCGCCAGTAAAGGTTTGCTACTAAAAAATTAGACTTTTTAGTGGCAACTAAAGATAAAAAAGTCACCTCTAAAGGTCAAAATGCATATTGAGCCTTCGAAAAATATTTCAAAACATGTATAATATGTGTACACTTATACAGTGATTGAGCTTTCAAGAAATATCCCAAAACATGTATAATATGTGTATATTTATACGTTGATTGAGCCTTTAAGAAATATCCCAAAACATGTATAATATGTGTATAATTTGTAAGTATGCGTTGATTATACATTTATTATACACAAATTATACATGTTTTGGGATATAATCAATGTTGTATATAATATGTATCACTACCGTATATGTATGATACATTTTTTATACGTATGATACACTTTCTATGCAAGAATGATACCGTTTATATACATACGCTGGAATTATATATACACTTTTTATACCAGAATGATACAGTTTATATACACTTTCTATACAAGAATGATACATTCTATATACTATATGTGTATGATACATTGTCTAGAAGTATGATACACTTTCTATACAAGAATGATACAGTTTATACATAAATTATACAACAACGATACATTTTCTATACTTGTGTATGGAATATGTATAATATGTGAATCATTAGTGTATAATCAATGTATAGTGTACATAGTAATGTATAATATATGTATGATTAGTGAGTTACGTTGACGATACATTTATTATACACAAATTACACAACAATGATACAAACCTATATACATTTTCTATACATATACGACAGGAATACATATTTTATACAACAATGATACATTTTTTATACGCATGATACATTTTCTATACATATTTGATCTTTAGTGGCTACTAAAGTTGCCACAATAAGTCTCTTTTTTTTTTCCAACAAACTTTTAGGGGTCATTTGGTTTGAACACAAGTTATGATGGGATTAATTATATTGGGATACGTTATACTGGGATTACTTATATTGGGATTAGTTATCCTGATTTTGTTTCTTATTGACTGTTTGGTTTGTTGTATTAAAAGTAACATGCATTGCATAACTTTTAAGAAAAAGTTATTTGTTTACAAAAATACCCTCTATCTTATGTAGTAGAAAAAGAGTTTTGAGAACCTTAGGGCTATTTTAGTCAATTTCACTGTTTTATCCTGGGATAAGTTATCCCAAGATTACTATTCCCCCCTCTGATGGGTATAAGTTATTCCAGCACTATTTTTAATCCTGAAATAACTTATCCCAAGATTAGTAACTAAACAAAGGATAAGATGGTACTAATTTTTTATCCCATCACTATATTTGCTTATCCATCTTACCAAACCATCGCTTAGTGCCTACTTTTACAAAAGGTCCTTTTTTTTTGTAGTAAATGGGCTGGGCGGGCTACAAATTGGGTTTGGGGAAACTTGGGCCATCAGGTGGGATTAGTTTCACGCGATCGGCCGTGTCAGTCCTTTTCCCTAGAAATAATTTAACTTGAAACTTATTACCCTTAATGAAATGACACAACTATCAAAAGTCTTCTCCTCTTTCATAAATTTTGTGTACTATATCACATAAATTGAGACGGAGGGAGTACGAGATTAGGGACCCGTTTGGCCCTGAGAAATTTTCACTTTTTTTCGATTTCTTTTCACTTTATTTGAAAATCAATGTTTGGCCATGAAAATGTACACATAAAATCTTATTTTCACTTTCAGTACATTCAAACAACCAATATTTTTTGTAATAACTATAGCTAAGCACAATTTCATCTTCAACTCCAACTTCAAAATTACAAGTAAAGTATAAAATATTTTGTTTTTCATGGCCAACCACCTACTAGGTGGGTGTTTGAATAGAATTGTAAAATTTGAAAAAAATTATAATTTATTTTTGAGTTGAAAATGATATTTAAAAATTGGAGTTGTATTTGACCCTTAATGCAAATTGAAGTTGTTTTTGAATTTTTGTGAATGATGTGGAGTGAAATTGTGGAAACAACATTTGGGGGTTTAGGGATTAAGGAAATGAATAGACGAAAGAAGCAGTAGTATAACTTTGATTTTTTTTAAATATATATTAGAGTGTCAGTATGTCACTAACCTCATTTAAGATGATAAAGGGAAAATAACACTTTATGTTTCTTTGGAGAAAATATTTATCTGAAATGGCTCATATTTTTAATATTATTCGAAATTGTCCTTTTATATATTATTATACTCTTTTATATAAGACTGATACATTGTTTACAGTAAGTGTATAATATTGTATATCGTTTGTATAGACACTATTGCAAAAACAAAAAAAGAATTGGCTATGCGGATGTAAATTAAAAATATGGCTATGTGAAAATAATATTGTATGTTGGATTGTATTATTGAAATTATCCTGATAATAAGTGGAGCTGATTTTTTCGTTTAATAAGAGCATAACACGTGGCTTTCTTAACTATAGACGAGAATATGACATGTTTATCAGGGACTTATAGTATATTATACTCTCCCGTCTCAATTTAAGTGTCTTGCTTTCCTTTTTTAAGTTTGTCTAAAAAAGAGTGTCTCTTTTTATATTTAGTGTTGACAATTCAAACATCTTACGTGGCAATTTAAAACCACAAGATTCAAAAATTTCTTTTTATTCCTTAAACTTTGTGTTCATTTAAACTAAGACACTTAAATTAGAACGGAAGGAGTAACTTTATGCAAGAAAAAATTATGTGACCTCATGAATATTTAGATGGTAATTAGAAATGTAGTTATAATTTCAAAAATTTATGAAATGTAGCTATTGTATTTACAAAACTAGCTATCAGCTTTTTTGCATGATTTCAGCTGATACAGTGTGCAGTGATATCCGCTTGATATTATTGATACTTGATACCTGCATGATATAGCTAAGCTGATACCCGTCTGATACAACCTTTCTGACTTCTACTGATCCAATCAAAACCCGCTTGATACACCAACTGTAACTACGTTTTGTAAATATGCAAACTGTAACTACGTTTTGTAAATATGCAAACTGTAACTACATTTTGTAATTACATATATACTATAGCTATTTATGAAATTTTCAAACTTTCAAACCATTGGAGTGTCATTAACCTCATTTAAGAGAACAAAAACTCGACAAGTAAAAGATTAGAAAGTACCCATTGATAAGTTGATATTTTACCTACTTTTTTCTTCTTTAATCTTAGATTGTTGCTATGTTTTGATTGAGAAAATAGTGCATTTAATGTTTTTTTCTTCCATTTTAGAGGTTTATTTGATTGAGAAGAGCATCGGAAGAAACCAAGTGAAAATAAAGTCAAAAAGAAGCCAAACTGGACAGTTTTGCAAAAACTGGCAAAACTGTCCAGTGCAAAAACGGGACAGGGACAGTTTTGCAAATTTGAAAACTTGGGGTTTATTTTGTTATTTTTGGACTTGGAAAAAGTTGAGAACTACAAAAGCAAGACATGGGGCAAACATTTATCATCTTTGGCCATTCAACACAAGACTTTTGGGAGCTAGGGTTTTTGCATCCACACTTGGGGATTGAAGATTTGAAGAATTAGATGGGAAATTTCTTACTCTTTTACTCATTTCTTCCATTCCTTGTTATGTATTGAATATCTAAGTGTGTAGTATTCTATTTCATTACTTGAATCTTGTTTATGAAAATATTCATTGTCCAAGTTTTGGATTGAACTCTTGTTTTGCTTATGTATTGAATAGTTTTTATTTCTAATGAAGTGGGTTAATTTTTTTCTATCAACTCTTCAAGCTTTAATGTCTCTTAATGGTTACAAACATTATTTGTGCCTAAGTACTTTTACTTTGCTTGAGAAAGAAAGTGAAAGTTAGGAAAAGAGTTAGATAGCAAGGATTTGGGTCATTAAATCCATCTAATAACTTGAGCTAGAGATAGGATGGTTAACTTGAGGTTGAATTGATTGTATTTAACATCACACTCTAAGGCTTGAGAAAGCTTAGAGTGAAATTCATTGATTTGGTTGAGAGACTTTCAATGAGATTTTAGAAATCATTATCTATTAACATAAACCCGCTCATAGTTGTAAAATTGTAAAATACATTGGATCATTACTTGAGAGTAATTTCTCTTGTTTTCCTTTGCTTGTGAGACCATTGATCATTTTACTTGCTTTCTAGATTAGTTTATATTTTCGCATTAGGTATAATTTTCTCAAAAACCAAAATGTTATCAAGTGTTTGGCTTACCGTAGAAAGTGATAATTCCTTACTTGTTTAAATTGTCTAGTATATTGTTCCCTGTTGGATCGACCCCGACTCATAGTTGGGTAAATTATATTGCATACGACCATGTACACTTTTTCTTTGAGGAGTAGATTTGGACGTTATCACCCATCTATAAAACCTTTTTTATTTGTTGACTCTCCCGTTATTGTATTTTTCTAATGGATTGAAATTTTGATGGTATACAATAATATTCATTCTTTAGATTCAGGTGAAAAAAAATCTCTTTCGTAGGAGTAAGTGATTACAGTTATGTTGCTAAAATAGTTCATTAACATTTTAATATATTAGGGTTTACGAAGTGTGGTGAATCGGAGTTTGCTGCGAAGTGCTGTCATGGTTTACGAGTTATGGTTTTAGATTTAGGGGTTTAGGGATTTAAGGAAATGGAATTTGAACTGGACTTAAGGGGTGGTGTCATGTGTGTTTCGGATTTAAGGGGTCGTTTGGTTTGAAGACAAGCTAGACTAAAATTGCTTTTGCTGGATTAGTTATGGGGAGATTAGTTATACTGATATTATTTCTTATTGATTATTTGGCTTGTTTGTGTACAAAAATAAATACCTTCCGCCTTATCTAGTAGAAAAAGAGGATTTGAGTAACCTTAGGGGTATTTTTGTTATTTTAATTATTTTATCCATGAATAACAATTCTGGTACTGTTATTCTACCATCTAGCAGTGTTAACTTATCCCTGGTACTATTATTTCTAATCCAGGTATAATTTATCTCAGGATTAGTAACCAACCAAAAAATAAGGCAATATAATCAAATATCTCTATAATGACAGCGTTTATTCGAAAATTTCCTGGCTACTATAGTGAGGTGCTATTATGTATATACACTGTCATTTCATGTTTAGATCTCACTTAGTTGTTACAAACAAAAGTACACAATAATTGTTCTTTTGCACTTTTTACAAACGAAAACAATATATTTGTTAATATTAAAATCTCAATTAATTTTCATATCTCATTTATTAAAAATTGAAAAGACTAATAAACTATCAATAAATCCATAATTAGTTGTACCACACCGATAAAGAATTAAAACTAAGGAATATATGCACTTAGAATTAATTAAGAATGTAAATATTTCAAGTTTGACGTAAGAATGTTATAAGTATAGGTTGTTTCGTAAATTTCAGTCTCTTAGTGATAATATAACGCTTGAATTGATGAATAATTTTGTCCAAACTTTCAGCAAAAGGGAATTCAAGATAGCTTTCCCTTGAAATTTGGTTAAAAGATTAACAGTTAACTCTTCTATCTCACCCTAAGTAGCAGGAGGTTAAGGCTCTACCTCACTCTAATATTTGAGTATGTCTGTTATAAATAGGTAATTTTATAAAGAGTATACTATTATAATGAATGTCACTGTTGTTAGAGGTAGAATGTTGTTATAGAGAAGTAAAATATAACATGAAAAATCGGTTCCAGAGAAAATCAAACCGTTATAGTGAAATGCTGTTATAACGAATGACAATTATAGAGAGTTTTGACTGTACTAAATTTTTAATACAAGACTATTTATGCTTGTCCAATATACCACGGCCCCTTATAGTATACGAGTTAGGATTTTAGGTTTGAAGGTTTAGGGCTCTGAGATAATGAATTTGAACTGGAATATATGCCCAGTATTTGATGAATTTATTCCAATTAATATCTGCCTTTTGTTTCCACCATACTCAACAAGTTAATTATCATTTTTAATTTTGTCATTGCTCTCTTTTCAAAGATGTTAAATAATTAGCGCCATTCACACTCTACTATTAAATTCAATTAGCTGTCTTTTTCAGTTGTCCATTATTAAACCCATCATTTTAAAACTACAGAAAAAGTCAAAAAAGGAGAAAAAAGATAAATAATTTTTTTGGCCATAGAGAGGAGCCACATCACCTTTTATGTCTTTATATATATTATTGGGTGTTTACAGAACTCCCTGAACTACCGTGAACTCATATTAAAATATCTTTGGAGGAATAAGACATGCTATGTGAACATCACACTTAAAAAGCTCCTCCAAAGAGTTTCAAATGAATGTATACGTGAAAAAAAAGTGAGTGAATAAGTTAAAACCCCCCTAAATTGTCACTGTTTTGTGAGTTTTATATCTAAACTATTGGGTGCTCATAAAACTCCCAAGACTCCCAAAACTACAATAAAATCATTGTGCTAGGTGGACTAATTTTAAAGACTTTTTTTCATCTCCCACGCGTCTCTTAGCAAGTTATCCCAAATATTTTTCCACATATTCAACTGGGCGATTTTTAATGTATAGTAAGTTGTAGTCACGAGATAATAGAGGGACTTCAATAGTTTAGATATGATAGTTACTAAATGATGATAGTTCGGGGAGGTTTTAACCTGTCACTCAAAAGTTGTTAAGTATTTTTGACTTGCTTTTGATATTTAGGGGTCGTTTGATATATCCCATGATATTAGCTATTCCACCTTTTATATGGGAAATTAATCCTATCATTTTAATACAAATGATGGGATTAAATAATCTTGAATTAATAAATACTCATAACCAAATGTAGAATTAAATAATCCCACATCTTATTAAATGTAGAATTAAATAATCTCACATCTTATTCGCTTATTTCGAAATTATTATCCTTATCCACCAATTAAACACCCCTTAATGAACTATAAAGTCTTTTCAGGATAAGGGGTTGTTTGGTACACGGGATAAGGTAGATATCCACCTAAGCCCCAAAACTCTACCACCCCATACCACACCAACCCCCACCCCCCCCCCCCCCCCCCCCCCCCCCCCTTCACCCCAACCCGAATTTATTTGATTAAGTTTTTAATTTTTTTCTAGAATTCCCTCCCCACCCCTCCCCCCGCGCGCGGACCCATACCACACCACCCTCCACAACCACCCACCCCTAAATTTTTTTCTAAATTTTCTAAAGGGTGAAAATCATTTTCATCCCCCAACTTTGCTTTAAAAATCAAACTCCCCTCTCAACTTTGAATAATAGTCGTTTGATACGCCCAAATTACACCTTTAATATCAGGAGTAAGCGGTCGTTGTCAAATATAGAACCCAACGAGGTTGGGGTCGTATCCCACAGAGAATACAATGAAGAAATATACTTGTCAAGTGTAACGCCCGACTATTAGTCTATATTTCAAGGGAGAGAGGAGTATAATAGTAGTTTGGTTGTTGTTTGTTCATTAAAGACTAAGAGTGGTTATTGTTATACCCTATTTTAACCGAAGTCAAAATAGTTTACAACATCCCGGTAATTTCGGGGTTAATTAAAGTTAAGGAGTCGCCACCTAATTAATTATGGTGAATTAGGGCACCTAAAGTTAATTAAAGTTATTTATCTAAAGTCAACTCTATTTTAAAGTCTACGAAACCAAATGATTCTAGGTACGGGTTCAACTAATTTAAAGGAAAGGTATTAGGCATCCTTTAAATTCCGTTAACAATGGTTAACCGACCGGACTTATGTTAATTAATTTATTAAGAAATATGTTATTTTGAGCATAAGTGTAACTGAAAAGAATATATTGAAAGTAATTTAAGAAAAGAGTCATCGTAAAATAATTTATATTTCACATTTAATAAGTGGGGAAATACCATATGTAAGAATACTTATGCAATATAGTAGTATAGGTGAAACAAAAGCTTAAAGTTGGACATATAGGCGTGTCTGAACATAGGAGTAAATAAATCAGTTTAAAACCTTTTCATAAGGCTGGATTAATATTTTGGAAGTCCAACTTCGATTACTAATGATTTGGGTATTTAACTAAATAATATGTTCTAGATAATTAACTAGCATTTTACTAATAACTGTGTTCAACAGTACGTCAAACCAAAATGAACCCACATTTCATAAGCAAAAACCACCAGAAGAAAATCAACAGAGTAAATGCTAAAGGAGAAAAGAAAAGTAGTAATAGGCGGTCTCTAGTGAGTTTCGCCTGTCCGATGTGATTCGAGAATTGCGGAACGAGATGACTCTATGAACGGGTACAGTAATGGTGCCGAATCTTATTTTGAGACTTTTCGGTGAGCGAGTCCCGAATTGGGACTCCATTCACTCCGATGTGTACATGTGAAAAAAAAAAGAGATAAAGATCAGCAGGCAATCCAACTAATAATAAATGAAGTACGTACATGCATAGACATATACATGTTGTTACAACACACATCCAGTTAATCAACAAAGGATCCCAAAGTGATTTGAATACAATATTTTCTTCATTAAGTCAGACACCTTAACAATAAAATATCAAGCACAGAGACATATTATTTACATCCCAGTCAGTAAACATTTTCTTAGCTGAGCCAAACATATCTTCTTCTATAGCGAGATAAAGCATCATCATAAAGTCATGGGAAAAAGAACATAGTATTACACTATACTCTGATAAAACAGGACAGAAGCAGAAATGTATGAGTCATATAGTCAAAAAGTGGTGCAGAGATAATTACAGGCCTAAACCCAGGGAATTATCAAAGGTGAAGGTTACACATAGTCAAAGAATTTGGACTCATAACCTCGCTATCACACTTAAGCAGAATAGACAACTTAGAAGATAACGTACAGCTATGAAAATTGATTTAGCAAGTTGTCACTTGGCGAGGCAGACAAGCCAGAGCTCATATAATGCCAAGAGATGAATCCAAGACGGACAAGAAAAGAAAAACACAAATTAGATTTTGAACAAGCAAAAATAGATGCTATTACAGTCATGGGATATAAATCCACACTTCATGCCATCTCCAGGAAAATGAACGACTCAAGAATGGAATACACACAGCTCATGAAGACGATAACTAGACAAGAATGTCAAGAATGGACAGAGCATGTAGAAACCAGAATAACCAGGGGAAGTACAAGAACAACAGTATCACATAGACATAAGGAGGGAAAGCTGAAATTATAGGACATGTAGCGAGGCATCACACAACATAAGTTTAACTTTTAAAGGGCAGTCCATGAACTAGTCTCAACTTAAATCAATATTGTAGGATTCCAGATTACCATGGGTATGCCTAGCGAACTACTTCAGGGAAAATTGAAGTAAACTCATAGAGACACTCCTCTAACTCAACTAAATCCCTGATCAAACTTCAATCAAAGAGTGCTACAGGTTTTCCAACTTTAAACTAGACAAATGTTAACCCAAATAACTTATACGACAATCAAGTTTTAGGTTTAAACTAGACACTTATGCATTTGAAGGCTAAACCATATAATTTAACAACCCACACTAAATCACTTGAACAGATAAAGAGCACATCATTATCCCTTAACATTAATCAGATTCTATTTTTAACAAACAATCATGACCTTTTAGACCAAATAAAATCAACAACCAATGTCCATATGTCTTATAATCATTTCGTCACATCTAAACCAAAGTAAATTACATTCATAACAGAATATGTTATTTCGAACAAATAGTGCAAAAGAGGGGCAGTGCCGACCTGTTTTGAGTGCAATGAATGGGGCGTCGGGTCTCCGATATACACTCGATCTAAAAGTAACAGTAGAGTAAAACTGCTTAATATTTCAAATGGGTATATCCAGATATAGTGATTGAAAGTATAAGTATTTCAAGTGAGATTTGAGGCGACTGACCGAACTCCCCAAATGGGTAACGAATGTGAATATTTATAGTAGAAATCCCTAGGGTTTGCTATGGTTTGAATTTTTGGGCGGGATTTTTAGTTGAATTCGCTGTTTGAATTTTGAACGAAGTCGCTTGTGGATTTTCAGATCGAATAAAAGTAACTTGTCCTCTTGCCCTTAATTGTCGAAGATCAGAGAGAGAGAGAGAAGTTTGTGAACGTTGAGATAAAGAGAGAGGAGAGATTCGTATCAAAATAGTAGGGCAAAGTTTTGCCATGGTGAGAAAGTTTTGGACCACTCCTTGAAATGGAAGGAGGAAGAAGAAGACGACAGAGAGAGGGCAGAGGGGCGTCTGGAGACTATTCGAAAAATGGAACAACAAAAGCTTCATTTTCGGCTCAAAGTTTTGGATGGCTTCTGAAAAAGGAAATGGGGAAGGGAGAGAGGAGAAGATGACAGAGGAGGTGCGGCGTTCCCTTTTCTGTTAGGTTTAGGTTTTGCTGAAATGGGGCTGAAATGTTTTATTTCGTTTGGGCCGGGTCAGGTAAATGGATAATGGACCGGGTACCGAATTGGTTGTGGTAGGCTGATCTGATGAAATTAAAAAAACATGGGCTGGGCCATTTATTTGGCATATTGGGCCTTTAACTTAATAACTAGTACAATATATATTATGTGAAGACAAATAATAATTAGTATGTAGAAAGTAAAAGATTTAATAAAGTAAAATTAATTTAATGAGTACAAATCCTAAAATGAAACGATGACGAACCATTTAAAATTTGTGATAAAGTAATACTAGTAATTTTGATAGTAGAATAGTGAAAATGAAAGTAATGATATTAATAGTAGTAAAATAAAAAAATAGTAGTGAAAATAAAATATTTAGATTGTTAATAAATTCAGAAACCCAAGGAAATAAATTGGAATAAAGGAGGGACAAAATTGGGTGTCAACAGTTATAAGATGTAAACTATTGGTAAATGGGACCAAGGTTATGGTTCCAATCGAAAGTAATGCGCTTGGGTATCAATTCAACTTATTTATATGCCTAGATGCATTAAACCATGGGTCACGCTAATCTTGCTAAAAGTTTTCCAACTAAATTAGCAAATTTCATCCTAGGCTTTTCCAAGCCCTAGAATGTTTTATAGTGTTATTAAAATACGATGGAAAAACGAAACAAGACAAAAACATTTATGCTATAAACTGATCAACCATCACTATTATACTTGGCAATGAAAAACTACAAGTGCACAAACTTAAACATGAGCTATCCTACAACAACAAAAACAAACATATGAAGCGTGAGCTGTCCCACCCCCAACAAAAGGAATATGCAGTGTCCCCAATGCATCAAATGTAGTACAAGAGATGAGTAACTCACGATGGACGCGTCAGGCGTCCGATGGTGTCTGATCAGCAGGGAGGACCTCTAACGGAGGTACTATCAATGGAGGCGGCGCAGTATCACCCTCGATCGTTGCCTCCGGCCCGGGTGTCATTATCTCAGGACTCACAGATGGGGGCAATAGTGTGTTAGCTGGAGGGGCGGCGGATGAACTGGCCTCACCCGCCCTCGGGGGTCTGTAGGTCCCCCTTGATTTCCTGCTCGCCTCATAGGACTGCTGTATGGACACATATGTGTCAATCTCGTCCTCAGGAATACCAGCAGCACGGGCGGAAGTACGTGCCTCCTTAAGACGCTCTCTCTCTCGGACCTCCTGCTTTGTCTCAATAACTCGAGACGGCTGTACCCTCTCAACAGCTGGGTCACCCTCAAGCTCCTCGTCGAACTCTTCCTCACTTTCTTCCTCCCCAGCTGGCTTCTCAACCCCTTTCCCCGAAGGTATGGCAGGTGCTGTGAGCCCAGTGGAGAATAAGGAGGCACCGGATGGTAGAATGGGTGCACTGAGCTCAATGTTTGGGACTTTCAATACTCGAATATCCTCCTTGAACTTAGCCAGGTCCGACCGAATAGCTGGAAGTCCGCCTTCACCACCCCTCTCAATACGCTCCAACCGACGATCGATTTGGCGTACATGCTCCTTAATTTTGTCCTGCTCTTTCCTAATATCTGTGACAGACTGAGTGTATGGTGCCATTGCTGCCTCAATAGCCTCTTTCATAAAATTAGGAAGCTGCTCAACCAACCAATTGACCTTAGCATCCGCTGCCCGAAGCACTCGCATACCCTCGCTAGACACTCCACGAGCTGCTGTGGTGGATTGTGGAATGAGGGCAGAGGGAACTGTAGTGGAAGAACTCGGAGGGTCAGGCCTCGGAGCTTGAGGCATAGAACCAGGAGCTGTCGCATCGTCGTCTGTGGCCAAGTCCTCGGGCTCTAGAATGTGAGCATCAAGTACTGTCGCCGAGGCTCTTGGCTCTGGGCTCACCCGCTTTCTCTTTCTAGTCCCCGGTTTTAACTTTGTGTAATCTATCGTTTGGTCAGCCTTTAACATCCTGTCTACCCGAGGAATATCACGAACCTTCTTTCGTCGGCATAATTCAGTGATCAAGCAAGGAAAAGGGAATGATGTGCCCTTTTGAGTGGACTTATTCTTGATCTCGTCTCGGATAATTACCCCCACATTGACGAGGTACCCGGACATGAGTGAAACAATGAGAATACACTTTGCAATGGGTATGTCGGTGTTATTCTTGGATGGAATCACCCGCGATGATACTAGGGATAGCCAAAACTTGGTTTCGCGGTTGAAAGTGTTCTTCTCATTGGAGACAGATGGATCTAGCCATGGTGGAGTCCTTGAGGCAATCACCGAAGCAACCCGCTCTCGCTGCTCCTCCGGCTTTTCTATCCTTAAATCATATTCAGAACTCACCGGAGGCCAACCTTCAAAAGGGTCTATTTTTCTTCATTGCTCATATATGATAGAAGTTATGGTATCAGCAGCACAATCAATATCCTTCCCTCGAACCGGAACCTAACAGAAGTGTTCCATATTTTTCTTTGGTTGGCGGCGCGAGATCTTTGCATTCAACTTGGCCGCATAAGCCACATAGAATTCCATCACAAGGGCTGGGCAGTATTCAGCCGGTTGCATGAAATAGGTCCATCTTAAGGCCTCGAGCTTAAGAATGATGCCCGGGCATTGGTCTTATAGACCATACAAAGTGACCCTCTTTTCTACAATGAAGCCCCGGACTGGATTTCCGTCGGGCTTAATGACGCTCCAAGCCTTGTACAGGTCCCTGGATCCTGGCACGGTGAACCGTTGTTCCATTGCTTCCCTTCTTTCTCCTCTTGTGATGGCATCCTCGGGCTCAGGTGAGGAAGCCTCATGTGTCCCCTCTTCAGACTGGGGGACGGGATCCGCAGGTGCCTTTTCTTTTCTTTAAGAGGTCGAGGCTTGTTGTGTTTCTCTTTTTCCTCCACCTTGAGCTTTATTTGTTCGAGCCATCCTGCACAATATACAAAAATATACCCACTATTTATGGTGCTCTTTAAGCAATAAGAAAGAGGTATGGGAAAAAAAACATAGCATTGCAGGGTGGCATCACCTGCAAAACACCACATGCGAGTCGCATGTGTGACATGCGACTCGCAGGTAGTGTCACAGGTGCTACACAATGAGGACCAGATTCTTGTTCTTCACTGTCAACACTTGCTGCAGCAGGTGCGATTCGCATGTTAAACATGCGATTCGCAGATGCTGTTCGCAGGTGAGGCACTGAAGGAATTTGTTTGTTTGTTGTTGTTGTTGTTTTATATATATATATATATATATATATATATATATATAAACACACAACACAGATACAGACACACAAGAACATACTCATGTAACTATTTCCCTTAAGAGGGTTGTCATCCCGTCTATCATTGGGAAAAACTATTTAATTACTCGCGCCTATGTTCGATAGTCATCCCTCATAAAAGACAATGTCAATTTTACAAATCAGAGGGAATCATGGGTCCTATTCTATAGGTAATATGCCGTAGGTACTCAAGAATTACCCATTGTTGGCGAATGATCATTGTCATACCCCGTTTTAACCGGGTTAAATTAGAAGTACGACATATTGGTGATTCCTATTTTTTGTTTAGTTTAAGGAGTCGCCACCTAATTATTTATGGTGAATTAGGACACCTAAAGTTTATTAAAGTTATTTTCTAAAGTTAGCTCTGTTTAAGGTCTGCGAAACTTAAGATTCTAGGTACGGGTTCAACTAATCTAGAGGGAAGGTATTAGGCATCCTCTAAATTCCATTAATAATGGTTAATCCGACCGGACTTATAATTAATTAGGCTAAGTGTAAGTTGTAAGAAATTAAGGCGTAAAATTAATTCCACAAACATTCGACTGATTTCGGGATATTTAAAGTGAATTAGAGAGTGAAACCAAACACATAAATTAACTAAAGTTCTAAAAGAGAAGTTAGTGGATTGATGTGAATCAAAATATAAAAGAATGAAGTAGTTTTCCTCTTGAAATAGAAGAGTGGCCAAAGCTAAATTTATTCAACTCTTTTGAGTCAGGTCATTATTCCTTCTTTTAGATAGAAAGTATAGGACTTTAGGAGATTTGGTAATAATTCTTTATAGGTCACGACACTGATCCTTAATTAAACCTTTCTGAAATCACTTCTTCTCAAAGCTCAATTAACTTAAAACGTGTCTTAACTCATGAGACTCCCAATAGTTCAATATAATTTCCAATGTTCTAGTTGCTGCTATATACTACCATTTACGATAAAAAATCACTCTTTAATTATTAGTTATAGATGAAACTCATTATGACCAAATAAACCGATTGTTAGTTCTATGGTTCACCGAATATCACACGAGCAAGCAGAGGCAAACAAACCAAATAAGATGCTAGTTGCACAATACGAATTAAGATGCACAAAATAAACAAAGAAGATAAATAGATTGAATGGGCTCAGTCCATTTTATGGGACTGCTGCAGCTGTTTGTTATTTGGTTTCGGCCCAGCGAATTTAGCATAGATGCTGCGGACTGTTTGCTGATGGAGCTGACTCGAGAAAAGTTTCGTTGGGTTTTGGCCCAACAACGAAAGCGGGAGATGATGAGTCCCTTGGACTCGTATGCGAGACAATCATGCAGAAGAAAAAATGAAGGGAAAAAGATTAGTATATGATCCACAAATAAGGGTAAATATATATAAGCAACAAGCCAAACCAAGAAATTTGGAACTTTAAATGAAATAGCGATGTGGCTAAGAATTGTCCCAGCAATGCAGTTGGTTTTTAGTTTCAAATGTGCATCTCAGTTTGGACAGAATGTAACAATTAGCTTAATGGTAGGAATTAATTCGAACTACTCAATATCCAACAAACATTCGGGATAATCACCCATGTTGACACCCAATTTTGTCCCTTTCCTATTTAATTTACCCGGGTTTCTAAATTTACTGATAAGCTAAATACTTTATTTTCACCGCTATTATTTTTTGCTCCTTTTATTTTTCAACATTACAAGTATTACTTTATCACAAATTTTTAACGGTTAGTCATCGTTTCATTTTCGGGTTTGGAATCGTTAAATTAATTACAAGACAAAACTTTGCAAAATATTTATTTTTCTACATATTGATTATTTATATAATATATATTATACCAGTTATTAAACTAGAAGCCCAAAAATAATTCAAATAGCGGAGGAAGGATCAACAATTTTCAGCCAAATTAATGGCCCAAAATACAAATTTAATATTATTTTCCTACCCAAATAAACAACCCACATTTCAATACCCAACCCACATTTTCAACCCATATTTTCAGCCCAAACGGACCAGTCCACTACCATTTTAATTTCAGTCCAGCCCATTACCTCCACGCGACCCGACCAGCCCAACCCCTTCACTTTTCTACCCTAATCCCTCATTCTCTTCTCTTTCTCTTCTCAATCCTTTCCGCCGCTGCTCCATCTTTCTTTCTCCCTTTTCTCCTTCTTTTCCGCCTTCTTCTTCTCCTCCATTCCCGCTTCTCCTCGTCGCTGTCCCCCACTCTCTGTCCACGCTCCTCTCTTTCTCAAACCAAACGAAGCCCTATAAATCTAGGACGAATGATAGTTCGAAGGGGGGAAGATTCTTCACCTTTCCACTACGATCTTAGCCACAATAGAAATCGTCGAAGTCATTTAGTGTCGAGGATCGGGTTTGTCCACAGGAGAGGAAAAAGATTTTGGGTGATACGAAGTTGTTTTCTTACAAAGTTCTTTTAAGTTTCTTTTAATCTGGTATTGAATCCCTTTGTAAAAAAAAATACACTTTGTTGAAATATTAGATCAGTGATAGAGGGTTAAGGTTTCGACGACTCGCTTAGCTTTCGTCGTCGCTCGGCGAAAGAATTATAACTCTGGGAGGGGAGCATTTCAGTGATTTGGGGGAGGATTTCCTTTTTTTTGGAATGGTTTATTCTTTTTGAACAAGAAACCCGACTCAACAAAGAGCCAAAAATCTATTAAAAGTTTGAAACTCCAACTACTTTAATCGAGTTTCGTTCGTGTTCGAGTAGATTCGACGACCTCGACATCCCAGTTCATTGCGCGCAAAACAGGTAAACTTCGACACGTTTATTACTTCTAGTCTTTAGTTTCTGTTTTTAGTCAGATTTTAGTTGATTCTGCTATTTTCTAGTTATATAGTTTATTTGTGGTCATGTTATTTCTTTGACGTTTGGATGCTGTTAGGATAGAACGTTAATCGCCAAAAAATGAATTTGAAAGATGTATACCGTAATTTGGATGTTTAGACTGAATTCCCAGAACTTAGAACCCATTTAGAGCCGAATATACATGGGTATACAATGAGCTATCAAGATAAGGCGAAGGCATACATTCGATATACGTCTGCTATACACACTATGGTGTGTATATCTTAGGTATATCATGTATATGGTTAAAACAGGCCAGCACTGTCCCTCTTTTGCTCTATTTGTTCGAGATAATGTATACTGTTATGAAGGTAATCTGCCTGGGTTTAGATGTGATGCAATGATTATACGACGTATCGATATTGGTTGTTGATTTTATTTGGTCTGCAAGGTCGTGGCTGTTTGTTTAAACTGTTAAGATTAATGGAGAATGGTTAGTTTGAGACTTAGGCCAGTTTACCTTGTCATCGCTGTGTGGTTTAAGTCAAATTTGATCAACGCTAGACACTAGTAGCTCGTCTAGTTAGTTGTAGTTTCCTCTAGTTTACATTGTCATGACTGTTTGTTGAAGTGAAATCTGATCAATGTTAAAAGGTTGGTTTGAGGTTCATGCTAGTTCATATTGTCATAATTGACTGTCTTGGGTTGAACATGATTAGTATTGAACTAAAATCTTGCAATTTTGCTAGCTCACACTGATGTAGTTGTCTGTTTAAGTCTGGATGTGATTGATGCCACATGAACATACTAAATGCATACTTTCTCTCAGATGTCTTATTCAAGACTTAAGGCCTTTGCATTGGTTAGTATACTAGTCGAAATCATTTCCCTTTGTTTATGATTTCTAGAATATGCTCTGTGTTCTAAATGAGACAATGCTGTCCAATCATTTCCCTTTCATTTATTTCTTTTGCTTCAGTCATTGTCTGATTCTGTGATTGTGTATTGATTTTGAATCGATTAATTCAGAATATGTAGTTTAATATCAAATGGTTTGGTCCTTTTCAGAAAATGTTGACACTCTAAAGTTTTGGATTAATAAGGGGCTAATTTAGACACTGTTGGTTAATTGATAATCCCATTAGACTAAACTGACACTCTCAGTTGAGGGTAAATGAGATGCAAACTGATCTGACCCTGACCCATCTCAACTGTTAACCAAATTATGAATTTGCATAATCTGAATTATTGCAAATATGTCATGAAAACAGCCCCAAAACATTCCTTTGAAGATAAGGAGAGGCTTCCCTAAGTTTGTTTTCCCCGCCTTGCCATACTTTGTTTGAACTCTAATTCTGATTTGCTTGTTGATAATTTATTAAAATTTAGCATGATTGAGTCTTCTTTTTAGAAGTCCATGAGTTAATTTCACCTATTAAGTGCAACATATATATGAAGCAAGAATCTGTTTTCTCTCATTGATTTTCATGCTCCAATGCACCAAGCTTCTAGATTTGCATGTTGGATTCAATATCAGTTGTCCTCTATCTATGATCATTATTAGGCTTAGTTCATTTTTCTATCTTGGTTTGGTAATACTGAAGCAGCAAATTGGAAGCCTTGTTTGGCCAAGATTACTAGAATATGTCTTAACATTTTAACAAAGGTTATTGATAGTTCGGTTAGGTAAATCCATAGTTCACATCTGTTCTAATGTCTCTCATTTAGCTGCTCTCTTTAGAGTTTAAATTGTGATAAATGCTGGTTTAGACAATCTTTAGGTTGAATCACTGCTATGTTCCACTTTAGTAATTGTGTTATTTTATCTATTGGAATATACATCCTTCTGGATAAATATTCCTGAACAAAGAAAGTTTTAAATAGAAACCTTATACTTTCATGTTATCCAAAGGTTCCCCTACAAAAATATAGTTTCCTCGAGTGTTACTGGTTTTATTTCTCTTTCCATTGTGTACAGTTTGAATTGGTTTTTATTGTAGAATTGAAACAAAACTCCAGGTCTGTCCTTGTTTGAACCTTAGGGATGGTTAATAAAAATGACTTTTGAACATAGCCTTGGGCATATCTGCTCGTCCCCCATTATGTCGTTTGTTTGCAAGTATTCTTTTGAAACAATAATCAACTAGTGCAGACTGTCCATGATTAGTCTTCTTGTAGGATTAGGTGCTGTCATACTTAAATAACTTCCAAGATTATTCCTTTGAATGCATTTGAGTGTTTGGCAGTCTTGACACTAATGTTGCTTGATTAGATATTGAAAGCTGTTGTCTGGTCCCTTAGAATAATGCCTCCCTTTCCCTTTGGTAATTTATGCCTAGGTTAAAGAACTGGCTGTCTTGAAGTGTGATTCGTTAATGCTGATCCCATGCAGTTAAGGTTCCTGTATAAAAATGGTTTAAGTGCCCAGTTTAGTCGTTGATCTCAGGTTTTTTTTTTTTTCAAAGAACTTACAGATCTGCTTGTTGTGTGTCTTGGCATAACTGTGTGTTATGAGTTGAAGATTTTAATTGATCTCTTGTTCGATTATATACTGGATTCTCCTTTTGACTTGTTTAATCATGATTCAATATTTTTGCTCCATGAAAGAATTGGCAGTGAGCATACTTGCAATCTCTAACTAAAATGATGTTTGCTTCAAAATATTTGATTGCTTTTGTATATCCCTATTATTAAAACTTGATGACAAGCTGTACATAGGTTGCATAAGTCTATCTGAACCTAAAGCTATGCCCAGTGGAGATTAAATGACACGTGATCTATAAATTGACCCGTCCCCGTTCCATTCAATATCTTTCTGTTCATGCTTTATTATTACGCCCTACTTGTTTTGGAAGTTAATAGGTGAAGTCATGTTGGTACTAGTTGAAGGATTGTGTCCTATGTGTGCCCTGTACCTGATTTTTGTTTTTTTTTTTTTTAGAATAAAGCATTGTTGGTCTTACTCATAATTATGAAATGCGTCTAGGGTGATCATCTGTTGACATCAACAGGTTGTGAACTCAATTGGAATCAAGCAAGATCTATGTGTAATCTGATACATGTTTAACATATCATTCGTCGCGTTCCTTACTGCGTTGTCTTGTGAAACTATTGAATAAATCTATACATTGGATACCCTCTATACATCTTTATAAATGTGTATACATGAGATATACTTGAATATACACATTATATACATAATCTACTAATTTGTTCTGAGTATATATGATATGTGTTTAATCTTATTCATCGATTATATACTAATCCTTTCTTTTCATTTTTTATGCATGAACATCGCATACGAGTCCAAGGGGACTCGTCTCCTCCTCCGCACTCAATATTGGGCTAAAAACCCAATAAAATTCTCCTCTCGAGTCAGCCCATTTGCAGCCAAGGAATTCTGGGCCAAAGCCCACTAACAAAACAGACTGTAGCAGCAGTCCATGAAAAAAAATGGATTAAACCCATTTAATTTTATTGTGTGCTTCAACTTTATTTTATGCTTAACTTGTATTGTTTTGACTAACACTTTATCTTACTCTTATTTCTATTTAGCTTAGATGAATTATAAGAGAATTAGCATAGATAGTTTTGGGAATAACAGGTAGTTAATTTAAAGAATACCAATAGTTAATTCCTTAAGATTTCATTCTCTTTTTGTTAGATTATTCATAATATCCGCAATATCTACTTTATTAGAATAATAGATTTCCAAATAACATGACTACATATTTGAGTTAGAAGAATCAAGATTTACCCTTACTACTTTAGAAATTTAAAACATTACATATTTGATACTAATGCTAACTCGTTTAAGAAATAAAAGGTAAACTAACTCAACGATTGACTCTTTCAATTTAGTTTCCTTCCAACACTTAGAATTGCATATTTGTCTAGAACAACCTTTAAAACTTTTGTTAAATAACTCTTTCGAATTTTAGTCATTTCCTTCCAATTTAAACATTACATGCCTATTTTTCAAACTAAATTCTTTGTGCAACTATTATTTTTCTTAAAATCTTATTTTACGCGAATTACTATGTTTTCCTACAAGTATTATTTTAAACAACACTATTATACTTTCGTTTAAAGTCTTAACAATATTTATAAGTCGTATTTCGAAATAGCATTAAAAGTACTCTTTTATACAAATTATTATTTTCTACAAGTTTTATTTTAAATAGTATTCTTACATGTCTATCTATAACTTTAGTCATACTTACAAAGCTACTTTCTTTTTTCTATAATACCATATTTACACTTAGCCTAATTAAATTATAAGTCCGGTCGGTTAACCATTGTTAATGGGTCTTAAAGGGTGCCTAATACCTTCCCTTTAGACTAATTGAACCCTTATCCAGAATCTTAAGTTTCGCAGACCTTAAACAGAGTTAACTTTAAATATAACTTTAATAAACTTTAGGTGTCCTAATTCACCATAAATAATTAGGTGGCGACTCCTTAAAAACAACAAGCAAACTCAGGAATCACCAATATGTTGTACTCTAATTTTAACTCGGGTTAAAAAAGGGGAGTGACAGATTGGCGACTCCGCTGGGGACTACTTAGGTTCTAACCATAACGGACTTAGTTTAAATAGGTTTTGTGTGCTTATTTTAATTACTTTATTTGTTTGTTAACTGTTTTTACATGCTAATTAATTGTTTGCTTGATATAAACTGTTCGTTTGATATACACTGTTTATGTGTTACTGCTTTGATAAACTGTCATTCCGTTCATATTTCTTCCACTCCTGGAAAACTCACACATATTCACACACTCAAAACGGCTTCGCGGTTCGCGCCCGTTCACCATTAAATTACCTTTAGTTGGATCGATCTTGTGGATTTAGTCGATCAGCGGTGCAGTCGACGGCCACGGACTTTCCACTCCCAAGTTGTCCGCTTGGGGGAACCTTGTGTCATAGGAAGCCAACTCTTAGTCAGCCTAAGATAGAGCTAAACCAACACCTTTTATTAAGAGCATACATTTTATAACCTAGGAGGTTTAATACCCTTGGTGTATTAAATTCATTAGATGACTTTACCCAAACGTCCGAGTGGGTTCACGACCCCGAGTGACACCAATCATACTTTATATGCATGTTTGAAGGATAACTGTGCCTAAATATTGACTATTTGCTCTAATTAATTAAACTTTAGGAAGGAGAGAATGACTAACGTTTCTATGACAAATATGGATTTGCATTGGAGTACAATGAATGACGAAGATCAATGACATCACAAAAACGGGGCTGAGATTTAGACATAGAAAATTGTGTTCACTTCATTTAGATTAGGAAGCACTTTATGTTGTATTCATTTGACATGTAATAAACGCTACATTACTTTTGTACTTTATTGTTGGGGAAATAGAATTTGTTTAATTAATCAAAGCAACGGGATGACATATTATTGCACATTTTATCCTTTAAACAACGTTAGGCCCACCTCTGGCGCAAAGAGGTCACATGCATATTAGGACGTGCTAGTTGTTTTGATATAATCGTTTACATTTGTTTGACAACTTGTTTGACTCTACTTGATAAATTATTCGTTACATGCCTTACTCGACTTTACGTGACCATGACTTTACCTAGATATGTTCATGAGATTAACATCGTTTATACTGTATGTCTATTTTATCTTATTCCCAAACAGAGAGTTGATTCGTGTTGACGCTCGATGGCCGACCATCCTTACATCACGAGGTCAAAGACATCGTCGTTACCACAACGCAGCTGGGTTGTTCAAGGAAAGGCAAATATTACGTCCGATCCAGCCGCATCTATTTCAACTGGTCCGAAAAACATCATGGTTTCTAATGATCCCCCTGAGACTTCTGAACATAGCACTACTATCCAACGGGATGAACATATCGCCCGCCTAACTCAAGAAATTGAGGATCTACGTAGAGAACTGAATCGGGTTAGGAACATGACCAACTCATCTGTTACACTCCAAAGTCCACCTCCTGAACCTAGGGACGTCGCACCAAACCCGCCTCGTTTTCCATCACTTGAATCTCCAGTCCTTGAACATTTTCCTCCGCAAAACACTGTACATACCAACAACAACTTACCTCTAACCTACACTACCTATGCTGCTCCTGATTCACCACCCGTCAACCCACCAAGTCAATCACTAGGTCATACTCCTTACGTTCATTTACCCACCAACACTAATCCACCACCTACAATTACTCTTCTAAACCCACCGAACCAAGCCATTACATACTCTGACCATCCACAACAACCTTTCTATCGTTACCACTACGCCAAACCCTACCAAGTTCCACTATTCCATTACCCTGTCTACAACACCCAAGCAAACTATTGCCAACCTCGAGCACCTCACTATCAAAACCCACTTATCCAAGCTCCCACTTACCAAAATCGACCACATACCACACATAAAGTCCGTCCAAATCCTGTCATAAAAAACACCCGTAATTATACTCGGTTTGCTGAACCTTTGGCTCAACTATTTGAAAGACTGAAAGCGGCAGGCGTGGTACAACCTATTGAAGGAAAAATTCTCAATCCTATTCCAAAATGGTTTAATAGTTCCAAGCATTGTGCATATCATTCTGGAGTTCCTGGGCACGCCACTGAGGATTGCTATGGCCTCAAAAACAAAATCGAAACCTTGATTAAGGAAGGAGCGATCCAGCTCACTAGAGCTCGACCCGATATGGATCCCCATCCATTTGCCTACTCACGAAAACGCCAACGTGAACATGATAATTATCGAAAGGTTAAGAATCGGAAGGAGGTCGTTGCGCCAATTGGGAAAGATGGAGAGAGGCATGTCATCAATGTTCGTTGCGCCTGTGGGGATGATCCGAAAACAAGTGCCAGTGAAGATTGCTGCTAAAACTACTGAGACACCAACCGTCCTGGGTGCAGAACCAGGAGAGACTCTGAAGAACTGGACTTGTACTCCGTCCCTGATTCTCCAGGAGTCTTGGTAGACTGAATATGTAGTGAACTTTTATTTTTAAAGGCTTGAATCATGCTCAAAACTTTTGTTTGCTTTGCTTCATCTTTTTGAAACTTAATCGTGAAAACTATGAATGCATTTCTAATTTTCCTTAATCATCTGTTATTGTTATTTTCTGCTATAATTATCAAATCTGCCAACTCTACGATTGTGACATGAAATGAACAAATAAACAACATACATCCCGAGAGAGTAACAAAGAAACTAGGGGACAAGACAAGATTCCGCTCAAAAGAATTGAAATAGTCGATAGGTGATGACATAAGACTGAAAGCTAGCAATCCAAGAAGAGATCAAAGGACGACATTAGGTAAAACAACCTAGCTTGCAACCTTTCCTTTAACAACCAGGTACGAACTACGCTGACCTGATTCCCATGGGGGATACGTAGGCAGCCCACATAGGGTTCGGTTGCATTTAGAACAAAAAGTCCAAAATACCTTATGCATACGAACTACGTTCTGACCTGATTCCCATGGGGGATACGTAGGCAGCCCACATAGGGTTCGGTTGCGCTATAACAGAAAGTCCAAAAAATCCTTACACAAAGAAAACCACATAGGGCCTGATTCCCCCGGAGGAATTCATAAACTATCAACATACAGATCCGTCACACCTAGATAAAATCCAACAAACCCTTTACCATAGATATAGTAGAACTACGCCGACCTGATTCCCTTGGTGGGATACGTAGGCAATCCACATCGGTCCCTTTATTAGAAAAAAAAAACTTCAGACCATTCACCCTTACGAACTACGTTCTGACCTGATTCCTCAGCGGATACGTAAGCAACCCATATAAGGTTCGGTCACACCGCAACATAAATTTAGTACACCCTTCAGAACCAAAACTGGGGCATATTTTTTTGAAAAAAAATATAGACAAAAGAACGGGGACATTGACAAGATTAAGGCTACCAGACAGGAAATATTATAAACCAATTGCTTTAGAAATGTCACAGTCCGAAGTTGACAGAACATTTTACAACTTACATACATATATTTACACATATATCTTTCATTACATACATATATTTCTTTCCTTGGATACATGCATTTACATATATATATATATATATATATTTATTTATTTATATTTAACAACTTATATACATATAGTCACGTTTCCTTATTCATATACCTACATACCTACCTTTCAAATAAAATACTTTCTTGCAATTGTTTCACTACTGTTCATCTACCGAGGCTTGAACGGAGATCTCAAGATCCAAAAAAAACAAGACGAACGGAGCACCAACAAAGTCAAGCTTCGAGTCAACACAAATCAACTTCCCCCTCCCAAACTAAGAATTTTTCTTTGAGTGCAGGAACTTAAGACCGCGAGATCAACAGTCAAGTCTATCAATCATGGCAGAAAAGCATCATCTGGCTCAATATGGCTTCGCCTAAAAAGCCAAACGGCTTTATTTCTAACTCTATCTTTAATTTTATTTTATCACAATAACTTTATGACTTTATATACCTATTTTGTAGATTGACGAAGTTGGAGGCGAATTAAATCAGGATCGCACGTCATTAGTTCAGCCTGTCATGATACCATCAACATCATAAGCCAAACGGCTATTCTACCGCTTTGCTCCATACTTTACCAATTACTTTATCATATACTTTACCAGCTTTAACCATTTTACTCTGAACTTTGCAGGAATTATTATCAAGTCCCCGAAGACAACCGGAGACACATCATCAAATCTCTGAAGACAACCGGAGAAGTATCATCAAGTCCCCGAAGACAACCGGAGACACGTCATCAAATCTCGGAAGACAACCGGAGATGTATCATCAAGTCCCCGAAGACAACCGGAGACACGTCATCAAATCTCGGAAGACAACCGGAGATGTATCATCAAGTCCCCGAAGACAACCGGAGACGCATCATCAAATCTCTGAAGACAACCGGAGATGCATCATCAAGTCCCGAAGACAACCGGGCATCACTTGGCTATACTGCCTCATATGCATAAGCTAGACGGCTACACATCATCAACTTTAATGATTTACCTTGAACTTTACAGGAATATCATCAAGTCCCCGAAGACAACCGGAGACACAACATCAAGTCCCCGAAGACAACCGGAGACACAGCATCCAGTCCCCGAAGACAACCGGAGACACAGCATCAAGTCCCCGAAGACAACCGGAGACATAACATCCAGTCCCCGAAGACAACCGGAGACACAACATCAAGTCCCCGAAGACAACCGGAGACACAGCATCAAGTCCCCGAAGACAACCGGAGACATCGCATGGCTACACGGCCTCATCTGCATAAGCCAAGCGGCTATACACTTGCTTTACTCCTTACTTTATTTCTTTATTTCATCATCTACTTTACCTACTTTAACGAATTTACCATAAATTTCGCAGACATCATCGAGTCCCGGAAGACAGCCGGAGGCCTTACTACTATCATCTCCAACCGCAACTAGAGACCTTATTACATCCTCAGCATACGCATCACACATTCATTCAAGTCCCTGAAGACAACCAGAGAGAACATTGGCCACACGGCTTCATTTTTCATTCCCCCAATCATATTTACTATCATTTACACTCTTTATAGTTTTACATTTTTTAACTTTATTACTAATTCTGACATGAATTTCAGTTTTGGCAGAAAATACAACCAGCAGAGATGCAACACAACGTGGAACTTTATCTTACGCAGTGAACTGGGGCAAATTGGCTGAAGAGGAATACCAAACTCACAAGCAAAGGTCGCGAATCTACTCTCAAACTCGATCCGCCTATGTCCACAAACACGTGATACATAGGTTAATTTCTCTTTCACATCTTCCGCTAAAACTCTACTGAATCTACTCTTTTCACAATCTCATATTCCTTTCTACATCCCCAGCGTTTCCATAACTCAACACTGGGGCATCTTTGAAGAATTTACACCGTGCCTAGTAGAGTCCTACTTATGGATGTGTTGTGCAACACATTTATAATTAGGAGGCTATAAGCACGTGTTCCATTCTTGAACGTTCTCGTCACCTGTCTACAACCCCCCGCTAGATTATAAATCCACAAAAACTTTCGAATTATATATGGCCTGATTCTCGTGCAGCCCGAGATAGGTAGGCAACTCGAAACTGAGATTCGGCCATAGTTTTCCATAATTCCTTCGACCCTCATAATATTTGCCATCAAATTTTCCTAAATCATACTTTCTTATAAATTCATATTCGTTGGTCCAAACAAAATTGGCTACTACGTCAACTTCTTCGCCCGAAGATTCTTACATCATCTCCGGTCGAAGAGGGGCATCTGTTGACACCCAATTTTGTCCCTTTCCTATTTAATTTACCCGGGTTTCTAAATTTACTGATAAGCTAAATACTTTATTTTCACCGCTATTATTTTTTGCTCCTTTTATTTTTCAACATTACAAGTATTACTTTATCACAAATTTTTAACGGTTAGTCATCGTTTCATTTTCGGGTTTGGAATCGTTAAATTAATTACAAGACAAAACTTTGCAAAATATTTATTTTTCTACATATTGATTATTTATATAATATATATTATACCAGTTATTAAACTAGAAGCCCAAAAATAATTCAAATAGCGGAGGAAGGATCAACAATTTTCAGCCAAATTAATGGCCCAAAATACAAATTTAATATTATTTTCCTACCCAAATAAACAACCCACATTTCAATACCCAACCCACATTTTCAACCCATATTTTCAGCCCAAACGGACCAGTCCACTACCATTTTAATTTCAGTCCAGCCCATTACCTCCACGCGACCCGACCAGCCCAACCCCTTCACTTTTCTACCCTAATCCCTCATTCTCTTCTCTTTCTCTTCTCAATCCTTTCCGCCGCTGCTCCATCTTTCTTTCTCCCTTTTCTCCTTCTTTTCCGCCTTCTTCTTCTCCTCCATTCCCGCTTCTCCTCGTCGCTGTCCCCCACTCTCTGTCCACGCTCCTCTCTTTCTCAAACCAAACGAAGCCCTATAAATCTAGGACGAATGATAGTTCGAAGGGGGGAAGATTCTTCACCTTTCCACTACGATCTTAGCCACAATAGAAATCGTCGAAGTCATTTAGTGTCGAGGATCGGGTTTGTCCACAGGAGAGGAAAAAGATTTTGGGTGATACGAAGTTGTTTTCTTACAAAGTTCTTTTAAGTTTCTTTTAATCTGGTATTGAATCCCTTTGTAAAAAAAAATACACTTTGTTGAAATATTAGATCAGTGATAGAGGGTTAAGGTTTCGACGACTCGCTTAGCTTTCGTCGTCGCTCGGCGAAAGAATTATAACTCTGGGAGGGGAGCATTTCAGTGATTTGGGGGAGGATTTCCTTTTTTTTGGAATGGTTTATTCTTTTTGAACAAGAAACCCGACTCAACAAAGAGCCAAAAATCTATTAAAAGTTTGAAACTCCAACTACTTTAATCGAGTTTCGTTCGTGTTCGAGTAGATTCGACGACCTCGACATCCCAGTTCATTGCGCGCAAAACAGGTAAACTTCGACACGTTTATTACTTCTAGTCTTTAGTTTCTGTTTTTAGTCAGATTTTAGTTGATTCTGCTATTTTCTAGTTATATAGTTTATTTGTGGTCATGTTATTTCTTTGACGTTTGGATGCTGTTAGGATAGAACGTTAATCGCCAAAAAATGAATTTGAAAGATGTATACCGTAATTTGGATGTTTAGACTGAATTCCCAGAACTTAGAACCCATTTAGAGCCGAATATACATGGGTATACAATGAGCTATCAAGATAAGGCGAAGGCATACATTCGATATACGTCTGCTATACACACTATGGTGTGTATATCTTAGGTATATCATGTATATGGTTAAAACAGGCCAGCACTGTCCCTCTTTTGCTCTATTTGTTCGAGATAATGTATACTGTTATGAAGGTAATCTGCCTGGGTTTAGATGTGATGCAATGATTATACGACGTATCGATATTGGTTGTTGATTTTATTTGGTCTGCAAGGTCGTGGCTGTTTGTTTAAACTGTTAAGATTAATGGAGAATGGTTAGTTTGAGACTTAGGCCAGTTTACCTTGTCATCGCTGTGTGGTTTAAGTCAAATTTGATCAACGCTAGACACTAGTAGCTCGTCTAGTTAGTTGTAGTTTCCTCTAGTTTACATTGTCATGACTGTTTGTTGAAGTGAAATCTGATCAATGTTAAAAGGTTGGTTTGAGGTTCATGCTAGTTCATATTGTCATAATTGACTGTCTTGGGTTGAACATGATTAGTATTGAACTAAAATCTTGCAATTTTGCTAGCTCACACTGATGTAGTTGTCTGTTTAAGTCTGGATGTGATTGATGCCACATGAACATACTAAATGCATACTTTCTCTCAGATGTCTTATTCAAGACTTAAGGCCTTTGCATTGGTTAGTATACTAGTCGAAATCATTTCCCTTTGTTTATGATTTCTAGAATATGCTCTGTGTTCTAAATGAGACAATGCTGTCCAATCATTTCCCTTTCATTTATTTCTTTTGCTTCAGTCATTGTCTGATTCTGTGATTGTGTATTGATTTTGAATCGATTAATTCAGAATATGTAGTTTAATATCAAATGGTTTGGTCCTTTTCAGAAAATGTTGACACTCTAAAGTTTTGGATTAATAAGGGGCTAATTTAGACACTGTTGGTTAATTGATAATCCCATTAGACTAAACTGACACTCTCAGTTGAGGGTAAATGAGATGCAAACTGATCTGACCCTGACCCATCTCAACTGTTAACCAAATTATGAATTTGCATAATCTGAATTATTGCAAATATGTCATGAAAACAGCCCCAAAACATTCCTTTGAAGATAAGGAGAGGCTTCCCTAAGTTTGTTTTCCCCGCCTTGCCATACTTTGTTTGAACTCTAATTCTGATTTGCTTGTTGATAATTTATTAAAATTTAGCATGATTGAGTCTTCTTTTTAGAAGTCCATGAGTTAATTTCACCTATTAAGTGCAACATATATATGAAGCAAGAATCTGTTTTCTCTCATTGATTTTCATGCTCCAATGCACCAAGCTTCTAGATTTGCATGTTGGATTCAATATCAGTTGTCCTCTATCTATGATCATTATTAGGCTTAGTTCATTTTTCTATCTTGGTTTGGTAATACTGAAGCAGCAAATTGGAAGCCTTGTTTGGCCAAGATTACTAGAATATGTCTTAACATTTTAACAAAGGTTATTGATAGTTCGGTTAGGTAAATCCATAGTTCACATCTGTTCTAATGTCTCTCATTTAGCTGCTCTCTTTAGAGTTTAAATTGTGATAAATGCTGGTTTAGACAATCTTTAGGTTGAATCACTGCTATGTTCCACTTTAGTAATTGTGTTATTTTATCTATTGGAATATACATCCTTCTGGATAAATATTCCTGAACAAAGAAAGTTTTAAATAGAAACCTTATACTTTCATGTTATCCAAAGGTTCCCCTACAAAAATATAGTTTCCTCGAGTGTTACTGGTTTTATTTCTCTTTCCATTGTGTACAGTTTGAATTGGTTTTTATTGTAGAATTGAAACAAAACTCCAGGTCTGTCCTTGTTTGAACCTTAGGGATGGTTAATAAAAATGACTTTTGAACATAGCCTTGGGCATATCTGCTCGTCCCCCATTATGTCGTTTGTTTGCAAGTATTCTTTTGAAACAATAATCAACTAGTGCAGACTGTCCATGATTAGTCTTCTTGTAGGATTAGGTGCTGTCATACTTAAATAACTTCCAAGATTATTCCTTTGAATGCATTTGAGTGTTTGGCAGTCTTGACACTAATGTTGCTTGATTAGATATTGAAAGCTGTTGTCTGGTCCCTTAGAATAATGCCTCCCTTTCCCTTTGGTAATTTATGCCTAGGTTAAAGAACTGGCTGTCTTGAAGTGTGATTCGTTAATGCTGATCCCATGCAGTTAAGGTTCCTGTATAAAAATGGTTTAAGTGCCCAGTTTAGTCGTTGATCTCAGGTTTTTTTTTTTTCAAAGAACTTACAGATCTGCTTGTTGTGTGTCTTGGCATAACTGTGTGTTATGAGTTGAAGATTTTAATTGATCTCTTGTTCGATTATATACTGGATTCTCCTTTTGACTTGTTTAATCATGATTCAATATTTTTGCTCCATGAAAGAATTGGCAGTGAGCATACTTGCAATCTCTAACTAAAATGATGTTTGCTTCAAAATATTTGATTGCTTTTGTATATCCCTATTATTAAAACTTGATGACAAGCTGTACATAGGTTGCATAAGTCTATCTGAACCTAAAGCTATGCCCAGTGGAGATTAAATGACACGTGATCTATAAATTGACCCGTCCCCGTTCCATTCAATATCTTTCTGTTCATGCTTTATTATTACGCCCTACTTGTTTTGGAAGTTAATAGGTGAAGTCATGTTGGTACTAGTTGAAGGATTGTGTCCTATGTGTGCCCTGTACCTGATTTTTGTTTTTTTTTTTTAGAATAAAGCATTGTTGGTCTTACTCATAATTATGAAATGCGTCTAGGGTGATCATCTGTTGACATCAACAGGTTGTGAACTCAATTGGAATCAAGCAAGATCTATGTGTAATCTGATACATGTTTAACATATCATTCGTCGCGTTCCTTACTGCGTTGTCTTGTGAAACTATTGAATAAATCTATACATTGGATACCCTCTATACATCTTTATAAATGTGTATACATGAGATATACTTGAATATACACATTATATACATAATCTACTAATTTGTTCTGAGTATATATGATATGTGTTTAATCTTATTCATCGATTATATACTAATCCTTTCTTTTCATTTTTTATGCATGAACATCGCATACGAGTCCAAGGGGACTCGTCTCCTCCTCCGCACTCAATATTGGGCTAAAAACCCAATAAAATTCTCCTCTCGAGTCAGCCCATTTGCAGCCAAGGAATTCTGGGCCAAAGCCCACTAACAAAACAGACTGTAGCAGCAGTCCATGAAAAAAAATGGATTAAACCCATTTAATTTTATTGTGTGCTTCAACTTTATTTTATGCTTAACTTGTATTGTTTTGACTAACACTTTATCTTACTCTTATTTCTATTTAGCTTAGATGAATTATAAGAGAATTAGCATAGATAGTTTTGGGAATAACAGGTAGTTAATTTAAAGAATACCAATAGTTAATTCCTTAAGATTTCATTCTCTTTTTGTTAGATTATTCATAATATCCGCAATATCTACTTTATTAGAATAATAGATTTCCAAATAACATGACTACATATTTGAGTTAGAAGAATCAAGATTTACCCTTACTACTTTAGAAATTTAAAACATTACATATTTGATACTAATGCTAACTCGTTTAAGAAATAAAAGGTAAACTAACTCAACGATTGACTCTTTCAATTTAGTTTCCTTCCAACACTTAGAATTGCATATTTGTCTAGAACAACCTTTAAAACTTTTGTTAAATAACTCTTTCGAATTTTAGTCATTTCCTTCCAATTTAAACATTACATGCCTATTTTTCAAACTAAATTCTTTGTGCAACTATTATTTTTCTTAAAATCTTATTTTACGCGAATTACTATGTTTTCCTACAAGTATTATTTTAAACAACACTATTATACTTTCGTTTAAAGTCTTAACAATATTTATAAGTCGTATTTCGAAATAGCATTAAAAGTACTCTTTTATACAAATTATTATTTTCTACAAGTTTTATTTTAAATAGTATTCTTACATGTCTATCTATAACTTTAGTCATACTTACAAAGCTACTTTCTTTTTTCTATAATACCATATTTATACTTAGCCTAATTAAATTATAAGTCCGGTCGGTTAACCATTGTTAATGGGTCTTAAAGGGTGCCTAATACCTTCCCTTTAGACTAATTGAACCCTTATCCAGAATCTTAAGTTTCGCAGACCTTAAACAGAGTTAACTTTAAATATAACTTTAATAAACTTTAGGTGTCCTAATTCACCATAAATAATTAGGTGGCGACTCCTTAAAAACAACAAGCAAACTCAGGAATCACCAATATGTTGTACTCTAATTTTAACTCGGGTTAAAAAAGGGGAGTGACAACCCATACAGAGAAGAAGTGTAATTTACATGCATTGTGGAACTATATGTTTAATCTGTAGTACAGCACAAGAAACTCAAGCAACATTCTTCACATAACCAATATTGCATAAAACATACTTGTCATTTTAAAACTCTCAAGATACAGTCGCTTTGTAATGACTTCAGTCTACACGGAAAGCAGGCTGGGCTAATAACTCAACACCGATTCACAACAAAACAGCAACACTCAACAGGGGTGTCCATGTTTGTAAATGGATGTATTCAACAAACGTAAGGATGGGCTAACAGAGTCAAACACAGGGACTGGTTCGCTACATTGTATATGCTCCAAATATTTCAAACATTCACAATGCACTGATGATTTGGTCGAATCAGAGAGGCCACTGGGCAGAATTTGGGGGGATGAATAATGCACCAAGTTGATGTTTCACGAAACAAAGAAATTCTACTATGTCGTAACACATTTAGAGAGTTCGTAAAGGAAATTTAAGGGACAGAATACGAGTGGTATACATGATATTCAGAGCCTAAAAAACTAATAGATTACATAGTTATAAGAAACAGTTATATGTAGAGGCAATCATCCTTATTTGCCCTTAAACCACTTCAAATGGATTACATAGTCATAAGGACACAGCAGGCATGGACATTACATACAGAGCTAACAGACGAAGGGAATACAGGTTTGATTAAGTTTAGACTAACTTTTAAAAGGAAAGGGATGCACTGCGAATTCAGGTACAATTTGAAATAAAAGCAAATATGAATCATGGAGAGGAGGCAGCAGGGGAGAGCCATATGGCGCATAGAAGATCAGTCCATCTTAATCTAAATTAGGCCCTCAGAATAAACACACCAAATTTGAACATTTTTTTCTAATCCTTTTACCTGTACCAGATTCCTTCGACAAGCATCAACAGACACAAAGAGAACTATTATGAGCAAATTTTAAAGAGTGCTATGTCATGGAGAGTTGGAAATTAACAATGCACACCTAATCGCAGGATCAACGCGATACAGACAGACCCAAACAACATCAAACTAAACCTTAAACTCATACCCAAATCACAATATCAAACCAACATTTGTCGAGCACTTAAACGTAGCAGACTGGACTGGATTAAACTTTCAGTGATTTGATACAGTCTCAGGACTTGATTGGTACAAATCATATGCGATAGTGATCCCCTAAATCACAGAAAAACATGCAACTCATACTCACTGCCACTGTTTCATATTAGCATCAATCACAACAGAAAAAAAAGTTGAAACTTATGGATGAAAGACAATTATGAAATGGTTCAGCAGTGATCTGTTTTAACCACATACGCAATATACCTAAGACATACACTCTACGGTGTGTATATCAGATGTATACCGAATGTATAACTTCTTCTTAGATTGATAATCTACTGTATACTATATGTATATTCGGCTCTAAATGGGTTTTAAATTCTGGAAATTCAATCTAAACATCCGAACTAAAGTATACGTTTTCAAATTCATTTCAGCGATTAACATTCTATCCTAGCATCTCCCAAACATCAAACAAATAACGCGACGACAAAGAAACTACATAATCACTAAACATACAGCAGAATAAACTAAAATCTTAAACAAACAGAAATTAAAGATCGCGAGTGACGAATATATCGACGTTTACCTGTTTTGCGCGCAATGAACTGGGGTGTCGAAGAGGCCTCGAATCTACGCTCGAACGCGACGAACTCGAAATCGATTAAAGAAACTAAAGTTTCAAACAGAGAATGAAAGTAAAATAGAGTAGTTGTTCGCTGTCTTTGTTGATTAAAATTGGTGTTTGATAGGGAATTTTTAGTTCCAGCTCTCTGTCGATTCGGGTTTCTCGCTAATCAAAATCCTCTCTGTTCTCCAAAAAACCCCCCATTTTCTGTTCGATCTCCCTCTCTCTTTATAGAGTGAGGAGAGGAGAGCGTGTGAGAGAGGAGTGGGGAACAGCGTGTGGGGGGCTTAGGAAAGTGGATGTGGCAGAGGCATGGTGCGGTGAACGTGGAGATGGCAGGGGAGGGATAGAGAGAACGTGAGGCGTGGGGGACAGCAGTGGAGGTGGCAGAGAGCGTGAGTGGGGCGGTGGAGAAGAGAGAGAGAGAGAGAGAGACGTTGAAGAGAGAAGGGGGAGGCGACAGGAAGAAGAGGAAAGAACCCTAGGGGTTTTTTTTTTATTGACCCGGGTCGGGTCAATTTTAAACGGGTATTGGGCTGGTCCATTAGTGTATAAAATAGGTATGGGCTGGTATTTAAAATATGGGAAATAAGTAATGGGCTGGTCCGTTTGGGACATTAATTGGCTGAAAAATATTGGTCTTTCCTCCTCTACTTTGATTATTTTTGGGCTCCTAATTTAATAATCGCTATAATATATATTATGATAATTAATGATTAATATGTAGAAAAAATAAAGATTTTATAAAGTATTGTCTTGTAATTAATTTAACAATTCCAAACCCGAAAAAATGAAACGATGACGGACATTTAAAATTTGTGATCAAGTAATGCTCGTAATGTGGAAAATAAACGTAGCGAAAATAATAGTAGTGAAAATAAAGTATTTAGCTCGTCGGTAAATTTAGACGCCCGAGTGAATAAAATTAAATAAAGGAAGGACAAAATTGAGTGTCAACAATCATATTTTCACAACAACCAAACACTCACAGGTTCATTTAGGCATTTCATCAAATGAGTTTCGAGCATGCATCAACTATCAATTCTTACAACAATGGGTACTCAAGAATTCCCCAGTCGCTATCTAATTATGCATCAACAACCACTTCCTAGAAGGACTACACAAGCATGGGTACTCAAGAATTCCCCATTGTTCATCAATTTCCAACAACCCACACAATGCATAAGATAAATCTACCCAACTAACTAATTACACCAAGTGGTAGGGCATGGTAATAACATGGGATTGAGCAATTCGTAGATACCACCTAATGTAAAGAAGAGAAGATGACAGTCGGAACCCTTGAAATCTTTGTCAAGGTAAAAGAAAAGGAAAGACTATTTAAGATTTGTGATGTGATTAAGAATGATTGGAGTGAAGTGGGATTATGGGATGATATAGGAGGAAAGAAGGAGGAGGGAGAGAGGGAAAATGAAGAGCGTAACTGATGAAAACATCAGTTATGTTTCTTTTATTTGAAAAGAATAAAATTCTCGGTCCGACCCGTGAATCACACTTACCTGCACAACATGCGACTCGCATGTGGTGCAGAATGTGTAACATGCGAGTCGTATGTATTGCCAGTTCTTCGCATCTGTTGACAGAGAATTTGGCTTTCTTGGCCTGAAATGTTGCATCACATGCGAGGCGCAGGTGCTGCAGCAGGTACGACATGTGAGTGGCATGTGCTGCAGCATGTTATGCCTGTTGGCATTTTCGCAACTCTTCTTCTTTGTGCACACAATTTATTCCTACACACTTTGACACACATCAAAAACATCACGAAACTAAAAACAACAAACACATGAAAATGAAACTTGGGTTTCCTCTTAAGAAGCACTTGATTTTACGTCGCAGCACGACGTTGGTATCTATTCAGCTTATTCATGGCTCATTGAGGAGGAAGACCTCGATAATATTTGCTTCATTCTGAGATCCCAAGTAATGTTTCACCCTTTGCCCGTTGACTTTGATTTTATTTCCACTTGGGAAAACAAGTTCAATTTCTCCATTTGGGAACACTTGTGTGATTTCAAACGGGCTGGACCATTTGGATTTCAACTTTCCGGAAAACAACCGGAGCCTTGAGTTGAACAACAATACGCGATCCCGAGGCTAAATTATCTTTGCAAAATCTTCTTATCATGAAAGTGCTTCAAGCGAGCCTTGTAGAGTGAAGAGCTAGTGTAAGCTCTAAGTCAAAATTCATCAAGCTCATTGAGTTGTTCCGTCCTCAAGTTTGAGGCATCACTCTAATCCAGATTCAACTTTTTCAAGGCCCACAATGCCTTATGTTCAAGTTCCACGTTAAGATGACAAGCTTTGCCAAACACCAGCTGATAAGGAGACATACCAATTGGTGTTTTATAAGCCGTTCGGTTGGCTCATAAGGCACCATTCAATTTCTTTGACTAGTCGGTCCGGTTAGCATTCACAGTTTTAGAGAGTATGCTCTTGATCTCCCCATTTAAGACTTCAACCTGTCCACTCGTTTGGGGATGATATGGAGTGGCAACTTTATGCTTTACTCCATACTTCTCAAGAAGAGTCTTGAATACCCGGTTGCAAAAATGAGAGCCCCCATCCCTAATGATTGCCCTTAGGGTTCCAAATCTTGAGAAAATATGCCTCTTCAAGAATATGGTGACACTTCTTCCTTCATTATTAGGGAGCGCAACAACTTCCACCTATTTAGACACGTAGTCCACTGCCACAAGAATGTACTTGTTGTTGTAGGAACTCACAAATGGACCCATAAAGTCAATACCCCATACATCAAACAATTCAACGTCAAGAATTGAGGTCATCGGTAGCTCATGCCTCCTAGAGATGCCTCCATGCCTTTGACATTGATCACAGGCTTTCACAAAGTTATGTGCATCTTGATAGATTGTAGGCCAATAATAGCCACTTTGAAGAACCTTAGCCGCCGTTCTTGCACTATTATGGTGTCCACCAACCGGTGATGAGTGACAAGCTTCGATGGTGGGCATCATTTCTACTTCGGGTATGCACCTCCTTATGATGTTGTCGGCGCAAACCCGGAATAGATATGGCTCATCCCAATAGAATTTTCGGGCATCACTCAAAAACGTCTTCTTTTGGTGGAAGTTCAAATTCTCTGGCACGATGTCACTTGCGTGGAAGTTAGCAAAATTGGCATACCAAGGGATCATGTCATGCGACCCCGCCATTACTTTCTCATCCGGAAATGATTCATTGATTTCTAGGCCATCCAGTGGATGCCCACCCTCTTCAAGACGAGACAAGTGGCCCGCCACTTGATTTTCACAACCCTTTCTATCTTTGACTTCAAAGTCAAACTCTTGCAAGAGAAGGACCCAACGTATCAACCTCGGTTTTGCATCTTTCTTTGTCATGAGGTAACGTAGAGTTGCATTATCGGTGTGAACAATCACATGGGTTCCCAACAAATAAGCCCGAAACTTCTCGAAAGCAAACACAATAGCAAGAAACTCTTTTTCTGTGACAATGCAATTCATTTGGGCACCGTTTTAAGTCTTGCTTGCATAGTAAGTTGGGTGAAAGATCTTATCACGCTTTTGGCCAAGAACAGCCTCCATAGCAAATCCACTTGCATCACACATCAACTCAAAGGGTTGAGACCAATCCGGAGTAATGATGATAGAAGCCGATGTGAGTCTCTCTTTCAAACCCTCAAATGCCTTCAAACAAGCATCATCAAACACAAACTTCGACTCCTTCTCCAACAATTTGCATAGAGGGTTGGCTATTTTCGAGAAATCCTTGATGAATCTTCTATAAAACCCGGCATGCCCGAGGATGCTACGAACACCTTTAACAGAGATTGGGGGAGGAAGCTTAACAATAACCTCAATTTTAGCTTGATCAACCTCAAGCCTCTTTTTCGAAATCTTGTCTCCTAAGACAATGCCTTCTCTAACCATGAAGAGACACTTTTTCCAATTTAGAACTAAATTTGTCTCTTCATATCGTTTCAATACTTGGGAAAGATTCTCCAAGCATTCATCAAAGGAATCCCCAACCACGGAAAAGTTATCCATGAAGATTTCAATGGACTCCTCAACCATGTCGGAGAAAATAGACATCATGCAACGTTGAAATGTTGCGGGTGCATTACATAACCAAAGGGCATTCTCTTGAAAGCAAAGGTCCCATAAGGACAAGTGAAAGTAGTTTTCTCTTGATCCTCGGGGGCAATGGTAATTTGGTTGTACCCGGAATACCTATCAAGGAAACAATAATAATCTCTTCCCGCATGGTTATCAAGCATTTGATCCATAAATGGCATTGGGATGTGGTCCTTTTTGGTCAACTTATTCAACTTCCGATAATCTATGCAGACTCGCCATCCGGTGACCTTGCGAGTGGGGATCAACTCATTTTTAGCATTTGTGACAATGATGATTCCACCCTTTTTAGGCACGCATTGAACCAGACTCACCTAAGAGCTATCCGATATCGGGTACACTACACCGGCATCTAACCACTTGATGATCTTATTCTTCACAACCTCTTGCATAGGAGGATTTAACCTCTTTTGATGTTCAATGCTTGGCTCACATTTTTCATCAAGTTGAATTTTATGAGTACACACACCGGGCAGAATCCCTTGGATATCCGCAATACACCACCCAATAGCTTTTTTGTATCTTCTCAAGATCACCATCAGCCTCTCTCTTTGCTCATCCGTCAACCGGGCGGATATAATCACGGGCAATGTGTTGTTGGGTCCAAGAAACTCATACCTCAAATGTGAAGGAAGAGGTTTGAGTTTCAAAGTAGAAGGCTCAATAATTGAAGGCTTTGCAGGAGGAGTTTTTCGGTTTTCCAAGTCAAGATCAAATTTCTTTAGATTGAGGTGGTAAGACCCCATTCCAATCAATGCATTGACCGTCTACTTAAATTTTTTTTCATTGTCCCCTTCATAGTTCATTATTACCGCCACCAACATATCACCTATATGCTCATATTCTATGGTTGTCTCCATTGCTTCATCAATTGTATCAATAACCGACACAACACGCATATCCGCCGGTTGTTTCATTGACTTGCAAATATGGAAAGTGATCTCTTCACCATTCATCCTAAATTTTAGATCACCTATATCCACATCCACGAGGGAACGCCCCGTAGCTAAGAATGGTCTTCCCAAGGTTATGGGAACTTCGAAGTCAACTTCAAAATCCAAGATCACAAAATCGGCCGGAAAAATAAATCGATCCACTCTCACAAGCACATCATAAAGAATACCAATAGGCCTCTTTACGGTCCTATCCGCCATAAGTAATCTCATCGTGGTGGGACGGGGAGTGCCTAATCCTAACTTATTGAATATAGATAGCGGCATCAAATTGATGCTTGCTCCAAGATCACATAAAGCTTTTGTCAACTTGTATTTACCGATGGTGCATGGAATTGTGAACGCTCCAGGGTCTTCTTTTTTGTGTACCAAAGCTTTGGTAATGATTGCACTACAATGATGAGTGCCCCCTAATGTTTCAATGCCAGGACTCCTTCTTTTGGTCACAAGATCTTTCATGAACTTCGCATAACCGGGCATTTGCTCAAGTGCCTCAACCAATGGAATATTTATTGAGAGCCCATTTAATTGTTCGATGAACTTGAGGAATTTTCCATCGTCCGCTTTCTTTGCCAATAGTTAGGGAAAAGGAGGGGGAGGCCTCATAACGGGCGTGAAGCCCTTGGTACCTCCTCCGCCGCTTCCTTGCTTTTCGAAGCATCATTAATTTCCGGAAGGTCCTCAATAAAAATGGGCTTTTCAATACTGGCCCGCATATTCTTTGGGTTCACTTCTTCTTCAACAACCATGGGTTCTTCAACCATTTTCTCATCGTCACCCAACACATCCTCTTTCACCAACGCCTCTTCCCCAATTGTTTTGCCACTCCTAGTAGTAATTTCATTGCATTTATGATGACCGTCATTCCTTGGATTTTCAACTGTATCACTACGGAGTGAGCCTTTTTGCCTTTGGTTTAGGATAGCCGAGATTTAGCCAAGTTGAGACTTCAATTGTTTAATGGAGGTGGAGTGTGAACTCACAACTTGACCCATGGATTTAACCTCATCTCTAGTCTCCTTGCAATAGGTGTTGGTGGATTCCACTTTCTTCAACACCCTTGACAACATATCTTCAATTTTTTAACTAGCGGGATCGCTAGTGGGCGGTTGACTAGAGCTTGGTTGATTTCCCTTTGGAGGGACATGCAAATTTGCGCTCCAATGATTGTTGTAATTGTTGTTGTAACCCCCTTGATTGTTGTCACGATTATCTCTCCAATTAAAGTGACCTTGTTCTTTGTTCCAACCTTGATTCCCTTGACCTTGCCGCTAAGATCCTTGACTCGGACCTTGGTAGTTCGGACGGGAACCCTCCCTTAGATTGTTGACATAACTTGCCTCCTCATTATACATTTGAAAACATTGCTCATCCGGAGAACCCCCTTTACAGGATTCTACCGCATTCACCTTTTTTTCTTCCGCCACCCATGACATGTTTTGTAAGAAGGTCCATTTGGGTGACAGGTTTAGCCATGGACTCATCTCTCTCTTCCTCTTTCTTAATCATCTCACGAGTGAGCACATTTTTAGAGGAACTTCCTCCACCTACTTTCGAATCCCTAGTGTGCCATGCTGCATTAGTCTCGGTCAATTTATCCAACAGTTCACAAACGGTGGCATAAGAATTATCCATAATAGACCCCTCTGTAATGTTGTTCGCCACTGATTTGTTGACTGAATCTAAAGACCTATAAAATGTTTGTAGAAGCACACTATCGGGCAACCCATGCTTGGGACAGCTTTTCACTTTCTTTTTAAAATGAATCCAAGTTTCATGGAGTGCATCATCAGGAAGTTGACGAAAGTTGTTGATTTCGTCACGGAGTTGTAACATCCGTGATGAAGGGAAGAACTTCTTGAGGAATACTTCGGTCAATTCCTCCCAAGTAGTGATGGATTCGGACGGGAGATCATCTAACCAAGCCGTGGCTTCCCTCGTTAGGGAGTACGGGAAAAGTCGTAGCTTGACTGCTTCAATTGAGACGCTCGGATTTACATTGGTAGAACAGACCCCAAGAAAGTTCCTAAGGTGCCTATTCGGGTCATCTTTGGGTAAACCACCAAATTGGCCTTTAGTGTTGAGCAGGTGCAGCATTGTGTTGGTCACGTGGAAACTCGATTTTCCAATTAGAGGCGGGGGCTGAATTGCGGCTGCATAGCCTGCCCCCGCAGCTTCTTCACCGACCGCTACTAGTGGATTTTGGATGGGATCACCAGCCTCGTCCATATATCCTGCACAATACATAACAACAAAATGGAAATAAGAAAAGAAATAAAGACTAAAAGTAAAGTTTTACACTAGTTAGTAAATTTCTAGACCGTATTCTCCGGTAACGGCGCCAAAATTTGATACGCCCAAATTACACCTTTAATATCAGGAGTAAGCGATCGTTGTCAAATATAGAACCCAACGAGGTTGGGGGTCAAATCCCACAGAGAATACAATGAAGAAATATACTTATCAAGTGTAACGCCCGACTATTAGTCTATATTTCAATGGAGAGGGGAGTATAATAGTAGTTTGGTTGTTGTTTGTTCATTAAAGACTAAGAGTGGTTATAAGATGTAAACTATTGGTAAATGGGACCAAGGTTGTGGTTCCAATGGAAAGTAATGCGCTTGGGTATCAATTCAACTTATTTATATGCCTAAATGCATTAAACCAAGGGTCACGCGAATCTTGCTAAAAGTTTTCCAACCAAATTAGTAAATTTCATCCTAGGCTTTTCCAAGTCCTAGAATGTTTTATAAGAGAACACCCAAGTAGCCTCAACTAGCTTTCCTATTCCTAGCTCAAGCTATTAGATGAATTTAATGACCCAAATTGTTGCTATTAACTCTTTTCCTAACCTCTACTTTTTTTTCCAAGCAAAGTAATGATATTAAGGAACAAGTAATGTTGTACACCATCACAAGACATTAATGCTTGAAGAGTTAATAGAAAACACCATTAGCATATAAATGAAGTATGAGTATGAAACCCAATCACATAACTAACACATTTGGTCTCACAACCTTATCTAAAAAGATTAGCTACTAATATTCATCAAAGGTAAAGCAATAATGTAAAGTGTATTCATAAAGCTTACAAAAGTATTGAATGGAGAAGATGACAAAAGCAAATGGAATCTATTAAAAGCTTCACCAACTAATAATAAATGAGCTCCACAAAAAAGACAACTAAAAATCTGTTGAATAATGAGTCCAAAACCCTAGAAAATCTATTTATAGAATGTCCAAAACAGGAACAATTTTCAGACAAAAATACCCCTACGAATCTGGTGCGAATCGCACTTGGTGTCGCATTTGCAACCTGCGAGTCGCAGGTTGCACCAAATCTTCAGAGGTACTGCATCTTTAATCAGCTGTGGTGCAGCATCTGCCGCATCAGGTGCGACTCGCATGTACCACATGCGACTCGCATGTGGTGCTCGCATGTGTTGCACCACTTGTTGACACCCAATTTTGTCCCTCCTTTATTTAATTTACCCGGGTTTTTAAATTTACTAACGAGCTAAATACTTTATTTTTCGCGATATTTTATTGCTACTACTATTAATATCACTACTTTTATTTTCAATATTATGAGCATTACTTTATGACAAATTTTAAAAACAGTTAGTCATCGTTTCGTTTTCAGGTTCCGATTCGTTAAATTAATTACAAGACAACACTTTGCAAAATATTTATTTTTTACATATTAATTATTTATTGTCTTTACATAATATATATTTTTTACCAGTTACTAAATTAGAAGCCCGAAGATAATTAAATAGCGGAGGAAGGACCAACAAATTAATGGCCCAAAATACCAATACAATATTATTCCCTATCCAAATAAATAACCTACATTTTTATACCCAACCCACATTTTAAACCCCACATTTTCAGACCATGTTTAAATTAATGGGCCAGCCCAAACGGACCAGCCCATTACCCGCGACCCGACCCAGTCCAATTCTCTTTTCTTTACCCTAATCCCATTTCTCCTTCTTTCTTTCGACTTCCGCCTCCTTCATCGTCTTCTCCCTTTTCTCTTTTCTCTCCGCCTCATCTCTCCCTTCATCTCTTTCGCCGCCGCTCCTCCTCTCTCCCCTTCCTCTCTCTTCATCGTCGTTCTCTTCCTCCCCTTCACCCTAAACCCTAGCCGCCGCACTCACACCCCATTGTTTTCTCCGTCACTTCTCCTTCTCTCTGACACCTCCACACGCCTGTTCCCCACGTTCTCCCCACCACACCTCTGCCATCCTCTCTGTCTCCATTTCACCTTGTCCCCCACGCTTCGTTCTGCCATCCCCACCCCTGTCCTTAATCTCTCTCATACGCTCCTCTCTTTCTTGAATACAAATGAAATCTATAAATACAAGGCAAGTGAATCGTTTAAAGGGGGGATTTTCTCAGGTTTCGGAGGAGACACAAGTTTCCTGTCCTTAAGTCTTGAGCTTCATTTCTACTCTAGTCTTGATTTTCTTTTAAAATCAGAAAAAAAAACCTTTTTGTTGAAAATATAAGGATCTGGAACCCAAAATTCCCTACAACACAAGTTTTAATCGATAAAAAGCAGCCAACAATTTACTCCATTTTTTATTTTGGAATTTTAGTTACTTTAATCGAGTTCGAATCGATTCATAACGAAAGAGTAGATTCGACGACCTCGATATCCCAGTTCATTGCGCACAAAACAGGTAAACTTCGATACATTTATTACTTCGAGTCTTTAATTTCTGCTTTGGTTAAATTTTTAGCTGGTTCTGCTATTTTTATGTTATGTAGTTTCTTTGTCGTCATATTATTTTATGATGTTTTGGGAGCTGTTAGGATAAAACGTTAATCGCCAAAATGAATTTGAAAGAGGTATACTGTAATTTGGATGTTTAGATTGAATTCCCAAAACTTAGAACCCACTTAGAGCCAAATATACATATGGTATACAATGAGCTATCAAGATAAGGCGAAGGTATATATTCGATATACGTCTGATATACACACTATGGTGTGTATATCTTAGGTATATCATGTATACGATTTAAAACAGGCCAGCACTGTCTCTCTCTTACTCTATTTGTTCAACAATATACCCTGTCACGAATGTAATTTACTTGGTTAGATACGATAAAATGATTATATGGTATGTCGATGTTGGTTACTGATTTGATTTGGTCTATGGTTTATGTTCTATGCTCAGTTCTATTAGTACCTTTGGTTCATAGACACAGAAAGTTCTATGTTAGTCATTTGTTGATAGTCTGTGAATTCAAATTCTGCTCAGTGAGTGTATTGTTAAAATCTGCTGGCATATCTTGGTTACAGAGATTTATTTTCTTAAATAACTCTATTGAACCTGCTTAATTGAAGTTGTCTGTCCTATATATATAATGAAGCATGTTTGGGTCAGATGTTGTACAACTTTGAATCTGTTCAGTTTTATTGTGACCTAGCATGTGTTTGCTTAGAGTATCCTAATGGTAGCATCACATTATGTCTGCTTGTTTATTTTCTAGGCCTAATTTCATTATGTGACAGTTTTATACAAATTGAGCCTTCAGTTACCACATTAGTCCATTTCAACTAGTTTCATGCTCCTCTTGAACTTACAACCATGGATGCAATGTCATTATTGGTGTTAACTCCTTGATAAGCCTCCACTGTGCTCTTAAATAAGACTAAAACATAAAACTGCCTTAAAATGCAAATGACTAGTCTATATCTATGCATGCATCTGATCCTTTCTTGGTGATTTATGGTCTGGCTTGTGCCTAAATGTTGTTCGAACTGTTTTACACTTGTTTTGATTTTTTTTTCTCTTCAGTAGCTTACTTAGGACTAAACATCTGAGTCTCATATGCTAAGTGCTTGCCCTGTTTTAGGTCAGAAATTGTAGTTTAGTTTGAGTGCTGTTCAACCATGTGCTTATAGATGTTGTCCATGTATTTACAGTTTGAATCTTGCTTAACTGTTGTACTACATGTTTAATGAAATGATTATATGGTTCCTCATTTGGTGGTTCATTAGTATGTGTAGTATGATCAACGATTCAAGTATGAGTATATGGTTACTAGACTCACGAAACAGATAATGATAGAAAAATCTGTGTTGGTTCATCATATGGGAATTATGTCCATTTTGCACTTCATGTTAATGGAACTATGTCCACTTTGTGCTTCATGTTAATGTTTGAAAATGGTAACAAGGCATAAACCACCTAGCCTTTGTCTTGTCCAGATGATGGAATTAAAATTGAGTTAAAACATGTATGTTATCATGCTTATAAACTGGGAGAACCAGAATACTTTATCACTAAGTTCAATATGAAACACGAATTCATTTAGCATTTCTTTCACTTTTCTTGCTTGTCCCCTCCCTATTCTCCTGCTGATTTTCCAGATAACTTAAGATGCATGGCATTCAGCTAAGGTAGTTTCATCATAAACTCTTGAGTGGCTGTCATTTAGTTACAAGTCATGGGAAGGTCAAAGCTGTTTGGCATCAGTTATGTGTGGTTCTGCGTATAGTTTGTCTTCTTAAAGCTGTCATGGACGTACTGTTAGTTTCATTTTAACTACTATTGTGTGTCGGCATTGTCGAAAATAAGTATCCAGCATCACCCTACTTGACCATTGATTTAAATCGTCATTCTATGTTCATTGCTTTAGTTCAAATCACACGTTGAAGTTTTGGCCTCTGTCCTGTCTTCTAGTTTGAATCGTTATAGTAAATAAATCAATCAGATATTAGTTTGGCATCTACGGCCTTGCAAATTTCTGAAGCCTTCTTTCCAAAACTTGAAAGATAAGTATCGTCCTATCTACTCTTCCCGATTTATTTTCCTAATATGTGCTTTCAATACAGTTGCATATGTTAATTGTGGTAAGTACCATTGGCTGAAACTACTGCCTTTTAGTTTAACTGGACCGCTGCAAATTTGCAGCAAGTATTTGTTATAATTAGCTGGATTGATTCTTTGTTTTGATGCCAATTTTAAGAAAAGATTGTTGTTCATGGTTGGTACACTGTTACTGTTATATTGTGCCATAAAATTGTGGGTTGAATTTTGGAAAGTTCAAATGCTAGACTAGTAAAACGTGGCTGTGCAATTGCATTCCTTTAACTTGAGTACATGTGGATTGGTGTTGCCTTCTCTATGCTGCAAATATCTGATTTCCTTGTTCTGTATTCAGATCTTTTTTAGAACCAGTTGCAGGAAACTACTTTTTTTTTTTTTATTTTGTTTCTTTGATCGTTTGGATAAGATTTTGGCCTGTCTCGAATTTACATTGTACGTTTAATTTTATTTATCGGTTATATACTAATCCTGTTCTTTCCACTTTTTTTCTTTTTTTTTGCATGAACACCGCATACGAGTCCGAGGTGACTCGTCTCCTTCCGTGTTTGGCGGTGGACTAAAGAGCCCAACGTAACTCTTCCTATGTCAGCCCAATCTGCAGCCAAACAAGAAAAAATAAAATTTGGGTTGAAGCCCAACAGTAGCGGATATCAATCTTCCTAAATGGGCTGACATTACATCTATTCCTCTATTTTATTTCGTGCGCATTTAATGTGTATTGTGTGGCCAACATTTTGTTTGTTAATTTAGATGAACTTTAGCAAATTAGTGAAGTTTAGTTTAATAATGGGTAGTTAATTCAAAGAGAAAATTAACAATTAGCTTCATTAGTTTATGTCGAAATTATTTATTATCCATAATATTTATCTTTTAGAATAATTGGTTTTCAAAGTATTATGGCTATATATTTTTTGACTAAGGAAACCAAATTATACTTACTATTTTAGAAGTTTTACACTAACTTAGCTTGTTCTAAGAAATAAAAAGATAAATTAGTTTCAACGGATAACTTTCCACTTTAATTCCTTCCAACACTTGAAATACATATTTGTCTAAGATAACCTTTAAAATTTTATTAAATAACTCTTTTAAATTTTAGTCGTTTCCTTCACATATAAACATTACATGTCCCGCTTTCTTTTAGTTTATTTTTGACTAAAACTCTTTTATGCAATTATTACTTTTCCACAAGTATTATACTTTCGTTTAAAATTTTAATAACATTTATAAGTCGTATTTCAAAATAGCATTAAAAGTACTCTTTTATACATATTATTATTATTTTACAAGTTCTATTTTAAATAACATTCTTACATATTTATCTATAACTTTAGCCATACTTACAAAATTACTTTCCTTTTTCCTATAATATTATATTTACATTTAGCCTAATTAATTTTAAGTCCGGTCGGTTAACCATTGTTAATGGGTCTTAAAGGGTGCCTAATACCTTCCCTTTAGACTAATTGAATCCTTACCTAGAATCTTAAGTTTCGCAGACTTGAACAGAATTAACTTTAAACATAACTTTAATAAACTTTGGGTGTCCTAATTCACCATAAATAATTAGGTGGCGACTCCTTAAAACAAATCAAACAAACAAAAACTGGGAATCTCCAATACGTCATACTTCTAACTTTAACTCCCGGGTTAAAATGGGGTGTGACACCACTGTCTTCCTTTTTAGCCATCTCTATCAATAGATGCTGCAGCAGCAGCGACTCGCATGCAGTACATGCGATTCGCAGGTGATGTTCTGGTTCATTTCAGCCGGTTTTTGCTTCATTTTGCCTCAATTCACTTCTACCACATGTTATTCTACAAATTAACACAAAACACGAGAAACGACATCAAAAGTACTTGGGGATTTCCAAATGACTAAGCACTTGGCGTCGAATGTGCCGTAATTTCACGCTACATCATCATTCTCCCCCTTTTATCCTAATTAACTTGTTTAAATTCCTATTTTACCCTTAAACTATCAGTTTTTTTTAATTTCTTTTATTTCTTTAAAATCATGATGATATTTTTTTTATCTTTCTTAATCTATGTAACAAATTTCCTAAACAAAAAAAAAAATTCTATAAGAAAATAAATATTATTTTCAAGGCGAAATTAAAAGAAAAGTAAGAAATTCTAATCAAGGATATAACTTAATATCGTTCTATAATGAATTAAATGAGAACAATAAGAATTTTTTGTGTTAATAATAATCAAAACTCTAATATCTGTATTTATACAAGTAAAAATAATAGGTAATAATAATTTTATAAATATGTTTCAATGCAGATAATACAAATTAACTAATAAAAATAGAGGTATATTCTATAACAAATTCCTAAAAGATTATCTATTTATAATTAATAGAATTTTAAATTATTATTTAAAAATTCTTCCATTAATGACAACCAAAACTCGTTTATGTATTGACAATAGAGAATACGATATCAATGAAACTTATGTATATGTGTGTGTGTACATACACACGCTTTATGGGTTTAATTTTTTTTCTTATAGAACGATATTAAGTTATATACTCAATCATAAATATATTAAATATCAATCATAAATAAAGTTTTATGTAAGTTCATATTATAAGTAGAATAATCTTTTTAGAATTTATAACAAAATCTAATGTTACTTTTTATGATTGATATTTAGGTAAAAAAATAAATATTATATAATATAAAAAGGTATTAAATATATGAGGGATTAAAAATGTTAAGGGTAAAATAGAAACTGTATAGGATAAAGGGGGGAGAATGACTATTGTTCATAGTTGAGGGGGGAGTTTGATTTTTAAAGCAAAGTTGGGGGTTGAATTTTCACCCTTTTTCTAAACCACCACATCCCCCCCCCCCCCCCCCCCCCCCCCCGCTTTCCCCTTTTTTTTTTTAAGTTTAAATTTTCTTTTCTTGGTTTTCTACACCACCACAACCCCCCCCCCCCCTAAAAAAACATTTGTAAAAAAAGTTTTAAAAGTTATTTTTTCGGATTTTTACACCATCCACCCCACCACCCCCTCCAATAACCACGCAAACTTTCAATTTTTACAATTTTTTTAATAAAGGTAAAATTAAATAGGAAGTAGAAAATTCGGGAAGGGGTAGGGGGTGCGTGCGGGGGGTGGGTGTAGAGAATCAAAAAATAAAACTTTTCAAAAGACAATGGTGGGGTGTCGGGAGGGGGGTGGTCGTGGGGGCGGGTGGGGTGAAAAAATAAAAAAAGAAACTTTTAAACCTTTTTTCAAGAAAAAAGAAAAAAAGAAATTGGGGGTGGGGGTAGGGGGAGTGATTGGGTTGGGTTGAGTGGGGGTGCGGTAGTGGGGGTGTGGGGTGCGGGAATGGGGGTAGGGTTCGGCGTGGGGGGAGTGGTGCATGGGTTGCGGGAGTGGTCAGGGGTTTGGGTGGTGCATGGTTGCGGAAGTGGTTGGGGTTTGATAGTTGGAGCGTGAGGGTGGGGGTAGGGGTGGGGGAAGGGGGTGGGGGTGGGGGTGGGGGTGGGGGTGGGTGTGGCGTGGTGGGAGTGATTGAGGTTTGGTGGTTGGTGGAATGCACTTGTGGACTTGTTTTCCTTACTTTTATTAGGGAAGTCATTTTTCTAATTTCTGAGGAACTTGTTTCCTAAAGGAAATATTTTCTAAAATATTTGACCAAACGAACATGAGAAAATTGGAAAATATTTTTTGGAAAATGTTTTCCGCCATACCGAACATACCCTTAGATTCTAGAAGTTGAATTCCATAAAATTGCTCCTGAAATTTGAATCGATAAAAGTTTTAAATTCCATATCGTTTGTGAAATTTGAAACGCCAACTAATTTTTTATTGTGCCAGAGGTAGAGTTATTCCGTATTTTAGATGTTCATATTTCTATCTAAATTTTATTACACCTTAAAAAGAATATTTTTCAGTTATATTTAAAATAATGCCTAGCCTTTCATTGACGACTCAATAACTAAGAGCCCGTTTGGATGAGCTTATAAGTTGGTCAAACCAACTTATAAACCCTTTTTAGCTTATTGTAGTGCTTGGCTACCAACTTAAAGTGCTTATTTTAAGCCATAAAGTGCTTAAAGTCACCCAAAAATGAAAAGTTGGGAATCCTAACTTTTTTTTTTGAGGGCTTAAAGCCATTTTCGTTGACCATTGAAATTACTTTTATATCCATTATATTTTATTTTAATTCCCAAACTGTGCTCTAACCTAAATCCCTAAAAGTCACGATCTGTTCCTCATTTCTTCTACAACAACGCAACCTCCATGATCCGTTCATCATCTTCTATAACAACGCAGCCTCCAAACCTAGAACTTTCTTCACTCCCACACTCACTCTCTTTCTCTCTCTAAAATTTCCCCAAATCGCTGAGTTCTTAAAAAATGTAAGGTTGTAAATCTAAAATCAATGTTGAAAATCGCTTGAGTTCTTCAAGTTTCTACTGATCTAAGGTATTCGTCTTCCTTATTCTTTGATTTTGCTCTACAAATTGTAATTTAGCTTTATTTCATCTTGCATGTGGACTTTTTCTACATACTTGTGTTTTTTCTACGCTGAAACTCTCAGTAGAATCAGTGATGATAAGCTCGTTGTAAATTACTGATTTTGTGTTTTCATTTTCGTCTCTAAGTTCGTTGGTTTCGAAGAAATTGCTTCTTCTGTTGCTGAGATATTGTCGATAAAGGTATTGTGCGATTTTCAGATTCCAATTTTTCAGTGTAATCAGTGAGACCTTTCATTTTTTATTTGCTTCGTGTGTAGCATTGCTTGAACAATTTTGTTTGAAATCGACCTTTGTTAATGCGCTTTTGAAATAATTGTTTGATTATCGTGGATATTACAGATTGAAATTGTTGTCGAAGGTGATTCAATATTGTATTATAGTTTTGCTTGTGCTACTGAGTCTGAGATTGGTGAAGCTATGGTGGAGTCTAGAAGAGTTTCATCTGTAGCTGAGTCTGATAGATCAGTAGACTTAGAAAATGGTAATGGTGAAAAAAAGTTGCATGTTGAGAAAATTATTGAAAGAGATTGTAGGATTTGTCATTTGAGTTTGTTGAGTTCTGGTACTCCTGAATCTGGTGTTGCCATTGAATTAGGATGTTCCTGTAAAGATGATTTGGCTGCTGCACATAGGCATTGTGCTGAGGCATGGTTCAAAATCAAAGGAAATAAGTGAGTAGAGCAAAACCTTAGTTTTTTTTTTTCAAGTTTCTGCCCTTTAATTTAACCTATGGTCTCTGATTTTGATGCATTAGATTGCCTATCTGATTAAGATGCTTAAGTGATAGTTGTTGTTTAATTTTTTGATCTTCAAGTATAATTGCCTGCATATTTCCTTCAATGGCTTTTCTTTTGTTCTAGATTCTTCTGCACTTAATGGTTTTCAATGAAAATGATTTGCTGAATCTTCTGTTGGAAGTGTTTGATTTATTTGTATAATATATGGTCTCTGAATAGAAGGGGAGCCTTGGCGTAACTGGTAAAGTTGCTGCCATGTGACCAGGAGGTCACGAGTTTGAGCCGTGGAAACAACCTCTTGCAGAAATGCAAGGTAAGACTGCGTACAAAAGACCGTTGTGGTCCGGCCCTTCCCCGGACCCCGCGCATAGCGGGAGCTTTAGTGCACCGGACTGCCTTTTTTTTTTTTTTTTTATATATATATATATGGTCTCTGAATTATACATTAAGTTGCCTATGTGATCAATCCAGATGCTTAAGTGGTAAAGTTACCATCTTGAAACAAATTATTATTTAATTGCTACTATGACTTCTCTTTTTGTTCTAGATTCTTTTTCACTTAATGGTTTGCAATGAAAATGATTTGTTGAATCTTCTGTTGGAAGTGTTTGATTTCTTTATTGAAACTAGCAGTACATGATCGGTTAGAATAACCCTCTTTTTCAGCAGGGTAACGTAAAAGTTTGGTCTGTGATGTCTGTTCTCTTGGGAAAGAGATAGCATGGTTTATTTTATGGGAAAAAGAGGAAATGTTAATAAAAGAATCTGAAGGGAATAAATAAAATGAAAAGTGAGAGACTAAATCAATGGTAACTTGACAAGTATCATTAGGACTTTTAATTACTTTATGGAAAGAATTAGGATGTATTCTAATTACACTAACAATTTTCCCTACCATGCCCTCTAATTGTCTTTAGTTTCTAAGCTCTTCCTCATATTTGATATGCACTTTTGTTTTATCAAAGTGAAGATTTGGCCTTAGTGGATAAAGCAATAATTTTATTTTCCCCCTCAATATGATAATATTTTGCTGTCTTCCACTCTGCATATTCTATTACTTAGATACTAGATCTTTACTTTGATTATCTATTCTGTGACAGTGACTTCTAATGTTTACACAGTCAAGATTCTAGTGTCATTTTTAGATAGAAACTTTCATCAATGAATAGTGTCTGGACTATTTCATTTTCGTTTTAGTACTTGCTTTTCTCATTTAAGCAAAAGAAACTGCAGCCAAATGCTTCGTAATTGCTGATATTCGTAATTCGTGGCTGCTGCTGGTTGCTGCGGCTGTTGGTGGCTGCTGCTGGTTGCTGCGGCTGGTGGCTGCTGCTGGTTGCTGCTGCTGGTGGCTGCTGCTGGTTGCTGCGGCTGCTGGTGGCTGCTGCTGCGGTTGCTGGCTGTTGGCTGCAGTAGCGGGCTTTTAGTCTATTGTATGACTATTTCTCTTTGTTGCCTCTTTTTCTCCACTCTCGGTACATTCAAATAATCAAATATTTTTTATGCTTCCACTTCTTCTTTATTATGTCTCTATTTTGGTATGTGTACAAAAAGTTGTGACTAGGGAATTGTGGCTGTGTGTTTAGTTATTGGGCTGCCAACATTATGATGTTGCAGAGTTCATGAACGTTTATTTCTCCTTTCTTCAGATTGTTTACATTCAATCATGCCGGAAACTAGTAAAGCACGAAGTAATGCTAAGTGGGATGATGATGCCAACATTAAATTTATAGATTTGTGTGAAAATGAGATTAGACAAGGACGTAGACCACACACTCATTTAAATAGAGATGGATGGAATAATGTTGTTGAAGAATTCAATAGAGCCACGGGAAGAAACTATGATAAAAAACAAATGAAAAATCATTAGGATAACATAAAAAAAGATTAGATTCTTTTTAAGAAGTTGATGAGAGGGGAGACAGGTTTAGGATGTGATGCCACGAAAAATACAATTATGACAGATGATGATTGGTGGGAGCGAAAAATTAAGGTACATCTCTCACATTTTTTATGTCTTTCTTTTTTCTTTCATTGCTAAATTTCTTGGTTAGTTTAAAGTAGTTTTGATTTTTTTGTTACAGGAGGATGATCGATACAATAAGTTCAGGAAAATAGATCTTTCACTTATATGGTATCGCTATGATGCGTTGTTTTCTGATATTGTTGCTACTGGAGAAAGAGCACGTGCAGCGAATCAAGAACAAATGTCTGGCATTGGAGTAGATCTTGATGAAGAAGGAACAAATAATATTGGTGGCTATGACAAAGAACACTTTATCAATCCTAGTGATGAAGGGAATGATGAAAGTGATGATATACAGAATGTAGATTCAATTATGTTTCCTAAGTCGTCACTTAAAAGACAAGGTTCAATTGATGATACTGGCACTAGCAATCAAGTCAAAAAAAAAAAAAAAAGGCAAAATCTAGTGCGGCATCAATGAGAGAGGATGTACACTCTCTAGTGGAGTTTATATCTAGTAAAAGCACTGCTACATCCCCTTCAGTAGATGATCCCGTCATCGATAAGTGTATGAATATGTTGGCAAATTTTTCTGATATTCCTGCTGGGAGTGGAAAGTACAACTATGTTTGCAACATGTTTCTTAAGAAGGATGCACGTCAACTGTTTCTTAAGATGGAAACTGATGAAGCTTGGAAATCTTGGTTGGAGTATAACTATCAGTTACACCTTGAGAAAATGGGATGATTGCGTTGCTATGGTTAAATGTTTTTATTGTTTAATGTTCGAACATTATGGTTGTGCGTGTAAACTTTACTTATTGCTTCTTGTTTAGACATTGCGGTTGTATCCCTAAATCTTATGGTTGTACGTGTAAACTTTATGTATTGTTAATGTTGTGTTGACGTTGTGGTTGTATCCTTAGACCTTATGGTTATTGTTGTTGTGTTGACTTTAATGAATGTGGAAATTTGAGATTTACGTGATTTTCCGAAGATAGATATGAGTGCATTGAAACAATGGAGTTTCTAAAAAATCTTGAAATTGGGTTGTTGGAAAAACTTTCATTCTTTACTAATTTGAGCCATTTCCATTTTCAGTTAAATGGAGAGTTGGGATATTAGCAATGTGGTATCTCCTCATTTAAGTGATTTGTTAGATGACGAAGATCAAGAACTAGAAGAGATTCGGAGAGAGCAAGATGAGAAGGAGCGGATGGCTTTATGTCATATAACAGGTAAATACATTTTGATGTATTATGAAAAATACCTATGGAAAGAACCTTGTCGTACATCAATGCACTCTGGAAATGAGTTTATTCAAGAGATATTACGAGGAAATGAGACTCGTTGTTATGAAAATTTCCGACTGAAGAAGGCGGTGTTCATTGATCTATCCAATGACCTAACTGATAAATATGGGCTTAAACCCACTCGTGGAATGTCTATACATGAAATGTTAGGCATATTCTTGATGACTTGTGCACATGGAGTTGGAAATCGAATGATACAAGATATCTTTCAACATTCTGGAGAGACAATTCATAGACACTTTCATAGTGTTTTAAAGGCCGTTTGTAAGCTTGCAAGAGATATCATTCAACCACATCCAAATTATAATGATGGTTGCGATGCTCACAAGCCATGTAAACAAAGATATCTCCCTTTCTTTAAAGTAAGTAACCCGTTTATGATAATTTGTTATTCTGCATTGTATCTTTACTACCCTTATATAATAAAAGCTTTATGATAGTTTCTTGCCCCTTAGAATTTAACGAGAAAAAAATGGATCTCAAGTTTCTTATTTTACATTCACTTCTTGTAGGACTGTATTGGAGCAATTGATGGCACACATGTTAAAGCTAGATTACCGCAAGGTCAAGAGATACCATATATTGGACGTAAATGTTATCCGACTCAGAATATTCTCGCCGTTGTTGATTTTAATATGTGTTTTACATTTGCATGGGCTGGGTGGGAAGGAGCAGCTCACGATAGTCGTATATTTGCTGAGGCCCTTCGTAGAGAAGAGCTCAACTTTCCACATCCACGCGGAAACAAATATTATCTAGTTGATGCAGGATATTCACACGTGAAAGGATACATGGCTCCATACAAAGGAAATAATGTAAGATATCACCTAGCTGAATTTCGCCGCGGTGCAACTCGACAATTGCGAGATCCAAGAGGACGCATTGAGAAATTTAACTATTTACATTCTTCTTGTAGAAATGTAGTAGAGCGCACATTTGGCGTTTGGAAAGCAAGATGGTCTATTTTGAGAGACATGCCATACTATCACATTGACACACAAAGGAACATCGTACTTGCTACTATGGCCATTCACAATTATATTAGAAAGAAATGCAATGTGGATGATGCATTCCAAACAACCGAGAATGAGAGCTATATTCCATCGGTTGATTCTAATGATATTGGCACAACTTCAAGAGCTAACGATGTAGATGTCGAAGATGTAGGAGAACAAAATGATGTCTATTGGATGGAGTTTCGTGATATGATTGCTAGTGACATTTCTAATGCTTGATGCTTGTATTATATGAATATTTTTCACTTCTTGTATTTATAGTGGAGTGCTTTCGGTTGTATTAGCACTTTTATTAAGTACATCTTATGCATGTTGCGGGCTTATAGTTATAGTGTTAGTGTTAATTCCTATATAATTACTTTGTCTTTACAACGAAAAATAAAGATTTCTGTAAACGTGAGGCAAAAAAATAGGGGAGTAAGAGAAAGAATAAGTAATGAAAACGCATAGGAGATACGCATAGGAGATAAAAGGATAAACCATTATAAGAACGCATAGAAGATAAAGGATAAAACATTATAAAGGGAGAAAAAGTTGGAATGAAGTCCAACATCAGACATTGCATTTCTCCAAATATTTCTTAACATATTTTACTTTTCTTTTTTATTATTCCTAGACTTGGATTGAATGGTTAATGAAGTCAAATGTACAACTCAAAGAGAAAAAGAAAAGAAAATATTCAAATAAATATAAGATTAATCCAGGTTACATGAGAAATTATTTTCTTCTTTTCTAAAAAAAATAAAAAAAAAATCTTAAAAGTGTCAATTTGTAAAATCACTGTCTTTCGTACTTGCGCGAATCGCGGGCAATTTCACTAGTAATGAAATAAATCAAGAAGATATTACTCCCTTCATTCCAAAATAAGTGTCTCTTTTAGCTCATGCACCCCCCTTAAGTAACATGTATTTATAAAAAATTAACTTAAATAAACATTTTATAGTGGAAGTGATTTTAAAATATAAATTACTTTTGATTTGAATCAACTTTAGAGTTTAAAAATCTTTTAAATCAACTTATTATGGTGTTAACAACTTTAAGGGTATTTCAGTCATTTTGACAGAAAATAAATGCTTAACAACACTTATTTACCAAACACATCAACAACTTATTTTCAGCATAAACACTTTTATCCAAACACTCAACTGCTTATTTATAAAAATAACTTTCAGCACTTAAAAGTTCTAAAAGCACTTTATACATAAAAGTCACTTTTTTTAAGCCCATCCAAATGGGCTCTAATTAAGTTTTTGCAGCTGTATTGGAAATTGGTTATTAAACTCCAGATAAAAATGAAATACCTATATTTCCGCCTAAAAAATAGTAACAGAACGAAGTAATCAGTAAAACAAGAGACCTAGTTGCCTGTTCGCTGTTTGTCCACTAACTCATAATCAAAGGAACAAATAAATCATTATCTTTCTCTCTTATTTTTGGACTTTGGTTGCCTGCAACACTTCCCATTCTATGAAAAATCGATTTCCTTATTTTTGAGGTACTTCCATCTGCTTTTACTATTTATATATATGTATGAACAACAAGTTGTTATCTCTTTACGTTCTTGTGTTTGTATATGCTCCCGGGTTTTGAATTCTCATTGTTTTCGTTTCTTTGGTTATTTTCTGTTTGTGGGCTAGTATTATTGGTATTATCTATCTTTATTTTTCTTTCGATCCTGCTTTGATTACTTTTTTTTTTTTTGAGATGAGGGTCTACTTCTCTACCCCCACCATGTGTGGGTAGGGGTAAATTGTGCGTACATCCTACCCTCTCCATACTCCATTTGTGGGATTACATTGGCTATGTTATTGTTGTTATTGGTATTCTAGCATAGTGCACAATATTGTTCTCTACCATGTATTAATGTTTATTATCGCTCGAATTATGTTTCAATTTGTTGGGGTTTTGGTTAGCTTACTTTCTTTTGCTCAAGTCTGATGGTTGTATACTTGTATTGTTAGGATCAAATACTTACCATCATGTCAATAGCTATAGCTGAAAGCAAGGGCACAACTTTATTTCTTAACCAAACCCATCAACCAAAAACCATTTTCGACCATGACTCTGACGCGGGCCATCCATGGCCCTTCACCTAGGCCTCGCTATAGGCAGGGTGTTGGCGTTACCCAACAATCCCCCTCCGAACACCTGCCACATGCACCATGTCATTCATGGGAATTGAACCCATGACCTTGGCTCTGATACCACATGATAAATATTGACAGCAAAAATAGAGAAAGTAATATAACAAATGAAAATACTTGATTGACTTCAATATTCATCAATTACATTAGATACTTTAAATATAAAAAAAAGAAAAAAGAGAAAGTAACTAACTGAACATTCCCATGTCTCCTAAATCAAAGAAAAAACGAACTCCACTAACTTGACCACAAACTGTAGTAATACTCCACTAGCACTTGTAGCCTAAAGACTAGGAAGCAACTATTTAACTTCTAAATAATTGCGGTAAACAAACATACGATTAACAAATGAGCTAAACCACGACCCACAAAGCCATATTGCCAACATTCCCTCCCTTAAACTGAAACATCTTTCGGTTTAATTTGCAAACACCACAAAAGTCACATATCTTCACGAACGACACTAGCTTCAATGGCTTTGTGAATTACGTCTGCAACCTGCTCGTCACTTCTGCAATAGACAAGGTTGATCTTTGCATCCTTTGTGCGATCAGCAAGAAGTGATATTTCACATGATCATAGCTATATGTTTAGTATTTCCATGTAGAACTGGATTCTTTTGGAGATTAATGGTTGAGGTATTGTCACAATAAATAGACGTAGGTCCTTCTCTTCAAAAGACTATGCACCATGTCTAGAATTCTGCGATTCTTCCTTTCACACACACTATTTTGTTGGATTGTTGGATAACGCCAGCATCTTGCCTATGGAGAGGCCTAGATGATGGCCCGGATCAGTGTCATAGTCGAACATGACGCTTGCTTGATTGTCTTGGTTAAGAAATAAAGTTGCACCCTTGCTATCAGCTAATCCCTCCGTCCCAAATTATGTGGCACCGTTTGACTTGACACAAAGTTTAAGAAAGAAAGGAAGACTTTTGAAATGTGTGGTTTAAAACAAACCTTGGACATTTATGATCATTTCATTAAGGGTAAAAGGGAAATTTTAAAGTTAAGTTATTTCTAATCATAGTAAGGTGATATTCTTTTTGTGACAGACTAAAAAAGAAAGGGTTCCACATAAACTTGGATAGAGGGAGTATAACATTTGGCATGATAGTAAGCACTTAATCCTAACAAGTGGTATTAGAGTCACGTTCTTTCCTGTTTGGGCCCCCATGATGTATTATCCATGTTCCATTTGGGCTTGGGCGTGAAAGGGGTATTAGAGTGGGTTAGAGTCCCACATTGGTTGGGAAATGGACTGGTGGTCTACTTATATGGACTTGGGCAATTCTCCCTTCATGAGCTAGCTTTTGGGTTGAGTTACGCCAAGCGCCGTATGTTTACATGGATTTGTTCTTTGATATTAGTCATAGAGCTCATATTGGTTAAGATTTACTTTTGGGTTCCTATTTTCTGTTACTTCTTCAAACTTAATATTTTTTTGGATAAGAATGGCGTATATATTAGCTTGTGCATACCTCTGACTAATTTATTGGATATCTATTACATCAACCATCACATATACAAGGTTGCTTGTGAAGTTTAGACCGATGAAAAACCTAGGATGGATTTGCTACGATACAAACTTGGTATCCAAGTTGTTACTGTTACACTCCATAATAATCTGTGCTACTTGTACTAAAACAAGAAAGAATGAGTTAAGAAGGTTCAAGGAAAGTTAATCGAGTTAGTAAGAATATCGTTATATATATGGTTGTCTTAAGTATCTCGAGGTGACATGGTAACCTAAAGGATTTGAAATTGCGTTATGAGTATGTATATGAGGTGATGTGAGTGACCTTTTAAAGTATTTGAGATTATTAGTAATGATATAGAAGATGGACAAAAGATATGAATATACTTTTGCGATTGGAGTTTCGTTGAAGCTTTGTGAGTTCTTTAGTTATCTTTAAGGTTATTGTGATTCTCCGGACCCTTCGAGATATGTATATGGATTTTTATTGATGTATATAAGTGTGTATATGTATGTATAAGAGGTTACATGAGGTTGGAAGTGTTATATCCCATATTTTCATACATTGGGACGTTTTAAACTAAAAGTGACAAGTTAAAGACAAGACTATTTTAAGATACGAAGTAGAGATTTTAACTTCCGGTTTCGTTTCGAATCACAATTTGTCTACAATTTTCGTTTGGCATGGAAGTGTTAATGGAAAATTGGGATTAAACTAATCACACTTGGATTAATAAGTGGGATTGGGAAGACAAAACAAAAAAAAAAAAAACAGCCCACTTTTAGGCCATGCTTGGCCGTGCATTTCAATGCCTTGGTCAAGGAATCTTGACCCAAAATTAGTGTGATCCACATGTCCAAGGCATGGAGGGGACAAAGAGACAAAAAAATCTGTCCACTCCACACTTTCACAACTCATTACAACATTCCAAAGTGTAGAACACTTAGAGAGAGAAAGAGAGACTCACGGCTAGAGCTAGCCGAAAATGGTGAAGAAAAATTGATCCAAAAATTTCAGTTTCTCAAGCAATTTAACTCCATTGAAGGTATATTAACGTGTAGCATCCATTGATATAGCAAGAACAAGTGTTAAAAAAAAATCCAAGAAGTGAAAGTGAAGGCTAGCCGATTGAAGTGTAGTTATAAGGTAAGAGTTGATAATTTTTTTCATGTGTTGTATGACGATTTGAATGTATAGTTCATGCATGTTGTTGTTGGATTGTTGTTGTAGTTGAAGTAAAAAGTTAGCCGTGAGTGAGGTGAAGTCATGATTGATTTCATTTTGCATGTATTGTTGATGAATTGAATATGTATCAACATAGGCAAATGAACAAAGATTTGTAGAAGTTTGGTTGTGATGTTGTATGTTGGATATTGGACTTTTTTTTTCTTGAAATGAAAATGAGCCGTGTGTTGAAGGTTCTAATGAAGTCATGCTTTATCTTCTTGAACATGTATTGGAAATGGATTGAATGTATTGTAGTTGGATAAACGGATGAAAATCACGAAATTGTGGGAGGGGTGTAGTAGCCGTGTAAAAATGGACTGTTTTAGGGGAGATTTAGGGACTGTTTTGTGTCACATTTGGATTGTTATTGTTATGGACATTGTGGTGTATTGTATGCATGTTGAATATGTGAATTGAGGTGTTAAAGAAATGAATTATGATGAAGTGTATAGGCAGTCCAAAACTGTGGACAGTTTTGATGTTAGAAGTGAATTTGTGTGTGTTGAATGTTGATTCTTGTTGCAAACGTTTAGTGAAAGTAAAGTGCATTGATTCAAGTTGAAACTTAAATGATGGTGGGCTGTTATAAGAATGGAAATGATGCTAAAACAGTTCCAAAAATCATGAAAGTAATGTCATTAAACGTGTTGTTGTTGTTGCAAGTTAAAACTGGAAAATTGCTAAGTGAGAATGGAAATGCTATGTGTGTTGTTTAGCCATGTGTATGAAACAGTTTTGAATGGTGTATGGACTGCCCAAGTTCCCTAAGTCATGTTTAAACAAGTTTTGATTAATATATAAAAGAACGATTAGCAATGTTAGCTTGTAACGCTAGTGGGTTTGAATGCGAACGAAACATGGTCTAAATGTTTGAAAGGGATTGTTAACGTTAAAGTACGTATTGAATTCCCTCGTAGACTAATCGTAGCTCTTGATATCTTGATATAGGATAAGTGTTATTGGGCAGCAAGTACAAGTATAATACGACTAAACGCTAAAGGTATGTAAAGCCTATTCTTTCTTTCTTTTGGCATGCCCTAGACGTAAGTATGAAATGGTATGAACCTTGGGGCAAATTCTATTCTCTAGTTCCATGCATGACTTATGATTCTATATTTCCTTAATGCTATTGTCATGAGCCTACATGATTGACTAATGAATGATGTATAGAAGTTCCTACTCTTAAAAGAATGGCATGAATAGAAGTATACTTGACTTTCAAAAACTACATCATGAAAATTGATACATGTACATGAAAGCTGAAACGTTCCTTGCTATGGCTTATAATGGGAGTTGAAAAGAATTGAATATGATTATTATCCCAATACTTTAGAGCTGGTTAGTTTCTTATCTATTGAGTCTCAAAAGATGAATTGCATATATGTGGTTGCTTATTATTCTGCTCGTGCTTACCGCTATACCCTTCACTGAGTCCCGGGCCAGGACACGTTTTCGTGCGTATGTTTATTACATTATTCACCGAGTCCCTCACTAGAGGGCCGGGACACGTTATATATATATGATGATATGATGATGTGATGATATGATGATATGGAGATGGTGGCCAGGAGGGCATATATTCCTTATTACCGAGTCCCTCACTAAAGGGCCGGGACACGTATATGTTTATGTTTATGATGCTATGATTATAATTACCGAGTCCCTAAAAAAAAGGGCCGGGACACGTTATATATGTTATATACAGAATGATTATGAAGCTTTGATTACAAAACCCTATATTGACATTGATATGAGAACGAGACAGATGAAATATGTCCAAAGGCAAGTTTTATGAATTTTTGATTGTTGCATTGGGTCCTACATACTTTGTTTCCTTATGAGTCTATTACTATGTTTCATGCTTTACATGCTCAGTACATATTCCGTACTGACCCCCTTTCTTCGGGGGGGTTGCGTTCATGCCCGCAGGTACAGACGCTCGTTTTGGAGATCCGCCAGCTTAGGATACCTATTCAGCTATTTTGGACTGCTCCTTTGTTCCGGAGCCTAGCTTGTGGTATAACTTCCTTTGTTGTATATATAAGTGTTTATTCGGGTACGGCGGGGCCCTGTTCCGCCATATGATCTGTTTGGTCTGTTTAGAGGTCTGTAGACGTATTTGTGGGTGTGTGTGCCTACTTCTGTACAAATGTGTTGGTATGACCCTGTTCGTTATGGCAGCCTTGTCGGCTCGCACATGTATATGTTGTTCTGTTGGCCCTGTGTGGCCTTTGTGGTATTTACTGTGTACAGGGTTATTTTGGATAGTCCGAAAAACAAAGGAAACTCTGCCGAATTTTTTTTCTGAAAATCTTATAAATTTGAAACACCGCCTTGTCGGCTTCTGTTATATACCTGGATGTGTTTGATATAATCTGAGGCAGCGTTTGATATTTGTGTCGGTATAAGTCATCTGTTTGCCACTCGGATTTGTGATTGTGTTCGGGTGCCCAATTCGGGCACTAGTCACGGCCCACGGGGTTGGGTCGTGACAGGAAGAGGATAAGAAGTTAAACGAAATGAATCGGAACAATTTCAGTAAAATCTCGGACCCGATTTTAGCCTATATTGTAGGAGGCATATCTCCTAGTATATGAGGAGTTTTAAGATGTTTCAAAAGCCTAAAATGAAGTTCATCGAGTCTAGTTTTCAATGCAACAAACCGCTCGTCAAAATGATGTCGGGATAAGGAGATATGGACGATGCAAGTTGGGCTGAGTATTAAGACTTAAATGTTCACAAATTTTTCACTAGTGGCCGTGTGGGCCCCACAAACACATGACAAAATCAGATTTTTGCCCATGCTTAGTTGGGGGAACGTGTAAGGCCTTCTTGGGTAGCAAAATGGGATTAAACTAACCATAATTGGATTAATAAGTGGGATTGGAAAGACAAAAATCTGCCCACTATTTTAGGCCATGTTTGGCCGTGCACTATAGTGCCTTGGTCAAGGAATCTTGACCCAATTTAGTGTGATCCACATGTCCAAGGCATGGAGGGGACACATAGACAATAAAATCTATTCACTCCACATTTTCACAACTCATTTCAACATTCCAAAGTGTAGAACACTTAGAGAGAGAGAGGGAAGCTCTCGGCTAAGAGCTAGCCGAGAGTGAGGTTCAACAATTGCTCAAAAATTTCAGTTTTCTCCACCAATTTTACTCCTCATCTAGTGTATAAGAAGGTGTAGTAGTTGTTGAAAAGAAACAAGAAAGTGTAGCACCTAAATAGAGTTGAAGTTTCGGCCAAGGTGAAGAACAAGATTGAAAGGTAAGAATGCTTATTGTTCTTGTGTTGCATGATAATTTGAATGTATAGTTCATGCATGTTGTTGTTGGATTGTTGTTGTGGTTGAAGTAGAGAGTGAGCCGTGAGTGTGGTGAAGTCATGATTGATTTCATTTTGCATGTATTGTTGATGAATTGAATAGGTATCAACATAGGTAAATGAACAAAGATTGTAGAAGTTTGGTTGTGATGTTGCATGTTGGATATTGGACTGTTTTCTTGAAATTAAAATGAGCCGTGTGCCCTTGATTCTAATGAAGTCATGCTTAATCTTCTTGTACATGGATTGGAAGTGAATTGAATGTGTTGTAGTATGGATAAATGGATGAACATCATGAAGTTGTTGAAGTGGTGTTGTAGCCGTGTAAAGGGACTGTTTTAGGGGAGATTATGGACTGTTTTGTGTCACATTTTGATTGTTGTTGTTATGGACATTGTGGTGTATTGTATGCATGTTGAATATGTGAATTAAGGTGTTAAAGAAATGAATTATGTTGAAGCATACAAGCAGTCCAAAACAGTGGACTGTTTTAGTGCTAGAAGTGAATTTGTATGTGTTGAGTGTTGATTCTTGTTGTGAACGTTTAGTGAAAGTGAAGTGCAATGATTCAGGTCGAAATTGGAATGATTTGTGGGCTGTTATAAGAATGGAAATGATGCTAAAACAGTTCCAAGAATCATGAAAGTAATGTCATTAAACATGTTGTTGTCGTTGTAAGGTTTTAGTGTCGACAATGTAGCTATTCGCGTACGAATTTGGTGATATATTTATCGTGTGACTGCTGGTCGTATTTTACTGAAATTATATGAAATGAAGACATGAAATAATGTGTAAGAATCATATGTGGTTTGCTTGGTATGTTCGTAAACGTTTGCAAGAATTCCGGGCACCTTTATGTTGTTGGTTAGGGACTGTTTTGGGCGTGTTGATTGGTTAGGGACTGTTTTGGGCGTGTTGTGGTTAGGAACTGTTTTGGAAATGTTGTCTTCTTTAAATTGGAAAGACTAATGATAGTTAAGAATAAATATTGTATTTACGTTGTTTGGGTTGTTGTAAAGTTGTTACACGAAAACGTTAAGGCTACGGATTATTAGGAGTAACTTGAGAATGTAGTAGCCGTATGTGAATCGTTATGGAATGTTGTATTTGGAATGTTATGTGGGCTGTCCGGATTGGTATTGAACATATGATTATTGATGTTGGATTGGTTGTATGTAGTTGGTTTGAATGCGAACGAAACGTCGTTTAAACGTTAGAAAGGGATTGTGAGCGTCAAAATACGTATTAAATTCCTTTGTAGACTAATTGTAGCTCTTGATATCTTGATATAGGATAAGTGTTATTGGGCAGCAAGTACAAGTATAATACGACTAAACGCTAAAGGTATGTAAAGCCTATTCTTTCTTTCTTTTGGCATGTCCTAGACGTAAGTATGAAACGATATGAACCTTGGGGTAAATTCTACTCTCTAGTTCCATGCATGACTTATGATTCTATATTTCCTTAATGCTATTTTCACAAGCCTACTATATGATTGACTAATGAATGATGTATAGAAGTTCCTACTCTTAAAGAATTGCACAAATAGAGGCATACTTGACTTTCAAAAGCTACACCATGTTAAGTTGATACATGTACACGAAATCTGAAACGTTTCTTGTTATAGTTTGTTATGAGACTTAAAAAGAACTGAATATGAATATTATTTTGACACTTTAGAGCTGGTTAGTGCTTGTCCATTGAGTCTCAAAAGATGAATTGCATATATGTGGTTGCTAATTATTTTGCTCGTGCTTACCACTATATCCTTCACTGAGTCCCGGGCCAGGACACGTTCTCGTGCGCATATTTACTATATTAATCAATGAGTCCCTCACTAGAGGGTCGGGACACGTTATATATATATATATATATGATGATATGATGATATGATGATGTGATGATATGATGACATGATGATATGGAGATGGTGGCCAGGAGGGCATATTCCCTATTACCGAGTCCCTTATTAAAGGGCCGGGACACGTCTATGTTTATGTTTATGATGCTATGATTTTAATTACCGAGTCCCTCATTAAAGGGCCGGGACACGTTATATATATATGTTATATACAAAATGATTATGCAGCTTTGATTACAAAACTCTATAACGATATTGATATGAGAATGATACAGATGAAATATGTCCAAAGGCAAGTTTTATGAATTTCTGATTGTTGCATTGGGTCCTACATACTTTGTCTCCTTATGAGTCTATTACTACATTTCATGCTTTACATGCTCAGTACATATTCCGTACTGACCCCCTTTCTTCGGGGGGCTGCGTTCATGCCCGCAGGTACAGATGCTTGTTTTGGAGATCCGTCAGCTTAGGGTACCTATTCAGCTATTTTGAAGTGCTCCTTTGTTCCGGAGCCTAGCCTGTGGTATAACTTCCTTTTATGGTATATATAAGTGTTTACTCGGGGTACGGCGGGGCCCTGTCCCGTCATATGATATTGTCGTTACTCTTAGAGGTCTGTGGACATCTGTGTGGGTCTGTGTATAGTTGATGTTGCGTTGTATGAACATGACTTATGTTTGGGGCGTACCCATTCGTGATAGCAGCCTTGTCGGCTTGCATATGTATGTATGTATGTTTGGAATGTTGCATGTAATGGCAGCCTTGTCGGCTTGCGTATATATAAATATATGTTGTTGTTGAAAATGGTAACTCCTCAGGAGATAGGTGCCTATGACATACAGAATTGTGACAGCTTTAAAATAACGCCCTGCCTTTTTATACAAATAAGTTCATGACATGCTAGTTATAAATGATTACAGTTAACAGACAATATGAGTGTCCAATTCGGGCACTAGTCACGGCCTACGGGGTTGGGTCGTGACAGTTACTCCAACTCTTCGACTACTAGGCCACTCCGTTGGAGCTTATTGAAAGTTTTGAAATTCAGTTCCTCCATTCAAAGTTGAGGTGGATGAAGGAAATAATTTGGGTCATCCATGTGAGTCAACTTTGGAAATAAATAACATAAAATTGAAAGAAGAAGAAAGAAAAGACCCAACTGTGTGGTAACTGATCTATCTTCTTCTAAAGAAAATATAGCCCATAGCGGTAAGGCAAGGAAGAGAAATACCATTGATACAATACACCAAAAAAAACTGCAGAATTATTTTGCATACTCACTGAATGCGTAGGAAACAACTCGACCAAACAATGATCCAAGACAGGAAGTGAATGAACAACATTGCAGAATATCCAAAACATTAGCAGAGATAAAGAAAAACATGCTCTTAAAAAAGAAGAATCTGGATCAATATTTACATTGTTTCACACCAAAAGAACTTGCCCAAATAATAAAGGTTTTTCCTTTCAAAACCTACTTACCAAAGGAAATATATAATTGGATAGCTAAAGTCATTTCGGTGCAGCCCATCATGGATTTTTTTCTTTTTTAGCCACTTTGCGAACCTTGTTGCTAGAGAGTTGACAATTCAGGTCGTCATCTATTACTATTGCTGATGCCTTATTGGCGGATCTAGTCCTCTTATCATACGTCTTCGAAGGAGACATCATGTCATTATCGTCCGTAGCTCCCTATAGAATAAACAATTTGAACATTTAGAACATTTAAAAAATTTAATCGTAGCCATGCCTGTATAGTGAATTAGCCACTATATATCCATCCACATATATAAGTAGATGTCATCTTAAAGGACAAATTAAAAGGTAGTGATGTATTTACCTTGCATTCCTTCTCTTCATCTACACGTTGACATATATAAATAGATGTCATCTTACAGGACAAATTAAAAGGTAGCGATGTATTTACCTTGCATTCCTTCTCTTCATCTACACGTTGATTAGTATTGAAGTCGGGTCCTATCAAACATAAAAATAATTGAGTTTGAAAATAGACTCAAATTATGCAATTTAATAGAAATACACAACTTCAACATGTTATGAGGTTTGTGAGCGAAGATCACATACAGTGAAGGCATCTGAATGTGGAGCATGAGTATATTTCTTTATCAGATGCTTCTCATCTGTAAGCTTAACAACACTGTAAACTTCATCATGCAACTGAATGTTCAAGCTCTTGACAATCACCTTAAACATGAATGTTCTTTCAAGAATATGATTCAACTCCAATGGATAGGAAGACTCATCAGCATCGCCAGTATTCTTGAAGCAATTTTTCGTTAGACATTTTAAAGTAACAAATATGAATTTAATTAATTGATATACCTCAACTAATCCTTCCTTCAATTCTTTTGCGGACTTGCCTATGAGAAACATGGCTTCGCAGTCCCAAAGCAACAGTGAAATAGATGTAGTACCATCCATGACCCTAACCTCAAGCTTGTACCTAAATGCACGTTTGATTTGAGATATAAATTTCTGTTTTGATAAATTTAGGAAATAGAAATTTGGTTATTACCTATTCACCACGGAGTAATCTTCAACTCTATATTTTGGGTTTGGGTGACGATAAATGTTTCCCAGTTTTTCCACCTTCTTTTGACACTTCTTGCAGTTGACATACCCACCCTCTTTCAAGTTCTAAATTTCAATAGTTTCAATAATCCAACTTTCCTGTTTAATAAATTGATATAAGTTTTGCTATTGAAGTTGAGGGATAGCATATATGTGCAAATCGGGAATAATATAAATTAGGCATGCTGTAAATTAGGTATATTACAGTTGTCATCCATCAGTAGCCAAAATGCCAACTGAGAGATGAAGATATGGAGCACCATTTGTGGTAAAAACAGATGTTACATACAACTTTCTTATTAAAGAGATTCAAGAATGTAGTAAAACCAAGCGAATGATCAATTATCCACCAAAAGTTGCTAACTACATAAACTACAAATCACTGCTTGACTCCAATATGTTTACAGGAAGCAGTTGAAATAAACTGAAAGACTACCGTATGTTATATGTTTATGAAAACTGGGAAACATTTATGGTTGCCTAAACCCAACACGTAAAATGAAGATTACTCAGCGGTGAATAGGTAATAACCAAGGTAGGGGTAAGATCTGCATACCTCTACCCTCCCCAGACCCCACTTGTGGGAATACACTGGTATGCAGTGTTGTCAAAGGCGCGCTTAAGCCCTGAAGCGAGGCTCAAAACATGTTGAGCGCTTCGCCTCGCTTTATATGCACTTCAGTGTTGTCATCAAGGCTCTGAGACATAACTTTTCTTGCCAATGAGCCTCTCTTGAAGAGGTGACAATAGATGAATGATATTTCACTTTATCGTAATGTTTTTACAATTTTTTTGTTCATATATTTGTAATTCATGCTTATGATTATTAGTCTTGGACTAAACTTATATATATATTTGTACTTTTGCACCATTGTGCTTTTTTTCATTAAAGCCCACGCTTTATTTGCGCTTTGCGCTTAAAGCCCCAGCTGACGTTAGAGCTTTTTTGCGCTTTTCGCTTTTGATAACACTGCTGTTGTTGTACTCAGCGGTGAAGAGGTAATAACCAAATTTCTGTATTTCCTAAATCCATCAAAATAGACATTTATATCTCAAATCATATGTGCATTTAGGTACAAGCTTCAGGTTAGGGTAATGGACGGTATTGCATCTATTTCACTATTGCTCTGGGACCGCGAAGCCATGTTTTTCATAGGCAAGTCCGCAAATGCATTGAAGGAAGGATTACTTGAGATATATCAATTAATTAAATTCATATTTGTTATTTTAAGAATCTCTAACAAAAAATTGCTTCTAGAATACTGACGTTGTTGATGAGTCTTCCTATCCATTGAAGTTGAATAATATTCTTGAAAGAACATTCATGTTTAAGGTGATTGTCAAGAGCTCAAACATTTAGCTGCATGATGAAGTTTACAGTGTTGTTAAGCTTACAGATGAGGAGCATCTGATAAAGAAATATACTGACGCACCACATTCAGATGTCTTCACTGTATTTGATCTTCACTCACAAACCTCATAACACATTGAAGTTGTGCATTTATGTTAAATTGCATAATTTTGAGTGTATTTTTAAACTCGTATATTTTTTTATGTTTGATAAAACCCAGACTTCAATACTAATCAAGGTGTAGATGGAGAGAAGGAATGCAAGGTAAATACATCGCTAACTTTTAATTTGTCCTTTAAGATGACATCTATATTAGTTATATATGTGGTCGGATATATAGTGGCTAATTCACTATACAAGCATGGCTATGATTAATTTTCTGAATGTTCACTTTGTTTATTCTATAGGAAGCTACAAACGATAATGACATAACGTCTCCTTTGAAGACGTATGACAAGAGGACTAAATCTGCCAATAAGGCATCAGCAGTAGTAGTAGACGATGACCTAAATTGTCAACTCTCTAGCAACAAGGTTCACAAAGTGGTTAAAAAAGAAAAGAATCCATGATTGGCTGCACTGAAATGACTTTAGCTATCCAATCATATATTTCCTTTGGCAAGTAGGTTTTGAAAGGAAACACTTTTATTATTTGGGCAAGTTCTTTTTGGAGTGAAACAATGTAAATATTGATCCAGATTCATCTTTTTTTAACAGCATGATTTATTATCTCTGCTAATGTTTTGGATATTCTGCAAAGTTGTTGATTCACTTCCTGTCTTGGATCATAGTTTGGTCGAGTTGTTTCCTGCGCATTCAGTGTATATGCCACATAATTTTTTTTTTGGTGTGCTGTATTTTCTCTTTCTTTTAGCGGTAATTGATATTTCTTCTTCTAAAGAAAATAATGAATTTGGGGTCAAAATCTGCGCCAAAATGAACTAATATTCAAGAAAGTTGAGTTTGTTTTTTTATTACAAAAAATGAGCAGTTCGTCACTCTTTCGAAGTTCCAACAACTTGTATTAATAAATTTTGAATGGAGGAGGTTAATGGCCATTGAGGACGTTTTAACAACAGGTCATTGATTTTTTCATTGACACGCTTATTAGAATTATGCAGGTTGTTTAAAAAAAGCAACTGCTTGTTGTACAACTCAAAATCTAGCCATGTTGTCTTTCATCCTTTTTTTTAGTTATGCCTTATCAGTATCTTGGAGATTACGTTGTCGTTTCAAGCTGACAAATTGATGGAGGGAGAACGATTTGTGACACAATTGTGCCCTCCTTGAGAAGGAAGGATCATGATGTTGCCCTCCTTTTGAAATTAAAGGGAACAGTCAAAGGAGCTCTCATAAAGTAAAGAAAATGACCAAATCAGTAACATGAGATTGCCAAGAAATAGCTCAAATGTTAGAGAAATGCAGGGTTGGGTGTCACGACCCAACCCCGTAGGCCGTGACTAGTGCCCGAATTGGGCACCCGAACATACTTATCCAATCCGAATCACATACAAATAGCATATACTGGCACAATTGTCACACGCTGCCTTAAATTATATCAAACTGACTTAAACATATTTCGAACGTAACCATACATATATATATATATATATATATATATATCAGAAGCCGACAAGGCTACCAAATGGCACAACGGCCCAAAACATATACAAATGCAAGCCGACAAGGCTGCTATAGCGAATAGGATCATACAAACACATCTGAACAAAAGTAGGCACACACACCCACAAATACGTCTACAGACCTCTAAACAGACCAGTCGAAACATATGGCGGGACAGGGCCCCGCCGTACCCTTGAACAAATATATACATATGTAACAAACAAACATATATACCAAAATGTAGGCCCTGGAAAGAGAAGAGCGCTCCAAACAGCAAAAGAGGGTGTCCTAAACTGGTGGATCACCAAACTGTGCGTCTGTACCTGCGGGCATGAAACGCAGCCCCCGAAGAAAGGGGGTCAGTACGAAATATGTACTGAGTATGCAAAGCAGAAGATACAGAAACAAATCTGAGACGTAAACAAAATAGTAGCACAGAAAATAAGTACAAATCCACTATATCAAAATGTTTAATTTTCAAAAATATAAGTCATGCATAGGGTACAGAAGAATATGGTCGCCTGCCCGTCAATGGCGCCATAACACAGCATAACACCAGAAAGTTTCAAATCTCCATATTCCCCGTCACATATCATAACACAGCATAACACCATACACACCATAACACCAAATGTAAGTGGAACATAGCCCTCTAACGAGTGGCTCGATGAATCATAAACACAGCATAACTCCGGAGTATATCAAAGTGCACACGACAACAGAACCGGCCCGGGACTCGGCGAAAGAGATAACAGAATGCACGAGTAGAGTCGTGAGTAGCCATATGCATAAAATCATTGTCATGAACTCAAACATAAGTAAAATGATCATACTTGAAAATCGAAATAATAGTCATAACAAATTCTTTCAAAAATTCTCCGAATTACATAAAGGAAAGTCGCGGGACCCACGGACGGGTATCGACCCGAGTCGGGCCCGCCTATGGAAAACATACTCACTATACATCGTGCCAACTTCTATAAAAATATTGGAACAATCCGAGTCTTTATGCAAAGGATATGGCATTCAAGAATTTCGAAATTCTTTAAAGTGAAACCTTTCTATGCAAAGTTCGGAAAGCGATTATTTCAAAGGCATAATGGTTCATATTTCACCAAATCATACCTAAGAGTGCCAAGGAATATATAAGGATCATAACATGCTCGGATTTCGAATCTTAGAATTTTCCTCAAGGCTTATAATCTAGCCTATTGAAAACTAAAGCGTGCCAAAAGAAAGAAGGATTGGGCTTTACATACCTCGTACGCACTCCAAGCTAGCCTATCTAACGTAAATCCCAATCTACGCCTCGGTCTCCCCAAGGTCTACAAATATGCCAACGAATATCCAATATTAAACATAGGCACTTAAGCGATTTATTCCAAACTAACTCTAAATTCTGCAGAAAATTCGGCAGCATTTCCCCTGTAAATAGGCCAACCCGAGAATTTAACTCGTCCAAAATCAACAACAACAACAACAATAACCAACCTAGCAACTCCAATAACCAATCCGAAAGACAATATTACATTAATACTCTCTTTTTCGTCATTCAACAACATTCATAATAATTAACTCGACGGCTTACATTCAAGCCACATTATCGCTCATACATTCAATTATCAACCCGAATCTTTACCAACAATATTCAAAGACATTCTAAACAATTCACATAATATTTCCACGATCCAACAATTTCTCCAAATTGGGCCGAAAACAGCCCCTAAACCGAGAGCAGCCCCTTTACACATTCCTCATTTTCAATTCATGATTTGTATCGACAATTCACAATCTATGTTGCTCGGACTCTCCAAAAATGATGCCGCAACCATGTCGGATCCTTCAAAAATGCAATACTTTTGGAGGATCCGACAAGCACCCGTGTCCATTTTTTAAGAGTCCGAGCAACATAGTTCACAATATAACGATATCATTTTCATAGATATACAAATTACGTCAAACACACAATAATCCTCAAATCAGCCCATACAATCACAACATCATTTTTGAGTCTTCAAACACTCAATTCCAACTAGAATTCATAACGACGACAACTAAAACGCTAAGCGATATTAATGCGATCTTCGACCTACATTGGGGCTATATACGGCCCCACTACACAGATATACATATGTTGATGATTTTTATTCTCTTCTCCACTCTACAACAATCAAACATGCTACAAGAATTTATTTCATCAACTCAATACCACACAACACACACACCTCACACGGCTAACACACCCATCACACAACCCACTTCCAACATACTATATTTCACAAATTTCACCCCTATTAACATACTACAATGTGCACAAAACATTCACAACTCATAAAACAAGAGAAATTCCTACCTTTCTTCTTTACTCCACAATTAGGCTAGGGTTTGCAATCCACAAAATTGATGGCTTGATCGCTCCAACCACGCTTCCACGTTACTTAGGGACCTCAAAATAGTTGATTTGTACCAAGGAAATAATTTTGGAAGGCTTGAAGTTGGATTTGGTTTTTCTTGGCTTGTGGCCGAGAGAGGAGTTGAAGTGGTCTTCAACTTCTTGCTATTTTTTTTTCTAAGTGTATAATGAGGAAAAGATTAATACAAGGTCATCTTTTGAGCCTTTATGCATTGTCCAAGTGTCCATGGCCCACACATGTGGTGGACTAATTAAAATTGACCACACAAATGTGTGGGGCCATTCAAGGACCTACACTGCCACAAGGCCTTATTTTAGCAAGATTTTTAATTCCAATTGTATGAATTTTGGTCCCAAATTTTCCTAAGTGTTCAATGCCAACAATTTCATATACAACTTATGTCTCAAAATAAAATCGAAGGTCAAAAGTCCCGACTTCAAGTCCCGGAATAGTCTTGGCACTAAATTATCATAATTAATCTGGGTTGTCCCAAAGTATAAAAATACTGGATATAACATCGGGGGTGAGGGAGAATGAAGGCGAAAGGGACTAAGCGTTGAAGTTTGGTCGGGGATATGATGCATGGAAATTAGTTTACTTTGTCTTGAAGGCACTAGACCAAACTCAACACCAAATAGTCCTTTGCCAATATGATGTGTTGTAATGAAATCAAACCAGTTATGAAATCAGATTACTTATGTTCTGTAATGCTTTCCTTATTAATTGCCATGTTTTTTTCACCGCAATACTTTCTTTTTCATAATTGGTTTGATTTGTTGCATTTGAGCCGAGGGTCTTCTGGAAACAGCCTTTCTACCCTCCCTCCGTACACTCTACCCTCCCCAGACCCCGTTTGTGGGATTACACTGGGTATATGTTGTTGTTGTATGACTAATTTGAGTCCGGATGTTGATGGTGTACTATTATCCAAGTGAGTTTGGTAATACAAGTTTCGAGAACTCAGTTTTCAGCTCGATAGTTTCATAGTCTATGCTTGAAAGCAATAGCAAGTCTCTCAAGTTGAAGGGAATTAAGAAGCTTGCTGGGGTGATGGTGGTCACTTATTTATTTGCTTGTGAAGTTGGCTTTGCTTTTGTGTTGCTAATGCAATCGTGGGAAGAACTTTCTCATTAATGAACTACATTAAAATGATCAAACGTAAGAGCATTGGCGAACTTGTTTTTGAATAGTTGTTTCATTTGCTATATAGAGCATAAGATATTTGCAATTGTAAGTACCGATTTACCAGGGCTGAACCAGAGCATCTTTCAAACATGTTGGGACAACTTCCCGCGATTTAACTCCTGTAGTTTTTGCTATAGATGCTCTCTGCATTTCTAATCAAAGCTGAGAAAGCTTGTGGCTAGCAAGTAGAGAAAAGATATATGCAGTACTTGCTTCATTGACTAACATCTACAGGAAGATATTTTGCAGTACTTGTGGGTGTATTTGTCCACGTTCAGAATTCTGGTACTATAGATGGATTATCTTGGCATATCGGTTGTCCTATTAGTTACTCTCTTATCAACAATAATTTCTTACTGTTTTGTCTTTCAGAATTTACCAAATTTACTTATCTAACCATGGTATCTAACTGGATTTCATATTTTACCGTTCTCAAGGATATGATGCACTTTTCAATTACATAATATGAATATATATTAGTTCCTGTATGAAACCTGTACATGTAGATGCTTGTATGAATGTAATTAGTATGAGATGCAGTTTAGTTACATATCGGTCTGTGTGATTCTAGGATATGTTGATCGTCAATTGGTATGCTGTAACCTGGATTTGATGTTTATGCAGTGACAAATATTAGCATCTTTGCGAGTGTCCCATTCTCTTCTCCATTTGACAAAGGTTATCTCATTCAAAATAGACCTGCAAACTCTTATGGAGGTTAAGCTGTGGGATGACAAGTGTGAAAGAGAAATGTATGACAACTTTGCCGAGCTCTTTGCTGTCGTCTTCCCTCAATAAGCTTTCAATTCTAACAGCTGATTTTGAGGTGAAGAAAAAGATGAGAGAATGGTTGTTAAGGCTGTCAAAGATGGAGCTGCAGATGAATTGATGAAACAACAGGCTCGTCAACTCCACTTTGATCTTGAGTCATCATACAATATCTTCATGGCAGCATTGCCCACTATTGGCTATTTAAGTAGGTGAATTCTTGTAAATGAGTGGTCAAAATTTTAATTTTCCAAAGTGTGTACAACTATATGATCAGGGGCGAAGTCAGAGGAAGGTAAAGGGAATCAATTGAATCCCCTGTGCCGGAATACCATACTACGCAAATAGGGCAAAAACACTTGTTATGTATGAACTATTGAATCCCCTTAAAAGTGTAGCGGTAAAGGGGATTCAAATATTGCTTTGAGTCACATTCAAATCCTTGGTGTGACATTAGTACTTTTTTGAATCTCCTTGTATGGATTTCTTGCTCCACCACTGTATAAGATGCTAGCTTAGACCGAAACACTAGTGGTTAGCTAGAGCCTTGGCGAAGAGCTGTGTGAATTTTGCTCGTTCCATGTTTAGATGAAGTTGTGGAACCATTTTAGTCGAATGGAACTCATTCTGGAGAACTCTTTTATTGGTAGTTATGATGATTAGTTTTTGGAGCATATTACAGGAAATGAGAATAGTATATTGAGCCACATACTTAATTCTGGTAGATTATTTGGTATATATTGTGATGGTGAATGAACACAAGGCTTGCAAGGACTGTTGATTTAAATGATACATCCATAGCAGCACTCTCATGTTGACGTTGTCGATAATTTTATTTTGTTGGTACACAGGAAAATACCATGTAAATTTCTTAAAAATTTTCATAAGCTATATTGCAAAAATTAGGAGTAAAAACTCCATTGCCTTGATTGCATCTTTCTAAACTAGCAAAGGGTCTTCATGCCTATGTTCTTCATTTGCCAGAAAATTTCCACATTTAGCCTCCCTCCAGATATATATAATAGTTGCCTTGTTGTGATTTTGTCTTCCTGTGAGTATTGACAATCTTCAATAATAGCCCTAAGAGGGTAGCATAGTATGATAAGTTTATTGATCAGGGCTGGCTCACCAGACCATCCTTTTCTTAATCGCACTAAATTATGAAAAGACAGATTAATCAACCAAGACTTAGTTACAACTTTTGTGACCTCAGGGAATTATCTTTGCTGAACCATGTGCACTGTTTGTATGTATAATGGTTCCAATATTGACTAATGAAGTTGGATGAATATGTTTTCTTCATCAATCGATTTTGCTCGATGTCATCATCAATATAAGGTGTCACGACCCAACCCCGTAGGCCGTGACTAGTGCCCGAATTGGGCACCCGAACATACTTATCCAAATCGAATCACATACAAATAGCATATACTGGCACAATTGTCACACGCTGCCTTAAATTATATCAAACGGTCTCAAACGCATCTCAACACAACCATAGACATATATATATATATATATATATATATATATCAAAAGCCGACAAGGCTATCAAATGGCTCAACGGCCTCAAAACATATACGAATGCACGCCGACAAGGCTGCCATAGCGAATAGGATCATACAAACACATCTGAACAAAAGTAGGCACACACACCCACAAATACGTCTACAGACCTCTAAACAGACCAACAGAAACATATGGCGGGACAGGGCCCCGCCGTACCCCTGAACAAATATATACATATATGCAACGAACGAGGATATATACCAAAATGTAGGCTCCGAAATAATAGGAGCACTCCAAACAGCAAAAGAGGGTGTCCTAAACTGGTGGATCACCAAACTGTGCGTCTGTACCTGCGGGCATGAAACGCAGCCCCCCCGAAGAAAGGGGGTCAGTACGAAATATGTACTGAGTATGCAAAGCAGAAGATACAGAAACAAATCTGAAGCATAACAAAATAGTAGTACAGAAAATAAGTACAAATCCCATATATCAAAATGTTTAATTTAACAAAGTATAAGTCATGCATAGGGTACAAAAGAATATGGTCGCCCGACCGTCAATGGCGCCATAACACAGCATAACACCAGAAAGTTTCAAATCTCCATATTCCGCGTCACATATCATAACACAGCATAACACCATAACACCAAATGTAAGTGGAACATATCCCTCTAACGAGTGGCTCGATGAATCATAAACACAGCATAACTCCGGAGTATATCAAAGTGCGCACGACAACAGAACCGGCCCGGGACTCGGCGAAAGATGTAACAGAATGCACGAGTAGAGTCGTGAGTAGTCATATGCATAAAATCATTATCATTAACTCAAACATAGATAAAATGATCATACTTGGAAATCGAAATAATAGTCATACCAAATTCTTTCAAAAATTCTCCGAATTACATAAGGGAAAGTCGCGGGACCCACGGACGGGTATTGACCCGAGTCGGGCCCACCTATGGAAAACATACTCATTATACATCATGCAAGCTCCTATAAAAATATTGGAGCAATCCGAGCCTTTATGCAAAAATATGGCATTCAAAAATTACGAAATTCTTTAAAGTGAAACCTTTCTATGCAAAGTTCGGAGAGCGATTAGTTCAAAGACATAATGGTTCATATTTCATCAAATTATACATAAGAGTGCCAAGGAGTATATATAAGGATCATAACATGCTTGGATTTCGAATCTTAGGATTTTCCTCAAGGCTTAAAATCTAGCCTATTGAAAACTAAGGCATGCCAAAAGAAAGAAGGATTGGGCTTTACATACCTCGTACGCACTCCAAGTTTGCCCAACTAAAGTTAATCCCAACCTACGCCTCGGGCTCCCCAAGGTCTACAAATACGCCAACGAATACCAAACATTAGCCATGGGCACTTAAGCCATTTATTCCAAACTAACACTAAATTCTACAGAAATTTGGGCAGCATTTCCCCTGTAAATAGGCCAACCCGAGAATTTAACTCGTCCAAAATCAACAACAACAACAACAATAACCAACCTAGCAACTCCAATAACCAATCCGAAAGGAAATATTACATTAATACTCTCTTTTTCATCATTCAACAACATTCATAATATTCAATTCAACGGCTTACCTTCAAGCCACAATATCGCTCATACATTCAATTTCCAACCCGAATCCTTACCAAAAATATTCAAGAACATCCTAAACAATTCACATAATATTTCCAACAATCCAATAATTTTCCCCACTTTGGCCGAAAACAGTCCCCAACCGAGAACAACCCCTTTTTAACACATTCCTCATTTTCAAATCATGATTTGTATCGGCAATTCACAATATAATGATATCATTTTCATGGATATACAAATTACGTCAAACGCACAATAAGCCTCAAATCAGTCCGCAACAATTCACCATATCATTTTGGGACATTAAACTCTCATTTCCAACATAAAAGTCATCACAACAACCATTAAAACGCTAAGCGACATTAGTGTGTTCTTTGACATATAGCATGACCCATATTCATCTATCACTACACATATACATATATTGATGATTCTTAGCCATCCTACACCCTACAACAATTTAACATGCTACAAGGAATTTATTCAACAACCCAATCGCAATACCCATTTACACGGCTAGCACACCCATCACACAACCCACTTCCAACATACTATATCTCATGATTTTCATCCATATTAACATACTACAATGTGCACAAAACATTCACAACTCATAAAACAAGAGAAATTCCTACCTTTCTTCTTTACTCCACAATTAGGCTAGGGTTTGCAATCCACAAAATTGATGGCTTGATCGCTCCAACCACGCTTCCACGTTACTTAGGGACCTCAAAATAGTTGATTTGTACCAAGGAAATAATTTTGGAAGGCTTGAAGTTGGATTTGGTTTTTCTTGGCTTGTGGCCGAGAGAGGAGTTGAAGTGGTCTTCAACTTCTTGCTATTTTTTTCTAAGTGTATAATGAGGAAAAGATGAATACAAGGTCATCTTTTGAGCCTTTATGCATTGTCCAAGTGTCCATGGCCCACACATGTGGTGGACTAATTAAAATTGACCACACAAATGTGTGGGGCCATTCAAGGACCTACACGGCCACAAGGCCTTATTTTAGCAAGATTTTTAATTCCAATTGTATGAATTTTGGTCCCAAATTTTCCTAAGTGTTCAATGCCAACAATTTCATATACAACTTATGTCTCAAAATAAAATCGAAGGTCAAAAGTCCCAACTTCAAGTCCCGGAATAGTCTTGGCACTAAATTATCATAATTAATCCGGGTTGTCCCAAAGTATAAAAATACGGGATATAACATAAGGATACTGATTTTACTACCTAACTCCTTTTGTCCTATCTACTTTGTATGAATTCCTTTAGAATTATAAAATCCCGTTGCATCAGGTGTTTACACCAAAATATATTAACTTAGTTAAGTGATTTAATAAGGTGAAAATATTCAACAATTAACCATAACTTTAGTTAAAGAAGTATTGTGAACACATGTCATGCAGATGCATGACATGTGTAAATACCTAGTGCGGATTAGTTTTTACTGTCCGAGTTACTCGCAATGGGTACTATCTGAGAGTTAGTGGATTTTGCTCTTTATATGTGAGTCCATTTTTTTATTCTCGGACATACAGTAGCTTTTGAGCACTTGTATAAAGAGCTCGAGTGCAAAGGTGGGGATAAGAAGTTGTATAGGCTCGCCAAGACGAGAGAGAGGAAGTCGCGTGACCTGGACCAAGTGAAGTGCATCAAGGACCTGAATGGCGAAGTGTTGGTAGAAGACGCATACATTAGACCGAAATGGGAGACGTACTTCCATAAGCTCTTAAATGAGAAAGGGGACAGGGATATCGTGTTGGGGGAGTTAGAGAACTCCACTAGTCGTAGAGATTTTGGGTACTGTAGGAGCATAAAGGTTGCGGAGGTTAAGGAGGCTATTCGTAAGATGAGGAAGGGAAGATCAACTGGCCCAGATGAGATCCCGGTAGACTTTTGGAAGAGTGCAGGAGAGGCAGGTATGGAGTGGCTGACTAGATTGTTCAATGTCATTTTCAGGATGGCTAAGATGCCAGAGGATTAGAGGTGGAGTATGATGGTCCCGTTGTATAAGAACAAGGGGGATATTCAGAGTTGCAATAACTATAGGGGTATCAAGTTGCTAAGTCACACCATGAAAGTCTGGGAGCGGGTGGTCGAGATGAGGATGAGGAGGGATGTGTTGATAGCCGAGAACCAGTTTGGTTTCTTGTCGGGGCGCTCGACTACGGAAGCTATACATCTTGTCAGAAGATTGGTGGAGCAGTATAGGGACAAAAAGAGTGACTTACACTTGGTGTTCATTGACTTGGAGAAAGCCTATGCTAAAGTCCCTCGGGAGGTCCTTTGGAGATGCTTGGAGTCTAGAGGTGTGCCTGTGGCCTACATCAGGGCAATTAAGGACATGTACGAAGGTGCCAAGACTCGGGTTAGGACAGTGGGTGGTGATTCAGAACACTTTCGTGATGGGGTTGCACCAGCGATCAGCCCTTAGCCAGTTTTTATTGCCTTAGTGATAGACGAATTGACAAAACATCTTCAGGAGGAGGTGCCGTGGTGTATGCTTTTTGCAGACGACATCGTTTTTATTGAAGAGACGCGTAGTTGAGTTAACAATAAGCTGGAAGTTTGGAGAACAACTTTAGAATCTAAAGGCTCCAGGTTAAGCAGGACTAAGACGGAGTACATGGAGTGCAAGTTCAGTGGCGTGACGCAAGAGACAGATGTGGAAGTAAAGATCGAGGCACAAGCTATACCTAAAAGAGGAAGTTTCAAGTATCTTTGGTCCATAATACAAGGGTACGGGGAGATGGATGATGATGTTGCACATCGTATTGGAGCAGGGTGGATGAAATGAAGGCTTGCCTCTGGGGTGCTTTGCGATAAGAAGGTGTCGCCTAGGCTGAAAGGTAGGTTCTACAAATTGGTGGTTAGATCAGCTTTATTGTATGGCGCAGAATGTTGGCCTGTCAAGAACGTTCACGTCCAGAAGATGAAGGTAGCGGAGATGCAGATGCTCAGATGGATGTGTGGTCACACTAGGAGGGATGTGATTAGGAATGAAGATATACGGGACAACAAAAGGTGGAGTCCGTGGTGAACAAGATGAGAGAAGCGAGACTGAGATGGTTTGGGCATGTCAAGAGGAGGTGTGAGGATACACCCGTTAGGAGGTGCGAGAGATTGGCGGTCGCAGGAGTTAGGAGAGGTAGAGGTAGGCCAAAGAAGAACCGGGAGAGGTGATTAGATAGGACATGACACAGCTTCAGTTGACGGAGGACATGGCCTTAGATAGAAAGATTTGGAGGTCGAGGATTAAGATAGAAGTTTAGTAGGTAGCTGAGTTTCGTCGTGCTGAGTGTGTGAGTGTTTTGGGGGGGGGGGGGGGGGGGGGGGGTGTGGCTAGCCTTTCCATCTCTTCTTCTTCTCTTTCTTAGAAGTATTATTTTTATTTTATTACTGCGTAGATCATTATCCTTATGTGTATCACTATGTGTTACTTTATTTGTTTGATATCTTCATATTTTGCTGTCTTATTTCTCTTACATTTCTGCATTTGACTACGCTCTTTTTTAGCCGAATCGGAAACAACCTCTCTACCCTATAAAGGTAGAGGTAAGGTCTGCGTACATCTTACCCTCCCCAGACCCCACTATGTGGGACTACACTGGGTATGTTGTTGTTGTTGTTGTTGTTGTACACATATATAGTTCGAACTAGACACAATAAATAATTCTGTCGAACCTGCTTTGTCAAGTCTAGATTGTTCACTGAACCTATAACATAAACAGAGTGAAATTAACAAACTTGACTGACTTTTGGTCGTCGTCGTCTTCCAAATGACTTTTAACAACCATTAGTTTGTCAAGATTAGTTAAATAGTCACCACTACTCAATTTATATTAATATCCTTGCTGCAAAGTAAGTCCGCCAGAGAAAAAAAGAGTAATTAAATGATGGCAATTAGTATCAATATTCCACACGAAAAGAAGCTTTTGAGTATATTTTGTAAGTAGTTACAGTACTATATAGTATGAAAATGTGATTTTAACGGTCTAGAATAATTAAAATGATGGCAATTAGTATCAATATTCCACGCGTAAAGAAGCTTTTGAGTATATTTTGTAAGTAGTTACAGTACTATATAGTATGAAAATGTGACCTCAAACGGTCTAGAATAATTAAAAGGATGGCAATTAGTATCAATATTCCACACGAAAAGAAGCTTTTGAGTATATTTTATAAGTAGTTACAATACTATATAGTGTGAAAATGTGACCTTAACGGTTCTAGTTTGGTAAGTTTGTTGATCATGGATGGCTCACCTGATGACCCTTTTCTATCTATATATTTAATGTCCTTGCTGCAAAGTAGAAAAAAGATAAGAGTAACTAGAATGATGGCAATTAATATCAATATTCGACTACCTCATACTCAAGCTCTCATTATTCTTATTCTGTTGTTCATCAATTCTGGAAATATGAAGCTTACTTCTTGTCTTGATAATCTGAAGGAGAGGTGTACAAAAGCAGAGAAGGATGCATTGCTCCAATTCAAGGAGGGTCTTATCGACACATCGGGTAGATTGTCTTCTTGGGTTGGGGAAGAATGTTGCGAATGGCGGGGAGTTGTGTGCAACAACAAGACCGATCGCGTAGTCAAGCTCAAACTGCGAAGCCCTTCTAGCAATAGCTTTGACTACGAGAGTAGCGTATATCTACACCACTATGATCTTGCTGGGGAGATCAACCCTTCATTGCTTGAATTGAAATACTTATATCATCTTGATTTAAGCTCAAACAACTTTGTTGGGATGAACATTCCAGAGTTTTTTGGATCTTTTGTAAAATTGAGATACCTTAACCTCAGCAATACTGGTTTCACGGGTTCTATTCCTCCGCATCTTGGGAATTTATCAAGCTTGGTTTATCTCGATTTTAATAGTAATTTCCAGTTATATGCTAACAACCTCCAATGGCTCTCTGGCCTCCACTCTTTGAACTACTTAAATTTAGCCCTTGTTGATCTGTCTAAGACCGCGAATTCTTGGCTTCAGTCTCTTGACGCAATTCCTTACCTGTTGGAGTTGCATTTGTCCAGGTGCAATCTTTCCAGCTCGTTTCTTGAACCCCAGTATAATAATCTCACTTCGCTCTTAGTCCTTGATCTCTCCTTCAATCCGTTCAGCTCAATAAGCTTTCGTGGGTTACTTAACCTGCGCAAACTTGAGTATCTTGATCTAAGCTTCAACAATATTTCAGATACTATTCCCATAGAACTAGGGAACATGACTTCGCTCCAAACGATTGCATTGTCTGCGAATGATTTTCTCCGGGGCCAAATTAATATATTTGGAAACCTGTGCAATTTGCAAGAGTTGGATATTTCTAATAACCAATTTTCAGGGGAAATATCCCAACTCGTAGATGGGTTTTTAAGATGCAACACGAGCAAGTTAGGGAAGCTGAACTTGGCATATAATGAAATACGTGGATCGCTTCCCAGTTCTATTGGGTCCTTGAAACACCTCAAGCGTATTAAGCTGACGGGGATCTCATTGGTTGGTACAATTCCAGATTCTATTGGGAACCTGTCATTATTAGAGGAATTGTCCCTTTCAGATAACTACATGAGTGGACATATTCCTGCTACTCTAGGGAAACTGTCAAAATTGGTCATCATAGACCTTGGTTCAAGCTCATTGTCGGGTGTCATTACAGAAGCTCACTTCACAAACCTAACCCATTTAAAGGTGCTATCAATATACACCATCTTATCTAGCCCTTCTTTGGTTGTAAACATTAGTGCTGGTTGGGTACCTCCTTTTAGTCTCACGCAACTTTTGTTGGTACAATGCAAGGTCGGACCTAAATTTCCTACTTGGATCAGAAACCAGAATGAACTAGAATTGCTAGCATTTGTACTTACCGAAATCTCTGACACTGTCCCTGATTGGTTCTCGGTCATGGCCACACAACTCCGACGTCTGTATTTCAGAAATAATAAAATGAAAGGTAGAGTCCCAACTTCTTTAAGGGTGTGTTCGGTATGGATGAAAATATTTTCTCTAATCTTTCATGTTCTGTTGGTCAAATTTTTTTGGAGAACATTTTCTGTAGGAAAATCAGTTTCTTAAAAATGAGGATAATGTTTCTAGTGGAAGTAAGGAAAACAAGTCCCAGATGGATTGTGTCCTCCGCACCCCCAAGACAACTCATCTTCACCCCCACCCTATAGCCCCTATCCCCACCACCCCACACCCCTACCCTCCACCTCCACCTCCACCTCCCATAGTATTTGTCTAGATTATATAAAAATGCTTTTAGTGTAATATTTTTTATTTACATACCAAACACAAGAAAATAAGTAGAAAACCCACTTATTTTCTTGGAAAACGTATTTTTCAAGAAAACATTTTTCATGGAAACCTTTTCCTTTATACCGAACACACCCTGACTCAACTATGAAGCCATTGTGATCTTTTTATGGAGTACTGCATTTATCTTTCTCATTCTTCATATTCAGTGTGTATCCTAACTATTGACAAATTCTTTTTCAGGACCAATTCCTTTTGATATTGGTGAAAAGCATCCACATTTGACTGAGTTTGATCTCTCTTACAACTCTTTCAATGGCACCCTTCCCCTTTCTATCGGCAAAATCAATAGTTTGGTTCATTTCACTGTCTCCAACAATAATTTGAGCGGTGAAATTCCTGATTTTTGGTACAACTTTACACAGTTGAGTACCATAGACCTTTCAAACAATAGTTTTAGTGGCCATATCCCGAGCTCCATGTGTAGCCTTAGTTCGCTTGGCATCTTAATGCTAAGCAACAATCGTCTTTTAGGAGATATACCACTTGGCTTTCGGAATTTCACCATGTTGATCACTCTTGCTCTTGAGTACAACCAATTTTCAGGGGAACTTCCATCTTGGATAGGAGAAAAGATGCAATGGTTGCACGTCTTGAGCCTTCGGTCAAATCTGCTACAAGGAGAGATTCCAAAGTCGCTTTGCAACCTGACAGCTCTTCATTTTCTAGATGTTGGATCGAACAATCTCTCAGGAAATATTCCCTCTTGTCTTGGGAATCTGTCTCGCATGATTTTGCCTCCAAAACATTCATGGGATAACGGTGAAGGGGAATTAAGTGTGTCTGCTAAGGGGGAAGAGCGCTTATACAAGGATAATCTCTATCTTATGGTTGGAATAGACCTTTCTTGCAATCAACTGACCGGCAAGATACCAGAAGAGTTAACAAAGCTTATCCAGATGATCACTTTGAATTTATCTATGAATTACTTGCACGGAAACATGCCAAAAGCAATTGACAAGTTGAGAGAATTGGAAACTCTTGACCTCTCTAGAAATGAGTTGCAAGGGACCATCCCTGCAAGCATGATAAGCTTAACTTCACTCTCTCACTTGAACCTCTCACACAATAACTTGTCAGGTAGAATCCCGACAGGCAACCAGTTCCAGACATTTAATGATCCTTCGGTTTACATTGGAAATCCTGATCTCTGTGGAGTTCCACTGCCAAACAAGTGCAAGGATGAAGAACCTGCAGGACATTTTTATCCAGGAGATAATAATAATAATAATAATAATAAGCAAGTCCATGGCCGTGATTTTGGAGAAATGGGGTTCTTCATCAGCATAGGAATAGGATTTGTTGTGGGATTCTGGGGAGTCTGTGCAACTTTAATAATCAAGAAATCATGGAGGTATGCTTATTTTCAGTTTGTTGATGATATAGGCAGCAAATTGTTTGTCATTTACTTTGTGCATATGGCTCGTCCGAGGAGAAGGATGGAATAGGAATCAAATGTGCCGACTTTTTGGAGAACGAAGGACACAACCATGAAAAAGATTTGCTAATTTGGAAAGATGATTCAAGGAAATGAAGTTTCTTCTCCTAACATATTTACGTCGGCCAGCTTATGAAAGATATTAAGATGTTTATGTAGTCTTTTCCAATGTATCAAATAAAAGGACGGAATAGAAATTATCTGATATGTACTTTGTTATAATATTACCGGAATTAATCATCTTGAGTGCTTAATCACTGCTATGAAGATTTGCTACATGTGATGTTCGTTTTCTTTTACTATTTGTGAGTAGAATTGCATTTGCTTTCAAAAGAGTCTGATTTTTTTCTTTTTTGCTGAAAATAAATTAAAGACTATTTTTTAACCAAACATCATTAGATACTCCATCTGTATATTGTATTCATTGTTTTGCTCATCAGTTGCAATTGAAACTTGTATCTCTTTCTAAAAAGTATCTGGATGTGGATAATTTATCTTGTGTTGTCACTAATGTGTTGAATATTGTGGAATCTCTTTTAAGCGCAAGTACTTACTTTGACAACATCAAGTAGAAAAGTTGGAAGAATTGCTTAAAACTAGAGTAGTTCATGCTGTACAAAGATTAAATCAAGAATATGAGCTTTAACAATCCGTCATGCTCGTTGGAGATCTCATCTTACGACATTCAACAATTGTTGTGCGTTTAAATGAAGTATTGAAACTATTTTAGTTAATAGAATCTCATGCTAGAAACAATTCTTTGGTCTAAATGTTGATTTTGCTAAATGTGATCATATTATAGGAGTAGAGAAGAGGAGATGAGCAACATACTTAAGTTTTCGTAGATCGAGAAAGGCTTGGAAAACCTGTGTGATCGCAAATTGTTGAATTTCACATCCATGGCAACATTTCCATCTCATTGTTATTAGGCTTAATACATCGATAACTTCTTAAACTTGCAACAAAATTTCACTTAGACACTCGAACTACAACTTGTACCAATTGACACATGATAAAGTGTTCCTATTAAAAACTTCCTGTTCAAATTTTGGAAACTTTTGCTCGTGTTCTCCGGCGTCTTTTAGGTAAGACATCTCCATTAATTATACACATCAACCTCAACTAGAGCAGACATGAGATTTTACGGTTATTGAGGCTAATGCGTATAATTAAAGGAGGTGATATATTTTAAGTGGTTAACTTATATACGAAATTGACACTTGAGATCAGACGCAATTTTGCTTTTTCAAAATTTGAACTGAAAGTGTAACACTTTATCATGTGTTCAAATGCTCAATTGAAACAGGTCATAATTCGAGTGTCTAAATGAAATTTGCTGAACATTTTAAGGGGTTTTCGATTATTATTAAGCCTTGTTATTGATAATGTATGCTAAGTAACCAAGGCGGTATGCATCAAATTTCTATTGCATATCATGCAGTATTATCTTTGGCTTTATTGTTGTAGTATATAAGTCGAGGGTTTATCGGAAACAGTCCATCTATCTCTCAAGGTAGATGTAAGGTCTGCGTACATTTCACCCTCTCCAGACCCTATTTTGTGAGAATATACTGGGTATCCTGTTGTTTGTTGTATATATATATATTTTCGGTTGGGACCGTAGCGAATGCAGTTGCTCTATGTTTAGTAATTGGTTGAGGAGATGGTTTCATGACAATAATGTATTATTTTGCAATTTCTATTGAAAGCGGTGTTCTGTATCATGTTCATGTGTTTTCTTCTACTCGTTATTTGTCGACCATAAGGTCGTGCTATTGCTATAAAATATTACTCCAGATGATATACCAAACAAGAAGATAGACAGTCACGTCTCTGACATTTTTGGAAATGACAAGGTAAGAAGGGTTAGACTTGAAGTGAACTTAGTACGGGTGATTTAGTTTTATATTAGGAATGACATAACTATTTCTAAGAGGTAATTATTAATAATAATTATTTTTTAATTTATTTATATTTAGTATGTAAATTACAATTCTTAGCTATACCAAAATACATCAAGCTTCTGTGGTTGGAGTGGTTATTGAGTGTGACTCTACTTCTGCCCGCCCAGGTTCGAACCCAGCTAACCGTATTACTTTTTAGATACAAGACAAGAAGCTCAAATACATATGAGATACAAGACATAATGATCCAAAGATACATCAGATACAACTGAACATGTACACTCAAATAAGCGATAAGTGGTAACAAGTTATGGGTTAATGGATTATGAAGTAAAATTGGGTAATTAAAAAGAAATTTGGAGAAATCCGTCAAATTAAGAGTTTATATGAAAACTTTTGTTAACAATGGGGTAATTTTGCCCATGTAACCGAGGATAGATGTGAACAATATATTAAAGTAGTGGGATAAATTTGACTAATTTTCATTTTTTTGTAATGTGTTACTCCTATTAATATTACCATTAGATTTTGCACCCCATTTCTGATACAAAATTTATTTTCTACTCCATTTCGGTTTCGGACTCATTTCTTTCTACTTATAATAAATTGACACAAGCGGTTAGGCTGATATTTTGCGAGTTTATCACAATAAATGAGTGGCGGTCGTACAATTGAAGTAAATGACAACACATTCCAATCTTATGATGGATGACACAAGCTCTAACAATCTCACTGGATCACTTGTATATCCGGTATATGAGGCGTCCGCAATATTTGTCACAACTTTTCTACACTCAGAGCTAAACTAATTTACTCTCTGTTTCAATTTAAATCTCTTTTTTTTTGTTTGTCTAAACAAAAAGTATCTCTTTTTATATTTAATAAGTTGACAATTCAAATATCATACATGACAAGTTTATAACTACAAGATTCAAAATATATTTTAGTATGTTATATTCATCTTTAATTTAGGATCACAAGATTCAATTTTTTCTTCTTCTTAAACTCCGTGCCTTCTCAGAATGAGACATGTACTTAATTTGGGACGGAGGAAGTATATCTTTTTATCCGAGACATATAACCCTATTTGGAATCTTTAAACTGTGCCCACTATCTCTCATCTCCTTAGCATTATCCTTGGGCGGTGGAGGACATGGTACAGGACATAGGAGTAAAAAAGAGCTTTGGGTCATCTAAAAATGAAGGAAGAGAAGTGAGGGTCGACTTGTAAAATATCTGTCACATATGTGCAGCATATTCAAACAGAAAGGTTGAATTTTGGGGAAAAAATTTGGGTTGAAATGCCGAAGACAATATTGGATATGCGGACCACATATCATGTCAGGGACCGGTATCGGTCTGGTTTACTATCTTTTACTAGTAAAATGATCATATCTTCTTGTAGGAATTAAAGTTCAAATGACGAGCGGTTTGACGAGCGGTTTAATGCGTCGGAAACTAAACTCGAACACCTTTAATTACTTCGATAGTTAATCACCACAAAATACTTAATATTCTGGGAGGTATGCTTGTCTGAAGTTGGACCTTGTACGAGGTCATTTGAGATACTAGCCCGTGTCGTAGCTTCCAACCCAACTTTGTGCTATAGCTCTTCTTCGGCACTCTAACACACATTGTATGCTCATTATTATAAAAGTGTGGTATGGTATCAGTCCGTAACCTCTCTTGAGACTCCTAAGATGCCATAACGCGAGACTATTTGACTTAAATAGACCTTTACGTCGAATTTTAGTCAAACCTCATAGTACAAACACGGGACCTTACAAATGACATCTAATTAGCTTTAGATTTTGCACCACATTTCTGTTAAAAAAATTACTTACTACACCATTTCGATTCCGGGCTCATTTCTTTCCACTTATAAATGAATGGTAGTCGTAAGATTAATTGAAGTAAATGACAACGACATTCCAATCTTATGATGGATGACACAAGCTCTAACAATCTCACTGGATCACTTATCCTGAATATGACGGGTGCCGCACTATTTGTCACAACTTTTTACACTCATACTTCCTCCCTCTCATAATAAGTGTCACCTTAGTAAAAAGACACGCATATTAAGAACCAATAATGCATTGTGAAGCTTACTAAATTATCCCTATATAATAAAAAATATATTACTTTTTCCTCTTTCTTAGAGCATGCAGAAGTAGTAAACCTTTTGGAAATTGGGAATCCAACAAAATCAAGTTACTATGTGACTTCCAATCATCATTTAGATGTTACTTTAACTTGTCAGTTTTTGTCTAAGGGTAGAGGTAGAAAAACTTGCCAATTTATTTCTTGGTTTCCTAAGATGACAGTTATTATGAGATAATTTTTTTTGGCTAAGATGATACTTATTATGGGATGGAGGGAATACTAAACTAGTTTACGTAAGTATGTCTTTTCCTCAAGACATATTAGCCGTTTGAATTAGCTAATTGTAAATAGCTTATAAGCATTATGTGTTCATAAATTTTTTAAGTGTTGGAATTATTTATAAAATAAATATTTATGTATTAGGATAAAAGTGTTGAAGCTAATACTCTCTCTACATCTCAATTTATCTGACAAGGTTGAAATTTCGGGAGTCAATCAAGTTTGTTCTTTGACTGAAATTACTTTATATGCCTTTTAAATATTTTAAGTTGTTAATTATTGTGATTTACAGTACTTTTTACGTAATTTTCAATACATAAATTTAATTTCAAAAACTTAAAGCTTTTATATCCGAATTCAGGGTCAAAATTTAGAAGTTTGAATCTCGAAATTTCAACTGTCCCGCATAAATTGAGACAGAGCGAATGATGAATAGTACTCGAAAAAAGTGTTGATAAGCTCTTCTTTCGACAAAATGACTAAAATATTCTTAATGTTTTACAAAATATTGTACATAAATTTATAAGTATATTTACAAGGAGAAGACTGAATGACAGATATGGAAAGGTTAGGGTGTTAATGGTTTTGTTTTGAAAAAAGTATTTTGAGAAATAAAAAAATATTAAGGATAAATAGTAAATATCTTGGTCAAATTAAAAGTGTTTATAAGTTAAAAAATAATAAGTTTATTTGATTTTTGGCTTATAAGCACTTTAAGTGTTTACCAAACATGTGACAAGACAAAAGATGCTTATATTTTGTGATTAATTTTGAGATTGGTCAAACTTCCAATCCGAACCAACCTGTTGTTGGTGTTTTGAATGTTGAAGATTCAGGCTAAGCTAATAAGGTGCAGCAGCATGGGGAAAATTTGGATCGAGTTATTGAATCTAGTGGTACATGTGGTCATGTCATTAATCATGGTCAAACAGACGTAGCTTTGAATGACAATGATAAGGGAGGCTGGACTGAAGTACCAAGCAAAAAAATTTCGCTAGGAAACACCAATAGCCCAGGTCACAAGGAGCTGGCAGCAAATTGTGAAGATAAAGAGTCGAGAAAGCTTGTGTGCTCTAACACCTTTGATGCTCTAATGAACAATTCTGATCAAGAGCTTAATACATCCACCCCAAACTTCATATTTTCAATCCAGAAATTGCTAGAAAAATCAATGAGCCTCAGGCTGCCATGTTGAGTAAAGCAAACCCAATAATCAAACCACCTATGGTCACAATTAACACCTCGGATCATGATGTTCCTTCCCAATCTTTGAAGTTGTTTGGAGAGAAAATAGAAGACTCCGGGAAGCAGCTAATCTCTAAAGGGAATGACAACGATTCGGTGAAAGATGCACCATCCATCTCTCAAGCTAATTCTACAAATGATTTGATTGATTCCAAGGAAAAACAAGGGGAAACGAGTGCTCCTAGGTGGGCCGATTTAGCTGAGGAAGAAGACCATATTACTTTACCTCATAGGAGTAAGTTAAGTCCTCAAGCACCCGCATTTGTGCCGTCAAGTAAGGCAAATTCATATGTGGCAATGACAGTTACTTCTTCTAATTTAAATACTATAAAAGTAAGTTTGGCTAATAGAGATATCCTTCATGCTCTTGTTTCTCATGATATGGATACATTGAATGTGATTGATAACTCTAAAAAGAGCTTGGCATTACAACCAAGGATATAGAAGTATTGGCAAAGAGCCATGAGCCAAAAACTGTAGGTCCAGGACTTAGTTCAAGTACAACTTATTGACTAGGGCACTGACATGTTCGATGAGGATGATATGCTGGACATATGCTTGATAAGGTGGCCAAGGATGGGGATCTCTCACCGAGGCAATGAAGAAGTGGAAGCAACAAAAGCAAAAAGAAGACACATGGAAGACAACATAGTTGGGATGGTAAGGTGACTGAGGAATTTGTTCCAAGGCACCTACCGATGCGATTGGCAAAACAAAATCATATGACAGTGTCAACAACTTCAACAAGATCCAATACATTCAAGAGGTGATAAATTATGAAGTGTTGCTGGACAGATTTGACAAAAAAGAAAAGACAAATATACCTCAGGTTACTTTGGACGGGCAAGCTATCTTTTTTGGTTCAGACATATATAAATTGAAGTCTGAGATTGATAACTCAACTTTATTTTTGACTTTGATATTTTTGCATTACTTAAGTATCGTCATTTGTAATATCATCATAGAGTGTATTATAAACTCTGTGTTGATCATAGAATACCTAATTTTTTCTAGCTCTTATTTTCTTCATGCTTGTTAATTAGTAGAGGTTTGTTACCTCACTAGAATTAGTAAGATAAGGCCTAGCCTCCTTGCTTGTACTCTTTCATTGAGGTTCACTTTTATTTATATGATGCATAAATATTTTTACATGCTTATTGTTAATTGTAGGAGTCTAGTATTAGGAATTAAAAATTTCCTTCATAATTTCGTTGTGCAATCAGCTTTCTAAATGTTGGATGATTTTTATAATAAATTGTTACTGAACGTTATTTACTCTCTCCAAGGCACGAGTGCTACTCCGGATGATTGTTTGATGCTTTCTTCATGTCTGAACCTTTGATATAGATAATATTGAGAGAAAATTCTCGTGATTAAAAAAATAAGTTGGATATTATAATAATAGATATGGCTTGTCCAAAGTGCTAAAACATAGATTTTTCAATATGAAAAAATAAGTGATGGGAGGCAATCACTTTTTCATGTGTACTTCATCTTTTCGACAGATATTATTGTACTACATGAAAAAAAATCATGTGAAGTATATATCTTTACGTATGACAAACAATTTAAAAATATCTTCTTTTTATTGAATTTTGAAAATCAATGAATATATTTTAGACTTATTATATGTCCTAGACACAACGCGAAACAAAAGTATGGCTTTTTAATTTTCAATTATGAAAAATTAAATGCATTAGTGACTTCTAGTCGAGCTAAGTATCATGCAATCAAAGGATCGAATAATCAATTATACTACTCATTAATCATGACGTCGGGGATTAGTCACAACTTTCAATTAATCATATAGAGATGAATGCTCCGTTTCATAAACAAAAATCACAATATTAGAAATAAATAAATTTAGATAAATATACAGCCATATCAATATTAGAAGAAAAATGAATGACTTGCGACATGAAAAAGAAGAAGAAGCAAAAGCTCATTAATATTGTTACCAGAAGTGTATGGCCATATGCCATCAAAATACAATTCTGCAAATCTTACTCAATTTTAGTATTTTTCCTTTTAATATTTTTTTATTTGTGTTGATTTTAATTATGGGAATTCTACAAATGGAGTGTTAAATAAGAAAATAATGTAATGGCTGAATTATATGGGGGGGGGGGGGGGGGGGTGAAAGTCTTCTACTATTTGGTAAGAGAAAACGTGTTTTTATTTTTTGGTTTAAAAGTATTGCTTAAATTCATTGGTGTTTTTTTTTCCTTCGAAAGTTCACCATTGTGGTGTAGGGTTAGGCTTCGACCCTCACCTGTATATTTGGAATATGCAAAAAATGGAGGAGGACATATACCTCAGCCTCCAATACAAAAGGTGTAATGACACAAGCCAAATAAGATTTGTTCAGCTCATAAAAGTACTCCCCGTAAGAGGACTCCTCTTTTACATATTGGAGCTTGCAAGAGCAGTAATGTCACGACCCAACCGGAGGGCCGCGACGGACACCGGGTGCTATCCCACCCGGGCACCCCTTATCATACATTTACATTTACATCTAGGTGAGCCACATATTAAATCACACATTCTATCCATCAATCATACTAATCCCATTAGACAATCAATACATTCATATCATCATTTGCAACTATGCCCATATCAATGTATATAAGCCGACGAGGCTACCAAAATGATATCCAAAATATAGGCCGACAAGGCCAAACACATCTTACTATATACACATGTCTACGAGCCTCTAAGGAGAGTATGTCATATCATATAGGCGGGACAGGACCCCGCTATGCCCATAATTATGTACACAAAAGAATAAGTACCAAAAGCTATAGCTCCGAATGAGATGGAGCTCCGCTATGTAGTCCCTGAGAAATATAGCTATGGATCAAGCCTGTCTCCCTGGCCACCTGCGGGCATGACGCAGCGTCCACAAATAAAAGGACGTCAATACGAAGAATGTACTGAGTATGTAAAGCATGATCAATATCAATATAGAAGCATAATAAGCAACATAAGAAATAGCATAAGACGGGAGGTAGGAGTATCAACATCATAAGCACTTACTTGCCTTTTCATAGGTACTTTCCATTTCTAGTGTGTGATTGTGTACATACATCCGTATCCATGTCCGTATTCATATCCGTACTCATTTACATTCGTATCCATAATCGTATTCATATACATATTCTTATTCATATTTGTATCATGTCTATATTCATATCTATATCATACACATATCCATATTCTATATATATCCATATCATATACGTATCATTTACATAGCATACCCGACCACTAAGGTTCAGTGTTTCACGTACCCGACCATGGTTAGGCTCGGTGATCATACATACCTGGACAACCAAGGCTCAGTGTTACACATACCTGGCCCTACCAAGGCTCAGTGTTATCCGTACCCAACTGCAGTGGCGCGCGTGCATCGTCATATATATATATATATATATATATATATTTATTCTACCTGGCCATATAAGCTCGGGGTTTCATAATAGCCATACATAGGCACACATACATATAAGCTCATAGGCATCTTTAGCATTACCATTATTATCATCGTCATCATTATCGTTATCGCTATTATCGTCGTCATCATCACCATTATTGTCGTTCATTACATCTATCCTTATAGGATTATTCGTCATATGAGGAATTTAGTACAATCGTAATACATATCAAGAATTATAAGCTTTGTAGCTTTTCGGAGATAGAATTATTTGGAGAGCATCATAGGCTCATAGAAGAATAGATATTTGGCCAAAGAACCATGCCTCATGAAAGAAGGGTTAGCCTTACATACCTTTCCGTTCAACTATTCTATCACTTGCACGTTCTCCTCCGATGCTCATGTTTCTACCTTCATTAGAGTTATACTATAATTAGAAAATCGATAGCTAGCATACATGACTAAAGCTAGAGAAAACTAAACAGCATCTCCTTTGTTTATACGACTTCCTCCATATCATATATCAACTCCCAAACATCAATGATACATTCACAACATCATAATAATAGTCTTTATTCTCTTACATTATCCATATTCTTCAATTCACTTCAAGTCACCCATATCCGTGGTCATAGCACACTATTACATTCGCTCGTATAAAATATCTATCCCATGTTCTTAACATCATTTACAGCATGATTATAATCATATCATATCACGAATCATTACTCAATCCAAACTATTACTCAAAGATGACACTATTCCCACATTCAAAACCCATTTCCTATATTCTCTTACAATCCAAGTGTTTCAACTTTCAAACACCTTAAACAACATAGAAATACCATAAAACTTACCTTAGATGGTGTGGGAATGAATCTTGAGTGGAGATATTTCACTTGAACCAAACCCTAGTTCTCTTCCAATGGAATTTTCCTGTGGTCCACTAACCCTTAGAAGCTTTCTAACACATAAACACTTGACTCTAGCCTTTGATCTTGGTGTTCTCTTGAACTTGAGTGGAATATGATTAGAGGAGGGTTTTTAAGCTCTCAACACTTGTAGAATATGAAAAATGAAGTAAAAGAACCAAAGGCATCTATTTATACAAACATTGAAAATCAGCCCATCGGGACTTCCACGGACACTTATGCGGTCCGTATAGTATTGTACGGCCCGTATAAGTGGTCGTGGTTCACCAACCAGCAAATCAACTCCCTGCTGGGAGTTATACGGACACCTTATACGGACCGTATAAAGTTATACGGACCGTATAAGTGGTCGTATAACTCCACTTCCCTGAAATGGTTTCCGTCGTTTCGTTCGATCTCCAATCCTTATGGAACCTTCTTAACACTTGTATATTAATTCATTAGCCAAACAATAGGCTCTATATCAGCCCTTTAAAACATCACCACATAAAAATTAGCTCAATTATAGCGGAACCTTTCCGAACACGACTCACGTTTCACTCCCTTCAACGAACTAAACTTCACATATTCATAGAACTTCAAAATCTTATTGTATGAACCTCAGGCTATCTAATCCTTCACTTAACCTCGCAGGGATTTCATAATCACCATAAGCTCTCATTAGCCTATCCACAAGGCAACACATACAAAAATTTCCGAGGTGTAACAAGTAAGCAAACATAAACCGTAAAATGAGATTAAGCTCAATCATTGATCAATTTTTTTTTGTTTTGAGATTTTAATCTACAACAAGTTGTACCATCAGTGTCATTCTTCATAATGTTTTTAATTCTCTGAGGAAGAACTGAATCCATTGTGAAGAAAGTGCTTTGTTTGCTGCTTTCTCCCATGTTGGCCAAATGATCAGCAATAATATTAATCTCTCTGTAGCAGTGCTGAAATTTAAAATTTCCATTTTCCTTCAATGCTTGAATCTTGTTGATTATTGATCTAACTTGCCAACTGGTGTTGTATTTCCCATTAATCATACCAATGATCAACAGAGAATCAAATTCCACGAGACCATTGCTCACACACCACTAAAGACCAATGAGAATAGATTTTGCTTCTACAACATTGTTAGAACAAATTCCAAAATAACAGGTGTATGCCAGAATGCATATTCCTCTGTCATTTCTCAAAATTCCTCCTCCACCTGAACTTCTTGGATTTCCTTTACTACAACCATCAGTATTGAGTTTAAAATTCCCAAGTTGTGGCAGCTGCCACTTAAGGATTGTAATATCAATTTTGTGTTTGAGTTTTTCAGTTTGATCCCAAGCAATATGCCATTGCTTGTCTAGCTCAATACTATGAAACTGTGTTGTTATTAGCATCCTTTGCAATAGATAACCTGATTAATCACCCCTCTGGTTGACCATCTAGTGCCTTCAAATCTGCTATTGCATCTAGCTTTCCAAACCTCCCAACAAATAATAGATGGTAGACATTGTAAAATTAAGGATTGAACCTTGTTTTTAGCCTTACACATCCACCATTTCATCAAGGTACATCTAATGTTGCATTGTTGAATTCGAATACCACTAACTCCTGAAAAGTAGCACCACACTTCATCAGCAAGCTCCCCTTTTCTGAATAAATGATCATTGTTTTCTCTGTGTCCATTGGAGCAGCAGTTGCATCTTGAAGAACCTTGTATTCTGAATCTTTGAAGGGCAGCATCTGTTGGTAACTTGTTTGCCAACATCCTTGTCATAAAGAAGGAAATTTTGAAAGGTATTTTAGGATGCCAAATCATGTTGGCAGTAAAAGTACAACCTTTCTTTTTCCTAAGCAATGTCCATGCGGATTTACTAGTAAAGAGTCCATTATGACTAGGTTTCCAAATTGGAAAGTCCTTTTTATTTTCATAGATCTCTATACTTGTAATCTCTGTCACAAGATTATGAGGGAGCTCTTCCTGTAATTTAGCAACATTCCAATGATCACCAATCATAAATTCAGAGACTTTGAGCTTATTTGATCTATGTGATTGAGGAAGCAAGTGTGCCAAAGGTCCATTACCCACCCAGTTGTCCCACCAAACAGATAGATTACCTTTGACTACTTTCCAAATTATATGCTACTCACATTCTTTTCTAGCCTCAAGCATTCTCTTCCATGTATGTGATTGTCCAGCACTCCATTTTTTTTCCAACTGGATGTGCTCTTGAACAATATTTAGCTTCAAAGAACTGTCTCCACAGAGAGTCCTTTGTTCTGAAATTCCACCAAGTTTTAGCACCATAAAATTTTCCAACATCTTCAAGTGATCTAAAACCTATTCCACCCTTTTCGGTGGGATAACAAAGATGTCTCACTGCCACCCAGTGAAACTTTTTCTTGCCTTCCATCTCACTCCAGAAAAAATTAGAGATTTTTCTCTCTATTTGAGTGATAGTTGTTTTGGGAAGCTGTACAACAGACATGATGTGCAGTGGCATGGCTTGTAACACAGATCTAACAAGAATTGCCCTTCCCCCATGTGAGAGTAGGTTGCTCTGCCATCCTTGAAGTCTAGCCGCTATCTTAGCCACCAGATCACCAAAATAAACTACCTTCTTCCTTCCAATATATATTGGACAACCAAGGTAAGTAAAAGGGAACTTTGAGTTATTGAAGCCTGTGAGCTATTTGATATCATTAATTACTGTCTGATTAGCAGTATGATTCACCAAGAAGCATGATTTATCCTTGTTCACCAGTTGCCCAGAAATTGCCTCATAAATATACAACTTATTCATCATAGCAATAATGGATAACGGATCACCAGAGGAGAATAAAATTGTATCATCTTCATAACTCAAGTGAGTAATAAGGGGGTTGTTCTTACTGCAAGCATAAGGTATGGAACTTTCCTTCTTAAGCTGGTCCATTAGGATTGAAATAAGTTCAGCACCTATGATGAAAAGGGATGGAGAGAGAGGATCACCTTGATTAATTCCTCTTCTTGATTTGAAAAACCCATATCTGCCTCCATTAATATTGACAAAATACTAATTGTTGGATATCATTCTCCATATCATGTTAACCCACTCAGTAGAGAAACCAAATGGTTTGAGTACTTCACATAGATATTCCCAGTCCACTCTGTCAAATGCCTTAGCCATATCCAGTTTCATGACTACATTTCCATTTGTATTGGGCTGCTTGATGTTATGAACCATCTCCTGAGTTAGGATGATATTTTTTGTGATAGACAACAACAACAACAACAACAACAACAACAACATACCCAGTGAAATCCCACAGTGTGGGGTCTGGGGAAGGTAAAATGTACGCAGACCTTACCTCTATCTCGGAAGATAGAGAGGCTATTTCCGGAAGACCCTCGGCTCAAGAGAAAACATGGTGAGAAAAGGTCAAATAAGCAGGAATAGTTCAAAGCAATACGAAAATGAAACTAACGAAAGCGAAAAATCCATGATAAAGCAGTATGAGAAAACAGAAACAGTGGCTACCACAGATAAATACGATAATTGTGGTACACGGACTAACATATAGTTGCACGAATCAAAGGACAAGAAAATGAAGATCAAAACCGCGACTACTAGTACGACGGGATACTAGCCTTCTACCCTAATCTGAGTCCTCCATAGCCTGCTATCTAAGGTTATGTCCTCGGTAAGCTGGAACTGCGCCATGTCCTGTCTAAGCACCTCTCCCCAATACTTCTTCGGCCTACGTCTACCTCTTCTGAAACCGTCCATAGCCAACTTTTCACACCTCCGCACTGAGGCATCTGTGTCTCTCTTCCTTACATGCCCAAACCATCTCAGCCGCGCTTCCCGCATCTTGTCCTCCACTGATGCCACTCCCACCTTATCTCAGATATCTTCATTCCTAATCCTATCTCGCCTGGTGTGCCCACACATCCATCGCAACATTTTCATTTCTGCAACTTTCATCTTCTGGACGTGCGAGTTCTTGACTGCCCAGCACTCCGCCCTGTACAACAAAGTCGGTCTCACTACCACTTTGTAGAACTTGTCTTTAAGCTTTGGTGACACCTTCTTATCACACAGCATTGTCTGTGATAGACCTTCCTTTTAAAAAAAAAAAAAACCTGCTTCATTTTGTGAAAACCACCTTATGAATGAGAGTGGAAATCCTAGTATTCAACAATTTGGAAATAATCTTAGCACTAAAATTGCTAAGACTGATATGCCTTATTTCAGTGAACTTTTGAGGATTGTTGACTTTAGGCAGTAAGGTGAGACAAGTGTGAGTAAAAGATCTTGGTAGATCATTACCTGCAAAAAAGTAGCAAACCATGTTAGTTAAATCTTCTGCTATGATGTCCCAACATTTTTGATAGAAGACTCCTGATATGCCATCAGGACCAGGTGAGCTGTCAGGGCTAAGATTGAAAACAACATCCTTGATCTCCTGTACTGTTGGCATAATACACAATCTTTGGTTATCTTCATCAGTAATTACTTTAGGTAGTAATTGTAAAATGCTGAAGTCCTTGGGAAAATCATCTTTAGTAAATTGCTTCTCAAAATATTTTCTAGCTTCTTCACCAATTGCTTCATCTCCTTCCACCCAGTTATTGGTATGATCCATGATCCTCTTAATACTGAGTCTTCTTCTCTTTGTTTTCACTAAAGTATGGAAGAATCTTGTGTTTAAATCACATTCTTTAAACCATTGCATGCTTGCTTTTTGTTTCCAAAAGGATTCCTCTTTCTTGGTATGTAGAATCAACTGTGCATTTGCACAGTTATAAGCAGATCTGTTCTCATCAGAGTTATCCTGAATGCAATTATCCTCTAATTCAGCCAACTTGCCTTCCATTCTTTTAGTGATTTCAAAAATGTTACCACCACAATTCTTAGACCACCAAGAAAGTTTTTTACAAGTGTTTTTCAGCGTCATATGGAATTTCCATATAGGATTTCCAGTCACTTTTTCTGACCAGGATTGTTTCACAACTTCCTGAAATCCTGGTTCTTCAATCCAGAATTCAAGAAATCTGAAATAGCTTCTGAAGTTTCGATGTAAAACATCAATGTTAATGAGCAATGGTGAATGGTCTGACCCAATCCTGACCAAGTGTGTAACTGAGGTGTGAGTGAACTTTTGGTTCCACTCCAAGTTAGTAAAAGCTCTGTCCAATCTTTCCCATACCCTATCCTTTCTACCTCTACCATTACACCATGTAAAAGTAGAGCTTAGGTAGTCAGCATCTATCAAAGAACAATCCATGATACAACTTAGGAATGTTATGCTTTTAGACATTGCATGAGGCTTCCCTCCCTTTTTTTCTTCTGGTGCCAAAATGTAGTTGAAATCTCCTAAAACCATCCATGGCAGATTTAAGTTACTAGCAATCCCTTTCAAATCATCCCATAGGATGTCTCTCAAGTGACTTTTACACTTGGCATAGACCAATGTTATTACAAAAACCTCATCTTGATTTGTAAAGCAAATGGTGACCTGCTGATCAGTGTCCTGTAAGATTGTTCCATCAAAAATATGATCCCAAAAACTCCATATTTTGTTGTTGTAATTTGAATAAGATTTCTGATATCCAAGTTTCATTTGGAACCTGTTCAACTTGGATCTTCTACAAAAAGGTTCTGCGAATGCCATAAAGGCAAGTGTGTGTCTTCTTTTGATTTGTTTGAGTCTGTCATAAGCCCCCTGAGACCTGATACCTTTCACATTCCAATATAAGAACTCAATCATTAAAACTGGATGGATGATGATGACTTGGATTGTGCTCTGGTCACAGTATTAGTTTGCCCCCTCTGTTGCCCCTCATTGCTCTTCCTCCTCTAATGCCTCTAGGGGACAAACTCAAATGATCTGCTACTTCATCAAAAGCTTTGGTGACATATGGATGATTCGTTTGTTTTGAGTTGAAGACTTGAATTAGTTTTTCAGCTTCTTCATCACTAGATGTAGAATATTGCTCAACACTTTCATAGTCTTCATCATTGGAATCTTCTTCCTCCTCTTCAGTACTCTCTTCTTCCTTCTCATCAAATTCTGTTTCAGAATTTATGTCTTCTTGTTTTAGGTTTGGCTGAGATTGATGTGGTGTAGGAGGTATGGGATCAGGTGGTTTGGTTTTTTAGGGATTGGTTTTGTTTTTTTGGGTGTTGGTTTGATTTTTGATAGTGTTGGACTGATTTTGTTTTGCAATAGTAACTGGTTCATGGTTTTGATGGTTTTTTGTGATTTTGACAGTGCTTTGCTCAGAGCAATAACTGGTTTGGATTTCATCACACTTGTCATTCTGATTTACAAGGTTGGATTCTACTGTTTCCTCCCTATTTACCATTTGATCTTCCCATTGAACTTTCTTCTTCTGCTTGTTCTTCTTGCTCTTTGTCTTTTGTTGATCAGCATGACCATTTTGTGGTTGATGTTGTTTGCCTGTATTACTTTCTTCCAAAGGTTTGGAATTTTTTTGATCTATCTTGCCTTTTCCTTTGCCTGGGACCTCCTTCAAAATCTTTCTATTTTGCTGATTTGGCTCAGGTTCATTAGTGGTAATAGCTTTACTTCTTTGTCTTCTATTACCCCTCCTTGTGAGTTCTGTGAACCCATCCTCATCTACCTGATTCACCTCTTGTTTGTTCTGCTCTTCAATTTTGTTATTGATGAATTTCATATTTGGTTTTTTGTTTCTACAGTCAGCTTCAATATGCCCTTGAAGTTTACAGTGTTTACAGTAGCTGGGATCCCCTTCATACTCAATTTTGAGCCATTCCCCATCTTCTGTTCCATCCTGTGTTTTGAAACCTAACCAAATTTCATCTTGCTTTTCCTTAAGCAAATCTATCTCAACCTTGATTTTAGCAACATTCCCTCTAGATTTAGAAAATATTGCTTGATCAGGTGCAATAGTTGTGCCAACAGACTGAACTAACCTTGATAAAATGTCCCATCGAAACAGATGCCAAGGAAGCTTGTGAACAAGTATCCAAACTGGGACTATAGAAGTTTCTTGCTCGGCTTTAAAATCAGGGGACCACTTCATGACTTTCAAAGTATAAGCTCCAAGAGTTAAAAATGGTTTGAAATAGACATGGTTGTAGTCAATTTCATTATAGAAATCCAGATAAACAGTCTTATAGTCAAAAAAAGCCACCTTAACATTAGCCTTCAACTCAATTTGACTAGCAAGCAGTTTTCTTAGTTCGTCCATGGTAGGTTTTCCTTTGACAAATTTGGCAACAATGGTCCATTTACAATCTTTTTCCCGTGCATTGAAAAAAACCGCAGGTTTACCAAGGTGTGTTCCATGTTTAATCTCTACCTGGGATTGCTTTGGTTCCTGCTCAACCAAAGTGGTCCCAACAACTGCTGAGAATTTAGGCTTTGAAGGTCCAAAGTTGTTATTTTTTGAGGTAGTAGGCTTGGGATTTTTGGTATTTTGTTCTTTTGGTTCATTTGGATTTTTGAGGCTTGCATCTTCTGCCTGGTTTGAGGTACTTTGGACTGGTGTTATTTTTTTGGGAGATTGTGTGTCATAGTTTGAGCTTACCATGGTTTATCTTTCTCTTGGATTGCTTCATGGTTGTTCTCAGTTTCTGTGATTTTTGGGCTGTTGGCCTTTTTTTGTTGGGATTCTTCATCTTGAGCATTAGGTGCGGTATCAGTTTCTGTTGGCCTTTTTTCTGTGATTTTTGTTTTTGCAGAGCATAGTTTGATTGAATGGCCTTTATGGTTTCAGGGTTGTTAAGAATGAATCTGATGAGAGATTCATGGTCAATGTCTGTGCTTGGTGTTGATTCTAGGTTGGATTTGGTAGCAGGGTTTTAGTTTTGATGGGTTTTGACGATGGAGTTACTGTTGGGTTTTGTTTGTTTGAAGCTACCACTGTATTTCGAAGAATTAACTCTAGGTGACTAAAAAGTCTTGAAATTACTAAAGGTGACGTGTAGGGCCCACCCCACATCAAAACCCAATTAAATTTGGGATTAAGAAGATTGGGGTTCAAAATGTAATTTTTAAAACTTCTTAATCTTTTACAAACTACAAAAAAACCCAAAACACCCACCCATTATACTAAAACACCCACCCAATATTCAAAACATCCAAAACCGTTCATCCCCACAACTCCCTCGCACTTCTTCCATATTTCAAAATCAAAACTCCCAAGCAACAATTAATCTCCTTCACTTGGACGTCTCTCATCTCTCCTCTTTTCTTGTCATCTTCTTCTTTACCCTCGTCTATAGGTGCCGCTGCTGCTGCTTCTTCTTTTATCAAGGTAAATTTTTTGTTTCACTTGTTCCAAAAGTTATTTGGTAAAAATTGATGATTTTGGTTGTAGAAAAAAAAGAAGAACATGGGTTTGTCTTCAATGTTGTTTATTTTGTTGTTCCTTGTTCGAGAAACCCTTATTTAGGGTATTTGTTTGACTTGTTGGGGGTTTTTGCGTTTGTAAATAGCGTACATTGTTCTCAAATTATGATTTTTTGTGATGTTTTTGTTCTTGTTCTCCTTAAGATTTCGAAAAATGGCTTGCAATCTTGTTGACTTTTTCGAACAAATGAGTAAGTTGATGCAGCAACTTCAGCACTTGTTTGACAGTTGCAGACAGTTGCTGAGGTTGCTTGCTTTTAAAACCTCTATTTAGTGTATTTGTAGTGAAATACTGTTGTTGGTGTTGGTGTTAGTGTTGGTGTTGGTGTTGATGTTGATGTTGGTGTTGATGTTGATGTTGGTGTTGGTGTTGTCCTGTTATGGTATGGTTTAGGAAAAGAAAGGATAAACAATTATTGCACATACATTTGGTGTGTTTTGTTTAACTTGTATGATTGTGTGTCTGTAGTAGACGATTTGGTTGTTGTCTTGGAAGTAGATGTTTGTTGTTTTGGTTTGGTTAAGTGTTTAGGAAAAGCTTGGATAAAATTCATCTTGTTGTTGTTATTGTTGTTATTGTTGTTTTTATTGTTGTTGTTGTTGTTGTTGTTGTTGTTGTTGTTGTTGTGTGTTTGTAGTGAAATAAATGGTTTTTTTCTGCTGTTTTCCTGGTATGGTTCAGCGTTTAGGAGTGGATATCCAATAGATGGTTTTTTTATTCTTGTCCTAGTATTTATCTGGTTCTATTTATAGAAGCTATGTCCAACAAATTTTTAGTTGTTGCAACAATTTCTACACTTGTGCCAACAAGTAGATAATATGTTGTAACAACTACAAATCTGTTGGACATAGCTTCAGTTTTTTGGTTCTGTTTGTAAAAGATATCCAACAGATTTTTCGTTTTTGCAACAAGTTATACACTTGTTGCAACAAGTATACAATATGTGTCAACAACTACAAATGTGTTGGATATAGCTTCAGTTTTTTTGTTCTGTATTGTAGAAGATATCCAACAGATTTTTAGTTGTTGCAACAAGTTATACACTTGTTTCAACAAGTATATAATATGTTGCAACAACTACAAATCTATTGGACTTAGCTTCAGTCTTTGGTTCTGTTTGTAGAAGATGTCCAACGGATTTATAGTTGTTGCAACAAGTGATACACTTGTTGCAACAAGTATACCATATGTTGCAACAACTACAAATCTGTTGGACTTAGCTTCAGTCCTTTGGTTCTGTTTGTAGAAGATGTCCAACAGATTTATAGTTGTTGCAACAAGTTATACACTTGTTGCAACAAGTATACCATATGTTGCAACAACTACAAATCTGTTGGACTTAACTTCAATCCTTTGGTTCTGTTTGTAGAAGATGTCCAACCGATTTATAGTTGTTGCAACAAGTTATACACTTGTTGCAACAAGTATACCATATATTGCAACAACTACAAATCTGTTGGACTTAGCTTCAGTCCTTTGATTCTGTTTGTAGAAGATGTCCAACAGATTTATAGTTGTTGCAACAAGTTATACCATATGTTGCAACAACTATAAATCTGTTGGACTTAGCTTCAGTCCTTTGGTTCTGTTTGTAGAAGATGTCCAACAGATTTATAGTTGTTGCAACATATTGTATAGTTGTTGCAACAAGTGATACACTTGTTGCAACAACTACAAATCTGTTGGACTTAGCTTCAGTCCTTTGGTTCTGTTTGTAGAAGATGTCCAACAGATTTATAGTTGTTGCAACATATTGTATAGTTGTTGCAACAAGTGTATCACTTGTTGCAACAACTACAAATCTGTTGGACTTAGCTTCAGTCCTTTGGTTCTGTTTGTAGAAGATGTCCAACAGATTTATAGTTGTTGCAACAAGTTATACACTTGTTGCAACAACTATAAATCTATTGGACATTGCTTCAGTTATTTGGTTGTGTTTGTAGAAGATATACAGCACCTTAATCACTTATTCAACAACTGAAGAATCTGTTGCAACAACCTATTCACTTGTTGCAACAGTTACATCATTTATTGCAAAAAATTCTTCAGTTGTTTGGGAATTTTGTTACTTGTTGTATTTTGTTTGATCAAATGTTGTACTTGTTATTATCTGTTTACTTTGAATGATGCACTAATCAGTTGAAGTTTTTTTTTTTCTCTTGTGTGTAGATAAAATGTCTACAGCCAAAAGAAAAATTGAGAAATCAACTGAGAGTCATAGAGATAATAAAAAAGCTAGAGTGCAATCATCATTAGAGAATCTTGCTGATTTAGCAAAATCTATTGTTGAATCAGCAAATATAGAGGACAGAGACAGCCAAACTGACAATCAATCCTCAGAAAGAGAGGAAGTACAGAGCTAAGAAGGAGTAGATACAAATGAACAAAGTGAAGAAGAGTTAGAAGCTGAAGAAACTGCTGATGGAGTAGATGGATTGGATGAAGATGATGAAAAGGGCAGTGCCTCCGAAAATACAGTTCAATTGTCGACGTTCATAGCTGAATTAAGAACAAAGAAGAGAAATAGTGTGAATGCCAATTTAATTGCAGAATCTCCTAGTAGATTGGACATAGATCATAACAGACCTTCCATTGCTGAGGTCGTCAAGGTTTTCAGTATTGACAAGTATGCCGTGAGGATGCCATTGAATGAAAATAATGATTTGACCGTTGATCTTACGGTCAAATCAGGCATGGGCAAGAACTTTGATATGTTTAGGCTAATTCTTAAAAAGCAGGGGTTGGAGGATTTCTTTAGGAAAAGCTGTTTTGGGGTGTATTTGGATCTGCCTGAAGAGACCGGTGCACGGTTTCAAATGAAAATGGTATATGGGCTTATGAAGCGTAGAATTCTTTCGGATGCAAAGGATGAGCTTTGGATTAATTACTGTGGCATGACGGTGTGCTTTGGCTTGAAAGAGTTTGCCATAGTTACTGGCCTTAGATGTCATCCTTGTGAGCTTTCTACTGTTGTATTGAATAAGCCAGCCCGAACTACCAAGACAGCCAAACAAGCCAAGAAAGTAGGAAAGGGTGGAAAAGATAAGAATGAAACTGGTTTGGTGGAGTTAATTGGAAAAAGCTACAAAGGAGATAAGCTGCTTGTAGATTTGCAGTCCAAAACCATGTCAAAAAAGCATAAGCAGTCCTTGTGTTTAGTTTGGTTTGTGCACTGTGTTCTTATGGCAAAAGATACAAGTCTGAACATACCACTTGATTTGCTTAAACTTGCGGAGGACTATGAGGCATTCAACAACCATGGATGGGGCCGGGAAAGCTTCAAGTTGACTGTTGACTATTTATCGAAAGAGCTTAAGCCAACAGTGAAGACAGTCAATTTATATGGCTTCCCTTGGGCTATCATGGTAAAGCATTTGCAATGTCAATTTCTTGTACTTTTTGTATTTATATCATCATTCTGATTTTGATGGTATTTGAAGCCATTCCTCACCCCAGACAACAAGTGAAGGACTACTCTTCAGAAGTGTCTTTTCCAAGAATGCTTAGATGGCTGACTGCAAAGAGCAACACAAGATTGAGTGTTGATCTTTTTAACCCTCCTTTGGAAGAGGTAAGCCTTAAGACATATATATAGAATAAACTTGGACATCTGTTGGATAATGTCCAACAAGTATGACACCTGTTGCAACTCCAACAAGTATGACACCTGTTGCAACAAGTTACTAATATGTTGGACAATGTCCAACAAGTATGACACCTGTTGCAACAAGTTACTAATTTGTTGGACAATATCCAACAAGTATGACACTTGTTGCAACAACCTAGTTATCTGTTGCATTTTATGATTTAGGACCATTTTAATATATCTACTTTTTTGTTGTAGGTTGTGCACCCTTGGCTTGTCCCGATAGTACGGGAGTTGGAGATGCCATTCCTTGCTTCCTTTGAGCCATTACAATCTATTCCTGATAAAATGATTGAGGGGATGAAATTAGAATTGGCTGGAGTGACAGCCATCAAAAGGGAATCAGTTGTGGTAGATGTTGATGGTGGTGGTGTTATTGCTGGTGGTCAACCTGCTGTTGACGACGTTGCGGCAGAAATTGCCGGTGAAAAAATAATAGATGATGATGTTGATTTTGGTAGACAAACTCCAATTGGTGGTGAGTACGGTGGAGAAACTCCAATTGATGGAGATGTTAGTTGTGGCGGATTTGGTGGTAGATTTTCCTTTGTTGGTGCCGACACATCGAAATGTGCTTGTGAATGCACCTATTGGAAGCAGCGAATGGATGATTTGATAAATAATGTTGAGGAGTTGGTGAAGGTACAAAAGACACAAATTCTGCTTTACAGAGTTTGTTATCCAAGAGGGGTGTCAATCCATCCAAGAAGCTGACCTCACCCTATACTCCTATTCGCATTCGCAAGAAGGGAAAAGCAATTTCCAAGGCACTTGCCGATGTTAGGTCAAGGAAATCTTCTACACCCCATAAGGCAACTGATGTTGTTGATCTTAAAAAGGTAAATGTGTATAAGCATGCAGATGCTCAAAACATGAAAAAGCTTGAAAAATTCGTCAATGCCAAGAAGAGCAAGGGTACGATGTATTCATTGCATGAATTTAAGGCCGATGACTTCAGGATAATGACAAGCATGGAAGCTTGGTGGCTGGCTAGTGTAAGTTTGAAAACAACAATTATTTGTGTTGAAACAAGTCTTATTTTGGTTGCATTAGTTGCAACAAGTTATATATTTGCTGCAACGAGTGGAACACTTGTTGCAACAAGTATTGGTCTTGTTGCAACAACTCTCCTAGTTGTTGGAGATTGCTTACAGCAGTTGGGTCTATTTCCCCGACTGCTATAAGCAAACTCCAACAACTAGGAGAGTTGTTGCAACAAGTGTGCACTTGTTGCAACAAGTGTTCCACTCGTTGCAACAACACTCCTAGTTGTTGGAGTTTGCTTACAGCAGTCGGGGAAATAGACCCAACTGCTGTAAGCAAACTCCAACAACTAGGAGAGTTGTTGCAACAAGACCAACAATTGTTGCAACAAGTCCACACTTGTTGCAACAACTCTCCTAGTTGTTGGAGTTTGCTTACAGCAGTTGAGGAAATAGACACAACTGCTGTAAGCAAACTCCAACAACTATGAGAGTTGTTGCAATAAGACCAATACTTGTTGCAACAAGTGCACGCTTGTTGCAACAACTCACTTAGTTGTTGGAGTTTGCTTACAGCAGTTGGGGAAATAGACCCAACTGCTGTAAGCAATCTCCAACAACTAGGAGAGTTGTTGCAACAAGACCAATACTTGTTGCAACAAGTGCACACTTGTTGCAACAACTCACTTAGTTGTTTAGGTGACTGACATTCCTTATACTTTTAATGCAGTATGTTGCGAAATTATGCTCTTAATGCGTGTGAGGCAAAGCACTTTCACTAAGAACTATGCTTCCACAGATATAATCTTAGATCTCAACTTCTACAATATCATGCTCAAGCGATACACAAAGTTGTTGGATGAGAGCACACAGCCGAAAACTATTCCATTCAATCAAATACTTGATCATTTTATATGGGATGATGATGCTATCGCTTACTGTAGAGGTAGTGCACCTGCCAAAGGTGGTCGCGAGTGGGTTGGTGCCAAAAGGGTGCTTACTATCATGAACATAAATGTCAGACAGTTTGTCACCCTCGAATTCATAATTGAGGAGGGGGTGATAAATGTTTATGACTGCAACGTCCCAAAAATCCAAGAGGATGAGTTCTTCATCCACATCCAGCCAGTCATTGAATTATGGCCGAAACAACTGAAGCAGAGTGGCATGTTTGAACGCTTGCCTGAAAAGCTGCTCAACGAAGCTTGGAAATTTGTGCTGAAGGAGAATCTCCCCCGCAATGAAACTGCAATGGCATGCGGATCGTATTCACTTGCTTTTATTGAGCATTTGCTTACTAGCACTAACATGATGAAGCCTGAGACTCTATTGTGCGACAACTCAGTGGCGAGGATGCAATGGCGGTGGGCAGTGGGTGTGATAGATAAAGTTTTGGAGCCCTGAGCTGGCTGTTTAACAAATTACTACTTGAACAATTTTTTTTTATCCTTGTTATTATTTAGGAATGCTGTTGCAACAAATACAACAGATAGTACAGTTGTTAACAAAGTTGCAAAAAATTACTAATCTACTAATCTATTTAGAAAAGTTGCCTAAATGATTGGAACAGGTCATAGTTGTTGAAGAAGTTACTAATCCGTTCCAAACAAGTAACTAATCTCTTTAAAAAAGTTACTAATCTGTTGCATTAGATAATACATTTGTGAAAGAAGTTGCAACAAATTACTAATCTGTTTTAACAAGTTACTAATCCGTTCCAACAAGTAACTAATCTGCTGAAACAAGTTACTCATCTGTTGCAACAGATCATACTGTCATGGAAAGAAGTTGAACCAAATTACTAATTTTTGCCAACAAGTTACTAATCCGTTCCAACAAGTAAATAATCTGCTGAAACAAGTTACTAATCTTGTTGCAACAGATCATACAGTTGTGGAAAGACGTTGCAACAAATTAATAATCTGTTCCAACAAGTTACTAATCTGTTCCAACAAGTAAGTAATCTGCTGAAACAAGTTACTAATCTGTTGCAACAGATCATACAGTTGTGGAAAGAAGTTGCAACAAATTACTAAAAATTGCTTAAGTATATATATTGATGAATAAATATGATTGATTTCCATTGTTTATCACTAAATGTGGGTGAATCCCATCAATTCACTTCAATGATCACTCCATTTAGTGCATATTGGATTTAGTTGATCATCTATCCTGACCCAAAACACCATGAAATTGCTTAAGTATATATATTAATCAATAAATATGATTGATTTCCATTGTTTATCACTAAATGTGGGTGAATCCCATCAATTCACTATAATGATCACTCCATTTAGTGCGTATTGGACTTAGTTGATCATCTATCCTGACCCGAAACCCCATGAAATTGCTTAAGTATATATATTAATCAATAAATATGATTGATTTCCATTGTTTATCACTAAATGTGGGTGAATCCCATCAATTCACTACAATGATCACTCCATTTAGTGCGTATTGGACTTAGTTGATCATTTATCCTGACCCGAAACACCATGAAATTGCTTAAGTATATATATTAATCAATAAGTATGATTGATTTCCATTGTTTATCACTAAATGTGGGTGAATCCCATCAATTCACTTCAATGATCACTCCATTTAGTGCGTATTGGACTTAGTTGATCATCTATCCTGACCCAAAATACCATGACATTGCTTAAGTATATATATTAATCAATAACTATGATTGATTTCCATTGTTTATCACTAAATGTGGGTGAATCCCATCAATTCACTTCAATGATCACTCCATTTAGTGCGTATTGGACTTAGTTGATCATCTATCCTGACCCAAAATACCATGAAATTGCTTAAGTATATATATTGATCAATAAATATGATTGATTTTCCACTGTTTATCACTAAATGTGGCTGATTCCCTCTATTGATCACTAAATGTGGGTGAATCAAGTAGTATCTGTTGCAACAGATGTAGTATCTGTTGGAGCAAGTTTATTATCTGTTGCAGCAAGTGTAGTATCTGTTGCAGCAAACTGAGTAAGTTGCTGAACAAGTCATTACTCTTGCTGGATAAGACGCAACAAGTTACCCATTTTCTGTAACAAGTCACTCCACTTGTCTGATTTTCATTGTTTATCAGTAAATGTGGCTGATATGCATTGTTTATCACTAAATGTGGCTGATTCCCTCTATTGATCACTAAATGTGGGTGAATCAAGTAGTATCTGTTGCAATAGATGTAGTATCTGTTGGAGCAAGTTTAGTAGCTGTTGCAGCAAGTGTAGTATCTATTGCAGCAAACTGAGTAAGTTGCTGAACAAGTCCTTATTCTTGCTGGATAAGACGCAACAAGTTACCCATTTTCTGTAACAAGTCACTCCACTTGTTTGATTTCCATTGTTTATCACTAAATAAAAATTTCAGCTTACGTGTCAATATTTAAGAATAAAAAAATAAAAAACTGATTTTTCTTTTAAAAAAAAATGAAAATTTGATTTTTTTTTAAAACCCATATGTTTAAAAAAAAAAAAAAACTGAAAACATGATTTTTTTTTTAAAATATGGAAAAATGGATTTGTTAAAAATATGGAAAGCTTGATTATTTTTTTTAAAATGTCTTAAAAGATCTTGATTTTCATGATTTCATTTTCTTAGGACACTTTTAGTTTTCAAATAAAATCCGGAAAAATTGTTTTTCTTGTCAAAATTTGAAAAAAAAAACTGATTTTTTTATAAAATTTTGAAAAAATTAATTATTTTTTTAAAATGTGGAAAACTAGATTTATATTCTTATTTTAAGAAAATAAGGATTTTTAAGAAAAAAATTAAGTTTTCCCCCTTTTTATGTTTCAAGTGAAACACACTCTCTCTAGAGAGTGAAACACACACTCCTTGCCACGTCAACCTGAAGGGGGTAAAATATTACGGTTTTAAATAGTTTAGGGGGGTGATAGGACCAAAAATTAGGTAAGGTGTGTCGTAGCAAAAACGCTAGTAGGTGAGGGTAATGATGCCTTATCCCTAATTAAAACTTGAGTCACTCCGCTTGTTAGAAAAAACCCAACATATAACTTAGTTGCATCTGCTTAAAAACTCTGATTTTTTGTAATATGTTCAATGACTTACTAGTTGTTGCAACAAGTCCTGTTACTTGTTCGATAAAACCCAACAAGTTACAGAGTTGTTGCAACAAATTCATTACTTGTTGGAAACTGTACAACAATTTATTAACAAGAATATTTACATTAGTGATTTGAACACGAATAACATATCATATAAACCAAGTTCATAATCACCAAGAATATAACTTACCATGTTAAGAAATAATAACATTAAAATGTCATAAAGATCCAACAGGTAACTATTATTACAACACAATGCAATCTACAACTATGGAGCATTTCGGCTTGGACATGTTGTTTTTTTGTGGCCAACTGTTTTGCATAAGGAGCATTTGTTTTTCCGCATAGCCCTCTTTGTCCACCTTCTTCCGTGTTTGTTAGAACTTAAAATCTTCACATCCCTTGGCCACCACTTGCACTTCAGATGTTCACACCTAAAGCAATACACACTTCGCGAATTGCATGACATTCCTTTATAAAAACCTGTTTCGTCATCTTGAACATGGCTGGACTGTGATGATTGTGCAGCACATGGTGTATTACTCGCAAGTTCGGGTATAGGGATCGGCTCACCCCCACTTCCATGGGGCTTCGCACTTCTATTATCTGGAATATCCATATCCACCCCTTCCAATTTATCATTTAATACATCTTGTTGGTCTTGAGCTAAATTATGGTTCTCGACCGGGCTTCCAACCACGTATACCCTTAAAATGGGCCTAGCTACATCTTTCAAATAAGTACGCAAACGACTCTGATCGGTTATCTTAAAAGGCAAGACCCTCTGATTTTCAAAAGAGTTATGCATGTAAGTGATGACAAGGTCTTTCGGTTCACAAGTTAATTCACAATAGTTAATGATTAAGTTCACAAAATCATCAAACTCAACATCTCTTGGGACAGTCATCGCTATCGTCTCTAACATGTGACTACCCTTCCATCGCCAAATATATTGATTGTTCACCTCGATCCATTCACCATGGCAATCAACACCTATTATTATTGATTCCCCCATTAATGGTGCCTGAAGATATTTTGTTTTAAGAAAATCAGTCATGACCAGCGCAAGTCAAAGGCCACTTAAATTTATGATTAAGTTCATAGTTGAGTGGTTTTTTCCTGTAATTTTGGACCCAAATTAGTTAACTTAATAACAACTTTGAGCGGCCTTTGAGCTTGGATGTTCAAAGTTGTCACAACTAGTAATTACAATGCTTGAATGTCAAGTGTTGAAATTACTCTAGGTGACAGCTTTGACCACCCCAAGCCCAAAGGCCACTTAAATTTATGATTAAGTTCATAGTTGAGTGGTTTTTTCCTGTAATTTTGGACCCAAATTAGTTAACTTAATCACAACTTTAAATGACTTTTTGGAACAAGTAACTGACTTGTTGCAACAAGTAGGTTACTAGTTGCAACAACTCGCTTATTTGTTGGAGATAGCTTCAGTTTTTTCTCTGTCTCATATCAAAATGGAACAACTATATGACTTGTTGGAACAACTAACTTACTTGTTGCAACAAGTATGTAACTTGTTCCAACTATTTGGTAACTTGTTGGAGACAGCTTCAATTTGTCTGTTTGATAACAAAATGCAATAACTAAGTGACTTGTTGGAAAAAATAACTGACTTGTTGCAACAAGTAGGTTACTAGTTGCAACAACTCACTTATTTGTTGGAGACAGCTTCAGTCTCTGTCTCTGTTTCATAACAAAATGGAACAATTATATGAATTGTTAGAACAACTAGCATACCAGTTGCAACAAGTATGTAACCTGTTCCAACTACTTGATTACTTGTTGGAGACAGCTTCAGTTTTTGTCTCTTTCATAACAAAATGCAACAACTAAGTGACTTATTGAAACAAATAACATACTTGTTGCAACAAGTAGGTTACTAGTTGCAACAACTCACTTATTTTTTGGAGACAGCTTCAGTCTCTGTTTCATCCAACAACTGTAAAATATGTCCAACAGCTGCTGTAATTGATGCAGCAAGTATCATACTTGTGCAACAAGTAACTCAGTTGTTGGAAAGAGTAGGAGCTCTCCAACAGATTTCACAGTTATTGCATAAAGTACAACAACTGTTGTAAATTATTTATTCACATTTTTTGTATTGTTGCAACAGATTAGTAAATTTGTTGCAACAACTTCATAATTTATCAACAACTCTTGCAGAAACACTAGGACCACAACAGCTGATGCAAAAAGTTCAGAAGCTCTTACACAGCAGCTTTAGAACTTGTTGCAACAACTATACTGCTGTAACCACGAATCTGGGAAAATCAGCAAATAAGGCAAATATACCCAGATGAACAATTGAAAGAAACAGTATTGTTTAACTTACCAATGGACCCGAAAACACTTATGAAGTAATGCCAGTGCTACACCAATGACATTCAATCAAAAAATTGTAAAATCGAATGATTTTTTTTCTTGAACAATGGCGGAAGAAGAAGAAGAAGAAGAAGAAGAAGAAGAAGAAGAAGAAGAAGAAGAAGAAGAAGAAGAAGAAGAAGAAAGCAGCACAAAGAACAGATGGGAAGAACAAAAATGGAGGAAACGGCGCTGAAGAGGATTTTTTTTCCCCCGATTTTTGTATTTTAGGGTTTATAGTGGTTGGGTCAAAGTGTTAAAAATAAAACTTTGGGGCAAAGTATTAAAAGTAAAGTTTAGGGTCAAAATGTTAAAAATAAAACTTAAGGGCAAAGTATTAAAAATAAAATAGAGGGCCAAAGTGTCAAAAATAAAACTATTGGGCAAGCTCAAAGCCCCTTAATCACTAATCAAATTTAGTCACCTCTACTCAATAATTAAAACTTGAATCACCTCTCTTCAATTTTAAAACTTAAAAGTCACTTATAATTAAATGACCCGGTTTTTGGTTGCTGGGTGTTACAAGGACATAGTGCTGTCGATTCGTGATTGGCTCGGTCGGTTGGAACGCCCCATACAGGTCTATTGACAATTAAAAGGAACGAGTTAAATCTTACTCAATTTCAAATTCCAAAATATTAGCAGTCTGTACATAGGTCAAATAAGAACTTAGTCTTATTTAGTTATAAAAATAATTAAATAATAATAATATGAGAATATAGTAAATGACAATTGTATCTATTGTGGAGTCTTTTAATATAGGGTAAAAAGTTCAATCAACATTTCTAAGGCCTTTCATGCTTTTAATATAGTATAGATTAAAAAGAAATCATATAATAAGTCAAAAAAAAAAAAAAAACTTATAAGACAGTTTCACCAGCTTATAATTGTTTAGTCAAACACCCTCTCTATAATATCCTTAGCATCATCTATAAATTGTGCCCGCTACTCTCTCATATCCTTAGCATCATCCTTTCTTACGCAGCTCTCTATAGTACTATTTAATTTGTACTTGTTATAGTGAAGATAGAATGAAGCATAATCCAATGGTAATGACCATAGGTTTGGTACTTATTTTAACATGGGCTGCTTGGTGGATTTTGGAGTATATTTGGTTGAGGCCAAAGAAGATGAAAAAATGGCTGAGAAAACAAGGTTTCAAGGGTAACAATTACAGGCTATGGCATGGAGACTTGAAAGATATGAACAAGATGAACACTGATGCATTCTCCAAACCTATCAGTCTCACTGACGATATCTTGCCTCGTGTGGTGCCATTTCATCACCATATCATACAGGAATATGGTAAACTTTTAAATTCCTTTATCCTTGGATTTATCAAATTTACTACTCTCTCCGTTCACTTTTACTTGTCCACTATACTAAAACTAGATATCAAGCTTTACTTATTCAGTTTGAAAAATTAAGAGATAATATCATTTTATACCTATTCTACCCTTATTATTTAGTAGTATTCCCTCTATTTGGGGAATCTATGAGGTGATTCTTTGACCATGTTTTCCTTACATTTTTTCTAAATTATTTGAATTATAAATTCTTATGACCTAGTACTACTTTTTATGTAGTTTCTAAAAATATAAATTTTATTTTTACAAATTTGAAAAACCTACATCAAAATTTATGGTCAAAGTTTTACCGTCGTACTCCGAAAAGATTTACATAAATTAAAACAGAGGGAGTACTAATTATTTTCAATTCATTTCTCAATGACTGAGATGACTTCTAATAAGTAGGGGGTGATATAGTAAAATTATTAGTTCATTTATTGCTTCTTAAGGGGTGTGCCAAGTCAAACATGGATAAGTAAAAATAAACAGTGGGAGTATGTCTCTATTTTTGAACGTTATTACACCCTTCGTTTCATTTAATATGACACTTTCCTTTTTAATATGTTGAAAAAAATGACACTATTCTATAGCTAAACATTAGATTGTTGGGATTCGAAATAATTGGGTGTCAGCGAAAGTTAAACAATTGTAAATCTTGAGCGATATAAGTCAGAGCCAAAGAGAAATATTATACTATTAATTAATTTAATATAATTTGATCAATTGGCCTACATATGAAAAAACTAATATAAAAGAACCAAAGAGAAATATACTATTAATAAATTTAATATAGTTTGACCAATCGGCCTACATATGAGAAACTAACATAAAAGAAATATAAAAATCATAGAGAGAAAAAATCTCCCTCTAAATTAAATAAGACTCTTTTAGTGACTACTAGAAGCGGATCCAGAATACGAAGTTTATGGTCTTAAGTTAAATATTTTATACAATAATAATTGAGTTAATAATCAATTATTTATTAATATTTAGTCGGATTTGGATAAAAGCTAGTGAATTCATGTGAATCCATAGCTTCTACATTAGATTCGTCGCCACCGGTGACAATATTATGGATATTATTGTGGTGTCGTGTGAGAAAGAAAAATAGAAGTACAAAATTTCTCCTCCAAGAAAAGGATAGATGTGGAAGAGTTAAGAAAACGTTTTTGAAATAAAATACAATTATATATGGTAAAATCAAAATAGGGCAGCTAGGAAATTGAGGACAAATTCTAACAATGATTACATCCTAATTTTAGTAAGATGTTTTTAAAGTTATAAATGTTGTGACATATCTATAGAAATGTCATGGACTTATGGCATGTTCAAAATTTTAAACTTAACCTTTTGTATGTAATAAACAAAATCTATTTTCTTAATCAACTTGATCAAACACCGTCCAAATGAACAGTGGATATCATCTATATTTTTTTAAATCTCTCATTTCTTTTAATTGGGGATAGGGGAAGGGAAAAATAAGAGAGGAGATTATAAGGTGAGAATCAAATCCTCACTAACAAAATGAAAGTTTAAATACCAATCGACTAAGCTATTAATTAAAGTTCTCCGAATATCTCGGCTTTATCTTGGTCGATGAGAGTGACCTTTGCATTCCAAGAAGTAACAAGTGAAGGTATGGGTGTCAAGTGGGCTGGGTCGGGCCGGGCCATTTTAACGTGGACCACAAGGGGCCGGGTAGGGGCCGGGCCGTAAGTTAAGGGGTTGGGCTTGGAGAGGGAAAGGGTGTCCGGTCCAGCCCACCTCGGATAGGGGCTACACCTCGGGCTAACCGGGCCCGTTAGTGGGTTGGGCCGGGTTTTAGTTAGTGGGCCGGGCCGGGTTTTAGTTAATGGGTCGAGCCGGATTTTAATTATTTAAAAAAAAATTCTAATACTAAAATTTATTAAGTTTGATACTTTAAAATCTAGTTGTTGTCAACTTTATTTTAACCATCAAGTTCCTTAAATTATACTTTGGCCGTATTTTCAATCTATAAATACCATTCAGTTTTCTCCATATTATCTCACAATTCCCTACTCTCTTCTTTCTCTAAATTTCCTACTCATCTAAATGGGAACTAAATGGGAACAATGCACATGAGTTTTGATACTAAACCAAAGTTCTTAATTTAATTATCTCATCTGATCCTAAGTCCTAATGTCATGTGCAGATTGTCACACTCCATCATCGGCGGAGACATTTCAATACGCTAAAAAATATTTATTAATTATGATATATAAAATATTTGAAACTAATAAGATTTTATTAATATTATATATATATATATATATATATATATAACTAATAGTTTATATTATTATATACTGTATAACCTATTGAAATATTTTTGAACTTGTGTAAGCCAACAGCAAGATAGTAACTTAAAAGGGGTATTTGATTTATTTCACGCATCAGCAATTTCAGAGGCTTGTTATTTCACTGATTTTGTCAGCCTCTTATAATGTCTTGTTGCTTTTGGGCACTGATCAATGTTTGTCCCTCCTTGCAGAAATTTATCTTGGAGTTGCTGCTTGTGTAGGATTAGTTTTACACAATTACATTTATAGTTCTATTTTGACTGCGTACAGATTATTATTCTTGTAAGTAAAATTATAAATAAAATTATAACACAAATTTGAAAAGAAATTCAAAGGCTCAGTGAGCCTTTTGTTTTATTAATCGATAATTGCAAAGTCGAATTTAAACTTTAAAGCTTACAAACTTACATGAGTTAAAATTAATGGTTAAGTTTTAATTAACTAAAGTAAGATTCTAACTATGGTTTGAATAATTAATAAATATTTCACATATTTGCTTCCAAAATTTTAAGAATCCCACAATTATAGCTACAACTATTTTTATTGGGATACAATGTTTTTAAAATACTTATTATTAGTAATAAATGTAGTACTTATTTTTAAAAAAAAAAATTGAAGTGGGTCGGGCCGGGCCGGTGCCCCGGTGGGCCATCACCCGGGCTGCTGGTGGGCCCGGGCTGGTGGGCTGTTCACCTTGTCCGGCCCAGCCCCCTAATAAAACCCACCTAGCCCAGCCCCTTACAACTCTTAGTGGGCTTGGGTCGGACTAGTGGTGGGATGAGTTTACCGAGCCGGGTCCGGATTGGCCCATCCCACTTGACACCCTCAAGTGAAGGTAATCGTTTGTGTGTATAAGACAAAAGCAAAGGATGTTTCTTAAATTACGAAAGTTAGCTAGTCCTCACATTCATAAAATTGCAATTTCTCCCTATCATGCATGTCACAATCATTCTCCTCTCTCTCTCCCTCTTTTCTTTTTTTTCTTTCTTATCTTATACTTCCTTCGTCCCAAAAAAAAATATACTCTTTTGACTTGACACAAAGTTTAAAAAATAAAGTTTTTTTTTTTAAAATATGTATTCCAAAACAAGCCTTAAATATTTGTGTGGATGTAAATCATCTCATAAAGTTAAATTGTTTCTAAATATAGAAAAGGGAACAATCTTTTTGGGACAGACTAAAAAGGAAAGGAGGACAATTTTTTTGGAACAGAGGGAGTGACTTGTTTGGTCAAAGCTTATTTTTCTCCGAAAGTGTTTTTTTCTTTCAATAAGTGTTTATTTAAAATTTAAAAAAAAAGTGAGATGTTTGCCCAAGTTTTGGGAGAAAATAAGTGCTTGGAAGTAATGGAAGTTGTTTTTTTGGAAGTAAAAAAAAAATAACTTCTGTCCAAAAGCACTTTTGAAAAAAATACACTTAAAAATTCTTTTCTAAAACTTGATCAAACGCTAATTGCTGCTCAAAAGTATTTTTTTACATTAATTGGCCAAACATAAATTATTTTTTGTCAAAAATAATTTTTTGAAAAACACTTTTCGAAATAAATTAATTTTAAAAGCTTAGCCAAATAAGCTATTAATCTTTAATTTGGTTTATTGATAAATAAACGGACACATATCTAGAAAGGAGGGTGCATATTGCAAAGTGGACACTCGCTAAAATCGGAACTCAACAAAAAGAATGAGAGACACATGATCTCATTACCAGTCACAAGACAAAATAAAAAAGTATAGTGGTCCTGCATGATTGCAAAAAGCCAAAAACGGTTTACGGCTGCATGCATGCTTCTAGACCTCTCACTTTTCAACAAAAATAGTTTGTGTTTATCTCCAGTTGGGTTATTTCTCGTAGGGGTGTGCATTATTCTAATTAAACAGACTTTTTATTTTTATTTCATGATATTATAGTTGTTTTGTCTTTACCTAAGAGTTCTAATTTAAATTGAATACAATGACACGTTAAGTTACTTAGAAATGACTCATAATGTGCCCATATTAAGTTGGTGAGAAAATTCACTACAATTTAATCAAATTGCTTTATAAATGCGACTTCACAAGTTGTTGTATTATTGCAGTTAGAAACTAAAAATGTACCAAAAAATATCTTTAAAGTATGCGTTTAGGTCCAAATATACCCTTATTAGTCTTTGAGTAATTAGCATCCTCAGTAAAATAATTTTTACAGCATCAGGTTATATTTACGTGTTGTACTTTGTAACATGTAATACATCTTTGTTTTAAGATTTCAAATCGCTCATCTTAAGAATGCTTATCTGTAAATATTATTTGGATGACATGACAGTGTAAAAAAAATATTTACTTTGATTGTATATAAAACTTAAACTCTTAATTTAATGATGTAAATTTTTTAAATACGACCGTGAACAGAACTTAAACTCTAAAACTAAAGGTAATATTGGTGTAATTATGAGTCCTATCGAGGAAATAATTAAGTCATAATTTATTGATTGATTGAATCATTAATCATTTCTTTTTTGTTTTACAGGAAAAAAATCATTCACATGGCATGGTCCAACACCAAGGATACACATAATGGAGCCGGAATTGATAAGAGAAATATTGTTCAAATACAACACTTTCCGTAAACCCATGTCACAACCATTGGTAAGTCTACTTGTTAGCGGGGTTGTGTTTTACGAAGGTGAAAAGTGAGCAAAGCATCGAAGAATTCTCAATCCTGCATTCAAATTGGACAACTTGAAGGTAACACTTCCAACTCCCAATAAATTACGCATTCATTCTCTTTTCTTTAGGGATAAGGCATAGAAACATACCTAAATTATAATAAAATTTCTAACTACTTTACCTATTATTATTATTATTATTATTATTATTATTATTATTATTATTATTATTTATCCCCTTCACTAATTATCTGACAAAAAAAAAAAAAAAAAACACAACATGTGCAAACACACCTTATTCATTTTTGCATCTCAAACTACAATACATCTCGCACCATCACTCTTTGGGATAGTATATCAGATCTTCAACTATTTTTTCCCCTCTAAGTAGCTTTAATGTTGCTGAATTTTCCTTAAACTCCCTCAAATGTACTTCTTGCACATTAAAAAAACAAGTTCTTTCTTTGAAGACCCTGTCTTTTAGTCTTGAATAAGCGCGTGTTTGCACTTGCTATGTTTAACTTATTTTCTTATCAAATAATTAACGAAGGGGGTAAATAATACGAAAAAATAAGTTGGAAGGGGGGGTTAAGTGTGTAAACAATAATTTCATCACAGTTTAGGTGTGTATCTATGATTTGTTGTGAAGTAACTAAATTGGACTATTATATATCACAATGTTAATAACCACATGATGTACAGCAAATGCTACGTGTCATCTATGAGAGCCGCAGCAGTATTATAGAAAAACTAGAGAAAGTGGTAACAGAGAATAGGAGGTGGAAGTTGATATGTGGCCTTGCCTGGGAAATATATCTGCTGATGTAATATCTCGAACAACATTTGGAAGTTTCTATGAAGAAGGTAAAAGGATCTTTCAACTCCAGACTGAACAAGCCAGACTTACATTTAGCATTTTGCAGTCAAATTACATACCTGCTACATACCTAGCATTTTATTTTAGGCAGAATACCTAAAAAAACTCTTAAATTTAGCGCGTTTTATTCAAATTCTTTTATATTATACATTTGGTCCTAATTACTCCGTTTGTACTTTTTTTTTATAATCATTACCCCTCAAACAATAACTGGTCTAATTACCCTCTGTACTTGGCTTTCTATAATCTAAGTCCAAGCGATTCAAATGACGTTTGGCGCGTGGGAGTATAAATAATAGCCATGTCATATTAGTCTAATGTGCAAAAAAATCTAATATACCATTTTCTTTTATATTTAGTCATTCCAACGGCTATTTCCTATCTCTTTCCATATATCTTTTCTATGCCTCCATTAAAATACATATACCGATTTTCCTTCTTTTACCATTTTTCTTTTGAGGGGATAACTATTATAGAAAAGTCGATTATATGGGGTAATTAGGACCAGTTATTGTTTGAGAAGATAACGATTATAGAAAAGTTAAATACAGGAAAGTAATTCGGAACAAATATAGTTTAAGCGGACTGAATATACACGCCAAGTTTAGGGATTCGAGGTCTTTAGGTATTCTGCTTTAATTTTATGAAATCATAAATGTAAACACATTTGTTTTTCATATGATTAGGGTTTTGCCAACTAAAACGAACAAGAGAATGAAACAAATTCACACTGAAGTTCGTGAGCTTATGAAGGGAATCCTCAACAAAAGAATAAAACCAGGAGAAGCTCGAAATGATGATGACTTGCTAGGCATACTCATGGACTCTAACTTGAGAGAAATTCAGAAATTTGAAAACAGCAAATTAAATCAGGCCGGGGCCGGGCGCCAGCCCAAGCCCGGGATCACCATTGAAGAGTTGATTGAAGAGTGCAAGCCATTGTTTTTGCGGGCTAAGAGACAACTTCAAACTTACCTGCTTTTACAATGGTTATGCTTGCTAAGCATAAGGATTGGCAAATTCGTGCTCGACAAGAGGTCCTTGGGAACAATATCCTGGATTTTGACACATTGAACCACCTAAAAATTGTAAGTTATGGCTTACTCCCTAATTTTTTCTAGTGTATTTTATAATGGTAGAATATCTAAAGACCTTCCTAAACTTGATGCGTTTTATTCAGATTTTTTTAAAACTATACTTGATTCTAATTATCGTCAGTACTTGGCTTTTTTATATGATCGCTATCCCTCAAACAACAACTGCTCCTAATTAATAATCCCCTATACTTGACTTTTCTATAATCAATATTGTTTGAGGGGGTAACAATTACTATAAAATAGTCAAATACAGAATGGTAATTAGGATCAGACATAGTTTAAGAGGAATTTGAATAAAACGCGCAAAGTTGGAGATGATTTTTAGGTATTCAGCCAATATTATTTACTATAGAAGTAGGGGGAATGAAAGTTTATAAATGATTTCTTGCAGGTAACCATGATTCTATATGAGGTTTTAAGGCTATACCCTCCTGCAATGACGATGGTGCGAAAGATTGACGAGGTGACAAAGCTAGGAGATGTAACCTTACCGGCTGGGGTGGAACTTGTTCTACCAATAATCTTAGTTCACCATGATACTGAAATTTGGGGTGAAGATGCAAATGAATTTAAACCAGATAGGTTTTCAGAAGGTGTAGCAAAAGCAACAAAAGGGCAATTAGCTTCATTCTTGCCTTTTAGTTCGGGTCCTCGAATCTGCTTAGGACAACATCTAGCAATGATGGAAGCAAAAATGGCGATAGCGATGATCCTACAATGCTTCTACTTCGAGCTCTCACCATCTTATGCTCATGCTCCATTTCCTATACTCACCCTTCAACCCCAACTCGAGTTTCAGATACACCGAAAAATAGAAGGGCTTTAAAATAGAGGAATAAGTAATATCGTGTCGTTGAGAATCATTTCTAGTTTATGTGAGGTGCATGCATGCAACTCACTGTGGTGTTTTGATCGTGAATGTTACTTCAGCCAATTACCTTGGCTTTCATGCTTTAGCTTTGAATGTATAATCAGGGACGAATAAGATAATTTCTCTCTCTAAAAATCCTCTCCGTACACATATGACCGTTAATAATATAACGGTAATTTAAATCCATCAAACACCGTGTTTGAGGACAAGCGCCACCCTATGGGGCCTCCGGAACCACCGGAAATGGCGCGTGGCCAACATCTTCCACCTTTAATTGCGATTCCGAATGCAATGGGTGAAAGAATTGCACAACCCTCCAACTATGCAAATGTTCTCAATACTCCCTTAGAGAATAACAATGTTAAGAGCAGAGCTGGTGACCTAAACGTGAAATCCATATTGATTTCGCACAATGGAATATCGGCGGTCATCTTTAATGCTAAAGAGTTTAACGACGTGATGGCAGAGGAATGCAAATATACAATCGTTGGTAAATTCCTCAAAACAAGACCCCAAATTGACAAAATTAGATCAAGATTTGCAGAAAAGATCACTCTCCAAGGTAAACCTAAGATTGGAGTCTTTAACTATCGCACTGTTTTTATTGACTTCGATAATAAAAAGGATTGTGATAGTGTTTAGTTTAGAAGATCGATTGAAATTGAAGGTCAGGTTATGTGGTTGGAGAAATGGACTTCGAATTTTAAAGCGGATGAGGACTCACCCATTGTACCTGTTTGGGTTCTACTCCCTGAATTACCCTTCCACCTCCATGCCTGGAACTATCTTAAACAAATTGTGAGACCAATTGGAGTCCCATGGTTGATGGATGCTGCCACAGACTTCAGAACTAGACCAAGTATGGCTAAAATTAGGGTAGAAGTTGACCTAACTAAGCCCAAACTAAATGCCATTTGGATAGGAACTGAAGATGTGCCATGTCCTCTAAAAGGCTTCACGCAGAAAATTGAGTATGAGAACCCTCCTAAGTACTATAGGCATTGTAAAATCCTTGGACATTCTATACTGCAGTGTAGGAGAGTGGAACAGAAAAAGGCTGAACAAGAGAGAGTTGATGGTAATATGGGGACTGAACAGGTTAAGGATGACAATGAGAATCATAGCACCCAACAAGTCCAACAAGAACCACAAAATGACCAAGAGAGTAACACTAAATAGAAAGAAGAGGCTAAGGGTGAGGAGAAGGAGGATATAACTGAACAACAGAAAGAGGATGGCAAGAATATCTTCAAAACAACTAAGAAAAAGACTAGAAAAAAGAAGGTACCAAAGAAGAGAAACAAAGTCCTTATCAAGAAAGTCGCACCTAGAGAGATTTTCAAAAGAAAAAAGAGAAGGATACAGCAGAATAGGACAGAACAAAGCAGGCAAGATCAGGTTGAAGAAGGAGTTGATGGAGAAACCTTAGACAAACAAAAGCAACAAAGTGAAACACAACAAGATAAAGACAAAGAGGGGGATACTCAAGACAACCCCTCCAATATGAGTAAGACTTTGGACATAGATAAAAGGGAGAGCAGGTACATACAAGACAGACAAGAGCAGGAGAGCAGAACTGGCTTAAAAGAGGTGGAAAATGGTCAAATACAATCTGTTAGTCAATTACCCTCAGAAGTTAGAAATGCTCCTGGTATTGAGTTGTTTGTTGATCTAAATTATGACGAAGAGATGGAACAAGAAGGCAGGACACAAAATACTGATTCTATGAATGAAAAGGAGAAGGAGGAAAACAAAAAAGAACAGGTCATAAACAAAAGAGGGAGAAAGGAGGAAAGAAAGTTTGGAAGACGACAAGCCCTATATATAGACTCTAGTGGCTCAAGAACCTTGAGGAATGAACAACAAGACACTGCCCAAAGCCAGATAAAAGGAATTGGAATGGAATTTAGAGGAAGGAGCAAAGGAAGGAGGGGAAACAGAAGGAACAAGACTGGAAAAGAGAGGGGTACTACTACTAAAGAAAAAGACAAAAGTCTTAGACAAAGTGCTCCACCCCCAACAATACATGATTAGTGCCATTTTTTGGAATATAAGAGGGGTGAGATCCAAGAAATCATTTCTCAGACTAAAGATTCTTGCTAGAATTAACAAAGTGGCTTTTATAGCTATATATGAGCCATTTAGTCATGTTAGCAAGATTACAAGTTACAAAAGATATTTTGGCTACCAACACTATATAGCCAATTCTAATGGTCAAATTCGGTGCTTCTGGAACAACTTTGACCATACAGATATTATCACTAATACTGATCAACAAATCACTCTTAATCTCAAAGAAAGCCCTGTTGATGGGGGATATTTTGTCACTTTTGTTTATGCAAAATGTACACCTGAGGAGAGAGTGGAACTCTGGGGTAGTATAGGTGACACAAAAAGTCATATTAATGGTCCATGGTGTATGGGGGGGGGGGGGGGGGGGAACTTTAATGTGATTATGGACCCGGAAGAAAAACTTAGAGGCCTACCTCATAGAGCCTCTAAGAGCTTTGATTTTGTGAACTGTATGAATGCTTGTGGTCTGGATGATATTGGTTTCATAGGTCCTAAGTTTACTTGGTGCCACTACTGGGCTCCAAAGAAAAGAATTTGGATGAGATTGGACAGGATCTTGGTTAATGATGAGTGGGCTGAAAAGTTTCAAAATAATATAGTTAAACATCTCTCAAGATCTGGATCAGACCACAGGCCTTTACTTCTAAAAAGTCGAAATCCTCAACATGATCACATAAAATATTTCAAGTTTCTTAGCTTTTGGACTGAGATTCCTGGATTTTTAGAGATTGTTCAGAACTGCTGGGATAAGGAGGTGAATGGTAATGCTATGTGGAAATTACAGACCAAGCTTAAGAGGTTGAGTTACACTTTGAGTGCTTGGTCAAGGCATGATTTGGGTGATATTAATGATGCTGTAAAGGATTGGGAGGCTAAGGTGGAACTTCTTGAAGAACTTGATATTATGAACAATATTGATCAAGGCAGACAGGATCTCAATAAGGGCCATGCAGAATATGTGAAGTGGCTTAACTTTCATGACTCTCGGCTGAAGAAAAAAACAAAGCACCAATGGTTCAATGATGGTGACAAAAACACCAAATAATTCCATAGTGTCCGTAGAAATAGAAGGAGGAGGATGCAGATTAATAGAATCAAGGATCACAAGGACAGATGGAAACAAGGGGAGGACAAGGTAGCCAAAGCAGCTACAAAGCATTTTAAGAGACAATTTAACCTGAAGCTCATTGACAGAGACAGTACAGTACTGGACCTTATCCCTCATAGCATCAATAATCAGGATAATGAAATGTTGAGCAAGATCCCAAAAGAGGAGGAAGTTAAATATGCAGTTTTCGACATTAACAAAGACAGTGCTCCAGGTCCTGATGGATAAAATGGTAAATTCTTCCAGTTTTGTTGGCATTTAATTAAGCATGATATGATTGCATTTGTTTAAAGTTATTTTGAAGGAAAACACCTTACCAAATACTTTACTCACTCTTGTCTAGTGTTAATCCCTAAAGTTGATACTCCTACTACCTTTTCTGAATTTAGGCCTATTAGTCTCAGCAACTTTACTAATAAAATTATTTCTAAAATCCTAGCAGTCAGGCTGAACACTATTCTTCCTAAACTTATATCTGTAAATCAAAGTGGATTTGTTTCTGGTAGGTTAATCACAGATAATGTGACGCTTGCTCAGGAAATTATTCATGGGATTAATAATCAGAATTTAGGGGGAAATGTAGTGATTAAGCTAGACATGGCTAAGGCATATGACAGACTTTCTTGGTCCTTTTTTACTAAAGTCCTGACCAAGTTTGGTTTTAGCAATGAGTGGAATAGTCTTGTTTTAAGGAACATATCTAATGTTTGGTACTCTATCATTTTGAATGGTACTAGCATGGATTTTTTAACTCCTCTCAAGGCTTAAAGCAATGGGATCCTTTATCCCCTTCCCTCTTTATCATAGCTACTGAGGTTTTGTCAAGGTCTTTGAATAACCTGCTGGACAATCCTAATTTTACTCCTTTTTCTATGCATAAAAAGGGTCCCCAAATCACTCATCTTGCCTATGCTGATGATATTGTTATCTTCAGCAGTGGCAATCCCAAGTCTATTCATCTGATTATGAAACAGATAAGGAAATATAAAGACATATTTGGTCAGAAGGTTAATAAGGAAAAAAGCTTTTTCCTAACTGGACCTAAGACCAGTGCATATAGAATTAATAGGATTAGGAATTGCACTTATTTCATTGATAAACAATTCCCCTTCACTTATCTGGGATGCCCTATTTACATAGGCAAGAAAAGAATTTCCTATTTTGACTGCATGGTGACTAAAGTTGTTAAAAGACTCAATGTCTGGCAGGGCAACTTGCTTTCTTGTGGTGGAAGACTAGTTTTAATAAAGAGTGTGTTACAATCTTTGCCTATATATATATATATATATATATATATATATATATATATATATATATATATTGTCTGCTATTAACCCTCCTAAAGGTACTTTGGAGCTCATTGAAAAACACTTGGTGAATTTCTTCTGGGGAGCTATTAAAGGAAAGAACAAGTATCATTGGAGTTCTTGGGATAACCTTTGTTATCTCAAAGAGGAATCAGGTATAGGGGTAAGAAATATGAATGACATTGCTAACACTTTGGCTATTAAAAGATGGTGGAACTTTAGAAGCAAGGATACTATTTGGTCTGAGTTTCTTAAAGCAAAGTATTGTCCTAGAATGCATCCTGTTGGAAAGAAAAAACAGCCTAACAACTCTCAAGCTTGGAAACATCTATTATGGGCCAGGGACAAATGTGAAAAAGCCATTCTGTGGAGAGTCAATATTGGTACCTGTAGTCTTTGGTGGGATAATTGGACCAAACTTGGTCCAATAGCCCATATATGTCCAGAACAGATGAATAGGAACAACTACAAAGACAAGGTTCAGGATTACATAGAGGAACAAGGATGGAATGCTCAAAAGATCTATAGAACTCTCCCTAGCCAAATTGCTCTACATATTCTGTCAATACACATTGGAAATGGGGAGAGTAATGATTATTCTATATGTACCAATACTGAAGATGGGAGATACAGCAATAGATCTGCATGGAATCTTATAAGAAAGCAAAAAGATCAAGACAGGTTCAGCAATAGAAGCTGGAACAATTTCATCCCCTTTAAGATGTCATTTATCTGTTAGAGGATGTTCAGAAATAAGCTTCCTTTTCCAAGGAGCTTTACCAATGCTATAGTAGGTACTCCAGACAGGGTTGACTGTATGTGTTGCTATCACAGGAAGATGGAGAGTATGCAACATGTCATGGTAGAAGTAGAATTTTTATTGAGCATTCAAAATTAGAATTGATTGAGATTGTGTTTTTCAAAGTAGAATTGTTAACTTATAGTATTTCTATAACCTCAAAACTAAAGTGTAGACTTTATTTGACTAGATTTACTTTTCAATTTTTGGAATTGGTTGGGATTGTGCTTTTCAAAGTTATATTAAAGTTAGAATCCATAAGTTATTAAAGTTAGAATTGTTATTGAGAATTCAAAGTTAGAATTGGTTAGGATTGTGTTTTTCAAGGTTAGAATGTGAAGTTATAATATTTCTATAACCTCAAAACTAAAATGTAGACTTTATTTGGCTAGATTTACTTTTCAATTTTTAGAATTGGTTGGGATTGTGCTTTTCAAAGTTATATTGAAGTTATAATCCATAAGTTGTTAAAGTTAGAATCCATAAGTTATTAAAGTTAGAATTGTTATTGAGAATTGAAAGTTAGAATTGGTTGGGATTGTGCTTTTAAAAGTTATATTAAAGTTAGAATCCATAAGTTATTAAAGTTAGATTTGTTATTGAGAATTCAAAGTTAGAATTGGTTGGGATTGTGCTTTTAAAAGTTATATTAAAGTTAGAGTCCACAAGTTATTAAAGTTAGAATTATTATTGAGATTTCAAAGTTAGAATTGGTTGGGATTGTGTTTTCTTAAGTTATATTTTAAGTTAGAATTCTTAAGTTAAAATATATTTCTACAACCTCAATAATTTGTGGGTATATTTTTGTAGATGGATCGTATGTGGATGTATAATATAAATAATAGTGATCGTGTGGGTGTACACGATGAATTTGTTGACAAGTTTACACACATGCAATGTCACTTCACCATTTTCAAAATGAAGGGGTAATTAGGTGTGCTTGTTCTCGTTGCCAGTGTAAGAAGTATTTGAAACCGGAAGCAGTTAGGGTTCATTTATATAGTCGTGGGGCTTATGTTTTAGTTTGGATTTCATAATGGACTTATGTTTTATGCTTTATGGAACTAGTTAATGGTACTTTTGGTTGGACATTTAAATATTTTTGAACTTTGAAGGTCTATTTAGATCGTATTTAATGTGTTTAGATAGTGTTTGATGTGTTTGCTTGTTACTTAGGGTGATTTTATGTGTTGTAGCTCTTTTAGAATTGATTTGGAGCATTTTAATGCTAGTTTTGAGCAGCTTTTGGTACTGATTTCTGTGCAGGTGTGGCTGCAGAAAATGCATGAATTGCATGTAGGAAATTTTCCAGAAAACCGACGCAGTCCGTCGGTTTTCTGGAAATTAATTCTTAAATTTTATGAAAAAACCGACGCACTGTGTCGGTTTTTTATTTAAAATAAAAAAATTTAAATAAAAGACAAAATATATATTGTTTTAATATAAGATCAAAAATCAGAAATTAAAAAAACCGACTCAGTCCGTCGGTTTTTTTTTTTTTTTAAATTATTGGATAAAACCCGACGGACCACGCAACCGACGCAGTCCGTCGGAAAAAACCGACGTGGTCCGTCGGTTTCCAAAAAGCGAGGCTATGTAAACCGACGGACCGTAAAGGGTCGGTTTCCCGTCGGTTTCATTAAAAAAACCGACACAGTCCGTCGGTTTTCGTCGTCGGTTTTTCCCTTTTTTTAGTAGTGGATGGTCTAGGGGTAGCTTTTCAAACAGTCAACACTGAAGATAACTGGGCTGATTTGTGCAAAAAAATTGAGAACCTAAAACTTGTTCTGAAATGTACTACAGTCTATTGGAAGATGCCTGAAAGTGGAAGAGTTAAACTCAACACTGATGGGAGTTTTTTCATGAACACAAAGAAGGCAGGGATTGGTGGAATTGTAAGATCAGACACAGGAGAGCTTATTTTTGCGTACTCCATCTCAACAGAATGCAGCAGTAACAATCAAGCAGAAGTTAAGGCTGCTAAATATGGTGTGAACTGGTGCATACAACATAGGATAGACAAGATCAATATTGAACTAGACTCAAAGATAGTGGCTGATATGTTGATCATGAAGAGCACCAACAATCTGAAACTGAAGCAGGATATTGACAGCATTATTAACATACTTCACAATACTCAGTACCAAATTGGTCACTGCTATAGAGAAGCCAATTCTGTGGCTGATTTCATGGCTAAGCAAGCTGCCACTAGTGGAAATAGCACCTTATATCATTCTCTACAAGACTTTCCTAGAGAAACAAAGGGATTATTTCAACTAGACAAATGGCAACTTCCTACTGTTAGAACAAGATATGAAAAGTCCAATTTTTTTGTAAGCTAACTTTTTGTATAGGAGCAGAAAGGACTTGTATTGGCTAACTCCTTTCTCCATAGATTGATTTTTCAATCTCTTTTGTATATTAGAGGCAAGGTTCATGTCCTCCTCTATTTTGTAACATCTTTTGTTAATATAACATTGTAGGAGTCAAGCCAAACCCCTCACACCTTAGGTTCACAACCTGTGGTGATGGCTTAATATAAAAAAAAAAAAATAATAATAAAAAAAAAATCAGGGACGAATCTGTGTACTAAATTTGGGGCATGCGAATAAACCAATTTTTTTATGCTTTGTTGGTCCAAATTTTGAAAAATATCATGCACTGACAGTATAAAAAAAACTTTAGGCATCAATATAATTCTGACTTTGAACAATTTATTCGCATTTTTTTTTTCAAATTACAAAACCATACTTATTGTATAGCTTACCTTCTCCTATACATGCAATGAAGGGGTTGTTGGATTTCAACACATACACACAGAGTCATCGCAGCGGAATATTAAATAGGAACGTATCTTCAGCCATATTTGTTCAAATGTCGTGAGAATCACCCTTCTTCTAGCACCGAATTGTAACCCTCCTAAAAATAGTAAAAACCCTAGAGCCTTCTAGTTTGAGAATGCTGGACTGATGGAGTCACAAGCATATTTATAGGTAGGTTAGGGACTCTTAGGCAAAAACTTTAACCCTAGGGACGACTTCTCCATAAAATATGGTTGCTTCAGGGACTCCTAATAAAACGCTTCCTCCCATCAAGGAAACTTTCGGATATGCATAACCAAAAATATTACTCCCTTAGTCCCAAAAAGATTATCTTAGTTTGACTTGATACAAACTTTAAGAAATAAAGGAAGACTTTTGAAATGTGTGGTCCAAAACAAGCCTTAAATATTTGGGTGGTTGTAGATCATCTCATAAAGTTAAATTATTTCTAATTATAGAAATGTATCAATCTTTTTGGGACAAACTAATAAGGAAAGAAAGACAATCGTTTCGGACAGATGGAGTATATCTTATAAATATTATCAATTATACCTCTCTATAACAGACCTCTCTATAACAACCATTCTCTATAACGATATTGTTCGGCTTTAAAGACCCATTAAGTGGTCGGGCTTTAAAATGAAGTGTTGTGAATGAGAAATGGAGGAAATGAAATTTGTTTGAATTTCATTTGTTTAAAGGCACTTTGTCCCACATAGGTGAGGGAAAGCATTTGTTATGTGCTTATATAGAGAGACACTTCTTCTAGCTCTTAAAGAGTTGAGAAGAGAATTTCCCCTCGCGTCATCGTCGTCGCTCGGCTCGGCTTCGGGTTTGGATTTGGATTTGGTCAAATGATTTGATATATAATATTTTTAGACCAAATCTATTTAATTTGGGATGGAGGGAGTATATCTTTTTCTCCGAGACATATAACCCTATTGGAATCTTTAAACCGTGCCCACTACCAGAGGCGGATCTAGGATTTAATCTCTAGAGGCTCAATCTTTTAAATTTTTTAGCATTGAACCATTATATTTCTAAAGTTATGAGTTCATATCTACTATTTATTGTAATTTTAGTAAATTTTTACACATAAATTTATACCCCGCATCTAAAGTTTGGGATTCAATTGAACCCCAAGTTATAGTGCTCCATCGGCCTCTGCCCACTACTCTCTCATATCCTTAGCATTATCCTTGGGCGGTGGAGGACGTGGTACAGGACATAGGAGTAAAAAAGAGCTTTGGGTCATCTAAAAATGAAGGAAAAGAAGTGAGGCTCGACTTCTAAAACATCTCACATATGTGTGCAGCATATTGAAATGGAAAGGTTGACAATTCTGGGGCAAAAATTTGGGTTGAAATGCCGAAGACATATTGGATATGCGGACCACATATCATGTCAGGGACCGGCATCGGTCTGGTTTACTATCTTTTACTAGTAAAATGATCATATCTTCTTGTAGGAATTAAAATTCAAATGACGAACGGTTTGATGCGTTCGAAACTAGACTCGAAGACCTTTAATTAATTTGGTAGTTAGTCACCACAAAATACTTAATATTCTGGGAGGTATGCTTGTTTGAAGTTGGACCTTGTACGAGGTCATTTGAGATACTAGCCCGTGTCGTAGCTTCCAAACCAACTTTGTGCTATAGCTCTTCTTAGGCACTCTAACACACCTGGTGTGCTCATTATTATAAAAATGTGGTATGGTATCAGTCTGTAACCTCTCTTGACACTCCTAAGATGCCATAACGGGAGACTAATTGACTTAAAAAGACCTTTACGTCGAATTTTGTGAAACCTCGTAGTACAAACTTACGGGACCTTACAAATGACATCTAATTAGCTTTAGATTAATTTGCACCCCATTTCTGTTAAAAAATTTATTTACTGCACCATTTCGATTCCGGACTCATTTCTTTCCACTTATAAATGAATGGCAGTCGTAAGATTTATTGAAGTAAATGACAACAACATTCCAATCTTATGATGGATGACACAAGCTCTAACAATCTAACTGGATCACTTATCCTGTATATGACGCGTACCGCACTATTTGTCCCAACTTTTTTAAACTCATACTTTCTCCGTCCCATAATAAGTGTCACCTTAACCAAAAGCACGCATATTAAGAAACTAATAATGCATTGTGAAGGTTACTAAATTATCCCTATATAATAAAAATATATTACTTTTTCCTCTTACTTAGAGCATGCACAAGTAGTAAACATTTTGACATTAATTGGGAATCCAACAAAATCAAGTTACTATGTGGCTTTTCCAATCATCATTTAGATGTTACTTTAACTTGTCAGTTTTTATCTAAGGGTAGAATTAGAAAAACTAGTCAATTTATGTCTTGATTTCCTAAGATGACACTTATTATGAGACAATTTTTTTTGGCTAAGGTGACACTTATTATGGGGCAGAGGGAGGACTAAACTAGTTTACGTAAGTATATCTTTTCCCCTAGACATATGAGCCGTTTGAATTAGCTAATTGTAAATAGCTTATAAGCATTATGTGTTCATAAGTATTTTTTAAGTGTTGAAATTATTTATAAAATAAATATTTATGTAATTGGATAACAGTGTTGAAGCTGATACTCTCTCTACATCTCAATTTATGTGACACGGTTGGAATTTCGAAAGTCACTCAAATTTTTTCTTTGACCGAAATTTCTTTATATGTCTTTTAAATATTTTAAGTTGTTAATTATTGTGATTTACAGTACTTTTTACGTAATTTTCAATACGTAAATTTTATTCAAAAACTTAAAGCTTCTATGTCCGAATTCACGGTCAAAATTTAGAAGTTTGAATCTCGAAATTTCAATTGTGCCACATAAATTGAGACAAAGCGAATGATAAATAGTACTCGAGACATTTGGCAAAAAAGTGTTGATAAGTTGTTCTTTCGATAAAATGACTAAAATATTCTTAATTTTTTACAAAATATTGTATATAAATTTAAAAGTATCTTTACAAGGAGAAGGATGAACGATAGATATGGAAAGGATAGGGTGTTAGTGGTTTGTTTTGAAAAAAGTATTTTGAGAAATAAAAAAAATATTAAGGATAAATAGTAAATATCTTGGTCAAATAAAAAATAATAAGTTGGTTTTTTGGCTTATAAGCACTTAAGTGTTTACCAAACATGTGACAAGACAATTTGACTAGCTTTTAAGTGTTAGAAAAATATTATTTTCTATTTAATATCTCAAAAATAAAAAGAATATTTTTAATGTTCTTGTTGACTTTAATGCAAAAGACTTGATTCTATTTTATTAGCCTTAATGGCAGAATTCATGTTGAATAAATTTGCCATTGCCAAACGGTATTATTGTGTTTAATTTGGTCACTTGATGACACTTTATGATATATAATAATTCTATCCTAACGTTGCAATGGCAACAGACCATTATGAATTGCCATTATTGGCTTTTACTATATTATATTCAGAATATTGATTGTATTGAAGGAAAATGTATTTTGACCATTTGAATGGCCTTCAGTCATCTTTATTCTATCCATAATATCAGGTCCCTATTTCAATCTATGTATACTAAAAGTTGTTTTCATTAGTAGGAAAGAAAAAACATAGGGAAAACTACTTCTTCTCATTTTGTATTGTTGGGTTTTTATGAGATAAATCTTTGTTAGATTCTGGCTCCTAGTTTGTACTAAAAGAGCTTGTTGAATCCTGGGGGATACACTCATACCGGGTGAAATATCCTTAAGGACAGTGTCATTGGCATGCCTCAAGCTACAAAGAATTCTCTACAATTGTTCGTGATCAAGTATTTTCTTCAAGCTTAGACGAAGTTCCTACAAGTGTTCGTGATGAAGGGAAGTCCCTACAAGTGTTCGTGAAAAAGAAAAGTCCCTACACGTGTTCGTGATGAAGTATTTTTTATAAGATTTCCAACATTAAGTGTTTACCAAATGCGTGAATAAGACAAAAGATGCTTATAAGACAGAGCTTATAATTGTTTAGTCAAACACCCGCTCTCTAATATCCTTCGCATCATCTATAAATTGTGCCCACTACTCTCTCATATCCTTAGCATCATCCTTTCTTAGGCAACTCTCTCTAGTACTTGTTATAGTGAAGATAGAATGAAGAATAATCCAATGGTAATGATCATAGGTTTGGTAATTATTTTAACATGGGTTGCATGGAGGATCTTGGAGTATGTTTGGTTGAGGCCAAAGAAGCTAGAAAAATGGCTGAGAAAACAAGGTTTCAAGGGCAACAATTACAGGCTATGGCATGGAGACTTGAAAGATATGAACAGGATGAACGCTGATGCATTCTCCAAACCTATAAGTCTCACTGACGATATCTTGCCTCGTGTGGTGCCATTTCATCACCATATCATTCAGAAATATGGTACAGTACTTTTTTATTCCTTTACTCTTGGATTTATCAAATTACTGGTCCCTCTATTCACTTTATTTGTCCACTATATTAAAAATATATGTCCAGTTTTACTTATTTCATTTATTGCTTCTTAAGGGGTGTGTCAAGTCAAACATGGACAAATAAAGATAAACAGAGGGAGTATGTCTCTATTTTTGAATGTTACTACTCCCTTCGTTTCATTTAATATGACACTTTCCTTTTTAATATGTTGAAAACAATGACACTATTCTATATCTAAACATTAGATTGTTGGGATTCGAAATAATAGGATGTCAGCGAAAGTTAACAATTATAAATCTTGAGCGATATAAGTCAGAACCAAAGAGAAATATTATACTATTAATAAATTTAATATAATTTAGCCAATTGGCCTACATATGAGAAAACTAACAAACAGATATACTATTAATAAATTTAATATATTTTGGCCAATTGGCCTACATATGAGAAACTAATATAAAAGAAATATAAAAATCATAGAAGAAAAATTTCTCTCTAAATTAAATAAGACTCTTTTAGTGACTACTAGAAGCGAATCCAGAATATGAAGTTTATGGTCTCAAGTTAAATATTTTATATAATAATAATTGAGTTCATAATCAATTATCTATAAATATTTAGTCGGATTTGAATAAAAACTAGTGAATTCATGTGAATCCATAGCTTCTACATTAGATCCGCCACTGGTGACAACATTACAGATGTTATTGTGTTGTTGTGTGAGAAAGAAAAATAGAAGTGCAAAATCTCTCGTCCAAGAAAAGAATAGATGTGGAAGAGTTAAGAAAACGTTTTTGAAATAAAATACAACTAAATATGGTAAAATCAAAATAAGGCAGCTAGGAAATTGAGGACAAATTCTAACACTGATTATATCCTAATTTTAATGAGATGTTTTTAAAGTTATAATGTTATGACATATCTATAGAAATGTCATGGCATGTTTAAAAATTTAAACTTAACCTTTTGTATGTGATAAGCAAAATCTAGTTTCTTAATCAACTCGATCAAACACCGCCCAAATGAACAGTGGCTATCATCTACTTGTTTTCTTGTCTCTCATTTCTTCTAATTGAGGGTAGGAAAAGGGAAAAATTAGGAAGAAAATTACAAAGTGAGAATCGAAGATGAAAGTTTAAATAATCACCCCAAATATCTCGTCTTTATCTTGGTGGATGCGGGTGACCTTTTCATTCCAAGAAGTAACAAGTGAAGGTAATCCTTTTGTGTGTATAAGACAAAAGGAAAGGATGTTTGTTCAATTACGGAAGTTCGCTCGTCCTCACATTCATAAAATTGCAATATCTCCCTGCGTGTTAGAATCACTCTCCTCTCTCTCTCTTTATTTTCCCTATCTTATAGCTTGTTTGACCAGATTTATTTTTCTCTAAAAGTTTTTATTTTTTGTAATAAGTGCTTATTTTTAAAAAGTGATGAGATGTTTGGTTAAGTTTTTGAAGAAAATGAGTATTTTTAGGAAGTATCAGAAGCTAAAAAAATAGTTTTTGCTCAAAAATACTTTTAAAAAAAACACTTAAAAATATTTTTAAAAAACTTAACCAAACACTAACTGTTGCTCAAAAGTATTTTTTACATTAATTAACCAAACACAAATCGTTATTTTAAAAAATATTTTTTAAAATAATCTGATTTTATATGATTAGCCAAACAGGCTATTAGTCTTTGGTTTGTTGAGAAATAAACAGATGCATATCTTCTAGAAAGGGGTGTGCATATGGTAAAGGGACACTAAAATCGGTAACTCAACAAAAAGAATGAGAGAGACATGATCTCATTATTAGTTACAAGACAAAACAAAAAAGTATGGTGGTCCTTCATGGTTGCAAAAAGACAAAAACGGTTATTACAACTGCATGCTTCTAGACCTCTCACTATTAAAAAAAACAAAATGTTTGTGTTTATCGTCCATTCGGGTTATTTCTTTTAAGGGTTTGCATTAGTCCGATTAAACCGAAAAATAAAATTGAACTGATTTTGTTTTGCTATTTGGTTTTTGGGAAACAACATAAAATACCCATAAAAAGCAAAGTATTTATCCATCCATGCCCCCATAGAATTTAATTACAAAATTACCCACACGGCTGAAAATAAAAACCCGTGTACCCCCCTTCTACGAGTTTGCCTATTGATGTTGCTAGCTGATGCTTTCGTACTAGTAGAGTCTAATTTTTATTTTTATTTTGTCTTTTCTTTATTTTGTTTTTTTCTGCTTATTTTTTCTAATCTTTTAATCTTTCTTTTCAAAGATAAAAATAAAATACAAAGACCAAAATATTAGCTACCCTTTTTAGATTAACAAGAATATAAAAAAAATTAAGTAATTAGACTACAACAAGAAATATTTTAAAAAAATCCTAAAGTCACTAGTTATTTATTAAAATATAAATTAAGAGAAAATATATTCTTATAATTTTTTCTTTTGCAAATAAAAATAATACTTTTATCTAAAATAGGAATCTACTTTTTTATAATTTGTTTTACAAAAATCAACTTGCTAATATTGATTTAAAAGTAAAATATTAAAATTACCCTTAAACTCTTTTTGTTGAATTTCGGCGCCGAAATATGGTGCACTTCAAGTGCTTTCGAACCAAACTTTTTTTTTTTTTGTCTTTTGCTTTTTTTTTTTTTGTTAGAACCACTAAGCATTTGCTTAGTGTGATATATTTTATTAAATAATAAAGTGCAGAGCACCCAAAAGTTTCGACAATGAAAAGAGAAAGGTAGAGAAAAGGACCAAAATCATCCATAATGTTTGGGTTTAGATCAAAATCATACATATTCTTTCACATGGTGCACTAATAGTACATTATGTTTGCATAAGTGATGCACTTTTAGTCACAATCCCAAATAAATTTAACGGAAAAGAACAAAAATGCCCCTGAACTTTTAGAAAAGGTATAAAAATACCTTTTATTCATCTATTTTGCTAAAACTACCCCTCAATTCAACTTTTTGGCTCATTTATTCCCCTTGACTAACGGACAACACTAATTTAAAAAAAAAAAAAAAAACAATTGCACATGACATTTTATTACTGAAAAATTGATTTATTCTTTTAAAAAGAAATCTGAAACCTTGGAATTTTTTTAAATTTGGAAAACTTTTTTTTAACGAGTTAAACCTTGACTAACGGACAACACTAATTTTTTTTCTTTTCAAAATGTGAAAAATTGGATTTTTATAAAAATCTGAAAAATTTAATTTTTTTATGGAAAAACTGTGTTTAAAAAAAAAATCAGAAAACTATCTTTTTTTAAATCTAGAAGAAAATTATGGAGTATTAGTTTTGCACATTTTACTTAAAAAAACAATCAGTTTTTCAGATTTAAAAATTGAATTTTCTAAAAAAAAAATGGGGTTTCCACCCGTTAATTTTTTTTTTCCAAACTTAAAAAAATTCCACATGTTTTAATGAAAATCCAATTCTGTTATATATATATATATATATATATATATATATATATATATATATATATATATATATATATATATATAAAAGGCTTACTACATTTGTTTTTTTAAAGAAATGGATGTTGAAAAATTATTTTTCCTTATTCTACAAATAACGATTTTTCAGATTTTTTTTTAAAAGAATAAATCAATTTTTCAGTAATAAAATGTCATGTGCAATTTATTTTTAAAAAAAAATAAAAAAATTAGTGTTGTCCGTTAGTCAAGGGGAATAAATGAGCCAAAAAGTGTAATTGAGGGGTAGTTTTAGCAAAATAGATGAATAAAGGGTATTTTTATACCTTTTCTAAAAGTTCAGGGGCATTTTTGTTCTTTTCCGTTAAATTTATTTGGGATTGTGACTAAAAGTGCACCACTTATGCAAACATAATGTACTATTAGTGCACCATGTGAAAGAATATGTATGATTTTGATCCAAACCCAAACATTATGGATGATTTTGGTCCTTTTCTCGAGAAAGGTAAGTCAACAAAATACAAAGAAAAAGGCAACAAAATATATCTGCAAACTCAAAACCCATCTGAATCAATAAGATATAAGGTAAAAATATTAGCTAATTAGTTTTAGACTAATAAAAATATAAAATTTAAATAATTAGACTTTAATAAAAAGATTAAAAAGTATTTTCCGGAGCAATGAATCAGTCATCTACGATACCCTGGCAATAAATGAATATACTGTGTGGGTATCATAGATGATCGAGGAATGTTTTTTTTTTTCGATGAAATGAATCAGTCCTCTATGATACCCTGACAGTATATGATTAAACCGTGTGGGTATCATAGAGGACTGGGGAGTTTTTTTTCCGAATAAATGAACCAGTCTTCTATGATACCCTGGCAGTATATGAATACACCGTGTGGGTATCATAGAGGACCGAGGGGTATTTTTTTCCGAAGAAATGAGTCAGTACTCTATGATACCCTGGCAGTATATGAATATACCGTGTGGGTATCATAGAGGACCGATGCGTTGTTTTTCGAAGAAATGAACCAGTCCTCTATGATACACTGCAGTATATGAATATACCGTGTGGGTATCATAGAGGACCGAAGAGTTTTTTTTTTTTTTGAAGAAATGAACCAGTCCTGTATGATACCCTAGCAGTAGATGAATATACCGTGTGTTATCATATAGGACAGAGGAGTGCTTTTTTTTTGTTGAAGAAATGAACCGGTCCTCTATGATACCCTAACAGTAGATGAATATACTGCGTGGGCATCATAGAGGATTGAGCAGTGTTGAAATGAATCTGCTATCTACGATACCTTGTTAGTATATGATATACGAGGTTGGTATCATAGAGAACTCAATATGTTCTTGAAGGAATGGATTGTCAGTTCTGCATGAACCATGTCAGTATATGATATACCATGTGGGTATCATAGAGGACTGAGTGTTTTTCTTGAAGGAATGAACTGACAGTCCCCTATCTTACCATGTTAGTATATGGTGTATACCACGTGTGTATCATAGTATACTGCAATAGTATACTTCAACTGCTACTGATTTGATATACTATATGCTAAAATATGTTGTTTTTTGAGATATAGAAAAATAAATAAATAAATATATATATATATATATATATATCATTTATCCTTCTTATTGATATAAAAAATAAAAATAAAGGACAAATAGTAGAATTAGATTATGAAAAAAAAAAAACAGGAACTGAAGAAAAACATAATTTGAAAAAAATGAAATTAAAAAAAGAGAAAAAATAAATAAAACTCACCAGAAATAAAAAAAAAAAAAACTAACAAAAAACGTGAATGAAATTAGATTATGGAGATAAAAAAAATAAAAAGAAAAGAAATAGATGAAATTAAACAGAAACAAGAAATTAAAAATATAGAGAAAAAAAATAAAAATAAAGGAGCTAGAATCAAATATGAAATCAAATTATGGTGAAAAAGAAAATAAAAATAGTATGATTTGGGAAAGAAATAAATGAACAAAAAAGGGGAAAAGGAAAAAAATCGAAAAAAAAGAGAAGAAGATAAGAAGTAGAGAAATAAAAAAATAAAAAAAAGACAATTACCTACAAAAGCTTCAATGGGTAAGAAGGGTAAATAGTTTTGGGTGTATGAAAGTAAAGGGGGCAAGGAAGGGTAATTATTTTGTGTGCAGGGAGCATTGGTGTTCTTTCCCCTTTGGTTTCCAGATTAAGGATTTAAACATTTTGGTTTTCAATTTTAAAAAATAAAAAATCGAAAAATCAAATTATATACATATAATTATTTTTATAAAACACACATTTGATTCGTGGTATATGGCTAGTAAAGAAATCAACTAGCATTAAATAATATCTATATATAGTTTGCTTTAATAATAATATTAGGCGGGAGCTTATTTCTGTTGATTTATTGTATTATGCTTTTATTGGAGACTATGAATGTTATACCATCGATTAATTCAACTAGTTGTAGGAGATTACTCTTTTACTTCTCAAGTTATCATATCAAAATTGCTGTGAAGATTTACCTATTATTTTAAGTGAAGTTATTGCGTGAGTTCGTAATATGCACCGTCAGAGTAAATAATTTTTAGAGCATCAGGTCATATTTATCTGTTGTACCATGTAACACATCTTATTTTCAATATATATATTTTTTTATATTGACGATGTCCAAAATTTAAACTCACAATTATAGGGAAAAAATCATTCATATGGCATGGGCCAATTCCAAGGGTACACATAATGGAGCCAGAATTGATAAGGGAAATCTTGTTCAAATACAACTACTTCCGTAAACCCAAGTCACAACCCTTGGTAAGTCTACTCGTTAGCGGGGTTGTGTTTTACGAAGGTGAAAAGTGGGCAAAGCATCGAAGAATTCTCAATCCTGCATTCAAATTGGACAACTTGAAGGTAACCCTTCCAACTCCAAATGAATTAGGCATTTTCTTTATTGTGATATTGTCAACTACACAATTATAGTGAAATTATCAACTAGACACCTAAACTGTGTGCAGATGTCTCCTATAACCCCTTTGAACTTATGTTTTTCGTAGTATTTACCCCTTTACTAATTATTTGGTAAAAAGAAAAAGCTAAAACACAACAAATGCAAATACATCTTATTCATTTTTCATCTCAAACTAAAATACACTTCGCACCATGAATCTTTGGGATAGTACATCAAATCTTCAACTATTTTGCCCCCCTCCAAGTAGCTTCAATGTTGCTAAATTTGCCTTAAACTTTGCCTCAAATATACTTCTTTCACATTTCCAAAACAAATTCTTTCTTTGAATAACCCGTTTTTTAGTCTTGAATGAGTGTGTGTTTGTACGTCCTACATAACTTATTTTTTTATTAGATAATTAGTGAAGGGGGTAAAAAATACGAAAATAATAAATTGAGGAGGGTCATAATTCATAGGAACCCCCTAATAGTTTAAGTATGTAATCGACAATGTCATAATATAGTCTAGGTGTATTTCAATGCCTTATCCATTTTCTTTATATATATTGTTGTAAAGTAACGTAACTAAATTGGACTATGACATATCACTGTTAGAAATTATCTATTTAGTGGACTCACATATTTAATAAAATTATACTCACATATTTAATATAATTACATAGATTGCTATCAATTAAAGAAGCCTGTTTTTCTGAGCTAATAAAGTATTAATTTTATGGGCTATATCAGTGGCAGAGCCAGGATTTTCAGTAAGGGGGTTCAAAAATATGAAGAGATAAACATACGAAGAAGCCAAGGGGTTCAACACCTACCATATATACATAAAATAATAATTTTAACCTTCAATATACACTGTAAATTTTTGCCAAGGATGAACCCCCTCGGTTACACTTGGCTCCGCCCCTGGGCTATATATAAATCTTATATTATAAGGGATGGATTTTGTATGCGTAGAAACCTCAATAATTTTTCAGTTATAATTAATGGGTTCATAACTGAAGAGTTACACCTCTTCTGAATGGTTACCTTTGAAAAGTTATGTCTCTTCCGAAGAGGTGTCTCGCTATTATATATTGGTTGTGGTCCCTAAGTCTGTTACCGATTTTTTTCCTCTCTGGCCCATTAAGAGAAGTGCCATAAATAAAGTAACAAGACTTAGAACACTACAATAAAATATAGATATCGCAACAAAAAGTTTTATATTTGGCAACAACTTAGTTTTATTGTTGGCAAATGATTTTTTTGTTGCCAAAGAATTTAAATTTGGTTCCATAGTATTGATTATTGTACAAAAAAAAAAGGTTGTTGCACGTTGTTGCAATAACAGCCGTTGGGAAAAGTTCATGCAACAAAATATTTTTTTTGTTGCCAAAAATACTTTTTGCAACAATAATCAATCTATGGCAACAAAAATTTTTTTGTTGCCACATATATTTTTTCTTGTAGTGGAAGATCTCTCCTTTCTACAATCGATTCTAACTATGAACCAAGATAAATGCCCTTACAAATCTTCTAGATTTATGTCATTGTCTAATGATTTACTTGCAATCTTGTGTGGAGTGTATAAAGTTTTTCATCAACTGGTATCCGAGCACAGTCTTGTTGAATTGTTAGACTCGATGATTCAATACTTTGGGACATATTCTGGTTTTTGATGGATGGTAATAGAATAAATTACTGTATTTTTCAATTTTCAAAAGCAGTTAACACTGCTAATCTTCTCAAAGAAGTAATTTCAGGCTGGTTTCTTCAAAGTAGTATGCTGCCAATTTTATTTTAATAATTAAAAAGAAATAAAGAAGGAATTTGTGGTTAGGCAGAATGCTTAAAGTGGAAAACTATTTCACTTGCATTCAGATCTAAGTCCTAATCGTTTTGCTATGTGGCAGTGATCTACGTTTTACGTTATGAATCATTGAGATTCTTTTAACAATCATTAAGTATTCGACAATAAAATTTGAAGACTTCCCAAAAGGAATTTTTTGAAGGAAAACTTTGCAGTTTTTTCTACAGTTTAGGCATATTTTTTGTTCTCTTGATTAAAATAAAAGGGATAAAGTAAGATTTAAGTAAAGCCTTAACGCTTACAATGTTTTAATGCCAATATTTTGGTTGGGATTATAGTGTCTCCTTCTGTTACCATATTCCATATTATCATTCTTTTCTGGAGCAAGTATTGAAGATACTTTTTACCGGATATAATTTTTCGGCACTTTCTCCTTAACTTTTTAGATCATTTTCTTTTAATTTTTTTTTTTAAAGGATGGTTAAGTTAAGGGGGTGACAGAGTGTTCAAAGTGGAAAATACCATATCACTTACTGCATTATGTTCTTTTGGTGTGGTTTATGTGCATATCCGATTCTGCATTTCTATATACGTTTATGCAATTTTAGTGTGTTATTTTGGTCTAAGTTATTAATCTTCATTTGATGGTTTCTTTGAGATTAATATCTTAAAGGGCTAACCAAAATAAATTGGAGAACAATTTAGTGTCATAAAAAATTTCGAGATGTAATGAGGTTTCAGGAGTTGCCAAAGCACTCTAAGACCATAAAGTACTAAGTTTGAAATGGAATATGACACCAAACTTGATATGTCAATGTCAAGGAATTTTCATTAAATTTAAGGTTTAGGTATTTCCCACATATTCCAAAATCATAAGGTATTAGATTGTGATGAATTTCATTTGGAATGATGTTGAATTAAAGGACTAATGTCATGAAATTTTCTTAAATCTAAGATTTTAGGATTGCTAACACATCCTAAAATGATAAGACATTAGATTTTGAAATGACATTAAACAATATCATTAATACCAAAGGTTACATATCTACAAATTTGAGAGTAGCCAAAGCATCTTAAATTTGATAGTAAAGATGCGCAAACCTTATAAAGATATGGTGTTAATATTGCAATCAATTCATTAGGTAATTAGCCGATCGCCCAAAGATACAATTAATATGAGGAAATTGATTGGGGTAGAATGAGACATTTAAATATTAAGAACGAATTTTTCCGATCGCCCAAAAGTACAGTAAAGTTCGAAGGGTTTTTTGTATTTAGATTGTTTAAGTTCTATAGTTAGTAAATTTCGTGTGGCTTGGAAACTTCTGCCCAAAGGTGATGTTAGAATTTACTAGTGTCAAGTTAATTTGTCTTTAGCACAAAAGTTAAGTTTGAATTATTTGGCAGCATTATATTGCAGAACTTTATGTAGATTTTTGTTGTGCTTTTTGGATTTTCTAAAGCAGTCTTGCATAAAGCGTATATCGATTTACTTGTGATTCCTGGACTAAATTTTCTTTCAATCACATGTTAATTAATAACCATGCACACAGCACATGCTACCAGCCATCTATGAGAGTTGCAGCAGTATTATAGAAAAACTAGAGAAAGTGGTAACAGAGAATGAGCAGGTGGAAGTTGATATGTGGCCTTACCTAGGAAATTTATCTGCTGATGTAATATCTCGAACAACCTTTGGAAGTTGCTATGAAGAAGGTAAAAGGATCTTCCAACTCCAAACTGAACAAGCCAGACTTACATTTAGCATTTTGCAGTCAAATTACATACCTGGATGGAGGTAAGTCTTTAATTTGTTGTAATTCTGCTACATACCTAGCATTTTATTTTAGGCAGAATACCTAAAAGAGCTTTTAAATTTAGCGCGTTTTATTCAAATCTTTTTAAATTATACATCTGGTCCTAATTACTCAATTTGTACTTGTTTTTTTTCTTTTTTATAATCATTATCCCCTCAAACAATAATTTGTCTAATTACCCTTTGTACTTGGCTTTCTATAATCTAAGTCCAAGTGATTCAAATGATGTTTGGCACGTGAGAGTATAAAATAACAGCCATGTCATATTAGTCTAATGTGGAAAAAAAATCTAATATACCATTTTCTTTTATATTTAGTCATTCCAACGGCTATCTCCTTATCTCTTTCCATATATCTTTTCTATGCCTCCATTAAAATACATATACCGATTTTCCTTCTTTTACCATTTTTCTTTTGAGTTGGTAACGATTATAGAAAAGTCAAATATATGAGATAATTAGGACCAATTATTGTTTGAGAAGATAACGATTATAGAAAAGTCAAATACAGGGAAGTAATTAGGACCAAATATAGCTTAAGCGGAATGAATAAAACACACCAAATTTAAGGATCAAGGTCTTTAGGTATTCTGTTTTAATTTTATGAAATCATAAATGTAAACACATTTGTTTTTCATATGATTAGGTTTTTGCCAACTAAAACGAACAAGAGAATGAAACAAATTCACACTGAAGTTCGTGAGCTTATGAAGGGAATCCTCAACAAAAGGATAAAACTAGGAGAAGCTCGAAATGATGATGACTTGCTAGGCATACTCATGGAATCTAACTTGAGAGAAATTCAGAAATTTGAAAACAGCAAATTAAATCAGGCCGGGGCCGGGCGCCAGCCCGAGCCCGGGATCACCATTGAAGAGTTGATTGAAGAGTGCAAGCTATTGTATTTTGCGGGCCAAGAGACAACTTCAAACTTACTTTCTTTTACAATGGTTATGCTTGCTAAGCATAAGGATTGGCAAACTCGTGCTCGACAAGAGGTCCTTGGGAACAATATCCTGGATTTTGACACATTGAACCACCTAAAAATTGTAAGTTATGCCTTATTCCCTAATATTTTCTAGTGTATTTTATAACGGTAGAATATCTAAAGACCTTCCCAAATTTGACGCGTTTTATTTAGATTTTTTTTTAAACTATACTTGATTCTAATTAATGTCAGTACTTGGCTTTCTTATATGATCGTTATCCCTTAAACAACAACTGCTCCTAATTAATAATCCCCTATACTTGACTTTTCTATAATGGATATTGTTTGAGGGGGGTAACAATTACTATAAATAGTCAAATACAGAATGGTAATTAGGATCAGACATAGTTTAAGAGGAATTTGAATAAAACACGCAAAGTTTAAGATGATTTTTAGGTATTTTGCCTATATTATTTACTATAGAAGTAGGGGGAATGAAAGTTTATAAATGATTTCTTTCAGGTAACCATGATTCTATATGAGGTTTTAAGGCTATACCCCCCTGCAATGACGATGGTGCGAAAGATTGATGAGGTGACAAAGCTAGGAGATGTAACCTTACCAGCTGGGGTGGAACTTGTTCTACCAATAATCTTAGTTCACCATGATACTGAGATTTGGGGTGAAGATGCAAATGAATTTAAACCAGATAGGTTTTCAGAAGGTGTAGCAAAAGCAACAAAAGGTCAATTAGCTTCATTCTTCCCCTTCAGTTCGGGTCCTCGAATTTGCTTAGGACAACATCTAGCATTGATGGAAGCAAAAATGGCGATAGCGATGATCCTACAACGCTTCTCCTTCGAGATCTCACCATCTTATGCTCATGCTCCTTTTCCTATACTCACCCTTCAACCCCAACTCGGTGTTAACTTGCTTTTACGCAAAATATGATCGAGTTTCAGATACACCGGAAAATAGAAGGGCTTTAAAATAGATGAATAAGTAATATCTTGTCGTTTATTAGAATCATTTCTAGTTTTTGTTAGGTGCATGCATGCAACTCACTGTGGTGTTTTGATGATGAATGTTCACTACAACATTGTGTATCTATAGCTATGAAGTACATTGTAGCTAATTATAAAAAAATTCGTGGCTAAACACTTTAGCCACGATTTTTTGTTCCGTAGCATTCGTAGCAAAATATAGCGTAGCTAAAAGTTAGCTACAAACTTTACATGGTCCGTGGCTAAGGACTATTACTTATTGCTACCGATTTTTTTTGTGTTGTAGCTGTAATGGGAAATAGCTTCTGTCACAAAAAATTTACTTATAGCAAGTGATTTTATTCTTTTGCCACGACAAACAAAAGTTGTAGCAATCTTCATAATGTAGTCACAAGGTATTGTATTGTAGCAAAATATTTAATTTATTTGCCACGCAAACTCAAAATTTGTGGCTATTTTTATAGTCTAATCTCGTGGCAATAGTACTCATATTTAGTTACGAATCAAGAAATTCATAGCTATGATTTGAAGTATTTGCCACAAACATTTTTATATTGTAGCTCAGAATCTATATCTTTAGCCATGAAATATATAAAATTATAGCTAAAATGTTTCTTCATTTGCTACGGAAAGTGAAATAATTTTATAGGGCAATTATATATATTTAGCTACATGTTCAACAATTCCATTATTACAAATTAAGTTTTCCACAAGCATTGTTGGTAACAAGAATTTTATAAACAAATTCATTTTTTTTACTCCAAAACACGTTTCAAGTTACAGATAATTGTACTTGATCTAAAAAAAAGGTACTGATAGTTGTATTTTTCAATTTCAGTATAGTAATAATACACAATTTTTGTATGACACAATCTTGTTTGAGTCCAAAGCTGTATAGTCTTCCCCTTTCTCTCTTTCCATGGTCTTCAACCGCACCTTAGCTTGATCAACATTTGTCTTAGTCTGTCACTCATATGCTCTCATTCCACAAATCTGCCTGTTAATAATGATAAATTATTTTAGCACTAAGAAACATAAACAATTAATTATATGTGTGTACATAGAATTCAAGAGCAAAACAAGTCTTAGATAAATCTATTACTAATAATCAATTTAACAAAGAAAAAGTGCAAAGCAACAAAAAAAGTAAACAAACCTGTAGACTTTAAACTTCTTAAAAAGATCTTCTCCCCGTAACATCGCTTTGTTGTTGCAATCGACAAACTATAACTCCTGCCAGCATTGTTACAACTTTAAAATCTTTAAAATTCCACTCACTACTAATAAAAAATAAGGCACGATATTAATAAAATTGCTAGAATAAGTCCGAACACAAAAACTCAAGTCAAATAGGTGTAAGTTGAGATCCAAAAATCTTAAAATATAAAAATATGAGCATACTTTGAATATAAAGCAATGGATTCTCTCTTGCTCCATTTTTTTTATCTTTTTCATTGTTCACTTTTCGAGAATTAAACCCATAAATTCTCACGAGCTAGCGGCCGTTGGGCAATCTAGGGCTTTGATTGATTTTGCTTTTATCAAGTGAAAAGAGAAGCCAATTGTTGAAGAAGAGTATGGGAAAGTTTGGAAAGGGTATTCGGCTATGGAGGGATTTATGTTTGAGTTTTCTGTTCGGCCAATTGGCCTTTAATTTGCGTTTCTATGATGTGTCGTGAAATTACGGGATATTCGATGCTAATTTCTTAAGCTTTTGTAACTCTTCAAGCACTTTTGGTGTTACTTTTCATGTATTTATGTCGTTTTGTAGGATAAGATGTCCGGAGAGCATAACAGAGCAAAATGGACCAAAATGGAGCAAAATAGAGCAAAACAAGCCAAAATAGAAGAAGCGTGACCTGCGACTCGCAGGTCACACATGCGAGTCGCATGTTCTGCAGCAAGTTTGTACAGAGATTTTGGAAATGTGAAGAAATTGGATGCAGCATCTGCGAGCATCACTTGCGAGACGCAGGTACCACCTGTGAGACACATCCATGACCGCATGTGCTGCAAGTCATCTCTATACATTGCAAGACCCGCGAGAGTTTTGCACAACCTGCGAATCGCAGGTTGAACATGCGATACAACCTGCGAGACGCACGTTGTGCACGCATGGTATTTTTGTCCAGATTTTGTTCCCGTTTTGGCACTTTTATAAATAGAATGCTAGGGTTTGTAAAACTCATCTTTGGCCATTTCATACAAGTTTTGGAGACTAGGTTCCTACACCACACTTTGGGGTTGAAGATTTGAATATTTGGTTGAGCATTTTTTAAACCTTTAATTCATTTCTTCAATTCCTTGTTTTGTATTGTATATCTAAGTGTGTAGTATTTATTTTCTTCACTTGAATCTTGTTCATGGAAATATTCTATGATTAAAGTGTTGGATGAAACTCTTGTTTTGCTTATGTATTGAATGATTTTTATTGCTATTGAAGTGGGTCTTTGTTTATTTAATTAATCTTATTCTTTAATGTTTCTTAAGGGATTAGCTAACCCTAAGACTCGCCCATTTACTTTGATTGAGCTCGGAAGAGGAAATCTAGGTTGGGAAAGATTAATTAACAAGAATTTGGGTCATTAAACCCATCTAATAACTTGAGCTATGAATAGGAAAGTTACTTGAGATTCAATTGGTTGTGCTTGATATCACACTCTAAGGTTTGGAAAAGCTTAGAGTGAAATTCATTGATTTGGTTGGAAGACTTTCAATGAGATAGTAGAAACCATTATCTATTAACATAAATCTGCTGTTAGTTGTAAAATCATGAAATACATTGGATCGTTACTTGAGTGTAATTTCCTTTGTATCCAAACTTGTGGGCATTGATCATTTTACCCGCTTTCTAGTTAGTTTTATCTTTGTTAGTTTTTAAATCAAAAACCAAATGTTGAAAAAATGTTTGGCTTAGCTTAGTTGGTGATAATTCCTTACTTGTTTAAATCGCCTAGTATATTGTTCCCTGTGGGATCGACCCCGACTCATAGTTGGGTAAATTATATTGCGACGACCGTGTACACTTTCTCTTTGAGGAGTGGATTTGGACGTTATCATTCTACCATACCTATAAAGTAACGGAAGTATATAACATAGAAAATTACCTAATGCAGAGTAATAATAATTAATGTTTGATTTACTTTAAATACATGAAAAAAGTCAACTTTTTATTTGGTATAAATATTATTCCAAAATATGTATTCCTTTATAATTATTTTTTAGTCTGATATTCAAATTTAATTATATATTTACAAGTTTATCTCAATTGTATTTGAAATTTAAAACAATTGTTTCATATAAATTATGATATACTAGTTAGTTTTCTTAAATCCTCATAGATTAATCATATTAAATTATTTACTTTTTTAAAAGTAAATCATAATAATATCAAAAAAGTGTTATAAAATAAAAAATAAAAATCATTTGTTAGATTCAGTATATAATTTAATTTATGAAATTGATAAGATAGTACACGACCATCACAATGTAATTGGTAAAAGACTATAGTTGTTATTAATTAGATATAATTATATTATCTTTGTAAAAATTTATTGGAACTTACATCTAATACTTATTTAATAAGAATTATATTATAATTATTTTTCCTATGGACTTAGATATCAACCATATTAAATTATTAATTTGTATTTTCTTTACATATTATTATATGTATATTTTTTAGCTTTCTTTTACTTCTTTATATACAAATTCTATAATAAAACTAACGATATATGACAAAGAAAATTACCTAGTGAAAATAATGATAATATTATAGACTTTACTCTAAGTAAATAGAAAAGTCAACTATACGTATGACATAAATATTATTCTAAATTTTTAATTCCTTTATGGCTTTTTTCGTCTTCTATGAAATTGTTGATTTTGTTATATATTCCCCTATTTTAATTTTATTAAATTCTTAATTTATATTGTTTAGTTAAATTGCTGATAATTATTAAGATAGTATTAGATCAATCATGAATACTCTTATACTAATTTAAAATGAACATAATTACCAATCTACATAGATAAGCACATGCACATAGTCGTTTAAGTCTATTTTATAGTCAGATATTCATATTTAATTAAATATAACTACAAATTATATAAATTGTATTTGAAAATTACAAACAACATTTTACTTAATATGAATTATGACATACTAGTTAGTTTTCTTGTACACTCATATATTAACCATATTAAATTATTTATTTTTTAAAATAAATCTTAAAATATTGAAAAAGTGTTAGTATAAACTATCAAATAATTTTCACAATAAATAAAAGATTATTCAATACAAAAATCATATTAAATTTTCATTTGTTAGATTCACGGTATAATTTAATTTATGATAATTAATAAGATAGTTCATGACCATTATAGTGTAATTGGTAAAAGAATTGTTAAGAGTTAGATATAGTTTATTGTTTTTCAAAGTGGAGCTTACAACTAATACTTAATTGATAAGACTTATAATATTATTAGTTTTACTATTATTTAGATATCAACCGTATTATTCTAAAATATGAATTCCTTTATAGCTTTTTTCATCGTCTCTATTGTTGATTTTGTTATACACTCCCTTATTTTAATTTTGTTGAATTCTTAATTTATGTTGTTTAGTTAAATTGATGGTAATTATTAAAACAACATTAGATCATAGCATGAATAACTTTTATACTAATTTAAAATTAATATAATTACCAATTAATGTAGATAAATACATGCACATAGTTGTTTAAGTGTATTTTATAACCAATTATTCATATTTAATTAAATATAATTACAAGTTTGTCCAAACTGTATTTGAAACTTACAAACAATATTTTATTTAATATGAATTATGATATACTAGTTAGTTTTCTTATACACTCATATAGTAACCAAGTTAAATTATTTACTTTTTTGAAATAAATCTTAATAACATTGAAAAAGTGTTATAAACTACCTAATAATAGTCACAAGAAATACAAGAGTATTCATTATACAAATCATATTAAATTATCATTATTTAGATTCATAATTTAATTTATGATAACTAATTATATAATTGGTAAAATAAGAAATTACTCTAAGCTCTTATATGAAAATAATAAAATAAAATAAAAGTAATATTGTTAGACCAATTCTCATCATGATTTTCGTAACCGATGCAAAATTATTTATCTTTTGTAGCTACAAAATTTTGGTTAAAATACTAATATTTCAATGATAGCCTCATGTATATATAAAACTTATGGTTAACTATGAAAGTTTATTGTCGTTGACACTCTAAATTTATAGTTATTCATTTTGTCATGACTAATAATTGTAATTATTAAGCAAACTATTTTCACTTTTATCTCAAATATAACTTGAAGAAAAAATATTCATTTACCCCCAAGATTTTTGTTTTGAATATTGTAATGTGGCTAAAAGATTATTATTGCTACAGTAAACTTTAACTCGTGGTAAAAAATAATGATTAGCTACGGAAAGTTTAGCATAACAATGACCCTGTGGCTATTTAATTTCTTCATGACAAACTATTGTAGCTATTAGTAGACTATTTCCACGGATGTTAGTACTTGAAGCAAAAATATTTATTTAGCTACAATATTTTGTTTAAAATAACTTTTTGTGGCTAAAAGGTTACTATTGCTACAACAAATTTTAATTTGTGGCAAAAACTAATGATTAGCTATGAAATTTTATTATTCCAAAAACTTTGTAGCTATATCATTTAACTATTGCCACACTTGTTTATAATTTGAAGTAAAAATATTTATTTAGCTACGACATTTAGTTTCACATAATTTATTGTGGCTAAAAGGTTACTATTGCTACACTAACTTCTATCGCTTGGCAAAAACTTATGATCAGCTACAAAACTTTATCGTAGCAATAAAGTTGTAGCAATTTAGGTAATTATTGCCACGATTGTTAGCAATTATAGAAAAAATGAGGAATTAGCTTTGTCAATTTAATTTTCGTGGCTAAGAAATTTTATGAATTTGTAGATAGCCATGGAATTTAAATTTTTGTAGCTATTACTAGCTATTAGCCACAATTTTTGAATTCATAGCTAAAATTCCGTAGCTATACGCGCATTATGTTGTAGTGGTTACTTCAGCCAATTACCTTGGCTTTCATGCTTTAGCTTTGAATGTATAATCAGGGGCGAATCTTTGTACTAAATTTGGGGCATGTGAACCAATGGAGGAAACCAGTTTTTTTTTTTAAAATGTTTTGTTGGTCCAAATTTTGAAAAATATTATGCACGAACAGTATAAAAAAAATTAGGGATCAATTTAATTCCGATTTTGAACAATTTACTCCCATTCTTTTTCAAACTAGTAAACCATACTTATTGTATAGCTTACCTGCTCCTATACATGCAATGAAGGCGTTGTCGGATTTCAACACATCGCACCGGAATATTAAACAGGAACGTACTTTCAGCCATAGTTGTTCAAATGTCATGAGAATCACCTTTCTTCTAGCACCGAATTGTAACCCTAAAATTAGTAAAACCCCTAGAGCCTTCTAGCCTATATCTATCACAATTTGAGAATGTTGGATTGATGGAGTCACATGCGTATTTATAGATAGGTTAGGGAACAAAAACTTTAACCCTAGGGACTTTTTCATAAAATATGGTTGCTCTAAGGACTCCTAATAAAACGCTTCATCCCATCAAGAAAACTTCCGGATATGCATAACCAAAAAAATTATTTCTTATAATTATTATCAATCAGACCTCTCTATAACAACTATCTTCTATAACGACATTTCACTATAACATTATGTTTTCTGTAGAACTGATCTTTCATATTATGTTTTATAATGTGTTCTCTATAATATAATGTAATTTCGCTATAACAATTAAAAATATCAGAACAATTAATGATGTTGTTATAGGGAGATTTTTCTGTGTCAACTTCTCTATATATATTGTTGTAAAGTAACGACATTACACTATTATATATCACGATGCTAATAACCACATGCACAGCACATGCTACTGTTGTATCATTGGATGAACCTAGCTCTGATACCACTTACTAGGATCGAAATAATCAGGGCGTCATGCGGAAACTTATAATTGCAAACCTTGAACGACAATAAATCAGAACAACAAAAAAATAAACTAAAAGGCATAATATCATAATATGGTTTGGTCAAGTGACCTCCATAAAAAAAATCTAATTTAAAAGAAAGCATAAAACTGTGGAGAGAATAATCTCCCCATAAACAAGACTCTTTAGTGACTTCATTGTGGATGCTATTACGTTGTCTAGTTGTGAAAATGAGGTCTTCGATTTACAGATGTCCAAAACTTTTCCTCCAAGAAAAGGATACTCAGATATGGAAGACTTATATTTTCCTTTTAGAAAAAGTAAAATCAATTATGGTAAACTCTTTATCCTTCCTTGAAGAAAGGCAAAATCTAAATATGGTAAGAAAATCAGGGCAAAACCCTAACAGCTACTTGCCATCTATGAGAGCTGCAGCAGTATTATAAATAAACTAGAGAAAGTGGTAACAAAGAATGAGGAGGTGGAAGTTGATATCTGGCCTTACTTAGGAAATTTATCTGCTAATGTAATATCTCGAACAACAAATGCAGTGGTCGTCTTTATCAAATCTTTCTTTATTTAAAAAATTAATAAATGCAAAAAAAATAAAAAAAATAATCACTATATCAACAAAATATTTTAAAAATCACATCACGATTTGCAGTGGTGGTTGATGGTAGTATTGTGGGTAGTAGCTAGTGGTGTGGTGTCATATAATTATGTTGTTGGTGACGGCTGATAGTAATATTGGTGGATGATAATGATAACTAATGATGGCGATAAACAATCATGGTGGTTGGCGATATGTAATGGTTATTGTCGATAGTGACTGGTGGTTGTTTGTGCAATGGTGGTTGGTAGGTGATGATCATAAATGGTGGCTATTGGTGACGGCATATTGTAGTGATCGACAGCGGTGGTGCTTGTGGTTGAGGATGATGGTTATGGGTGGGGGTAGGGGGTAGTTGATAATAGTGGGCGGCGGCGGTCGTAGTTGATAATGGTAGGTGATAGTTCCAAGTGCATTCGTGTTTTTATGATGGTCAAACTGTTTCAGAACCAGATAGAGACCTGGTTTGTAATCTGCTCTCTGTGCACCTTGCACTGTCGGCAGAGATGGCTGTAAAGCCGAGCCACTTGCTGCACACAAGTACAGCAGTGAGCTGGCCCATGCTTTAGGTCAAAATTGAAGAGTGGTCTCTTTTCACCCCACATGCTCCCACTTAATGGTGGCAAATAGGTGGGTTTGGTTTGGTTGAAAATGGTTTGAACAAAAATGGGTTGGGTTTCAAACCGCTCATATTTTATGTGGGTAAATATGGGTTGGGTAATAAATGGCTGGGTTGGTTATGGGTTACACTACTAAAAAATAGCGTTTAGTGACGGACGTATTCCGTCACTAATCAGCATATATCTGTTGCTAAACATGTGTTGCGACGGATTAGCGACGGAATGTCGTCTGTTGCGATTTTGCGCGTTGCTAACCTATTAGCGACGGAAAAATGAAATCCGTAGCAAACTTAGCGACAGAGTAGCGACGTATAAGATCCGTTCCATATTATAGCAACGGATTATTTTGTTGCTATTGTTATGAATTCCGTGACTAATTTCATATTTCATTTCGTCGTTTTAGTAAATTAGCGATGAAAACCATTGTTGCTAATCTGTCGCAAAATATTTGAATTATTTGTGCCTGCATTTAGCGACAATCTGTAGCCTACTGTTTTCCCTCTAGCAACGACCAAAATCCGTCGTAAATCTGTCACAAATATTTTTCTTCCGATTTTTTTTTTAAATACACCTGTTGAAACATACTAAATACAAAGTAATAAATACCCTTAAAAATAACTGACATTCACATAAAATAATATTTATAAAAAAGATTCAAAATAGATAGCGGAATCCTAATCGTTAAGTCTAAAACACTAACAACACCAAGCTATCAACTACCAAAAGAACCCACACATCCATCAAGTATTGTTAGTGCATAATTTTGTTCTTTCCAACAAAAAGCAAATAACATAAAAAACTAATGCATGGTGAAGGACTACGATCATTATCAGAAACTAAAGGATCAACATCGTCAACGTTAGCAATAGTAGTGAGACTGTGATTTTTCCCGTAATACTTCTTGATATCTTTCCTGTAATAAGTAGTGAAATTAAAACATCAAGAATACTAATCATTCAATTTCTACCAAATAAAAAGAGAAATGAATTCCAAAGATAAGGGAGCAGATATTTATCCATTTTTTGTTGGAATTGAAGTCTCACGATGACCAACGAAAAAGAGTTTCATACAACTTGGATTTAAATGATCATATACACTGTCTCATAGTCAAGTAACATAACATGAAAACAAAGACAATTAGAGTTCCTAAACAACAAATGTAGTATCATGTTCAAAATAAGAAAAATATTTAAAGTAAGCATCCGAGTATCAACATGAGGCAGCTCTTTCCAACAACCTCAGACTAGTAGTTTTTGACCTTTGAACTTGCTCAAGTATAACAATTTTATCTCCAGCCCAACATCAACTATTCTGCACTGTATTGCAGTTTCAGTATTTTTGCACTGCATTGTTTGCATTTTCTGCACAACTTTTTCAGCATTTCTGCACAGTTTTTCAGCATTTCTGCACTGCGTTTCAGCATTTCTGCATAGTTTTTCAGCATTTCTGCACTGCGTTTCAGCATTTCTGCACAATTTTTCAGCATTTCTGCACTGCGTTTTCAGCATTTCTGCACGATTTTCTAAACTGTGTTTCAGTATTTTTTTAGTATTGTGCTTCAGCAGTGATTTTTTTCTGCACTGCGTATTTGTATTTTTGCACTGTTTTCGCATTTCTGCATAGGTTTTTCAGCATTTCTGTACTAAGTTTCAGCATTTTAGTACAGTGTTTTTAGCATTTTTGCACTGCATTTCAGAAATGCTGAAACGCAGTGCAGAAATGCTGAAAACGCAGTGCAAAAATGCTGAAACACTGTGCAGAAATGCTAAAATGTTGTGCAGAAATGCTGAAACGCAGTGCAGAAATGCTGAAAAACTGTGCAGAAATGCTGAAACGCAGTGCAGAAATGCTGAAAAACTGTGCAGAAATGCTGAAACGCATTGGAGAAATGCTGAAACGCTGTGCAGAAACGCTGAAAAATTGTGCAGAAATGTTGAAACGCAGTGCAGAAATGCTGAAAACGCAATGTAGAAATGCTGAAAAACTAGCATTTTTGCACTGCATTTCATTAGCATTAGCAGTACAAAAATGTTAAAAATACTGTACTAAAAGCACACCAGTAACAACGTAGAACATCAACAGCAATGCAGCTTTATATCCCATTTGTAACAAAAGCATACATATATCTGAGCAGTAACAAAAGCATACATATATACCATTTGTAAAAATATAAAGCAGATTAAAGGAAACATATGAAAATATATATAAATATACCTGGAGATGGCTTGCCACATTCCCTCTTGTAACTCCTTCAACATTCATCAGGTCAAAATCTTCTTACGGACATTAGAAACAGGACGAAAAAATTAGTCCATTAATATGGAAGTATCCATATAATAAAAGATACACAAAGACTAACCACAGTGATGCTAAAGAAAATCACCTCCAATGCATAAATATGACTGCAATTTGTGGATACCATTTATGCGGATGACTGCAATTTGAAATCGATTACAGTAGAAAAATCATAGTACAACAGTAGATGATATACTTTTTTTATCTTTTAATATGTACAAACAAAAAGGTTCCTATATACTTTCATGCAGTAAACAAGAAATGAGATACAATTCTTATGTAAGGTCTGTAAAATCAACTTTTCTAGCAGCAGTGGAACTGCTGAATTGCCTTAAGAAATTACAAATACCAAAAGAAGCTTCAGTTTCCATATTCCAAGGGAGCAAATAATACTCCACACCACCTGTCCAACAAGAAAGTGCTAGAATCATTAATTATCGGTTGGCTGCTATAGTCTTGCAACTACAACTTCATAGTGTTACAAATGACCAAATAGCAAAGGGCATATTATACTCCGCAAGTAGAATCAGTAAAGCACAGAAACATAAACTTGGCATGATGTCAATCTATGCCGACACACATAGCTACAATACAAAAAGAGCAAGAACTGCCGAAACGCCCCAAGTGTTGTATTTCTTTTCCTTCTAAAAGACAACAATCATGTCAAGTGTAACAGCTTCTATCAAATGCACAACTATATATTAAGAGCAACAGTTTTACCCCAACATACAACAGCAAAATGACTAAAAGTGCAGCAATTTTTATTCAGGATTTTCGCAATGTAGCATCAATTCTTGTTTGGCGAAAGTAGGCACCAATCAAGTATAGGAGTTTCTATCTCAAAGACCACATATGTTTGTTGTAAATGCAATCATTCAAACACAGTAAACAACTCTCAAAGTGCAGATACAAAACTCATTCAAATGTAGTAGCAGTTCATCAAATAGCAACTCAAAAAATACCATATGCTTGCCTCACATGAACCATTAATTTGCCTCAAAGGTGTCTCAAGAATGCAACTTATTTAACCCTCGATCAAAAGTGCAGCAGTTACCTACCTCAAAGTAAGGCACAAAATATGTCTCCACTATAGCAGTTGCTTGCCTAAAAAACCATCAGCAACCTGGCACTTATTTCAGCTTCTAAAGATGCAGTAACATTTCAACCAGGATGCATCATTGAAACACTCAGAGCAGCAGCAAAAGGCAACGCAGCCAGAAGTTCTATCTTCATATCATTAATACAACTGAATGGCCTCTAAATGGAAGAACAAGCTGAAATAACTTAGTGAAACAGAAAATATCATTCACCTTTTAGTTAAAAAAAAATGACAAACTGAAACTGAAACAAAAAAAATTGAGTAAGAAACCCAGTTCACTAACACTGATTTCAAATCACAGAATATAAAGAATGTTGAGTTCTTCAAGCTTTTTCTCGACATGCAACAAATTAAAACAAACTTTAACCACCAAATAATATTATCCTATAAGATTTAGCACAAACAAAGGTCGAATTTCCATTTTCATCAGATTTTGGCCGAAATAGAGATTCCCAGCACTTAACCTTCAAATAAATTATAAACCCAACAGTTTTCAAGACACCCAACTTTGATTTTAGCCAAAAAAAACTTAAAGACACTCTGTCCTTTAGATAATAAGCAAGAAAACACATATATCTTAATTTCGTTTTAGATTTAATGTCAGAAAACACAAAGAAGGAGATAAAGAATAAAGAAACTGCCCATAAAACATAGAAAAATCAAAACATACCTTTCCTTTAGATAAAAGTTGCAGTTGAAGAAGAGGAAAACACAATAGAAACCCTAGATTCACATTATTTTGATCTATGTTGTGCTCTCTCTCTCTCTATGTTAGCAATTTCGCACACACTTTCTCTCTATCTGTGTTGGCTACTGTGTTTGAACTGAAATGAAATAATGTGTGCCCTAGCTAGGAGATATCTTTTTTTTTACATTTAACGCCTGACTAGCGACGGATTTTATAATCCGTCGCTGAATAATATATTGATTTCTTTTAATAATTAATATTGCGACAAATTTTTCCGTTGCTGCAAATATATATTTTTTTCGAGAAAAATTAGAGGCCTAGCGACGGATTTTTCGTTGCTGAATCCGTCGCTAATGAAAAATAAAATTTGTCGCGCCTCTTCTGTTGCTAAATCTGTAGTGAAATTTAAGGCGCCAAAAATTCGCGCTAATTATTAGTGACGAAACTCAGTTTTCGTTGCTAATCCGTTACGATATAATGAGATAAAATTTTAGTTGCTTTTCTCGCGACAAAATGAGAAATCTGTTGCTAATCCGTCGTTAATTAGCGATAGAATATGGTCTGTCGCTAATATTCCGTCACTAAACACTGATTTTTTAGTAGTGTTAGCCCATATTATACAAGTGTAATATTATTTCAAGTGTATGTTTATAATTTTTTTCTTTTGTCAAGTTAAATTAATTTTTTCATATAAATTTCAGGGGTGAGGGGTGCGGGTAAGATTTTTTTTTTCATTTTTATATTTTTCTATAAAATTAAAATATATGAAATTGATGGGGTAGGGGGACCAGAAAGGCTTTTCCATTATTTATAAATTTTTTATAGAAGTAATATATATGAAAATTGAAATTTAAGAGGGGGGGGGGGAGGTGGGTCGTGGAGGGGGTGGGGCGGGGGCAAGAATTTTTTTTTAATTTTTTATAAAACTTTTATGAAAGTAAAATATTTGAAATTGATTTTTTTTTGGGGGGGGGGGGGGGGGGGGGGAGGGTCGGAGAGGGTGGGGTGAGGGTAAGAAATATTTTTCATTTTTTATAAAAGTAAAATATTTGAAATTGAAATTGCGGGGTGGGGGGGTCGTGGAGGGGTGGGGTGGGGTAAGAATTTTTTTTTTCCATTTTTTGTAAAATTTTATAAAGGTAAAATATATGAAATTGAATTTTGGGGGTGGGGGTGGGGGTAGGGATCGGAGTGGAGGTAAGAAAAAAATTTCTCCTTTTTTATAAGATTTTTATAAAATAAAAATAAAGTATATGAAATAAAAAAATGTGTGGGGGTGGGGGGCATGGCGGGATGGGTGGTGGGGTGGGAGGTAAGAAAGAAATTTGTAATTTTCAAAATGAGTTGTTATTGGTCTAGTGTGTTCTTATATGGATACTATATTGTACCCATATTTGCCCATATTTTTATGGGTTAAAAAGAAACTTGAAACTCATATTTACCCACCTGAAATATGAGTGACCCAACTCACTAACATGTGGGTAAAATAGGCTAATTTTCTAAATATAGGCTCAAATTGCCACCTCTACTCCCACTATATATACAACTTGATGGAAACATATTGAGTAGACTTGAAAAACCTAATCCAAATTGTGAAAAATCTGCCGACGCAAGTTTCTCAAGATCTCTCAAGAACAAAGCTATCTACAGGGTGAAGAACCTGATCCAGACACAAGTTATTGTCTATGTTCTTTAGGTTGTTGTAAGTCTTTTGTTCGTTTGTGCTTAAACTGTAAATTTACTATTCCCAAAAAGTAAGTTGTTTGTAGGTATTCTAAAGTCTCAAGTTTGCTTTCACAAGCTCTTGAGTGGTACATTAGGCTAGAGTTAACTTAGTTGTATTAGTTGAATTCTCAAAGGTTTCTTGTTGGAAGAATGTCTTCACAAGAACTCTAGTGGTACACAAGGCTAGAGTTAGTCTACGTGTATTAAGGGTCCTTAGCTAGAGTTGGCTAAGTGAATTGGCTTGCAATAAGAATATTACAAGTGTAGAGGGACTACGGGGGTTAGTTCCTAGGTTGCATAAGTGTTATTGTAACGGTGAGGGATTATGGGAGTTAATTCCTAGCTTACGATAGAGTTGTAACCTGAAGTTACTTAGTGTAGTGGAGTGGAGTTGAAATCCTAGTGAGATAGGTCGTGGTTTTTAGCCCCTCGAGAAAGGAGTTTTTCACGGTAAAATCTTGCCTTCTGTACTTATTGCACTGTTTCAGAGAACTGGTAGATAACTAGGTCCCTCATATGCTATTTGGTGGACGCGCAGCCTGTAACAGTGGGGGATATCAATAATGGTGAATAAATGAAATTGGTGAAATGATATTTTTAGATATATTTGAATAGACATCTTACTGATGTTAAAGATCTATTACAGATCTTAAATTATTCAAACTCATTAAGTGGTTGTAAAATAAAAATAAAAATAAAAACAAATAAGAAAACACATTTAATGATTAAGATTCTGATCTCGAAAACAAACGGCCTTAATGACCAGATTTAAGTAATTAAGATTAAGACTCTTTTTAAGTACAAACAAATGGGGCCTTAGTTACTTTATCTTTCAAAACGTTCGTGGTGGAGAAGTGAAAGGAGGTACCTGTTGAAACCTAAATTTTTCCCTCCAATAATTTTATTTAATTATTCGGAGTTCTTGAGTCACAAACGGAGTGAAATATACATTTTACAAGTCAAAAATGATTTTGCAAAATTATTTCGATGACATTTTTCCATTTCATTTGGCAAAATATCTTCAAATATATTACTGTATATCATCCAATGTATTTTGTATATTTTCTATAATTTTCAAGTATATTTGTCAAAATTTTGATTCAGAAATAGTTGAAACAATTATTTAATTAATTGTTTGAAACTATTAATATTCAATTGACAATTATATAGATAATCAATTACCTCTCAATTTTATAAGTTATTTGGCCATATTTGTAATTATTTCGAAAAAATTGATCAAAATTAATTTTTTGTTAATTATTGCATGAGTTAATTGTGGGCATAATCAAAACAGCTAATTGTTTGCTATGTTTAATTAGGGCTATAATAGAAACGAACAATTTATCTTATGCATTGATCATATTTGAAAAGGCTAACTAATTCTCATACTTGTAACACGGCTATAATCGAAATGATCAATTAGTTTCCACATTTAAAATCAGCTATTTGTTAAATTAATTAATAGTCATATTTTGACGAAATTTCCCCTTCTATGTGTGTGTGTACAAGTTTAGGCCTCCCCTATCTTCTTTTTTAATTGGCTAGGCCAGTCCGATTCGGACCGACCCAGCCCAACCCCACTTCTACAAACAACAACAACAAGCCCAGTATAATCCCACTGTGTGGGGTTTGGGGAGGGTAGAGTGTACGCAGACCTAACCCCCACCTTGAAAGGTAGGGCGGCTGTTTCCGAAAGACCCTCGGCTCAAGAGAGGAGAAAAAGAGAGGAAAAGACAAAAGGTTAGATATGGTCAAGCATATCGAAAACAATATGAAAGCAAGAAATAACAAAACAAGAACGTCATGGTAAAAGGAGTATCAACTGCTATAGATAACTATGAAAATGAAACAATGAAAGTAAATAAGTCATTCGAAACCAACAGATACTCGCAGAAATCAAGATACAAGAAACTATAGAACAACATAATTACTCTTAAGGGAGGATAAACGCGACTACCTACTATCCTTCTACCCTAATATGAGTCCTCCATACCATCCTATCTAAGGTCATGTCCTCCGTAAGCAGGGAATGCTCCATGTCCTGTCTAATCACTTCCCCCCAATACTTCTTCGGCCTACCTCTACCTCTTCTAAAACCGTCGCTGGCCAACCTTTCGCACCTCCGCACTGGGGCATTTTCATCTCTCCGCATCACATGCCCAAACTATCTCAGCCTCGCTTCTCGCATCTTGTCTTCCACTGAGGCTATTCCAACCTTGTCTCGGATGACTTCATTCCTAATCCTATCACTCCTAGTGTGCCCACACATCCACCGCAACATTCTCATTTCCGCCACTTTCATCTTCTGAACATGCGATTTCTTGACTGGCCAACACTCCACCCCATACAACATAGCTGGTCTAACCACCACTTTGTAGAACTTGCCTTTGAGTTTCGGTGGCACCTTCTTCTCACACAACACTCCGGAGGCAAGCCTCCATTTCATCCATCCCGCACCAATACGATGTGTGACGTCATCATCAATCTCCCCACTTCCTTGTATAATAGACCCAAGATACTTGAAACTATCTTTCTTCTGTATGACCTGGGAGCCAAGCTTCACTTCCACGACAGCCTCATGTACTATATCACTGAACTTGCACTCCAAGTACTCTGTCTTGGTCCTACTCAACTTGAACCCTTTGGACTCCAGAGTTTGTCTCTAAACCTCCAACTTAGCGTTAACCCCACTGCGAGACTCGTCAATCAGGACTATGTCATCCGCAAATAACATACACCATGGCACCTCACCTTGAATCTGCCACGTCAATCCATCGATCACCAAGGAGAATAAAAATGGGCTAAGAGCTGATCCCTGATGCAGCCCCATCATCACTGGGAAGTACTCTGAGTCTCCTCCCAAAGTTCTTACCCTGGTTTTGGCCCCATCATACATGTCCTTAATCGCCCTACTGTACGCCACAGGTGCACCTTTAGCCTCCAAGCATCTCCATAGCACCTCTCTCGGCACTTTGTCGTATGCCTTTTCTAGGTCGATGAATACCATGTGCAAGTCCCTCTTCCTCTCCCTATATTGTTCCACCAGTCTCCGTACAATATGAATAGCTTCTGTAGTTGAGTGCCCCGGCATGAATCCGAACTGATTCTCTGAGATAGACACGCCTCTCCTCACCCTCATCTCCACCACCCTTTCCCACACTTTCATAGTGTGGCTTAGCAACTTGATCCCTCTGTAGTTGTTGCAACTTTGAATGTCGCCCTTGTTCTTGTACAATGGAATCATTGTACTGCATCGCCACTCTTCGGGCATCTTAGTCGTCTTAAAGATGACATTAAAGAGTCGAGTCAACCATTCTAAACCTGCCCTGCCTGCAGTCTTCCAAAATTCCCCCGGAATCTCATCGGGCCCGGTCGCTCTTCCCCTACTCATCCTACGAACAACACCCTTAACTTCTTCAACCTTTATATTCCTATAATATCCAAAATCACGACACCTTTCGGAGTACTCCAAATCTCCCAACACAATATCTCTGTCCCCTTCATCGTTTAAGAGTTTGTGAAAGTATGACTGCCATCTCCGTCTAATGAGAGCGTCCTCCACTAGTACCCTACCATCCTCGTCCTTGATGCACTTCACCTGATCCAAGTCACGCGCCTTCCTCTCCCTCGCCTTGGCTAGTCTGTACAACTTCTTATCCCTGCCTTTGTCCTCTAGTTCTGCATACAGGCGTTCAAAAGCTGCTGTCTTTGCCGCCGTAACCGCTAACTTTGCCTCCCTTCTCGCCATCTTGTACAATTACCTATTCGTTCGCCTCTCTTCATCATCCTTGCTGTTTACCAACTTCGCATACACCACCTTTTTTGCTTCCACCTTCTCTTGAACTCCTCCATTCCACCACCAGTCCCCTCGGTGCCGACCACGGCTACCCTTCGAGACCCCCAGCACCTCTCTAGCTACTTCCCTAATGCAACTGGCCGTCCTATCCCACATATTGGTCGCCTCCCCACTACTCTCCCAGGCTCCCATAGATCTCAGCTTCTCCCCCATCTCCAGTGCACCCGTCATGGTCAAACTCCCCCATTTGATCCTAGGCCTGTCATCCACGACCCTCTTTCTCTTCTTCATCTTGATTTCCAAATCCATCACCAAGAGCTTATGCTAGGTCGTTAAATTCTCACTCGGGATCACCTTGCAGTCTTTACAAAGACTTTTATCATCCTTCCTAAGGAGTAAAAAGTCTATCTGCGTCTTAGCCACCGAACTACGAAAGGTTACCAAGTGCTTCTCCTTCTTCGGGAAACTCGAATTGGCCATTATCAGCCCAAAGGCTTTTGCAAAATCCAACAGTGCAACTCCTCCTCCGTTCCTGTCCCCGAAACCACAACCTCCATGCACATCGTCATATGCCCCTGAAATTGACCCAATGTGCCCATTGAAATATCCTCCGATGAATAGCTTCTCAGTGGACGGTATACTTCCCATCATCTCGTCCAAATCCTCCCAAAAACGTATTTGTTCCTCCACGCCCAAGCCCGTTTGCGGCGCGTAAGCACTAATAATGTGCAAAATAGACCCTCCAACAACCAGCTTAATCGTCATCAACCTATCGCTGACTCTCTTAACCCCTACCACCTGTTCTCGTAAGTCATTATCTACTAAAATGCCTACCCCATTCCTATCCCTCGACCTACCTGAGAACCATAACTTATACTCATCCACATCTTGAGCCTTGGCTCCTACCCAATTAGTCTCCTGGACACAAGCTATATTGATCCTCCTCTTCTTAAGAATCTTAACTAGTTCGATAGACTTACCCGTTAGAGTCCCAATATTCCAAGACCCTACTCGTAGACTAGAGACTCCCTTAACCCACCTACCCCCTCTAACCCTCACCCCTATTCGAGAACATGACCCTAGTCCACCATCGTCTACCAAAGCCAGTAAAGCAAATATAAACTACTCGACTAGGCGGTAATCAATACTAAAACTCAAGTAAGTACTAATCTAGATGAAAGTGTAACTACTATGACAAGAACGCAACAAGTAATGCAAGAATGCAAATTAGCAGCAAGGCTAAAATACAAAGACTTTAAAAATAAAATTTAAAAACCGGAGGTACCAACTCCAGTTAGGCAGAACCTGCTGATGCCGGAATCACTGTTCACTGTTCACGTCGGAAAACACTGTTCACGTCAGAAAATACTGTTCACGCCGGAAAACACTGTTCACGCCAGGGATCTTGAATTTGTCGGACCAGAGAGAAGAGAAAAGAAGAAAAGGAAGATAGAAGAAGAAGAGGAGTGGGGGTGGGTATAGGGCTGTCACAAACCCTAGGAGAGAGAAAGAGAAAACTTACCTGGGGGGGCCACAGGGAGGTTGCTGGCCGTAGTTTGTGGTGGCCGGAGTTGGGGGATAGGGGTGGGGGTAGGTGAGGGAGTTGGGGGATGGGGAGAAGACCGTTAGTTTTCTTAGAGAGAGAGGGAGCAGGAGAGAGAAAAGGTCTTGATGATTCTCCTTTGTAAATTTTATTTGACAATCAAAACTTGAAAGACTTACCAACAAGCAACTTGTTTGAAATAAGATTATTGAGACTGTTAACATTTCAAATATTTTTTTGAAATATTTTTTTGAAATAAGATTTTTTACGACCCTTTTGCTAAAGACTGTCTAAATTTTGATTCTACTGAAGATAGACTTTGAGAAGTAGCAGAATACAAACACAAACACATATACAGATACACACAAACAGACCTTGATGGTGTGTGTATACAAGGGTTTCAACGAGAGAAACCCTAGCACCGCCTGCCCTTTCCCCTTTCTCTCCCATCTTCATCGTTGCCATTTCGGGAAAATTTAGAGATGTTCGATGCTTTGTCAGAGTTTGTACAACCGATTTGGGCAAGCATTAATTGCTCCTCACCCATTTCCAGTGTATCTTAACCCAAACGAGGTATATATGTTCATTTTCTTGCTTTTTCTGCCTTTTATTAATCATCTTTGTCCATTTGTGAATTCAATACTTAATTTTCATTAGTGGTCGCTAGTTTGAGAGAATTCCCCCTAAATTTGTTTGTCCCACACCGATTGAAACAGTGAAACCCTAGGATTTGAGGTTCTATATAAAGAACCTCATTTCTTCTCAAAAAACAAGTCTCAATTGGATACACACACAAGTCTCGATATTTTAGAGCAAAACACTCAATATATCTAGGGATCTAGCAATTTCTGCTGGAACCTTTAGCTTATAGAGTTTTCCTAGTTAAAATTTTTAATTTCTTTTGTTTGTAGCTGAGCTTTGGTGTTAAGGAGCAAATGAATCTTCAAACTCTAATCTCATCTCAAGGCTGCACAAAGAAAAGGTAATGGTTCATCCTTTAAGTTTATTTTAGTTTAATCATTTGTCTATGTGTATGTGTTTATTTGGCTTATTTCTATTAGTTAATAGTAGTTTTAGCATAATTATCAATTTAGTTGTTACTTGAATATAATAGTTGATTAGTCATTAGTGTTGTAGGCTATGCGTCCACCAAACATAATATGAAGAGACATGGTTATGTATCAGTTCCCTTATGTAGTGTAGTACGAGAATCAACATAAGATTTTTACGTGGAAAACTCCTTGCTCAAGGGATTAAAAACCACGACCTACCCCAGTAGGATCTCAACTCCACTAACCGAGCAACTTCAGATTACAATCGATTGTAAGCTAGGAATTAACTCTCATAACCCCTCACCCTTACAATAGCCCAATCGTAACCTTCAAACTTGACTACCCCTACCCAAGCAAACTAATACACCTAGACTAACTCTAGCCTAGTGTACCACTTAAAAGCTTGTGGAAGCAACCTTGAGAATTTAGAACACCTATTGAGAATTTAGAATACCTATAAGGTTTACAATTTAGCACAAAAGAATAAAGACTCAACAACCTAAGAACCTAAAGCATCTTCAATTCTGGATCTGGTCCTTCGGCTTGTTCAGGCCTTGTTCTTCGGGAACACCTTGAGAGGTGGAGACTTGCACTTAAGATGGAGCAATTTGATTTCTACAAGAATTCTTCTTCATTTGAGCATGGAGTTGTATATGTAGAGGGAAGGAGGTGAGAAGGTGACAACCCATACTGGTCCTCTACTGCTATATTGCTGCTGCACTGCTACAGTTTCGGTAGCTTTACAGCTGTAGAGTTGACTTTTCACGCTCCAGGACCTGGTCCCTCATCTGGAGGAACCTGGTCCTTCATATGTGAGAAGGTGATAGTCCATACTGGTCCTGTGCTGCCGTATTACTGTTGTACTGCTGCACTGCTACACTGCTGTACTGCTATAGTGTCGAAAGCTTTACAGCCGTAGAGTTCACTTTTCAATGCTCCAGGGACCTGGTTTCTCATTTGGAGGAACCTTGTCCCTCATCTGTTCTTGAATTGGCCGCAACAACTCTGCTGCTATACTACTGCAATGCCAGTTTCTTTACAGTTGTACAGTTGACCGAGCTATAGTTAGGGGCCTGATCTCATCTGGTCCCTCTAATTTTTATCTGGTCCTTCATATATGAACATATTCTGGTGGGAACCTGATCTCATCTGGTCCCTCTAAAAATATATCTGGTCTTTTATTTATGAACATATCCTACAGTTTGTGTAATGCGACTGATTGCATCTGTTTCTTCAAGGAGCATGTCAACATAGCAGCACATGAGATATCTGGTTCCTTAAGGTTTGTCAAATCATCAAAACATAAGGTATCATAACTCATCAATTAGTATGCTAAGTTTTAATTAGTTCGAAATGCTTAAGTGCTGTTTAGATATTGCTATGGGTTTAGTTTAATTGCTAGTATGCCTATTTACTATTTATGTTTAATATAGAATCAGTTCAACATGGTAGTTTTAGTATAGCTTAATTTATAAAGGCTAATCACCTTGACAAATTTAAGTTAAAATATATCTGTGACAAGTTAACTTTTTTGAGATTCCTCTTTAGCTAAAAATGATGTTAAAATCTTTTTTCTGTTCAACATTCACTTGTTCATTAAGATATTAGTATGTTTATAGCCTAGCTTAGTTGCTGCTTGAACAAATGTATGCCAAATCAGGTCATCTATGTTATCAGCATGCCCACAAGTCTGAATATGGCCTTAATCTTTATGTGTTAGTCACTTGTTGGTTTATTAACATAGTTAGAGGTTAATTCATGTCTGATTATACTTAGCTATATGTCATGATTGTGTTTATAAACTCATAGGATGCTTCAATTAATGTTTACCAACATGCCTATTAGCTTAGATGTGGATTTGCTTAAGTATTTTCTCCTGATATTATTATATGCTCACAAAGATAACTCAATGTGACAACTTTGCTTAGTTAGTCAGTTTAGATACGTTAGTTAACACATATGGTAGTTGCTTGTGACACATGAAGGTTAAATTGAACTCCCTTGATTGCACATGGTTGATATGTCTGGCCTAATCCTTTTTAAAGATGGTGTAGCCTGTAATGAAACCCACTAGTATCCCCATACCCACATTAAGCAAAAGTCTAAGTTAAAATGAGCTTGCCTGTTGTTTCCCTATATGTTTGGCCCTTAGACCTAACTTAATAAATGACATCCTATCTAAATGGCGTAAATTCTTAGAGGATTAGTTAATGCAGAACAATGAAATGTCAATTGTTAACCATACTATGTCTCCCCAACGTGTTTACTTAGACTAAGAATGTTTTTTTCATGAATGGTAATGATGTTAGCCTTATTAAGTAGTTTGTCCTAAATCTTCAATATATTACTTATACCATTATGTGTCTTGTTGTGATGTGCCTGCTCATGAATGGTTTTTTTCCCTTTTCTGATTGAAATGGTTGTGTGATAGAACTAGTCAATCATCATTTGATGTATTTAGTTGCTCAACAATGGTTGTACCTCATAGTCCTACACCCTTGTCTGATTTCAAATAAGTATATGTATGCCTCCCAGACTCAAGAGGTTATTTGGTATGTCTGATATTGCATTGTCATGGTTGATAGAATGAAGTTGGTAGTCTAAAATGCCTAGGATATAATGGAAGATGAAATTTGGACTTATGCATAATAAGTTGAGTTGATAAAGTTCGTTTAGGGAAGAATGAAATGATGCATGATCATATGAGCACAAAGAGGCTTGAGAGGCTGTCATTTGACTTGTAAGAACATAAAGAGTGACTTATCTAGGCCTAGGGAGGGTTTAGGAAAGACTTTGAGTTCCTACTCAGTACCATCCCAGGCTGCTGGGGTTCCTCTTGTGAGATTGCATTTTCATGGGACCTTCTTAGGTCTCTGCAAGTATAAAAGAGGAGAATTACAAAGATATTGATGTGTAAATGAAATGAGAGGTCTGTTTGTGGAACAATGAACCAATCTGTGCTTGTTTTGCTTATTTGGCCAAGTGAATGAGTCTTGCATTTAGTTCTGAGTTACCCCCTATTGGGACTTAGAGGATTTGTAGTGCCCTGTCTTTCTGCATGATAATCTAGGCCAAGAGTACTCTTAGTTTGGTTGGACTTTTTATTTGGAACTGATTGCATGCTTCTCCAGGATTAAAAAGGGTTTGATGTGAAAGTTAGCATGACTACCCCTCCCATTTTCTCCACTCCTTGTCTGCATTTCTGAAAAATATTGAATGACATGGACACTCATCTAGTTTTGAAGAAATGATCTCCTGATTGTGCATGCTGCTGCTGCTAATATGAGTCACCTTATCCCTTCCCTCCTTGAACCGGTTGCTATGTGTTGTTTTCCTCAAATTTAGTGTTGTGAGAGTCTCCAAACAAATGTATATATTGAATGTATGTATGTTTTCCATATGTGTGTGTACCTGTGTGCTTAAGGTTGCTTAAAGAAGAGTATCATGCCCTACTTGTTCTAATGATTATCTTCCCTTCTCCCCTATTCCTCTTTTTATGACTTTGGAGTATAAAGTGGCCTGCTTAGTGATTTGGGTCTGGAAAGAGGTTTTTCTTTTAGCTGTGCTCATCCTTTATCGACATGTTTGTTTGTGCTAGTTTCCTTGAGATCTTGAACTGCTTAAAACCATTACTCTCTTTACTAGAATAGTCAACCTGAAAATTGAACTTTTGATGTATATCGTGTATCCCCATGTATATCATGTCTTTACTTATGGATTAGAACTGTTTGAGCTTGGTTTTAAGTGCTACTTTCACAAATAACTATTTTGGGCCTTCCTTAGTTGACATTTGCATTTTTTTCTATTTTGTATTGGGCATGTTTCTTTCTTTCTGATCTTTAGAGATGTTTTGGGCCTATCTTCTCGCCTGTTGATTTCTTTATGCTATTCCAGTGAAATACAGTTGAATTATACGTGATATATATGTTTGTACGTGTGATCATGTTTGATTATTTGTTAAATTTATGTTAAAATGATTTTTAAGTATAGATACCTTCTAATAGTATTTTCCTTTTCCCCCTCTCTCCTCTTTGCATGGAATTCATGGCTTGGACCACTTGGGCCAATTTCTCACAAGCCCCTATTGGGCCAGAGGCCCAACATCCTTCTTCCTTCCATTGAGTCTGAATAAATCATTTAAGGCCCAACCATGGGCAAAAATGGTTAACTGGTGGGCTCGGTAGGCCCACCAGCCTCACTTTTCTCATTTCCTATATTATGTATGCATATATATGTATTTGTGATGAACATGTGTAAATATTGAAACCCCTATTGGTTATGAACTTAGACGAATAGGCAAACGATGCATATATCGTTTAGAATGAAGAGAAACCCGTTACTATTTCAAAAACCAAGACCCAACAAAAGATAAGTAATTATATCTTCAAGAATTGGATAAAGAAACAAGAAAAATGACTTTACAATTTCTCTTCTATTTTTACAAAAACCGAAGGTTAAAATAGTTAAGAGTGTGTGTCATTTTTGGAAACAAGTTGATGTTGTAAACTGAAAAATTAGAACAATTTTTTTGTGGACAATTTTGAGACAAAACTTGCAACTTTACTTCTTTCAATTTAAAGGCTACAAAAACCAAAAACTGATTTAAAAAAATAACAAGTGTTGTGAAAAGTGGATTTCAAATTACTCAAAATACCTTAAGGAAAAATATTTTTTGGCCCAAGCCCACCTTAAGTTAAACAAACGAAAGGAAATGCACTTGGACTTTAATTTTAGGGAGGGTTTAAAACAGGATATGGTTGACCTTCAAAAATATGATAAAAATGGATAAATAACTTGTCTTTGAAAAGAAATACTTTTGTATACTTGTATAAACCCATGGCATTTTTACAAATGCGATACACTCAAAGTTTTCCATGAAAATTTATAAGGACAAAGAGGACAGGACATGTGAATCAAGTTTAAGTTGAACTCTATCTAAGGGAAAATTTAACTGTGTTTTGGTCCAGAAATAAAATGACTTTAGACCTTATATACATTTTTCAAAAGAGATTCAGGTTTTTATATTTTCAAATAAAGGGATTTTTCCCAAAATATTTAAATGATATGCCATGACAAGATATACAAGAATTTAACTAATCTAAGAAAATAATTACAAAATCACACATTGAAGCTCGGAGGTCAATCGTATTCTGTGAATTCTTAATATTGGGGTGTCTTAACGCCTTCTCGGAGGAATCACCCGAACCTTTACCTCGAATTCTGGTGTTAAAGGATTTTTTTCTTGTTTGAATAAACCCTTTCAATTGGTTTTCCTAATTTTTTAAAAAAATTAGGTAGCGACTCTAAAAATATGAAATCTAAAAGAGTCCACAACCTTAAAGTAGCTTTTATGCCCTGCGTAAAAGTGAACTGTAACATAACCTTTGCACCAAGATGCTTCATCAAGAGTACGTTGGAAAGGTTGTCTCTCCATATCGAAGCTTCCCATGAATATTGTGCACTCTAAAGAGAGCTTAGCACATGCAGCCGTCGTGGCGACACCGTGTTGCCTAGCACAGATGCCTGCCACGACGCTTTTGCAGCCCATATGCTTAGCCAAGATCGCTTGTGGGATAGCGGTGTTGATCTTAATTGTGTGCACCACCATAGTTGGGATCCTCCCTTTTTAGATGTATGTCTGGCCCATTCCCCTATTAATTCTCTTGTTGTGATCTGTGAGTCTTTGGGTGAGGTATAAAGCAGTTTCACGGCCTACATAGTCCCTTAATGCCACCCCTAGCTCCATCTGCATTGACAATAAGTTTAATCACCACTGCATAGCAATTGGAGAAAGTATAGTATCACTATCTTTCAAATCGAGGAAAATAAATTAGAGATAAGAATTAGAGAAAGTGGCAAAATCAAATTTTTTACTAATGGATTAAAAAATCTATAGAAGTAAATGATAACGTCCAAATTCACTCCTAAAAAAAAAAGTGTACATGGTCGTATGCAATATAATTTACCCAACTATGAGTCGAGTGGATCTCGCAGGGACCAATATGCTAGGCGATTTAAACAAGTAAGGAATTATCACTTTCTACGCTAAGCCAAATGATAGATAATATTTTGAGTTTGAGAAAATTATAACTAATGCAAAAATATAAACTAATCTAGAAAGCGAATAAAATGATCAATGGCCACAAGCTTGGATACAAAGAACTCTCAAGTAACGATTCAATATATTTTATGATTTTACAACTACGAGCGGGTTTATGTTAATAGATAATGGTTTTTAAAATCTCATTGAAAGTCTTCCAACCAAATCAATGAATTTCACTCTAAGCTTTTCCAAGCCTTAAGAGTGTGATATCAAGCACAACCAATTGAATCTCAAGTAACTTTCTTATTCCTAGATCAAGTTATTTGATGGGTTTAATGACCCAAATTCTTGTTAATTAATCTTTTCCAACCTAGATTTCCTCTTCCGAGCTCAATCAAAGTAAATGAGTGAGTCTTAAGGTTAGCTAATCCCTTAAAAACATTAAAGAACAAGATTAATTAAAACAACAAAAAGACCACTTCAATAGCAATAAAAATCATTCAATACATAAGGCATAACAAGAGTTTTAATCCAACACTTGATAATGAATAATATCATAAACAAGATTCAAGTAATTGAATAAAATACAACACCCTTAAATAAGCAATACAAAGCAAGAAATTGAAGAAATGGTTGAGAAATTTATCATTAACGAGCTCCAATCTTCTCCTCCAAAGGTGTGGTGTAAAACCCTAGCTCCAAAGCTTGTTTTGAATGGCCAAAGATTAATATAATTGCTCCCTTGTCTTCCTTTTGTAGTTCCCAACTTTTTCCAAGTCCAAAAATAACAAAATAAGCCTCAAGTTTTCAGATTTGCAAATCTGTCCCGTTTTTGCAAAACTATCCATTTTTTACAGTTTTGTAAAATTGTGCAGTTTTTGTCCAATTTGGCCGCTTTTTTACTCTATTTTCACTTGGTTTCTTCCGATCACTTCTAAATCACATAAACCTATAAAATGGAAGTAAACGATATTAAATGCACTATTTTCTCAATCAAAACATAGCAACAATGTAAGATTAAAGAAGAAATAAGTTGGTAAAATACTAACTTATCAAACCCCCAAACTTAAACTATTGCTTGTCCTCAAGCAAATCAAATTACATTTTCCTTCAAAGAACTCCATTCAAAAGTGCACCAACATCATACCAAGTCAAAAAGGTCCACTTTTTAGCACAAACACATGACTTTGATTGGTACCAACAATTAATCCAAAACATATGAATCACCAACTTCTTCTCAAAAACTTCATTTTCATTTCAAGCACTCACACACTAAGTTAATCAAAGTTGCAATCAAGTCATGACACTAAAGCTTCAAAATTTGCCTCATTATCACAAAACAACTTTTTTTTATTCATTCCTCAAAATTGGAAAATGGAACAAATTCACAACTTATATTCTCATGTGCCCTCACACTCAAGAGAGAATCCACACTTAAAAAATGTAATTCAAAACACAAATGTGATATCAAATAGAAAGAATTAACTCTCTCTCTCACACACACAAAGATGTTCAAATGCACACAAGTAGTACCATAAGCTTGCCCTTCATGTATTTCTCCACTCATGTAGACACACTTGGTTCAAAATCAACTAGGACTTAAAGGGTTGTAATGTAGGCTTTTGGTTAAGGTAGGACACAATTTGGGTAAAAGTGACTCAAAACCTCCCTAATTATTACAATTTTTAACATTCAAAGCACAGTTCCTTTAAAACTTTTCCACCCCTTTCTTTATTTTTTCATTTCACCACTTAGTCTTCCCATTATTCACAACTCTTTATTCTTCCTTTATTTTTTTTTTTATTTTTTTTCACAAAGATACATTTTTTTGCACAAAAAGTTTGCAACCTTTTTGTATTTTTCAAATTTTCTTCCTTTCTTTTGACTTTTCCACAACACCAACCTTCACCACTTTTCAAGAAACACTAACACCACCAACTTAGACTTTTGGCCTCAAATTCACAATTTCATGTTCAAGGAGGGAAAGGTTCAAAAAAAGAGAATTTCATCAAAAAGGTTAAAGGCTTGTAAGGTGGCAATCAAAGAAAAGGTCATAGGCTCAAATGGGGTTACTAGTGATATTATTTAGCTAGAAAGGCTAAAGAGACTTTTTCAAAAATCACAAAGATAGCCCAAGGTCATCTCTCCAACCAACATAATCAAACTTAGCATTGAAAGACTAATTGAGCAAGTTCTAGATGACAAAAATAAACACAAGAATTATTCAACAAACACTCACCACACATGGCATAGGAACTAGTCAAGATGGATCAATTTCACTTCCTAAGCAAGAACAACTAGAGCAATATCTCATAATCCAAAGTAAACACAACTAGTAGGTACAGAGTCACCAAATGAGCCAAAAAGTTACCACAAAGATCATTCTTTCCTATGCACCTTGCTTTTTAACTAACGCAAAACAATTTGGAAGGGTATTCGTATTTCAATATTTCACATGCAAGAGACTAACTCTATTAGTACCAAACAAGCCAAGAGTTTCCACATTTTTCCTCAAAGGAGCACCTACACCTAAACTACAAGACTAATGAAAGAAGCTAAGAAAGAAAATAAAATAATAAGAGTGACTAATCCACAACATGTCAAAAGAACGAAATTTTCAAAAATTTGAGCAAGTTCCAAAATATAATTTGCTACCACATGCCACCCCCAACTACAAACATTGCAGTGTCCTCGCTGCACATAATCAAAACAAGACATAAAATAGTTTGAGGGCAATAATAATTTTTTTTTATTATTTTTACTGTCTCGACCTGCGAACAGTACCTGTGACTCGCAGGCATGACCTGCGATTCGCAAGTGATGTCAACTGATTTTTGTTTTTTACTGTCAGCACCTGCGACTCACAGGCATGACCTGCGAATTGCAGGTGATGTCACCTGATATTTTTTTTTGGGGCAACTGGAACTATATTTCAGCAGCAGCTACTGGTTTGTAACTGCTCTGAAAACCTGACCTGCTCAAAACAATTTCAAAAATTCTAAAACTTTGCAGATTAGTCAAAAATAAAATAAAATAAACTATTCAAAAAAAAATTCAAATACGAGTTAAAATTTTGAAAACGATGGGTTGCCTCCCACCAAGCGCTTAAGTTAACATCGCGGCACGACGGTTACCTTTACTAGTTTTCCCTCCACTTGGAGGATATGAATTTTCGCCCCAACTTTGAATCAAGATTATGATGACGCTCATGAGGGCGGTGGTAGAAAAGCAAAGAGGCCAACTCTCGGATGTCGCATTTTGCACTTCTTGGCCCGTAAGTGAGGCATGCCATTTTGTCTTCTTGACATAGCAAACTTCAAAATGAAAACGCTTTGATTTTCATCTCTAAAATTCTCCATAGGCTTGGTTGGTTCAACTTCCATCTCATTCACCAAGCACAATGTTGAAAAATGGCTAGAATGAGGTCTAACGCGCTCAAATTCCAAATTTGCATGAATTTTGACATCTTCACCCAAAAATGAACTAGAGTCTTCAAAAATTATTTTATGAACTTTTTTATGCAACTCTAGTATCATTTCTTCAACTTCGGCATCATTCACTATTTTTGGATTGGTAGGCTGGCAATTTACCATTAGCTCATGAAAATCAATCTTGACCTCTTCTTCATTGGAAACCAACTCAAAACTACAATCCATGGCCCTTTGATATTGAGCATTGCATGCCTCAATCTTTGCATTCAACTCGGCCTCCAATTTTTGGATAGCAATTTCAAGTAGCTCCACTTCTTAACTTTGCTCAACATGCATTTTTAGAAATTCTTCCATCATCCGTGAAATGTCTTCACAGTGATCCTCATAGGCTTCAAGTTGTTGAGCTTGATTCATTAGCCAATCTTGGCTCAAAATTTCCATCTTGTCAAGTTTTTCTTCATTGTGAGAGTCGTCCAACTCTTGTAAAAATCCATCTATGGTGAGATATACCTTTTGGATAATTTCATCATCTCCATGTTGAACTTCTTCCCACAATTTGGTCAAGACTTGCCCATAGTTTTTATTCCTCCCCATTATGCTTTTCGAAATTTCCTCAACTTCTTCTTTTTGAGAATTGGAGATATCTTCATCAATATTTTGCTCTTCTTCAAGTTGAACCACTTCCTCACTTTCACAATTTTCGTTGTAGTCACAAGAATTGTCGGGCTCATCTTTCAAATTTGAAATCTCTTCTTCAACCAATTCATTTTGAGGAGTAGACACTTCCATGACAATTGAGGAATTGACATCCTCAAATGAATCATTCATTCTTTTCATAACTTCTTCATTTTCTAAAATGGATTGTTGGATGAGCTTTCGCTCTTCCTCCATTTTAGCTTCTCGATCTAAGTATGTTTGGAGCATTGCCATGATGCCTTCAAATCTGATACTTTGTCCTTCACTTGCCATGTCATTGTCCTTGTCAAACTCAAAAGCACAACTAGCATTTTCGTTAGAACAACTTGGGGGAGGGGAAGCAAAATAATTGGGACAATCACCCCAATGTCCACCTTGACCACCACATATATTACAAATATTCCCATCATATGATTGAGACGGTGCACACATCTCTCTCCCGAAAGCATTTTCACAATCTTGCCAAAAGTGGGGTCCTCCACAATATGGGCATGGGTCATCAAAATATGGATTGCAACCATCAAACCCATTTTCATTCCAAGATGCCATAGAGACAAAAGTAAAAATAAAATAAAAACTAAACACAAAACATATAAAAAAAAAAAAATCACAAACACATTTTCACAAATATTCACAAGTTTGGACCAAAGCAAGTAAGCTAAAATCCCAAACTAATCCAAATACGCCAAATTGTTCCTCGGCAACGGCGTCAAAATTGATAACGTCCAAATCCACTCCTCAAAGAGAAAGTGTGCACGGTCGTATGCATTGTAATGTACCCAATTATGAGTCGGGGTCGATCCCACATGGAACAATATGCTAGGCGATTTAAACAAGTAAGGAATTATCACTTTCTACGCTAAGTCAAACGATAGATAATATTTTGATTTTGAGAAAATTATAACTAATGCAATAATATAAACTAATCTAGAAAGCGAATAAAATGATCAATGGCCACAAGCTTGGATACAAAGAACTCTCAAGTAACGATCCAATATATTTTATGATTTTACAACTACGAGCGGGTTTATGTTAATAGATAATAGTTTCTAAAATCTCATTGAAAGTCTTCCAACCAAATCAATGAATTTCACTCTAAGCTTTTCCAAGCCTTAGAGTGTGATATCAAGCACAACCAATTGAATCTCAAGTAACTTTTCTATTCCTAGCTCAAGTTATTAGATGGGTTTAATGACCCAAATTCTTGTTAATTAATCTTTTTCAACCTAGATTTCCTCTTCCGAGCTCAATCAAAGTAAATGAGCGAGTCTTAAGGTTAGCTAATCCCTTAAGAAACATTAAAGAACAAGATTAATTAAAACAACAAATAGACCCACTTCAATAGCAATAAAAATCATTCAATACATAAGCATAACAAGAGTTTTAATCCAACACTTGATAATGAATAATATCATAAACAAGATTCAAGTAATGGAATAAAATACAACACCCTTAAATAAGCAATACAAAGCAAGAAATTGAAGAAAGAGTTGAGAAATTTATCATTAACGAGCTCCAATCTTCTCCTCCAAAGGTATGGTGTAAAACCGTAGCTCCAAAGCTTGGTTTAAATGGCCAAAGATGAATATAATTGCTCCCTTGTCTTCCTTTTGTAGTTCCCAACTTTTTCCAAGTCCAAAAATAACAAAATAAGCCCCAAGTTTTCAGATTTGCAAATCTGTCCCGTTTTTGCAAAACTGTCCACTTTTGACAGTTTTGCAAAACTGTGCAGTTTTTGTCCAATTTGGCATTTTTTTGACTTTATTTTCATTTGGTTTCTTCTAATCACTTCTAAATCACATAAACTGATAAAATGGAAGTAAACGACATTAAATGCACTATATTCTCAATCAAAACATAGCAACAACTTAAGATTAAAGAAGAAATAAGCTGGCAAAATACCAACTTATCAGTAAACACACTATGAAGCCAAGGGGGTTCAGCAATATAATATATATACATTAAAAAATAATTTTAACGCTGTATGTACAATGTAATTTTTTGCCGAAAGGAATTCGGATGAACCCCCTAGCCCCTTACTAGCTCCACCGCTTATCAGGGGATACAAAGAGTTGTATTATAAGTTTTATTAATAAAATAATTTTTCTTATACATATAGATGCCAATTTATGTGTCACACTTTATTTTTTGGTCATTCCCATAAAAACTGTTGTAATACCTTATTACAAAAATTAAATTTAAACTTTTTCATTTTGCCTTTAAAAAGATGGTTTACAGTCACACAAATGGCTTGTATTAAAACATAAGTTTAAAGCTTCTTTTCTTTTTATGCCCAGTAAAACACAATCACATAAATTGGGACATAGGAATTACATTCTTTTTCATAGATATTATTATATGTCGCTCTCGATTGTAAAAGAAAAGGGAAAATGGTCAAAGATAAAAGGGAAAATGGTCAAAGATACCCCTGACTTATTCGAATTGGGTCAACTTTTCCCTCAATTATGTTTTTGGATAAAAACAAATGGCCGACCTATAGTCAACTAGCTCAAAAATGTCCTCGAACTACAAATGTTAAGACAAGAAGCCAAGGGTGTGCATACTATCATAAATATCGAAATCATAATTTTTCACATTTCGATTTCGATATTACAGTATTTGATAGGCATTTTAAAAAATGGTATTCAGTTCTTATAGAAAAATATCAAATATCGTACTGAAATACTCAATTAGATATACAATTCATATATGTTATATTATATAGACAGTAGTTTAAATAATGTTAATATAGCTACTAAAAGACCAAAATTTATTATGGGGTACATATTCCCCCCCCCCCCCCCCCAACGAAAAATGAAAATTAAAAAAATAAGAAAAATAAAAAACTAGGGCAAAATTGCCATTCGAATAGTTCAACTGCAAAATTGTCCCTATTTACTTGTTTTGGAACAATCATTAGTATCAAGAGTATTTTTGATCTATCATATTAATTTAAACATTTTATATTAATCATTATTCACAAAATAAAAAAATGAAAATAAAAGGTGAAAAGACACTACAGATATTTAATTGAAGTTCTTATCTTGAAAAAAGTGCTCAACTAATTTCATGTAATTTTGTACATAAATATTAATGGGTCATCTTAAAAAAGGAAAAGTTAATTATAAAATTATAAAATATTCACTTCAACTATGCCATACCAGCCTTCTTGATGCTGTTTTTGGACTTGTAGGTAAGTTGTCTAAATCTCTTGCACTCTCCTTGCAACCTTGCCTTTCCTTAACTGACTATGTGGGTTGGTTGTCATATCTATCTCCTCCTAGAACCCTAATTCATGCCTATATAAAGCGACTACATAGTTGTCCTCAGTCATGGCCTTGATGGAATCCAGACCTTCAACTTCTTCTCTGACCTTCCTAGGCAAATCAAAGGCTTAGCTAAGATTGACTATATCGTCTGATACGTCAGGAAAAATCAATTATTAAAAAGACAAAAATTGCATTGTTTTTGTGCGGTGTCAGTGAATAAAGACATATTTGAACGAATCTTGTAACAATATATATATATATATATAAATGTTAAAAAAAGGTTCTTAGAAAATATATCGTTTTTTCATTTTTTCGTTTTTTTTTTTTTTTTTTTTTAAATAAATCTGTTTAGTTATGAATCTTTATTACACTGTTCATCTCTTTCTCTTAATCTTGGTTCTTAATATCCGTCTTCTTTAACCACACCCCGGTTACCATGGCCAACATCGTCCTTTTATCATTTGGACATTAAAACGGCCTTTCAAATACCTAGGAATTTACAGGTTAATCCATCGAGTTCATTAAGAAATTAAGAGAATAACCATATACTAAGAGTAATAGATTCATAACAACAGGTAAGTAATTACTCAAACATAATATTTTAATTCAACATAATATTGAACATAAAATAATTTACATAGTAGGGAGATTAGTACAGAAAACATAGATAAAAACTTACATGTCTGAAGATGGAGAGAGGTTTCCCTTTCGGGGAACCCGAAAAACTACTTCACACTAAAAGAAAATTACTGGAAAGATTAAAACTATTTTACAGGGAAGTTATATTACAAAGGATTTTATTGGGAAAAGGAGTTGGGGCATTTTTGGAAGGGAAGAGGAATATGGAGTGGTTGGTGAGAGAATTTTTTGTTGAAGGCTTTTTTGGTGATTGTGTCTTGTATATATATATATAAGTATTTTAAGTATGTTGCTGTACAATAATTTTATTTGCTCCCACTAATGGATTGATACGCATGTGGCAATAAATCCATTATTATTGATTTAATTGTTTGATTTTCTAAGCATTTTTGTATTTTAAGTATGTTGTTGTACAATAATTTCATTTGCTCCCTCTAATGGGTTGATACGCATGTGACAATGAATCCATCGTTATTGATTTAATTGTTTGATTTTCTAAGCACCTTTTTTTAACATTATTTGTTTTTTTAATATGAGATTCGTTTTTTTTTTTTTTTTAATATTGCTTGATTTTGTTAATATGGGATCCACTTTTTTTTCCCATGAGTTTGGATGTGGTGGGTTCCACTTTTTTTTCTTCTCTCTTTTTTTTTAATTACTGGTTGGTGTTTAATATGGGGCCCACAATTTTTTTTTTAAATATTAGTAGTTATTTAAAATATGTGGGCTATAATTTTTTTTTAAAATATTAGTAGTTGTTTTTAAATATTAATAATTGTTTAAAATATGTGGGCTCACAATTTTTTTTTTGGCTCACAAACGGACGACAAATTCTTAAAGTGACTGACGACGATGATATAGAAACTGACGTTCCACAAACGGACGACGATGATATAGATAGAAACTGACGTGTCTTTTCTATATATATAGAAAAACTGACGTGTCTGTAAAGTAAAGTGATGGAAAGATTTTTTTGTGATAGAGTAAAATGACTCTTTTGCCCTTGGTCATTCCAAACTTGGCTCTTTTAAAATATGTGGACTCACAAATTTTTTTTTTGGCTCACAAACGGACGATAAATTCTTAAAGTGACTGACGACGATATATAGAAACTGTCATTCCACAAACGGACGACGATGATATAGATAGAAGCTGACGTGTCTTTTCTATATAGATAGAAAAACTGACGTGTCTGTAAAGTAAAGTGCTTGAAAGATTTTTGTTTGTGATAGAGTAACATGACTCTTTTGCCCTTGGTCGTTCCAAACTTGGCTCTTCTATGTAGTAGAAATATCGTATGTTTTGATCGGATGGTTAATATTTTGTAAAACAACTCTCGCTACTTTTTGAAAATCTAAATTCTCATTAAAGCGAATAATTACTGTCCAATTTTTATATCTAGACTAAACTAGATATGAAAAGTTACATGGTCTAAGATACCTGGTACAACTGTACAACTTTCAATTATTTATTGATATTTCCATTTTTTTTTGTCTAAATGGCGCACAATGATTGTATATTTTGCACGTGCAAAACGTGCTTCTTGATCTGGAGGTTTCCAAATGAAACAGGTGTTTCCAGTAGATATGACAAATTAGTACAATCTACAAATTGTGTGGCCAACTTTCAAGATTACATAATAATCACACAAAAGATCAACATGAGGAACCATATACTGGGACCCTGAGGTGGAAATGTTATTACTTCTTCAAGATATTTGACAAAATTAAAATGACGTCAAACAAAATTAGTATAATTCTCTATAACAATAACACATACAAATTAATAATCCAACCAACAAAGGTTGTGTACCGGCTCTGGAATTGCATTTGTAAGCCTTTTACCCTAAATATGAAACATCTGAGCACGAATTCGAATTTAGTCATGCCTTAATACAAGTACGGATGAAAAACAAAAGAAAAAACAAAATAATAATCCATATTTACAAAAAATATGGAAGAGAGGAAAAAAGAGACGGAAACTAACTTTGATGTTCTCCAACCTTGACTTTCTAAAAGATTGATCGACTTGTCAATTGTTGTTCAAACGTTGTTTCTATGGTTAATGCTCACCGGCCAAAATTTTGTCTGACTCTTTCAAGTTCTTTTTTACTTAACAATCAACTACAAAACATATCACGTGACATTAAATTGACATACACATGAAGTACGAGAGATAATGGTCAAAAACACATCTGAAGTATATTATTTTTTGTGAGTTTTTTACCTGAACTATCAAGTGTTTGCATTTCCTATATGAATTATCACCAACTATTTATCAAAATACACCTAAACTAGTATCTGATGGTGCGTGGTGTACACTCTCTTTTTTTTTGTTTAAAAATGATGCCAAATGGCACTCCACGCAGATAATTAAAGGAATTAATTGGAAAATTAAAGAAAAACTAAGAGATAATGGCCAAAAACACACAGGAGGTATTACTTTTTTTGCGAGTTCCCTACCTGAACAGTCACCGACTGTTTATAAAAATACACCTTGAAATTAATGAGTCGGCTATCATGTGGACGAAATTTTATGGGCAAATTAAGCTGTCACGTGCTTTTTGGTGATTCCATTCAAATACTTGGTCTAGTCAGTTTCGAGGTGTGTTTTGATAAATAGTTGGTGATACTTTTGGTAGAAAACGTAAACACCTGATAGTTCTGATACGAAACTTGCCTAAAAGTGATACTACAGGCGTGTTTTCACTATGATCTCTTGTACTTTAACATGTTGGTAAATTTTGCGTTTAATTACAACAAGCTTGCATATTTGGAGTTAATGGTCAAAATACAAATTTGAAGAATCACTTTTTCGCAACTTTCACATCCCAACTATCGGTTGCTCCCTTTTCCTACCTGAACTATATCAACATCTATGTATTAATACATGCCTCAAAACTGACTAGATCAACTACACTCCTCCCTTTTCCTACCGGGACTATCAACTATGTGAGCTTTAATACATAGATGGTAATAGTACAGGTAAAGCAAACAAGTGATAGTTGGTGTATGAAACCCGCAAAAAAGTGATAATTCAAGTGTGTTAATTCGATCATTATCTAGTGTATTTGACAACGAACTCTGGTACGCAGCTCAAATTAGGCTACTACTCCCTCCGTCCCATATTACTTGTCCATTTTCTCTGTTACACACTCTTTAAGAAATCATAAATAAAAGTGTGCTTTTACAACATTATCCTTATCTCTCTCTAATAAATTGTATTCTAATCAATATTGATTACTTTAAAAAATAATTAATGTTAAGGTCAAAATAGGAAAACTTTAATTAATCCTTTCTTGGTTTTATAAATGGATAAGTATTTTGGGACCAATAATTTTAGTAATATGGACAAATAACATGACACTTAGATCTAAAGATGATAAGTTTCCAAACAAACAAAACTTACTTCGGGGCACTTTATAACCCCTAAAATGACCATCCAAACGTGTAGGTATACTTGATGTAATGAGCCGACGTTATTGTACGCAAAAAAAATAATTTTGAGTTCTCTATAAAATATTGATATTTCGGGGTTTTGAAACATGACTAATATTTGCTCAAAGTATGAAAAAAATGTGATTTTGATAGCTTAAAAAAAAACGTAGCCTCTTTCACGCACAGATACTGTGCATGAAACCTACTTTTGTAATTTTTTTTTTGTATTATTTTGGTTCCAATTTTTTTTTTTTGTGCTACGCGGACTCTAACTTGTCTCAAACAACTTTTTTAAAAGAGTTTACTTTATATACGACGATGATGGTGTGAATAATAAAATTTGTTCCACTTTTGCGTGCCAGAACATAAACGGCTGTGCACTTGCACTTCCATTTCTCAACAAACTTTGCTCTGCTCTAAAGGATGGTGAAAATGTGGTTGTTAATTTAAGTGGTCGTGGAGAAAATGTGGTTGTTAATTTAAGTGGCCCCAAATTTATTCCACTTAAGTGCACACACCTAATAAAAGGCCAAAAAGCCCTCCTCAATACCAAATTCTTCTTTCATTTCTTTCTTGAAAGAAACTTCTTCTTCCATTTTCATCTTCAAAGCAACTTGTTCTTTCATTTTCTTCACCAATTTCTAAATAATGAACTTAGATCTTTGATAAGATCATCTCTCCACTTAAAGAAATTACATTTCTTCACCTAAACAAAAGTTCAACCAATCAAATTCGCATCAAGAAATAGTGAAGCTATTGATTCAGTAAGCAATTGAATCATAGAAAATGGAGGAAACATGTGAAGGGTCAACAGTTTTGCCCCAAGAAGTCATCTTTGAAATTCTCTTGAGAGTACCTGTCAAATCTCTCTTGAAATTCAAGTGTGTTTCAAAATCATGGCTTTCTTTACTCTCAACTTCTCTATTCACCAAAACCCATGTCAAATTTTCCTTATATAATCCCCAAATGACTGATTATAGACTTGCTGTGGTAGCCACTATTTCTGGTTTGGGTAGATTCTGCCATGTTTACAGCATGGGGGCTGCAAATACATGTGTTAAGGTCAAAATAGGAAAACTTTAATTAATCCTTTCTTGGTTTTATAAATGGATAAGTATTTTGGGACTAATAATTTTAGTGATGTGGACAAATAATATGACAATTAGATCTAAAGATGACAAGTTTTCAAACAAACAAAACTTACTTCGGGGCACTTTATAACCCCTAAAATGACCATCCAAATGTGTAGGTATACTTGATGTAATGAGCCGACGTTATTGTACGCAAAAAAAAAATATTGAGTTCTCTATAAAATATTGATATTTCGGGGTTTTGAAACAAGACTAATATTTGCTCAAAGTATGAAACAAACGTGATTTTGATAGTTTAAAAAAAACGTAGCCTCTTTCACGCACAAATACTGTGCGTGAAACCTACTTTTGTAAATTTTTTTTTGTATTATTTTGGTTCTAAATTTTTTTTTTGTGCTACGCGGACTCTAACTTGTCTCAAACAACTTTTTTAAAAGAGTTTACTTTATATACGACGATGATGGTGTGAATAATAAAATTTGTTCCACTTTGCGTGCCAGCACATAAACGGCTGTGCACTTGCACTTCCATTTCTCAACAAACTTTGCTCTGCTCTAAAGGATGGTGAAAATGTGGTTGTTAATTTAAGTGGTCGTGGAGAAAATGTGGTTGTTAATTTAAGAGACCCCAAATTTTTTCCACTTAAGTGCACACGCCTAATAAAAGGCCAAAAAGCCCTCCTCAATACCTAATTCTTCTTTCATTTCTTTCTTCAAAGCAACTTCTTCTTCCATTTTCGTCTTCAAATCAATTTGTTCTTCCACTTTTTTCACCAATTTCTAAATAATGAACTTAGATCTTTGATCAATAAGATCATCTCTCTACTCAAAGAAATTACATTTCTTCACCTAAACAAAAGTTCATCCAATCAAATTCGCATCAAGAAATAGTGAAGCTATTGATTGTAAGCAATTGAATCATAGAAAATGGAGGAAACATCTGAAGGGTCAACAATTTTGCCCCAAGAAGTCATCTTTGAAATTCTCTTGAGAGTACCTGTCAAATCTCTCTTGAAATTCAAGTGTGTTTCAAAATCATGGCTTTCTTTACTCTCAACTTCTCTATTCACCAAAACCCATGTCAAATTTTCCTTACATAATCCCCAAATGACTGATTATAGACTTGCTGTGGTAGCCACTATTTCTGGTTTGGGTAGATTCTGCCATGTTTACAGCATGGGGTCTGCAAATACATGTGTTAAGGTCAAAATAGGAAAACTTTAATTAATCCTTTCTTGGTTTTATAAATGGATAAGTATTTTGGGACAAATAATTTTAGTGATGTGGACAAATAATATGACAATTAGATCTAAAGATGACAAGTTTTCAAACAAACAAAACTTACTTCGGGGCACTTTATAACCCCTAAAATGACCATCCAAATGTGTAGGTATACTTGATGTAATGAGCCGACGTTATTGTACGCAAAACAAAATATTGAGTTCTCTATAAAATATTGATATTTCGGGGTTTTGAAACATGACTAATATTTTCTCAAAGTATGAAACAAACGTGATTTTGATAGCTTAAAAAAAACGTAGCCTCTTTCACGCACAAATACTGTGCGTGAAACCTACTTTTGTAAAAAAAAATTTGTATTATTTTGGTTCTAAATTTTTTTTTGTGCTACGCGGACTCTAACTTGTCTCAAACAACTTTTTTAAAAGAATTTACTTTATATACGACGATGATGGTGTGAATAATAAAATTTGTTCCACTTTGCGTGCCAGCACATAAACGGCTGTGCACTTGCACTTCCATTTCTCAACAAACTTTGCTCTGCTCTAAAGGATGGTGAAAATGTGGTTGTTAATTTAAGTGGTCGTGGAGAAAATGTGGTTGTTAATTTAAGTGACCCCAAATATTTTCCACTTAAGTGCACACGCCTAATAAAAGGCCAAAAAGCCCTCCTCACTACCAAATTCTTCTTTCATTTCTTTCTTGAAAGCAACTTCTTCCATTTTCGTCTTCAAAGCAACTTGTTCTTTCATTTTCTTCACCAATTTCCAAATAATGAACTTAGATCTTTGATAAGATCATCTCTCCACTTAAAGAAATTACATTTCTTCACCTAAACAAAAGTTTAATCAATCAAATTCGCATCAAGAAATAGTGATGCTATTGATTCTGTAAGCAATTGAATCATAGAAAATGGAGGAAACATCTGAAGGGTCAACAGTTTTGCCCCAACAAGTCATCTTTGAAATTCTCTTGAGAGTACCTGTCAAATCTCTCTTGAAATTCAAGTGTGTTTCAAAATCATGGCTTTCTTTACTCTCAACTTCTCTATTCACCAAAACCCATGTCAAATTTTCCTTACATAATCCCCAAACGACTGATTATAGACTTGCTGTGGTAGCCACTATTTCTGGTTTGGGTAGATTCTGCCATGTTTACAGCATGGGGTCTGAAAATACATGTGTTAAGGTCAAAATAGGAAAACTTTAATTAATCCTTTCTTGGTTTTATAAATGGATAAGTATTTTGGGACTAATAATTTTAGTAATGTGGACAAATAATATGACAATTAGATCTAAAGATGACAAGTTCTCAAACAAACAAAACTTACTTCGGGACACTTTAAAACCCCTAAAATGACCATCCAAACGTGTAGGTATACTTGATGTAATGAACCGACGTTATTGTACGCAAAAAAAAAAGAATATTGAGTTCTCTATAAAATATTGATATTTCGGGGTTTTGAAACATGACTAATATTTGCTCAAAGTATGAAAAAGAATTGATTTTGATAGCTTAAAAAAAACGTAGCCTCTTTCACGCACAGATACTGTGCATGAAACCTAATTTTGTAATTTCTTTTTTTTTTGTATTATTTTGGTTCCAATTTTTTTTTTGTGCTACGCGGACTCTAACTTGTCTCAAACAACTTTTTTAAAAGAGTTTACTTATACGACGATGATGGTGTGAATAATAAAATTTGTTCCACTTTTGCGTGCCAGCACATAAACGGCTGTGCACTTGCACTTCCATTTCTCAACAAACTTTGCTCTGCTCTAAAGGATGGTGAAAATGTGGTTGTTAATTTAAGTGGTCGTGGAGAAAATGTGGTTGTTAATTTAAGTGACACCCAATTTTTTCCACTTAAGTGCACACACCTAATAAAAGGCCAAAAAGCCCTCCTCAATATCAAATTCTTCTTCCATTTCCTTCTTCAAAGCAACTTCTTCTTCCATTTTCGTCTTCAAATCAACTTGTTCTTCCACTTTCTTCACCAATTTCTAAATAATGAACTTAGATCTTTGATCAATAAGATCATCTCTCTACTCAAAGAAATTACATTTCTTCACCTAAACAAAAGTTCAACCAATCAAATTCGCATCAAGAAATAGTGAAGCTATTGATTGTAAGCAATTGAATCATAGAAAATGGAGGAAACATCTGAAGGGTCAACAATTTTGCCCCAAGAAGTCATCTTTGAAATTCTCTTGAGAGTACCTGTCAAATCTGTTGACACCCAATTTTGTCCCTCCTTTATTTAATTTTTTTCACTCGGGCGTCTAAATTTATTGACGAGCTAAATACTTTATTTCCACTACTACTAATATCATTACTTTTATTTTTGACATTACAAGTATCACTTTCCTACAAATTTCAGATGATTCGTCATCATTTCATTTTTTCGGGTTTGGACTCGTTAAATTTATTACAAGACAACACTTTGCAAAATATTTATTTTTACGTATTAATTATTTATCGTCTTTACATAACATATATTATACCAGTTATTAATTTGGAAGCCCAAAATAATTAAATAGCGAAGGAAGGATCAACAATTTTCATCCAAATTAATGGCCCAAAATACCAATGCAATATTATTTCCCTACCCAATTAAACAACCCACATTTTAATACCCAACCCATATCTTCAACCCAACTAAAATACCCAAACGGACCAGCCCAAACGAAATGGATCCGGTCCGGCCCAAATCTTAAATCCCTAATCCTTCTTTCTTTCCATCTCCGCCCCTCTCTCTCTCTACTCCCTTTTCTCTCCTCCATCTCCCACGTTCTTCCCACCTCTTCTCCGCCACCTGCCACTTCCACCACACCTGCTCCACTTACCCCTGTCCCCCCACACTTCGTTCTGCCATCTCCACCATCACTGCTCCTCACGTTCTCCCCACTTCACCCGACATCGCGCCTCTCACGCCTCTGTCCATATTGTCCCCCACGCCTATTTCTCCCACGCTCCTCTCTCCACTATAACGCAAGCAAAACCCTATAAATGGGTCGAAGTCGAATCGAGAAAGGGGGGATGGGGAGAAAAGGGAAAAGAAAATCGAAAAAAAAACAGGGATCTGAGACCCAAAAAAATAAGGATCTGAGACCCGAAATCAACTGAGAAAAAGGGGAGGAGTGATTTTCAGTTTTGAGGGACATGAGTGTTTTGTGACAAATTTTGACCCTTTCACCTGGTTTGGAACTCTTCAAATCAGAAAAACCTTTCTGTTAAAAAATACGAATTTGGGAGGAAAGGTTAAGTCTCGACGATTCGATTAATCTTCGTCGTTGTTCGATAAAATCACTCTAGACAGAACCATTTTTATTTTCGAGTTGAGTTCTGAATCTATTCATAACGAGAGAGTAGATTCGACGGCGTCGACACCCATTTCACTGCACACAAAGAAGGTCATAAATCTTCCTTCTCCTACTGCTTTAAATTCTGTTCTATATGCATGTTTGATTAGCTTGTTTTATTTTACCTATGGATTCATTTTCATGTCTGTTTGCTATGTGTTTGTGTATATTTATGGATTACTTGTTAATGTAGCATTGTTAGTAGTTTCACCATTACAAGTCCGTCCTTTCGTCGATATAAGGTTGTTCATCTGTGTTGGTCCAATGACCATTGTATGTTTAGCATTAACCAGATATGGTCCAGCCAACTACTTGTAAGTGTGACATTTTATCACATGAAATTGTTAGATTAGCTTTGATAATTATGTATTAGGTGGTTCAACCTGGTGTAGTTACTGCTTCGATCTAATCTGGGCTGAGATAAATCTACCTAATCATTGGCATTCTTATAAGTTCTGTTTGAAGTGAAAATTGTCCAATTATGTATTCATTATAAACTGTTTAGTCCATAGCGTGTTTTGAGTATGATTCGTGCCTAGTCTGATCAGTCATATGCCTCAATGGTTCTGCGCTGGATTCATGTTTGTGTGTGAACCAATCAATTCAGAGGGAGATATTTATTTGGTTACTTTGATTATCTCTAATATGTATTTAATTATGAGAAGATTCACATGCTAATGATCAGTATATGTTATCTTTAGCTCTAGCCCATGTTGAAATGTTGTTTGGTTATGTCAGTTATAGATGCCATTTCTATCTAATATGGATAAATGAAATTAGACATTAGCATGTTGATATCTATTTACTTAGTATAGTCCCGTGATAAGAATGGTAACCCTGTTTGGATTTTGATTTAAATCTTGTACATGGTCTTATGCTGTTTGGCCTTAGTCCTTGCATTGACCTTTCATGATGTGTGATCTCTTAAGGCTGTCAGATGTTTCTCTTTTGGTTTAGAATAGAGTATGATCTTCCCCTGCTATTTTTTATAACCTAAATACATTCCCAGATATGCTTAACGATGATTTGTGCTTAAGCCTACTACTCTATTAGAAGTTGATAAAATAGAGTGTGGATTGCCTTGGAGTATTTTTTAACACCAGATGCCAACAGCTAAATGTATCTGCGTTATTTAGTTTGTTCAGAATCAAGTTTAGCGTCAGTCTGCTGTGTAGAACACTAATTCCTTATCTCTCTTTTCCTTGTGATGTATGTATGAACCTGGCATTAGCCTTCTTGTGTGACCTGAATTTGCTTTCAGTTAGAGCTTCAGCCAACATAAGATGATGTTTTCATAATGTCTGCAATTTGTCATTTGGATTGGAATCTGCTGAAGTCCTGTTTTCATAAGTATACTCAATCTATCGCTACGTCTGAAAATCCGTCGCGTTCTGTTAGATAAATAACGCTCAGTTTTGCCCTTCCTTATATTCATATGTATTATCAGTATACATATGTGGTAGTTGAAGACTCATATCAGTCCTAATTTTCCTTAGTTTACATGTTTTTTTCTTTCTTGTGTTTTGACAATCAGATTGCTTCTCTAATGCCTTTCCCTGTTTTATTTTCTTTGTTTCACATGGTGCATGGAGCCGCAAGGAGTCCCTCTGTTAGGACTCGAGGCCACAACCTACATTGCTCACACAACCCTTATCTATTGCCTACTTGGCATGGCTTAATCCAGCGTTCTCTCGCGCATAAACGGGATCTAATGCGACAGTGATGAAGTTGAAACCCATAGCAACAATGGCAGGCAGCAACATCCCAAAAAATGGGATAAGCCCATTTGAATCATCTTACTCCTCCATTTTATTTCTTTTGTACATTTAACTTATATTGTATGATTGACACTTTATTTGTTAATTTAGACGCCTTAGAAAATTTAAGGGGTTTAGTTAGTAATGGGTAGTTAATTTCACAGATTACATTCCTTTCTATTTTTTAAAACTATTTATAATACCTATAACATTTATTTGAGTAATTGATTTTCAAAATAGCATGACTACATCTTTTGGCTAAGGGAATAATAATTTATGCTTAACATTTTAGAAATTTAAAACATCATAAACCTTACAATAACGTTAGCTCATTCTATGGAATAAAAAGGCAAACTAATTCAACAAAAACAACCTTTTCACTTTAGTTCTTTTTTTTTCAACATTCAGAAATACGCATTGAAATACATATTTATCTAGAACATCTTTCAAAACTTTATTAAATAACTCTTTTTAAATTTTAGTCATTTCCTCCACATATAAACATTACATGTCCCGCTTTCTTTTAGTTTATTTTTAACTAAACTCTTTTATGCAATTGCTATTTTCTACAATTATTATTTTAAACAACACTATTATACTTTCGTCTTAAAACCTTAACAACATTTATAAATCGTATTTCAAAATAGCATTAAAAGTACTCTTTTTATACGAATTATTATTTTTCTACAAGTTCTATTTTAAAAACAGCCTTCTTACATCTATAACTTTAGTCATACTTACAAAGCTACTTTCTTTTCTATGATACTATATTTACACTTAGCCTAACTAATTATTAGTCCGGTCGGTTAACCATTGTTAATGGGTCTTAAAGGGTGCCTAATACCTTCCCTTTAGACTAATTGAACCCTTACCTAGAATCTTAAGTTTCGCAGACCTTAGACAGAGCTAACTTGAAAAAATAAACTTTAGGTGTCCTAATTCACCGTAAATAATTAGGTAGCGACTCCTAAACAACATAAACAAAAATCGGAATCTCCAATACGTCGTACTTCTAATTTAACTCCGGTTAAAATGGGGTATGACAAAATCTCTCTTGAAATTCAAGTGTGTTTCAAAATCATGGCTTTCTTTACTGTCAACTCCTCTATTCACCAAAACCCATGTCAAATTTTCCTTACATAATCCCCAAATAACTGATTATAGACTTGCTGTGGCAGCCACTATTTCTGGTTTGGGTAGATTCTGCCATGTTTACAGCATGGGGTCTGCAAATACATGTGTTAAGGTCAAAATAGGAAAACTTTAATTAATCCTTTCTTGGTTTTATAAATGGATAAGTATTTTGGGACTAATAATTTTAGTGATGTGGACAAATAATATGACAATTAGATCTAAAGATGACAAGTTTCCAAACAAACAAAACTTACTTCGGGGCACTTTATAACCCCTAAAATGACCATCCAAACGTGTAGGTATACTTGATGTAATGAGCCGACGTTATTGTACGCAAAAAAAAATATTGAGTTCTCTATAAATTATTGATATTTCGGGGTTTTGAAACATGACTAATATTTGCTCAAAGTATGAAAAAAACGTGATTTTGATAGCTTAAAAAAAACGTAGCCTCTTTCACGCACAAATACTGTGCGTGAAACCTACTTTTGTATTTTTTTTTGTATTATTTTGGTTCTAATTTTTTTTTGTGCTACGCGGACTCTAACTTGTCTCAAACAACTTTTTTTAAAAGAGTTTACTTTATATACGACGATGATGGTGTGAATAATAAAATTTGTTCCACTTTGCGTGCCAACACATAAACGGCTGTGCACTTGCACTTCCATTTCTCAACAAACTTTGCTCTGCTCTAAAGGATGGTGAAAATGTGGTTGTTAATTTAAGTGGTCGTGGAGAAAATGTGGTTGTTAATTTAAGTGACCCCAAATCTTTTCCACTTAAGTGCACACACCTAATAAAAGGCCAAAAAGCCCTCCTCAATACCAAATTCTTCTTTCATTTCTTTCTTGAAAGCAACTTCTTCTTCCATTTTCGTCTTCAAAGCAACTTGTTCTTTCATTTTCTTCACCAATTTCTAAATAATGAACTTATAAAATGACTAATATTTGCTCAAAGTATGAAAAAACGTGATTTTGATAGCTTAAAAAAAACGTAGCCTCTTTCACGCACAAATACTGTGCGTGAAACCTACTTTTGTAATTTTTTTTTTTTGTATTATTTTGGTTCTAAATTTTTTTTTGTGCTACGCGGACTCTAACTTGTCTCAAACAACTTTTTTAAAAGAGTTTACTTTATATACGACGATGATGGTGTGAATAATAAAATTTGTTCCACTTTTGCGTGCCAGCGCATAAACGGTTGTGCACTTGCACTTCCATTTCTCAACAAACTTTGCTCTGCTCTAAAGGATGGTGAAAATGTGGTTGTTAATTTAAGTGGTCGTGGAGAAAATGTGGTTGTTAATTTAAGTGACCCCAAATCATTTTCACTTAAGTGCACACACCTAATAAAAGGCCAAAAAGCCCTCCTCAATACCAAATTCTTCTTTCATTTCTTTCTTGAAAGCAACTTCTTCTTCCATTTTCGTCTTCAAAGCAACTTGTTCTTTCATTTTCTTCACCAATTTCTAAATAATGAACTTAGAAAATGACTAATATTTGCTCAAAGTATGAAAAAAACGTGATTTTGATAGCTTAAAAAAAACGTAGCCTATTTCACGCACAAATACTGTGCTTGAAACCTACTTTTGTAAATTTTTTTTTGTATTATTTTGGTTCTAATTTTTTTTTTGTGCTACGCGGACTCTAACTTGTCTCAAACAACTTTTTTAAAAGAGTTTACTTTATATACGACGATGATGGTGTGAATAATAAAATTTGTTCCACTTTTGCGTGCGAGCACATAAACGGCTGTGCACTTGCACTTCCATTTCTCAACAAACTTTGCTCTGCTCTAAAGGATGGTGAAAATGTGGTTGTTAATTTAAGTGGTCGTGGAGAAAATGTGGTTGTTAATTTAAGTGGTCGTGGAGAAAATGTGGTTGCTAATTTAAGTGACCCCAAATTTTTTTCACTTAAGTGCACACACCTAATAAAAGGCCAAAAAGCCCTCCTCAATATCAAATTCTTCTTCCATTTCCTTCTTCAAAGCAACTTCTTCTTCCATTTTCGTCTTCAAAGCAACTTGTTCTTCCACTTTCTTCACCAATTTCTAAATAATGAACTTAGATCTTTGATCAATAAGATCATCTCTCTACTCAAAGAAATTACATTTCTTGACCTAAACAAAAGTTCAACCAATCAAATTCGCATCAAGAAATAGTGAAGCTATTGATTGTAAGCAATTGAATCATAGAAAATGGAGGAAACATCTGAAGGGTCAACAATTTTTCCCCAAGAAGTCATCTTTGAAATTCTCTTGAGAGTACCTGTCAAATCTCTCTTGAAATTCAAGTGTGTTTCAAAATCATGGCTTTCTTTACTCTCAACTCCTCTATTCACCAAAACCCATGTCAAATTTTCCTTACATAATCCCCAAATGACTGATTATAGACTTGCTGTGGTAGCCACTATTTCTGGTTTGGGTAGATTCTGCCATGTTTACAGCATGGGGTCTGAAAATACATGTGTTACAGTGGTTAAACTCAATTGTTTTACTAAATCCTTACCCCTCTCGAGTCGGATTTTGGGTTCTTGTAATGGGTTAATTTGTTTAACTAGTGACTCATTTACATTAATGTTATTGAACCCATGTACTGGAAAGTTTAATGTGTTTCCTGATTTAATGCTTCGGAGTAAAGGCGGTGGTGGTGGTGGTGGTTGTTATATTAGATATGGATTTGGTTATGATGCATCTGTTGAAGATTATAAGGTTGTGAAGATCTTAAGTTTTGCTCAAATTGAGGGTAGATATGAGAATATGGTTAATGTTTATAGCTTAAAGGCTAAATCTTGGACAACTATTCAGGGTTTCAATAGTAGTTATATAAAAGCAAAGCTGGGTATGTTTGCAAATGGGATTCTTCACTGGGAAGCGTGCTATAACCATGGTTCGGGTGCGGTTTGGGAGATTGTTACCTTTGATTTGGCTGCAGAGATATATGGAAAAATAGCACTGCCTAGTTATGAAAATGAAGGTGTTTATTGGACATTAGGTGTTTCAAGAGGCGATTTAGTTGCTTGTTGTAACTATGAAAGGAATAGGGCGGATATGTGGGTGATGAAGGAGTATGGTGTCGAGAAATCCTGGACTAAATTGGTTACCATCTCATCACCCGTTGATGGTAGGGCTTATATGTCGCCGTTGTTTGTAGCAGAGAACCGTGATGAAGTTCTGGTGCAGCATGGGGAAGAGCTAGAACTGTATAATTCAAGGGAGGGTTCGTTAAATCTATTCAAAGATTTTCCGTCGGGTGATTGTCGTCAAGTTCAAGTGGCCGCCTACTTTGAGAGCCTTGCTTCACCTCATATTTAGTGATGTGATGACATGTTAAATAGTAAAGGCAAAGATATTCAGAGAGCATAAAAAGTCTCTCATATTTATTGATAACATTGTGTCTTTGTCATTGTGTTCTTTTGCATTTTTCCTTATCCTATACGGTGCATGGTACTTCAGCAACATTGAAATGCTATTGTTATCATGCTCAGTTAACTTCTATCTTCCCGCACAATTCATATCTTGAATCATGTTCATACAGAATCCTTGAATTCACTAATAATCAATGCCAAATACTCTCTCCGTTTGAATTTTTTTGTCTTAGTTTGACTGGGCATGAAGTTTAAGAAAGTAAAGAATATTTTTTGAATCTTGTGGTCTTAAACTAAAGATATGTATAACCAAAATGACATTTAATGTTGTGGTCTTAAACATGCTAGGTGGGATGTTAAAATTAAAGTATTGCTAAATTAGGAAAGAGACATTTTTTTAAACAGACTAAAAAGGAAAGTCACTACTACAAAAAGGGTCTTTAGCGACAATAAAAAATGGGTTTAGCGGCAATTATTATTACCGCCAAAACATTTACCGGCCATTAAACTTTGGCCAGTGATGTTGGCGTCGCTAAAGCCTTTAGCGGCCATTTAACGAAATGCTGGCAAAGGTATGATTTATTGCCACAAAAAATCACTAGCTTTAGTGGCAATTGTATAGTGGCAATTATGATGGCAGCTAAATCCAATCCGAAAATGGCTAATTATGCCCTTTTAGTGTCCATTTTTTTGCCGGTAAATTTAATTAAATTGCCACTAAAAGGTACATTCTCTAATGGCAACAAATTTATAGCAATTATAATGGCTACGATAAATGTGTTAATTTTTCACGTTTAGCATCCAATTTATGGTCCATAAAATCAATTAAATTGTAGCTAAAAGCTACGAGATTCAACAACAATTGTTTAGCCACCGATAATGGCTACAATGTTCTTCCAAATAACAATCCAGTAATAGAGTCTTTTGGTGGCAACTAAGGTAAATGCTAAAAAAACATATCACTATTAATTGATAAAAACATAATACATCTCTTGAGATCTGATGAAAAAATAAAGGACCAATCCAGAATATTAATGTAACAACTTAAAAACTTAAATTGTTTGAACTAAATAACTAATGTCATTATATAACCAATCCTATAATAAAAAATAAATTTTAAAAAAAAGGACACAAATAATAGTCTTCAAATAATTTCTGCAACTCTTCAGTCATATTGAAATCTTCTAAAGTTTAAAATCTTCAAACATTAGATTGTAAGACCTGAAATAATAATAAAATTGTGTCAATAGATGATATATGTCCCAAAAAGATGAACAATCTGAAATACTACGTAAATTTAAAGGACAAACATGATAAATAGAGCACCCATCTTTAAAGGCCTTCAATTAAATTTGACAAACTGAGACGAATCTCATCTTGAAATGATGCAACCAAAACCATTACCATGATCCATGAAATGGAAGCGTTTACAAATTATCAGTGATTGTAAGTGAAAGATTAATTAACTAGAGATACAAAGTCGAAAGTATCTCATCGAATGACCCGTCCAGGAGTAGGTTTTCAGTGGCATTAAACATAGAACAAGTCTATTGAGTTACTTATAATATTGACGATCATATTTGAAAATTTTAAGGTATTTGCCTGAGTTTAAACCATTGAGAAAATCTTCTTACATGTTTCAGAGGTTGCAACGAAAATAAATAAGCAAAAAGTGCGGCATCACTAAAGTCATGTATATATCATGTGAGAAACCTCTCGTCTCTTTTACATTTCTCATGAATAGGAATTTATGATTCTTCAAATTCAGGACATACATTTTTGTTGAAACTGGTACTATTGTATTCCTCAGCATTAAGGGCATGCTGGTCACCTCCAAAAATTAGAATAAACAGAAAGGAAAGGAAAATCATATTTACAGAGCTCGTAAAATTTCTACAAGGCCATCTACTTGTTCTTCTTCCTCGATACTAATCTCTTCAGACCAAATTCAGGACATAGTTAACATAGTTATACTGCCAAATCGGTTTCCTATTTGAATCATAGTCAATTCCCTGTCAAATTTAATTTAGATCTTCTGAAGTTAAGCAAGTTGAATATAAATCAAAACCCAAGTACCCTACTTAAGTCACCTTGAACTTCCTACTAAGCAAGAATCCATCACTAAAACCACGAGTCCTAAAGTATCTCTTCTAAAACATCATAGACAGCTGTTTAGACAGCCCATCACTAAAACCATGAATCCTAAAGTATCTCTTCTAAAACATCATAGATAACTGTGTAGACAGTCCATCACTAAAACCACGAATCCTAAAGTATCTCTTCTATATCATCATAGATAGTTGTCTAGACAGTCTCGACGTATAATTATATACGTTACTGGAAGTAAGAACAAATAATCCTTATGTGCTAGGACACAAGCACCAGAATAAAAATGGTGATCACGATCGGAGCCTAAAACCAAGGCCTCCAACGCCTTTGATATATTAACAGTGCACCATATCTCAAACTACTACTCAGAATGCTAAAACCCAATTAATATGGAACAAGATCTATGAACTCATGCTCATAATTATTTAGACTTAACCAAGGACTATATTCCATAACCTAACTGGATAACTTCACAGAAGAATTTAAAGCATAAGCAAGGGAGAGTTAAATCCTTAACTGATTTTAAGATGCTCGCTAAATGAAGTCAAACCCAGTGAACTTGATCAATTCTTATAGGAAAAACCTAAGTTACATGGACTCGCCATTTTGGGTGTCGTCCCCATTCAGGATACGGTCGGGTGCGGGTGCGGGTGCGGGTGCGGGGACGGCAAACGTCCAGGAGACGGTCAATTACATACAGATACTTTGACCGGAGTTCGTCGACAAATTTGGGGGAAAATTTTGAGATTTTGATTTCTCAAAATTAAAAATAAAACAGATTTAAGATAAGGAAAATGACATACCTTCAATATTATAGTACTTTTAGATTAACCAAGAATACAAGGTTGTGTTGAGTTCGGATGACAGAGAGAAGCAGTGATATAGATGGAGGGTTTGTTTTCGGCCTTGAATGGCTTTCTCTTTCTATCTTGAGGAAAGAATGAAAGACTATGAAAGAGACGACCTAGAGGCTTGAAAACTTTGCTCTGTAAAAGCCTGAAAAGGAAATTAGGGGAATATGAAGAAGATGATTGCTTATAGCTAGAGGAGACATGTAGTCACGTACAAGATGAATTAGGAATCTTAAAAGTCTTAATTGTATTAACGTGCAAAAATAACCCCTTTATTCTTCATATGTGCTATTTTTATCCCCTTTATTTTCTATTATATGCTACTTGTGACACAAAATTGAAAGGCACCTAATTATGCTATTTATAAATGTTTCTTTCTTATACAATATAGGGATAGTTTTAAAATTAATTATTAGCATGTCAATTTTTTGATAATTAATTTATATTTTTAATCGCACAAAAGCACGGACGTATTTACTGGTTGAACATAATAAAATTGACCGCTTTGTACAACGGATTATTCTTGGAATGTATTTTTTCATATGCCTTTTATATTTTTTCATATTTACAGCCGAATCGCCGCACCCGTATCCATAACTGGATACGCACCCCCAAATCTTAAAATTTAAATTTTGCCGAATCCGACACTCGAATCCGTAGCCGTATCGGATACCCACACCCGAGTCCGTGTAACTTTGGGAAAAACTAACCCAGGAACATTTATGTGCTTTTAAACACTTTCCTCGACTAAATCAGTGATGCTTAACTTCTCTTTAAATCTAAACAATATCATCTTAACTGATCTAACTAAGGATAGATGTTAGAGGATAATCTAGTAGTGGGCTAGTCTTTAACAAGCTTCTTGTGTTGCATTTTCCTTTAGTTCTCCATCTCAATGTGAAGATACCAGCAAACTTAGAATGAAAAACTAGGTGTAACTGGATTTAACAAAGAAAATCCTTGTACTAGCACAGCTACATCTCAAAGGAATCCATGCCACCAGCCAGTCCCTCCAATCTGATTACCCTAGTCTTTCCCCTATCAAAATCTTCTAAAATTAATATTTCAAGAGCTATTTCCTTCTATGGTACCATCAGAATTAGTAGCAAAAAAAAGATATCATTTATATTTTATCCTTGATGATTTTTTCCTTTGGCTAAGGATAATATAAACTCTCACACTGATCACACACACACACTCAAATGATTTTCTCTCAAACACACTCCTAAATTACCTTTTTTTTTTCATTGAGAACAGAGAAATTCATCAGAAGGTACAACACAAAGAAATATCAAAAAACTCTCTGCACCTTCATTGATCCAATCAATTTCCTATCTACCTTCTCTTTTTCTCCAATTTTAACTTTCACAGTTTCCCAAAGGTTCACTCTATCTATGTTTGTGCTACAGATCTTACTACTCCTTGGTTCTCATTGCAAATCTATTCCTAAAAAACACTAGACTAATGATAAATTTGTGGATATAATTTTTCATTACACATTTTCATTCAACATTTATTTCTCTGTTTGTGATAATACTTTTATTTTTCAATAAAAGACTTTAATGATGATAACATCATAACTTAACAGCCTCATTTAGCTCATATAGGATAACATGAACCTATCCATACTAAACCTATATAGAACGAAGAATGACAACTTCTTTAAGTTTGATGGTAGCATTAGCAGAACATATACAATACTCCAACTTGTGTGAAAATTTAAAATTACATTTTAGACAACGTATAATTAAAAAATACTTACTCATATACGATGTTTATACCAAATTATATTAATTTACGTGCTTAAGTGCAGATATAATGCTGAAATGTAGAAACACGTGTTGTAAAACACCATACCCATTAATCCTTATAAATGACAATATTTCTATGTGACATTTTATCAAACACCAAATATGCTTCTAAAGTTTATCCTCCTAACAATTGTGATGACAGGCAATATAGCAATACACAAATAGTGTTCAAGTTTCACTTTCCCCAAAATGCTAAGACAAATATGGAGAACAAATCGTTGGAAAGCTAAGGGGAAAAAAAAACGGGACAAGGGCCTGATTTACCCCTGTACTATTGAAAATAGTTCACATTTACCCCGTTATACTTTCGGCACAAATTTGCCCCTACCGTTACTTAAGTAGCAATATTTGCCTGTTACACCCCGGGAAAATTTCGCGTTACCAAAAACTGTAGACGGCTAGTACAGGCCAAAGGGTCGATACAGCACGAACGCGCCCCCACGTGGCGCGAACGCGCTCAACGAAAATTCGAGAATCAAGTTAGGAATGAAGGTGGTGTTATAAGAAGGTAATAATAGCATATATATATGACATTTGGAGACCATATGGTGTAAATTAGGTCATGTTAATTGACGAAAAACCCTCGTTGCTGCAAGCTAAGTGGGGCCCACATGTCAAAGTTTTATAAAGGACATATGAAGATACATACGAGTAGTATATGGAAAGTTGAGCAAGTCCTAAGAAGGACTCATAAGCCAAATATAGGCATAAGCCCTCCAAAAGGACGATTTAAGGAAACGTTTTCGGATGATCTGACTTGAAAGGGCAAAAACGGAATTATAAGTTTGTAATTTGGGAAAACTCTCAGAAATAGAAGTTGTAGATAATTGAATTAGCTTTCCAACCATAGGTCGTGGGCCCTCATACGATATCGGGATCAAGAGTTATGACCATTTCACTGAACGAACATCCAGTCAGAAATTTTAACCCTGCGCGAACGCGCCCAAAGGGGGCGCGAACGCGCAGAAGGAAATTATTTAACTCTACGCGATCGCGCCAGAAAGCAGCGTGAACGCGCAAAGCATTTTTCCAGCTGCTTCTAGCAGCTTCTAAACATCATAAAAAGGGGGAAACCCCCCCTCATTTTCAGATCAACACACGAAAAACACACCCCAAAACTCTCCAAAAATCTGGAGAGTTCTCCCAAACTCCCCAACCAAAATTTTGCCCAAACCAGGTATAAAATTCCAAATTCCAATCCGGGTAGCGTATAATTATTGGTGAAGAATCATATAACAGTGTGTGGTGGCCTAAATTTAGCATGGAAAAGTGGAGATTAAGCAATACTAAAGGGAGAAAGGTATGAATCTCTTTCTATTTGTGCTAATACCGGTTTATTTATGAAGAATACGCGATTAAATAATTGTATACTGAGTTAATTAGTTATGAAAGTTGAAAAACAGCGTGTGGGCTGTTTAGGAGATATTTTGAGTTGGAAACATTATAATTGATGTTGGTATTGTTGTTGTTGTTGTTGGCTGCTGAATTAAAAATTTGGGCTAGGCATATAAACAGGGGAGATGCTGCCCGATTTTCGGCAGAATATAAAATAGTATAATTTGAAGTATGGTACAAGTGTACGATGAAAAGGCTAACATTAGTGTGAATTATCTTAAATGTAGACTTACAAGCTCGGACATATAAGCGTAGCTAATAGGACGTGGAACAGGTATGTTAAGGCTCGTCCCTTTTCTTTCAAAGGCATGATCCCGACATTGTGAATTTAAAATTGTCTCCATATCTTACTTGTTTTTAAAAGTTAGATGTCTATGATTCTAAGGTATGATTACTTTCCCGATAACCCGTCAACGTTTTTCAAAATGTTCGTATTTTTCCAAAACAAAGGTTTATGGTATTATAAGCTTTTATGACAAAAATGATGGATATGTATTACAATGACAACGCTGACGTCAAATATGAGAAAATGTCTATGACAGATATGTTGACGATATGTTCCTACCATGAATATCACAATATGAAAATGTTAAGTTATTTCTTGATTTCTCAACTCTATTATGGATATTCACTGTTTTAAAGGCTCCAAGTATATGAAACGATGCCTCATGACCCTATTTTATATTTTCTCATAGTGACACTCTTCGTTGATAGTCTCGCCTTATGATACTAGTTCCTTCAAGGTGAGACGAAGCGATCATGGTTATTCCATAACGTAATCGGAGGTCACCGACCTTAAGTCACTCCGATGGATACATGATTTTTTTGGGCTCTCCTGCATGCTTATATGACATATGTATATAAGATATGTATATGCACATGGGGTGGGGGAAGGGATACATGGGGGATGGGAAGGGAAACATGTTTCATTGCCACCTGGTCAGCTGGCTTATCATCCTGGACGCGGGATATATGGGCGAGCCGATGTATTTCGGCGCTATGTGGGCGAGCCGACATTGTTCGGTGCTATGCTATGACATGACATGCTATGCTATGACCTGATACGCTATGACATGACATGCTATGCTATGACCTGATACGCTATGACATGCTATGCTATGATATGATACGCTATGACATGCTATGCTATGACATGATACGCTATGACACGATATGCTATGACATGATACGCTATGACATAATATACTATGATATGATATGCTACGACATGATATGATACGACACACTATGAGATGACAGGATATAATATGATAAAACATGACATGATATAAACCCTATTTTCTATGCCTATGAAAAAGGAACGTTTTAAAAAGGGAAAGACAAGCATGCACGGAATCCGGCCTGAAAGGGGCGTTCCTACGTACAGGTCACTTTCTAGCCTCATTATATGTCCTACGACCTCATGATATTGTTAATCGTACTCTATGTTCCTGCTTGTATTATCTTTTATGCCTTACATACTCGGTACATTATTCGTACTGACGTCCCTTCTTGCGGACGCTGCGTTTCATGCCGCGCAGGTCAACAGACAGACGGGTTTAATCCCTAGGAGCTTCACCAGCTGTTCCTTGAGAGTGCTCCAGTTGATCCGGAGCTTCAGCCTATTGGTACTACTTTTGTGTATATAATCGGGCACGGCAGAACCCGGCCCTTCCTATGTATATATGCACTTTGTTTAGAGGCTCGTAGACAGATATGTACAGTTAGATGTGTTGTATTTTGGAATGTTCACGTCGCCGTATAACGTGATACCAAAGTTTACTAGTCTATGCTTACGATAATGCTACTAATGTTAATGTCCAGTAACGAAAAAAAAATATATGGCACAGTTCCTACGGCCCGCTGAGAAGTAAAGGTAAAATGATAGATAAGGGGTGCTCGGTACAAGTATCGGGTACTCGTCACGGCCCGTAGTCGGGTCGTGACATTGCCCCTATTTTTAACACCAGTTCACTGTGGCAATTGTAATATTTTTTTAAGGGAAAAGGGCCTGATTTACCCCTCTACTATTTGAAATAGTCCACATTTACCCCCGTTATACATTCGGCACAAATTTGCCCCTACCGTTACCAATAATAATTACCAACTAATGTAACTGTATCAAATGTACCGTATTCTCCCCTTCATTACCTAAGGGTACATAAGCGAAGAAGACGATGGAGAATCAACCGACGGTGACGCTTGGAAGCAGCGTTCAAAACCAGAAAAATGTTGGCATGGCCTTGATAATGTTAGTTTTGTGAACTTTTCTGGAAAATAATCGATGATGTTTGGGCGGCAAAATTAGGCGTCAATGGGGCTTTAACGAGGGTTTTGACTTTTGAGTATTCATAGGCATTTACCAAAGAGAAGGAAATGAAATATATTTTATATTTATAGTAAAAACTAAAGGTTAACTCTTAATAGTGGCTGTATCTTTTAATTGCCGGGCGAAATATATTTTTTCCTGGCTAATATGTATGTGCCGCTAATGCTTTGGTTCAAAGAATTAATTACTGGCTATTACCTTATTGCCACTAAAAAATTGCCACCAAAGGCCTTTACTAGTAAACAAATTGAAACAGAGGGAGTAGGAAGTAGCTGGTTGAATGCATTAATAGAAGTGTGCTCTGATAAGCTTCTCGTGAGCTTTATGAAAGTTCCTAGAGTAATTTGGTTGAGTATATGATAGAATTGTATAGCTTATTACAAAATGGAGCTTGTTTGCGGAAATGGTTGTAGGTTGATTACTTGAAATCTAAGTGCTGCAAGTTGGTTGTGCTGTATTTGTTGGCGTGCTCTTCCTCTCCAGGAACTAGGTTAAGCATCTTCCAATGCTCGTTAAATGCTCCCCGTCAAGGATGATTAGCTTTACACCCCCTCACGCACGCACATACAATATAACTGCCCTTTCCACTAGGTTTCGAAGAGAAACTGACATGTGTCTTTCTCATAGGAGGAATGAGGATTTTCCATTTACGTTGACAAGAAATTCTTCCCCCATGTCCCCTTCATATGGATGAACAAAATATGGTGTATAATATTTTGGGGATTGCAATGATGGCATGTCAAGCAGTGGCAACTACTGTCAAAGAACTAGGTTAAGCATCTTCTAAGGTAGCATTGAGGTAATCGAGACACAACACTTGAATTGGTATGCCTACAAATTAGCACACGTCTGTTAAAATGCTTAAATGAAGTAGTCACGTTATTATTAACCATGTATATGTTGGGACAAGCATATTTCACGGAAAGACCTAGCCAAAGGTGTGAAAGAAGACATGAATTATCCCGAGAAAATATAATTAGATATATAACGACTAAGTTAAGACTTCATATCTCATACATGACTTGTTATAACTCTTGTGAATGTGTAGAAGTGAAACTTGCTACTTATATTTGTTGAATGCTTTAAGTGACCATGATGTGTTATGAGATATTTTTATGTATGATATGAACGACTTGGACTGTGTGAGTTACATGCTTGATTATTTGCCTTCCCATGTGTCCTTGTCATCGATAAAGGGTGAGGGATAAATTCATTTCATCAATAACTTGTAAGTAGCTACGTGATCAATGACACGACCAATCAATGCAGAAACCACAAGAATTTTAGGTTTGTTCATCATCCAATCAAGTTCTACCTATGAAACCGATCTTATACCCAATAAGTTCTAGTGATCAGTGCATTTTCTAGGTACTCTTCAAATGGTGACAAATGTTCCTTCGATAGAGCTATGCGTTTTGCAAGCATACTTCCACGACTATATTGAGGTGCAAAGTACACATCTACTGTCCAGAAGAAGCATTCCACCAGTCTGTCTCTAACGTAAGGAGGTTCATATATAGGCAACAATATTTGGAAGATTACAAAGAGTTGTATGCTTTTATTTCTCTTTTGGTGTAAAGAGGAATTGATAGAAGAAGTAGAGTTCCGTTAAACATCATAAAGTCCCTGTAAGATGCAATAGGGAACTTTAGTTTGCTCTCTTTGTGGATTGTAAATATGGGTTTTAGCACTGCCTTTGTGCTAATGGGATATGATTGCGTAACCTTTTTCAAGAATATTTAATTAGCTTAGACAGTATAGTATAGGACTCAAGTGAAAAGCACAAACTTAGAATTATCTTACTGTGTGAGCTCACTAAGCTCTTCTATTTGTAGCACTTGCAAGTTGCAACAGATTATAATCTAGTTTGACAAGCCTCAATAGGATATGATTGCGTAACCTTTTTCAAGAATATTTAATTAGCTTAGACAGCATAGTATAGGACTCAAGTGAAAAGCACAAACTTAGAATTATCTTACTGTGTGAGCTCACTAAGCTCTTCTATTTGTAGCACTTGCAAGTTGCAACAGATTATAATCTAGTTTGACAAGCCTCAATAGCATTTCATTTCTCAATCCATACTCTTCATGTATTGAGATGTAAAAATGCACGTGATCAAAGTGGTTTATTCACCTGTAGTTCAGCATGGAAATGGTCGAGGACCACTATAAATTCAACTCTTTCTGCTAAGATCTGGCACTCCAAACTATCATTCAAGGTGTCATTTTTTATGTTAAGATTACTAAACTCCAGACTACCTACTTATGCGATTATTGAAAAAAAATAAATAAGAAAAGTGACCTGCCAGGTTCTCATGTTGCAGATCCTTTAATCAGGAAAACATTAATCATTTAGTTTGCACTGGTGAGATGTTTAAAATTTGGGAATTTTACTGTAACTATTGTAACACCCCTTTTCAAAGGGAATCTATGAAAGCACAGGTGATCCAATGGTGGCTAACAAAAGCAGAAAAACAGGATACATGAACTATTGCTTCAATGTGTACCCTCTATTATATGTTGGAAAATCTGGAAAGTTAGATGTAACCAAAGATTTGAGCGTACTGGTTTATATATTCACAGAATTACCAATCAAGTTACTATTTTGATCTTGAATAGCCAGTTTCCAGCCCTGAAAAAGGGTCATCACTGGATAGAGTTGTTCAGAAAGGTAGAAGGGGCTAAACACAAGATTGACATTAAGATTATCTACTGACCAATGCCTGAAGGTGACTTCCTCAAACTCAATACTGATGGCTTCAGTAAGGGTAACCCGGGGGAGGTTGCAACAGGAGGCATCTCAGAGACAAACATGGTAACATGATGGTGGCATTTTACTCCTACTTGTGAACTTGCAGCAACAACTATGCAGAATGTATGGCTATTTTGAAGGGCTTAAAGTTGTGTATTGATAATGAATACACTGACTTGAAGATTGAGTCCCTCTCCCTTTTAATGGTGAACATGATCAATGGAGCCAATGTTATACAAGGAGCCCTTCGACAACAGATTCAACAAATCAGACAGTTGATGGTCCAGGGTAGAATTCAGACAGGGAAGCTAATTTTGTAGCTGACTATCTTACTAACGTAGGAGTACAGGATAAACATGAAAAATTCTTCGCTCAAGCTTTTTCTCTACTCGGGGAGGTTAGAACTTTTATGAAGAATGACCAAAGAACACTTCAGAACTAGTACAGCTAAAGGTCAATTTGCATTTTGATTATGATTAAGTATTATCATAAATATCTCACTTATGGGATCACACTGGGTATGTTTTTCTGTACAATCATAAATACACTAGCACTTGTCTAGTTTTAGCTTTTCACATTATCAAATGCATCAAAAGAGAGAGGTGTCCTCCCTTTTCTGAAATTTTCAGCTTTCTCTCATTTACCTTTTTGGAGGTTAAGGTACATATCCTCCTCCATGTATCTTTTTGGGTTAATATATTGACAGGTAGGGTTCGGCCAAACCTCCCATCACGACAGGCTAATATAGCCTGGGTGAATGGTTTTTGATTTAAAAAAGTATTTATGTAGCAAAAAGAATTAAAAATAAAGAAAACCAAAAAAATTGAACTCGGAAAAAATTATCAACTTCGCTTCATCTTATGTACTATTGTTTGATGGGATACAAAGTTTAAGAAAGAAAGAATTTTTTTTCTCAAAAAAAAAAAATTGTATCACACTGCTATTATGTGTACACCTTATGAGGTACTCTATGGACAAAAGCATCCAATTCATCTTCCTTATTTAGCTGGAGAGGCTTAGGTTGAAATGGTCGATAGATCCTTGGAGGCTATCATTGAATTACTCACGTTCCATTTATCTAGAGCTCAGCAAAGGATGGGAAATATGGCTAACAAGCATAAATTAGATAGAAGTTTTGCTGTAGGTGATCAGGTTTACTTGAAGTTTACACCCTTATAGGCAAGTATTTGAGGTGTCTAGGCCCTTCAATAAACTTACAGCTAAGTATTTTGGGGCATACTTGCTTGTTGCTAAGGTTGGTGTAGTTTCTTACAAGTTGTTGCTGCCTGTTGATGTGCTTATCCATCCTACTTTCCATGTTTCCTATTGTTGTTTCTCATCCTCCAGTTCTGCATTTATCCAGCCCTTACTGTCCTTTACCTGAGACTATTTTAGAGAGTAGAATGGTAAAGAGAGGAAATAAGACTGTCAAGTTCTGATTAAATGACTAGGCATTGATGTAGCACAATCAACTTGGGAATTCCTCACTGAGCTTCAACACATGTTTTTTGATTTCCTTCCTTGAGGACAAGGATGTTCTTCAATTAGGGGGTATTAATGAAAGGATCAGAATATCGAGCTAGATCACAGTGCACAAGTTGGTCGCATAACTGATTAGTTAGTTACAGGTGCCAAAAGTAGTTAGCATATATTTCTGAAGTTAGTTAGGATCCGGTCGACTTAGTTGATTTAATTGATTCATTCATGTATAAGTACTTCTTGTAATACACACAATCTCATGTTATGAAATACAAATATCTTCTTTCCTAGTCTCAATTCTCTCTCACCTAACATCTCGATTCCTGAGTTAGTTTTCATCTTCCTCGAGTTTAAGCTCTTGGATTCGTCTCAATCGTGATTATCTTGTTGTATCAGGGGAGATGAAGTGAGTTAGGGTATGATTTTTGGGCAAATGAAAGTGTTATCTGATAGATTGAAATCCAGATTTCAAAAAAATCAAAATTTCTTCCTGGTGTATAAAAGTAAAGGAAGGAATGGTGGAAACGTTTGGAGGGAAGATGAAAATTTAATAAAAGGTGACTTCCCGCATAATTTTTATTGACCATTCACTTCAATTGTCCATTAAAAAGGATTCATTGCTGGCTGTTACTGATTTGTAAGTAAAGATTTTGCTTACACAACAAATTAGTGACAATTAGTTTATTGCTAAAAATTGGTCGATAAAAGCAACTTTTATTGTAGTGAGCACTTAGAAATTGACTAATTCTTTTTTTAAAAAAGGAATTAGCTTAATGTAACACCCCTCATCTCGGAACTGAGTTTAAGCTTATATCGCTAGAGTTCTGGTGGGTTGATAGGCCTATTTCGGGCAGCAATAACTCTTTGATCCGTTGTGAATCTGGAAGAACTTCCTTGATGAAGGTTGTAGCCCTAGTGAATAGCTTTCCAACGGTATACTATGGGGATTAAACGGACATCTGTGCAAAGAGTTATGCCCATTTGACTGAAGCTTGTTCGCTGGAAAATTCGTCTACGTTACGGTGACGTTACGGACTGTAACTCGTGTTACGGGCCGTAACAGTGAGCCGTAACACAAACGAAATTTCCAGAACCTCACTGGAAATTTCGTTCACGATACGGTCCCAAGATACGGTCCGTCCCTTGTGTTACGGGCCGTACCTTGTGTTACGAACCGTAACACAGGGAAAATTTCCAGAAACTTTCTGGAAATTTTCAACAAGGTACGACGCCACGTTACGGTCCGTCCCTTGTGTTACGGGACCGTAACATGGGCGTGTTTTGGTCCGCAGTTGAGTTTCGGGTCACCTGACTTCGGGAGGCCATAACCCCATCGTAAGTTGAGAATTTGGGAAAACTCAAAGAATGAAAGTTGTAGATAATTGAAATACCTTTCCAACCATAGTTTGTGGGTTCACAGGCGACGTCGGGATAGGGAGATATGGACGTTTTAAGACAGAACAGTCCCGACCCGTTTTCAAGTGGGTCAACCCATTTTCCCCTTGGTATATATAGAGAATAAAACCCTAGCAACCCACTTTTTCTCCAAAATTCAGAATTTTAGAGAGAGGAAGTGAGAGAGAAGGGAATCTAGAGAGAAGAAGGAGAAAATCAACCAATTTTAAGGCCCCAAATCCCAAAGCTCGTGAAGGATAAAGTGTAGTACAAGTTGTTGTCGTCATTTCAAGCTAAAGATCGGACTTGGGGGTGTTGATTTCATGGTAACTACCCAAAAGGTAATATTTCTACTCCCTAATCACTTATAGTTGTGAATTGATGAATTCTTGGGAGAATAATAATTGGGTTTGTTGAAGATGATTATATGAATTATGCTAGAATTGCTGGATTGTTGACTTGGGATTGTTGTATTCATATGGTTGGTGAAAAATGATGTTAATTACATCTAATGGGGATTGTAGAATTAGCTAGAAGTAAAAGGATGGGGATTTGGTGAAGAAAACACCATTAATGAGGATTATAAAGCTTCATGTCTACTAAGTGTTTGATAAAATGCTTAGATAAACAAAACATGGATATGGTTGCTAATATAGAATCCCTATGACTTGTATTGCTATAGATTGAAGTTGAAGGGATTGAAAGACATCGTGATACGCTCAAAAGCGGGAGGTTGAGGTATGTAGAACTTCCATCCATATGTGGGAACCTCTACGCTCTTCCCCATGATCCGTTTATAAAATCTATGAAGTTCAAATCCTAGGGCATTAAATCCAACATATTGGTAGCCCGTAATTATGTATGTATGTACATGAATTCTCGTATATATGTTCGTTATTGTATTCCTAACATTCCATTACGGACATTAGGAATCCTAGCTTAATCCATGAATCATGAATTCTTCCTCATGTTTTCTCGTTATGTTCATATGAAACTGTATGAGTTGTTTTGCAAGTTATAAACATGTTTTCAAGTCAACTACAAATATATGATTTTGAACTATTGTATTACTCATGAATCAAGAACATGTTTACAAGATTATTGCATGAAACCATATTTACAAGGCATTTCGTGAAATCATGATTTCAAGACAAGTACAAGTTAATTCACGAAAATCATGGGCTTCTTAGCCAACTATATGTCACGACCCAACCCCGTGGGCCGCGACTGGCACCCTAGCTGGGTACCCGTACATACCTACCTGACCGAATTTCGTATCGTACAGATTTTGTTTTCAAACGGATATTACAGAAGTAGGCCGATACAGATACGGCACGCGCGCAAACATATATATATACCTGAACATGCAGACATTTACAGATAAGCCGATAAGGCTAACATACAGACGAAACCCGTAACCCACACATCTATCTACAGGCCTTTACAGACATACAGAATCATATGACGGGACAGGGCCCCGCCGTACCCAGAACTTCCATACATACAGAACATACGGAAAACAAAAGATATATATACCAAAGTACATTCTCCGAATCAAAAGGAGCTCTTCAAGATAGCAGAACCTGTGCCCTAGACTGGCGGGGTGTCACCGAGTGCGCCTGTACCTGCGGGCATATAACGCAGCCCCCGAAGAACCGGGGGTCAGTACAAAAATGTACCGAGTATGTAAAGCAGAAATATATCAAACATAATCATGATCTGGACCGGAAGCGCATAAATATACTACACTGGCTCATAAGCCGGACAGACAGAGTCAAGTCCCGACAGACGGACATAATCATGGTCCAGACAGACAGAATCAGAATCCATACGGACATACAGAATCGGAATCCATACGGACATACAGAATCAGAATCCATACGGACATACAGACATAGTCGTAGTTCAGACGGACAGACAGAAGTATACCTGACAGAATTATGCATGCAGAGTAGTGCAGAATCATACAGAATCATACAGAGGCATGTGCTTATATACATACTGATGGCACATGCATACAGACATACAGATCCTGGCCCTGTCTGGGGGCGCGGTAAACAGAACCCGGCCCTCTTAGTACGGGACGCGGTGGACAGACAGAATCAGATCAGATCATATGCCATCCTGGCCGCCATCCCCATACACAGATCATAGTATCATACAGACATACAGATCCCGGCCCGTACGCCGAGGGACGCGGTGAACAATGGAGAGAAATATGCACGATAACAGAACCTGGCCCGGGACGCAGTGAAGGAATGCATTGAGACAGCCACGAACAGATCCATAGGAAACCACATACATACAGACTCAATCAGACTAAAGGGTGCCAAACGGCGAGCCAAAATCAGAGTATACGGATAGTATGCATAGTACACGCCTATATCCTACTTGGGAAGGCACGACAGATTATTATCAGAATCGGATTCTCAGATGTTCAGAAGTTATTTTATAAGAATTTCATAAAAATAGTTGTATCATAATCAAAATAATAGTTCAGATGGTTTCTGAGAAAATCGGACAAAACGGAAGTATTTAAAGTATTACAGAAGATATCGGGCCTTGCGGGCCCACCTCGGACCAACTCGAGGCAACATATGTAAATTATCGCTAATAGACCTTATGAGGTCATCCATAATCGTTTGGAAGTGTTCCGACTCCGTTTAGGGGAGTTTTGTACAAAAATTCACTTTAAAGGCAATTTGTAAGAAAATAGGTTCAATTGAATTGAAGGAATTGGAGCGGTTTTCCGTCTCGAATTCCGGGGAACGGAGTCGTACTTAAGGCTCGCGGCCGAGCCTATCACATCCAGAACATGCCTAGGAACAAAGGAAAATGCTTCACATACCTCGATAGCGCCTTACACTCGCTTGGCGTCGATCCCAATCTCGTCCAAAATCTAGAAATGGTCAAGTTTACCATTTGTTAGTTTCAAACTTTTCAATAATCCAACTTAACATATGTTTGCCTACCGAAATTTCGGCAGCATTTCCTCTGTATATAAGACATCCCCGAGACTTAGCTCGGCTCAATTCACTACACAACAACCCAGAACAACAGCAAAAACAACAACAGACATTAAAACACACACTATGGCATCACTAGCCATCGTTTCGGCATAACGACACATATTTCGTTTCAAACTTACATTTCCGAACCAAACTTGTTATTTTGATATTCATCACCCACCAAATTCATTACAACATACATCGGAAGCATCCATACCATTTTCACCCAATATTCATAAGGTATGCGAACATTCAAACTTTCCATTAAGCCACTACTTTTCCAATTTTTCCTAACCTTCAACATACAAGTTCATTATACATTTCCATCTTCCAAATTCATCCACAATAATCATAATTTTCCTCTTGATACTTTCATTTCCATTTTTACATAAACCATAACAAAGTTGTATGTTTTCCTACAACAACTTAATAACCATTAAGTTCCTTCACTCTCCTCACATAATCCATGATTAAAACAACCAAAATATTAATTCAAATCAGTCCATCAATTTCAATTAAAACAGCCCCTCACCCATAAATTTCAACAAAACAACAAACGAGTTTATAATGTTGTTTTCTCCGTTCTAATTCGTTAAAACTCTAAATAAACACTTTAATAACATAAAAGGAATTTTATAAATACCTTATCAGAAGATCCACCACGAAAATTTCATCCCCCAAGACCAATATTTATCTCAAATTGAAGGCAACGCAACGTACAACGTTTTTCTCTTCATGAGCTTCGGGATTCGGAGCTCGGATTTTGATCAAAATGACCTTCTTAGCCTTGAAGTTTTCTCTCTCTCTCTCTAATGGAATTTTCTGGATCTTTTCTGATCTGAAATGTGGAGGAGGAGGCTGAAAACTCCCTTAAATAATAAGGAAATGGGCTTGACCCGGATTGGAATCGGGTTGGGCCCATTTCACTGCCCAGCTTGACCTTTCCGCCTTAAAATGTCCATATCTCCTTGTACCGACGTCTCCTGGGAGCCCACGACCTACCGTTGGAAAGCTATTTCAATTATCTACAACTTTTATCTCTTGGCATTTTCCCAAATTCTAAACTTATAATGCCGTGTTTGCCCCTCCAAGTCAGGTCATCCGAAAACGTTTTCTTAAAAATATTCGTTTGGAGGACTTCCACTTTGATTTGGCCCCAGGGCCCTTCACGGGTTGTGTTTAACTTTACATATACGATTCATATAACTTTTCACATGTCCCAAAAAAAATATTGATGTGTGGGCCCCACCTCAGCTTACAAATAATTCGACGTTCGAAAATGCAGGATATAACATTCTCCCCCCGTTTAGAACATTCGTCCTCGAATGTTCGATTGACCTTAGGGGGCCTCGTGACACTTCGGGGAGGTTCCTTCCTTTCTTTCAAAATTCCTTTCAACGTTACGATTGCTATCAACATCTTTCACCTCTTGTCACACTTCTCGGTTCCTTACAACGTTATCATAATTTCACGTTACATCAAACAGGTTCATAACTAGAGCCAGACGCATAAAAGCATATCGGACAGATTCATAGTCGAAGCCAGATGTACGGAAGTATGTCGGACAAACATGAGATCGGAGTCAGACGTACAAAGAGGTATCAGCCAGATTCGAAATCAGAATCAGACGTACAAAAATGTATCAGACAGAGTCGTAATCAGAATCAGACATACGGAGATGTATCAGACAGACGCGTGATCAAAATCAGACGTACAGAGATGTATCAGACAGATTCATATCCAGAATCAGACACACAGAGGCGTGTCAGACAGATTCGTAATCAGAGTCAATCGTATAGGGATGTGTCAAACAGAAACGTATTCAGAATCAGATGTACAAAGATTTATCAGACGGGAACATAATCGAGTTCAGAAGTACAAAGGCGTAATAGGCAGAGCCTTATCAGAATCGGGGGTGCAGAAGTATAACAGATAGGATCTGAATTAGAATCAGATCACTCCTATTAAGGCTCCAGTGTTTTATGAAAATTTCCCTTATTTGTAAACTTGTTCGCCAAGTTATCATACAAATCGTCTTACGTGTCGCTTATCGACCTTTTCAAAGATTCCGCTTATTCACACTTCTTATCTTTCATCTTTCCTACTATCCATACTCATTTTCTTTTTCAGACATCGTCATACCAGACCGAGTTATAATGGAATAGGGGTTTTTCTATCCTTTGATGACATTCGAATCCCCGTCTCCGCGTCGTTTCATGTATTCGGTTTAGTAAAACCTTTCGTCTATCACAACATTAGTTGCCGGGACTCGGCTCTTGATCCATATGGGCACCAAACAAAAATTATACACACACACATACAGATATATTTACTAGTATCTTACTGGCGAACGTCTCTGACTGTTATTCAAATCCGCTCAATTTCCCGAGCGGTGTTGCACCTTTTCTTTTTGCCCATTTAGTCTGCCTCGTTCTGCGCGACTCCTGTAAGGGCACTAATTACTCCACACATTCTCTTTTCCTTTAGATTACCCCAAATTTTCATTTATATCTATCATACTTACACTTGTGCAAAATTTTGCATTACTTCCCAGGGGGGTCACCCATCCCAGAATTGCTCTGGCTTGAGCACGCTTAACCCCGAAACTTTCATGCATTTTGACGCGTTAGGGCTGATATAATTTCGTCAATTGCCCCGCAGATTTAAGTTTTCGTCCCACGAATTCCGTCTCCAAATAGTCGGTGAAATCTGATAAAATATCACCATAAGGTGCTCTCCAACCACCGACAGAAGAAAACTAAATTCCGACAAGTATCGCGGTACCTGTTTGTACTTACTTTATATATATTTACTTCCATATCTCTGGAAAAAAATTTGGGCAGAGGTTCCTCTGTATTTCTTACTATCCGAAACCTGTACACAAGAAATACCAACCATGCCTCACAGGGCCAACACATATACGCATATATATATACATCATATCATGTCGTCTCGTAGCCACACGAGACTAACAATTACAGATAAAATTATACAGATGTCGAGGCTTACCTCACATGCCCAACTCGAACAACATCGGAGGCTCCTTCCTATTCACTTTTCTGTTCAATCTTCAACTTTATATTTCTACCACACATCAAACAACTTCTCCGACACACAGCTTTCATATTATTGCTTACCTGAGTACTGTGCGGCCTCCAATATCATCAACCATTGCCTTCTGTCGATGTCGTCCTTTGGCTGAAATTAAAAGTTAGCCGAAAGGAATTCATATCCTACAGCTGGCTCTATCGCATGATCTAAGATTCAAAGAAGGGTAACATCCTAGATGCCCTGTAGCTTCCTGTTTATAGATGTGGTGCACAACACATCGATAAACAAGACTCTACTAGACACGGCCTGTAGACATTCCGAGGACTAACCGCTCTGATACCACTTCTGTCATGACCCAACCCCGTGGGCCGCGACTGGCACCCTAGCTGGGTACCCGTACATACCTACCTGACCGAATTTCGTATCGTACAGATTTTGTTTTCAAACGGATATTACAGAAGTAGGCCGATACAGATACGGCACGCGCGCAAACATATATATATACCTGAACATGCAGACATTTACAGATAAGCCGATAAGGCTAACATACAGACGAAACCCGTAACCCACACATCTATCTACAGGCCTTTACAGACATACAGAATCATATGACGGGACAGGGCCCCGCCGTACCCAGAACTTCCATACATACAGAACATACGGAAAACAAAAGATATATATACCAAAGTACATTCTCCGAATCAAAAGGAGCTCTTCAAGATAGCAGAACCTGTGCCCTAGACTGGCGGGGTGTCACCGAGTGCGCCTGTACCTGCGGGCATATAACGCAGCCCCCGAAGAACCGGGGGTCAGTACAAAAATGTACCGAGTATGTAAAGCAGAAATATATCAAACATAATCATGATCTGGACCGGAAGCGCATAAATATACTACACTGGCTCATAAGCCGGACAGACAGAGTCAAGTCCCGACAGACGGACATAATCATGGTCCAGACAGACAGAATCAGAATCCATACGGACATACAGAATCGGAATCCATACGGACATACAGAATCAGAATCCATACGGACATACAGACATAGTCGTAGTTCAGACGGACAGACAGAAGTATACCTGACAGAATTATGCATGCAGAGTAGTGCAGAATCATACAGAATCATACAGAGGCATGTGCTTATATACATACTGATGGCACATGCATACAGACATACAGATCCTGGCCCTGTCTGGGGGCGCGGTAAACAGAACCCGGCCCTCTTAGTACGGGACGCGGTGGACAGACAGAATCAGATCAGATCATATGCCATCCTGGCCGCCATCCCCATACACAGATCATAGTATCATACAGACATACAGATCCCGGCCCGTACGCCGAGGGACGCGGTGAACAATGGAGAGAAATATGCACGATAACAGAACCTGGCCCGGGACGCAGTGAAGGAATGCATTGAGACAGCCACGAACAGATCCATAGGAAACCACATACATACAGACTCAATCAGACTAAAGGGTGCCAAACGGCGAGCCAAAATCAGAGTATACGGATAGTATGCATAGTACACGCCTATATCCTACTTGGGAAGGCACGACAGATTATTATCAGAATCGGATTCTCAGATGTTCAGAAGTTATTTTATAAGAATTTCATAAAAATAGTTGTATCATAATCAAAATAATAGTTCAGATGGTTTCTGAGAAAATCGGACAAAACGGAAGTATTTAAAGTATTACAGAAGATATCGGGCCTTGCGGGCCCACCTCGGACCAACTCGAGGCAACATATGTAAATTATCGCTAATAGACCTTATGAGGTCATCCATAATCGTTTGGAAGTGTTCCGACTCCGTTTAGGGGAGTTTTGTACAAAAATTCACTTTAAAGGCAATTTGTAAGAAAATAGCTTCAATTGAATTGAAGGAATTGGAGCGGTTTTCCGTCTCGAATTCCGGGGAACGGAGTCGTACTTAAGGCTCGCGGCCGAGCCTATCACATCCAGAACATGCCTAGGAACAAAGGAAAATGCTTCACATACCTCGATAGCGCCTTACACTCGCTTGGCGTCGATCCCAATCTCGTCCAAAATCTAGAAATGGTCAAGTTTACCATTTGTTAGTTTCAAACTTTTCAATAATCCAACTTAACATATGTTTGCCTACCGAAATTTCGGCAGCATTTCCTCTGTATATAAGACATCCCCGAGACTTAGCTCGGCTCAATTCACTACACAACAACCCAGAACAACAGCAAAAACAACAACAGACATTAAAACACACACTATGGCATCACTAGCCATCGTTTCGGCATAACGACACATATTTCGTTTCAAACTTACATTTCCGAACCAAACTTGTTATTTTGATATTCATCACCCACCAAATTCATTACAACATACATCGGAAGCATCCATACCATTTTCACCCAATATTCATAAGGTATGCGAACATTCAAACTTTCCATTAAGCCACTACTTTTCCAATTTTTCCTAACCTTCAACATACAAGTTCATTATACATTTCCATCTTCCAAATTCATCCACAATAATCATAATTTTCCTCTTGATACTTTCATTTCCATTTTTACATAAACCATAACAAAGTTGTATGTTTTCCTACAACAACTTAATAACCATTAAGTTCCTTCACTCTCCTCACATAATCCATGATTAAAACAACCAAAATATTAATTCAAATCAGTCCATCAATTTCAATTAAAACAGCCCCTCACCCATAAATTTCAACAAAACAACAAACGAGTTTATAATGTTGTTTTCTCCGTTCTAATTCGTTAAAACTCTAAATAAACACTTTAATAACATAAAAGGAATTTTATAAATACCTTATCAGAAGATCCACCACGAAAATTTCATCCCCCAAGACCAATATTTATCTCAAATTGAAGGCAACGCAACGTACAACGTTTTTCTCTTCATGAGCTTCGGGATTCGGAGCTCGGATTTTGATCAAAATGACCTTCTTAGCCTTGAAGTTTTCTCTCTCTCTCTCTAATGGAATTTTCTGGATCTTTTCTGATCTGAAATGTGGAGGAGGAGGCTGAAAACTCCCTTAAATAATAAGGAAATGGGCTTGACCCGGATTGGAATCGGGTTGGGCCCATTTCACTGCCCAGCTTGACCTTTCCGCCTTAAAATGTCCATATCTTCTTGTACCGACGTCTCCTGGGAGCCCACGACCTACCGTTGGAAAGCTATTTCAATTATCTACAACTTTTATCTCTTGGCATTTTCCCAAATTCTAAACTTATAATGCCGTGTTTGCCCCTCCAAGTCAGGTCATCCGAAAACGTTTTCTTAAAAATATTCGTTTGGAGGACTTCCACTTTGATTTGGCCCCAGGGCCCTTCACGGGTTGTGTTTAACTTTACATATACGATTCATATAACTTTTCACATGTCCCAAAAAAAATATTGATGTGTGGGCCCCACCTCAGCTTACAAATAATTCGACGTTCGAAAATGCAGGATATAACACTATATTATGTTCATGTTTTTGGAAGTTGCACAAATTACCGAGAAGGCTCAGATAGCCTGAAACTACGGAGCCACCGTAGGACAAGGATCGCTCCGCCCGGATAAGACGATACCTTAATTTTACACTGAATGGATCCATCAGGTACCTTACTACCTCAGGCAAGGTATGAGGGCTCTGCTGGTCCGGCGAGGTACCAGACTCCACGTACCCACGTGGTAAATTACTACCTTATACCCTGGCAAGGTATAGGGGTTCTGCTGGTTCGGCGAGGAGCAGACTCCACGTAACCGCGTGGTGATATGTTATGATATGATATGTCGGTTTATGAAATGCTCTCCCTACTTACCATGTTTTACTCATATTATATATGTATATGTATTCATGCTCATGTTCATGTTCATGTCCGAGTTTTCAGTTTCAGCTCTTATCATGTTATTCCATGTCCCATGTTGTTTCTTCCGGTTGCTTTACATACCAGTACATTCAATGTGCTGACGTCCCCTTTTTATTGCCCGGGGGCCTGTATTTCACGATGCAGGTACGGATTTACAGGACGACGCTTCTGATCATTAGGATTTGCTCGTATCAGCTTATTGGTGAGCCCCATCTCATTCGGGGTTTAGTCAACTTTTACTTTATGATTAATTATGCATCTAAGGGTATGCTGGAGGCCTTGTCCCAGTAAGTATGTTTTCCAGTCAGACTCATGATAGAGGTTTCATAGACTAGACAAGTCAGTTATGCTATATCAAACATTCGGAATCGTATAGCCATTTTTTTTTTTGGCTCATTCGTGTTATTTTCGCACCCATGTTTAAACAAGTGTTTTTATCAAGTATTATGACTTACTACATTTTATAAAGGCTCATCATGCATTCACGTTATATTTCCGCTCATGTATGCCTCATGATAGTTCAGCAGGCCATGTGGTTCGCTCGGTCACATGCAGTCAGGCACCGAGTGCCGTATTACGTCCAGGCCATGGTTCGGGGCGTGACACTTAACCAGGGCAGCGGTGCCTTGGTGGGCCGACATCCAAGCTAGAACCTTTTTGATAGGTTTACTTCGGGTTGTAAGAACTCGAGCTGACCCGGATTGGACGTGGGCATATCCGGCCCTTTTGACAGGTTTATTTTTTAGGAGCGAAATTAAACTTCAACGTCTTTTAAATTGTTTTACCCAGATAAGAAACTTTTAAGTCCTAATTACAAACTATTTAGGGTACTTACACTTAAATTACGAAATATAACAATAATTTACCAATTATAGCAAAATAATAGAAAAATAAGGATTAGGTTCTAATCTTATTCCATTTTAAGCTCTAATCTTTCCCATTCTCTCCCTCTCCCTCTCCCTCTCCCTCTCTCTCTCTCTCTCACACACACACACACATACTCTCGAGCACACCCAAACCGATATATGTTGGTGATGAATTTTGATACTCGGAATCATAATTTGAGAAGAAATTATTTTCGATCCTACGCCTTTTGATTTGAAAGCAAGACTAAAAGAATTGAGTGCAATACAAGAACATCATATTTATAATCGAACTCCTATAGTAAATTCAATTTTTTTTCATCTAATTAAGTAATCATAATTTTGCCATTTCTTATTAATGGCTGTAAGAAACAATTACAAAGTTGTAAACACCATTGTAAGCTCCATTGACAACCATTAAAAAGTTTTGAAGCTTTGAATTCACAATTTTGCGAAATTGTTGTTTGTATGAATTGAGTCTTGTTGCAAACAATTGAGAATATTCTTTGGAGTTTATACGTCAATTTTGAGGGAGTGTAGTGAAGATTGGAACTGGTTTTGGCTGAAATTTCAAATTGAAGCTGGAAGAGGAAGAAGAACCATGTTGTTTTAATCTGATCCCAATGTATAAATAAGTTGTAGGTATTTTGCATTCAGGTGTATATTATTTGTATGTTCAATGTATCACTAGACATAAAATGACATACACAGTACATGTAAAATGCATACAAACGACATACAAAATACACCCAACAAATCGACAATATAATTCTATGCAAGTTGTATGTTTTGAGTTTTGACCGTGAAGGAAAATATTTTATTGATAGACTTTATGAATCTCTACAATAATTCTTATTCTCTCTCGTTCTCTCTTGTTTTGAAAATAACTAGTAGCACCCCTATTTATAATAGTATGAAACCTACTTTAACTCAAAATAGAAAACCTATTACTATATTAATTCGACTATAAATCCTAACTAGACATGAATTAAAATATCAAATCCTAACCAATTTTGGTTTCCTACAATTTTGAATTATTATTTTCAACATTCTCCCATAATTCAAAATTGTATATTCAACTTTTGATGCACTTGTCACCATCTTCCAATTGTTGAAGCATTTGTTTCCAACCCATCAATTGTTGAAGCACTTATTTCCAACTCATCAATTGTTGAAGCACTTTCTCTTCAACCGTCACTCACCATCTTTCAATTTGTTGTAGCATTTTTTCTTCAACCGTCACAATCGCTGGAGCACGTTCTCTCCAACATTCCATTGTTAAAGCAATTTATCTTCAACCTTCAACCGTTCGAGCACTTTTTCTCCAACATTCCAATTTGTTGATGCACTTTCTCACCAACCTTCAATTGTTGAAGCACCTTCTCCTCAACCTTCATTGTTGGAGCATTTTTTCTCCAACCTTCCAATTGTTGATGTGCTTTCTTATCAACACCCAATTTTTTTTAACCCACTTCTCCAACTTCTAGAGAAGACAGTTCCTTCCTCTTGTGCATATTTTCTTGCACCTCTTTAAACTTGCAATAGTTTTATCAGTCCTTCTCAGCATAATTGTTTTTCATGCATACCATTTGTCCGACGTTTGCCAACATCATCATCATTGGCCAGACGAGTGGCATATATGAGTCATAGCCGCCCGCTGGCAGTGGAAGTTCTTTGATATTCTACTAGGATCGCAGAAGCTCTAATACCAATTTGAAGGAAAATATTTTATTAATAGACTCTATGAATCTCTACAATATTTCTTATTCTCTCTTGTTATGAAAATAACTAGCAACACCCCTATCTATAATAGTATGAAACCTACTTTAACTCAAAACAGGAAAACCTATTTCTATATTAATTTGATTATAAATCCTAACTAGACATGAATTAAAATATCAAATTCTAACCAATTTTGATTTCTTACAATTTTGAATCATTATTTCCAACAGGCCGGAACTGTAACAAAATTTTTGTATATAAATCATGTATATATATATATATATAGGGTTTTGCTAACCTACAAAATGAAGGTAGTAGGTTAGCAACCTACCCATTTTTTGATTCACTTAAATGCCCTTACTTTTTCAGTAAATCCCTTCAGTTCATTTCACATGTATCACTATCACCCAAAACTCCATAGAATCTGGGTGGAAAAAGAGACGAGAAGGCAACCATTGTTCTTTAGTGAAATCATTTTCTTCTACATTTCTTTGTGTCTTTCTTTTCCTTTTACTCCTCAATTTCTTACAAGTGACCATTATATTTTATCTCCACAATTTTGTTATTATATTATGGTAATTGCACTCTAGGAAATTACTCCGTAACAATGTTATTATATCCATAAAGAACTGCACCTACATCAGCAAAATGCACACGAGCTGCTCCCACTGCTATTATCTTATGATTTTTTTACTTTTTCTTTTCTTATCATAGATAATTTATTTGGGGGTTTAGACTTAAAATTACGAACACAAAGAAAAAAAATGAATTGCATGCATCTCAAATGGGTTCATTTATGAAGTTCCCGATCTCCCGGTTCTTCTTAAGCAGCTTGAAGAGGGAATTAAATTTTCCTAAACAAGATAAAAATGTGTGAACAGTTGCACATCTCGAAAATAAAAGTATGGTATTTAGCTGGAAAAAGAACAGGAAGAAATTAAGAGAATTTGGGTGAAATGCAATTGGACTTTCAAAGCTAAATTTGCAAATGAATATGAGGTTCAAATGTCGAACAATTCCTCTTTGATGAGGCATTTTTTTCAGTTCAACAGACCCTTAGGAGAATGAGGAAACAAAATGAGAATTGAATTGCGAAATTTTTAGGTTAAAATACCAAAACATCCAGATACTAAAAGGAAGAGAGAGAGAGAGAGATTGTATGTTTTGATCGAATGATAAATATTTTGTAAAACAACTCTCGCTACTTTTTGAAAATCTAAATTCTCATTAAAGCGAATAATTACTGTCCAATTTTTATATCTAGACTAGACTAGATATGAAAAGTTACATGGTGGGCTGGTAGGAATCTAAGATACCTGGTAGAACTGTACAACTTTCAATTATTTATTGATATTTCCATATTTTTTTTGTCTAAATGGCGCACAATGGTTGTATATTTTGCACGTGCAAAACGTGCTTTTTGATCTGGAGGTTTCCAAATGAAACAGGTGTTTCTAGTAGATATGACAAATTAGTACAATCTACAAATTGTGCGGCCAACTTTCAACATTACATAATAATCACACAAAAGATCAACATGAGGAACCATATACTGGGACCCCGAGGTGGAAATGTTATTACTTCTTCAAGATATTTGATAAAATTAAAATGACGTCAAACAAAATTAGTATAATTCTCTATAACAATAACACATACAAATTAATAATCCAACCAACAAAGGTTGTGTACTGGCTCTGGAATTGCATTTGTAAGCGTTTTACCCTAAATATGAAACATCTGAGCACGAATTCGGATTTAGTCATACCTTAATACAAGTACTGATGAAAAACAAAAGAAAAAACAAAATAATAATCCATATTTACAAAAAATATGGAAGAGAGGAAAAAAGAGACAGAAACTAACTTTGATGTTCTCCAACCTTAACTTTCTAAAAGATTGATCGACTTGTCAATTGTTGTTCAAACGTTGTTTCTATGATTAATGCTCACCGGCCAAAATTTTGTTGACTCTTTCAAGTTCTTTTTTACTTAACAATCAACTACAGAACATATCACGTGACGTTAAATTGACATACACCTGAAGTACGAGAGATAATGGTCAAAAACACACCTGAAGTATTACTTTTTGCGAGTTTTTTACATGAACTATCAAGTGTTTGCATTTCCTATTTGAATTATCACCAACTATTTATCAAAATACACCTAAACTAGTATTTGATGGTGCGTGGTGTACACTTTTTTTTTTTGGTTTAAAAATGGTGCCAAATGGCACTCCACGCAGATAATTAAAGGAATGACTTGGAAAATTAAAGAAAAACTAAGAGACAATGGCCAAAAACACACGGGAGGTATTACTTTTTTTGCGAGTTCCCTACCTGAACAGTCACCAACTGTTTATAAAAATACACCTTGAAATTAATGAGTCGGCTATCATGTGGACGAAATTTTATGGGCAAATTAAGCTGTCACGTGCTTTTTGGTGATTCTATTCAAATACTTGGTCTAGTCAGCTTCGAGGTGTATTTTGATAAATAGTTGGTGATAGTTCTGATAGAAAACGCAAACACCTGATAGTTCAGGTACGAAACTTGCATAAAAGTGATACTACAGGTGTGTTTTCACTATGATCTCTTGTACTTTAACATGTTGGTAAATTTTGCGTTTAATTACAATAAGCCTGCATATTTGGAGTTAATGGTCAAAATACAAATTTGAACAATCACTTTTTCGCAAGTTTCACGTCCCAACTATCAGTTGTTCCCTTTTCCTACCTGAACTATATCACCATCTATGTATTAATACACGCCTCAAAACTGACTAGGTCAACTATACTCTTCTCTTTTCCTACCTGAACTATCAACTATGTGAGTTTTAATACATAGATGGTAATAGTTCAGGTAAAGCAAATAACTGATAGTTGGTGTATGAAACCCGCAAAAAAGTGATAGTTCAAGTGTGTTAATTCGATCATTATCTCGCGTATTTGACAACGAACCCTGGTACGCAGCTGAAATGAGGCTACTACTCCCTCCGTCCCATATTACTTGTCCATTTTCTCCGTTACACACCCTTTAAGAAATCATAAATAAAAGTGTGCTTTTACAACATTATCCTTATCTCTCTCCAATAAATTGTATTCTAATCAATATTGATTACTCTAAAAAATAATTAATGTTAAGGTCAAAATAGGAAAACTTTAATTAATCCTTTCTTGATTTTATAAATGGATAAGTATTTTGGGACTAATAATTTTAGTAATGTGGACAACTATTATGACACTTAGATCTAAAGATGACAAGTTTCCAAACAAACAAAACTTACTTCGGGGCACTTTACAACCCCTAAAACGAACATCCAAACGTGTAGGTATACTTGATGTAATGAGCCGACGTTATTGTACGCAAAAAAAGATATTAAGTTCTATATAAAATATTGATATTTCGGGGTTTTGAAACATGACTAATCTTTCCCCAAAGTATGAAAAAAAATGTGATTTTGATAGCTTAAAAAAAAAAACGTAGCCTCTTTCACGCACAGATACTGTACGTGAAACCTACTTTTGTATTTTTTTTTTTTGTGTTATTTTGGTTCCAATTTTTTTTTGTGCTACTTAAGTTGCGGAGTCTAACTTATCTCAAACAACTATTTTAAAAGAGTTTACTCTATATACGACGATGATGGTGTGAATAATAAAATTTGTTCCACTTTTGCGTTGCAGCATATAAACGGCTGTGCACTTGCACTTGCATTTCTCAACAAACTTTGCTCTGCTCTAAAGGATGGTGAAAATGTGGTTGTTAATTTAAGTGGTCGTGGAGATAAGGATGCTGCCACAGTCTTCAATCATACATCAATACATTAATGGTGGAGTCAGGATTTTTATTAAGGGAATTAAAAAATATAAAGAAGTAAACACATGTAGAAGTCAAGAGGTTTCAACATCTACTATATATACATAAAAATAATTTAACCTTATATTTACAGTATATTTTTCACCGAATGGATTCGGGATGAACCCCTGGTCTGTTACTCACTCCGGCCCTGCATTAATGAAACACCCTATTAACTCCTATATATGCAAATAAACAAAGATATAAAATACCAACAACCTAACAGCTGGCTGAAATGGACAAGAAAATCACAACATACGTGGGAAACACAATTAAAGTGAGATAAGATACGTACATACCTATAAGTGGTTTTGTTCATCAATGCAAACGTGTTTCAAAGGAGGTTGAATAGGTCAAAGGCTTCTCTTAATTTGTTTTTCTCCTTTTTATAAAAATATATTTAGACAATATTTATTTTTATAATTTTCGGATCTACATTAATGGTACAGTATTTATTAATTTTCTTTTAGTGAAGGAATATTTTATAATATTTACTTTCCTTTTAGATTAGGATTTATAAGGGAATATCATGTTTTCATATATATTTTTTCTCTTTACTTATAAATAGTAAGGGTACAATGCCCCCTAACGTTTGGCCGGATTATTTATAATACACTTAACCTTGGTCATATTTTTTGTGTATTTTAGACATCATTATCAGGTGATTACTAAGTGACCCCGAATTGTTTCCACTTAAGTGCGACAGACGCGCCTAATAAAAGGCCAAAAAGCCCTCCTCAATACCAAATTCTTCTTCCATTTCCTTCTTCAAAGCAACTTCTTCTTCCATTTTCGTCTTCAAAGCAACTTGTTCTTCCATTTTCTTCACCAATTTCTGAATAATGAACTTAGAGCTTTGATCAATAGGATCATCTCTCCACTCAAAGAAATTACATTTCTTCACCTAAACAAAAGTTCAACCAATCAAATTCGCTGTAATGCGTTTTGAAAATAACAAAACATAAAAAAAAAAAAAATCGTACACCATAGAAGGGGCATGACCAAAATCTTCTTCCGGGACTGTTAAGAGACCAAGAAATATGCATTTTCAGTAATACCCCGTGACGGCATCACACCTTAAGCTTCATCTTTGGATCTTCATTATCCGTACAGAGCTTATTTAACTCTGATTTCACCTCTTTCATGAAGAACCCTAGACAAAAATTTCAGTGAAATTAGAAGAAATTTCAATGAAATATAAGATATAAATAAAAGAGGAGAAAAAATTTACATAAAGATTACCTTACCACTTGAATCCATTAGCTAATTTGAAGGTTTTTGATTGAAGTTCTAAGCAAAAATGGAGTCCAAATCGGGTCAATAAAAGGGTAAATGAAAAGGGATTATTTTTTTACCGTTATTTGCGCCACGTGGCAAAAACAATTAGAGGTTGAGGTCTGTTCAATATACTTATCACGCGCTCCTCGGTCATGTTCTCACGTTCCATGCTACACCTGATAATGGTGTGTAAAATACACAAAAGATATGACCAGGGGGTAAGCTCCCCCCCCCCCCCCTCCCCCCTCCCTCTTCCGGGTAAAGGTTGAGTGTGTTATAAATAATTCAGCCAAACGTTAGGGTGCACTGTAGCTATTTTCCCTAAATAGTAATGTAATTTTCTGTTTTAATTGAATACAAGAACCATCCTCTTTTTTGTGATAAGTAATACAATGAATCTATCATCATCCTCTTTTTTGTTTTTTTTCTCTCTAATTTTTCTGATTTCTAACACTATTATCATATGACAAATTTAGTGGCATATACTAGGAGTGAAGAGGGGAACCTAGACGTACATACGCAATTTGATAAGTCATAATCTAATGTGTCCTCACATTATAATGTGATAGATCCATAATAAAATTTACACTTTTGTGAAGCCTTTAAGACCAAACATGAATCATGACTTTTTTTAGTATCAAAAACATATTCACTTTGTTGAGGGTTTCGCACTTCAACTATCAGTTGTTCCTTTTTTCTACCTGAATTATCACTATCAATGTATTAAAACAAAACTCGAAGTTGACTAGGCCAATTATAGATGTTCCTTTTTTCTATTTGGACAACCAACTAGGCGTGTTTTAATACATAGATGGTGATGGTGATAGTTCAGATAGAAAAAAGAGAACAACTGATAATTGAAGTGTGAAATCCACAACAAAAAAAAAAAAAAGATAATTCACATGTGTTTTCGACCATTTTCTCGCGTATTTGACAACGAACCTTGGTCCCTGGCTGAAATGAAGCTACAAATTAAGTAGTAGCCTATAAATTATTTTCAGCAAGAGACTTGCAGACGTGCTCAAATAACAACCTCTTAAAGATCTGGGATAAACATTCTTATACTTTAGTCCATTCTATATATAGTTTCTCAAACCCCTACCAAAAAACTTACAAGACAATGATGGCTTGTAATGTTAATGTTATTCTTCAACAAGGAAAATTTGCTACATCAAGCAGAAAGTGGCAAAGCTTCCCGCCTCATTGTTATAAAGCCAATATTATTTCTTCTATAGCTATTGGCCCAAGTCGACTTCCACAGTCACCATCGAAGCTAGTTTTCCATGAAAAAGAGAGGCCAAGTTTGAGCAATGAAAAATTTGGCATTTATGGTGGAAAGTTCGTCCCTGAGACTCTAATATCTTCTTTAACAAAACTTGATTACGAATTCAATTCTGCTTTGCATGATCCTCAATTTCAGGTATGTCAAAATGTAAACTGAACATTTTTAATTCTATCTGTTACATTTTATATAGTGGTGTTTGATTGTACACGAAAAATCTGATAGAGAGATATACTTTTGGCAAACTTGTTATTTAAAACCTCCAATGAAGTTTGTATGGTTATACACGCATGTCATTAAGGATAAATTAGAAATTTACGAATATTAAAGAGCCTCTAGATATGAAGATATCTTTTTGGAAGAAACTAAAAATGAAATAAAGAGTACTAACATATAAAATAAAAACAGAGAGTACTATTTTCCAATTACATACTCCTACGAAGTGATGATTGTTGGGATCGAAATGACCAGGTGTCATGGCGAAAGTTAATAAAGGAAACTTTGAAAGTCGTTAAATCATAAATAAAATAACAATATATCATAAGAAAATTTTATAATGTACGTGTTTTGGTCAATTGACCAATAGTCATATGAGGAAACTAATATAAAAGAAAGTAAAAATCTTTTAAGAAAATAATCTTCCCTAAATAAGATTCCTTTAATGAATACATTGTGTGTTATTGTATAAAAGAATGATTCTTAATTTATAAAATCCAAAGTCTTTACTCAAAGAAAAGGATTAGTTTTTCTTTTAAAAGTAAAATACAATTATGGTAAAAAAATTCTAATAAGGTCAGAAAATCAGGACAAACTCTAACCGTGATTAGAGTTATTTTGAGCGCAGATGGAGCTTGGAGTGGCATTAAGGGACTACGTAGGTCGTGAAACTCCTTTATACTTCGCCCAAAGACTCACAGATCACTACAAGAACAATAATAGGGGGATAGGACCAGACATATATCTAAAAAGAGAGGATCTCAACCATGGTGGTGCACACAAGATCAACAATGCTTTTGCACAAGCGATGCTGGCTAAGCGTATGGACTGTAAAAACATTGTGGCGGCCACCGGTGCTGGACAACACGGTATCGCCACGGCGGCTGCTTGTGCTAAACTTTCTTTGGATTGCACAATATTCATTGGAAGCTTAGACATGGAGAGACAACCTTCCAACGTACTTTTGATGAAGCATCTTGGTGCAAAGGTACCTCCTTTCATCTTTCTATTTCATTTTATGTGATGGTGTTGACTGAACATAAAATTTAAGAAGAAATAGATTTTTTTTTTTTGAAATTTGTGGTTTAAGAAAAATCGCATACATTTGTATGATTACAAATCATCTTATTAAGGGTCTTCACATTTGTGGGCTGTCCCACACAATTATGGACTCTTCGCATTTGAAGGTGTAGCAAATGCGAACATTTCATCACATTTTGCCACCAAAATCAGCAAGAGCTGAAATGTTCCAACTTGTCTGAAATCCATTTAAAAAAATGACGCGTGATGTCTCAAAAGTGTCCGGTCTTGATTTTTTTTCTCCGCTTAACAAAATCTTTAAAAAATGACCTTAACTTGAAAAAATTCGCTGGGAAGAATTTTTGTTGCCCATCGGGCATAAATTCTAGCTTTTGCCTATAGCGTAGAATTTGTGGTCAATTGAATAGGTTCACTGCCTTGAAATATTCTGAACTTCTGCTTTATAGGCAAAACTAATTTATGTCCACAACTTGTACCCGATGGACAAAAAAAGTTCTATCTGATGTCCATCAGGCATAAGTTTTAGCTTTTTCTTGTAAGGCAAGACTTGATCAATTTAGCAGGTTTACTGTCTTGAAATATCCTAAACTTCTGCCTTATAGCCAAAGCTAATTTATGTCCACAACTTATATCGATGGGCAACAAAAGCTTTGCCTAGCTAATTTTCTAAAGCCGAGGCTGTTGTTTTTTTAAAAAGTGTTAAGTGGGGCCAAAAAATCAAGACAACCCTTATGGAGGCCATTTGTTAACTTAACCATACTGAAATTGCGGAACAGATGTAAACACTCATTATACACTTCAGCGCTAGCATTTTCATGTAATCTCTGTATAGATAAGTCCCGCAGAATACTTTTACCGTAGAATGGTTCTTTAACCTAAGCCCAAAAGTTTGTATTTGCAACATTACTTCCTCAAAAGTCCGATTCACATTTATATGAACTATTCTAGTCCAGATGACCTGAATAATCGGGTCATAATCAAACTTTCGAACGTAATCACATGATATAACAAATATTTTCATAATCATAGCTTGATATGAGTAATTAAAAGTAAGTTCTCTCCAAAGGCTTAATCTTTTAGATGAGGTGGTAACCCAATTTAACGTAGTATCAAAACAATCAAGAAATTTTGATTTCACATCTCACCGTCACCCAAAAAGTAAAAAGTACTTTTGTTTGGGATTTTTCTATGACAAAGAGAGGAAGCCACTTGTACTACCAAGCAATTAAAGCTCTTGTTCTATACTCATGCACAGATCAAATCAGCTAAAGGAAGCTTCAAGGATGCAGTTTCAGAAGGCATTAGATATTGGGTTAACAATTTGGACAGCACCTATTTCCTAGCGGGTGCAGCCGTAGGACCTCACCCTTGTCCCACTATGGTTCGTGAATTCCAATCAGTGATTGGAAAAGAGACGAGAAAACAAGCTATGGAGAAGTGGGGTGGGAAACCAGATGTGTTGGTGGCTTGTGTAGGAAGTGGCTCTAATGCATTGGGTTTGTTTCATGAATTTATACAAGATCAAGATGTGAGACTCATAGGAGTTGAGGCTGGTGGGACTGGCCTTGATTTAGGTAATTGCGTCGGGTTCATCTGAACTCAATACTTATTACGTGGAGCATATATTTATGTGTAATAATTTATAAAAATTGTAATAGAATAGTAAGTCCGGAACCATACTTTTAAGAATAAATGATCCAATATTAAAAACGATAAAGTTTAAATCCTAAATCGGCCTTTACAGATAAACACTCGGCAACTATGGCTAGAGGTCAAGTGGGAGTCTACCATGGTGCCATGAGCTATCTATTACAAGACGATGAAGGCCAAATTATTGGACCACACTCCATAGGTGTGGGGTAAGTTTTCACTTTCAAGCGTACGGATTTTGTTGTCATTCTTAGTTAAATAAATTTGAACATATGATCTAAAAATAAAAATAAAAACTTAGCCCCTTTTGCCATTTTAAACTTTCCATTTGTCAAGGAATTATTTCAACCGCTTATATAGAACAAAGCATTAAGTGGGGATTGATCTCTAGTTCTCTAGGTAAATAACTCAACTTTTAACCAAGTGCACCATTTAGTCTATTTCTAGCATGGGTTCTAGCAGACAATATTATGCCAATATTAAAAAATATATACATAAAATACTTAATTTTATGGAGAGACCGGTGCCTCACGAGCCCCAAAATTAGCACACAAATTCGCCCTTGATTCAACATTGGTGGTATTGACTCTACACGAAATTATTAGTATATGTATATTTGTTATCACGGATTAAACTATATTGATCGATAGTATAAATCCTTTTACACATTATAAATATATTTGTGACTTAATATATATTCTACATTATACTCCTTAGGGTGTGAACTTTCTCCGGACCCTTGCTAATGCAGGATGCTTTGTGCACTGGATTGCTCTTTTAAATCCTTGCTATATGAGTATTCGACGTAACATTCCTAATTTTATTTGTGCAATATTGTTTGACACATGTAGATTAGAGTACCCAGGTGTTAGCCCAGAGCTTAGCTTTCTGAAAGACATTGGGCGTGCAGAGTTTTCTACCGTCAATGACGAACAAACCTTAGACGGTAAATTATCTCAAAACAATTATATTTAATTTATAGAGTTTTAACTTATATACAACGACAGAATATGTAATAATTTATTTACACTTTTGGTGTTGCAGCATATAAACGACTATGCAAACTAGAAGGGATAATCCCAGCCTTAGAAGCTTCTCATGCACTTGCATTTCTCGACAAACTCTGCTCTACTTTAAAGGATGGTGAAAAAGTGGTTGTAAATTTAAGTGGTCGTGGAGATAAGGATGCTGCTACAGTCTTCAATCATCTTTATCCCTGATTAGGGTAGAAGGCTAGTAGATCGTCTCGTTTATCCTTTCATATTAGTAGTCGCATTATCGTGCTATAATTTCTTGTGCTTTGATTTCTGTTACTATCTGTTATTTCCTGTACTTTGATTATCTTATTTTATCTGTGATAGCTACTGTCCCTTTACAAACTGCTTCATCATGGCTCAGTCGCTTTCGTTATTTTCATTTCCATATCGCTTTGAATTTCTTGGCTTTATCTGATCTCTTTTTATGCTTTCTATTGAGCCGAGGGTCTTTCGGAAACAGCCGTCCTACCTTGGTAGGAGTAAGGTCTGCGTACACTCTACCCTCTCCAGACCCCACATTGTGGGATTTCCCTGGGTTGTTGTTGTTGTTGTATAAAATAGGAGAGGTACAAGCAACGTGATTAAGCCAAGTGACAATCTAATAACAAGCCACTTGGCAATTTTAAGACAAAACTATTTAAGTTATGTAATAACTAACAATTAATTAATTTAATATTCACTTTTATTATCTATATAAAAAGATAAATCTAAAAAAAAAAATCAAAACATTACGTAGAGATATAACTAACAAAGAATCCAAGAATATATATCTACTGTAATTTGTTGTGGAAATGTGACTTTAATTTGGAATTCAATATTCTTTTAATTTAAGTTGAAGATAAAGGTACTCTAAAGTTTTAAACCTAAAATTTAGCTGAAGATAAAAATATTCTACAGTTTAAATATTAAAATTGAAAATGTAGAAATGATTAATAAAGAATAAGAAAAAGTAATATTTTGAATACATATGCCGGCACAACCTCCCATTTTCTATACCTGTATTTTTTTTCCTTGATTTGTTAATTAACGGAAGGAAAAGGAAAAATAATGACTGAAGATTATTTACTAATTATAAAGATAATGATAGAGATATTATCCCCCCCCCCCCCCCCCCCCCCTCTTTTTTTTCAAAGAGATATTATCCGATACTACTCCTACTCCTACTACTAGTAACTATTATAAAGATAAATACGAATATATTATTCACAAAATAAAGCAAATCAAACCTTGTCCAGACTTTTGAATATGAAAAGAAATTCAAGCTTTAACCGTGTGGTTAAAACTTTGGATTTAGGAAAAAAATAAATTAAACGAGTGCTATATAAAGAGGGGCAATGAAATGACAAAAGTGCTATTGATGAAGAAATTAGTTCTTCTTTCCTTAAGAATTATATTCACCGAAGTTAGAATGTAAACTTCTCAATTAAAAATTTTCAGAAGAAAGTTCTGACAATGAGAAATTTAGTTTCTCCCATCTGAATTTTGGGTTACGGATGCAAAAGTCATTCCTATTTCGGTGTTCTTTTGAGTTATTAAAATGTAAAACATTTATCGTTAGATTTTTATAGGTTTATCGGTAACTTGTGTATTTTACTTGCTTGATAAATTGTAGCAATTAGTTGTTTGTTTGATTTGCAATTCTAGAATGAGTCTTAAACATGTATATATGCTATGATTTTGATTTTTTTTTTACCCATTGATCAAATTTCATCGTCTTTTAGTTATTTATTTTTTCTGCTTATAATCTACGAGACTATCAATACTGACTACTATATCTTTATCTATAGCAGATTTACAAGGATATAATAAAGCAACGAATGGGACTTATGACGTAAGTTTATTATATTTAACTTTTTGATGCTCTTCTAAATTTAATACTCTTTTGTTTGATTTCTAAATCTAATAGACTGTTAATAATAGTTGTTTTTCATCACTTTTTTGGTTGCAGGATATTGGATACCCGATACTTTGAGTTTATTGATAATTTTGTTTCTCTTTGAACTTTTTAAACTTTTTTTTTTGTTCTCAAGACACACATAATTTTAATATATTAAGAATTTCATATGTTGTACGTTTATTATATTCACTTTTTGAATATTATATATCAGATTATAATAAAGTGTAAATTATTTCATTTATATACGAGCTCTATTGTTGTTAAAGGTATGTTTGTAATTTCAAGAGATTCAAGCTACCAAATTTTATGACAACATTAAACTTTAGTAACATATCAAATCCGGTGACTGGAAGAATGTCTCACTAGCTAGCATCAGTTATTAGAGATCTTATTCTACTAATTGTTAAATTTATGATGTTTGAGATCTCTTTTATTAACATGTTGCCTGACCCCTTTTTCTTAATTTTGTGTTTTCCAAGTGTTCATGATACAAAATTTTCGAGAAGTTAATTTTTAATTGTTGTCTATAATTGAGAGTCAGATATAAAATTAAACTTTAATATATGTTATGTATTGTTATGTGTTGTGCCTTGACAACCTTGCTTCTACTAAGAGGAATAAAGATGTTATGCTATAACAAAATAAATGTGGTTAAAGAAAAAACTTATGATAACTGCTTTTCATAATTTATGATTTTACAAGAGTTTGTTGGATATCTCATCGTGCGACGATGAAATCCTAACCAATTTTAGTTTCCTACCTTTTGAAAATCTAAATTCTCATTAAAGCGAACAACTAGTGCCCAATTTTATATCTATATATGAAAAGTTACGTGGTAATGTTCAATTAGTGTCCAATTTTTTTTTTTTTTTTTTGGTAATAAACTGTAAAATATTATTACCACCCAAACCATCCATCCATTACAAACTTCAGAGCACCTGATCAAAAGTATCAGGCCTCAGTACAAGCAACTCTAAGTACAAAGAGCTTCTAGGAATCCTATACATTTTCTAGCTCTCTTGGATCCTATAACCATATTTATCCTTTCTTTCAATATAAGTTGTATCTCCTTCACTACAAAACTTGCATCTACAGTAAGCTCCCTAAATATCCTCCAATTCCTAGACTGCCAAGTATAGTATATCAACGCACCATGGACAGCTGCTACTGTTTTCTTCTTCATTTTACACCAGTGATGTCTAGCAATATATCTCAATACGTGTTTAGATTCCATCAGAGGAAATTGCACTCCTATCCATTGTGTTAGTCCCCTCCTTACTTCTTGATACCATTCACAGTCAACGAACATATGTTGGGCATCTTCAATTACTTCTTGGTCACATAGCACACACTCCGCTGTAGCACAACCTATCCCCATACCCAACATCCTATCTTTGGTCAACAATTTCCCTTGATTCGCTAGCCATAGTATGAACCTGTGCTTCGGCAGCAACATCTTGCTCCATATCAATTCATGATCCTCAAGTAGGGGTCCCGTTTCCATCATAGTACGGTAACTTTTAGTGATTGAATAGTTGCCATTAGCTGTCAGCGTATACTTGCCATGACTATACCACTGTTGCATTCCAATTTTTATCTTGTTCAAGTGTCTCCACTACCAGCTAGCATCGTTTGGTGCAGTATGGTTCCAAAATTCCTCTACAGGTTTCATATAAACTCCATGAATCCACTTTACCCATATGCTCTCCTTGTTAGTAACTAGTTGCCAAACCAATTTGCCTACAGATGCAAGATTCCACTTCCTACAACTCTTAATATTCAGCCCACCTTGCTTCTTGGGAGTGCATACTTTTTCCCAAGCCACGAGTGCTACTTTCTTTGCTCCTTCACTATTTCCCCACAGAAATTCCCTACATTGCCTATCCACCAGTTTCAACACTCTTAGGTAAGATGAATACTGCCCCCCAGAAATTGTGTAGAGAGAACAAAATCGAATTAATCACCTGTATTTTCCCAGCATAGGAGAGGTGCCGCACAAATACAGACCTGATCTTTTCAGTAATCTTCAAGCATAATGCATGACAATCTAATTTATTCCACTTCCTTGGTGAAAGGGGCAGCCCAAGGTACCTCATAGGAAAAGTGCCCACTGTAAATCCAGTTGTCTCGACTAGTCTGGTCCTGGTATTATCATCCACACCAGCCATATAAATATTGGACTTCTCCCTATTAGCCACCAGCCCTGTTACATTTGAAAAATGATTCAGTGTTTCCATAATTCGCTGGACAGACGCTTCATTACCTTTACAGAATATCATCAGGTCGTCGGCAAAAGTCAAGTGTGTTAATCCCACTTCTTTACACATTGGATGAAATCTGAAGTCAGGTAGTTGACTCATCTGCTTGAGCACTCTGGTAAGATACTCCATTACAAGTACAAATAGTAACGGGGAGATAGGGTCACCTTGCCTCAATCCCCTCTTTCCTTCAAAATAGCCACAGTTATCACCATTTACTTTAATTGAAAAAGTGGTAGTTGTAATACACACCATAACCAGTTGTATGAACTTAGGGGGAAAACCATATCCAACTAACATTTCCTGGACAAACTTCCAACTTACCATGTCATAGGCCTTTTTTAAATCTATTTTCATGAGGCATCTAGCAGAGACATTCTTCCTGTTGTAGTGCCTAAGTAAGTCATGACATACTAACACATTGTGTATCATTGCCCTATCCTTAACGAATGCAGCCTGCGAACCATCAATCAACGTAGGTAGTACCATTGCTAATCTTGCACATAGCAACTTAGAAATACATTTGTAAAGCACATTACAACATGAGATGGGCCTAAATTGGCTAGCATGTGTTGGCTTCTCCACCTTTGGTATTAATGATATTAAAGTTGCATTGACTTGCTTCAGCAGTTTACCTGTACGCATGAATTCCAACACAGCAGCACATACATCATTTCCAATAACATTCCAGGCTGCCTTATAGAACCCACTTCCATATCCATCCGGTCCAGGGCTTTTGTTCTCATTAATGCTAAACATTGCTTCCTTGATTTCCTGTACAGTACACTCTCGCATTAAAGAACACTGCTGCTCAACCGTCAGCCTTGGTCCCTGGGAGAAAAATCCCTCATAAGCTTTGCCTCTTCTCTCCCCTTTCTGTCCCAACAGCTGTGTGTAGTACTTCACAAATACTTCTGCTATTTGATGTGGTTGTTGCTGGACCTGGTTGTGTTCATCATTGATCTGGCAGATTGTTTGTACCAATTTCCTTTGTTTAATGATGGAAAAGAAATACTTAGTATTGTCGTCTCCCATTTTTATCCATGTCTCCTTACTTCTTTGCATTAGGAACTCCTCTGCAAGTCTTGAGGACTTCCCATATTTTAACCTTAGCCTTTTCTCTTCTTGTTGTAGATGAACATCCAAAGGATCCTGCTGTAGTTCCCTTTGGCTTTTAGTCATAGCAATTCTGTCTTCCTGTGCTTCTCGTACAATATTACTAAAATTTTCCTTGTGGAGTGTCTTCAGCCTATGTTTCAACATTTTCAACTTCCTCACAATTTGGAACATTTTATATCCTATAACAGGTATTCTCCACCCTTCAGCAATAATTCCTTGAAACTCTGGATGAGTCTTCCATATATTACAAAATTTAAACACCTTCCCCTTCTTCTTTTCCTGTCTCCTCATTTTAATCACAATTGGGCAGTGGTCGCTAACTCCTTCTGGTAGTATCTTAGCGTCGCATTCTGGCATGGCCTCTAACTATTCCCCATTCACAAAGGCCCAGTCTATTTTAGAAAACACCCGAGCAGCTTGGTTATCATTCCATGTATACTTATAGCCACTATTCGGCAATTCCATGAGTCCACATACATCCAAACATTTCTGAAAATCTTCTACTTCAGCCAAAGTAACTGGATTACCCCCAAGTCTATCTGTAGCTCCTAACACAGCATTAAAGTCTCCTAAAACTATCCATGGGCATGCTCCCATGTTCAACTGGGAGAAATAATTCCATAGATCTTTTCTATCTTCCTTCAAATTATAAGCATACACAAAAGTGACCGCAAACTTTAGCTGTAACACAATATTTGTAACGAAACAGGTCATTGTTTGGGCAGTTTCACTATGAAATTCCACCTCAAACCGATCCTGCCTCCATACCATTACTAGCCTTCCATTATAATGGGCAGCATGATTGGTCCTATATTCCCATCCTCCAAACATACTGTTTATAATATTTCCTACTTTATTCACCTTTATTCTAGTTTCCAAAAAACACATTAATCCAAGGTCCAATTCATTGCAGAGGAGTTTAACCTCCTTCTGCTTATTGAGGCCATTTAGGCCTCTAACATTCCAGCTCATAAGTTTAACCATCCCCGGTAGGAGACAGTTGAGTTCCCACCCCCTCTTTAGCAATTTCTGTGCTAGTCACACCCTGATTCTCGCCAAGAATTTGAAAAGCATTATTAACATTGACATTTATCTCCCTTGTTCCTCCATTTTGGCTCGAACTTGTACCAGGTCCTATTGCTATTGTGCTAGCAGTTGGTATCCCCTGTTGCTTCTGAGCTTGCCACTTATTTCCTTGATGTTGTCTTCTCCATCCTCCACCCCTTCCACCATGCGTGAATTGGTTTTGGACCTGCTTTACCACACCAGAACTATTGGCAGTATCACCTTGCTGTGCATTTCCCTCACCTTGTTGTTTCTTCCCATTCTCTTGCATACTCTCTTGTATTTTTGCATTATCCACTGCTGCATTCTTCTTGTTCTGGCGGCAGATATCCTCTACATGACCATATGTTTTTGCATCTTTTACATAGAGACGGCCTCCAATCATATGTAACGCGTTGTTCAATGATGTTACCCCTCTCATTTCTAAACCGAATCACATCTGGCAGTGGTGAATCAATTTGTACCTCTATTAATAGTCTCGCAAAATTCAGTCCCACTTTTCTCTCCGTGTTCCTATCCACCATTAAAGGTTTCCCAATCAAGCTACCCAATTTACTCAGTCCTTTTGCACTCCAGTACTTGAAATCTAACCCCGGTAACTTAATCCATATAGGCACTGAATACAATTCATCCCTATTAAACACCATATCAGGATTCCACGCTTTCACAATCAATGGTTTATTATCGAAGTGATAAATTCCCCCTTGGATTACCTCATTTCTCCCATCTGCACTATCAAACCGAACCAACACAATACCATTCTGCAACATAGATACTTTGTTTATTCCATACTTTCCCCACATCCTTTGAATATATCCATTCAGTACTGTGAATGGTGGATGCGCACCTAGCACATAGCATATAACAACATACTTCCAGTAGTCAATTTCAGACTTATAATCCTCCTCCTCAATCTCCACAATCAATTAGTCACCAATAGTTTCCGGGTTAACGTATTCTAGTTTGAACCCAACATTAGTTACTTTAGTGATATCAAAATTGTCCCATATCGATGCCCTAGTTTCAGTTGGCTTACCCACTGCTGATTGGATTTCCATATCGTCTGCTTCATCTGCCCAGGATTTCCCACCTCTGTGAAGTGGTGTTGCAGTAGCCTTCTCCCATTCCCCAATTTGTTCCTTCGCTTTGTTTGTTTTGTTTTTCTCCGTACACACCTTTGCAATCAGCGTTCCTTCAGTGGGGTGCTTGCTCGTCATACTTCCGATTGGCACTTCATTAGTTCCTACTACTGCAATTGGCCCCAATTGTTCAACTTCACTTAGGGCACGAGTTTTCAAATTCGCCATGACTGGTCCAGTGTTGCTAATTGGTGTGTTTCTATCATCAGATGTGTTCACTCCCCTTCCATTATCCTTTCTAGTCGTGTTTTCTGGCCGATTCGCAAGCTTGGTTTTCTTTCCCATGGAGTGGCGCACGTTAGGCCGACTCCTCAGAGAGAGAGTTTGCAAGCTTTATATATTCAATTTTTATATCTATAATTAGTGTCCAGTTTTTATATCCAATTTTTATATCTATATATATTGTATGTTTTATATCTATATCCTAACCAAGTTTTTTTTTTTTATTTATTTATAAAGTAATTTGAACAAACACTTGTATTCGAGGTTATAGAGTCAAAGAACAAGAAGAAGAGATGAAAACAGTTATTTATTGTCTTCTAATTGGGATTATCCTAGTAATTGTTGATATTTTAATAGCTATATTAGTTAAGGGTATTTTAGTAAGCTTACATGTTATTGTACAGTACCATACAGTCAAACCAAACAATAAAAATGTTATTAAACCACAAGAAACGATACAGTGTATCCAAACATTGTGTTCATTAATATAGTGCAGTACAATACAATACCATACTGTACATTAATGAACCACGGGAAACAGCCATCCAAACAGGGGCTAAGATACCTAGTACAATTGTACAACTTTCAATTATTTATTGATATTTCCATTTTCTTTTTTGTCTAAATGGCACACAATAGTTGTATATTTTTCATGTGCAAAACGTGCTACTTGATCTGGAGGTTTTAATTTCCAAATGAAACAGGTGTTTTCCAGTAGATATGACAAATTAGTACAATCTACAAATTGTATGGCCAACTTTCAGCATTACATAATAATAATCACATAAAAGATCTATATGAGGAACTATATACTGGGACCCCGAGGTTGAAATGTAATTGCTTCTTCAAGATATTTGACAAAATTAAAACGAGGTCAAACAAAATTAGTATAATTCTCTATAACAATAACACATACAAATTAATAATCCAACCAACAAAGGTTGTGTAACTGGCTATGGAATTGCATTTGTAGGCGCTTTACCCCAAATATGAAACATCTGAGCACGAATTCGGATTTAATTCATAATTTTAACAGTATAATATACGCAATGTTAAAAATCTTTACAAATTAAACTCACAATTATTTAAATTCTAGATCCGCCTTTCTAGGGAAACACTCGGCAACTATGGTTAGAGGTCAAATGGGAGTTTACCATGGTGCCATGAGCTATCTATTACAAGACGAGGAAGGTCAAATTATTGGACCACGCTGTGGGGTAAGTTTTCACTTTCAAGTGTACGGATTTTAATGTCAAGGGATTTCTACCACTTAAAAAAAAACTCCCTCCATCCTAGTTAAGGGCTCGTGATCCGTAGATTTATTTTTTTAAGTGGTAGAAATCCCTTGACATTAAAATCCGTACACTTGTTCACTTTCCCCACACTTATGGAGTGTGCGTCCAATAATTTGACCTTCCTCGTCTTGTAATAGATATGAGTTTCAAAAGAACTAAACTCCACATTCTGCCATGAACTGAATGTGATCATGGACCATTTGAAAGTCACTTTAAAAGCAGCACTTTAATATATTAATTTGTAATATTAAAATGCTCAAAAACACTTACAATCCCCCACTCATTTTAATATTAATATAAGAGAGTATATCAGTTGAAGGTAGACTATTATGCATAATGAAGTTGTGCTCTGCATTAAACCTTCACTTAGTAAAATAATAATCTTTACTTCAGAGCCGTAGTAGTCTCAGACTTGAACTATGACTGCTTTAGTTAAATAAAGAATTACTGCTAACACATAATAATCAAGGTGTTGATATGAGCTTTCACAGCCAACACATTACGTCCTTGTGCTATCCCGATTTCATGAGTGCTTTTGAGAACAACCCCAATTCTCATAGGAAGCGGCCTACTTCCACACTCACATAGGTGAAATCTGTCAAGGATACTTCTGTAACTTAACACCCCACTCATACGAGCTACAGAATTTCATTAAGAGTTTATAAACTCAACCTCCACAAACTGTTACAGAATAATGCACTCACACTATAGGGAGGGAATAAATAAAATAGTGCATTTTCCACAAAGAAGTCAACATATGGTTCGTTTTGCCCATTGAACCTGGTTATAGAATCTCTAGTCCCCAGGTTGGGTTTCCTCATATATGACTTATGAATTTATGGGCTTCAATCCCATCCCTGTCGATGTGCTCCAGACCCTTTCTCTTGCCAAGACCTTGGTTGGTAGATCTGCAAGACTATCACACTATTTGACATAATCAACATTGATGTTACCACTTGTCAAATATGATCTCACAGCATTGTGTTTTCTCCTTATAGGTCTGGATTTACCGTTGTAATAACGGTTTTGAACTCTACCAATCGCAGCGGTGCTATCAAAATGAATTAAAATAGGAGGAATTGGTTTTTCAAAATAAGGAATTTGAAATAATAAATCTCTTAACCAATTCGCTTCTTCACTAGCTGAAGCTAAAGCATTTAGTTCAGCCTCCATGGTAGAGTTAGAAATAATAGTTTACTTTTTTGATTTCCAACAAATAGCATCACCTGCCAACGTAAAAATATAATCAGTGGTAGAACAGAAATCACCAGATAAAGTGCTCCAACCTGCATTAGAAAAGCCTTCAAGTACAACAGGATATTTTTATAAAACAAGCCATAAGATTTTGTACCAACTAAATACTTCATAACTCTTGTTATGGCATGCCAATGTTCATTAACTGGCTTGTTTGTAAACTTGCTAAGTACTCCAACTGCATACGCAATATTAGGCTTACTGCAATCAGTCACATATCTCAAACTTCCAATGAAGCTAGCATATTCCTTTTGATTTATCACATTATTTTCACTTTGAACAGGAAACAAGTGAACACTTGAATCAAAAGGAGTTACAACATCCTTGCAATCAAGAAAGTTATATTTTTTCAAAATTTTCTCAACATAATGTGACTGGTCAAGGAAAATTCCATCACATGTTTTAGTATTTTTTATTCCAAGAATAAAATTTGCTTCACCAAGAACTTTCATGTCAAAATGGCTTCTAAGAATATTTTTAGTTTCACCAATAACATTCATGTTAGAGCCAAAGATCAATAAATCATCAACATAGAGGCAAACAATAACATGTAAATTATTCCAAGACTTATGATAGATGCACTTAACACATTCGTTTGTTTTAAAATCATTTTCAATCATGCAGGAATCTAATTTCTCATGCCATTGCTTCGTTGCCTGTTTCAAGCCATATAGGAATTTATTAAGTTTACATACTTTGCTTTCTTGGCCTGCTTCAACAAAACCTTCGTGTCACGACCCAGCCCCGTGGGCCGCGACTGATGCCCTACTTGGACACCCAAACTGACATACAAACCAAATCATCATATTATAGCTTAACTCAGATTTCATATTCGTCATTTTAAACAGAGTTAAAAACAAATATTATCTTGCGCGATTGCGCGTACAAAACATCATATCAGAACCAAAAGAAGCGGCGGTATATGCATCGCCGAATATATGCTCATATACAAATATACAGGCCATTCTGGCCGTATCCAAATCTGATAGATTGGCGGAATGTACATCGCCAGATACATACACGTATACAGACAAATGGGCCGTTTTGGCCATAATAGCAAACAGAACCGCACTAAGACGCAGGTCATACACAAACAAACACACACATGACCCATGACCCATATATATGACTACAGGCCTCTACAAACCATATCGGAATCAAATGACGGGACAGGGCCCCGCCGTACCCCAAATGGGCAAATATACAGAAGCATATGTATGACAAAAAGGGCATATACCAAAGTGTGGGCTCCGAGTCAAAATGGAGCACTTTGTAGTAGCAGAATGTGTGGCCTACACTGGCAGATCACGAACCTCTGTACCTGCAGGCATGAAACGCAGCCCCCCGAAGAAAGGGGGTCAGTACGAAAGATGTACTGAGTATGTAAAGCATAGAGTACAGAAATACAAACCATAACTGACATAAAAAGGTACAGAGAAACATTACCGAATCAGTACATCAGAGTCTGTGCTGAAAGCATATGTATATATATATATATATCATGCAAGTAAAAATCATGCATAAGGCTGAGGAACGTGGTCACCACTCCGACGCTGGTGCCACACACAGCATAACTCCAGAAGGTTTCAAATCTCCGTACATCTCCGAACAGAACATATCACATCATCAAATCATATCATAAGCCATATCACAGCATAACTCCATAAACGGTACCCGACCCTATGGCGAGGTCTCGGGAACTGTAACACAGCATACGGCCGAATATATCATAGTGCGCACGATCACAAAACCGGCCCGGGATCCGGCGAACGATGTAATAGTAGTATGCACGAGCGGAGAAGTGCGGAAATCATATGCATATAAGTAAATAAATTTCGAGACTCAATAAATAAATATGTATATACTGATATCAGGAAGCTCAGAAACAGGTATCGGGTCAATCGAAATTAGTGCAAGAAAGTTACAAGCTTTTGAAGTACAGAACCTTCTAAAACATTTCATAAGCCATATTTGGAAATTCAAGTAACAATCATATTAGGTAACTTTCAAATACCGTTATGGATCAAGTCAAATGGAGGCTTTGAAACCATATATACGTACCAAAATATTTATCAAAGACTTAAGTCATATCCGTTTTATTTCGAACACATTCGGAAATATACCAACGAGGACTTTCGAACATCATATATACATATCAAACCGCATGGAATATTTACGGAAATCAAAGACATCGGCCATCCTAGTGGCGCTAAGAATAGAATTTTCTTTAGAAGCATACGTATACATTATTTGTTCATTCCATAAAGGTCATGCCAAAAGAAGGGAAGGTAAGCTCTACATACCTGTTAGCGGCTATTCGTAACCCGTTCGTCTCGTCGCTCTTTTAGCCTATTTATATAAAAGTAACGTTATTGTTAGTAACTATATTATCTAGTTTACAAATCCATAGCCTATTTCTTATCGAACCTATATTCTAGCTTATACATATTCTCGTTTAAGATTTTCTATTATCTAAAATTTAGCGAAAATCCGGCAGCACTTCCCCTATATTTTCACCTAACCCGAATTTTCAATTATTCTCCTGTTAACACAGAAATACCATCGACAGAGATGTACATATATGTACATATAAAATTCTCATAATTCAGCCCACAATTTAGCTATGACTTGGACGAAATTAAATATATCTAGGGGAGAGGATTTCTTACCTTATATGTCAAGAAGTATCCTTTTTCCACCTTACTTCCCTTCAAAGAATAGCCCGAATTCGACAACGCGATAAAACGGAACAACGAAATCAAAGCGGTGCACAAATCTGTATGTTGTTCTTGAGAAAAAAATAATTTGCTTGCTTCTTTAATATTATAGCTAACGTTGCTGTGGTTTGAGAATATTTTCTTCTCCATTTGAGTATGGGCAAGGACGTTCCAGCCATGGAGAAGGTACTTGGCAAATGATCCATAATTGTTTAATATGAAGAAGATAAATACTATACAAATTAGTGGAAAGAGACAATTTCATCTACTTAGTGGATTTGCTAACGTGTAAAGCAATTCACTTTATATGTACCTTAGTCATTAGTTGACCCCCTTTTTATGTGTGCACACGTTAGTTTCCAAAAACACCTGTCCGTAGCCCAAACTAACACCACAATTAAATTCTTTATTTAACATTTCACCGCATAATTAATTTCTTAATCCCAATTTCGTTCAATCTAATTTTAATAAATCCATTACAACACTATTGACACAATTACACCATAAAATAAGAAAATTTTACCTTAATTTTCTCGGAGGAATTTCTACTCTTAATTGCTCCAATTTTGCAATTTCTTCTTCCTCAATTCAATATCCCATGTTGCTATTATCTCCTTAAACTTGTAAATCACCTTTAGAATTTAATTTCTCTTTTTTCAAACTCTTTTAAAATGAAGATTACTTACAAATACGTTTAAAACATGACAAGCTAGGTTCGGTGGAAAAGTTCAACAACTTTTGATATTTAACAATTAACATGGATAAACTTCCATATATCTATTACCATAATCATGTAATATAACACTAGTCCATAGCCTCATTTTTCATACACGAAATATTATTTTCAATCACCGTGATCACACTTATTAAGTCCTAAATTATTTCGGGACCTCAAACTCTTTGTACACCGAGCTCTCGATTTTCATCCTTGAATATTACCGAATCCTACGGCCTCGGTAAAATTAGGTCATATCAGATGGTTCAATTTCCTGGTCCAACAATACGGGATATTATAGCTTGGACCGTATTTCCTGCAAATAAATTTCGAACCTTGACAAAACTTATTTTCTTAGATTTGTTTAACTTCTAATATTTACAACACATACGTACCATCACTCTAACCACCTATAAGCTTGGCGGATAATCTCATTTCCGCTACTAATATCATTTAACTCGCACGCTTTCCAACGCATAAAAACACGGGATCTAACACTTCAGGTTGTTCCATATAAATTTCCTCATTTAGGTCCCCATTTAAAAAAGCGGTTTTTACATCCATTTGGTGAGTATGCAAATAAAAAATTGCAGCAATAACAATTAAAAGTAACCGGATGTAATTATAGTTACCGGAGAAAAAATATCAAAAACTTCTAGGCCTTCTAGTTGTTTAAAACCTTTAGCAACCAATCTAGCCTTATATTTATCAACAGAACCATCAGGTTTTAACTTTTTTCTTAGGACCCATTTGCACCCAATTGTTTTACATCCCGGTGGTAACTCAACTAACTTCCTAGTTTTATTGAAAATAAGTGATTCCATTTCATCATTTACAGCCTCTTTCCAAAAAATAGCATCATGTGAAGACAAAACTTCTTGTAAAGTGAGAGGGTCATCTCCAACATTAAAAACATAAAAATCAGGACCAAAATCTTTTTCTACTCTAGCTCTTTTACTTCTTCTTAACTCAAAGTCATCATTTTCTTTATTCTTCAAGATAGAAGTAGAAAAACTAGGTAGTGATAAAATATTTTCTTCAGTCCTTTGACCCCCACTATTTTTAGAATCAAACGGAAATTTATTTTCATGAAAAATAGCATCACCCGATTCTATTATTATTTTATCTTCAAGACTTAAAAATCTATAGGCTGTACTATTTGAAGCATAACCAAGAAAAGCACAAGTAGTAACTTTTTACCCAACTTAAAAATTTTGGGATCCATTAGCCTTACATAAGATAGAACACCACAAACTCTTAGATATCCCAAATTTGGCTTGTGACCTTTCCACAACTCAAATGGAGTTAACTTTGTCTTTTTATGAGGCACACGATTTAATACATAACAAGCAATCAAAATAGCTCCACTCCAAAAATTTAGAGGTGCACTTGACTCAATAAGCATGACATTTGTCAACACAACTAAAGTTTTATTTTTTTCTTTCTGCTACACCATTAGATGCAGGAGAATAAGGTGGAGTAGTTTCATGAATTATTCCCAATGATCTAACAAAATAATTAAACTCATTAGACTCATATTCACGGCCTGTGTCACTTCTAATTCTTTTTATTTTTCTAACAAATTAATTTTCAACTTCTTGGAGATAAACTTTAAAATTTTCAAAAGCATCACTTTTATTTTTCATCAAGAAAACATATGTATACTTAGAAAAATCATCAATAAAAGTGATAAAATATCTATTTCCCGCACGAGTTAAAATTCCTCCAAGTTCACAAATATCAGTATGAATTAACTCTAACAATTCAGTTTTTCTTTCAACTTAAAAATGAAGCCTTTTTGTGGTTTTGGATTTACTACAAGCCTCACATTTTTCAAATTCCTTTTTAATCATTGGGATTAATCCTAAACTACTCATGGTTCCCATATAACGATTATTAATATGACACAAACAAGCATGACAAAAATTAGTAGAAGAAAGCATGTAAACAGAATTAGTAACTTTATTCATCTCAACATTCGACTTGAACATCCCATCACAAGCATACCCCTTTCGCACAAAAATAACTTTTTTCCCTATTACATATTGATCAGACTCAATAATTTGCTTGAAGGCTGCTTTATTATGAAGAAAATTAGACATCAAATTTTTTCTCATGAAAGGAGTAAAAAGTACATCTTTTAATGTTAACACCCTTCCTGGGGTAAAGCTTAACTTGACATATCCCTTTCCAAGCACTTGAGTAGTGTGAGAATCATGAAGCATGATGGTTTTGGGCTCCTCAAATGGAGTATACACTTTGAACCAATCTTTGTCATAGCAGACATGACGGTTTGCACCAGAATCAGCCCACATCCATCAACATTTTCAACCATATTTATGTCTGTTATCACCGCCACAAGTGGCTCTTCGGTAACGTTCGCCTGAGGTGTAGGACCACGTTTCCAAAACTTGCAAAATCGAGAAATATGTCCACTCTTTCCACATACAAAGCGTGGTCCTCCATTTTGTGCTTGTTGATTTTGTACTTGGTTATTACCACCATTATTTTTCTTGGGAGGTCTACCATCATTTTTCTTGAATATTTTCTTCTTAGGCTTCATAGAGGTATTTTTGTTAGGACTAGGAGCAGCATTATTTGAAGTAATTAAATTTACCTTATTTGTGATGGGTTTTAAGTTGCTCTTTTCCGTTTGCAAAAGCGCATCTTGGCCCCTTGCCTCTTCTTCCATGCGGATTCGCATAATCAACATCTCAAGCGAAGTTTCCTTTTGTTTGTGGCGCATAATTTTTTGAAATTCCTTCTATGAAAGTGGAAGTTATCTATTATGCCACAAACAATAAGATTATCTCCAATTTTATCTCCTCGGATCTGAGCTCTCCAACGATCATTATAAAGTCTTGAGCTTGGTCTACCACTGACTTTTTGTCCACCATTTGGAAACGAAAAAATCTACTAGCAGCATATTCTTTTCGCTCCAGCCTCCTCAGTATCATATTTACTCTGCAATGCTTTCGAAATTTTCTTTGCAGTAGAGTAAGTTCTATCATAATAATCATAAAAATTATCTGATAGATAATTTAGTAGATAATACCGCACTTGTAAGAATCCTAATCGTACTTTTCAACTTTTTCTTGAAGAGAAATAAGTTCTTCATCATTCATGGAAGAGTTATCTACTTTGTTTGGATTCTTCTCAGTTAACACATAAGAAACATTGAGAAGACCTACGTAGAAAAGTACTTTATCCTTCCATCTCTTGAAATGAGTACCGTTGAACCAAAATGGCTTGTTAAGATCTCCTACTTTGACATCCGCAGATTTTTCAATCATAGCCATTGAATCTACTTAAAATTGTTGGTGAAAATACAACTGAAATTACAATTACAATTGAAAAATAAAATGAAGAAATAAAATATCTTCAGGCTGAGGCGCGGATATCTCGCTCTCTTTAAGGAGATTCAAGCTCACTGCAGCAAATCTATCGATCCAGTAGTAATCTTTCTGACTTGTCCCCTCCGGGATACAACAGGTCGACCACGTCGTATAACTCAACAAACTCTGGACAAGATGTTGAGTCCAAAGCTCTACCAAAAAGAACATTTTCCTTCAACTAGAAAAACTCTCTTTTTAATTTCCTCACTTTTTCGAGGACTCTCCAATGTATTTTCTACTCGAATAACTATTTATAGCTAAGAAAATCATCCTGGAATTGAATAGGACATGAATGAGGTAGTAAAATAGGTAGATAATGGAAGAATTATTATGTGGAGGTTACATGAGTTACGAAGGAAGAATAGTGGCCGTATTCTTACCACTAACTGATCTGGTTTAAAGGAAAATCAAGGCAAAAAATGGAGAGGCCACTTCTGCCTATATGGCAATAACTGCAAGGAGTAAATGTGATAAATGGAGAAAGGAGTTTCAAAAGAATTAAACTCCACCTTCTGCCATGAACTGAACCTGTTCATGGACCATTTCAAAGACACTTTAAAAGCAACACTTTAATACATTAATTTGTAATATCAAAATGCTCAAAACACTTACATTTGTTATTTTAATAGGTTTTACATATATACACACACACACATATATATATATTCTGCGTCGGAAGTTATGGATTCAGATGAATCCGCTCATATTGTTTACCTGAATCAAGGCCAGTCCCACCAGCCTCAACTCCATTGTCTCACATCTTCATCTTGTATAAATTCATGAAACAAACCCAATGCATTAGAACCACTCCCTAAACAAGCCACCAACACATTTGGTTTACCACCCCATTTCTCCATGGCTTGTTTCCTAGTCTCTTTTCCAATCACTTATTTGAATTTACGAACCATGGTGGGACATGGGTGAGGTCCTACGGCTGCACCTGCTAGGAAATAGGTTGTGTCCAAATTGTTAACCCAATATCTAATGCCTTCTGCATTCCTTGAATCTTCCCTCGATAGATTTCACCTATACATAAGTATACAACAAGAACTTTATTACTTCCTTCATTTCAATATATGTGGCACCATTTGATTTGGTACAAAGTTTAAAAAAGGAAGAAAGACTTTTGAAATTTGTGGTCCAAAACAAGCCTTGTACATTTATGTGGCTGTAAATCATCTCACAAAATTAAATTATTTTTAAATATAAAAATGTGACATTATTTTTTGGGACAAACTAAAAAAGAAAGTGTGTCACATAAACTGAGATATTCTTCCTCTTTTTGTCATAGAAAAATCTCAAATGGAAGTACTTTTTACTTTTTGGGTGATGGTGAGATTTGAAAATCAAAGTTTCTTCTGTCTGCTATCTATCAAGAGATGAGTACGTCTCTTTTATAGGGTGAAAGAACCACCAAGAGTTACAAGAATTAAGTACAAACTTTAATAGGTACATGTAACATACAAAAGATCATTCATGGAACTTGGTGAATGTGTATGGACATCCACACAATGAATATGTATTTCATAACAGAACAAATTATTTTAATTAAACCCCTTTGTTCAAGCTAGCTAGCTTTGCCGTTGCATGTGGATCTTTATCCATTAAAGATGTTTACCAATTTTGGTCACTTATACGGTAATGTAAAAACAAATTATGAGTATTGGTTAGCAGTCTGATAAAAATGACAGCATACATGCTATCACGGATTATACTATATTGATTAAACTAAAAATATTTACACTATATATATATATATATATATATATGAGTTTGATACGGATAACCTCTAGTGTCGAACATGATTTTGCTCTCTCTTCTCTCTCCTCCACAACGGTTCTAAAAAGAACACTATAGCAAGTGTGCTTCATGCTCCTCCTTCATGGAGACGCCGGGAGGCCTTCCTCCGGCGCGACAAGTGAAGGAGGCTCCCCCCAGCGTTACCCACCACGGAAGGAATTTTACAAAAATCAACATTTGCTGAATCAATTGCAGCTCCCCCAAAAGCTAATGCACTTCCTAATCGTCGAGTGAAAGATCAAACTTTTGCTCATCCAGCAACACATAATGGAGTCCTGGCGGCAATCTTTAACATAGAAGATTATTATGGGACGATGGCGGAAGAATGTCGGTATACGCTGGTTGGAAAGTTCCTCAAGCCCAGACCTCAAATCGATAAAATTAGGTCGAAGTTCAAGGAAATGATTGTTTTGAAAGGCTCTGCTACAATTGGAGTCTGTGATAACTTCAATGTGTTCATAGACCTCAAAAATATGGAGGATTTCAATACAGTATGGTTTAGAAGAATGCTTGAGTTTGACGTAGCGCAGATGTGGCTCCAGAAATGGAGTCCAGATTTTAAACCTGAGGAAGATCTCCCTATCGCTCCGACATGGGTTCTTCTACCAGGTTTGCCATTCAACCTTCACAGTTGGCATTACCGGTAGGAACACCTTTAACTCTTGATAATGCTACGTTGGGTCGAACTAGACCAAGTATGGCAAAAAATAAGAGTCGAGGTCAACTTACTGAAATCACTGCCTGATAGAATTTGGATTGGTGTCGAATCTGAATCTACACCGTTAAAAGGATTTTTCCTAAAACTAGACTATGAGGGGCTCCCCAAATATTGCACACACTGCAAAAAACTGGGTCATAACATGATGGAATGCCGAGTCCTAGAAAGGAAGAAGAACAAGAATGTCCCTAATCTCTATGAAGTTAACGGGGAAAATATCAATATAGAAACTACAGGGGCATCTGGTCTGCCTATGGCTCAAAAACAACTGGATGTCGAGAGGCAAAAAAAAAGATTTATCAGAGAAAGGAGACAATATGAACAATCTAGGAAATCAAAAATCTGAGATAGATGGCCCGGGGAATGTAAAGGAAACAAATCAAATCGTGATGGGCACAACTTCTAAAAGCATCAGGGAAGTTAGGAATGATCAGGTGATAAATATATTGAGCATGAAAGAAAGACAGAAGAAAAGGAAGAAGAATGGAAAAAAAAGATGCATCAAAAGAAGAACAAGGTTATCTTTAAATATGTAGCATTGTTTGAAACCAATAAGAGGAACAAAAGAAACAAAGTCAACAATCCTTCCAACGAAGCAGGCAACAACCAAGATATGAAGGGCTTCCAAGGAGAATTAGATTCTCACTTGATAACTGATAACAAGGTTGAAAAAAAAAAGATGAGCAAATTCAGGACTCTTTAGGGGAGGAGACTCATGTAAGCAACACCAAAGATGATCACGACAGTGCTAACAACGACATTGAGCAAAGTATAAACATGCATAATAACAATGGGGTTATAGAGGAAGGGGAAATTACTTCTCCAGCCCACATTATCACCTCGAGTTTGCCATCAATCATTAGGAATCATAAAGGTCTTAAAATGCTATCTGAACTCCAAGACTTCCCAATGGAGGAGCAAATTACTGTCCATGATAATGGGGAAGAGAGCAGCAAGAAGGATATGGACTCGGGAGACAAGCATAGAAAGGAGACAAAAGGAAAACAACAACAAAAAACCATGCAGAACAAAAACAATGAGGGGAAGAACACCAACAAAGTCAATATTAACAGTGCCAACGAAAAAAGCAACATGAAAGTTATTGCTATATCTGATACTGAGGAATCAACTACTAAGGACAAGGACTATAATCCTAACTCACAAAACCAAGGAAAATGGTTCGCTCTTGATTCTAGAGGAAGAAACAGAAAGAGAAAGAAAGAGAACACTACCAAAAGGAAGTCTCCTGATAAGATCAAGGAGAGGAAACTCAGACAAAGTGCCCCTCCCCCTCTATTCCATGATTAGTACAATTTTTTGGAATATAAGGGGGGGTGAGGTCCAAGAGAGCAATTCACATATTGAAATTGCTCAATAAGATCAATAAAGTAAACTTTGTGGCTTTATCAGAGTTTTTCATAAACAAGAGAAAAATTGATGGTTATAAGAAGTTTTTGAGATTCCATCACTGTATTGCCAATACTAATGGACAAATATAGTATTTTTGGAACAACTTTGACCATTATGAGATCTTGGAAAATAATGACCAACAGATCACCATTAAACTCAAGGACTCTCCCACTGATACAGGTACCTATATTACTGCGATATATGCAAAATGTTCTGCCTTGGAGAGAATTGAATTATGGGATAACATTATGGAGGTCAGTCTTAAAGTAGATGGGCCATGGTGTATGAGAGGAGATTTTATTGTTATCATGGATACTGATGAAAAGATGGAGGGGTAAAATTTATAGAATCGGTAAGAGCATTGACTTTATAAATATTATGGAATCTTGTGGTTTGTCTGATGTTGGTTTTACTGGACCCAAATTTACTTGGTGTAACAATAGGAGGCTGACCAAAAGGATTTGGAAAAGTCTTGATAGGATCCTTATTAATGATGATTGGGTACAAACATTTCAAAACAACTTGGTAAGGCACCTTGCTAGAACAGGATCAGATCATAGGCCATTTCTGTTCAAATTCAATGATGACCAGCACTGTAGTATCAAGTATTTCAAGTTTTTAAACTTTTGGATTGATCAACCTCATTTTTGTCAAACGGTAGAGAAGTCCTAGAAGGAACAGGTTAGAGGAAATGCAATGTGGACTCTTCAAGTTAAGCTAAAAAGACTGGGTAGAGTGCTTAGCCACTAGTCCAGACACAATATTGGAGATGTTCATGAAAATGTACAGAGTTGGGAAGCTAGAATTGAACTGCTCGAAAATCTGGATATTATGAATAATTCTGATCATTCTAGTGAGGATCTCAACAAAGGTTATGCAGAATATGTCAAATGGCTTAGCTTACAGGATTCTCTTTTAAAACAAAAAGCTAAGCTTAGCTGGTTCAAAGATGGTGACAAAAACACTAAATATTTTCATAGTGTCTTGAGATTCAGAAGAAGGAAACTTGAAATCCAAAGAATCAAAACCACAGAGGTAGATGGATTCAAGGCAAAGAAAAAATTGCTAAAAATGCTGTGAAGCATTTTTGGTAAACAGTTCAACGTCAGCCTCAATCTAGAGCAACATAATACCATGGAGCATATTCCCCGGATTGTCACTATTGAGGATAATGAGACTCTCACCAGGATGCCTAATAAGGAGGAGATAAAAGTTGTTGTGTTTGGCATGAATAAAGATAGTAGTGCAGGCCCTGATGGTTTTAATGGGCATTTCTACCAAGCTTACTGGAATATCATAGAAGAAGATGTTGTTAACTTTGTTAGAGAATTTTTCAATGGTAAAAGTCTTACCAGGTTCTACTCTCATACGTGTTTAACTCTGATTCCCAAAGTAGAGTCCCCCTCTAATTTCTCTGAGTTGAGGCCTATTAGCCTCAGCAACTACTCTAACAAAATCTTGTCAAAGATCCTTGCCAACAAATTAAATCCCCTCCTTCCTAAACTCATCTCAGAAAATCAGAGTGGTTTTATATATGGGAGACTCATCACTGATAATGTTATGTTAACTCAAGAAGTAATCCACCAGATTTCTAAAGATAACAAAGGAGGAAATGTGGTGCTTAAATTAGACATGGCTAAGGCCTATGACAGGATGGCTGGACCATTTTTGTTTAATGTCTTTCTCAAGTTTGGTTTCAATTCCACTTGGATCAGTCTCATTAATAGAAGCATTTCCAATGTTTGGTATTCTATAATTCTTAATGGTGCAAGACATGGATTCTTCAAGTCCTCCCATGGTCTGAAACAGGGTGACCCAATATCCCCTTTCCTATTTGTTATTGCTGCTGAAGTTCTGTCCAGATCCCTTAATAGCCTTATTACTAATCAGAATTTCATCCCTTTCTCTATGAGTACTAATGGCCCTCAAATAACTCATCTAGCCTATGCTGACGACATAGTGATATTCAGTAATGGTAACTCTAAATCCATCAGACTGGTGAAGAAACAGATCAAGAGATATGAAAGGGCTTCTGGACAATTAGTAAATGCTGATAAAAGCTACTTCTTGACCAGTCCCAAAACTTGTGCTTACAGGATTAACAGGCTCAGAAATTGCACTGGTTTTATGAATAAGGATTTCCCATTTACTTACTTGGGGTGTCCTATTTTTATTGGACCAAAGAAAATCTGTTATTTTGACAGCATGGTGGCCGAAATCATCAGTAGAATCAATGGATGGCAAGGTAACATGTTATCCCATGGGGGAAGACAAGTGTTGATTAAAAGTGTTATTCAAGCTCTCCCTACTTACATCCTTAGTGCTATAGATCCTCCTAAGAAGACTCTGGAGCTCATTGAACAACATATGAACAACTTTTTCTGGGGGACATCAAAAGGTAAAAATAGATGTCACTGGAGCTCTTGGAGTAATATGTGTTTTCCTAAAGGTGAGGATGGGATAGGAATTAGAGGGATGCAAGAAATCTCAAACACTCTGGCAATAAAAAGATGGTGGAGATTTAGAACTATCAAATCCATTTGGGCAGATTTCTTAGTGGCTAAATACTGCATAAGGAAACATCCAGTGGATAGAAACTGGGTCCCTGGGAATTCACAAGCCTGGAAAAATATGTTGTTAGCTAGAGATAAGGCTGAAAAATGCATAACCTGGAAAATCAATAAAGGAGAATGCAATTTCTGGTGGGATAATTGGCTTGGTTTTGGTCCTTTAGCGGACTACTTCTCTGATTATAGAGCTGGTGGTGGCAACAAAGTCATGGTCAAACACTTCCTGATAAACCATAGATGGAGCATGACTAAGTTGTATAATACGTTGCCTGGAAATATTTCTCTTCACATTAGCACAATTGAGACGGGTCAAGAAGACAGTGAGGATTATGCAATATGGGAAAATACTGAGAATGGTTGCTTTTCTAACACTTCTGCGTGGCACCTAACAAGAAGATATAGAACTAATATGCCTTTTCTAGATAATATCTGGCATAGTTCTATCCCGTTTAAAATATCTTTTCTTACTTGGAGATTGATTCATAAGAAGCTTCCCTTCAATGAAGCAGTGGTTAAATTTGGAAGACAAGGTTCCCCTACTTGTATATGTTGTACTATTCCTAAAAATGATTCCATTCAACATGTCTTTGTTGAGGGACAAGCAACTGATCATATCTGGAGAATTATTGGAGCCCCTTTGGGCATTAATCATCAGCATATCCCAATTAATGGCCTGCTACAACACTGGTGGAATCAAAAAGCCAAAAATAAGGTACACAAAATTATTTATAAAATTGCTCCTATTATGATATGCTGGGAAATTTTGAAAAATTGGAGTTCTTGTAGGTTTGGAGAGCAAAAAAAATTCTCGCTATATAGGCTGGAAAATCAGACCGTATGGAACATCAAAACTGCTCTAAATGTTGCTATCCCAAGCATATATTTTGGTGGTAATTGGATCAGTACTTGTGAGACTGCGGAAAGAATTAAACCAATGCTAAAATGTACTCACATCTGTTGGAAGAAGCCGAATACTGGTAAGCTAAAAATTAATACCGATGGCAGCTTTTGCAAAGTATCCAAAAAAGATGGAATTGGAGGGATTATTCGAGATGAAGAAGGAAAACTCGTTATGGCATTTTCTATTCCAATCGAATGTGGAAGCAGTAACTTTGCCGAAGCTATGGCTGTCGAGTTTGGAAGCTCATGGTGCGGAATTAATGGCATAGATGATATTCAAGTGGAACTTGATTCACAAGCCATTGCCAACATGCTCACCAAATAGAATTCGGAGAACTTGAAGCTCAAGCATATAATCAGCAAGATCTTAAAGAATGTGGAGGGCACTAATATTGAATTCCTGCACTGTTCCAGAGAAGCAAATTCCGTGACAGACTACTTAGCTAAACTTGCTTCATCAAGTAGTGTTAGGTCCTTATATCATTCTCACAACAGTTTACCTGGAGAGGCAAAGGGACTGGTTCAACTGGATCAATGGCAGTTACCAACTTTTAGAAGAAGAATTGAGAAATGTAATTTCTTTGTTTGTTAATATACCTTTTGTATTACGGAAAGAGAATTGTATAGGCTGCCTCTTTCCTTAAGATTGGCTTTCAATCTTCTTTTGTAGATTAGAGGCAAGGTTCCATGTCCCCCTCTAATCATTGTATTCTTATTACATATATTAATATGGTAGGGGTCAAGGCAAACCCCCCACACCTTAGGTCCACAGCCTAATGGTGATGGCTTATAATTATAAAAAAAAAAAAAAAGTTTGATACTTGCTAATTTTGTGCAATATATTGTTTGAACATGCAGATTAGAGTATCCAGGTGTTAGCCCAGAGCTTAGCTTTCTAAAAGACATAGGGCGTGCAGAGTTATGTACCCTCACGGATGAACAAGCCTTAGAAGGTAGCTTATCTCAAACAACTATTTTAAGAGTTTACTTTATAGACGACGATGATGGTGTGAATAATAAAATTTGTTCCACTTTTGCGTTGCAGCATATAAACGGCTGTGCAGGCTAGAAGGTATAATCCCAGCCTTAGAAGCTTCTAATGCACTTGCATTTCTCGACCAACTTTGTTCTACTCTAAAGGATGGTGAAAATGTGGTTGTTAATTTAAGTGATCGTGGAGATAAGGATGCTGTCAGTCTTCAATCATATATAAATACATTAATGCAGTGGCGGAGCCAGGATTTTTATTAAGGAAATTCAAAAATATAAAGAGGAAACACATGAAGAAGTCAAGAGGTTGCAACATCTACTATATATATACATTAAAATTAATTTTAACCTTGTATATACAGTGCATTTTTCACCGAGTGGATTCGGATGAACCCCTGGCCCATTACTCACTCCGCCCCAGCATTAATGAAAGACCCTATTAACTCCTATATATGTAAATAAAAAAAGATATACAATACCAACAACCTAACAGCTTGCTGAAATGGACAAGAAAATCACAACATACGTGGGAAACACAATTAAAGCGAGATAAGATACGTACATACCTATAAGTGGTCTTGTTCATCAATGCAAACGTGTTTCAAAGGAGGTTGAATAGGTCAAAGGCTTCTCTTATTTTCTCTTTCTCCTTTTTATTAAAAATATATTTAGACAACATTTAATTTTATAATTTTATAATTTTCGGATCTACATTAGTTGTAGAGTATTTATTAATTTTCTTTTAGTGAAGGAATATTTTAGAATATTTACTTTCCTTTTAGATTAGGATTTATGAGGGAAATGTCATGTTTTCATTTATATTTTTTCTCTTTAATTCCTTATAAATAGTAAACTGTAATTTTCTGTTTTAATTGAATACAAGAAGCATTACAATAAGTAATACAATGAATCTATCATCATCCTCTTTTTTGTTTTTTTCCCTGATTTTTCTGATTTTCTAACACGATTAGGATATGACAAATTAAGTGGCATTTATTAGGAGTGAAGAGGGGAACTAGAGGTACATATGCAATTTGATAAGTCATAATCTAAACATACGCAATTTGATAAGTCATAATCTAATGTGTCCTCACATTATAAGGTGATAGATCCATAATAAAATTTACATACGCAATTTGATAAGTCATAATCTAATGTGTCCTCACATTATAAGGTGATAGATCCATAATAAAATTTACATACGCAATTTGATAAGTCATAATCTAATGTGTCCTCTGATATTTGGCACAAATATCATGTTTTGTGTCATTTTACATTCTACTCTTATGACTTTTATCGCTTAATTCATGATGCAATTGCGTATTTGAACTTATGTCATTATATTTCATGTGTATAGGTACGATGATGACAAATGATGGAAAACTGTGCTTAAAGTGATTGATTTTGGAGCATATGACGATTAGCCGAGGTGACGAGTCGAAGACCACAAGTGATGAACTAAAAGAAAAAAATTGAACTGAAGGTCCCGCTTTTCATCCGCATCGCGCGAAGAAAGCGGACAAAAATCAGCTCCAGGCATTACCATCAGGCTTTCCATCCGCATCGCGGAAGGAAAGCGGGAGGCCTCAAAACATTGCGCGATTCATCCGCATCACGAAAGGAAAGCGGGGTTCTGCGCAGCTTTTCCGGTTCGATTGGGATTAGGTTTACTTATTTTTTGTTTTTACCCTAGACTATATATAGACGTTTTATTAGCTGAAAACGGTGTGCTGGGGATTACTCAAAGACTTGTAAGCCACCGTTCTATTTTCTCTCTCTAGGTTTATTTTATTTTTCATCTTTTTCAACCCTAGATTATTCATGAATTCTTTTGTCTATGATCGAATCATGAGTAGCTAAACTTCTTAATTCTAGGGTTGTGGCGAAAGACTTGAAAGTTGGTTTGATGACAATTATTATCTATTGATTTTCCATATTTGGGGTTGCTTATTTATTCTTGATCTTAAGTGTTTGATTATCTGGCCAATAGTTAGACACTATCTGTGGTGCGCGAATTGGACTTGAGAAAGGAAATTCACGTACGCAATAAGAATAAATAGAGTTTGTTTGATTTAATCGTTTCGCTACTGAGGATAGAGATATACCCTTTAGCCCTACTTAGTCGAATACGGAGAAATGCGTTCTTGTTACCTCTGATGACCATAGAGATATAGGCGTTATAGTAACATCTACAGGCTTGTGAGTAGTTCGAGAGAATATCATAAAGTATAATTAACCCGTCAACTAGTAACCTAGGAAATAAAATATGTGGAATTATCCGCAGATCAACTGGATTGTCGAAAGCCATGAGCCTAGATATTTCTCTTATCTGATAATTCTTACAATCTTTGTTAAGATATTCCCAGTCACAAAAACACCCATCACAAATTGTTTACTTTTCAGTTTTAGTTTAGTACCACAAACATCTTGATTTTCACTTTCTTGAATAATTTCATTCGAATTTGAATTAGCTTAACAGTAGAATCTAAGTCTCTGTGGGATCGATATCTAGACTTAACAGTCTATATTACTTGTATGACCACGTATACTTGCGTGTGAGTTTGGGAGCAACAAGTTTTTGGCACCGTTGCCGGGGACTTAGAAAAATTTACTATTTTTCTAATTTGAGTTTGTTTGTCTATTCAAGTCTTTACTTTTTCGTTGTTCTACTTGTGTCACTTCAGGCTTCTCTGGTTTATGCCAAGCACTAGAAGTTCAGGAAAACCGTTAGTTGATCTTGATCACGAAATCGAAAGAACTTTTCACCGACAGATAAAAATGTCTAACGAAGCAGCAAGAATTGCTCTTGAACAAGCAGAAAGGGATAGAGCCAGAAACGGCGATGAACAGGGTGAAAGAGCAGCTGCGAGAGCACAAGAACAACAAATTATTTTATCCAGTTATGCTAGGCCTAGTCTGGCAACTATTGCTAAGGCTATTGTTAGGCCTGACATTACTGGAAATTTCAAGCTAAAAGAAGGAACAGTGCGGCTGGTGCAACATACGTGCCAGTATATGGGTAAGTCTAGTGAAGACCCGCATAAGCACTTGATGCAATTTGTGGAGTTGAGCGAGAATTTCCAATATAGAGATGTTCCCGATGATTATGTGAAGCTGTCCTTATTTTCGTTCTCACTGATTGGCGAAGCGAGGGAATGGTTGACGAATATACCTGCAGGGTCTATCACTTCTTGGGAGATATTATCAAATAATTTTATCGACAGGTTCTTCTCACCCAAGAAAACAAAGGAGCTGCGAGGAAGAATTGCTAACTTAACTCAGAGAGATTCCGAATCTCTACCACATGCTTGGGAAAGGTATGAGGGCTATTGTGAGATTTCCCCCATCACATGCAGCCAAAGGAGATCATTGGCAACTATTTCATAGAAGGTCTTAACCATGAATCAAGGGCCCTGTTGAATGCTTCAGCTCAAGGGAAGATCTTAAACAAAACATATGAAGAGATGGAAGATCTCCTTGAGATGATGTCTGAGGGTCATCATGAGTATCACGAGACTAGCCGGGGGTTACCACAAAAAGATGCCGGAGTTCTTAAAGTTGATGATGTTGCAGCTATTCGGGTTGATATAGGCACTCTTACTAACGTGATGTTGACAGTGTTTCCTCAAGCTCAGCAAATTCAACCAGTTCAACATATTCAGCAGGCAGCATGTGTAAGTTGCGGTGAACCTCATGATTATAACAATTGTCCATTGAATCCAGAGTCCGTATATTTTGTGGGATAGCAGAATCGTGGTATTGGAAATCGGGAAAACTATTATGGAAATAATTAAAAACACTCCATTTGGGAAGCAAGATTTCCACAAGCCAAACAATTATCAGCAACCTCAAGCTCAGCCCGCTAGCAATTTAGAGGAGATGATGAAGCAGCTCATAGCTCAAAATCAAGTGACGCAGCAGCAAAATCAGAAAATTCATAGTGAGATGCAAAAATCTATTCACGAGCTTGAGCGTCAGATGAGGCAGATGGCTCTTATGCAGAATGTCAGACCTCTGGGTGCTCTTCCTAGTGCTACTGAAAAAAATCCAAAAGAATGCCAGGCAGTCACCTTGAGGAAGTGCTGCCGAAAAAGAAGAACATAGCAGAGGCAGAACTTACCCCTACTAAGCGAGCTGAACCAAAGCAAACACGCGCAGAGCAACATGTAGAAGAGTGGTGCGACCACCTCCTCCCTTTCCACAGCGACTTCAGAAATAGAAAGCAGATTTAGCTTGCAAGAAATTGCTTGAACTCTTAAAACAGGTACACATCAACATACCTTTGGTGGAGCTTTTGCAAGAAGTCCCAAAATATGCTAAAGATATTAAAGATATGGTTGCGAACAAATGGCGTTGGATAGAGTTTGAGACTGTTGCACTTTCTGGGGAGTGCAGTTCTAGAGTGAGGAGTAAAATTCCTCCAAAGTTGCAAGATCCGGGCAGCTTCAAAATTTCGATTACGATTGACAACATTGAAGTTGGGCTAGCATTGTGTGATTTGGGTGATAGTATTAATCTGATGCCTACCTCTGTGTTCCGAACGTTGGGTTTGGAAGAGCCTAGGCCAACTACTATTACGTTACAGTTGGCTGATCGATCTCTTGCTTATCCTGATGGTATTATTGAGGATGTTCTTGTGAAGGTAGGCCCATTTATTCTGCCGGTTGATTTTGTGATACTTGATTATGAGACAGATAAGAGTGTTCCTCTCATCATGGGGAGAGGATTCTTGGCCACTGTTTATGCTGTGATCCGAGTGAAAGATAGGAAGATGTCCATGACAGTTAATGGACAAGAGGCGACTTTTGATGTGTTTAAAGCTACCAAGCTTCCAGCTCATTATGAGGAGTTGAAGATGATTTTCGTGGTGGAACCCAAGCTCACTAATGCCGAGTTAGATCACTTTCTAGATTCGCGAGTTCCGTTGGAGACAGCTTTGGTGTATGGGGAAGATCTGACAATTGATGCAAAAGTGGAGGAGTGTCTTGGAATTCTTGACACTTTATGTGCTTATCTACGAGCAAGTACACCGGTTGAGGAGCTAGACAGACCAGAGTCATGGAAGAAGCCAAAACCATCTTTTGAAGAGGCTCCCATTCTTGAGTTGAAACCATTACCTCCTCACCTTCGCTACGCTTTCTTGGGTAGTGGAGACACATTTCCCGTAATCCTCTCTGCTTATTTGACTGATGTGTAGGTTGAACGTGTGTTACGAGTGCTAAGGGATCGAGTCCGAGCCCTTGGGTGGTTGATAGCTGATATTCAAGGTATTAGTATCTCGTTTTGCATACACAAAATATTATTGGAGGAAGACATCAAAACGAGTATTGAGTGCCAGAGGCGACTGAACCCGATCATGAAGGAGGAGGTGAAGAAAGAGGTAATCAAGTGGCTTGACAGCTGCATTATTTATCCCATCTCTAACAGCAATTGAGTGAGTCCTGTACAATGTGTCTCGAAGTAGGGGGCATGACTGTGGTGGAAAACGAGAAGAATGAATTAGTGCCTCAACGAACTGTTACGGGTTGGAGGATATGTATTGACTATCGCAAGTTGAACAACGCCACCAGAAAATATCACTTTCTTTTGCCCTTCATGGATCAGATGCTCGATAGATTGGCTGGGCACGATTATTATTGCTTTTTGGATGGTTATTCGGGTTACAACCAGATCATGATTGCACTTGAGGATCAAGATAAAACCACATTCACATGTCCATATGGCACATTTGGATTTCGTAGGATGCCTTTCGGTTTGTGCAATGCTCAAGGTACTTTCCAGCGATGCATGATGGCTATTTTCACCGATATGGTGGAAACTTATGTGGAGGTAGTTATGGATGACTTCTCTATTTTTGGAGATTCTTTTGATGACTGTTTAAATCATCTTGATGTCGTGTTAGCTCGTTGTGAAGAAACGAACTTGGTACTTAACTGAGAAAAATGTCATTTCATGGTTCGAGAGGGAACCATTCTTGGGCACAAGATATCGAGCAAGGGAATAGAAGTTGACAAGGTGAAGATTGAAGCAATTTAAAGATCGCCACCACCCGTTTCAGTTCGGGGAGTGCGCAATTTTCTTGGGCATGCAGGATTCTATCGACAGTTCATCAAAGACTTCTCTAAAGTTGCTAATCCAATGTGCAAGCTTTTAGAGAAAGATGTGAAGTTTGTGTTGAATGAAGCCTGTCTGACGACTTTTGATGAGCTGAAACGAAGGTTAGTGTCGGCTCCTATTATCATCGCACCCGATTGGTCTCTGCCGTTTATTTTGATGTGTGATTCAAGTGATTTTGCTGTGGGAGCTGTCCTTGGTCAGAAAAGGGACAAGAATTTTCATCTTATTTACTATGCCAGCAAGCAAGACACTTGATGCAGCCCAGATGAACTATACTGTCACAGAGAAGGAGTTATTGGCGGTTGTTTACGCCTTTGACAAATTCCGATCATATCTTGTGGGCACGAAGGCGATTATCTATATTGATCACACTGCAGTTCGTTATTTGTTTGCAAAGAAGGATGCAAAGCCGAGGCTGATTCGTTGGGTGTTGCTGCTGCAAGAGTTTAACATTGAGATTCTTGATCGAAAGGGCACAGAAAATCAGGTAGCAGATCACTTATCGAGATTAGAAGATCGGGAACATGTGGATGAAGCAGTGGCAATTAAGGAGACTTTTCCTGACGAACAACTCTTTGCTCTTCAATCAGCTGAGGTTCCATGGTATGCAGACATGGTGAACTTTATAGTAAGTGAGATTTACCCCCTGGTGCTAATCACGAGAAGAAGAAGTGGATTTTTCATGACAGTCGTTTCTATGTGTGGGATGAGCCCTATCTCTACCGGGTTGGCACAGATCAGCTGATCAGAAGGTGTGTTCCAGAGGAAGAGGTCTCCGCAATTCTCGAGAAGTGTCACTCATCACCCTATGAGGGACATCATGCTGGTGACAGAACAACTGCAAAGGTACTTCAGTCCGGGTTCTACTGGCCAACTTTGTTCAAAGATGCTTGTGAATTTGTGCGAGCATGTGATAGCTGCCAGAGAACCGGAAATATCTCCAAGCGTCGTGAAATTCCTTTGAAGAGCATCTTAGAAATCGAGCTGTTTGATGTGTGGGGTATTGACTTCATGGGTCCCTTCATACCATCCAAGGGGAATAAGTATATATTGGTTGCTGTAGACTATGTTTCGAAGTGGGTGGAAGCCATTGCACTTCCCACCAATGATGCTAGTGTGGTGGCACGATTTCTAAAAAAGAACATTTTTACAAGGTTTGGGACCCCTTGGGCCATCATCAGTGATCAAGGTACGCACTTTTGCAATCGGCTTTTTGATAAATTGCTGCTCAAGTATGGGGTGAAACACAAGATAGCGACTGCTTATCATCCTCAGATGAGTGGTCAAGTGGAGGTATCGAACAGAGAAATCAAGAGGATTTTGGAGAAGACTGTGAGCGTAAGTAGGAAAGATTGGTCATTGAAGCTTGATGATGCTCTGTGGGCATACAAAACAGCTTACAAAACTCTGATTGGCACATCTCCCTATAAGCTCGTCTTTGGTAAGGCATGTCATCTACCAGTTGAGCTTAAGCTAGAGCATATTAGGCGATCAAGAAGCTGAATCTAGACATGGTTCAAGCTAGAGAAAAGAGACTGTTGCAGTTGCACGAGTTGGAGGAATTTCGCTATTATGCTTATGAAAACGCGAAAATGTATAAGGAGCGAACTAAGAGAATTCATGACAGACGCATCCAATCTCGTGACTTTGAGCCTAGGCAGTTAGTCTTGCTGTATAACTCTAGGCTGAAGATTTTCGGTGGAAAGTTGAAGAGTAAGTGGTCTGGGCCATTCGAGGTAGTTCGTGTGACTGCACATGGAGCAGTTGAGCTAAAGAAACCCAACTCAGATGAGACATTCTTGGTGAACGGGCAAAGAGTGAAGCATTACTACGGGGAGGCCACGGACCGCGCGAGGTCCTCCATCGATCTAGAAGAGGCTTGAGGAAAGCCTACGTCGTGTCGCGACATTAAATCAAGCGCTTCTCGGGAGGCAACACGTGTAAAAAAAATAAAAAAAATGAGAAAAATACAAAAAAGTGTCGTGCCACGACCTAAACTAAGGCGCTTGTTGGGAGGCAACCCATTTTAGTTGTATGATATAGGTCACGTTTGTTCATGTTGCAGGAATTGGGCAGAAAGAAGAAAATACGAAGTGCCCAGTGATTTGGGCATCGGTTCCGCGATGCGGATCAATCGCGCATGAAAAATCAGAAACCCTCAGTGATTTGCGCATCGGTCCCGCGATGCGGACCGATCGCGCAATATACTGAGGCCTCCCGCTTTCCTTCCGCAATGCGGACGGATCGCGCGGGTCGACCCAGGTTTGTATTGTTTTTTCTCCAACTCATGATATAATTGTGCCCCTTCACCCCTATTCCCTCACAAAAACATTCCCTTTCTCACACACATTCCCTCTCGCACGAAATATCCCCATCCCTATTCCCACTCTAACAAAAACGACTTCAAGTTGCTCCAATCCATCCCCCATTAACTTCACAAGGTAAGTGGGTTCATCTTCTATTTTTTTTTCTTTTCCCCGTGTTAGCTTGAAGTAAGTGTGGGGTTGTGCCACGACCCTCTTTAGTTACTGACCTGTACTTCTCGTTTGGTAATGCGTTGTTTTGCAGGCAAAATGGTTCACGCCAAGTCCAAGGGCAAATCTGTCGCCTCCTCCTCCCAAGGCACAAAAAGAGGAAGAGCACAAAACCCATCCAAAGCGACAAAAGGGCAAACATCCAGAAAGGGCAAGCATCCCGCGGTTGTCATTCCTTTGGCGTCTAAAAGGACGCCCCACCCCCATCTCTCTGGGGATGGAGAAGTGTGTTATGCGGGGTTTGATACTTTTAAAGGATACAATCATGAGCGAGTGATCAGTCGAGTCCCTTTGAAGAAGAATTTTTGGGATATCTACAACCGCATAGTCGCCATGGGATGGACGTCTGTGTTTGAACAACCGGGGCCAGTGAATATTGATTGGGTCATGGAACTTTACGCTAGCATGCCAAGCCGCGGGAATCCCGATTCTGTATTCGTTCGAAAAAATTGGGTGTCGTTGACGGCATCGACTTTGTGCGTGGCAATTGGAGTCCCGGATGTGCCTATTGAACCTTTGCTAGAATTCATCAAAAGGCTCGATTATAGGGCTATCCGGGAAACTCTTTGTGGAGCCAACTCCAAAGCTCAATAGGCACGATACTCAGGGCCTCTTCGGAAGCATCGGAGCATGAGCATGAGTAATTTTTGTAGAGAAGCCTGAGTTTGGTTGCGCCTTCTAAAAGCTAGAATCATTCCACCTGATCACTTCTTAGAGGTACAAAGGGAGAGAGTGTGCATAGTGTATTTCTTGATGACAGGGCAGCCGATGAACATTGGGTATTGCATGATGAAGGAAATTCGAAGAGTGCGGGCTGGCAAGTCTAAAAGGCTGAGTTATGGAAACACTCTCACTTCCTACTTAATGAGGCTCGACGAGGAGTTGGCATACTCTACTGATAGAGTACTTGAGGCGCCCACTGACTCACTCGACATCTCAAATGTCATGGCCCCAGCGGGTGCGTCCGGACATCATTTGACTCCGGCAGAGGAGAGGTCCGCCCAATCCACCATACTAGCCCAGCTTTACACGAGGATGATGGTTGCGAGTGAGCATTTTAACATTGATCTTTCAAGGGTCTTTATTCAGAACCCCCACACCCCACATTCTCGGGCACTTGTGGCTGAGTTGTCTCGGTTACCTGAGGATGAGGACAAAAATTCGACTAATCGAGTAATGTCTGCATTCGAAGAAGGGGAGGAGGTAGAGTCGCTTATGCAAGGCGACGACAATTAAGAAGAAGAGTTTGCCGAGCCAGATGATGGCGAGGCTGATGATGAGGACTACATCGATAAGGACGACTAGGCCCTAGTGGGCCCCAGGGAGTATTTCTTACCTTGCTTGCGCTTTGTTTGTTTTCAAATATATATGCGTTGAGGGCATTGCATAATTTTAAGTGTGGGGTGGGAAAATACGTCCCTAGTTTGTAACAACATGTTTTGAGGTTGCGGATGATGATTAGTATGCCTTAGGATTATTGTTTTTAGTAGTTTTGCATCTTATTGTCGAAAACAATAATAGAAAAAGGTGAAAAAAATTCAAAAAGATTTTATTTTCCTTATTTTTCTTTGATAACTTTTTAAGTCCCTCATTAGTAGGCATTCATCATCCACCCCTTTGGGTTTTCTTATGGCCTCGGTTCTTTCCCGGGAGGGGGGGGGGGGGGGCTTTGAACCAGGCGTAGGTAGATATTTTTTTCTTTAGTCATAGAAAGGGCTTTTCCTGATGACGAGTGGATGACAACCTACTTGAGGGAAAATTAGTCCTTAGGATAGGTGTATTCAAATGCTAGGTGCACGGGTTAGGTGAAGTATTTGCATATAAGTGATCTTGAAAATTTTTGTGAAAACATGCCGTGAAATTGTATCACTTTTCTTGAAAGCACTTGAAAATGGTTTTTGTTTGACTCGTATGACCCACTTGGCATTGTTGATTTTCATTGTTGTTTGATTTGAGGGACAACCGGATCCCTCTTGCGTTGATTGTGTGCCATGTGTGAGTAAGGTTTTGCATTTGAATCCATGTTTAGTATTGACGTCTAGAACTTGCCCTGTGTGTTCACAAAGCGAAATGAAGTTCGGTTGAGCCTAGAAAATGATAGAGGCGTTTCTTTGATTAGTCACTAAAAAGACTAAAAGGTTATCCCACCAACTTGCAAATAGCACCCTAGTTAACCCTTTTGAGCCTTTAGCCTTTTCTTTGATAGCAGTTAATTAGCCTTTACCCCTTCGTTCTATAAAACTTGATTTTTGATCCAAATACTCTATGAGCACTTTAATCATTTACATGTATAATGGGAGTTGGGATGTGAAACAAAGAGGGGAAATGGTTGTTAATTGTAATCTAGGAAGACAATGGGAGCACCGAATGAACAGAACTAATTCACTTGTTAGTTGGGAATTGAAAGAAAAGAAAAAAACAAAAGAGAAAAGAAAGAAATCTGAAAAAGACAGAAAAAAATGTAGCGAAAAAGTTTCCCTTCTAACTTGTGTGACTTTTAAAAAGAGTGGTGCTTAAACAAAGAAAATAGGTGAATTGGGAGAAATTTAAAGGTTGGTTGGTGTTGAATAAGGGCTAATGAAGAAATTGTGCAAGAATGATAAAAGTATATGTATTAAAGTGCTTAGGGAGGTTAGTCACTATTTTCCAAATAATTCCTACCCGTCCCTTTGACTACATTACAACCCTCGAAGTCCTACTTAATTCTAGGTTCGTCTTACTTGTATTAGTGGAATGGTTACAGTACGGGCAAGCCTATGGTATGTCGTATTTTACATGTGATATTCTTTGTGAAAGTGAGCTCACTTATTGAGTTTTGGTCCATTGATTTAAACATATGGGATTCTTGAGAGATATGGACTACTTTATTTTGGTGAGGGCACATAATTAGCAATAGAGTGGTGAAGTGTTGATTTCTTGATCATAAGGTTGCTTACATGCTTTAAAGTGGTGTCGTAGGGTCAGTTGGTTTTAAAATTGAAGTGTTTTTTTAGGAAGGTGGTCCTTGGTGCTAAAAATGAGGGTTTTAAATCTTTGGCATGGTTTTCGTAACTTGGCTTATTGTTTTGGTTTTGATTTTTTTTTTTTTTTTTGAGATAGTCATACTAGCCGAATCCCGTTGCAGACCTGTTTGAATGAGTTGAGCTAGAAGTGTAGTTTGGTGTTGGTTTGTGTTTGCTCGAGGGTGAGCAAAGTCTAAGTGGGGGGGGGGGGGTGGTGATATTTGGCACAAATATCATGTTTGTGTCATTTTACATTCTACTCTTATGACTTTTATCGCTTAATTCACGATGCAATCGTCGTATTTGAACTTATCTCGTTATATTTCATGTGTATAGGTACGATGATGACAAACGATGAAAAATTGTGCTTAAAGTGATTGATTTTGGAGCATATGACGATTAGACGAGGTGACGAGTCGGAGACCACAAGTGATGAACTAAAAGAAAAAAAATTGAACTGAAGGTCTCGCTTTTCATCTGCATCGCGTGAAGAAAGCGGACAAAAATCAGCTCCAGCCATTACCATCAGGCTTTCCATCCGCATCGCGGAAGGAAAGCGGGAGGCATCAGAACATTGCGCGATTCATCCGCATCGCGGAAGGAAAGCGGGTTCTGCGCAGCTTTCCCGGTTCGACTGGGATTATGTTTACTTATTTTTTATTTTTACCCTAGACTATATATAGACGTTTTATTAGCTGAAAACGGTGTGCTGGGGATTACTCAAAGACTTGTAAGCCACCGTTCTATTTCTCTCTCTAGGTTTATTTTATTTTTCATCTTTTTCAACCCTAGATTATTCATGAATTCTTTTGTCTATGATTGAATCATGAGTAGCTAAACTTCTTAATTCTAGGGTTGTGGCGAAAGACTTGAAAGTTGGTTTGATGACAATTATTATCTATTGATTTTTCATATTTTGGGTTGCTTATTTATTCTTGTTCTTAATTGTTTGATTATCTCGCCAATAGTTAGACACCATCTGTGGTGCGCGAATTGGACTTGAGAAAGGGAATTCACGTACGTAATAAGAATAAATAGAGTTTGTTCGATTTAATCGTTTCCCTACTGAGGATAGAGATATACCCTTTAGCCCTACTTAGTGGAATACGGAGAAATAAATGCGTTCTTGTTACTTCTGATGACCATAGAGATACAGGCTTGTGAGTAGTTCGAGAGAATATCATAAAGTATAATTAACCCGTCAACTAGTAACCTAGGAAATAAAATAGGTGGAATTGTCCGCAGATCAACTGGATTGTCGAAAGCCATGACCCTGGATCTTTCTCTCATCTGATAATTCTTACAATCTTTGTCAAGATATTCGCAGTCACAAAAACACCCATCACAAATTGTTTACTTTTCAGTTTTAGTTTAGTACAACAAATATCTTGATTTTCACTTTCTTGAATAGTTTCATTCGAATTTGAATTAGCTTAACAGTAGAATCTAAGTCTCTGTGGGATCGATATCTGGACTTAACAGTCTATATTACTTGTACGACCACGTATACTTGCGTGTGCGTTTGGGAGCAACATCCTCACATTATAAGGTGATAGATCCATAATAAAATTTACATACGCAATTTGACTAAATTAAGTAAAGCTTTATATGGTCTTAAACAAGCCCCTAGGGCATGGTATGATCGTTTAAGCTTATTCTTGGTAAGTCACTGCTTCTTCTGAGGAAAGATTGATATAACTCTTTTTATTAAACGATCCTCCTCAGGGAATCTCATTATACAGATATATGTTGATGATATTATTTTTGGAAGCTCTAACCCCTCTATGTGCAAGGAATTCTCTGATCTTATGCAAAGCGAGTTCGAAATGAGTGTGATGGGAGAATTAAAATTCTTCTTGGGACTACAAATTCATCAAACTGACAGTGGAATATTTATATGTCAAGCAAAGTATGCCAAGGAACTCGTTCAAAAATTTGGAATGTCTGACTCAAAAGCTATGGGAACTCCAATGAGTCCTACTTGTACTCTTGATAAGGATGAGACAGGAAAACCTGTTGATTAAACTAAATATCGCGGTATGATTGGATCGTTGCTTTTCCTAACTGTTGGTCGACCAGATATTATGTTTAGTGTGTGCAGGTGTGCTAGATTCTAAGCTGCTCCAAAGGAATCTCATCTTATTGCTGTCAAGCGTATTATTAGATACCTTCATGGAACAACTAACTTTGGTTTATGGTATCCTAACACCAACGATTTTACACTAGAAGGTTTTTCAGATGCAGACTTTGCAGGTGATAAATATGATAGAAAAAGTACCAGTGGTACTTGCCAGCTTCTAGGAAAATCTCTTATTTCCTGGAATAGTAAAAAACAGGGATCAGTCTCTCTCTCTACCACTGAGGCTGAATACATTGCTGTTGGTCAATGTTGCACTCAGTTAATTTGGATGTCTTATCCACTAAGTGATTATGACTTGTTTTTTAAACCTATAAAAATTTTCTGTGATAATTCGAGTGTTATCCGTCTGTCCAAAAATCCTGTGCATCATTCTAGGGCCAAGCATATAGATATTAAGCATCATTTTATCAGAAATCACGTTGCTCAGGGAGATTTTGAAATAGTTTTTGTTAACACTAAAAACCAGCTTGCTGATATTTTTACTAAACCTCTTCTTGAAGAACGTTTCTGCATGCTAAGAAGATCTTTGGGAATTATTGATCAATCTATCTATTGTTTTTGTAATCCGTGCCATAATTTTGGCTATTCAAAATCCTTGCCATAAATTGTATTCTCATTCCCATGATGACCGTCCCATCTTCCCATGTTTTACTTTTTTACCTTCCCCATAAAATCTTTTCCTACATATCCCCATAAAATCTTTTCCCTTTCCCCTTTTCTTCTTCATCTTTACCCTTTCCCCGCCAAACCCTCCTGTCTGTGTCTTGTCTCTTCAATGGCGAAAACTCAGAAAACCCACCTTCTCTCCACCCGCCAAAGTTCCAGGCTAAATGAAATTGATAAGAGCCTCTCTCTTCTGCTCCTCATGACTCAAACTCCGGCGACTCCTCTTCCTCTGACGCCTCCGACTCTGTTCCAATTTGCAATCTTGGCAAGCGAGTTTTTGCTGATGCTGCATGTTCAACCTCCTCAAAGAAACTCAAAACCATCACTGATAAACCCCTTGATCTTCGCAAAAAAATTTGGGATGACCACCACCAAGAACTCTTCTCGTCTCTTGAAGATAAAACTATTGTATCTGGTAGGATTGTTGATCTTGACCATATGCTTTCTCTGTATTGTAAGATAAAACCCTTATTTGTCTATCAAGGTTGGGAAATTTTTTTCACAACCCCTCCTCATGTGTATGAAACCCCTGTTCGTATGTTTTATGCAAATCTCCGGTCCTCTAAGGTTAATGAACTCGAAACTATGGTCCTTGGTACCCACATTGTATTAAATTGCTCTGTCCTTGATTCTATTCTTGGTTGCACCTGTTCTGGGTTTTTTGAACTTCCAAAAAATTCCTGGCCTGAATCTCTTGAGGTTTCCTTTGATGATGTTAAGAAAACCCTTTCAAATTCCACCTCTGTCCCTGCTCAAATTGGTCCGTCTAACATCTCTTTTGAGGCTCGTGTGTTAGCTCATATGGTTGCGACTACTATTGTTCCTCGTGATGGGTCCTACTCTACTATCTCCCAATGTGATGCCATCTTTGCTTTTTGCCTTCTCTCCAAGAAGAAAATCAATTTGTCCTCCATAGTCATCAACTACATGATTGAGTGTGCGTCAAATCCTTCTAGCCTCCCATATGGTATGCTCATTTCTCGCATACTTGAAGTCCACAAAATTGACTTAGTCGACTATCCCATTACTCTTGTTAAGCAGTGTTACAACTCTAGGGCGTTTGGTAGCATGGGGTATGTCTTGAGCAATGAATCTTGGGTGCTAAAGGAGGTCTATGATGCATCTCAACCTGGTCCCTCCACCAAATTCAAAAAATCAAATCCTTCTGTCGTCTCTGCTGAATGTTATGCAGACCTTCTCTCCAAACTTTCCTCTATGGATGCGAAGATTGAATTCATCAAAGACTTAATGGCATCCACTCTGTTTCAAGTCGAAAAAATTGGCGATATGACAAAGGAAACAGGTACTGATGTCTCTAAGCTGCGGGTTAAACTGGATGTTGTGATAAAGGAAGCTGTCAAATTGTCCGCCAAGCTTCAAGCCAGTGTTGGTGCCATGCCTGAACGGCTCACTACTCCGTTGACTGAAATGAAGGATGCTATTGTGAATACCTTGGCTTATTTCCTTCGTCGTCCCGTGTTCCGACGCCAGGAGTAGTTCTTTTAAATCTGGTTATTTTTTGGTCTGTTTACACAATGTTTTTTGTGGACCCTAAGGCCGTTTGTTTTTTGTGTTGCACTTTGGTTTACTCTTTTTGTGCTGTTTGGTTCAGCATCTTACTAATGTTCTAAGCCTATATATTATCTGTGTCTGTGCCTATATATTGTTTATGTGTCTATTTTTTTGAGTGATGCCAAAGGGGGAGAAATAGACAGTCAACTGATCAAGCTAATCAGGGGGGCCTCCACCTATTCAGGGGGAGCATCCGCCACAGGGAAGTTGACTACATCTCATTTAAAATTGTCATCCTCAAAAAGGGGGAGATTGTTAGTGTCAAGTTTTTATGATGACAATTTTATTTGTGCAGCTATAATAACTGAATCGCACAAGGAACAAAAGAGCCCACAAGGCAGCCCAAACGAGATGGGCTTAAAAGAGTCAACTGTTCAGGGGGAGCTTGCAAGGACAAGTCAACTAATCAGACGAGATGGGCTTACACAAGTTAAATCAGACGATATGGGCGTACACAAGTTTAACTCAATGAAAACTTCCCAGCCCAACAATTGGATACTGCGATATTACAAATATTGTGGTGACTGAGAAGATACGCTCCAGCAGTACAAAATCAGTTCAAGGAAGGAAAGGATATCTGCGCATTAAAGAAGGAATATTCTGGGCATGTAACGATCTTGATGACTGATTAATGCGGCCTCATCACACAAGGAAAGAAGCAATCGCTCCATCCTTATTTTTGGAAATAGGATCACTAATTCCTTTTTCCAAGGATCAAATCCCTTGGGTTGATTTCTCTGCGTGAAGAGCCTGAACAGCTATAAAAGGGCTGCTTCACAAAAACAACACGATGCTTAGTCTCATTACCTCAGTGCTCTGCTTTACATTTCATAAACATTATATGTCTGAGTGATTTATAGTGTAAGAAAAAAGAAAGGAGAGTTATAATATAGCTTGTGAGGCTTTGTATCAAAAAGACGAAGAGTGATTTGAGTGTAGACGTAGGAACTCCATTCAAACCTCCATTGTACCAAACCTTTAACAAAGAGCTGCAGAGAACACCCTTGCAACCCAAGGGGACTGGACTAGGATTCACATTGAATCTGAACCAGTATAAAATACTTGTGTCATTTATCTTCTGTACTTTACTTTAGCATTCTCTGAGCAAACAGTCGACTACTGATTTAACCTAGTCGACTAACAGATCGAAAAATTTACAATTCATCCCCCCCTCTTGCACTTTCAACAAAAACATACAAATCGTCATCAACAAGAAACAAAAATTAAAACAATGATGTAGTCTAAACTACTTCAACAACATCTTTTTCCAACTCATAATTTAGTCAAACACATACCAAGAGTCCATGTGATACTATAGTTTTGTTACCGAGCACCCCCCATTCAGTCATTGTAGACCTGAAAATCTAATTAACTTCACTTTAATGCGAATGAAGAGCCAAAAAAAGAAAAAAATACACCTTTTCATCAGGAGTCAACATTCGCTTTAGTGATTGTCTGTGGTTGGGATGGTGTGGTTGGGATGGAGAGAGGGTAGTAGATGTAGAGGATTTCTGAAATTTGATTAAATTTAATAGATATTATTGATTAAAAGAAAGGGCAAGACATTATTTTCCAGGGTACATTCTCTAACGAATGGTCAACAACGGTAACTTCGTTCACTCCTTCCGGCCAATCGCCTCCCTATGGAGACGGCGGCTGGCCGGCGCGATCTCCCCCCAGATCCATTCAATCAAACAAACCCAATTTCACTACCAATCAAAACCCCTTATCTCGATGCTTTCACTAACCCCCAACCTCACAATAACCCACACCCAAGGGATTCTGTAAAAGCTATGGTCACAAAACACAATGGAATCCCCGCTGTCATTTTTTATGGAAAAGACTATTTCGGTATAATGGCTAAAGAGTGCAGATTTATGATTGCCGGAAAATTTCTAAGGGCGAGACCTCAAATTGAGAAAATTAGGGCTTCGGTTAAAGAGACGATTCCCCTCAAAGGTAAAGTAACAGTCGGAGTCTATGACAACAAAAATGTATTCATTGATGTCTATAATGAAGAGGATTTCAACTCGATCTATTGTCGACATGCAATTGATGTTGAGGGACAGACTATGTGGCTCAGCAGGTGGTCGCCGGAATTTACACCGGAAGAAGACAGCCCTCTAACTCCGGTATGGGTCCTTTTACCCAAATTACCATTTCATTTGCATACTTGGCAGTACCTAAAACAAATCTTAAGCCCAATTGGTGTTCCTATGAGTATGGATATGGCCACGAAATGTAGAACTAGGCCGAGCGTTGCCAAAGTTCGTGTGGAAATTGATTTATCCAAGCCTAGATTAAATACTATATTTGTGGGACAAAGAAATGCTTCAAATACTCTCCAAGGTTTTGAACAAAAAATTGAATATGAGGGAGTGCCTAAGTACTGCAATCACTGTAGACTACAAGGTCACTACATTGGCCAATGTAGGAGATTGGAGAGGGAACTTACTGAAGCAAAAGAGGCAAAAAAACATACCAATGATGTAGCCAATACTAAGAACAACAACAATCACGACAAAACAGATCCTAAAGGCAATCCTGAAAATACTACCCAAGAGAAAAAAGGGGAAAAAACAAGAATGTTCAAAATGTTGACACTACCTTCATACCTGCAAATAATTTACAAAAGCAGGTTAACATTGAGAAGAATCAGGGGACTGCACAAACTAGAAGAGGAAGGGAGTTAAATCCTGATAACAGAGCTACAACAAAGAATAAAAGAGGGTGGAGTGAACCCCCTAAGCAGATGTACAAGCCAACTGGTGCTATTTTTGGGATTGACAAGCCTAACCCCACTAATGAGAGAATAGTCTCACTTGTAGAAATGTCCAAATAAAAAGGAGCTGGGAATAATTCCTCTCATGCCACACCCAATGAAAGGAACAATCAAGATCCTAAGGAACAAATAGAAAATGAGGTGCAAACAAATACTAAGGAGCAGGAGGTACAAAATCAAACTGAAATTTTCCAAATCAATGATCCAAGTGAACTCCAAGTAGTTCTATTCGAAAATGATTGGAAAACTGTTACCAGAAAGAAAGGTAGAAATAGAACCCCTACTATGTAAATGGATGATCAGAACTACAATGCACAGTCGGGAAAAGGTCACACTGCTGCTAGCCAACCTGTTTTTACCATTCCTCTGAAGAAAGCATCAGATAATAAAGGGTCTCAACATGATGAAGAGGAGGACATTCAACCATTACAAATTTGTGAAATCAGTGATAAGAAGAAACAGGAGCTATCAATCAATACTTCATCTGGAAAAGGTGGAAATTGTCAAGATGAATGGGATGATGGAGAGTCTACTTCTGAGGAGGAAAATACCTCTGAGGAATCAACAGAGGACTGCCAAGAAAAAGAATCTCAGACTGATGTTTTCGAAAGAGAAACTGAGTTCACTCAAAATGCGATTAAAGAGAGCTGTATGCAAAAAAACCTCTCTCCAAGAGGTTTGAGCAAGACAAAAAGAAGAGGAAAGATCAGGGACTCCCCTATTACAAGGAATCAAAAGAAGATCGCACAAACACCTTCACAGAAACCTGTCAATGATTAGTACGCTAAACTGGAACATTAGGGGCATGAAGTCCCGGGCTGCAACTGAAAGGCTGAAGTTTTTTACCACTCAGTACAATTTATCCTTCATTGCTTTGTAAGAACCATTCATCAAGGAGGATAAGATTGAAACTTACAAAAATATACTTGGCATCCAGGATTGTTTTGCCAACTCTAGTAACAAGATTTGGATTTTCTGGAAAGCTGGCTTTCATTGTAACATCTTTGCTAATGAAGATCAAATGGTTACATGTAAGATCACTAATATTAACTCAGGGAAGATTTTCAACATCTCAACTGTTTATGCTAAATCAAGATCTGCTGGGAGAGAAGACTTATGGAGATATATGAGGATCTTTGCCTCCACCATCGACCAACCTTGGTCAGTCAGTGGTGATTTTAATTGTATCTTAAATGAAGAAGAGAAATATGGAGGAAGACCTTATAGTTTGAATAAAAGCATCCCCTTTATTGATTGTTTAAATGACTGTGGGCTATCAGATATGGGATTTACTGGAAATGCATTCACTTGGTGTAATGAGAGAAAGGAACAAGAAATCATATGGAAGGGATTGGATAGAGTTTTGGCTAATGAGAAATGGGATGAAGATATTGGAAATACTACAGTTCAACATTTGCCAAGACTTAGCTCAGATCATTGTCCCCTTCTCATCAGATTTTGTTTTGAAGAAAAAGCTTTCATCAGATACTTTAAGTTTCTTAATTTCTGGGCTGATCACAAGGATTTCCTTGATATTGTCAATGCTAATTGGAAAAATGATACTAATGGCAATATATTTTGGAGAGTTCAACAGAAGATGAAAAATACAAGCAAAGCTTTGAGCTCATGGTCCAAGAGTAAGATAGGTGATATATTTAACAATTTAAAAGAAATGGAAGACAAAGTGAATCATTATGATGCACAGTATATGAATACTTTGAATCAAAATGATAGAGAGATCCTTCATAAAGCTAGAGCTGAACTAGTTATCCATCATAAAAGGGTGGATGCATACTGGAGACAAAAAGCTCACCTGAAATGGCATTTAGAGGGGGATGAAAACATGAAGTATTTTCATAATATTGTCAGGGGAAGGAGGAAACACCTCCAAATCAACAGAATCCTGGATAATGGCAATTGGCTGGAAGAAGAAGAGGAGGATGTTGCAGCTGCTGCTGTGAGGTACTTTCAATCCCTTTTTGATCAAAATGAATGCGATAGTGACATGCAAATCTTCAACAATGTTCCCACCATGCTTACTGATGATGATAATATGCTTCTAATGGCTGAACCTACTTTTGAGGAGGTCAGGAAAGCTGTATTTGATTCAGATCCCAATAGTGCCCCAGGACCTGATGGTTTTACTGCTTGTTTCTTTCAAAAAACCTGGGACATTATATGTTTTGATATGTTGGATTTAGTTAAAGCTGTTTTTAATGGTTATCAACTTTCTAAATTTTTCACTAGCACATGTTTAGTGTTAATTCCCAAAATTGAGACCCCCCAATCTTTTTCTGATTTTAGACCAATCAGTTTGAGCAATGTTTCTCAAAAAATCATTTCTAAAGTTATCAATGATAGATTGGCTAATATTATCCCCAAGATCATCTCCCCTAATCAAAGTGGATTTGTCAAAGGTAGGGCTATAGGGGAAAATGTGCTTTTAGCTCAAGAAATAATCCATGATATTAGAAAGCCTAACAAAGGGAGTAATGTTGCTATTAAATTAGATATGAACAAGGCTTATGATAGACTTTCATGGAAGTTTTTGAGTAATGTTATGAGAAAAATGGGTTTTTCTGAAGATTGGATTGCTATTATTCTGAATTTTCTTTCAAACATGTGGTATACTATAATTATAAATGGAAAAAGACATGGTTTTTTCAAATCTAACAGGGGGGGTCAAACAAGGAGATCCTATCTCCCCCTATCTCTTTATTATTGCTTCTGAGGTTTTATCCAGGGGTTTGAACAACTTATATCAAGACCCCAAATTCAATGGTTTCCATATGGAGAATGAGGGTCCCAAGATCAACCATCTTGCCTATGCAGATGACTTGATCATCTTCTGCTCAGGTAAGACTTACACCCTGCAACTTATCAATAATTGTCTTACTACTTATGAAAAGAATTCTGGACAGGTTATTAATAAGGATAAGAGTTGTTTCTTGGTTGATGATAATGTCTCTACTAAGAGAATATCCATTATTGCTAACTGTCTATACCTCCAAAAAAAGGATTTCCCCATCAACTATTTGGGCTGTCCTATTTTTGTTGGTAGGAAAAAGATTGAGTTTTTCACTAGCATTGCTACTAAAGTCATCAAAAAAGTTAGTACTTGGAACAGTAATATTCTTTCTATAGGTGGAAAAATAATCTTGATCAAACATGTTTTAACTGCTATGCCTACCCATCTTCTTTCAATATGTCAGCCTCCTAAAACTATTTTCACTCAAATGGAAAGAGTCTTTCAAAATTTTTTATGGGGCAGTTTGGATGGTAAACAGAAGCACCATTGGACTACTTATGACAAACTCTGCTTTCCTACTAAGGAGGTGGAATTGGCATTAGACCCCTACATGAGATTTCAAACACTTTTGCTTCAAAACTTTGGTGGAAATGATTTTCTTAAAGCTAAATACTGTAAAAGGATTCATCCTATGGCAAGGAAATTCAGTTATACTCATTCACATACTTGGAGAAGAATGATGAAAATCAGAGGTAAGATTGACAATCTCATTCAGTGGAGGATTAATTCGGGTAATGCCAGTTTTTGGTGGGATAATTGGACTAGTAAGGGTCATCTTGCCCAGTATGGTAATGCTTCTACCTCAATGAAGATTTTGGTACTTTCTTTTATTAACAATGGTAACTGGAACACTAGTAAATTATCGCAAATCCTTCCTGTGGAGATAGTTAATATTATTCAGAGAGTTAAAATTTATTCTCCTAATCTTGATGATCAACCCATTTGGACTGCCACCACGGATGGGAGTTTCTCTTGTAACTCTGCGTGGAATATTACCAGAACCCCCCACAATCAATCACTTTTTAATACTATGACTTGGCACAAACATATCCCCCTAAAAATTTCCTTTTTTCTCTGGAGGTTACTTAGGAGGAAAACTGCAGTTGATACAAACATTATCAAATTTGGAGTGAACCTGCCATCCAAATGTTCCTGCTGCCTGAGATCTGAGCAAGAAAGTGAAGAACACCTTTATCGCAACAGTGAAATCAGTAAAGATATATGGAGCCATTTCAGCAATCTATTTGGAGTAAACAACCACACTGCTTTCATCAGACAAAAATTCATCAACTGGTGGATCCAGAAAAGCAACAAACCAGTGATGAAATTCACTCTTCAAGTACTTCCCCACATCATTATATGGCAAATATGGAAGGGAAGATGTAAGAGTAGATTTGACAACAAGAAAATGAATATCCACATCTTGATTAACCAAATTTACCAACAACTGAATATCATTATTCATAAGCAGTTCAAGATGATCTATCCTTTTATGCAATGGAAACACCTATATGACATTATTTTTCACTCAGAACCCATCATCAGAGTACTACCTGTTAACTGGAAGAAACCTGCTGTGGGATATGTCAAGCTTAACTCTGATGGTAGTTCATGGGGTAATCCTGGCCCATGTGGTGGAGGAGGAATTATTAGAAATGAGGAAGGTAAGATGATCACTGCCTATGCTACTGCCTATGGAGAAGATTCTAACAACTCTGCTGAAGCTTTTGCCTTATTGACTGGTGTAAGATGGTGCTGGAATAATGGGATAAAACTTGTGGAATTAGAATGTGATTCTGAATTACTCATACACTGGATATCGGGGAAATCAAAGCCTCCATGGAATATTTTGGATACTGTCCAGCAAATTAAAATTTTGATGGAAAAGTTTGATCAGTTTTTGTCACGCCCCGAACCATGGCCTGGACGTAACACGGCACTCGGTGCCTGACTGCATGTGACCGAGCGAACCACATGGCTTGCTGAATCATCATGATACATAACATATGCGGAATATAACGTGAATGCATGATGAGCCTTTATAAAACATGTTAAGTCATAATACTTAATAAAATACTTGTTTAAACATGAGTGTGCCAAAATGGCTATACGACTCCAAATGTCTGACATGACATAACTGACTTGTCTAGTCTATGAAACCTCTATCATGAGTCTGACTGGAAAACATACTTACTGGGACAAGGCCCCCAGCATACCTTTAGATGCATAATTAATCATAAAATAAACGTTGACTAAACCCCGAATGAGATGGGGCTCACCAATAAGCTGATACGAATGTTGTCCTACTGAGCAGATGTGTCGTCCTGTATATCAGTACCTGCATCGTGAAATGCAGGCCCCCGGGCAATAAAAGGGGACGTCAGCACATTGAATGTACTGGTATGTAAAGCAACCGAAAGAAACAACATGGGACATGGAATAACATGATAAGAACTGAAACTGAAAACCTGGAGATGAACATGAGCATGAGTACATATGCATATATATATATAACATCAGTAAAAACATGATAAGTAGGGAGAGCAATAACTTATAACCGATCCATGGTCTGGTGCTTGCGTCCCGCCAGCAGAACACTCAGTCCTTGCCAGGGAACATGAGATTTGATAAAATATGAAAGGATCCAATCATTATGAGAGATCGTCCGGAACATGGGTGGAGCGATCCTCATCCTACGGTGGCTACGTAGTTTCAGGCTATCTGAAGCCCTCCTCGGTAATTAATGCAACTCCCAAAACATGAACATGAAAAATAGTGGCACTTGCTGCCCATGGTATATCATGAATCATAACTTGCTTGTACATAGTGTTCATGAATCATAACTTGCTTGTACATGGTTTTCATGAATCATAACTTGCTTGTACATGGTTTTCATGAATCATAACTTGCTTGTACATGATTTTCATGAATCATAACTTGCTTGTATAGTTTCATAAGATAACTTGTCATAGTCTTGCAAAAACATGTTTTTCGTTCATGAGTAATAACAATAGTTCGAAATCATATATATATACTTGTCTTGAAAACATGCTTGTAACTTGCTGGATGAAATCATAAAGTTTCATATAAACATAATGAGAACACATGAGGAAGAATTCATGATTCATGGATTAAGCTAGGATTTCCTAATAACCGTAATGGAAGATTAGGAATGCAATAACGAATATAGATACAAAATTCATGCACATAAATACATAATTACGGGCTACCAATATGTTGGGTTTAATGCCCTAGGATTTGAACTTCATTGATTTTACGAAACGGATCATGGGGAAGAACATAGAGATTCCCACATGTGGATGGAAGTTATACATACCTTAACTTCCTGCTTTTGAGTGTATCACAATGTCCTTCAATCCCTTCAACTTTAATCTATAGCAATACAAGTCATAGGGACTCTATATTAGCAACAATATCCATGTTTTGTTCATCTAAGCATTTTATCAAACACTTAGTGGGCATGAAGCTCTATAACCCTCATTAATGGTGTTTTCTTTACCCAATCCCCATTCTATTACTCCTAGCTAATTCTACAATCTCAATTAGATGTAATTAACATCATTCTTCATCAACCATATGAATACAACAATCCCAAGTCAACAATCCAAAAACCCTAGCATAGTTCATATAATTCTCTTTATCAAACCCATTTACTATTCTCCCAAGAACTTATCAACACTTTAATCATCATGAAACATCATAAAACTTACCTTGGTTATTGTAGGAATAAGCCTTGAGTTGAAATACTTCACTTGAACAAAACCCTAGTTCCACCTTCCATAGAATTTCTTGACTTGAATGGATTTGATGTGTTTCTCACACTTAGTTTTGGTGGATTGATGAAGTGGATCTTTTGTTTCACTTGGATTATTACATATGAAGTGTTTGGATGGCTATAGAGAACCTTGAGTCGTGTAGGAGAAATGGGAATGAAAAAAAATGGGTTTGGATCTCTTATTAACATCTTAAAATCTGACCCATCGGGCAATTCTACGCCCATTTTTACGTTTCGTATAATGGTTTTACGGACCGTATAACTCACCGTAAAACCATTCCAGTGATTTGGACATTCTGTGCTCATTTTATGGTGTGTTTTACGTCCCGTATAATGGTTTTACGGACCGCATAACTTATCGTAAAACCATTCCAGTGATTTGGACATTTTGTGCTCATTTTACGGTGGTCTGAGTCAATTTTACGGACCGTAAAATTGAACCGTAAAACTGACCAACGAAATATCATTCTCTATGACCATTTGACGGACCGTATAAATATTTTACGGACTGTCAAAATGTTTTACGGACCGTCAAATGGTCCGTCAAAATTCTTCTGCTCGGACAGTCTGTCGTATAATGGGCATAACTCTTTGCACAGATGTCTGTTTGAGGCCCATAATATACCGTTGGAAAGATATTTCAAAGGGCTACAACGTTCATCAAGAACGTTTTCCCAAATTCCAAATTAATAATGGGGTTATGGTCATTGTAAGTAAGGCCATCTATAAACTCACTTGCAAACATGCCCCGTAGAGTGGTTTTCAACTTTGTTTTGCCCAAAGACTCTTCTCAAGTCTTGATTGGGTTTCAAACACCATTTATACACTACTAAAATTGGGTTCATTATACCCCCATCTTATAATACAAATCTTAACCCGAATGCACGAGGTGTTACAATATCTCCCCCTTGGGATCATTCGTCCTCGAATGATGGGTCTTGGTTAAGGATATGGCTGGACATAACTTGAATATAGGAACGTGAAGAAACATGACATGGAACATGGAAATCTGACATGACGTAGTTTCATGAAAACATCCGTGCCCAAACATGAGACATGAATAGCGAATACCTGAACTCGAACGTGAAACGTGAGGCTTGAATACATAAGGGACATTATAACTCTTCTCCAAAATGTCATTAAGCCATCATTATGTCGATACTCGTAATTCTTGCCCGACACACAACATATACCTTGCTTTCCTTAACAACTTTCGTCTCCTACCTCAAATGTCTTTGAAATCTCATTTGGAATCATTAAATATTACTTCTTACTTGTCAACATGTCGTATACGTCATACCCTTCGTGGGTCTATTCGCGGTATGCTAACGGAGAAATTTCCAAGGTGTAACATTCTCCCCCCCTGTTGGAACATACGTCCTCAAATGATAACATTCGGGATTCTACAAAAATTTCGCAAGAGTTCCCCTGTAATATGGCACTACCAACCTGTCACAACAGCCCATAATATCATTGCCTCACAGGGCTACATCACAATAGCACTATACATTGGCCACACACGACCAAAAGCATGAAAAGAAAGCTTACATACCTCAAAATCTTGGTGCTTCATCATAAATCTCTTCTGTCTCACATTTGTGTAAAATTTCTGGAAATTCTGCGTCATTTTCAAACGCTTCTGTATCAACTTGACTTTCTCCATAGCTTGATAAACCAAACCTGGTCCTAGCAACTCTGCTTCACCAATTTCTAACCAACCAATTGGTGATCTACACCTTCGCCCATACAAAGCTTCAAATGGAGCCATCCCAATACTAACATGATAATTATTATTATACGAAAACTCAATGAGAGACAAGTGATCATCCCAATTACCATTGAAATCAAGGACACATGGTTACTGAACTAAATGAATACATGACAACTAAACTGTTGAGATACTAAATTGAATGTCTATTGAACTGACTGAAGACTGGCTGACTGAATACTGAGCTAACTGAATACTGGATTAGCTGAATACTTAGCTGGCATGAATACGTGAGTACTGGACTGATACCTGAGTACTAAGTTGACATAAATATCTGAGTATTGAACTAACATGAGTATCATAACATGAGATCTGAATAGCGTATCTGTCTGATCATTTGTCTGAGGATACAAAGTTGTGCTAAGGTTCACCTCCGTACCCAAATCCTTCCTGAAAAGATTTTTGGAAGTTCGCTGTGAACTGAGCACCAAAATCTGAAATAATGGACACTAGGGTCCCATATAATCCGGAAATTTCATTAACATATGACTTGGCATAATCTTCTTGTTCAATATGTGGTCTTAACTGGCAAGAAGTGCGCTGACTTCGTAAGTCTGTCCACAATCACCCAAATTAAATCATGCCTCCTAGCTGGACGAGGTAGACCTGATACAAAGCCCATATTGATCATTTCCCATTTCCAGACAGGAAAATCAACATTCTGAGCCAAGCCACCAGGCCTTTGGTGTTCGGCTTTCACCTGCTGACAATTCGGGCACTTGGCTACAAAAGCTACCACATTCTTCTTCATATCGTTCCACCAGTAATTCTTCTTGAGATCATGATACATCTTAGTGGAACCTGGGTGAATAGAATACCTAAAGTTGTGAGCTTCTAACATGATTCGCTCTCTAAGCCCATCAACATCTGGAACGCATAATCTGCCTCGGTATCTCAAGGTACCATTATCTCACCCATGTTCAAAATCTAAGGCTTTCTGTTCGTGAATCCCCTCTTTCATCTGCAGCAAGTAGGAATCACCAAACTGCTTCTCTCTAACTTCAATGACTAAGTAGGAATTCCATGTTCTGGGCAATAAATCCACCCACTTCGGAGTCTGAAAGTCGAATTCCTAGCTTGGATAAGTGGTGAACTTCTTTTACCATATTTCTCTTGTTTATCTAAATCATGAGCCATACTTCCCATACTTGATTTTTTTTTTTTTTGAGATATTTCCTAAAATACTCATAGTACTGTTGTGTGCTAAGTCTTTCACTAGCACCTTATATATTAGAGTCTCGTGCAATGGCACTATCCTTGTGACACATATCTAGGCATAATCTTATAGCTTTTCTGTGATCGCCTAATCGATAATAATTGAACTTGACATGATTTGTTCGACGATCATTCTACTCATTTCGGGTTAGGCATATTCCTTATGGAGACTATCCCATTATGCCAACCTAACTGAACTGAGGTTCTTCATATATCATACTAACCTTTCGGGTCTTCAATTATCTCACTGGACTTACTGGCGATTTATGCATCTCCCCCTTAGACCAAGGCTAACATCTCATACTTATAATTTATTCTCTTTTGATGGGATTTCAATTAACATTCCTTATCTTCTGTAATTCCTTTGTACTCTACAACACTGATTTTTTTTTACTCACATCGGAGCAATTCCTCATGGGGAAAAACAAAATTTACTTACATGAACGGGTTGCTACTGTATTCATAACTGGCATACTCCATCTTAACGACTTAACTCTGCTCACACTGTAAATATTAGGACAACCCCTTTTGACAACTCTTAAAGGCTATTCTTCTGTAGTTTGCTCTTTTACGGCTTAGCTGATTTCTTCTTCCACTAATCACTCTACTCTGAACTTAACTTAGCCCTTGTTTTCTAACACACATTCGGATGTATCCGAACTGTCACCCACTTAAGGTGTTCATCTGAATAGGAATTCAAATCATATTTCTCAAAGTCAGCCGTACTCGTAACTTAGTCAAATCTTATTATTACTGTTGACATGGCTTTTCTAGACATATTACGAACTTATATCTCATTCTCCTTCTATTTCTAGGAAAATTTTGGCAGAGTTTCCTCTGTATTTCTTACTATCCCAAAACCTGCACGCAGGAATATCAACAATGCCTCACAAGGCCAGCATATATACATATATATATATATATATCATATCCTATCATAGCCACACAGGGCTCCCAATTTCAACAACAGTATAAAAATGATGAACTTACCTCGTATGTCCAACTCAAACTATACCTGTTACACTTTCCTGTTTATTTTCCCTTTCAAACTTTAACTGCATATGGAGTGGGTCCTGATGACCTCTGGTAGAAAACTGTCTGCCACCCCTTCCTTGAGATCTTTCATGATTTACGTTTCTTGAAGACTTAGCTCCTTTTCTAATTTCTTTAATATCCTCTCCCTGTGGTATCCCACTTTCAATAGCACTTGAAGTCTCATTCGTTACCAGTAAGTACTGCACAATTGTACCCCCTATGGGTAAACATCCTTACTTGGACCTTGAATTACCTGTTCATCTCCTGCGCATTCGAAACGTACATAATTCGAGAGGAAGAGAAGTTTCTGATTGCCCTAAGCTTCATGGCACGATCTAGAGTAGAAAGAAATGAGACAATCCTGAATGTCTTGGTGGTCAACTGTTTATATGTGTGGCACACACACACATATAAAAATGACCTCACTGGACACGGTTTCATAGACTCCCTAAGACACTTGAACCTAGGCTCTGATACCAAGCTTTGTCACGCCCCGAACCATGGCCTGGACGTAACACGGCACTCGGTGCCTGACTGCATGTGACCGAGCGAACCACATGGCTTGCTGAATCATCATGATACATAACATATGCGGAATATAACGTGAATGCATGATGAGCCTTTATAAAACATGTTAAGTCATAATACTTAATAAAATACTTGTTTAAACACGAGTGAGCCAAAATGGCTATACGACTCCAAATGTCTGACATGACATAACTGACTTGTCTAGTCTATGAAACCTCTATCATGAGTCTGACTGGAAAACATACTTACTGGGACAAGGCCCCCAGCATACCTTTAGATGCATAATTAATCATAAAATAAACGTTGACTAAACCCCGAATGTGATGGGGCTCACCAATAAGCTGATACGAATGTTGTCCTACTGAGCAGATGTGTCGTCCTGTATATCAGTACCTGCATCGTGAAATGCAGGCCCCCGGGCAATAAAAGGGGACGTCAACACATTGAAGGTTCTTGGAACATTGGGACGTTAACGGGAAAGTCCATAGAGCTAGTTAAGACCCTTAAGAGGAGGAAGATTAATATAGCTTGTGTCCAAGAGACCAAATGGGTAGGACCTAAAGCTAAGGAGGTAGACGGATATAAGCTTTGGTTCTCTGGTAGATCGAAGTATAGGAATAGGGTAGGCATTTTAGTAGATAGTGATTTAAGGGATTAGGTGGTGGAGGTTAGGAGAGTCAACGATAGGATGATGTCGATTAAGGTGATCGTTGAAGGGACCACTTTGAACATTATTAGTGCTTATGCGCCTCAAGCGGGCTTACGCGAGGAGGAGAAGAGGCGCTTTTGGGAGGATTTGGACGAGTTAGTGGGAGGCATACCGCCTACTGAGAAACTTTTCGTGGGAGGGGATTTCAATGGGCACATCGGGTCTATTTCGGGAGGTTATGATGATGTGCATGGAGGCTTTGGCTTCGGGGACAGAAATGGAGGAGGAGTTTCACTTTTGGATTTCACAAGAGCTTTTGGGTTGGTGATAGCCAATTCGAGTTTTCCAAAGAAGGAAGAGCACTTGGTAACCTTCCGTAGTTCGGCGGCTAAGACTCAGATAGATTTTTTACTTCTTAGGAAGGATGATAAAGGTTTGTGCAAAGATTGTAAGGTCATTCCGAGGGACAACCTTACAACCCGACATAAGCTCTTGGTGATGGATTTAGGGATCAAGATGACGAGGAAGAAGAGGGTCGGGGATGATCGACCTAGGATCAGATGGGGGAGTTTGACCACGGCTAGTGCCCTGGAGATGGAAGAGAAATTGAAGGATATGGGGGCCTGGGATAGTAGTGGGGATGCGACCAGTATATGGGATAGGACGGCTAGTTGTATTAGGGTTGTAGCAAGGGAAGTGTTGGGAGTCTCGACATGTAGTTGTGGTCGGCATCGAGGGGACTGGTGGTGGAATGGAGAAGTGCAAGGGAAGGTGGAAGCAAAGAAGATGGCGTATGCGAAGCTGATAGAAAGCAAGGATGAGGTGGAGATGTGGACGAATAGGGAACTTTATAAGATAGCGAGGAAGGAGGCGAAGTCGGCGGTTTCGACGGCAAAAACGGCAGCTTTTGAACGCCTCTATGCTGAACTAGAAGAGAAAGGTGGGGATAGGAAATTGTTCAGGCTAGCCAGGGTGCGGGAGAGAAGGGCGCGCGATGTGGATCAAGTGAAGTGCATTAAAGATGAGCATGGAAAAGTATTGGTAGAGGAGACTCTCATTAAACAGAGATGGCAGTCATATTTTCACAAACTCTTGAATGAAGAAGGGGAGAGAGACATCGTGTTGGGAGATTTGGAGCATACAGGGAGGCGTCACGATTTTGGGTATTGCAGGAGTATTAAGGTCGAGGAGGTTAAGGGTGCTGTCCGTAGGATGCGCAGGGGAAGAGCGACCGGACCTGACGAGATCCCTGGGGAATTTTGGAAGAGCGCGAGCTCGGCAGGTTTGGAGTGGCTGACTAGGTTGTTTAATGTCATCTTTAAGACGGCAACGATGCCCGAAGAATGGAGGTCGAGCGTAATGATCCCTCTATACAAAAACAAGGGGGATGTCCAGAGTTGCGAAAACTATAGAGGTATCAAGCTACTAAGCCATACTATGAAAGTGTGGGAAAGAGTGGTGGAGATGAGGGTGAGGAGAGGCGTGTCTATTTCAGAGAACCAGTTCGGATTTATGCCGGGACGCTCAACTACAGAAGCCATTCATCTTGTGAGGAGACTGGTGGAGCAGTATAGGGAGAGGAAGAGGGACTTGCATATGGTATTCATCGACCTAGAAAAGGCTTACGATAAAGTTCCAAGAGAAATCCTATGGAGATGTTTGGAGGCTAAAGGTGTACCTGTAGCATACATTAGGGTGATCAAGGACATGTATGAGAAAGCCAAAACTAGAGTAAGGACAGTAGGAGGGGACTCAGAGCACTTTCCAGTTGTGATGGGGTTGCATCAAGGATCAGCTCTTAGTCCGTTTTTATTTGCCTTGGTGATGGATAGATTGACGCGACAAATTCAAGGTGAGGTACCATGGTGTATGCTTTTCGCGGACGACATAGTCCTGATCGATGAGACTCGTAGCGGAGTTAACGCTAAGCTAGAGGATTGGAGACATACCTTGGAGTCTAAAGGATTTAAGCTGAGTAGGACCAAGACAGAGTACTTAGAGTGTAAGTTCAGTGAGACACCTCAGGAGGTTGGCGTGGAAGTTAGGCTTGGTGCTCAGGCCATCCAAAAGAAAAGTAGTTTCAAGTACCTTGGGTCTATCATGCAAGGCAGCGGGGAGATTGACGATGATGTCACACATCATATTGGGGTAGGGTGGATGAAATGGAGGCTAGCTTCAGGAGTGCTATGTGACAAGAAGGTGCCACCACAACTGAAGGGCAAGTTCTACAGAGTGGTGGTTAGACCGGCTATGTTGTATGGGGCGGAGTGTTGGCCAGTTAAGATCTCTCACGTTCAAAAGATGAAAGTTGTCGAGATGAGAATGTTGAGATGGATGTGTGGGTACACTAGGAGCGACAGAATTAGAAATGAGGCTATTCGGGATAAGGTGGGAGTGGTCTCGGTGGAAGACAAGATGCGGGAAATGCGACTGAGATGGTTTGGGCATGTGAAGAGGAGAGACATAGATGCCCCAGTGCGGAGGTGTGAGAGGTTAGCCATGGATGGTTTCAGAAGAGGTAGGGGTAGGCCAAAGAAATATTGGGGAGAGGTGATTAGACAGGACATGACGCAGTTACAGCTTACCGAGGACATGACCTTAGATAGGAAGGTGTGGAGGACCCACATTAGGGTAGAAGGCTAGTATATAAGTCTCGTTATCTTTCCTTATTAGTAGGCGCATTAGCGCATTATAATTTCTTGTGCTTTGATTTATGTTATTATTTGCTACTTTCTGTACTTTGATTACTCTATTTTATCTGTGCCGCTTTCGTGATTTGCATTTCCATATCGCTTTGAATTCCTTGATTATCCTGTTTTACTGTGTCGCTTGCATTATTTCATTGCAATATCGTTTTAAATCTTTTAACCTTATCTGACCCCCTTTTTATGCTTCTATTGAGCCGAGGGTCTCTCGGAAACAGCCATCCTACCTTGGTAGGAGTAAGGTCTGCGTACATTATACCCTCCCCAGACCCCAAGATGTGGGATTTCACTGAGCTGTTGTTGTTGTTGTTGTTGTTGTTGTATAAAGTCACCCGAGAATAATTTTGAATAGCTTTATTGAAGCCCCCATGGTGGTGCCTACTTCATCCACACTCTTTTAGTCTTTTAGGACGTGGACATCACCTTCACGATCTTTTGAGGTATACGAACAACGTGAGGCAGTGAATCGAACCGAACAATAGCCCAAGTCTCATCTACCCAGGTAAGTTCCTCCCTTAAGTATTGCAATTACCACAGAGCCTATGATCAAACCAATGCTACATAAATAAATCAAGATTTTAATAAGAGATAAACCCAATTATTACATATTTCATTACAAAGTTATGAATAGGAAGACATAAGCTACTTATCACAGAGTGTATGATTAAAAAATGCTATATAAATAACCCAAGATTCAATAACATAAAAACCAAAATTACTATAAATTTCATTAAAAGCTACAGAAAGAGGAAGAATTAACTAAAGTCCACCGAGCCATCAAAGAATGATATCGAATAACCCAATATTTAAATAAGAGAGAAGAAAATCCCCAAATAGGCTAATTACTATAGAGCATAGGATCAATGCCACAGAAATAACTTAATATTCAAATAGCAGATAAAATCGAACGTGCTCTAAAATAGAGATAACTTAGTATTCAAATAGCAGATAAAATCCAACGTGCACTAACTTTCATTACAAATTACCAAAATAAAAATATTCTAAGCTAATAAAGGAAAGTAAAAAAGGTAAGAGGCAGGTTACAAAGAGTGAAAATATCTAGCGAAATTCATCAAAATCCCAAACTCAACTGGAAAATCTACAATACGTAGGAAAATTTCCAATTGCAAGCTATGAAAGAGAAATTAATGTAATGCAAAATCTAACACGTAACTTCGACTTACTCATATTCAAATCAATAGCAGAAGGCATGTGTTTGCTCCCATATTTTGTGTAATTCATGTGCTATCAACTAAAACAGGCTAGGCCAAAAAAAAAAAAAAGGATGAATGTTGAAAAAATATAAGAAATTGCTGCAGCCTCAGTTGCACAATATAGAAAATTTACCTCAATCACAAGTAACCTTATTTCCACGGTCGGGAATCACGACTATCAAAAGTTTATGATAAGGAGTGCGGGATACTAAACTATTCTACATTAGTTGCTAAATGCATAAACCTAATGTGGAAATTTGAAGTTGAAAGTGATAGAAAATTTAACTTAAAATATTTATAGATAATTAATTGGTTGACACTTAATAACAAAAAGTGGACTTCAAAACTTAAAAGAGCACCTCAAAGTTCTAGAGAAACTCCTAACATGATTTTACTAACTTATTACTTTTCTTTTACAAATATGGTATATTAATAGCTTATATATGATTATAAAAAATGTTTATACGAAAAAAGGTAGCGGGCAAAAACCTTGTTTGAGGTTTTGTTGTGAAGCAAAATAAAGAGCGGAGGAGAAAACCCGTTTGTTATGCAGTGTTGCTGCTACTGCCGGATGCTATCGAGAATTATAATTCTGTCTGAACTCGCTTACATAAGATCCTAGGTCCTCCACTGCATGCACCTCTACGATTAATAAATCTTAAATCAACGAAACAAAGAAATCAACAACTATATCAAGTGTTAATACCTACTGAGTTTATAAACAAAAAGTGCCTAATATCATAATCTGGCTTGATATCAAGCGGAGAATCAAACCAGTACGTATAAGCTCGACAAGTTAATCTTGCTAAATATTTCAGTTGCCTCAAAGAATATTTTAGTTGCTTGTTTCACTTCCGCGAGCAATTTGCTGCTCCTGAAGTTCTTATATCAAAATAAAATCTCAGTGGTCTATCCATAAGCTTATTAGCCCCAGATGACTAAATAAATACAAGCATACCTTATTACATTCATAGCAAAGGTGGAACCAATGATTTCACTGCAAAATACCTGTCAAACCATTCACTACAAAATACATATCAAACCCCATTATGAGAAAACAAATAATTTCATTAATTGAAAAAAGAAGAAGTAAAAACTCAATATTATACATATATATTTCGTTAAAAACACATATAGCTATCAAACTACAATTTATATATATATAAAATGAAAAAAAAGTAAAAACTCAATACCTCCAATCGGTTAGCAGGGCTCTTAGTGAATGGTCCAGAAATAGCATTGGAGACATTTTCAGTAAGGTCCATCAATTGGAGAGCCATGTTAAGAGATGTGAAGAAATTTATATGAGATCCTTGAATCAAGACCACAGAATGGATTTAAATAAGGCTAAAGCTGACTTAGTTCTATATCATAAAATTATTGATAGTTTTTGGAGGCAAAAAGCCAATCTCAAATGGCATCTTGAAGGTGATGACAACTCTCGTTACTTCCATACCATTGTTAAAGGCAGAAGAAGAAGATTAAACATTCACTCTATCAAAGTGGATGATCAATGGGTGGAAGGTGATGAGAATATTGCTATTGCTGCTGTCCAATTTTATGAAAACTTATTTGGCAAGGATGATAGGGACATTGACATGAACATGATCAACTTACTCCCTAGACTTATTAGGGAGGAAGACAATGATATGTTATTGGCAGTGCCTACTAATGAAGAAATTAGGAAGGCTGTTTTTGAAATTGACCCCAATAGCACTGCTGGCCCGGATGGACTTAATGGATTTTTCTTCCAGAAGACTTGGAATATTATTGAAACAGATATGGTAAGGCTGGTTAGAGCTGTTTTTGATGGTGAATCTCTTACCAAATTTTATACTAGCACTTGCCTTGTCCTTCTACCAAAAATTGAACATCCTCAATCTTTTTCAGATTTCAGACCCATTAGCCTGAGCAATGTAACTCAAAAAATTATCTCCAAAGTTTTAAATGAAAGATTATCCTCCCTTATTCCTAGGATTGTCTCTCAAAACCAAAGTGGATTTGTAAAAGGGAGAGCTATAGGGGAGAATGTTTTACTAGCTCAAGAAATCATCCATGGCATAAAGATCCCTAATAAAGGGGGTAATGTGGTTATTAAACTTGATATGAATAAAGCATACGATAGGCTTTCTTGGCATTTCTTGTGTGCTGTTTTAAGAAGACTTGGGTTTGCTGAACAGTGGGTTCATATGATCTGGAACCTACTGTCTAATGTCTGGTATTCTGTGATTCTTAATGGGAAAAGGCATGGCTTTTTCAAATCTGAGAGGGGTGTCAAACAAGGGGATCCCATATCCCCTTCTTTATTTATCATTGCTGCTAAAGTTCTGTCCATGCTCCTCAATAACTTGTTTGACAAACCTGAATTCAATGGCTTCAGTATGCAGCCTAATGGTCCAAAGATAAATCATCTCTCCTATGCAGATGATATTATTATATTTTGTTCTGGTAAGACTGCTACTCTGAAGCTTATTATGGCTACTTTAACTCAATATGAGCTCAATTCTGGTCAACTGATCAACAAAGAGAAGAGTTGCTTCCTGGTGACTGATGATATCTCTACTAAAAGAAAGAACATCATTCTCAGAAATTTGAACTTCCAGGAGAAACAATTCCCAATTACTTATCTAGGATGCCCCTTATTTGTTGGAAGGAAGAAGATTCAATATTTTACAGAGGCTGCTACCAAAATTATTCAGAAAGTTGATTCTTGGCAAGGCAAAATGCTATCTAAAGGTGGTAAGATTGTTCTTATCAAACATGTCCTCAGTGCTATGCCTATTCATCTGTTATCTATATGCCAGCCCCCGAAGAATAATCTTCAACAAATTGAGAAAGTTTTTGCCAATTTCTTCTGGGGTACTCATTAAGGTAAACATAAATATCATTGGGCTTCATGGGAAAAAATGTGTCTTCCTACCAGTGAGGGTGGAATAGGTGTGAGGAGCATGATTGATATTACTGATACCTTTTCTGCTAAGATGTGGTGGCAATTTAGGACAAAAAAAATCCCTTTGGACTGATTATCTAAAGGCCAAATATTGCAAAAGGGTCCATCCTTTAGCCAGAAAATTCAATTATGCCCATTCTCATGCTTGGAGAAGAATGATGAAAATTAGGCACAGAGTGGATCAATTTATTCTCTGGCAGGTTAATTCATGTAACACAAATTTTTGGTGGGACAATTGGTCAGGTCTGGGCAGTCTTGCTCAGTTTGGAATTCCCTCAAAATCTATCAAAACTATGGTCTCAAGCTACATTGACAACAACAGATGGAATACTTCTAAACTTTCTCTTGTACTTCCTATAGAAGTGGTCCATCATATCCAAGAAGTTAAAATTAACTCTTCCTCTGCCTTTGATCAGCCCATTTGGACTGTTACTACCAGTGGAATATTTAATTGTAAGTCTGCATGGAATAAGCTCAGAACCCCCCATATCTCTTCTATCATTAATATGATGATTTGGCATAAAAAGTGCCCTTTCAAAGTATCTTTCTTCCTGTGGAGAATCCTCAAAAACAAGACATCTGTTGATGTTAATCTTGGAAGATTGGGTATTAATTTACCATCTATTTGTTCATGTTGCGTCAACCATGCTCGGGAAGATGAAGATCACTTGTTCCTCAAGGGCAGAACTGCCAGAATGGTATGGGATCATTTTTGCAAAATGATGGGAATACCTATGGTTCAAGGTAATATGAGACAGATGCTCATTAGCTGGTGTATGGCTAAGAAACACAACAACCTGGAAAAGATGGTGATTCAAATTCTTCCATGTATTATTGTTTGGCAGATCTGGAAGGATAGGTGTAAGGCCAGGTTTGAAAATTTTAAAATGTCTCATAATAGAATTATTCTCTTGTCTACTCAAATGCTTAACTTGACTGTTCATAAACAGTTCCCTCAAATACCTCCTTATATGAAATGGTATCACTTTTTTGAATTAATTGAAAAGGCTAGAAATTCCTTCTCTATAATTCAAGTCAAATGGAGTCCTCCTAACAATGGTTGGGTGAAGATTAATTCTGATGGCTGCTCTAAAGGTAACCCCGGCTTGAGTGGTGGTGGTGGTGTTATCAGAGACCACTTGGGAAATTTGGTGATGGCCTATGCTATGAATCTCAATATTCAAACCAATAACTATGCTGAGGCCATTGCCCTGAAATTTGGGATTGATTGGTGTATCAACAATGGTAAAAGAAAGGTGATGATTGAAACTGACTCTATGATGCTAATCCACTGGATACTGGACATTGCTTCTACCCCTTGGCCACTTCAAAACATCATTTTGGATATCAAGACTCAACTGAATTTTTTTGAAGATAAGACCATTAATCACTGTTTTAGGGAATGCAATAAGGTAGCGGATTGTTTGGCAAATTTTGGTTTGAACTGCAATGGTACTATTTGGCTCGACAACTACCAGATGCTACCAAAAGAGGTCAAAGGTGAGATCAGCATGGATAAATTGCAACTTCCCTCCTTCAGAATGAAACACCTTAAGAATTCCTTCTATCTGGACAAACAAATTCTCCGAATGTACAACTTTGATGTTCCTTAATGTTGTTTCTTTTGTTGAAGAGTGCTTTCTGTTAAGGAGCCTCTATATCATAGCTTTAGGCTTTTATTTTTGGGAGCTTAACTTGATACCTACATCTTGTACAAAATGGAGCATGTTCCATTCTATGGTAGGCCTGAAAGGACTGGTTTTCCAGTTCTTTCCACTTTTGTACATCTTTCTGTTAATAATATATCTTCCATGCCCAAGGAGTAGGGATGGAAAATTGAAAAAAAAAAAAAAAAGGTTCTTTTATAGATGTGTTTTCTAACCTAAGTAGGTTTTTGTTTAGATTTTAAATATTTTATAGATAAGTCTTCTAACCAAAATAGGCTTTATTAGATTTACGCAGTTTTCTTTTTCCAAAAATAAGGCTATTTTTATATTAAATAATAATTTTAAAAAAATAGTAAATGACTATTTTGTCTATTATGGAGCCTTTTAATGAAGGGAAAAAAGTTCAATCAACATTTCTAAGGTCCTTCGTGCTTTTAATATAGTATAGACTAGTTTCTAAACGTGTCTCGCACATTATCCCAAGATATTATGTAATTTACTTATTTCATTTTTGACGTAATTGAAGTATATTTGGCTTATTCTTTATGTAAATGAATTTATTAAATAAATTTCAGTTTAAATCTTATTCAAATTGAAAACAAAAATTAGTGTACAAAAAGAATTAGGACAGCCGTCCAATATCCTCTGAATGAACTCGTCCAAAGCTAAATCTAAATGGATTATGATACAGACGAATTTAAGTCTCATTGAAAAGCCACCTTTAAAAAAAAAATCCATCTTGGGGAACTATATTCATACATTTAACTTGTTTTATTACATAAATATTTAAGGACATAAAAGTCAATCAACATTTAAAAGATATTTTTATCCTTCAACATTTAGCAAAAATTATTCGTACTTTTAATATATGTAGATGTAGATAGATAGATAGTTATAGATTTAATTTCGTATCTCTTTCTCCAAAACACTTCAATACTATTATTGACCTTTTAATGAGAATATTGTTTATCAATAACACAAGTAATACTTTGAAATTATTATCAATATTAAGTTCGCTAACATATTTTTCTCTCACCAACCAAACAACTAAAATTTTATAGGAAGATATTTTCTATGAAAAATATTATCCCAAAAAACATTTCACATGAGCAACTTTGTTTCCCCTGTATGTATTTCTCTATTCTATTACAGTGGTAGCATCAATGAATAATATTGTTTCAAATTTCTTAAATTTCTTTTCCATGAGAAATTAATATACATAGAAATAGATCTTTCTTGCCCATGGAAAGATATTTAATATACTTTAATTTTTGGTTTTTGGCATTTATTTACTTTTTTTTTTTTAAGTTGATCCAATAAGTAAGATTAATATTTTTAAAATAATTGACCCCCCGCTTTTAAGCAATTCCAACTATTATAATTTCATCTACGCGCCTAGCTCCTTCTAATTCTAAAAAGGATTGGAAATATTATACTCATCACACGGCTAGTTCCTTTAATTTTAAAATTCAAGTAATCCAACCAGTTGTTTGATAGTATTAGGACTTTACATGGTATACGAATTACATGCAAATTTTTATTAGGATACTTAGATATTACAATCTTACTCAACAAGTAATTATTTTTGAATAATATACTTTAATTTTGGAAGGTATAAAAGTTGTTCAATATTTGAAGGATATCTTAGTCAACCAACATTTATATTCATGCTTTTAAAATAATATAGATAGATAGATAGATAGATAGATATAGATATAGGTAATACAATGAATCGATCATCATCTTCTTGTTTTTTTTTCCTCTAATTTTTCTGATTTTCTAACACTATTATCATATGACAAATTTAGGGGCATATATAGCGGTACATACGGAATTTGAGGTCATAATCTAATGTGTCCTCTTATTATAAGCTGATAGATCCATAATAAAATTTTCACTCATGTGAAGCCTTTGAGACCAAACATGAATCATGACTTTTCTTAGTATCAATAACTTCTGTCCGCGTTTCACGCGGTTATTAAAAAAAATATTTTTTTAAATATCAAATATAAGAAAATGTAAACATAAAGATCTCGTTAAATTCACGAACTAATCTTCTTTTAATATTTGAATATAAAAAAAATATTAACATTTAACAAAAGGGAGAAACAACTATAGGAAAATGATTAAAAATAAATCAACACATCCCATACAAAGAAGCTCTCTTTTATTCATCACATCCTCAGTCTTTAATTAGTACTCTATTATGAAAGAATAATTCATCAAATGAATTCGCCATTTGAGATAGGGCAAGTGCACATATAGTCAATTTTGATACCCCTATTAAAGCCCGATCTTAGTTCATAATTTTTTTTAAGTTTAGCTACTTCAAAAAAAACTTTCGACATAGTCAATTGAAGTTACAAAAACTTGCATCCGAAGTTCTAAGGTTTACCTCAAACCTGGTATATTGCTTGTGCAAACAAACTTTCAATATACAAAGTTTGTTCTTGGAAAGTCAAACGTCAATAATTATATATTGAGGCTAATAACTACAAATATATTTTGAAAATAAAAGCCTCGGACAATACTGCAATTTATAGTGCCATAACTGCCAGAAGCACACTTCCTCTTGAAACTTGAGAGTTCAAAGTTTTCTCTAATTTTTACGGTTCTTAAAATAACCTTTCTTCCCACTACTAAAAAACTGGCAAAAACCGATGGAAAAAACTGACGGAATACGTCGGTTTTTTCAATAATTTTTTTTTTTAAGAAAACCGGCCGACTGCGTCGGTTATTTTTTGAGAAAAAATGCGCGAAAAAATATAATTATTTTTTATATTATTTTCTAAAATAAATCGACGGACTCCATCGGTTTTTTATTTTTTCATTTTTTTATTAAAAAAAATCTACGGACTCATTTTAGAGCAAAGAAACAGTATAAATTAAATCAATGTAAGTATATGAACAAAGAATATCAGTGGTCTAGTGGTAGAGCCCTTAAATGCCAATGAACATACCCGGGTTCGATTCCAAGTTGCTACATTTCATTATTTTATTTAAAAAAAAAAAAAAAAGACGGAGTCCGTCGGTTTTAATCGACCCAAACCATCGGTTTCTAAAAGCGACGTAACGTAAACCGACGGACCGTGTTGCATCGATTTTCCATCGGTTTTCACTAAAAAATGTTTTTTAGTAGTGTCCATTTCAATACTTACCTTTACAGAATACAATCCCATGTAAATTCAGTGAAATACTATTTTGTCTTAGTAAAAGGCAATCCTCACAACCGTGGTGACACAAAATTAACACTGAATAATTGAATATAATAATTGTACTAAAGATCTGTATTTAGAAAATGAACGTTATCAGTGATGAAAAATTTAAACTAACTCTAGCTCTAGCGATAATCAACACTAAGAGTAAATAAACCAATAATGCCTATTCTTGACCTAATACTAAAAGTACTTATAATAATTTGAAAATTACATGAAAAATCTATTCAAGAAATTCTCTTGTTGTCCTTATCCAAAGCAAATCTCTCAAGGTCTCTTCAGCGATATGATCCAATAAAAAGAAGAAACAGAAAAACACTCAAACATGAAATAATGCATTTCAATGGTAACCATGAGACCAAGAAGAAGAAGAAGCAACATGCTCAGCAAAAACTAATCAATTAGTATTTAATAAGCCAACATATAGCTTTACAAATAGATTCTTAACAGCGTGATGAAGTTTTTTTTTTTTTTTTGGATAGCATTGTTAGATGAATAACATTTTTATTCCAGCTTTGCCATGGCAAGTAAACGGTCTTTCACTTAAATCTTCTATACAATAACTAAGATACATTTATTTCTCTATACAATACTAAAGGCATAAATTCTTACAATTAAAAAAAATGAAGAAATGATGTGAATTCAAAATCCCGAGGATACAAAAACTTACACCAATTTTAAAGCAAATAAAAAAAAAATACACCATTTCTCATAGTAAAAAAGAAAGTAGACGAAATGAACAAATTTTTGCAGCATAACTAATTATCTTTTGTTTATTTTGTCTTTTTTTATGATCTTAAATCATCTATGCAGGCAAAAAAAAGAAAAGAAAAAAGAACCAAATTCTAAATAAAACATAAATGGTTCTTCGTAACACAAGAAACACCAAATGAAGGATGTATTCCATTTAAGCAATGAATGGTAAATTGTGAACCTTGGTTAGTAGTTATTAGCAGCCTTCAACAAATTCACAGAGTGACTAATTTGAGCCCAACAAAATAATACAGGGAACACACGAAAAAATAAATATGGTAGAAAATACAGCAAACACATCCTCCTCGGGAGTCTAGGACCTTAATCATAAGAAAATTGATGAAAAAAAGAAATACAAATTTAATGCATAATATTTTGAGCTTTCATAAGGAATAAATGGACAAAGAAATACAGAAGCAGTGCATAATTTTCCAATCTTTTTGTCGACACCTATCCCACAAGCTGATCAACATTCAAAAGTTTTCTTCATCGAGCCAAACTAAAGAATGAATCTAGTTTGCAGTAATGATATAAGGTATTACATCTTTAAATATGAAATGAAAAGGATAATCTTACTACTTCAAATATGAAATGAAAAGGATAATCTTGGGCAAAAGTCTCATGAACCCAAAATTATGAATTTATATAGATAAAAATAGAGGAATATCATAAGCTCTCTTCAATCAAATTAAATATTTGGGGGTTATGAATATGAAAAACATGTGAGTTATGAATATTATAATTAAGGGTGGCAGTTGAATATGTAATTAAATATGAGTCATGGAGGTGAATATTTAAAAAGCAAATAAAGAAGAGAAACAAAATAAACGCAAAATTTTCTTTAAATGCTGTAGCTACGTGAGCTTTAAGAACATATCTTGATTTCTTTATCAGACTTTAATATTTTACTTAGCATATTTAACATAATTTAAGAGATCTTGAAAGAGTGAATTTTGAGCTTTTTTTGGAAGCATATAAATGAGGAAAAATAGAGAAAAGGTCCAAAAAAAAAAAAAAAAAAAAAAAAAAAAGGAGAACAAAGATAATTGTGTTTTTTGGCCATAGAGAAATGTCACATCACCTTATTTATGTGTAGCTTTATATTATATATAGATATAGAGAGAAAATAGTCAGATGTCCCCTAAACGTTTGGTCGGTTTAATTATGACGCACACAGTCTTTGCGGGCGTCCTATTACTCCCTTGGCCTTATTTTTTCTATATTTTTGTACCCTTTTTCGGCCATTTCTTACATGGGCGTGTCAACATGAAGCAGTAGCGCATGAGAGCATGTTTTAACATGGCCACGTCAGCGCCATGTCAGATTTTTTTTTAAAATTTTAGTCTTTTCCTTATTATTCATTTGATTTTTCTTTTATTAATTATATTTACACTAATTAAACTCTAATTAATCATTAAAATAATCCAATAATTTTATCTTCTTCATCACTAAAACATTTCACCACCACATCTCACCGGAAAGACCAAAATCCGCCGCCACCTCCGTTATCTTCCTCAATTAACGGAAGATATCTTTTCAATTTTATCTTCCTCAATTAAAACTCATTTTCTTCCTCCATTAACATACCCACATTCCATTTCATCATCAAACATACATATCTTTTCAAGAAATCAACCTATTTGGGTTCAAGATATTTTATTTTCTTCTTTTTCTTTCCTTTATCTTCCTCAATTAAAACCCATTTTCTTCCTCCATTAACACAATTACATTCAATTTCATCATCAATCATAAATATATTTTCAAGAAATCAACCTATTTGGGTTCAAGAATCATGATTTGTTTTTTCTTTCCTTTATCTTCCTCAATTAAAACTCATTTTCTTCCTCCATTAACACACCCACATTCAATTTCATCATCAATCATACATATATTTTCAAGAAATCAACCTATTTAGGTTCAAGAATCATGAAATTTTTAAAATTTTAAAGTGCAATTGAACAAAAATTAAGTGGGTGACTGGGTGGTGGAGGTGGTGTTGCGGTGGGGACATTGAAATTAAGTGACTGAATTTTTTATTCTAACAGTTGAAATTTTATTTAATAAGTGATTCGATTTTCACTTTGGTTCAATTTCAGTTAGGGTTTGCTGATGTAAAGAAGAAAAATTGAAGAGACAAATAGATTTGAATCAGTTGGAAAGAAAGAATTGAGCAAATTGAAAAAAAAATGACGAAGAAGAAGATATGGGCACGTGTATCTCACCTAACACTAAAAAAGTGGGGGTCGTGTAAAAATAGTCGAAAAAGGGTACAAAAATACAGAAAAAATAATGTCAGGAGGGTAATAGGACTCCCGCAAAGATTGGATGCGTCATAATTAAACCGGTCAAACGTTGAGAGGGCATCTGACTATTTTCTCTAGATATAGATATAGATTCCTAATTGAAGTTGCTACCAAGAAACATAAAAGGACCTCTCCTTCATTTAATGTATATAAAGAGAAAATCTTTTTTGTCTTGCTTCATTTAATATCAAGATAATTTTTTTCGTTGCTTCATTTGATATCAAGACAAAATCTTCACCACCCCCCCCCCCCCCCCCCCCCGCCCCAGCCCAAACCCCACCCTCCTCTCTCCTTGTTTAGTGTTTTTTATTGGTTTTTTCGTTTTGATAGAGCTAGGTATTAATTAACTTTGATTTTGTTATAGAAGACCTTAAGTTGTGCTAGTATTTTTATTTCAATCAATAAGATCCCACTAAGAAAAAATAGCGAAACTTTTTTCTATCTTCCCTCATTTGAAATATAGCTTGAATTGGACATATGGATTAAGTAACGACCAGTGGCGGAGTCAGAATTTTCACTAAGGGGTATCAAAATATAAAGAAGTAAATTCACGAAGAAGCCAAAGAGTGTCAATATGTAATATATATATACCTAAAAATAAAAAATTTACCTAGCTACATAGTGTAATTTTCCGACGAAGGGGTGTCGACACCCCCTCAATTACATGTGGCTCCGCCACTGGGAACGACTATATTTTAAAAAATTAGAACGTGCCCCATGCACATGAAAATATCATCTCTGTCATGGCTCGATTGCTTAAGCAGCGATGATACCTAACTCAACCCATTAGGGGAATCACAAAAGCATACAATTCTCATTTAATTATCCAAAAGACAGCAATAAAATTAAAAAGAAAGCAAACAACATGTTAGTCCATAAGTTTGAAACCGAAACAGTGCGAAATGTCCAAAATTCCCCAAAAACTGGTCTTCCAAGTTATTAGCATCTATTCGAATAACATTACACTAATCTCGTATACAAGTACTGATTAAAATGAAAAAGAAATTGCATTCTATCAGAATAATAAAGCTAGACAGATTAAAAGAAAATTGTGTACTTCTTGTTGGTCGGTTGTATGCATAATTCTATTCGAATACTCTTAGCACAAGATGGATAATTGTCTATAAGAGACCCAGGATTTTCAAAAAGAAAAAGATAAAAGAAGACAATAAACCAAATGCGAGGACAAAAAAAAAGAAAAGATAGTGACTTCTTAATCAAAATTCCACATTTTTCTCGCTCGTATATTGTGTGACCACAATCATTTCTTGAATATCTGTGTGGTCCCAGATTACAAAGTCATCGTTCATGATCTCCTTGCTGAAGGTATGACCCGAATCAATATTTTTATTAAAGGTATTGATATTGCTAAAGCTAAGATATGACCCAAATCAATATTGCTGAAGGAATGGTCATTAGCGAAACATTTCAAAGTAGCTGCATTTTCTGAAAAGTTACCAACTTTGTGGAGGGACTTTAAAAATTGAAAGAAATTGAATACTGATTTGAGAATTTTTCCTTGCCTTTCATTGAAGACTCTGTACTTGTCTTTATACAATTGTATTCTAGGAAAAAGAATAAATGCCTAACTAACTACAGCTAACTTTGCACATGGTATCACATGGTATCACACTTGTACATTCTTTATTTTATTTACATAGGATGCTTTAGTCATCATTGTGTTTGGGCCATTTAAATATATCCATCATTCTCTTTCATTGCTGACTCATTCTCAACTAAGTACTCAAGTACCAAGCATATTCTTGTCCGACCAAATCAAAACTCCTAAAATCATGTCAGTGTCTTTTTCAACTTTCCTTCTTCACTTGTTTTCAGCTTTCCTTCTTCACTTGTGTCCATTAGATCTCCATTGTTGTTGTGTGAAGAAGAAGCCCAAGAGAGGTTTCCAACAAAAATCACTTGAAACATAAATACAAGGATGAAGCTGGAGGATCAAATTGTTCGTCTTAGGATTGAAGAGAACAATAGATCTGCTGGAAAGAATGCTAATAGAAAGAAAGTCAGTAATAATGGGAGCAAATATTGTTGAAACTCCTCCAACAAATTCGAAGAAGAAAAAAGAGGCCGTAGAAATTCAATGAAAATTGCTACAATTGTGGCAAGTTTAGACACGTGACTTCAGAATATCGTGCTCCAAAGGAGAGGTCTATTCCACCAGGACCTTAGCCATGCCTTGTCCTCCCTTTTTTGCAACATCTGTGGTCATTGGAATCCCAACTGGGCTTAAGATCTTTATTATGAAATGCCATGTATGTAGGGAAATTTAATTATCTAGTTTCAAAATTAAGAATGGGCGACTCAAGTTTTTTTCTATTAGGTAGGGGTGACTCTTTTGAGATTAGTGTTAATGACACTAATTTTAAAAGCCTCCAAGTTTTATTATTTACACAATGCCCCTACCTCCCACCTCCTGTAACACCTCGTGCATTCAGGCTAAGATTTGACTCGTAAGACAGGGGTATAATGAACCCAATATGAATAGTGTAGAAATGGTGTTTGAAACTCAATCAAGACATAAGAAGAGTCCTTGGACAAAGTAAAGTCGGAAGCCACCCTACGAAGTGTGTTTTCAAGTGAGTTTGCACCAGGTCTCACTTAAAGTGAGTATACGGAAAAATCTATATGGAATTTGAGACAACTTCCTTTTAAAAGTTGTATATCTTTGAAATACCTTTCCAACGGTATATTATGGAGGTCAAACAGACATTTGTACAAACCGTTATGCTCGTTTTACCAAAACAGTGTTCTGCCGATTTACGGCAGAATTTATGGGCCATAAATTTGGGTAAAATTGTCCAAAAAATCCAGCAAACTGTTACAGATTTACGGTCCGTAAATCTGATTTAGGATCCGTAAAATGGGCCTAAAGTGAGCGTAAAACAAGTCGGACAACAACTTTAAAACTTCATTTTAAGGCTTTTTCACTTCATTCTTCACATCCCCAAGCCCTAGAACGACCATTCTCTCTTCTCTTCATCCTCATACATCAAGGTAAGTCCCTCCCATGTATTCCCAAGTGAATTTTATTGATTATACATGAATTCTAAGCGAAATCCTATGCTAACAACCTAGGGTTTTCAAGAAAACCCATCTCAAGGTTCAAGTTTCAAGATTTTGGAATTCTTCTTCAAAGATTCACACTTTTCTCAAGTTTTTAGAGCGGTTAAGGTATGTAGGGCTTCTATCCACGTGTGGGAACATCTTTGTTCTTCCCCATGCCACGTTCCTCTATGATTATACAAGAGTTCACCAAAACAAGGGTTTTAGTCATGTTCATGATAACCCTAAGTATATATATACCATGATGTACCATGTTTCTAAACCCTCAAGAAGAAAACATGCCTGAGACTCCACCACCGAACAAAACTGCTTTAGTCGAGGGTACCCCAACAGTTGACGTAGCTGGAATGCCTTTTGAAGAGGCTCTTAACTTGCTAATGAGGCAATTGGCTGAAGCTAGAGAAGAAGCAGCCCGTCTGAGGGCCGAAAAGGAAAATGCTACTAATGCTGAGGCTAGAAGACCTCCACCTACTTTCCCAAATCTGGACTTACCAATTCCTGACCATTTTCCTCAAACCCATACTGGGGCTACTTTTCAAACTCCACTGCGCCAAAACACCACCCATGTGGGGAGTTCCTCCCACCAAACACCAGCTCACAATATAAACACAAATGCTTATCAAGCCCCTCGGGCAACAAGATCTCTTGTGATCCATCCTGTACAACCCAATGTCACTTTTCAAAACTATGTCACCCATATTGACTCTTTGCCAAAACTGGAGAACATGAAAATGTTCTTTGAGGCAAGAATAGACAAAATCGAGAAGGAGATGGGGAAGAAAATTGCTGAACTAGAACATGGCTCTAAAAAGAAAGAGGGGCTAAGGTACTATGATTTGTGCATACATCCAGACCTGGGTCTACCAGAAGACTTCAAAATTCCCAAATTCGACCATTTTAATGGGTCAGGCAATCCCAGAGCCCACTTAAGAGCTTATTGCGACCAGTTGGTCGGAAATGGTGGAAACCAAGATTTGCTCATGAGATTGTTCAGTCGAAGTCTGCCTGGAACAACCATGGAATGGTTTATCTCTGAAGACATCAGTCGATGGAAGACATGGGAAGAGATGGCAAGTTCATTTATGGAAAGATTCCGCTTCAATGTGGAAAATGTGCCTGATCGCTTCTCATTGGAGAAAATTCGTCATAAATTGACTGAAACCTACAGAGAATATGTCAGTCGCTGAGAGACGAAGCGGCGCGTGTGCAACCACCTATGACTGAAGCTGAGCTGGTAGCCACATTCATACGGTACCAAGAAGCTGATTTCTTTGACAAAATGATAAATATGAAAGGGAGTTCCTTTGCAGATTTAGTCGCCGTTGGGGAAGATATCGAAGATGACCTCAAGACCGGCAGAATTGTTAGTGTACTAAACAGATCAGGTGTGTATGATGCCGCAGGTGGAAAAAAGAAGAGAGAAGATATAGCCTATGTTTCTACAACTACTAGCCCAAAAAGCCGAGGAAAAGAGATGACCCACAAAAATCAAGATAACTACCAATCATTGTCACGACCCGACTAGGAGCCATGACGGGTACCCAGGGCTAACCACCGAGCACCACTCATTATATTGCTTATCATACTCATTAAGCGTTCATTCATTAATATTCATACACTCATAATCATAGGAAAACCATTTTTCATTTGGAAACATAATTATTTTTATATACATAAGCCCTTCGGCTATCAAAATAATACATATATACAATAGTAACATCGTGAGACCATACTACCCACATATGCGTATCTACGAGCCTCTACTAGAGTATTAGACATATGGACGGGATAAGACCCCGTCGTGCCCAAAATACATATACATATATATACACAAAAGAATAAACCAAATAGCACCTCCGGATTAATTGAGTGCTCCTTTAAATATGCTGATAGCTCCTATAGGTCCGCACCGTCTCCCTGTCTACCTGTGGGCATGAACACAGCGTCCAAAGAAAGCTGACGTCAGTACGAATATTGTACTGAGTATGTAAGGCATGAATGAACTGAACATGATAGAGAAATCATAAGTCAGAAGGTAAATATCTCTAGGTATATTAGGAGTTTTAAGGTGTTTCAAAATCCTAAAATGAAGTTCACCGAGTCTAGTTTCCAACGCAACAAACCTCTCATCAAAACAACATTGGAGTAAGGAGTTATGGCCATTTTAAGATAACCCATCCAAGCTGCCAAATGGCTTCCGCGGGTCCCACTTGGGAAAGTCGGTGGAACCGACCTATGAGGGGTATAAAAACCCCCCATCAACCCTATTTTTTCATCATTTTACATTCTTATGAGTCCTAGAAACTTCCTAACACATCCCCAAACATTTATAGCCCATTAAATCAAGGATTTAACAAGATTACACCAAACTAGTCCATGAAAGGTGATTGTTCTTGCTTCTATTTGATGTTGTGCTGAGTTTGGTCTTGAAGAAAGTTGGTGTGGCTAAAGTTCTTCAAGTATAAGGTATGTTCTTCATCCTATCTCTTATGTTGAGTTGATTTGAAAGTTTAGCAAGTCTTAAAAGTGAAAATAGTTATGGAGAAAAGGTCATAAAGTGTTGTGTTGTAGTTGTTGTGTTTACGGACTGTTTTGAGCATGTTATGGCCGTGTGGTTGGGCTGATTTACATGTATATGTATGGTATCTAATGTTGTTGGTGTGTTGATGAGATTATGCTCCTTGATTGGGAAGAAAGGAAGTGTATATTGTTGTTGTATGTTGAAAAACATCGTGTGGGATATTTTATGGAATATTTTGGTATTGATGATGATGTGGTTGATATTAGTATTGATATTGTTGTTGTTTTGTTGGTATTGTGATTTCGGGCTAGGGATATAAACAGGGGAGATGCTGCTCGAATTTCGGCAGATTTTAAAAGGAATTAATTTGAGGGCTTAAGACAAGCATATAACGATAAGCCTAACGATAATATGAATTCTTTTGAATGTAGATTTTACGAGCTTGGGAGGATAAGCGTTAAATAGTTAAAGTTAAGGCGACCAAAAAGGTATGTTAAGGCTAGTCCCTTTCTTTCAAAAGACTTGATTCCTATGTTATGATTTCATAGATGTTTCCACAATCTTCTTTTCTTATGAATCCACACATATTTTCCATAACATCCTTATTCTCAAAAGTTAGAAGTTCATGATTCTTAAAGGCTTCTTGTGATACTAAAGATGAGATGTTTTCTATGATGATGATGATTCCATTTCTAGAAATTCCAAAGCTTATCATTTTAATGCTATTATGAGATTATTGAGCTTATTTCATGATTTTCTTGATTTTATTCATTATTGTTGATCTCACCTTATAATCATTGTTCCTTCAAGGTGAGATGTAGCGTTGATGATTGTTCTATAATATAAATCGGAGGTTACCGACCTTACGTCACTCCGATAAAGTGGTAACTTTTATTTGGGCTCCCATGCATGCTACTTATATTATATATGTATATGATGTATATATATGTATATAGGGGATATGGGAAAAGGTCGAGGCGTTATATACGCATAGCCACCTGATCAGTTGGTATATTATGACATCGTCCCGGACGCGGGATATATGTGTATGGATCGGGCTGCACGTTCCGCAGCAATATATATATATATATATATATGAAAAAGGTTCCGCAACACTATTATGTTATACAAGTATGAGAAAGGTTTTTATGAAAAAACTAAGCATGCATGATATTCGCCCTAAGAGGCAATCAGACATACAGGTTATCCTTATCTCATGTTTTGTTCTATATTTCTTATTATGTTGTTATTCATGCCTTACATACTCAGTACATTGTTCATACTAACGTCCTTTCTTGTGGACGCTGCGTTCATGCCCGCAGGTAGACAGGTACACGGATTTGACCCGTAGGTGATTTATCAGCAGATTCTCAGGAGCACTCCACTTACTTCGGAGCTGCAGTCTATTGATATTGGTCCTTATGGTCACTTGTATTCTATGTAGAGGCTCATAGACATGTGTATATAGTTAGACATTTCATAACCCTACCGGTCCATATCATTGTATAACATTTTAGTAGCCTTGTCGGCTGGTGATGATGGACATAACTGTTGATGTAATGAGCCGATATTATTGTACGCTAAAACAATATTAAGTGCTATATAAAATATTTATATTCCGACGTTTTGAAACGTGACTAATCTTCAGTCAAAGTATGAAAAAAACTTAAAGATAACAAGTTTCCAAACTTACTTCGAGACACTTTACAACTCCTAAAACGACGATCCACACATATATGTATACTTGATGTAATGAGCCGACATTATTTTACGCTAAAAAAAATATGAAGTTCTATATAAAATATTTATATTCCGGTGTTTTGAAACATGACTAATCTTCAGTCAAAGTACGGAAAAAAGCTTAATTTTGAGTTTGATTTCCAAAGAACAAAGATGACAAGTTTGCAAGCAAACAAAACTTACTTCGGGGCACTTTACAACCCCTAAAACGACGATCCAAACGTTTAGATATACTTGATGTAATGAGCCGATGTTATTGTACACAAAAAAATATATTAAGTTCTATATAAAATATTGATATTTTGAGGTTTTGAAACATGACTAATCTTTGCCCAAAGTATAGAAAAAACGTGATTTTGTTAGCTTAAAAAAAGAAAAAAAAAAGTACCCTCTTTCACGCACAGATTCTATACGTGAAGCCTACTTTGATTCTTTTTTTTATTTTTTTTAAAGGGTTAGTTTGATTCCAAAAGTTATTTTTTGGGTTAAAAAAGTCCCGGGCTGGTAGAATTGTGATCAGTTATATAAATCATCACTACTCATGTCATTTTGTTTAAGCTCATCTAACTTCTAAGTTTGATATTATAAAAATTTAATTTCTCTACATTACAATGCGCAAATAAAATCATCCTACACTCTTCTAAATATTTTTCGATATGGAAGATTTCGAACTAATTGATAAAAAAAATCTCTGATGACTTAAACGAAATTTTTGATACTTTGCAATTCTGCACAAAAACTAATCGTTTGGAGAACTTGAAATATCCAATTTTCAATCGTCTTCCTACATACCCAAAGGACCTTCTCCTTAAGTAAAACTGAAACCAAAACTAACAAGAAAATAAACATGATTTGACTGATGGGAATTCAAAGAAACAAAAGAAGGAATTTGTTTACATCAAAATTAATTTCATTAATGATGAAGTCAATACCCGAACCTATTACTTGAGGTGCGTTCTTGACTCCTTCCCTTCTCCTCAACTACAAATATATGTAAACTCATCCTTCTTTTCCTTTTTCCTCCTTTTGAAATTTAACTGCAGTACCCAACAAATTAAACAAAATGGTTAGATGAGAATAATGAATACATCGAAACTCCATTAGATTAACGTATTGGAATTTGAATATGAGACTTTATTTGCATGTCTTTGAATCATTTCACAGGTACGTGTTATGTTCCATCAACAGAGATATCGAATAATACCCACTAAAGCTTAGATAAATAAGAAAAAATCACTTAAAGGCTTTTTTGTCTCGGGTGAAATTTGAACCTGAGACATTATATTGTTCTGCTTCACTTTATTGACCCACTAGCTAGGTCACTACTTTGGTTTTTTCTTTTCATAGAATCTTCTGGGAAGACTAATAAATTATATATAAGACATTTTAAATGAAATGATCACATAATTCAATGGCATATGCATCTAATATAGATAACATATCGGCACGGAGTTTAAATAGAGAATTAAGATATTTTCAAACTTGTGAGCTTAAATATGTAAGTATGTGTGGGGTTATAAAACTTTGAAATTTGTAGCTTAACATGTCAGAATACTCATGTGGTTGTAAATGTTGCTCATTACGAGTAAAATGAAAAGTGTAAAAGTTCAATCAACTACAAACTTAAAACGAAAAGTGTGTCAAATAAATTGGAATAGGCAGAGCATCTTACCTTAGATATTGGTTATGCATTTTCGCGCCCTATAGAAGCTTTGATCCTTTCAACAGTGCAGGTGATGAGACTATTAACAGTTGCAACTGATCCAAGGGAAAGTTTTGCTGTTGGTACTGAATCAACTAAAATCTGAAATGCAACAGTGAGTAACGAACCGCCAGCATTATTAGTCCCTGGATTTACCACACCATGAGAGGGAGTAGTACTAGTAGAACCATCAGGGAGTATTGCAAAACCAGAAGGCAAAAGAGCCACATAGTCAGGATCACCACCATTTAACACCACATTCATGGCAACAATATCGACCGGTGCATATATAACGTAGGATCCTGTGGAATCGGTGCAGCTTTCTTGGAGTATCAGCATATTATTCTGGCTTGAGTTTCCGCTCTACATAAAATAAATTCACAGTTTCATTGGAAACGTTATGTTGAGGTCCGTGATATGAATTGTCACGGACAATGTCGCTTCATTTATGCAAATGAATATAGTCATCGCAGTCCCATATAATACTAAAATAGGAGTTAGCGATGGACAACTACTACTGCTAAACGCAAAAATCCATTGTTATTCCTATTTTACAACGGATCAGCAATGGTTATCAAAAATCATGTTTAGCTAGGAATTATTTAGCGAGAGATTAGCAGCAAATTTTGGAAACTAATTCTTGTTTTAATTTACTTCTGGCGAAAACTTCTATCTCTATTTGATCAAGCAGCTCTTTTCCATAACTTTCACCAACTTCGTAGAGGTGCCAAAGGACACTTCCAACAGGATAGATGACTGCTCCCAAGTATTAGACTAAGATATAACGAAGCAAACTTTTTTGCTAGTTAATAAAATTGCTTAGTTTTTTAGGGGACAACTACTTGCATAGGCCAGGCAAAGTACTCCTATGTTTGTGCATTATCCGATATATACAACACTTCAGGGCCTTGCCATGGTTTTAACTTTTAAAAAAATTACTTCTAGCATTAATATCTGGCAAAAGATCCACAGAAAAAATTGAATTTAAAATAAACGTACGATCAGAAGATTCTGAATTTGAATATCCTTTCGTATTATTAGAAGATTCAGATGTCAAATTGATGAGCCAGATAGAGAACTTACATTAACACGCAGTAGAGAGACACTGTTGCCAGAATCACGACCATTTGCAATATGTGCCATTTCTTGAACTAGGCCACCATTTGAAAGAATATCCCACTGCAACACATTTTATGGATTGTCACAAACATAATACTTCATCTTTAAATTGGAAAAAATATATTTTGAAACTTGAACAGGAATCTTTATTTTAAAGAAAATTGGGGTCGGAGATGTCTATATCCGATCAATATGAACTGTTATGTACACTATCAGTATGAAGTTAAATCAACTAGTTATACATCTTTGACTCTTTCTTATAACAATTGAAAATGAAGATGGATCTTGGGCCTAACTCAACCCAAAAACTAAGCTTATGAGGGGAGGATTACCCAGTCCATATAAAGAGTTCACCCATCCCTTGAACCACTAATGTGGAATATTTTAACACCCCACCTCACGCCCAATAAAGAGTCCACCCATCCCCTTGAACCAAGGATGTGGGATATTTTAACACCCCACCTCACGCCCGGGCTGGACACACTAATTACGATGGGTCCTGCTCTAGTATCTTATAAAGAATGGATCTTGGGCCTAATTCAACCTCAAAAGATAGCTTATGAGGCGAGGATTTTCCGAGTCCATATAAAGAGTCCACCCATCCCTTGAACCACCGATGTGGGATATTTTAACAAAGTGTATGCAAATCAATTGCTTCATCATTTACCTCATTTCTAGAATTTTCATCCCTAAGAAAGTCAAAAACTCTCTTTGTAGAAACAGGCAGCCAAAATGAAGTTGCTGCACTTAGCACAATTCCAGGAGGCCTGCCTGGATCATCTATGCTCTTTCTGGTCATAACTCTAACATCATCAGCACCACTTCCAGACAATGTTGTCCATGTGTGAGCAGTTGATGCACCAACACCAGCACAAAAGCTATTCACCATTCTCTCAGCAAGTTTTAACATACTTTTTCTACCTTCTGGACTTGTGATCACTGCATAAGAAAAATTAAAAACATGACTTCAAGGAAATTTAAAATCCATTTATGGCTTATGGATGTGTTTGGTATGACTGATGTAAGGGTGTCAAATGAACGGATGGGTTGAATTTGAACTGGTCAAAATAAGATGAGTTAATAAATGTGTAGGTCATACCAAAAAGTTACTTGGATTGAGATGAACTGGGTCAAGATCGGCAAGACAATAGGCCAATGCCCAATCCATCCAACTATTGTATAGTTTTAATTTCATTGTTTGTTTTCTTATAATTAGCTTAATTAACTAATAAAAAAATTGTTATTTATCAGGGCTATTTATAATATATCAAAAAAGTGTCTTCTTAAAAAATACTGACAAACATTTTTCGTCGGTCAAGTTGGACTACATATTTAGACCAAATTAACCCAACTTTCAAATGAACTGAATTGATTGGGTCAAAATGGACTATATTAATAAATGAGTGAGTTGAGCTGAATTTGCCACACCTAAACAAGTCATTCTAGTGCAAAAGTGAGGAAAATCATTTGGACCCCCCCCCCCCCCCCCCCAAAAACCCCCGCCCGGCAAAGGGAGTAAAATCATATTCACCCATTTGGTCAAAAATATTTTCTGATAATTAAATACTTATTTTGTGAAAATAATATTTTCTGATAATTAAATACTTGTTTTGTGATAATAATATTTTCCTGTCATACCAAAGATACCATTATAAGTTTTTTTTTTTTTTTTTTTTTTTTTTAAAGATGAAAATTTGAAGACATCTGAATTTACCATCTCCAGTTGGGATGTTACTGGCCATTACACTTGCAAGTCGTTCACATTGTCTATCTAATGTTGCTACCCATCTTTTTGCACCAAATGCCAGGCCTGAATCCACAAGAGGTCTATAGATGTTATGGACAGCTCTATCATCCACCTCAACATGTTCGACCCACGTAACCTACAGGATAAATAAAACAATAAAATAATTAATAAATCAACTAAACTTAAATATAACTTTTCTACACTAATAACAAACAACTTTCATATACCATCATATTACAATTACCTATTATAGCATCTACTTATACTAGTTATTTATAGTAATCTTATACAATAGTCAGTTTGACAAAGTTTCTAGGAAGTCAAAAGTGTTTTTTTTTTAAAGTGTTTTTTGTAAAAAGTTGAAGCGTTTGGCCAAATTTTTAAATGCTTTTAAGTAAGTAGGAGAAGCTGAAAAATTAGTTTTTTTACTGGAAGCACTTTGTGAACCTAGGCCAAGTGCAAATTTCTTCTCTAATATTGGCAACAATTCTTTTTAAATTGATTAGTGAAATACAAACCACTACTCTCCAAAAGTAGCAAATTTTGTACGCTTGGCCAAACAAACTATTAATTGAATAGCACAAAAACCAGTAACTAACCAATTAAAATTGATACTCCTGTATAAAAGTTTTTAATACTAGGATTTATATAAGTTAAATTCAATAATGTTCAATGCGTAGTGTGAAAGTATTCCATTTGTAGGACTGACTTTGCGTACCTTGGAGTAACCATTTGGCAATTCTTGAATTAAACAACCAGATGGCCTTCGTCTACAGCGTGACACTGAATTAGGGCGCAAATTGTCCAAGGAAACATCAACCACTGCCCAAGTTCCATCAGCATGTTGTTTACAATATCTCACAAAATAGTTTTCACGAGTTGGAACAAGTGGTGAGGGAACTTGGAACTCAGCTGTCATCTAAAATTGAAAAGTAAAAACAAACATCCATTAAAAGGTAGTTAAATATAGAAGCAGAACGAGACACTCGTTTAAAGCTTCAAGACCTGATACAAAATATATATAGGAAATTCTTTGATAACAACAAGTACTTTGGACAATTGAGGATAAAGTTATGGAGGAATTCTTATAAGACGTTATTAACATATATAGAGATTATTATTGGATCATTTAGTAGATATGCTAAAGTTTTGGACGGAAAAAAATGCTAAAGTTTATAATTTGACATTTAATTCTGAAGTAAATAAAATGTAGAAAGATGAAGTCAAGATTATTTTTGACTTTTAAGTATTTTATCCCCGTAAAACTAATCTCCATATAAAGTTAAATTTAGGTGATTTCTTGAATGATCATTCAGCTTTCACTTTAATTTATCGCACTATATTTTTTTTATCAACAAATTACTCAATTTTATTGAAATATCACGAAAGTTGTAAAATATTTTTTTGTGAGATTACCTAAATACTGCAAGAAGTCATTCAGAGGAAAGAAATGAGATACTATTTATATGATACTTAGGCAAATTTGAATATTTTTTGTTAGAAAAATTGTTAAGTGGATTGCGATACTCAGGAAAGGTTGAATATATATGACCCTCTCAATACTCTCATTCATTAACTCAATCTATCTAAAAGTTGGGCTGGTATGCAACTTAAATTGACCCATGAGAAATTGTGTCAAAATACTTTTAAGAAAACTTTTCTTTTTGTAATATGTGTTATATACAGCTATAATAAAAAATAAAAAATAAACTAAAACTTAGTAAGAGATGGACGGGTTGGTATATGAACTAATGTTTAGCCTATTTTAGATCAATCATTTTAACCAAGTAACTTTTGAGCGGATCAATGATGAACTATCCTATTATTAACTTATCCATTTTGACTCGCCCAAATTCACATCAACACATCTATTTCACACCCCTGTGATTTAATGACTAGGATGCAACAAAAGAAAAATTGAGTGGCCATTTGTGAAATTGTCTATACTTGGAACAAAATACCAACCAAATACAAAATATAATAGGATATGATTAGTAGAACTTAAATCTTACCACTTGCAAAGCTCCATTGTAGTTTCCTGCGACGCCAGTCGACAAGACTTCCAAAATCGTTGCTTTTGACACTATGCCGGTGAAAAAGCTTGTCCATTGGTTCTGCAATCATTACAAGATTTATAATTAAACACAACTAAAATATTAAAGACCAAAAAGAATAGCACAATATCGACTAACATAAAAGCAATTCTTACGTACCACATACATCAAAATTTCCACTAAATTAATGTGATTCATGATAACAACAGCAAATTCTCGTCTAGACATCTTTCTGATTTCTAGAGTCAAACTATTTCTTTTTATCGAGATTGTTCATACACCTTTTAAATTATTTAAATAATAAATTATTTTGTCTTAATGTGATTCATGATAACAACAGCAGATTCTCGCCAAGACATCTTTCTGATTTTCAGAGTCAAACTATTTCTTTTTATCGAGATTATTCATACACCTTTTAAATTATTTTGATTTATAATATATTTTTTTTACATTATTTTTAAATATGTAATAAATTCTATTTCAAAAAAGTTAAAAAATTTATGTCCGAATTCACAGTCAACATTTAAAAGTTTGACTATTCAATTCGAAGGTGTAACATAAAATGAAGCAGAGGGAAGTATATAAAAACATACCACATCCATCAAAATTTCCACCAAATTAATGTGATTCATGATAACAACAGCAGATTCCTTTGAGGCTTTAGATTTTAAACCCAGTGACTTTGGTCCAATCCCTCGAGGAAATGTCCGAACATATTCCTCCTCATTTAACAAAACCTCATTAGAATTTTCTGAACTTTGAATCCACAAAGGTTCTCCAATTTGAGCCAATCTAATAAACTCCTCCATTGCAGCAACAACTAATTCAATAATTATCGGTTTATCAGCATCTGTAGGACCAGAAATTGATCTAAGAAGATCACCAGCAGTATTAGTGTACATTTCTCCTAATTGATGATGACCAAGATTTGCTGCTGCAACACCAAGATCAAGTGAACGTGTTGGTGGTCCAAGTGAAGGAAGTTGTGGATAAGTTAGTATTGGTTTCCCAACGTATTTTGCAGCAATCCCAGATATCCTGTCAATCTACAAGACAAAATCATGTTAATACTATAAGAAATTTTAGCTGTAATTCATAGACCATATAATCATGAGTCAAAGGTAGTGTGGCAGATCTAAAATAGACGGAACAGGTTTGACAAGAATTTACTATAACTTGGATTGTATATGTACTAATCCATCTGTTTTAATTTATATACATTTATGTGATTGATTTAATTTATATGAACCTGGACACGGAATTTTAAAAAGGAAGAAAATCTTTTCAAATTTGAAGTTTTAAATATGCATATTTGTGCGACTATAAAAACTTCTAAGAATAAAATGAAAAGTTTAAATTAAATTACTTCCAAATTTATAAAGAGATCATTGCTTTTTTAGACAGACTTAAAATGAAATAAGTTTGGTACATAAAGTGAAACGGGCGGAGAAATATATTAGTGGTAGAAAATAAACCCATAGATTACCTTAGTAATTAATCCGCCCAACGGCCCCAACCCACTAAAATTTAATCAGGTTGGGTTATGACTGGCTTGTTGACTTTACTGGACTAAACAAGAAGTGACTCATCAAACTATTCAGAAAAATGAATTAAAGATAGTGTAATCCAACGGATCAAATGTAATCCAAGCATCTTAAAAACCCAATCATACTATTACTCAAATAAACTTTGGGTGGGTTGGATCATAACTAGCTCGTTTAATGATTTGACCATCCCAAAATACACCCAACTCCCTCATTGTTTATTATAAAATTATAAAAAAGCTTTTTTTTTTCTATTTTAAAAAATAGTCATTGTAATGAAATCTCAAATTCAACTGCTCTATGAATTCAGATGTTTTTTTTAATTATATAAGCTGAAAAATGACTTTGTGAATTTCACTCTCATAAATTGGGACATATATATGTATATAGCAGGATTCAATGATTATAATCCACTACTTAAAAGAGCTAGGATTTGATTAAGTACCTCTTCTCTTAGACGAGCATTTTCAATCCTCAAGTGTTGTTCATCAAATGACATTTCACCTATGGCAGCAGGCCCTCCACAATTTGGACATGAAACAGTGCTAAGTGCTTCTTTATACCTTATATTTTCAGCACGAAGTTTGTCATTCTCATTCCTCAATTGTGTGTTTTCATGTCGTTCATGCTGTGCCTGGCAAAATTAATTAAGAGCACAATTAATTCCATTGAATATGGATTATTTGCAAATATCTCATATACAATAATTACATTGAATGCAGCGCATTTAAAGCTATTTCAAAATTTAGGGATAACAGCATTTTGGTCCCTATATTATAAAAATATTCTGATTTTGGTCCTTGTAATATCTGACAAAACACATTTACTCTTCAATTAATCAAAATGTGTATTTTTAGTCCTTCTATGTAAGAGTATGTTGTATTTCAACTTTAGAATTATATTACCGTCAAATATAGAGTAACAATACACGCTTAACATAACATATGTAATTAAGTAGTGGAGCGACTAATAATTATGGTAAATTTGTGAATGTTCGCAGGGATTAAAAGTGCACACAATTAACTAAAGATTAATTATGTTTAGTCAAACATCACAAGGATCAAAATTAGATATTAACCCTAAAATTTATGTTATCCACCAAGAACTAGAGAAATAGAAAAATATAATTACCTTCATCTGAGTACGTTTGTTTTGGAACCAAAACTTGATTTGCAAAGGCTCTAACCCTAATCTTTTCCCCAGGTCTTTTCTTTGTTTATCATCAGGATGAGGACATTCTTTGAAAAACCTGTCGAATGATTATTTGGATAATCACGAACGGGCTATAGTTCAACTAAATTACACTTACAACAGTAATGTTACGAAATTATATTTAGTTAAAGTACATATGTCAAACAAATGAATGAATGCTTACGATTCCAATTCCTGGATTTGATGCTGAGTGTGTCGATGATATTGCTTCTTCTTGGGACGTTTATTAGGATCTTGATCGTCTCCAGATGGGGCCTCCATGATATCAGCACCCGATTTGCTCTCGAATTCATCATCTCGAATTAAATCCAGCTCGTTTTCTGGTGTTTTACGGCTCATATCAAGCAAAAAATTGTGGCTATCGAACATGTTTTGCTGAAACATCTTGATAACTTTTCCTTCTTGCAAAGCTAATTAATGACTTTTAATCTGCCCCAAAACGCCAAAGAGGAAAAACAAAAAGAGAAATTAATCTCCGTTTATACACCCCATAAAAGAAAAATAGATCCGAACAAGTAACAAAGCCCAAGAAATGAAGATCAAAAAATTCAAATATTCCATAGATGAACCAGATACGGACAGTGCCAATAAAATTTTATTCCTGAACAAAAACTCATTTTTTGATTTATTTCATCAACATGCATATGACAAGCTTAATTATAAGCTTTCTATCTCTCTCCAAAAATTAATAAGATAAAATGATGTCAAAAAGTGAAGTTTTGTTACAAATAATTCGACTTGAATGGTCTTTATTACCTAGTACCTCAAGATCCAAGCAGATCTCAAGAATAAGAGAGATAAAACAAAGGGTTCTTTTTTATTTCACTAGGAGAATAGAGACAGCAAGAATTGAACCAACATCTATTGTGCTGGAGATGATTTGTACCATTAAGATGTTAAAATGACTTACTTTTACTGAATACCTGCTACCTCTAGCCTGCTGGAAACTTCATGGCAGTGGACTTTTCACCACTTGCCATATATGACATAAGCCCTTCAAGCCATAAAACAATTTCTCTCTTGCTTGTCTTTCTATATATGTAGATATCTCTGTGTAGTACTACTAGGTGGTTTTTTGTGTGTTTGGTTTTTACTACTGGTTAGAAAGGATAGGGCATAGAGTCTTTTTATAGATTCTTTTAAGGAAAAAAAAATAATGGGAAAATTCAGAAGCAAGCAACAAGGAAGAAATGTCTCGGTTCTTGCAAGTCAACCATAGAAAAAGAGTGAAATGACAAAATTTAGCAAAAGAAACAAATACAGAGTTGACGCAGTGTGAATTCAAAAACTGCTTAATTTTTTTCACTGTTTTTATTTTTTCAAACTTAGGTACTCGTATATGAAATAACGTCCGCGAGTATCTCGGTAAAGTCCAACTTCACTAGCATTTCTCTTTCTGCAAAAATATAACGGAAAAAAGAAAGGAAAAAATCGTAAGTCAAAAAAAAAACATACCAAGTGAAACTACTTATTACTTAGAGTGATTTGATTTGTTATAACAAGTAATAAAGGTTATAAAAATTCAAGAGAATGATAGTACGTTAACTTACAGCCGTTGAAGCCTTGTGAGAAAAGCAAGAGCATGTTTTTCTTAGAAGTATTAGGGTTTTGATAAAAGAGAGAAAATGGTTAATCTGGTTTTCAGGCAAAGGGTTACGGGAAAACAACTACTTTTTTGAGACTGAACATGTAGATACCTTTTTAGTTTCAAATTAAACACTTTTCTGGTGACTAGAATTTAAGAAGAATACTTTGAGGTTAAGGATGAAAAAGAAAAGAGATAGAGTCAAAAAAGGAGATAGGGAGAGAGAGAGAGAGAGATGAGAAGGTGAAGAAGAGGAAGGGAACAGGTGGGAGAAGATGTGGCAGCAAAGGAGTTAATGCAAAGCGTAAAGAGAGGATGAAATTGCATTTATGGTTGCTAGAGAGGTGTTAAATGTTGTAGGTGAAGAGAGAGAGAGGGTGGGGGTTGACAAGAGTAGTAACAACAACAAGAAGATCAGCATAACCCCATAAGTGATTTCTGAAGAGGGTAGAATGTACAGACTTTATCTCTATCTTTGTGGAGTAGAAAAGCTATTTTCGATAGACCCTGGCTTCGAAAGAAAAGAAAAGGATTTGAAGCATGATATCAAGAAAAATATGACAACAAAATAGCATGATAAAAAGCAAATAAGGCAACAAATGGGATGCTTGAAATCTCTTAAATTTAGGAATTTTTACACTGTATATTCATGCGCAAAACACTAGCCGATAAATATATATTTTTGTATACTAAAATATACATATTTTATACATAATAATATGTATCTTTTATATATTTGGTTAGAGGATGTAATTATTTTTTACCAACAGTTCAAATGTGTAACTTGCCCTACAATTCGGTCCGAGATTTTGAGTTCCATGGAAGAACTTTAGGGTGTGTTTGTTTGAAAGAAGACATCTTTATAGAATATGTTTAATTATAAAATAAGTGATTTCTTTACATATTTATTTAATATTTGGTAAGTAAGCAAAAATTATTTTTCTAAGTGGGTTCTCATGTAATATAGAATAGAATAACACTTTGAGAGGGGGATACTTTCCTCACACCAAATACTACACCCTTAAATAAAAAGAATTCTAATTCTTTTAATTGACACCAGATACATTTTTATTGATTGTAATGAATTTAAATTAGTCGGACTAATAAATTTGGAATACACGAAAATTAAAATCGAAGAAGAATATTTTCTCCGTATAGGGGTATGGTGAAACGATTATGGCTTCTTAACTCCTAATCCTAAAGCAGACAGACACCTTACAGCTCAGATATTACTGGATTCAGGCCTCTCCAAAATTTCTAGCTATTTCATCATTTCCTGTCTTCCCATATCCCTCTAGTGAACAAAATGAAAAATAAATAGCAAAATAATTTTAAAAAACAGTACTCCCTTAGTCCCTCTATTCCATGTTAGTTGTCCACGATACAATAAATATATATATCCATCCTAAAATACTTATTCCCTTAGAAAATCAAGATAGTATTAACTAAGTTTTTCCTATTTTGCTCTTAACATTAATTGTTTTTTTTTAAGTAACCAATATTGATTAGAGTGCAATTAATTGGAGAAAGATAAGCATAATGTAGTAAAAATACACTTTTATTTATGAATTCTTAAAGGCGTGTAAAAGGGAAAGTGGACAAATAATACGAACAGACGGAGTATTAACATTTTGCACCCTTAGTTATATCATCATGTTTCACCTAGAGGCTAGAACATTCTTTGTCTCTCTATTTATCAAAATAAGGTTAGGATCACCAGACTTACTACACGATTAAAGAAAATAAGAATTAGCAACGGATAATTAAATTTCGTAGCAAAACAATAAAATCTGTTGTAATTATATTTAGTGATGAATTATTAAAAAAAAAAAAAAAACTATTAAGGTCTGAATATCTTACCTAGTGTAGCCTTTCCGATATACTGTACTTATTATGTTTTTAGAAAATTTAGGTCTCAATATATTTGCATCGCATGGTGTATCATACAGATCTTGGTCTATTTTGCTTTTTGATCTATTGCTAATGCAGTTTATATATATGGCCAGTTGTAATAAACTTATATTTAGTACCAATTACATGTATTAATTTATAAATGAGCTAAAAGTCTCATATCTGATCATATCTTGCTGTATTTTCATCGTGGTGTTTGTTTCCTAATTAATCCTATGCAAATTATCGTTTTATCACGTATTATTAATTTATTTTGTATTTCATGTTATAACAACACTTTTGACAAGTTGACAACTTTAATTAATTTTTCAAAACAATTTTAACGGAGAGAATTGGATTTGTAGCTTACTTACAAATATTTTTAGTTTTATGTCCTTTTTACAAGAGATTTTCATTTTTATACATAAGAGATCTTCTTTTTAACACATAAAATATCTGAAAATACCATTTTCTTCTATTTAATTGCACGAGATCAAAAAATCTCATTTTCTATGAGGAAATAGAGAAGGGAAAAAAAGTCTTGATTTACTATCCGTTTGATAGAAATAGCAATTTTTCTTTCTCACAATCCGTTTCACTAAATCCAAGATTCCAGTTGAGCACAATTACTAGAGAATAAATACATTCTATAAATGCACACAGAGTATGATGGCAATCCTTCTTTCTTAATATACCCGTAATAAATATTAGAAATTGTAGCCATGCACAATATCTAAGTGGAAATACGAACAGTTAATGCAGTAGATACATATATACACTCTTTATTTCTAGAAAGGCAGTTTTCAAGTGTGAATCCGTTCTAAATAAATTTTAAAAGAAATGGGACAACATCAACAGACTTTTTTGCATCAATATTAATCATTTTTAATCAATACTCCCTCCAGATCAAACAGAGTGTCCACTTAGCCTTTTTTTCTTGGGTCAAAAAGAGTGTACACTTATCAAATCAAGAAAGAATTAACCATGTTTTTTCAGATTTGCCCTCATTAAGTGTTATGTGATCAAATCTCACTACCTCTGTTTTGCAGATGACACCATCATATTCACTAGTCGAAAGAAGTCATCCCTCCTGATTGTTCTCAAGACCCTGGCTGAATATGGGAAAGTGTTAGGACAACTCATCAACAAAAACAAGAGTTCCTTCTCTATTGCCCCAAATACTACTTTAAGTGACATCAGAAGAGTAGGGAAAATCCTTAACATGAGATATGAGCACCTCCCCATAAAATACTTGGGATGCCCTATTTATACTAGGAGAAAAACTCTTGACATATTCACTGAGATGACTAGTAAGGTCATAAATAGGATTTGGGGGGGGGAGGGGGGGGGGGGGTAAATTACTTTCCTATAGGGGAAGGGCAACTCTGATCAGACATGTTCTCATGGCCCTCAATGTACACACATTAGCTGCATTTCACCCTCTAAAGGACACCTTTGAATTAATTGAAACATACCTCACCATTCTACTGGACTGGCAATGAAGAAGGAGGAAAATACCATTGGATATCTTGGGATAACTTGAGCTATCCTTGTAAAGGAGGTTCAAATTTCAGAAAAATAGAAGATACTTATAAAGCATTCACTGCAAAACAATGGTGGAAATTTAGAACTTCCAACGCTTATCGGCCAGATTCATAAGAGCAAAATACTGTAGAGTTGATCACCCCACCGCCATACTCTAGAAACCTGGTCAATCTCACAGCTGGAAGGCCATTTTGGAGATCAGGAATGAAATAGAAGATAAAATATGGTGGAAAGTCAGGAAAGGGAACATCAATTTTTGGTTTGATATTTGGACCAAAAAGGGACCCCTCTGTGAAGAAATGGAAGATAATATGATCTACCAACACATTTCTATCAATGAAGTGCTCAAGGACAATGGGACTGGACTGTTCTAAATCCCCAACCAAATGATCAAGTCAAGGAGATAAGTCAGGATATGTGAACTTATTTTGCAACACAATATGGAAGACCTCCCATTCTATTATGGACGGAAACTGAATTTGGGAATTTCTCTACTGCTTCAGCTTGGAACCTGCGAAGAAAGAAAAAACTTTATGCTGCCATTGATGCTAAACTATGGCATAAAGACATCCCTCACAAGATGTCTTGTGTAGTATGGAGAGCTATCCATTGCAGAATGCCAACTGATGATAAGGTAGCCCAAAAATTTAAAATTGACATAGTCTCAAAATATTTTTGTTGTGTTGGTGCAGATATGATACCGGGAATGGAGACAAGGCTCATGTGGAGCCATTTTGCAGGAGGAATGGACATCAGTACCAGCACTACAAACCTCAGAGATCAACTTAACAGGTGTTGGAACTCCATAGCCAAAAATCCAATAGCAACCTATGTTCTCAAAATTCTTCCACCTATCATTATGTGGGAATTATGGAGATCAAGATGTAGCTCAAGATATGAAGATGAGAGACCCTCCACAATGAGGTTCAAGGCTTTGATTTCCTTCAACATCTGCCATTTCACCAAGAGTACTTTCTCAAAGTTAGAAATTCCAGTTCAATGGGACACTCTTCTCAGATTCATGGAACTGAACTTGAATGATACCTCTGCTATTCCAGTAAGGTGGATAAAGCCACCACTGTTTTTTTGTCAAAATAAACTCTGATGGATCTTGTATTAGAAATTTCGGTGGAGGAGGTAAGATAGTCAGAGACTCTTTAGGCAGATACACCATGGCCTTCATCCTTCCTTTAGGAGAAGGCATCAGTAATACTACTAAAGCAAAAGCTTTCCTATTTGGCATCAAATGGTGTATTAACAATGGGCACAATCTAATCATAGCTGAAATTTATTCCTTACTCCTCCAGAACTGCATAAATTAAATCTGGTCCACTCCATGGAGGATTAAGGAATCAATAGAGGAAATCAAAGGACTCGTCTGCAGACATGAAGTTCTTACTAAGCATTGCTTCAGAGAAGCCAACAAAGTAGCTGACAAGCTTGCCCATATGAGTCATTACACTGATGTTACTAGAGTAGTTACTAACTCTAACCCTCTCCCTAGTCATATTAGAGGCCTTTTGAACACTAATAGATGGAAATACCATTCTTTTAGAATCAAAAAAAGGAAACCATGGATGATTTATTATGTTCCCCCTTAAAGGGTGCTTATATTGCCACTGTAGCTATTTTTTACTCAAAACTTGAGAAAGGTAAAAGAAGGCAAGGTCTAGTCCTCCTCCTTCATCTGTAACCAATTTTCAGTGGCAATATCAAAAGATCAGTTCAAATTAAAAAAAAAATCCCCCTACCTTATTAAATAGGGTCAGTTTAGTCAAATTAACTATTTTTTCTAGGAGTTAATGTTTTCTTAAGGGGTGTGCAAATGGTAAGTGAACACTCTTTTTTATCCGGAGGGAGTGTTATCTTATGGTCTCATTTATATATAGATGGGACTTATTTTTTATTTTTTATTTTTTTTAATACAACATCCAATCGAGAAAATTGATATCCAAACTGACTTGCAATGGCCAATCATTTACCTATAATTACCTACTAATGACTTAATAGTGAAAATTATTTTTCCCGTTCGTGAATAAAAAATTATACTCTAATATATTCAGAGTCATGTGTTTAATTTAATTTCTCCTATTCAGAAAGCCCAAAGTCCTTTATTTATGGATCTTGCATTTAAATTAAAATTCAAACTTAGGACTTAACTACACACCAGCAAAGAAGTTTTAATTTAAGTACTCAAGGATATTCTTGTAGAATTGGTCCTAGTTTTAGCATGTCACCAGTGGGGACGTCCAAACGTCCAATCCCGGCCTAGGTTCAATTTTCACATAAATGCCAAAACATTTTTTATGACAACTAACTTGATTTCATTAATCATGATAAGCCATGCTACCTTGTGTTTTAGTGTTTTGATGATTTGACAAACCTACTCAAGGAACCAATTAAGATGATATAAAGACCAGGTCTCCTAAAGTGTCGTACAATCAACTCTACAGCTGTAAAGCTGTTGTCACTGTAGCAGTACAACAAAGCAGCAGAGTTGCTTTATGGGCTGTCACTTTCACCCTTCCTCTACATATTCAAACATCATGCTAAAGTGAAGATTTGATTCTTGCAAAATTCAGAAATTGTTCAGATCTAAAAGTGCAAGTCTCCACCTATCAAGGTGTGTTCAAGAACAAAGCTTCAAAAAATCCAAGGACCTGTTCTCCTACAACTGAAGTTGTGTTAAGTCCTAGGAGTGTTAACTTTCTGTTCTTTTGTTCTTAAACCTGTAAACCTACTCTTCTCAAAAGGAAGTTGTTGTAGGTACTCCGAATTCTCAGTAATTATGCATTGGTAGTTTACCTTCATTTATATTGAGTGGTACTTGGCTAGAGTTAGTCAAGGTGTATTAGTGTGTTTGGCTGGAGGTAGTCAAACAGTGTTGAACTCTCAAAGGCTGCTTGTAGGAAGTGCATCTTCATAAAAGTTTGAGTGGTACACTAGGCTAGAGTTAGTCTAGGTGTATTAGTTGGTTTAGCTAAAAGTAGTTAAGAGTTCCTTGTAGTAGGGGTACTGTACGGGTGGAGGGATTATGTGAGTTAATTCCTAGATTGCAAGAGTTGTAATCTGAAGTTGCTCGGTGTAATGGAGTTGAAATCCTACGTGGTAGGTTGTGGTTTTTAATCTCTTGAGAAAGGAGTTTTTCACGGTAATATCTTGTGTTACTTACTTACTGCACTGTATCAGGAAACTGTAAACAACCAGGTTCGTCATGTACTGTTTGGTGGACGCACAACTTATATCAATTGCTATCAGAGTGGGTTCTTTCTAAAATGTTCATACCTAGAAAGGATCATTCACATGGCCGCTCTACCAAACAAAGAAAAGAAGAGAAAGGGGTTAAATGCTAAGGGCAGAAGTGAGTCAAGTGATGATGATGAACTAGAAATAGCATATCTCACTCATAGATTCCAAAGAGTCATTCGAAGAAGTGCTGAATCCCTGAAAACGAAAAGTCACAGTGAAAATCTCAAGGATAACTCCAATAAGACTGCTACAAGAAATATAGTGCTCGATAAAAGGCTCAGAAGAAAGGAGGAAGCTGAAAAGTTAATGAGGTAGGCTCTTACCGCATGGAGAGACTCGATGAGGGAATCTAAAGATGAAGCGGACTCAAGTGATACACCCAAGTCTGGAGTCAACAATGAATCCTCAAAGAGTGATTCGAATCCTAGTCTCTTAAAGAACTCTTGCGCTGAAAATAAAACCAAAGAAAAGGTGAAAGACCCTCTTGATGATCAAACCAAACTGGAATGCCACTCCCACAAAATGCTAATCTCCTTGGTAAAATATCTGATAAATGAGCTTCGTGGACTCACTAAAGAAAAGGAAGAGCTAGCTGAGAAACTTGACAACACAGAACAAGAAAGGGATGATATGGTCGTTTGCATTGTAGACCTACAAGAGCAAGTTGAGAAAGTTACTAAAGAAACCTTTCTTCTAAACAGCTATATCAAAGAACTGATGAATACACCTTTTGGGAGGAAGGAGATAGCAATCAAAGTTCAAAATAAACATGAGAACTATTCTGAGCAAACCAAAGTGGATCCTATAGCTGAGATGAAGAGGTATGAGGAACCTCAGGAGTACCTGTGTAAAATGAACATCAAGCTGGAAAATTCTATACAAACAGACACGGGATTCAACCACATCTATTAATACAAGCAATGAGGACACCGCTAAACAGAAGACAAGAAAGGAGGGACATGGTCCTCACCAGGAAGGAGAAAATTTGCTTGAATAGAGAAGAGGAATCCTAGTTCATCATATTCACCACTCCAAGGGCCCCAATTCCGTATGGGTTCCCAATCGGAATCAGTAGTCCAGCCATAAGACTTAAGTGAGAAGAGGACAGTCAAAAGGCAATATAGGAGACTTTGACTATCTTTTGATAAATGAAGAAAGTCTTCTCACTCAAGGGTTTCTACGGAAAGTATGTGTGCTTGAGTGACATATTTCCATGTTTTTGAAAATGGCAACTACTGAAGAAGATACGTAATCAAAGATGCCGTGTTGAAACAAAAATGATCCATCCTGCCTCTCAAGAAAGTGTGATGTCCCTGAGCACAGTTGTTGAGTGCATGAACTTATTCAACAAGGCAAGCATTCTATGCAGTATGAATGACCAGGTTGATAACATTGTTCAGACAGCAGTTCTAGAAGAAGCTCCTGCCCTTCTACAATGGCAATGACAAGAGGAGAAAGTGTTTGCCCTGATTTCTAAAAGACCTGGTCTCTATAACTCAGGTTAGTAGTCTCTTCAGCATCTGTATGAAATTGAAATTTTCTTTTAAGTGCCAAGTCACCAAAACTTAAAAAAAAAAAACTCCTCAAAGGCGTTATACCTCTTCTAAACTGTTTCGATCAAACGGCTCGCAACCTGACCCAGTCGTCACTCTACCTATTCGAATACCCATAAAATAAAATTCCACTTTCCCTTCCTTACATGAAATTAAAATCTCAACTCATTCCATACTCCTCCTTCTCAAACCACAAACCTGCTCTCTCCTTCTTTCTCAGAACCTTCTTCCTCCTCTCTAATCAAATATTATATAATGTCTAACGAAGAAGTCACCACTCAAGCCCCTATTGAAACAAACCCCACCTCCTCACCATCCAAAGCTAGAATTTCACCCGAATTGAACCATCCTACTTCTTTCCCAAAACCCCAAACTCTCTCATATCAAAATCCCATCATCACATCCTCTGAGCCTTCTTCCACAAGTTGCAACCCCAAAATATCAATACTTCAATCAAGGATGTCAGACCTTGTTGAAAAAACTGACTCTATCAGTAGCGAACATATCGCTTTTATCTCAAATACTTTCAGAATACTGATGAGATGGAAGGATAAGACAATAGAGTAGAAGTTACCAGTCAATCGATTGAGAAAACAGAAAAGTCAAGTCAAAATAACGAAAACCTGGTCTCTCAAGTCCTGCATGAGGAAGAGACTGTGAGTGACAAGGGGGAGCAATATGAAGAAATCAACAAAGAAACTTAAGAAGCTAGTAATATGCAAAAAGGTAACTCTCCTTCCTCTGAGTGTCATAAAGAGGTAAAAGAATCTCCCATAAAAGTAGATGGCACCATTTCTGGGATAGGTCAGATTCGACCTAGTGAGTTGGATTGGCATGCAGCTCTTATGGCAGATTTTGCAAATCCTTTGAGTGAATTGAGGGGTGTAAGGCCTTCCGAAGAAGTAAAGGAGGCACTTGTTCCTTCAACACAAGAAGGGTCTGAATTCGAATTCAAGACAATCTCTGTGAAGGACCAGGCACTAGGTTCTTCCAGTGCAAACTTAGACTTAGTCATTAGCTCTGAACCTATATCCTATGATGCTATACCTTTGGCCGAAATTTCCCTGAAAGGGATCACGGTCAGAATGCTCATAAAAATGAATCTGATGAAGACGAGGTACCACTTGCTTTTGGGATGAGAAAATAATCTAGGTGTAAATCTGTATCCACAATAAAGACTTCATCTGCTCACACAACTCCTAGAACTAGACTAAGAAAGAAGGCTGAAAAAGTGGCTCTTGAATCAGCTCTTAAGGCAAATAAAGCAAAAGGTACCAAAAGGACCAGAATTTCTCTGGTAAAAGGTCATTTGATCGATGAAGTAGAGTCGATAGATATGGAAACTGCAGCTGCAAATGACGTTGATGAAGATTTAGAGGTAGAAAGGGATGATGTTCCTCTTGAGAGGAAAAACTATAAGAAGAGGAAGAGCAGTGAAAAGGGAGTCACTCAGGTTAAGGTGACAAGTCGATAGAAGAATCCAAACTTTCTAAAAGGAGAAAAAACAGAAACAATGAGGAGTCATGCTTCTCAAAGAAGCAAAGGGTGGATAAAACTGTGGCTCAAAGTGAAAAGGAAATGAGAGAAAATCTGAAGAAACAAAAGGTATTGTTGGGTAGGGTGTTTGATCCTGAGATCACTGACAACTTTCGAATGAGAGGACTGCTTGAAATCATTGAGTTTCAGAAATGGGGTCATCTATTTATCCCACCAGTTCCAAGTGCCTACGAGGCACAGGTGGCTGAGTTCTTTGAAAAACTCCACTACTCATATGACCATGGCACTCCCTTTGCATCACTCAGTGAAACTAGATTTGAGTTGACTGAAGAGGTACTTGGAGAAATTCTAGAAGTTCCTAAAGAAGGAATGAGAGCTATTGAAGGCAAAATGGAAGCTTCAAGCAACTTCAAAGTCATGATTTCCAAAGAGGTAGTAAAAGATGCAGGTGCAAGGGCAAGATTCAACAAGAAAGAGCTAAAACCAGAGTACCAACTCTTGTTTGAACTGGTCAACAAGGTATTGCTTCCCGGGATTGAAAGTCGCACCATTTCCTCCATTGCAGACCTGGTGCTTATAGAGGCATTGGATAATTTCCAATCCATAAACCTTCCTGCAATCATGATTGAGTACATATTCAAAGTGGTGAACGCACCAGAAGTAAAACATGGGCTTCCCTACGGATTCTTTCTGACCAAAGTGTTTGCACACTTTAAGGTTAAGACTGACAAAGCTACAAAGGGATCCAAGAATAATATGTTATCCATGGCCACCTTAGAAGAATATGACTGTGTACCTAGGAAACATGGAACTGGAAGTACTTCCACAATCTCAACTCTGCTTGAGCACAAAAGAGGATCACTGCTGAATTGCAAAAATCAAGATCGAGAATGCTTTTCTTCAGGCTCAACTAACTGAGAAAGAGAAAGCAACTAGCTCTCAAAGTGCTTTAGAGGCTGTAAGAAGTGATATTGAGAAGCTCAAAGCAAAAAATAAGAGATTGACGCAGAAAATAGATGAGCTCAAGGACCAGATGCTCCAAGACCAGCATGGCCATAGTGAACACGTGGATAAACTTTTGACTGCTCTGACTCAATGCTCCTAAGATTTCCAGTTTCCTTATGTCAATATCTCTCTTCCATGTTTTATATGTCTATTTTGATTTGACAATTGGCACCTATGACAATTTGTATGTTCATACACTTTCTGACCTGCCTACTATGCCTTGCTTGATTATTTGCTTGACTAGTTTGATTACCGTGTGGCTCTAAGTTAGAAATTCTGAACTTTGTTTTACTTATTTTTCGATGATGCCAAAAGGGGGAAATTAATTGGTAATTCTTTGGTTGCTGCTATGGCATGGTTCTTAAGGGGAACAAATGGAAATCTGGTCCTTAGGGGAAATACAACTCATGTGTTTGTCATCATCAAAAAGGGAAAATTTTATAACCATGCTACCTTGTGTTTGGTATTTTGATGATTTGACAAACCTACTCGAGGAACCAGTTACGATGATAGAGAGACCAGGTCTCCTGAAGTGATATAGTCAACTCTACAGTTGTAAAGCTGCTGTCACTGTAGCAGTATAACAGAGCAACATACAGCAACAGAGTTGCTTCTTGGGCTGTCACTTTCACTCTTTCTCTATATATTCAAACATCATGCTAAAGTGAAGATTTGATTCTTGCAAAATCCAAAAATTGTTCAAATCTAAAAGTGAAGGTCTCCACCTATCAAGGTGTGTTCAAGAACAAAGCTTTAACAAATCCAAGAACCTGTTCTTCTACAACTGAAGTTGTGTTAAGTCCTAAGAGTGTTAACGTTCTGTTCTTTTGTTCTTAAACCTGTAAACCTATTCTTCTCAAAAGGAAGCTATTGTAGGTACTCTGAATTCTCAATGGTAGTTTACCTTCATTATATTGAGTGGTACCCTTGGCTAGAGTTAGTCAAGGTGTATTAGTGTGTTTGGTTGGAGGTAGTCAAACAGTGTTGAACTCCCAAAGGTTGCTTGTAGGAAGTGTATCTTCACAAAAGTTTGAGTGGTACACTAGGCTAGAGTTAGTCTAGGTGTATTAGTTGGCTTGGCTAGAGGTAGTCAAGAGTTCCTTGCAGTAGGAGTACTGTAAGGGTGGAGGGATTATGTGAGTTAATTCCTAGATTACAAGAGTTGGAATATGAAGTTGCTCGGTGTAGTGGAGTTGAAATCCTACGTGGTAAGTCGTGATTTTTAATCCCTTGAACAAGGAGTTTTCCGCAGTAATATCCTCTGCTACTTACTTACTGCACTGTAGCTGGAAACTGGTAAACAACCAGGTCCCTCATATACTATTTGGTGGACGCACAACTTATATTAAATCACCCAGTGAAACATTACACAGTCATATCTGAGCAAGCACCTGCTAGATATATAAAGAAAACAAAATCTCAATATCTAACAACTAGTACACAAGGCTTTGCGGGATAAGACTAGTTTTAGGATTTGCTCTAGCAGTACACATGTAAGATACTTCTTTAGCTAAACTACTCCAATCTCGACTTTTCTTGGTAAAGATTATGCGGTTTCTTTCTAGCTATCCACAAGGCATGAACAACTTCAGTGTACACCGGCTTGAATATATGCATGGGTTGAAACAATTTTGCCTTTAGCATTCTGAATTACTCACTGGAGATGCTCATCATTGGATTAGGTAAACAGAATCTGCTCCGAGCAACAAGATTCCTCTTTGAGATGGTATTTGATTCTGTCTGCAAGTAAGTTCTACAATAGGCTTCCATTGTTTCCATTACCTGGGCATACGTCATAAATATTTGGGATGATGCTTAAACTCCTTGAAAAAAATGACAAATATAAGAAATACGAGTTATTTACTTTCATCTCGCTCCGTCTAGTCTGGGAAAATTATTAATTAAAACAACGTATTAATTACGGCTCATTTTGACCGCATTTGTTTTCATTTAAAATATCCCCCGGAACTATGTCAATATTGGGTTTGTTTTAAAGCTAATATTTTAAATTTGCCAGTTTTAAATTTTAATCTGCCTAAATAATTATTTTTACTAAGTAAAATGAGTATTTATAATATATGGTTTAATATGATTTAGGTCTTGTTTGTTATTTAAAAAATAGGGGGGTTAAACAAACTTCACACCCCACATTCTCATTTCTCTTTCACTCGACTCTCTCATCTCCTTCGTGAGGTGATTTGCGATTTTTGTTAGGGTGTCCTTAATCATGGCTAATTCATGGAGATCCAAGGCTATTTTGGCCAATTTCTTGAGGGGTTTTACGCTTAATCATGATTACTCATGATTTCCAGGTTTATTTTCATTCGAATTTCATTTTTTCATGCCTGAATTGAATCATACTAGGTTGTTACTCAGATTCTTTATGTATTTATGGTTGCCATGGGCAAGGCCTTGAGCCCTTAGCCATCTTGTGCACCATATGCATTAAAATAAAGAATCTAGGGGTAACTTCCTAGATATTTCACGTCTAAGGTATAAATTTGGGAATTTTATCCTCATTGTACTATTTGGTACAATTGTACAGTTAGAGTCATACAAATTTTGTTGTATTCGTACTATCCTGGCATTTCTGATTTTTATTGGATTTTTTGTGGATTTTAGGGTACAATTAGTTGTCATTTTTGTTGTCTTATCTATTGAAAATTCGAATTTTAGGATGAGATACAAAAATTTGGGGGTTTGGGGGGGGGGGGGGGGGGAAATCTAGGGCTAGGTGTCCATTTTCCATTCCTAAGATTCCCTAAATTTGAGAAGTCTATAAATAGAAAGAAAAAGATGAGGAGAAGGATCCTTTTTTTCGAAATTTAAGAGCATAAGCCTAAAAACCTAAAAGCTATACCAAATTATGTATATATATATATATATATATATATAAACAGTCGAAGAAAATACTATAAATATTCAATCAATAGATATAGATATAGAAGAAGTAAAATATAAAGAAAGGTGATTTTGAGGATCAAAAGGGTTTAGTGGTTTGATGTTTGAAGATTCAATCCTATTTTGGTCTTGGGGTTGCCTTTGCAAGAGGTAATATCCCTACTCTACTATTTTATTCAATTTTAGTTTCAATAAATACTTAAGTAACTACATTGTTGCTTTGATATGTGCTTTGAGATTTTAGATTACTGATTTGGATATCATTTTGCCTTAAAATTTGTTGATAATGTAGTTTTGATGATGTCTAAGTTGTTGTAATACTATTTAGTTGGCCTGAATTATGTTGAGGTTCTGTTTGTTTTCCTTCTGGAATTTTGGAACTTAAAGATGAGATATAAATGATTGTGTTTGGAGTTCAGTCTTGTTGTATTAAGTTGTTTGAGGTTCCATCTTTGTTATGTGATTTTGTTAAGACTTGGTACTGTTCCATTAGAAATTTAAGTATTTAGTCTTGTTCTTGTTGATTTCTGTTCATTATGCTGTGAAGATAATCCTGTTTGTTAATCATGGATTGATTCTGTCTATTAGTTTGCTTGTTTGACATGGTTTTTGGTCCAAAATGATTTTTTTTCAAAGTCTAATATGGCTTTAGGTTGGCTTCATTATAAAAGAACTTGAAATTTTTGAGAAATCTGTTAAGTCTAAGTTTTAGAGGATAAATTTGACCCCTTTCCATCCTTTGTTGGTCCTGAATCACTCTTAATAGTCTAATATCTTTTGAAAAGGTAACTTACGGCCCTGAAATCTCCTTGTTAGTTGAATTTCTTATGAAGTCTTAAAAATTGCTCCTAAACCTGTGTGTATTGTTAATATTTACCTAGAAACTGCTTAAAAAGAAGGGAGGGTATTTTCCTAGACTATTGTGTATAAGTCTCAATCTTGCAATAACTTGTCTTTTTTTTTTACTAGTCATTTATCTAGATTATCATGAAAACTGCTTTATGTCTTTACTTGGAATTTGATTGATGAATAAGCAGATTTAATGTGCTCTTATTGGTTGGATGAGTAGAAGTGTAAAAAAGACTAAACTGAACCTAGAAAGTACAAAAAAATTCTCTTGAACTTAGTAGCAGGTCATGCTCTTTTTCTTTCCCCTTTGTGTGCTTGATTTCTTGGAGACTTGATCCTTGGCTAAACTTCCTTTTTGAAATTGTGTTGTGAGTCTGATTAAGATTTGAACTTTGTTGAACTTAGTGTCATGTTGAAACTGAAACTAAAAGTTTCTTTAAGAACAAGTGGAGTACTTGTTCGCTTATACCTGTTTTGTTACTTGTTTGAGAATTCCATAGACACACATGTATGTGATTCCTAATCTTTCTTATGTGATTCCTAATCTTTCTTGCTTTGTTCAAACTAAGTGTCATTTTTTGTGCTTGGGATAGTATTGTGACCCTTTATGGTCACAGTTTAAAGCTTCTTTGGACTTGTAACTATTTCTATGTGAATCTCCCATTATCTGTGACTTGCTGTAACTTTAATTGACTCTATTTGACGCATGTTTTGCACCTAAGGTAGACTTATACTCTTCCTTACTATTGTGAACTCGTTTGATTTTGTCTTAATCACTCTTTGTAACTTAATAAGACCCTTGTGTGACTCCTACTCCTTGTTTTGGATTTCTATGTGCAAATTCTGAATAAGTCCTAGTATAAATCTTCAGTTAGGGATCTTGTTAATGCTCTATGATACTGGATATGTACTAACATGATCCAAAGTGATTATTTGTGACCTTTGCAACTTAAGAATGGACTAAAACCAGAACTTAGAAGCTTGGAAAATAGCAACAAACCTGTGATATGACCTAAACTTGCTTAGTTAACATTGGTTTAGAAGAAACAACTTTAGACATGCTACTTGATTCTGTGACACTTTGTTATGACATGAATGAAACTAAAAATGATTTTTGCCATTAGTTAACTTAAGAATGACCTAAAGATGAATTTCTGGAAGCCATCTGACATTATCTGCTTTGATTGAGATTAAACTAGTCACTTGTTTATTTGCCTATTTGCCTTGTCTTGTCATTTCTGAACTTTGCTAAGCATATGAGGACAAAAAAGATCTTTCCTAAACTTGTTTGATGAATTTGAGACTGTCTAGGTGGAGAATTGATTAAAACATGAAACTATAGGATTTGTAGTCCATTTTGATCCTAGAAGAGTCTAAGTGTCCTGGATTTTGTGTGCATTTGTTGGCTTCATTCCTGGGAACTAGAAAAAGAATAAGGATAAGAAGTTATAAAGAATTTGGCTTTTGTCTCAAAATTGAAATAAGAGGGACTGGGGACAGTTTATAGATTGATCTTGTCTCTGAATTTCTGATACTTCCCTGAATTCTACTTATTTGTAGTTTCATGAAAATTGCTCTTTGTAACTTATGCTCTTATACTAACATAGGATCATAGTGTGTTTGATATTTTTTTATTCACATAGGCCATTAAAACCAATTAGAGGAGGACTACAATAAGATCAAAATTGTTTTAGAAGGACTGAGTGTGATACTTATTTTGAGATGGTCACTTCCTTTACTGTTTACTTGTTGATTTGAATACTATCTTATGTGTTATTTGTTCCTACCTGAACCATGTCTATTGTGTTCATTTTGGACCTAGGACAGTATCAGGTCCCTATCTATGCTATTTGAAACCTCTACTTGCTACCTGTGTAGTTTCTGTGCAAATTCTGTAAAATGGACTAAGTGTGAACTATTTTGAGGCCTTGTCAATGCTTTAATGAACCTGTAACTTGCCTATCTTGATATCTTTGGACTTGCTGGGATTAAAACTAAGCTAAAATGACCATAGACTTGTAAATATGCTTCTGTGACATCTTTGTTAATAACAAACAGACTTGAAAAAATGGTTTTTGTTATTTGAATTGGTTCATCACTGGACAAGTGTGATTTCTAAGTCATTTAATCTCTAGTTCTACCCCTCTTTTGATTGCTGACTCTTTAAAACTGGAAATAGAAATATGATGGTGTGTTTGGTAGTTTGTTTGTGTATCCCTCCATCTTATTGTGCTTGATATCATGTTCCTTTGTCCCATCATCCCCTTGATGTAGCTGCTGCTTGTTTCCTTAGTCATCTTAACGCCTTCTGTGACTCATTAGCCTAAGTTACATTACTAAAAATTGTTGAACTATGTGGCTTTTGCTTTTGCTTGTTGTTGTTGTTTGGGTCATCCTCTTTGCTTGCTTGCTTCTGGAAATTTGCATTCCTCCTAAACCAACTAACTTAGTCTCACATATCCATATGACTTTAAAATCTTATGATACGCACTTTAAGCTATCTAATACTCTGCTTAATCTCGTAAGCACTTCATGTTCGTCTTAAGCTCACATTAGTCTACTCACAAGGCAACAAATCCGGAATTTTTGAGATGTAACATTCTTCACCCCTTCGGAACATTCGTCCTCGAATGTTAGGTTCTTGGGGATTCTATAAAAATTTCGCCAGAGTTTCCCCTATAATATGCCACTACTATCCTGTCACAGCAACCCAAAATACACCGCTTCACAGGGCTACAACAACAACATCAATAACCATGGCCACACACGACCTGGAAAGCATCAAGGAAAGCACTACATACCTGAGGACAATGGCGTCTCCGCCTGAGTCTCCTCTGGAGGTGGAAACAAATGCGGGTACTTGAACTTCATGTCTTCTTCTGCTTCCCAAGTCATTTCCTCTCTATTATTATTTCTCCATAAGACTTTAACTGAAGTTGCATCATTGGTTTTGAGTCTCCGTACTTGCCTATCTAGAATGGCAATGGGCACTTCTTCGTTGGATAATTTCTCAGTGACTTGGACATCATCTACCGGTACAACTCTAGAAGGATCTCCAATGCACTTACGAAGTATCGATACATGGAAAACCGGATGGACTGACTCCAGATCCGAAGATAGGTCTAATTCATAAACCACTTGGCCAACCTTGCGTACAATCTCATAAGGTCCAATGTACCGGGGACTAAGCTTCTCCTTTTTGCCAAATCTCATGACGCCCTTCATTGGCGACACCTTCAAGAATACCCAGTCCTTCACTTGAAACTCTAAGTCCCTTCGACGATTATCTACATAGGATTTCTGATGACTTTGAGTCGTTAATAATCGATCCTGTATAAGCTTGACCTTTTCTATAGCTTGTTGGACCAAGTCTGGTCCTATCAATTTAGTCTCCCCTACTTCAAACCACCCAATTGGCAATCTGCACTTGCGCCCATACAAAGCCTCATATGGGGCCATTTGGATGCTAGAATGATAACTGTTGTTATAAGCAAATTCGATAAGCGGTAAGTGATCATCCCAACTACCTCCAAAATCCAATACACATGCTCGTAGCATATCTTCAAGAGTCTGGATGGTACGCTTGGCTTGTCCATCAGTCTGTGGATGAAATGTTGTGCTAAGACTCACCCGAGTCCCCAAACCTTCTTGAAAAGATTTCTAGAAACTGGCTATAAACTGTGTCCCTCTATCAGAAATAATAGATGCTAGAACACCATGGAGTCGTACTATTTCTCTGACATAAAGAGTTGCATAATCTTCCGCCACATATGTAGTTCTGACCGGTAGGCAATGAGTTAACTTCGTAAGTCTTCCACTAGTACCCATATAGAATCGTATTTGTGCTTGGAACGAGGTAAGCCTGCGATGAAGTCCATATTAATCACTTCCCATTTCAAAGTTGGGATTTCCATAGCTTGCAACAATCTACCGGGCTTTTGATGCTCAATTTTCACTTGTTGACAATTAGGGCACTGAGCCAAGAATTCCGCTATGTCTTTCTTCATTCCACTCCACCAATATATAGATTTAAGATCATGATACTTTTTTGTTGCTTCGGGATGAACAGAATAACGGGAACAATGGACTTCTCTCAATATTTGGTGGCGTAATCCTGCAACATCAGGAACACACAACCTTCCTCGACATCGGAGAACTCCATCTCCAGAAATTTCAAATGATGACTTCTTCTTCTGAGAAAGTGTATTTCTGTAATGAACTAGCATGGGATCCTCGTACTGGCGCTCTTTCACTTCAACCACTAGTGACGAGACCGCTGAATTTTGAATGATAGCTCCCATATTGCTCGATTCCATTACCCGGACTCTTAGGCTAGCTAACTGCTGGAGCTCACGAGCTAACTCTCTTTTCTCTGGCTGAACATCACATAAACTTCCCATAGATCTACGGCTAAGAGCATCAGCCACAACGTTCGCCTTTCCGGGATGATATAGGATGTTAACATCATAATCTTTCAACAATTCCAACCATCGCTGTTGCCGTAAATTCAATTATTTCTGCTTGAGAATACACTAAAGGCTCTTGTGATCCGTATAGATATCCACATAAAAATCATACAAATAATATCTCCATATCTTCAATGCATGAATCACTGCAACTAGATCAAGATCATGGGTTGGATAATTTTTCTCATGTTTTCGCAACTGTCTTGAAGCATACGCAATCACCTTACCATGTTGCATTAACACACAGCCTAACCCAACGCCTGAAGCATCACAATAGACAACATAGCCTTCCGATCCCCTTGGAAGTGTCAGGACTGGGGCAGAAGTTAATCTATTCTTTAACTCTTGAAAGCTACGTTCACAAGCATCAATCCTAAAATTTAGCTAATTTCTGGGTTAACTTCGTGAGTGGTGCAGAGATAGAAGAAAAGCCTTCTACAAACCTCCTGTAATAACCTGCTAAACCCAGAAAATTATGAACCTCCATAGGTGTTGTAGGCCTTGGCCAAGTCTTCACGGCCTCAATCTTTTGGGTATCTACCCAAATACCATCGGTTGAAATAATATGCCCCCAAAAGGTCACCGAATTCAACCAAAATTCGCACTTTGAAAATTTGGCAAATAACTCTCGAGTTTGAAGAACTCTAAGAACAGTTGATGTGCCGTGAATTTCGACACATTTTATGCCTTTGTAACTAGAAATGTTGCTTGATTTCAAGTGTTTTTACATTGTTTCTTATGTTATTTTTGTGTTTTATAGGGTTGATTAACTAAGGATCGGAAATGAGATGAAATGCTGAAAAAGGACAAAATGGAGCTAAGCAACGGTCTGTAACTCATGTTACGGACCGTAACGGGATTCGTAATTCATGTTACGGTTCGTACCATTGAACCGTAACAGGGTCTAAACTTCCAGAGAGTTTTCATTGAAATCATTAGTGTTACGGTGTAGTGTTACGGTCCGTAACTCATGTTACGGTCCGTAACATGTCACTGTAACATCGGCTAAATTTCCAGAGAGTTTCAATGAAATCATCAATGTTACGGTGGAGTGTTACGGTTCGTAACTCATGTTACGGTCCGTAACAAGTCACCGTAACATCAGCCAAATTTCCAGAGAGTTTCCAAGTAGAGTCACAAGTTACGCCTCATAAGGACGGACCGTAACACAGGTTACGGTCCGTCGCATGGTGACCGTAACGTGAAAGCTGACAAATGACGAATTGAAGGACGGACCGTAACACAGGTTACGGTCCGTAACGATGCGGCGTAAGGGCAGTTTTGTCCAGAAACTTGGCGCGATTTTTGGCTCTATAAATACTTAATGTAGGGTTTTAAATATTGATTCAGATTTTGTTTTGGAGGCACAAACCCTAGGTCTTTCATCTTAAAAGTTGTTGGAGCATTCAAGACAACAATTTCACTCTCATTCCATCTTGCAATTGCATTGTAAGTTCATTATGTTTACTTGTAAGCTTTCTTTGTTATCCAACATTATGAGTAGCTAATTTTAAAGCTAAGGTTGTGGAACCCATGATGAATATTATGTGAATGGATTTCTATTATTGATATATGCATGATGGTTGTTGGTATTCATTCAGTTTTTATACTTTAGTGTTGGGTGATGATTGCAAGCATTATCCTAAGCCATTATATTAACTGTTCTTGGGAAAGAAAGTTAGTATTGGTAAGATTGAATGACAATAACTCGAGGCGTTAACCCTCGTTTAATAGACTAACTTAGGAATAAGAATAAGTCTAAATTGGCATCATTGGTCGTTCTTCGATTGTAACTCTTTTATATTCGGAAGAATCATAAAGAGGAAATACAACTTAACTGTTGGAAAACATTAAGAAGTCTTTAAGAGACCAAGTGCATATTCATAAAACAACCATTAGAAGTATATCACATTGAAACCTGAAGCATAATATCTAATCAAATTGGGGAACACAACCTTATTCCCTCTCTCACATTAATTACATTTTTAGTCAAGGTATTAAATTACATTATTCAACAATCAATTCAAACTATCCGGAATAGAATTAAAGCATTTAAAGACCGGTATCGCATACGATTAGTACTATTTTCTCTCCATATTCCCTGTGGGATTCGACCCCAACCTTGTTGGGTTACTATATTTGACAACGTTCGCTTTACGCCATTAAGAGGTGTAATTTGAGCGTATCAACAGTACGTAAATAATCCGCATGTTCTACCTCGAACCTAGAATATACCAGGATATCATCAATGAACACAATCACAAATAAATCTAGGAAAGGCCTGAACACATTGTTCATTAAATCCATGAATACTGTCGGTGCATTAGTTAGCCCAAATGACATTACCCGAAACTCAAAATGATCATATCTTGTTCTGAAGGCCATCTTGGGAATATCTTTCTCCCAAACTCTCACCTGATGATACCCGAATCTCAAGTATATCTTTGAAAACCATTTGGCGCCTTGTAATTGGTCAAATAAGTCATCAATCCTTGGAAGCGGATATTTGTTCTTGATCGTCACCTTATTCAGTTGCCGATAGTCGATGCACATTCACAAAGAGCCGTCATTCTTCCTCACAAACAACACGGGTGTTCCCCACGAGGATGAACTAGGCCTTATGAAGCCTTTCTCAAGCAAGTCCTTCAATTGCTCCTTCAACTCTTTCAACTCTGCGGGAGCCATTCTATAAAGAGGAATAGATATGGGTTTAGTATTCGGTAGCACATCAATAGCAAAGTCGATCTCCCGCTCTGGGGGGAGGCCTAGAAGCTCATCCGGGAATACATCCGGAAACTCATTCACCACGGGGACAGACTAAAGAGTCGGTGATTCGGCTTCTATATCATGAACCCGGACTAAATGATAATTACAACCTTTAGCAATCATTTTCCTCACCTTCAGATAGGAAATAAACCTACCTCTTGGGGACGCTGTATTTCCTTTCCATTCCAAAGCTGGTTCTCCCGGAAACTGGAAGCGAACCATTTTCGTTCTACAATTAACATTGGCATAGCAAAAAGCCAACCAATCCATGCCCATAATAACATCAAAGTCTACCATTTTCAACTGATGTAAATCAACCATAGTACGGTGATCACAAATCACAACTACACAATTTTTATATACTCGACTAGCTATTACCAGTTTACCAATGGGTGTCGATACCTCGAAAGGTTTGATTGACTCCAGTTTGACCCCAAATCGACCCGCAATATATGGAGTAACATATGAAAATGTAGAGCCCGGATCTATCAATGCATATACATCAAGAGAAAATACCGATAATATACCTGTAACAACATTAGGGGAGGACTCAAGATCCTGCCGTCCAGCCAAAGCATAAATATGGTGTTGGGGACTACTAGAACTGGGAGCTCCTCCTCTACCTCTACCGCAACTAACTAGTGTCTGAAATCCTTGGCCCGGAGGGCGTATAAATGATGAAGACCCGGCTGCCGACCCTGAAGGTTGGACCCTACCCCTACCACCAATCGAGGGACAATCACGCATGATATGGCCTGGCCGACTGCATGCATAGCAAACATCTGAACCTAGTCGACACTGGCCCTAATGTAGCTTCCCGCACTAAGAACATCGTGGCATGAGTGGCCTTGCCTGACCCGAGTCGCCTCTGTAATAAGAACATGAAGCTCTAAAACTATGACTCGGCCCGGAGTGAGTCGATCTATCAAATCTCTAGCCTGTAAACCGTGGAGGTGCGCTAGTCATAGAATGGCCTGAATGCCTAGAAAACTGCTGTCTTTTCCCTCCTCTAAACTCACTAGTCGGACCCGAAGATATAGCCCTTTTGTTGTAACCTCTGCCGAGCTCACGCTCACCTCTTTGCGGTTGTTGGCTTTCCTCCAAATTCTGGGCATGGGCTTGAATGCGAGAAATATCCATATTGTCCTGAAGGGACGCGGTCAAGTACTTATCCATAAAATGTGGCCCTAGGCCTCTCACGAATCGGTGCACTAGGTCACCCATATCCGCTACCATGGCCGGAGCATACCTAGCCAAATAATTAAAGCGGAGACTATACTCTAAGGCACTTATGTTTCCTTGCCTAAGATTCAAGAATTTATCGGCTCTAGCCCGCCGAACCTCTGGGAGCAAGTGATGTCGTAGGAAAGCATCAACAAATTCTTGCCATACCGGGGGAGGTGCATTAACTCCCCTAGAAGACAACCACACTGTATACCAACGAACCGCAACATCCCGCAACTTATACGATGCTAACTCCACCGATTCAACGTCGGAAGCATGCATTAACCGAAGTGTCCTCAACATTCCGTTAATAAAGTTTTGTGGATCCTCATCCAGCTTTCACCCGAAGAACTACGGAGGGTTCAAGCTAATAAAATCACGGGCTCTTGCACTAACCACCCTATCACCATGACCCATACCTCGCCGCTGGGCCTGAGCGGCAACCAATTGAGTCAACAATTGAATGGCCCCTTTCACCTCTTGGCCCGAAACCTCCAATGGAGGAGCTGGGGGTGCTGGAGCTGGGGCTGAGGCTCTCTCATGCTCCTCAGAACTAGGCAATAAGTGAGAGGACTGAGATTGAGCCGCATTCTAGGACTCACCCTTCTCTATAACTGTTGGCGGTACTCTTTCAGCCCGCTTTTCTGCCACTGTCTTGCCCTTTTGGGTTGCTGTAGCTTTCCTCTTTACAGGCATTTCGGAAATACATAGCACACGGTTAAGGAAAGAAAAATCCTTATGTCATAGCTCTATCGCACGATATATGAAGAAAAAAGGTCATTCATTCCTAAAATGCCCGCAGCCTCCTGTTTATAAGCGTAGCGTGCAGCACACCCATAAACAAGACTCTACTGGACACGGCTCATAGACACACCCTAGGATGGAACTGATCTGATACCACTTTTGTCACGACCCAACCGGAGGGCCACGACGGGTACCCGGAGCTAACCCATCGGGCACCTCTCATCATATATTCACATTCATCTCTAAGTGAGTCACATGGCCTATTAACAATTTTATGCCTTAATAATGCCATTTCCAATGGCTAAAACATTTTTTTTATATCAACATCAACAAGTATGCTCATATACATATACATTAGTCGGCGAGGCTAACAAAATAGTATACCAAAATATGAGCCGACAAGGCAAAAGACATCTACTATACATGACTGTCTACGAGCCTCTAAGAAAAGTATGAAGCATCATCATAAGGATAGGAAAGGGCCCCGCCATGCCCATATGTATGTACACAAAAGAATAGTACCAACAGCTGCGCCTCCGAATCAAATAGAGCTCCTCTATGCAGTCTCTGAACAAGAAGTCTATGGGTCAAGTCTATCTCTCTGTCCACCTGCGGGCACGACGCAGCGTCCACAAACAAAAGGACGTCAGTACAAATAATGTACTGAGTATGTAAAGCATAATCAATAACATAATGGAAGCATGAGAAATAACATAAGATAGAAAAGTCATGGGATGAAAGAGCCATTTATACCTCTAGCGACATTCATCATATTTACTTACCCTCTTTCTAATAGGAAACTTCCATTTCATACATTTATACATATAGTAGTATCATACCCGACCATAGAGGTTCGGTGTCTTACGTACCCAACCATAACAAAGTTCGGTGTTATACGTACCTGGCCCTACCAAGGCTCAGTATTACTCGTACCCAACTGCAGTAGTGTGCGCACGATAGATATCATACCCGGTTATATAAGCTCGGTGTTCTTAATAGTCATACTTTAATATATAAATATATATACATAGGGGTACATACATGTCCTCAACATCATCATCATCATCATTATTTTCATTATATCCTTCCTTAGAGGATCAACTATCATAGGATGGGACCAATGGTATCGTGAGAATATCAAGATCATGAGCTTTAGTGATTCTAGGAATGAAGTCATCATGGAAGATACTATGGATTTCACATGAAGGTATACATCAATGGGATCATGCCTTAAGAAAGAAGGGTTAGCCTTATATACCTCTTTGTCTTCTTAACTACTTAACATTCACCGCCTAAGCTTGAGAAATCTACATTTAAAAGGATTCATACCATGGTTAAGTCTTACAGACATCTTTAAATTCAAACTAGAACAACTCATGGACTAACAAAAATTGGGTAGCATTTCCCCTATTCCATCGAATTCCACCACATTACCAAACAACTCCCAAACATCCATAATAACATTCACAATATCATAATCAAGTAATCACATTCCATTAAGTCTTCAAAATTCATTCTCATGTTCAACTTATACTAACAACTTCACACCAAACCTTAGCACATTTTCATACAACGCTTCCTCATCACTATTATTACCTTCCATAACAAAATTATATCCATATTATACTAATAATCATGACTCAAGTTAGCTTACTACTCAAAAACATCATAAAAACTACATTTAGACCTCATCAACTACTTTCTCCTTCTACCCATGTTGTTCAACAACTAAGCATTCTTGATAACATGAAATAAGCATGAAAACTAACTTTTTATCTCATAAGAATGGGCTTTGGAGCAAGCTATCAACTTATATGGAAACCCTAGCTTCGATACCCAAATAATTCTTGAAGTCTACTAACCCTAGCAAGACTTCTAACACATGGATATCTTGATTCTTGCATCTTGATCTTTAATTTCTCTTGGATTTGTGTTGATGAGGTGTGTGGGATATTCTAGAGCTCTCAAAAGTTGTGGAGAATATGGAAAATGAAAAATAGAACTTGGGTCATCTATTTAAAATAAGAAAATAAAGCTGGCCGTCGGGATTTATACGGACACTTATACGGTCCGTATAAGTGACCGTATAATATCACCAGTGGTGACCCTTCACTGTAACTGTTATACGGACCCTTATACGGGTCGTATAAAGTTATACGGACAGTATAAGTGGTCGTATAACCCACTATTTTCTGAACTTTCTCCCATTGATTCGTTTGACCTCCAATCCTTGTGAAACCTTCTTGGCACTTGCATAACACTTCATTAACCACACAATAAGCTCTATAGCATCCCCTCAAGACATTGCTAAATACGTATCAAATCAACTATCGCGAAAATCCTTACAAACATGACTTACATTCAGTTCCTTTAACAAACTTAGTCTCACATATCCATATGACCTCGAAATCTTATGATACGCACTTTAAGCTATCTAATACTCTCCTTAATCTCATAAGGACTTCATGTTCGTCTTAAGCTCACATTAGTCTACTCACAAGGCAACAAATCCGGAATTTCCAAGATGTAACAAGACTCCTATAAATGCCTTATTTCGTGATTTTGTCCCACTTTTCTCCAAAACCTTATTCTAAGCCGACTTTTGTGAGGTTTCTTGGTTAGAGCACCCAAAAACTTTGCCAAGTTGAGCCTCTAAACATCAATAGCTACTGGTTAAGTTAGCATGTATGATGGTTGTGTAACCCATGTCCTCGTATTCATAAGATTCCTAGAGTTCTCGGTCAAAGCTTCGGATCAGCAACGCGGTAGGAGAAGGTTGCACGCACGTTCGTGGTAGCTGCTCGGCATCGAGGTAGTTATGATTTACTTGAGTTAGAATTTTATTAGTGAAACGTATATATGTCATAGAATTGACGGGAGAAAGCATGATTAGGTCTTCGGACAAGAAGTTCGGTTGAACATACGAATTACGATAGGTTGACATTGTTAGCATTAAAAAGGGCTTGTAGTAGTGAGAAACTTAGCTAATTGTTCTAATAGGGATATTAGTGTTGCATGTGCAATCATGGAAGGTCTAAAAGTTTTGGGCGTAATGCGGTTGTAAATTGATCTTAGTATAGGTTGGATTACGATATGCTAGGTGACGCGTACTTTACTATAGTAATTTCTGTTGTGCGTATGCATGATTAATATCGAGTTCTAGTATGATTTGTGGTGATTCGATTGGTACATCACTGATTTTGGCATCGCCTCGTGTTTATGATTTGATTATGTTCAACTAAGACATTATGGATAATAGCTCGGAATGGAAATTACTAATAACATATTGTGATGGATGATACTGATAATAATTGAAGATGGAGCATATACATCTACGTAAGGCACATTTGACGGGGGTGGCGATGTAGCCTTGTTATGAACTCATGGTCCGAGGTCCGTTCCGGAACGAGTGGTATATGGACACCATGGGTCCCCTGCAGGTCATGACTATTTGGAGAAAACATTACCATTTAGCATGTATGTAAATGGTTGATGAGAGACTACAATCATTTCATTGCACTTCCGTAATTATTTCCTTTTTACAAATATATATATATATATATATATATATATATATATATATATATATATATATTGTTTGATGGTGTGTGTGAGTCTTATGGCATCATATTGAGGTATGACTCACTTTTGAGATTTTAAGAGTTGGATCCTTTTGTAGTAAAGTACTTGTTGCTTCTCTTGCATTTAATGTTTACGTCAGGAAAGGCTAAGAATGGAATACTTAAATTGAGTGTTTCGTTGTTCATGGGTTGTTGATAGTTGTTATAAGGAATAATTTGTAAGTAGATAGCAGCTGAGGGCTGTCTAGAATCATATTACTATTGTATCTGCCGGTTAATTAATAAGTTCGCCGCGTTGTGGGAATAAAGAGGGAATGTAATCAGTTACGATAGAACGAAGCGGTATGAAGAGTTGTCCCAATTTCTTATTTTCGAGTTATGAATGTCTGAAAGTCTGCGAAATAGATGAGGTCGTTGGGTTATGTTATTCCTTATTATGCGATTAAGTAAGTGATATTAATAGAGGGGCTCCGAGTAATTTCATGATGCGTTGTTATTTAATGGGAATAGCTAAGAAGTGTAATCGTTAATTAATATATATGTTTATTCTGTTTAATTTTATATTATATTGCGTCAACTAATCTCAGTCGGCCTATGATGCTTATCAGTACATGTGATATACTGATGCTACTCTTGCTACATTCCTTTCGGAGTGTAGGTGTGTTTTCAGGTAATTTCATTGAGGGTTCTTTATGTTGCAGCGGTAGATATCCTCTGGCAGCTTTTGTGTATCTCCTTCCACACAGAAGTTGTGTCATCATTTTATTTCGGTCTATTCCTTGTATCATAGAAGCTCTTGTACATGTCTAGACTAGATCCCGGGAAATGGAAAGTTTTTTCTTGATTTTATGAAAAGGATTATGATGTTTTCTACCTATTACTTATGTTAGTAGTTACATAGTTGTAAAGACGAGTTTTCAATAATGGATTGGTTGGTAAGAATTCGCCTACTAGGTGATAATACAGTAGGTGCCCGCGCGATCCGTAATTTGAGTCGTGACATTTGCAAAATGTGCTAGCTATCCTTCTCAAAGAGTCACATCCCTAGAACCTCAACGGGGGTTTTGTAAATTTGATCTAAAGAGGAATCACAATGAGATACTCAGAATCAAAGTCAAAATCAAAAGACCACTATCTCAAAATCAATGGTCTATTGTGAATTGTGTATGACCAGAATAGAGGATTTCCCTCATGTCATCTAGGGACTTGAATTTGACAATTTAATAAGCCTCATCTAGGAGGAATAATTTAGGTTCAACAACAAAGCTCTAAGCTTGGGCAATGTGCTATTTCATTAGATGGTATCCTGGAGTCTCACCCACTGTTTAAACAACTAATGAGTTCATCCATTTAAGTTCCATCTTTTCGACTTACTCTTTGTCAGGTTGAGCTACCATAACCCCATCAATAACCTGAGGAGGAATATAGGATAGGTGCATACCATTTTCAGCCTTGCGGTTTCCTGTGAATAAGCTAGTCCAAGCAATCAAGGATTGACCAGGTTCACACTACTCCTGCTTTTCCTTTCCATTTGTCCTCCTTCCTAGGCCGCACTCTCTTCTCTGGTTCTCGCTGTGGTTTCACCGACCCAGATTTGGATATCTAGATTGCTTGCTCCATAGTTGGTGTACTCCGCCCCTACTGGTGTTGGCTTTCGCAACTGGTGAAGCCTCCATATTCAATTTCTTCAATGTAGTGTTAGGTTGAACACTAGATCTTTTAGTGCTCATGCTACACTCACTACACCAAAAGAGGCTTTTAGTGGCAATATATGTTTTTTTAGCGGCAATAGTTATTGCCACAAAAACATTTACGAGCAATTAGTTAATGTCATTATATTCAAGGTCGCTAAAGTCTTTAACAGCATTTATTGTTAGGGTTAAAGCTTGGTATTGCCGGTAATAATTGATTTCAGAATATAATTAGCGGCAATTAAGTTATTGCCGCAAATTAATTACCGCGAAAAGCATATTTTGTTGTAATGAGTGTTCCATTGGTACAGGGGGGAGCTGCAACTTTGACATCTTGAGGTTTCCCCCTCTTGCATGCGAGCTCCAGCAGATCTCCCAAAGGTGACGAGTTGTTGTTGTTCCTTGCAAGGTCTTCCCCTTCCTCAACCCTTCCCTTTAGCCATGGATACACAATGGTGCAGGTTAGACTAACATGCATCGTCCCATGGAAAAAATTCTTGATTACTCCTTCTGTTTTAATTTATGTGAATTTATTTGCTTTTTAATTCGTGTCAAAATGAATGACCTTTTTTCTAATTTGAAAATAAATTCACTTTATGAAATGATTTACACACAAATATTCAAGACTTATTTTGAATCACGAGTTTCAAAAGTCTTCACTCTTTGTTAAATGTCATGCCCAGTCAAATAGATTCACATAAAGTAAAACGGAAGGAGTATTATTTATGACAAACCTCCCAGGAGCAGTTTTTAATTGCATTGAGAACAAGTTAAGCCATAATTAAAGGGTATGGTTTACGATTGAAGGCTTCATGACAAATCAAATCAATATGTCCTTAAAAGTCAATTTTGGTGACAACTGACAAAGATGTAAGCATGAAACAGATGTAGCATAGACCATCAATTAATCATCCTGGCCGAAAATATAAGCCATTAATTGGTAGACCACAACAAGTTGTTGCAAACGGGCTTTTAATCAAATGTGAGTATGACAAAAAAGAGATTTTTTTCTTCTTATTATTCTTCTAGCTTTTATTTTGTATGCATTGGCCTTCTCTATCCATGTACTCTTTGCAAATTGCCATAATATTGTGATTTATACACTGATCAAATTTATTGCTTGTAACTGGAAGAAGGTTTAGAATTTGAATAAGTATAATATCATAGCTACTTTAAACTGATTTGCTTTAATTATTTTGGTATATACTTTCTCGTTACTTTCATTGTGTTCCAGGGTAAAAAAAAAAAAAAAACAATAACCTCCAACATCTGGTACAGTCAAACCTCTTTATAATTGTCATTTGTTATAACGGTATTTCACTATAGCAACTTGATTTTCTGTGGAACCGATTTTTCATGTTATATTTACTTCTGTATAACAGCATTTTACCTATAACAGCAATGACATTCATTATAGCGGTACACTCTTTATAAAATTACCTCTCTATAACAGTCATACTAAAATATTGTGTAAGAAATTTTGTAAGAAATATACTCTGTATAAAAATAAAATATTAAAATATTTATGGTAATCATCATTAATGTCATGCACATAGTAAATTTCAAGTATGAAGAGTCAACTGTTAAGTTCTTAGACAGCTATTGAATTCCCTTTTGCTGAAAGTTTGGACAAAATTCTTCGTCAATTCAAGCGTTATATTATCACTAAGAGACTGCAGTTTGCGAAACAATCTACAATTGTAGAATTCTTACATCAAACATGAAATATTTAAATTCTCAATTAATTTTAAATGCATATGTTCCTTGGATTTTAATTCTTTATCGGTATGGTACAACTAGTTATAGATATATTAGTAATTAATTAGTCTTTTTAGTTTTTAATTAATGAGATATGAAAATCAATTGCAATTTTAAAATTAACAAAAAAAAAATTGTTTATAACATAAAAAGTAAAGAAAAATAGTTGTTTGAGTACTTTTGTTTATAGCAGTTAAATGAGATCTAAACATCAAATGTCAATATACATGCATAATAGCACCTCACTATAGCAGCCATGAAACTTTCGGACAAACGCTGTCATTATAGAGAAGTTTGACTGTACTTGTAATTAATACTTTTTCCATAATTATCTGCAACATGCAAATTGCTAGTTTAAAGATATTCAACCAAGAAGGTGTTAATTTGGGAAATTCAGACATTCAAGTTTAGTTAGACTAAACATGCAAAACTATTACATGTCATGACGCAATTAATTTTAGCATTTCTGACCAATATTTTCATTATTGAAGCAATTAGAAAGTTTTCTCATTCTTTACCTAATGAGGACAAGAAAGTGCGTCAGCAGGTAAAGGAAATAAATGTCATCACCATTGAAGTAGGGCTATACTGTTAAGTGTTATCCACTTTTATTTTGGCCATAGCTCCCAATATTTAATTTTTTTCTTGCGTAGCACACTATCAGTGCAAAATTTTCACGCTATACATGGTGGTGCATAGTTTTATAAAGGAGCGTGATTATTTATCTAAATACTACTACTATTTAGTCTAGTCGTCAATTATCATAAGCAAAGAGAAAAAGAAAAAAAAAAAAGAAAAAAACAACTCACAATCAACATTTGCATCAAACTAATAAATGCACCACATTCGTCTGTTCTATAATTATTTGTCACTTAATCGCTCTTAGAGCCCGTTTGGATTGGCTTATAAGTTGCTTATAAGTTGTTTTCAGTTTTTTTGAGTGTTTGGCTGGCCAGCTTAAAGTCATTTTGTGCTTAAAATAAGCTCAAAAAATAATTGGGCCCATTTGACTTAGCTTATCTAAAGCAGCTTATAAGCTGTTTTAAAAAAAAAAAATTAGACTACCCCAACTTATTTTTTTTAGTTTATAAGCTATTTGCAGCTTATAGGCATAAGCCCATCCAAACAGGCTCTTAAGTGAGATGTATTCTTATTTTTATGTATAAATTATAAATTACGTTGTTAATATATTGTAAACATCAAGTATAAATAAGTATTTTCATAGAGAAATACATCCAAGTTATCCTCCAAGCCAGTGGCGGAAAATCACAATTTTCTAATAGTGTGCGGCATGCAATTGTACCAGGTTCATTTGAACCCCCGACTTTTAATGTGCAGCGTAAATTTATGTATACAAATTTTACTAAAATTATCATAAATAGTAATCCATAACCCCAATTGCCACGGGAATGCCGTTTAGTTGGCCTATGCCTGTTTGAACAGCCTCAATTAATCCTGTCTTTTTTTTATAAGAATCAATATGATCTTTATAAGGCTCCTCCTCCAAATGAAATCAATGGGATCCAGAGAGAGACGATATTTTGCAAATACGTAATTATCTCAAATATATTAACTATTTCTTTCTTTTCCAATCGCCTGGAAAGGACAAAAGAAAGATCTAGGTTTGAACCTATAGTCTAAAATATACAATAGATTCAATATTAAAAATCTTAAAGATTAAACTTATAAAATTTAAATAACCGCTCCAAGTTCCCCTCGTAAGCTACTTGTAATGTGGGCCACAAAACCAGCTGCCCTGCCTTCACAACCAGAGGAATCGGGGTATAGTATATTAATTGTTCCATGGAAAGCTACCTCCCTATATAATTAATTGCAATTGTGGTTTGCTGTCTTTGTCATTTAGGACAATTTAAGACAATCAGAATTTAATTTCAGTATTCACGGGTTTCACACAATTGGCCCATCTTTGTTTCAACTTATGAATCTTTTTCCACCCAAAAACCAAACAATGAATTTTAAAGGAAATTAATGAATTAACTGGGAGAGGAACCAATAGAGTTGGTACAATACAAACAAATTAGAGTTTGATAATTTAAAACTACATAATTAATGTGGCTTTTCGTTGCAGGGAAAGTGATGGTTAGTTTGTAACCTTATTTAATTCCAACAATGATAAGCTACTTTGAGAGGCTTTACAAAGCTAATAATTCTTTTTTGTTAATGTTTTTTTCAAAATAATTAATAAAAATAAATTTAACGCGATACTAGATAATAGAAGCTATTTAGGCAAATATATAGCTTATTAATTGAGAAATAGACCTAAATAGTCGCTCATCAAATAATAGCCAGCAAATGTATATATTTTTTTGTAAATTAGTGTATAATGTACAAACATATACATTTCTAATAAACTAAGGTGTATATCTTTTTGTATATTTAGCTAGCGAATGTAATTATTTTTTGTCAACCGGACAATGTGTAACTTGCACGTATCATCTAGTCGTAAGCCATGTTTCCCTTGGGATAGCACTCGGTATAAATATTTGATTATGCAATGTATTCGGTTTTCCAATGCAGATATGTTTTCTTTATGGGTTTAAGTTTTAAGTATTGATGGTAGCAAAAAATATTTGCACAATCAGATAATAATTAAAGATAAATATCTTACTAAGTATTAATTAATAATTTCATAAAAAATAATAACTTACCTACTATGACATGCTTATTTAGATTTCTGAAGACGCAAAATTTAGCACAAAAGCAACACATATTCTCTCCCATGCACATGGGATGTGTTGGGCCGAGGATAAGCCCAAATATTCTATCGACAAGTAAAGCTGCGCGGATTGGCTTTCATATGGAATGGTCTTAATTTCATTTTTTTGAGCGGATTGTCCCTCAAAGGCACAGGTCTTTAATTATTGTCCCTCAAATTGATGGTCTTTAATTTTTGTATTTCGTCTAATATCATGAGGTTTGGAGTTCCAACTCCCGTTAAGTAAAAAATCGCAAGGCAGTGTTTCGTAGCAAAATCAGGCCTATTCGGGCAAAAGTTAAGCCTTAAGGCAGAGTTTTGCAAAATTCCAACTGAGAAAAAAAAAAAAAAAAAAAAAAAGAGAATCTTTGCCTTAATGCAAACCTCTACCTTGCCTTATGCCTGAAGAAAAACTCTGTCTTAAAGTAAAGTTTGAAACTCTACCTGATCAGGGAGAGTTTGAGGCAAACTCTGTCATAAGGTAAAGTTTGAAACTCTGCCTGAAGGTAGCAAAACTCTGCCTTGCGAATCCAAACTCTACTTTACTTTTTTTTTTTTTTTATTGAGTGGGTGTTCGAACCCGGAACCAAGGGGCTTTTAGCGAAGGCCAAAAATTAAAGATCACCAATTTGAGGGCCAAAAATTAAAGACCACCCCCGAATAAGGGTAATCGTGCAAATTATCCATCTTAATTTTTGCCCCTCAAATTGTTGGTCTTTAATTTCTGTTCCTACTTCTCATTTACAGAAAAGATGTGGGCCAAAGTACCCTTACTCACTGGTCTATGAAACCAGAGATTTTGGGTTCGAACCCCGGCCCAACAGAGTAAAAAAATCGCAAGGCAAGGTTCTCATAGAAACTATGTCTATTCGGGGCAAAGTTATGCCTTAAAGCATAGTTCTGTAGTATCCTACAGAACTGCCGGACAAGGTATAGTTTCTATATAGTTACATCGGCATAATTCTGTAGGATAATTTAATTTTATGGAATTCTGTCTGATCCGGTATAGTTTTGTAGTATAACTTAATTTCTACAGAACTACGCCGGACAAGGCATAGTTTCTGTGTAGGCATGATTCTGTAGAAATTAAGTTATACTAAAAAATTATGCCGGAAAAGGCATACTACAGAAGTATGCCTTAAGGCATTACTTTGCACAAATAGGCATAGTTTCTACGAATACCTTGCCTTGCAAAATTGTTTTTTTTTTTTAAATTTGTTGGGGTTCGAACCCAGAAAGTCAGAGTTATTTTCGATCACTTTTTATTACTTAAAATATCAAAGAACAAAAATTAAAGACAAGCGATTTAAGGGCCAAAAATTAAAGACCACATTGCCCCAAGTAGAGCCATAAATATGGGCTTGGCTCACTTCTTGAATGACTCCCTCTTTATTAATTAAGTTAATATGACAAAGAACTCTGAGAAGAATTTGTCCAAAAATAAAAGATTATAGAGAGTGCTTGGGTAAAACTTACAAGCTGGTTTAACCAAGTGGAAACTGCACTTTCACTTGACCAGAATGACCTTGAACTAACTACTTGAACTGTGGCAATCAAATATTGAACAAGTTTTCAGTCTATGCAGGTCTTTCATTGTTAGCAAGAAAGTTGCCAGTGTTATTAACTTATTATGATGATAATTAACTATGTTTTTGAGATGGGATTTTCTTCCACATAAAAAATTAAGGGCTTTTTTTCTGAGTCTTGAATTTGTGAGATTTGTTGATACTCGAAAGATTGAGTTTGTTTCAAGTTCTGGAAATTAGAGGAATTGAAACCATATTGAGGTTCTGGAATATATTTTTACAATGTATATTTGTCCACCAAAATAATTGCCGATAAATGTATATTTTTTGCATATTAATGTATCATATACATAAAATATACATATTTTATACATCATAGCGTATATTTTTTATATATATAATTGGCTAGCAAATGTAGTTATTTTTTATCGACTGATCAAATGTATAACTTGCCTATTGTACATATGTCATATAATACGACATAAGAAACGAAGTTGGTTACAATATCCTCTCAGATTTGAAGGGGGTAAAACATTGGAATTTAAAAGTATTTTATCTCATTTTTAAATAATTCATTTCATTCAAATCACAAAATATTAGAACTAGCACAATAATTAGCACAACTAAATGATCCGACTCTTTACAAGATCCTTCCTCATCCTAGTCCCAATAAGAGGGGGAAAACAGTCAGAAATAGTAATATAAAGAAGAGATGAATTATCATTTTCCCAAAAACATGTCTCTCCGTTTAGAAATTGGATAAGATTCTACATACTTTTTAGTTTCACATCTCTAGCCCCCTCGTTTTTTTCATTTTCTTGTGTGCTTCCTCACTCACATTTACAATGCATCCCTTTGGAATTTACGCGATTTTCTATTCCCTCCTTCCCGTTTTGTTCAATGCCTTTGTGTATTTAAACATCACGAGGATTTTTAAGAAACTTTGACGTGACATTAAGCAACTTCTAGACTTGCTGGTATTGCAGTGCCTTCTACAAATTTAGCCTTGGATTTCACTGCTCTTGATGATTTCGTCGAAGATGATGAACTAGATTTTGGTGAGGAATTGGCCTTATGCTTCCTCCTTTTCTGCTTCTTAGTATGAACATGAACCTCCTTATTAGTTGGACTGTCCTTGTTAATCTCTGATGTTGATTGCCTTCTGTTTGATTCTCCAACTACTTTCAAACAAATAACCAATGCAGAAAAATAGAGTTTTAACTTCTATATACTAACAACATAAAAAGTTTCTTAGACTATCATGTTATCTGAAAAAATAATTGCATGAAATCATTTATGATAAATGGATGTTAAAATACAATAAACATAAGTTAATTGTATTTTTCTTGAGTTAGATGATTCAGGCTGAGGTATAATTAATCTCCCATTTGATTTTTGGTGCAAAATAGCCCTCGCTGTTAGCAAACTAGTCCATTTATACCCCAATAATCAGGATAAGAGCTCATATTATTGGATAACTTTATAGTTCTTGACTTAGAGGATTCTGGCTAGGCATAACTAACATCTTTGTGAAAGTTTCAGAGGTGTTAAGTACATCATATATGGTAACATAACTAGGTGATTTCTTTCGATCTGCTTAATTCTTGGTGGCGGAATTACTTGTTACCTATGCTAATACAAAATATCAAGCACCTGGTGAAACAATCGAGGTGCACATAAACCGATCACTCAAACATCACCATTATATAAAGGTCAAACCCATCGACAGACACCGATGGTCGTCCACTTCTTTCACTTGAATACCTCAAGTGCCCCTTGTTCCATTTAAACACCTGAGATAATGCTAGACTGTGTCATTTAGACACTTTTTGCTGACCTGACAATTTGGGTGAATTGCATAGTAAACAAGCGCCGAAGACCTTAAATTTTACAATTTTTTATTTTTTTAATCTTTTCTTCTTCCTTCTCTCTACTTCCAACCTTTCATCCACCTTAAACCATCACCTTCTAGAAGAAATCTCCATTAACAAGAAAAAGAAGAACATAAGATTCTTTAATCCTGTTATTTTTTTAGTTCTTTGGGACCGCTTTGTCTCACCCTTCTCCCAACTTTTCCCCTTTACTTGAATCTTTGAAATCTCCATTAACAAAAGAACAGAGAATAGAAGATTCTTGTGTAATCTACTAATTTTAGCCAACTTTTCACCAATCTCGTTATTTCCTCCCACCATTTTTAGGGAAAAAGTTATTCAAGGAAGGAGATAGAGAACAAATTAGCCAAATTTGGTTCAACAATGGAGATGAGGAAGAGTCGAAGGGGCTGGGGTGGGAATTTATGGGGAAGAAGGAGAAGAAGAAGAGGGTGGCGGGGTGGGTGGAGGGGCATAGAAAATAGTTTTTTTTTTTTTTGCTGCTTTTTTTATTTAACTAAATAGTTGTAAAATAATTTTTCTACACATATTTTATTTTTTAATAATTATTTTTGGTATATATGACACATGTCTTCATTTAATTCACCATTTTGACACGTTATCGGCGAGTGTTACACTCACTCTATATATTTGACTGATTGTACAAAAAATGTCTAAATGACACAGCCCTACCTCAGGTGTCTAAATGGAACAAGGGGCATTTGAGGTGTTCAGGTGAAAAAAGTAGACGACTACATGTGTATGTCGATAGTTTTGGCCTTATATAAAAGAATGTACCTCAGATGTTATAGAATTGCTATATTATACGGCACTAGTACGAGCCAATATAGAGTCCACCAACCTACATTATTTTTTAAGACAAATAGACCAGAATAACTGTCCCTTTCTAGGGCCTAGTTAGACATCTCGTGAAGGATGAGCCAAAATATTTCCCTTTCTTGAGCCAAAATATTTCCCCGTCTTGAGCCAAATTACCCCCCTTCCTTTTGAATACTAACATATACTCCCTTGGTTTTTTAAATATTTGTCATGTTTCGCTTCTCGATAATCAAATTACATAAACTTTGAGTGATATTTTAAGATTATGTTTTTTAAATATATTGAGATGAGAACAATTGCAACTTATAATACTTTGATATAATTTTTGAATATTTAAATTTAATTTTACAATATTGAATTAGTCTAATCTAATTTAACTCCAAAACTTAGTCAAGTTGACTTTCTAGAACAAAACGTGACAACTATTTCGGAACAGGGAGTAATAAGATATTTTCCTATCAATAATTCACAAGCTTATTAGTTTCAATCAATATCTCGACCCGTGAGGAAACCCTAGTTGCCATTGTCTGATTAGGACACTAGACATGTGATTAAAAGCAACATATATATCAAATACTCTGTTTAATCTTTTGCCTTCTTTTCAGATGATAGAATTATGTGCAGTAATTTTTAAGGCACATTTGATCAATCATTGTTCTGTTTCAAGGAATTAATTTAAAGGGAAAAAGACGTTTCTTAAAAATTAAAAGCAATGATTACCTTGAGATGTCCATGGAGAAAGGGAAGAACCAGCACCAATAGAAGCTACTGCAAAATCAGGCCCTTTCTTGAATTGATTCATCTAAATTGCACAACCAAAACCAAACAACATATTGTTAGGCATGGAAAATCCTTGTTAAAAAAATGCACATTAGATGATATAATTGTTCGGGATATGAATATTGTCCAAGATTATATATTTCATTCACTGAAGTGACACTTAACACCTCGCACGCATGGGTGGATTCAGAATTTTGAGAATATGAGTTCTGAATTCTAAAAAAAAAAAAAAGACAACTTATTAAGTTTTGGATAAATATACATAATAAGCAGATTTCTTAACATAAATACACAATTTTAGCCAAAATAATTGTATTCTACTGAAACTCGTAACTAGACATTTAAACAAGGATTGATAAAACGAGTTGACAAAGAAGTCTAGCATTGGATAAACCATAAGCAAGGGTGTGTCTATCTCTAATACCATATTAAATAAATTCACATATAGTGAAATTGACCTAACTTCAAAAATTAGCTCATTATATAAAAATTGCCTAAAATTATATAATAGATAGCAATTTATTTCCTGGACCACATAGGACACTGACAAACATTTAGTACAAAATGATGAAATTGCATATGGGAAGATGCATAATTTGTGGACCAAATTAACATGATGGGTAAACAAGAACATACCCAACTTGGTGCATTATTGCCAGAGGGGCCATCCCAACCAATATGTGCCACATGTTTAACATCCGTTGGACATCCAATCTCCAACTCCCTCTCCTTCACTGCCGTTTAATCAAAAACACATTTTCTAAATCAAACTTAAGTTATGTTGCTCGAATTTTTCAAAAATATTGTCGGATACATGTTGGATCATCTAAAATGTAATGTATTTTTGGAGGAATCGAGACGAATTGGACAGCATTTTAGAGGGTCCGAACAACATAACCCTCAAGAGCATTTCAAAAAGAAAACCTCAAAAACATATAATCTCAGATTATGGAAACAAACATTACCAAAATTATTAAATATATGTTTGAATCCTTTGAAAATCCCCTTCATCTTGTTTCCCATGGAAGAGACTATAAAAGCCCAAACCAAAAGCCTGTTATCAGAAATGAACAGAGCAAATGTGTAAGCACCACAAAATGTCAATAAATCATTCCTTAGCATAACCAAAAGGCAAACAACATTGAAAATATTATAAAACTATACCATTTTCATAATATAGAGAGGAACAAAAAATCAAGAACCGAACCATGATGATCTCCAACTAACTTGCCATCTTAAGATGTATAGTTTAACAAATGTGTTCAATTGAACTAATATTTTTTTTATAATAGACAGAATATATGATTTAAAAAAATCAAATTCTGAATCTGTCTCTAAATTCTTAACCTTTCATGGTTTATTCACTTTTCTTTATTTGGGATATAAAAAGTAGAAAAGGAAAAGCAAAAGAAAAAAGAAAGGATAAAAGGAATAACAATAGTATACCTGATTAGAGCAACGGTGATACCATACACGAAGATGTAAATGGAAAAAAGAAAGCTAATTCTCCCTCCCTTGACCCTGCATTTTCCATTATCTTCCTCCAAATAATCTTGATATAGAAATGTGATAAGCATTCATGAAAAAAAAAAAAAAAAAACGACAAGCTAAAGGTAAAATCCAGCTAGTTGGTCCATCAAAAATAAAAATACAAAATGTGAGAGTTGAATATGAGAAAAGGGGACTTGAATGAAAACAAATGATGGTAATGTTTCTTGTTTTCTATAGTTTTGTATAGATATTCAGAGGAGGGAGATAGAGGAGGAAGAAAGAGATACAGGAGGGAAAGAATAACAAATGAGAAAAGAAAAGGAAAACAGAAAGAATGTGAGAAAGAGAGATGTGGCCAACCACTAAAACCTTCCCAAAAAAAAAAAGGAAGGTCGGGAGGTAAACTTTACAAAGAACATGTACAAAGACGAGAGAACATTTAAATACAGAACTAATGTTTAAGAAATATTCCTCTCCGTCAATTTTCTATAGTATTGTTTTTTTATCCAATTTTTGACTTTTTTGACACTCCATGTCATTTTTATAGGAAATTGAAGGTTCAAATGTGTTGTTATACTATTCGAAATTGCTTAATTTTTTCCGCGGTAAACCATCTGGTCTATTCATACTCTTGCGTAACAACAAAACTCATCATTTTAAATCTTTATGTTTTATTTTGTATTTTGAAACCGCTTCTAAGTTGATATGATGTTTTGAGACTTATTGGTATGGTTTGACTTGGGACTTGAGTGCCTCGGGTGAGTTTCGACAAATCTCGAAACAAGTTGAAATTGTAGATTTTGCTGGGGAAGATTTGTTCATCGCGATGGATCTTGTTGCAACATGGGTTGACTGGTCAATACGAGACTTGTTCGTAGTGATCTCGCTGAAGAAAAATACACAATGAGTATAAAAGTTGAGTTTCGAGAATTTATTTCATTCTTTACCATTTATTGACTTGTGGAACTCAGATTTGAGAGACTTTTTAGCAAGGTTTTCATCTATAATTTTGTGGTAAGTATTCTAAACACCTAATTGAGATTTTATATATCATGATTATTCATTGATTTTAAAATTAAGATAGAGATTTTAATCATGGAATTTGGGGATTCTAAGTCATCTAACCCTTAAAATTGGTAAATTGATGATTTGAGCTTGCAAATGACCTCATAATCGTCTAAACATAGATTTGGACTCGTGGAGTTATGTGCAACCCGGATAACATTATTGAATTTGAATATGTGTATGTCGAATTATATGTTGCACTAATTTAGTCATGTACTGTACATATGAATATTTATTTTGCATATATGTATCACAATAATATGTGAAATTTGGCGTGTGATTTGTCCATGCAGATTGAGTTATGAGCGAGTGAATTGGTCACGATCAGATAATTGATTTTAGGGCGTGTGAGTTGCTACGATCCTGATACTACACGTGGATGAAATAATTCCCCACGAGTCACTTCTCTTGGAGAACTCTTGACAGTGCTTGCGCATGTATAAATGGTTGAAGCTGTCGATTTTAATATAAATGATGAACATATATTAATTCGTGAACTCATTACTGCATTTTTGTTTAAATGTTGTTTTGCATATTTAATTTATATGCAATATTTGTGCTATGGTATTATGCTTACAATAATTGTACGAATTTGAATAAGTGTTTTCTATATAACACTCCCTTTTTCCTTCCTGCTGATTTAAACTCGACCAAGTATGTGTACACTTCTTGCGAATTTGTTATCCTAGTGATGAACTATTAGCTTTGTTCGCGATAGTTAGGATATTTATTTCTGCTTTTCTTATTCAGAATTACTATCATCTGAGTTTTGAGACAATTATATTGGCTTGTGTAGTTATAAAAACAACGGAAAAGAGCCAAAATGCTCCGGACTATCTCAAAAGGTTTAAATATAACCCGCATCCACCTATTTTGCTAAAAATACGCATCTGCTTATCTTTCTGGCTCACTTTTGCTCTTAAAACTAACAGACCTCTTATTTATTTTATTTTTTTACTTGACTTTTAAAAAAAAAAAAAAACTTTTTGTAAAAAAAATTGTTTTCTGGTTATGTAGAAAAAAAAAAAATTTGGAGTTTGTTAAAGAGACAAAGAAGGGTTTTTGAGCAAGAATCATAAGGTGTTGGTCATCCAACCAGCTTCAAATAATTTGGGCTACGTTAAGGCCCACTCATGCAAGTAAGTCCAAATACTCTTTGAATTCATGAAGGGCAATTGGCGCGAATGCCCCTCTTTTGGGCTGGTCTTTAGATTTTGCCCCTCAAAATGGTGACCTTTAATTATTGCCCTTCCGAGCAAAACTAACATAGTAAAAAGATATTACTATCCCTAACCGTTACATATAAAACACAACAAAAATCGTTATTCTCAAATCTAGCCCAACTTCGTTCCCAAACCAGATTTTCTCAATTATTCAAATCGTTGTTTCAAGCCAGATTTCTCCATTGATTTTGCTGCTACAACGTCAGTAAAAGGTACAAAATCTTAATTCAACTCAATTTAACGATTTTATTGAGTTTAGATTGTTAATATTTGAAAAAGATCATCTTCTACGACCTGATTATTAAGAAACAGATGACATACAGCTCAGATTGAACATTACGCATGATAAAATTATTCAGCAAAATAGAATCGATTGGATTTAATGCTTTGTTCTGATTTTAATTACTTTATACCTTAATTAAATTAGTATACAATGCTTATTTACTTGAAATTGTAATTATAGTAAATTCAATTTAAATCAGGCAATGCTTATCGATTTAAACTTGAATTAAGGTAAACTGTGTGCAAATTTAGAACAAGTATGCCGGAGGAGGCAAAAGTTCAATTTACAAAAGAGTAGAGTATGCCGTTAACGGCAATGTTTTGAACCAATTTCATAACAAGTATGCCGGAGAAGGCAAAAGTTTTGGTTTATGTAGAAGTATAAATTAGTCCAGTTGTGTCAATCCTCTAATTGGAATAACTGTTGCAGGCATTTGATTTAAATTGGATGAAGGTAGAGGAGGTTTTTTTTTTTTTTAAACCAAAAACAGTTACTGCATTATCATCAGCAAAACAAAAATTGATTATGCCGGAGGAGGCAAAAGTTCAATTTACAAAAGAGTAAAGTATGCCGTTAACGGCAATGTTTTGAACCAATTTTATAACAAGTATGCCGGAGAAGGCAAAAGTTATGGTTTATGTAGAAGTATAAATTAGTCCAGTTGCGTCAATCCTCTAAATTAGAATAATTGTTGCAGGCATTTGATTTAAATTGGATGAAGGTAGAGGAGGTTTTCATTTTTTTTTTATTTTTTTTAACCAAAAACAATTACTGCATTATTATCAGCAAAACAAAAAGTGCTTATGTCGGAGGAGGCAAAAGTTCAATTTACAGGAGTAGAGTATGCTGTTAACGGCAATGTTCTGAACCAATTTAATAACAAGTATGCCGGAGAAGGCAAAAGTACAATTTACAAAGTAGTAGAGTATGCCGTTACTGGCAAAGTTCTGAACAAACTTCTGAACAAGTATGCCGTAGAAGGCAATACTTCTCTTTAGAAGCCATTAAAGTAAAATTCTACAAACCTAAAGAAACTTACACTTCATTAACATACATTTAAACATACAAAACATAAAATCCTAACTTCATAAGTACCAAACTACCATCATCAGTTCTAATTTCACGTGTACCCATTCCAAATTGCCCCATCGTCAACTTGGCCAGTGTGCTGGAATAACCTCTGCCTTACAAATCGTAATTCTCTTCGCAGATCATCATTTTCTCTACTTAGAGCACCGTAAAGAGCCCTCAGAAAATCTATATCTCTTTTGATATCAGCAATTTCATGAGTAATTTGCAAATTTGCAATATTAGGATGGATTTGGTTATGAGGATGGGCATGTTCATGTGCTTGCCCGTGGCCACCATTAACATGTACAATATGTTGATTTTGGTTCATTTTGTATGTGATTATATCTGGTTTTCAGAAGTAAAGTGTTTTTTTTTCCTTCTTCAAAGTTGTGTTGGTTTATATAGAAGTATAAATTAGTCCATTTTCAATTGGAATATCTGTTGCATGGATTTGATTTAAATTGGATAAAGACAGAGGAGGTTTTTCAGTTTCATGAAAATAACTGTTGCAATTTCATTGGAATAACTGTTGCAGAAACAGTTACTCTGTTTTTAAAGAATGCTGGTAGCGGCAGAACTTCTGTTTACAAAATCGTAGAGTATGTCGTTTCAAGCATACTTCATGACTTTACATACAAAGCCTGATGGGAAGGGCAGAACTTAAATTTTCAAAACTAACAACTTAAATACATTTCATTTTGGTTTTTTCTCAAGTGAATCTCTCTTTATGCAGGAAGTTTAACAAAAAAAAATGACACTAAGATGCATCTACGTAGCCTTCAACGGCAAATGGGACGCCGCCTACAATTATGTTAATCATGAAACCAAGCTAATACTTGTCAATGATGGTGTAAATTTTCAACAATTCACTCAACAGATATTTGCGGGGCATACACAACATACTCAGCAAAAAGAGACCAACATATGGTTTGACACCAGTGAGAAAACATCCAAAGGGATGCGTGTAACAAACGACATTGATCTTCACACTTGCTTGTACCTGCTCAACAACAATGACAACTTCAGAAATTTCCGTTTCATATTAGAGTTCGATTCAGCTGATGCGGAGGACAACCCATTACAAGAACATCATAATGAATCTATCCTAATGACAGAAGGACAAACCATAGAGGAAATTGACAGACAACTCTGCATTGCTTATGAAAAAGACATGTCTGAAGTTGGATTGGATGACAAACAACACAGCCCTATTGGACATAACCTTGGGATTCCACTTGAGCAGAGCGAGATAGTAACTCCTAACCAGACACCTCAGCAGCTACAATGGCAACCACCAAACATTGAGCAAGTTGTAAACAATGACCTTTCTCAGCATCCAACTTCAATGAATGTTGTATCACTTACTCCGAGCATGACAGTTGAAGAGACACAAACACAGCCATGCAACAAAACAAAGACACTAAAAAGGAAGAGGATACAAAATGATACACAAATTTTGACACCTAGTGCATCGATTGATCAAATAGAAATTGGCATTTTATTCAAAGACAAAGATACCGTGAAAAAGTGCATGAATAACATTGCAATTACTCGTCATCAATAGTACAAGGTATAAAAGTCATGCACGCAACGGTATTACATCAGATGTGTTGATCCAACCTGCATTTGGCGTTTCCACAGTTCAAGGTTCAGAGGATCAGAACTTTTCAAAGTAGTTAACTTTGAAAAGAGACATAGTTGTTCAATAAATTTCATCACCTCTGACATGAGGAATGCAACTTCAAAAGTCATAGCGGAATACATTACAAACCTAGTACGCCATACACTACAAGAGATAACACCCAAATTTGTCATTGAAGAAATGAGAAGCAGATATGGCTTGCACATTGGTTACCACAAAGCATGGTGTTCCCTCCAACATGCTTATAATGTCATAAGAGGAAGCCCAGAAAATAACTACACACTTCTACCGCAATATCTTCACATGATGAAATTAAGAAATCCTGGAACAGTTGCTAACATCAAATGGACCGCTGACAATAAGTTTAAATATGCTTTTTTCGCGTATGGAGCATCAATTGAGGGTTGGAAACACTGCAGACCAGTAATGATGGTGGATGCAACCTTCTTGAAATCAAAATACCACGGTGTGCTCATGATAGCAGTAGCAAAAGATGGAAACAACAACATATTTCCTCTCGCATTTGGTATTGCTGACTCTGAGAATAATGAATCCTACAGGTGGTTCTTCAGACACGTGAAAAAGGTGTTTGGCACGCGCAAAGACCTATCAATTCTTTCCGATCGCCACTCGTCAATTGCAACTGCAATCAAAGAACTGTATCCAGATAACCAGCATGGAATATGCATCTACCACATGGAGAAGAACTTGCAGAAATATTTCCCATCCGAAGCGATCCTATCACTGTTCTACAATGCAGCAACTACCTACAAACAGGCAGAGTTTCGTACCTATATGTCACAGATACAACAAATCGACCCAAAAGCTGCAGAATACATAGAAGAAGAACCACCGGAAAGATGGGCACGTTCATTCCACACCAACAGGCGTTACAACATGCTCACAACAAACAATGTCGAGACAATGAATTCTGTATTGAGAAAAGCAAGGGAGTTGCCAATAATGGCATGTATTGATTACATCCAGAACAAGCTGCAAAATTGGTTTTACCAGAGAAAATTGGACGCAACAGGACCGTCTCATGACCTGACATGTTGGGCTGAAAAGATTCTGCTTGAAAAGATAAGTAGAGGCTTCACAATGAAAGTAAGTATATTTTACCAACACACACTTCAATATTAGTTTGGTGAGAAATGCATAGTTTAATTTTAACCAAACACAAAAGTTATGCTGGATAATGGAAAAACTATCACCCTATTTTTATACTTTGTTCTGCCGGAAGGGGCAGACACTTATATTAACTAGCATGGAATTATGCCGGTGAGGGCATAAATATTACACTGTTTTTATGCTCACAATGAAAGTAAGTAGATTTTACCAACACACACTTCAATCTTAGTTTTATGAGCAATGTATAGTTTAAAATTAACCAAACACAAAATTTATGCTGGACAAAGGAACAACTATGATCCTATTTTATACTTAGTTCTGCCGGAAGGGGCAGAATCTTATTTTCATTGTACAGAAAGTATGCCGAAAAGGGAATAACTCTCATATAATCTGAAAATTGCCACAAAAAATATCACTCATTTATATTGTCAATTTCCACAGATAGAAAACATAACTCCGGTCAAATTTGTTGTGAAAGATGAAGGATATCAATACAATGTAGACCTGAAGAATATGACTTGTGAGTGCTTGGAGTTCCAAACTGATGAGTTACCGTGCACACATGCCATGGCAGTTATAGACAAAAGAAGTTTGCCAAAATCTACATACTGTGCGGACTGGTTCAAGAAACAAGCCTGCCAAGAGACATACAAAGGTGAAATACTATCAGTTGGAAATCAAGACTCATGGATTATTCCACAAAACATTATAGATATTAAAATAACGCCGCCTGATGTTAAAATAAGTCCTGGAAGAAAACAAACAAAAAGATATCGCCCAAGAAGAGAATCAACAAAGTACACATACAGATGTGGTAGATGCAAGTTATTTGGACACACTAGGGCAACCTGTAACCACAGTCCAGCTCTCAATCCATATTCAAGAAGGTACAGGAAGAGGAAATTGTCATCCTAACATCACACTCTTATACATGGTTTATATGAATTTATCTTATGTTTCTTGACGCATAATGCACACTTTTCCTGAAAGAAATGGCAAAACTTTGGTATTACCAAGACTGAGACTTCAAGCATCTTATCACTCATTTATTCTTCTGTCCATTCTTTCTTTTATTATTTTCTTTTATTAAGTTGTTATCTTCTTGTTGCTGATAATAAAAGACTATATAATAGCAACAGATAAATGTCCCTACATGAAATCTACAATTCTCTACCATAAAACATTGAGGAAAAAGAAAAAAAATCATCAACTTTAATTATCCAGTTTTATAATTTATGCCTCCTCTGACAGGTATAACAATTTTTGCCGGGGAAAATGGCAAAAAACAATTGGTATCTCAAAGACTACATCATGGTAAGTTTAATAAATGTGTGCCTTGGGACATAACAATATTCCTTCTCTCTGTTGTTTTCAAGTTTTACATTTATGCCGGAACTGGCATGTCTTCCGCTTACAAAATAAATAAGTATGTTGTTAGGGGCATACTTATGTGCTTTATTGTTTATAAAATATTTTAAAATGATGAAAAATTGGAAAAAACATTCAGCACAACACAATTAACATTAAGTAAAATATTTCATTCATTCATAGTAAAATTTCATTCATACAAAGTTTGGAGAGCAACAAAAAAAAAAAAAACAAACAAACAAACATAGACTAAAAATAAAAATTCATTCATACTAAAACAAAAATTATGAGCAGATCTAGTCTATAACTACAATCTCCTCCTTCTTCTTAACAATAATCCCTATGCCAGCATTGCACTCAACAAGCCTAAAGCATAGAGTATCTCCTTCCTGCAGCCCATTGGTATCAACAAAGTCTTTCCACCCCTGGCAAAGGCGCCGATATGCACCAACTTTGTAAGTCATCTTGTAGTAATGCCGACCATAAAACACATAGGATTCACATTCAGAGTTCGGAAGACTGTCTGAGATGTCATTTGGAAGGATCTGCAACGAAATAAACACACAAAATTATTACTAAAAATAAGGATGAATGGAATAAAAACCCAGATGAAAACAAAAAAGTTTCTTGATAACATTTACACATACAAAGTCATCGTTAAGGACATAGGACTTGCTTAACCTTTTCTCGAAATTCACATCCATTGTTATGTGGCAAAAGTTGTATAAGAAAGAGATAAAATGTGAGTGAATGTAAAAATTGTCTAATTTATAGTGTAAAATCATAAGTATAGTCAAAATACATTTAATTAAAGTTAATAAATTCGTTTGACTGCCCAAATTGTTGGCGTCTCAACTAATCCCAATAAAATGCATTCTGACTGGTCAAAAAAGTTAAAAGGTTTTGTCTTTGTTGCTGATTGTGGCAAGTTCTCTGAACTTAATTTCTGCCCGAAAGGGCGGAACTTCTATTCATAAAATGACAAAGTATGCCGACCCCGGCAAACTCCTATTACATAACCAGCATAAAGTTGTGATGCAAAGGGCATAACTTTGGTTTTCAACAAAATAACAGCATTACGTGACAAATAATCCCCAATAAATGCATTTTGGCTGGTCAATAACTTCAAAGGGTTTGTCTTTGTTGCTGGTTTTGGGAACTTTTTTGAACTTAAATTATGCCGGAATGGGCAGAAATTCTATTTACAAAATGAGAAACTATGCCGACCCCGGCAAAATTCTATTACACAACCACCATGAAGTTGTGATGGAAAGGGCATAACTTGAATTTTCAACAAAATAACAACTTTTATGAACAGATAAGTTGAGATTAAAAATGAATACCATCAAATTACAAAGGGGCTTAAAGTTGAAATTTATAACACAAACAAATTATACAAACTTAATTTCTGCCCGAAAGGGCGGAACTTCTCTTCATAAAATGACAAAGTATGCCGACCCCGGCAACCTCATATTACATAACCACCATAAAGTTGTGATGCAAAGGGCATAACTTTGGTTTTCAACAAAATAACAGCACTACGTGACAAATAATCCCCAATAAATGCATTTTGGCTGGTCAATAACTTCAAAGGGTTTGTCTTTGTTGCTGGTTTTGGCAACTTTTCTGAACTTAAATTATGCCGTAATGGGCAGAAATTCTATTTACAAAATGAGAAACTAAGCTGACCCCGGCAAAATTCTATTACATAACCACCATGAAGTTGTTATGGAAAGGGCATAACTTGGATTTTCAATAAAATAACAGCTTTTATGACACAGATAAGTTGAGATTAAAATGAACACCATCAAATTAAAAAGGGGCTTAAAGTTGAAATTTATAACACAAACAAACTATACAATCTTATAACATTTACAAAAAACACAAAAGGCGCACGAAAAAAAAATTACATGGTGCAAAAATAACGAAAACAAACTATTTTTTTCCTTTCTTCATAGATCTAGCTCAACTAAAACAAACTATATTTTTGCTTTCTTCACAGATCTTGCTCTCTTTTTCATCTCATAATCACACTCCATATTGTTATGCTCATGATAATCACTTCCAGCTGTATCTGGTGGCGTGTCATAACCCTTTTTCAGCTTATCTTTCCCATGACAAACCAAATTGATTGACCACTCTTTCATGTAGTCCATCAAACCAGAACCATCCCAATCAGCAGGATTTTCACCACTAATCAGCATATCAGCAAACTTGATCAAAAAACGACCACAATTATAATCTCTAAAAGTCATAAAAGAGAGATGTTTTAGAACAACAGAAAACCAAAAACGATAAACAAAAAATATAAATCAACAAAAAACAATGGAAAAAGCTAAAAAAGATAAGAATGAAACGTACGATCATTGCTTTGGACAGGCAGCCCAGGTATATGTCAGATTACTGAAGTTATTGAATGATGGCCTGAATAATTGAAAATCATTAACCTCCAACAACTTAGGGATCATACCACAGTAGGCCTCGAGAATGCGAACCAAACGATCATCAATATGATTGAGTGAGTTATAAACTACCAATTTATGCTCATCAATCATAAAAACAGCAAGTACATAGTGAGAAATTGCTTTAGGATCATCAGATCCCGGGCGAATAGGAATTAATACCCTGTCGACATTCTCCCACGATATACCACATTTTACTCTTTGCCCATACACAATATTACTCAGCAAAAATGCATCATCACTGCCGCCAGCGTACCAGTGGTAATTAACCGGGTCTTGGTAGTATCTATTGATGTCAAATTGCACAAGCTGATCAAACATCATATCTACGGTTGTGTACTTAACAGCATTGGCAGCTGGAGGATGATACATCATTTTCTTCCTCAAATAATATAGCATCACATCAATATGCTGTGTTAAGGAAAAAAAAAATTAGCGATTCAGCAATAAAGAAAAAAAAATGCAAGAAGCAATAACTAATAGAAAAATAAGAAAAGAAAAAGTAAAAGACAATCACGAACCTCATCATTAAGCGCATAAACATCATGGTACAGCTCCAAAAAAAACATCCTATATTTTGGCTCAACATCACCCAACTTATAAACTTCACTCAGTTGGTTCAACTTTCCAGGATACATTACCTCATCTTCTTCCCTGATTAAAGAAAAGGGAACAAAAATTAGAAAAATACAAACAGAAGTTTGGTTCACAGAAAGGAAATTTTATGAATAAGGTTTGCCGGAAAAGGCAAACCTTATGCTTGAAAAAGGGAAAAGTATGCCGGAAGGGGCAAGATTTGGGTTTCAAAAAGTAAAAGTATGCCGAAGTGGGCAGAAAATAACTTTTAAGAAAGCACACAATAACTAAAAACTTACCCAGTAGGTCGAAATCTACTTGTTGGAAGATTTTGAGGATTGATAAATTTTTTCCAAAAGTTCACGGCAATTTTGCTTTTGAAGTAATGGAATGGGCACATCCTTCTGTACTGTTCATCACAGTCACTTTCGTCCTTCCGTGACCCAAAAGGAAGATCGTTTCGTCCAGAATATAACATCCATCCGGGTGCCGGGGTATCACCCACTACTTTCCTTTTCCTCTGGCGCCTTGTCTTCAAGGAAGATAGCACTTCTGCCACTTCAACAACATGTTATTCTTCAGCAATATGAGGGGTTTGACTAACAGTACTCTCTTTGACAGCGGAAGAAGCGACATTTACAATATCTTCAAAGGACACATATCGAAAAAATTTTCCTCCATTCCTTGAGAGTTCTCACCCTTTCCATCAACAACAGCGGACTCCCTTGGAGTACTGACTTGAACCGGGTCTGCATTGACTGGTTCGCTCCTCAATGGCTCAACCGTATTAATAGGCTCGGGCAGGTCTGCATTGGCTGGTTCGCTCCTCAATGGCTCAACTGCATTAATAGGCTTGGGCATAACCCCAATATGAGGAACAACATCATGTTCATCACCCTCGTTAGAAACTTGAGCTTCAGGTGTTTCACGTCTTATATGCTCAAGATTTTCAAGTGTTGTTTGCTCAAGATTTTGAGCCATATCTCCTTTTGGTGGAGATACAATGGATTCTTCGCAATTGGCGTCACCAAACTGTTCAACGCCCAATTGTTCCTCCTCAACAACCTACATAAAGTAACAAATTAAGAAACACAACATCCGTCATCAAAGCAAAAATATTAAAATAAAAAATAAACAAATTCTGCAAGTGGTAAAGGATTGAAAATTATGTCGAAACAAGCAGAAATTAGGTTCACAAAAAGGAAAATTTGCGAACAAATTTCGAAAAATATGCCGGAAGGGGCAAACCTTATGCTTGAAAAAGAAAAACGTATGTCGGAAGGGGCAAGATTTAAGTTTCAAAAAGTAAAAGTATGCCGGAGACGGCAGAAAATAACTTTCCAAAAGAGATGAGTATGCCGGAGAAGGCAGCACATGAGTTTCCATATAAAATGTGAAAGTATGCCGGAAGGGGCAAGAGCTAAGTTCAAAAACTAAAAGTATGTCAGTGTAGGCAGAAATATAACTTTGCGAAAAAAGATAGTATGACGGAGTAGAGAGAAAATGAGTTTGCAATAAAAGGGTTGATTATGCCAGGAGGGGCAACACTATCATTTGCATAAGCAAAACAGAAAAGAGCAAACAAAGTGTTAAAAATAACAAAGTATAGAATGTAAATTTACTAAAGGCAATTCAGCCTCAACATTTCCAGTTGCATTTCCTTCAGCTTGAGATACAATGGATTCATCATGATGAGGCGACACCAACGTATCACCCTCTTCTATCCTATCATCTCTGGCAGGAGATAAATCTTGTTTGAGATGATCAGAAACCACCACATCTTCATCTTGAATTTGCTCAAGATTTCAAGCATATGTTCTTTCGGTGGAGAAACGTTGGATTCTTCACGATTGGCGTCACCAAACTGTTCAATGGCAAATTGTTCCTCCACAACAACCTACATAAAGTAACAAATTAAGAAACACAACATCCATCATCGAAACAAAAATATTAAAATGAAAAATTAACAAATTCTGAAAGTGGTAAAAGATTTATGAACAAGTTTTGAAAAAATATGCCGGAAGGGGCAAACCTTATGCTTGAAAAAGGGAAAAGTATGCCGGAAGGGGAAAGATTTAAGTTTCAAAAAGTAAAAGTATGCCGGAGTGGGCAGAAAATAACTTTCCAAAAGAGATGAGTATGCTGGAGGAGGCAGAACATGAGTTTGCATATAAAATGTGAAAGTATGCCAGTGTAGGCAGAAATATAACTTTGTGAAAAAGGTAGTATGCCGGAGTAGGCAGAACATGAGTTGCAATAAAAAAGGGGATTATGCCAGGATGGGCAAAACTATCATTTGCATATGCGGAAACAAGAAAGAGCACACAAAGTGTCAACTACCAGAAAAGTGTGCCAGGCAACTTAGATTTAGAAAACAACAAAGTATAAATGTAAAATTACCGAAGGCAATTCAGCCTCAACATTTTCGGTTGCATTTAGAGATTCAACTTGTTCAACATCTGTCTCCATGGGACATGTCACATTTTCTTGGCCTTCTCCAAAAACATCTTCAAATGCCACATTTAGAGAAGCATTTGCATCTTGTAATGTTTTGCGTAATTTTCTTCTCTTGTAAAACAGGATTTTGCCTCCCAACTCTGTCTCATCAACGGTTCTTTCACTAGAACCAGCTTGCACATCTTCCATCTGAATTTCTTGATTACTTTCACCCTTAACATTAGACAAATCAACACCATTTCCCCCCTCATCTCCGGTGGCAGTTTCAGATTCCCAAAATGCATGTTCAAGATCAGCAACATCTTCCTCAACATCAGACTGCACCGATCTTCTTCGTTGCCCCACGGAAGATTGCTCAACATTTTTAGGAGGCATGGCTTGTTTAGTTTTCCTTTTAGCAGCAGCACTTTTACGAACAGATCTTGTGCTCTTGCGCCTACCCTTTTCAACATGACGAGGAGAATCAACATGTCGACGAACATTTTCAGCATGAGAAGCAGTTTGGGATTCAAAATTTAACCCTGCTTTTTGCAAAGCAGAAATCAGCTGATCCATCTGGGCCTTCTCCTTTTGTTGATTATTCAAAATCCTATCCAATTTAACATCACAAACATTTTCCAGGAACTGTGAATATAAATAAATACAGCAAAGTGTTAAACTCAAGAGAAAAAAAAAGGAACAAAACTTTTACAGGAAAAACAGAGGGGACCCGTGAGAAATACCTCAATGCGACGCTCTAGAGAAGAGCTTTCACTGGATTTGCCAGCAATATTGGCATCTTCAGATTTACTTTCATCAGCACTTGAATTGTCCGGAGATTCATCAACCACCCCTTCACCTCGCTATTGAAATAAAATCCATACAACAATAATAATAAATAATGACATCAAAATAGAAAAAGAAAAACCACATTAAAAGTTAAACGAAAAGTAAAGGGCAATAAACACCATTACCTTTCCACTCGTGTACTCTTCGGATACAAGTAATTTCTTCACCTCATTGAAATGTGGAGATTTCTTGCTGACATACGACAACATCAGAGGTTCACGACAATTGCCAATAATATCAACATATTGTTTGCGATAGTCATTGAACCTAGACCAAACCCAAACACTAAAGCCAAAAACAAAAACAACAACACCATAATCAATGGTATGTCTGTTTGTCCCTTGATAATATATTGATTTGAAACACCTCAGGAGTTCGGCAAAACACAAAGACCCCCAATTAAACTGCTCAAACAATTCAGTGTCCTCTATGTATACAATATGCTGCCACAACACCTTTTTATGAATTCTACCACCCAATAAAACACGACCAAGAATGTATACCTCTGCTAGCATCACCGCATCAAGGTCATCTTCAAAATATACATTTTCAGCACTCATCACATTCTTCAAATCCCTCATTTCCAAATTCCTTTTACCATCTCCAACACCAAAATATCTTCTCAAAAGATGACTGCCATTGGTTTTGTTATATTTAGCATAGAAAGATCTAGGAGGTTCAGTAATTGATAACCCAGTGACTCTCTTAAATGATTGCTCTGTAAATGTCACAAGTTTATCTTGTATATTAAAATGCATTTCATTGGTTTCAGAACACTAAACTTCCGACAACAACATAAAATTCACCAAGATACCCGGCATTTTTATATTATGTAATTCCATAAATTTCCCAAAAGGACGATTCTTCAAAATTACCAACTGTTCTTTTGTAAGAAATTTCTCAACAAATTTAACAAACTTTTCATCCCCTCGCCATACAACACTGATGCGTGTGTCCGTCCACTCTTCCGGAGGAATATAATAGTCAGCAACTTGTCCAAATTGTCGTCTCATGATTTAGCACACTGACATGAGCAAAACATAAAATTCAATCAGGAAAAAAAAACACATAAAAAACATTATTAACAAAAATAAATTACCAAAATGCATTACCAAAAACGTAAAAAGGAAAAAAAAAACAAAAAAAAAAAATAGAAAACCCTATTCAAATAAAATACAGACACAAACAATTGAAGGAAATAACTTATCAAGAAGTAATGAAATAGTAACTAATAACTTACAGATGAAATTGAAACCCCACTAAGAGAAATCAATGAATGATAAAGATGATATAGGAAACGTGACAAAGCAACTGCCTTCTTCAACTTTAAAGTGAACAAACGAACATAAAAAGTAAAATACAGGAAGAGCGGGCAATATATATTGAACAATTTTTTTTTAAAAAAACTGCACACGTGCTAACCACGTGAAAAAACTTATGCCGAAAGTGGCATAATATAAGTGTGTTAGGAATAAAAGTTTGCCGTTGTAGGCATAACTGTGTGGCTTTATATAGAAGTTCAAATTAGTGCATTTTAAATTGGAATAACTGTTGAAACGATTGGATTTCAATTGAATGAGGATACAGGGAGTTTGGCAGTTTTTTCTAAAAAAAAAAAAAAAAAACCAAAACAGTTAGTGAAATTTGAATTGAGGTAACTATTGCAATTATTGACAAAAATACAAAGAGTTTTCAATTTTTTTTTTTTTTAAGAAAAGAATTTATACATTTTCAATTGGAAGTAAATGTAGAAATACCTATTAGAGATATTGGGAATAAGAGTCACTTTTTCATTATCTTTTTTTATTTCTAGCGAAAAAAAAAAACTGTTACTACGAATTTAGAAGTATGCCGGAAGGGGCATAATTTCTGTTCCCAACGGGTAAACTTATGCCGGAGGCGGCAAGATTAAAATTATTGATTTTTTTTTAAAGCAAAAACAGTTACTAAAATTTAAATTGGAGTAACTGTCGCAACTATTGACAAAAATACAAAGAATTTTTCAGTTTTTCTTTCCATTTTATTTTTTAAAACAAAATAATTAATACATTAATTGGAAGTAACTGTCGCACTTATTGGAGATGTTTTGGAACAAGAGTCACTTTTTAATTATCTTTTTTATTTTTAGGAAATACAGTTACTTCCATCTTAGAAGTATGCCGGAAAGGGCAGAACATCTATTGAGAAAATGGCAAAAGTATGCCCGTTAAGGCAGACTACAGAACACAGTTTGAAAAAGTGAAACTTCATTATATGTACAGAAATGAAAGACCAATTTACATATACATCATTCGAAAAAGGGAGAAACACAATAACATAACACTTGCCGTAAATAACAACAAAAAAATCAATTCACTTTCCTAACTCTTCTGCAGTACAGTATATATCTTCAGCAGCAGAACTCAACCGTTTCTCAACTGGAGTACTGCTTGGTGTAAGTATTATATCCGGCGTTTTTGCATATTCGGAAAATCCGAGATATTTTTTTTACTTGGAAGTAGTGAGGCTATATTTGAACCTTATTTAGTATGAGTGTGTTGGCTATGAAATTGTTGGTGTGAAATACGGAGGAAGGCCAAGGGGCAAAGTTGGAATTTTAATGAATTGGGCTCAAAATAAAATAAGAGAAATTGAGGCCCAAGTGTTAAGGGGTGGCCGGCCATGTCACATGGCCCAAGCCCATGGTGGCTAATTAAATCATGTGCTAAAGGTATATATTAAGAAGAGGCCTCATCTTTTAACATAGAAGCTTCAAGAAATTAAAAGAAAAGAAGAGAAAAAAAAAAAAAAAAAAAAAAGAGGAGCAATCGGCTCCAACGAAAGAAAGAAGAGGAAAGAAAGAAATTTTTTTCTAGCCTTCAATCTCAATCCAAAAAACCTTGTTCTTCTTGAATTAGTAACAAGCTCAAGACGCTCTTCAAGGTGGTATAATTAGTTTGGCGAAAGAACCACGTTTGCGGAAAGTTGGAATTTAAAGAGAAGGTATGAATTCTATTTTTGTGTTATGGAATAAGTGTATGAGTTATAATAATTAGAATTAGATGAGAATCATGGAAGGATGGTGTGTGTGTGCATGGCGTGTGTGTGTGTGTAAATGATGTGTTGGCCGTGAGCCATGTTGGTGTGGAGGAAAAATGAATTCAAGTTCATTTAGTTTGTTAGTTGTGTCGTTGTGACCTTTGTGATGCAAATAAAGGTTTAATGACTTGGATTGACATTGGAAGTGCTTGCATGTAATTATGAGAAATTATATTAATTTTTCATGATTTTATATGAGTATGGGATTAAGGTTTTAAATGTGAAATATGATTGTTGTTAGTAAGCTTGGAAGGAAAATAATGTGATTTGGAAGTTTAGGTGAATTATGGTGTTGGTGAAAATTTTGTATATTTTTGTATATCGTGTGTATATATTGTAGAAATGATACGAAATGCTTCCAAATGACATTGTAACGATATTGATTAGTAGTGAATATGAAAATATTGAGATTAGGTTGGAAATGTGAGATTGGAAATGAGAGTTGTTACACTAGGTTGGAAAGAGGACTAGTTATGCCTTATTGCGTTTTGTAGTTGTTGTTGGTATTGTTGTTGGGTTGATTGTTGTTATTCTGAGCCGAGTTGTATTCTCGGGGTGTCGCATTTATAGGGGAAGTGCTGCCGAAATTTCGGTAGGCAAGCGTTGGTTAAGGTTAGAAATTTTAAGTCTCATGAATAGTAACTGGTAAATGTGACCATTTGCAGTCTTTGGGCGAAACTGGAATCGAGTTTGGACGAGCGTAGGACGCAACCAAAGTATGTAAAGTCTTTTCCTTCTTTCTTAGGCATGTTCTAAATGTAATAGGCTCAGACGCGAGCCTCAGAAACGACCCTGTTCCTCGAAATTCGATATTGAAATTGGCTCTAAATCTTTCAGTAAGATTGAACTAGTTTCCTCTAAATTGCCGCCAAATTGACCTATAAGTGTGCAACGTTTGCTAATGGAGCCGGAATGCCCTAAAACTCTCATGAACCACTCCATATTACTTATGGTCCATAATTTCATGTATGTCCACTCGGCTCGGCCCAAGGTGGGCCCACGAAACATTGGCATTTTCTGTATGGTTCCGATTAACCCATTTCTGTCCGAAACTCACAGGTAACTCTTGGTTATTATTCTGTTCGCTATATGACAAGCGTTATGGCTATCGTTATGAGTCTTATAATATATTCTGACGTCTGGAGCGGTTCTAGACATTTTATTTTGATATAATCTGTCGTGCCATTCCAAATGACATTTATGCGTATCTACTATGGATTTTGTCCGATTATTCGATTTGACCTATCATCTGGACTATTTCCGTTTCATTGAGTCTGTATGCATATGGTTTCTCATTAATCTGTTCGTGGATGCCTCAATGCTTCCTTCACTGCGCCCGGGCCAGGTTCTGTACTCGTGCACATTCCACAGCATTGTTCACCGCGTCCCTCGGTGTGCGGGCCGGGTTCTGTTTACATCTATATATGATTTGATAATGTGTTTGTATGGGGATGGCGGCCAGGATGGCATATGATCTGATCTGTCTGTCCACCGCGTCCCGTACTAAGAGGGCCGGGATCTGTTACCGCGTCCCTTATTAAAGGGCCGGGATCTGATATGTATGTATATGCTTATGACTCTGCATGCATGATTCTGTCTGTTACAGTTCTGTATGTCTGATCTTGAATATGATTCTGTCTGTCACACTTCTGGAAATCTGATCTGGATCATGACTCTGTCTGATGCATTTCCGTACGTCTGGTTCGGACTGTGATTCAGTCTGTCACATATTGTACATCTAACTCAGATTTCGAATTTGGTTAGTCACATTCTGCACTCCTGATCTGTGTTATGATTCTGTCACTATACTCTGTTCCTCTGATTCATATTACGGTTCTGTCGGCTATGCCCCGTGCATACGATATATATATATTGTGTGAATCTGTCCGTACACTCTGTAGTTCTGCTTCGGTTTCGGGTTCGAGTTCGTCCGTTATATTTTTGTATTTCTGATTCAGATTATGATTATTGTTGTTACATTTCGGCTTTACATACTCGGTACATTTTCCGTACTCACCCCCTGTTCTTCGGGGGCTGCGCTACATGCCCACAGGTACAGATGCACCGCGTGATACGCCACCAGTGTAGGATCTCCGTTCTGCGGTTTGGAATGCTCCCTTTTGATCCGGAGCTTATACTTTTGGTATATACCTTTTTCTGTTGTATATTCTGTACATATGTTTATGTGGGGTACGACGGGGCCCTGTCCCGTCATCTGATTCTGTTATGTCTGTTAGAGGCCTGTAGACATGTTTGCGGGTTGTGGGTTGTCACTGGTCTGGTAGGTACGTGTGAGATTGCGACTTAAGTGACCCTGCTTGCCATGATAGCCTCAACGGCTTCTGTATAAGTCTATGTATATAAATATGTTTTGTGCGATGTATGCTATATCCGTATGAACTTATATATGTCTAATTCAATTAGTTGGTTAGTACGCTAACTCTGTCAGGTAGATTCGTATGGGTGCCCAGTTAGGACACCAGTCGCGGCCACGGGGTTGGGTCGTGACAAAAGTGGTATCAGAGCGGTTTGTGCACGGAATGTCTACAGGCCGTGTCTAGTAGAGTCTTGTTTATCGGTGTGTTGTGCACCATATCTATAAACAGGAGGCTACAGGACATTCAGGATGTTACCCTTTCTTTGGATCTTAGATCGTGCGATAAAGCTGTAATGTTAGGATGATCCCTCCCAACGATTGTTGTGTCTACCGCGAGGCTCCAACGGAGCAACAGCGTTAGTATTTTTGAAAAATTGTTTCTTATCCTTTGCCTGCAGGTGATTGTAGATTGACAAAGGAAGAAGAGGACGGCTTCTGATGAGGGGGATGGGGGCGCTAAGAAGGCCCCTAGGATGTCGCCAGGACCGAGTAGGCGGAGCCCCAGCTACTCGATTGAGACTGATCCGTCCGAGGACTCTACGGAGGATAGCTATGATACCAATCCTTCGGAGGACCCAGCAACAATTCCTCTGGAGATGTTGACCCCCAGAGCAGAGGATTCCGCGGAGGGCGGCTACGATACAGATCCCTCGGAGGATCCGACGATGACTCCTCGAGAGTATCTTACCTCCAGGGAGGAGGATAGTTATGGCACAGACCCATCGGATCATTCTTCTGGGACCACGGAGGAGAGGACTTCCTGGGGTACGCCAGTTGTTTCTGAGAATGAGCACCATGTCAGCCCGGCTACCTCGGAGAGTACTATGGATTTCTCTTGTCCTTTGCCCTGGTCATCAGTGAGCCAGGAATCATCTAGTTCTCTATACTCCGACTCAGACGCGAGTGATGGCGGGAGCCAGATAGGTGGGGGGCAGACAGATGAGGATGATGACGGACACACTTCTCACGGCATCTCCCCAGGTCAGATCCGAGATTGATTATTTATGAGTATATGAGTTTCCTAGAATTTCCTGTGCGTATATGATTTCTGTAAAATATTATTCAATAACGACAAACGGGAAGTTTAAAAGGATTAAAGACCCAGTGGATAATAGTGAGGGCGACTGAGATGTCCCCGCCCCAGTGAATATTGAAGATTTAGAAGGGCAGCATGGTAATTGTATGGTTAGACCGGGGTGGGACCCGTTACGAAAAATTTTCAAAAATTCACTAAGACTCCGACTTACCCTAAATTGCGTGACAAAGGTTGTGTGGGGCAGTCGGCGCAATTATATTAGCAATAACGCACCAAAACATATGAAAGATTCGAAGTTAAGTGTGCTGGAACCAGAGCAATTCTGGGATGGGTGACCCCCCTGGGAAGTATACCCAATTTTCATAGATATTGCTATAAAAGACAAATGGGAACTCTGGAGTAACCTAAAGAAAAGGAAAATGTATGGAGTAGTCAGTACCCTTACAGGGGTCGCGCAGAGCGAAGCAGACCAATGGGTGAAAAGAAGAAAACGCAATATCGCCCGGGAATTTGGGGCGAGGTTGATCAACAGTCGGAAATATTTGTAAGTAAGATAGTAGCGGGCGTATATATGTGTGTGATTCTCACCTGGTGACCAAACTAGCTAGGAAGTAAGTTCCAGCAACAAATGCTGCAATATACGGAAGGCATTAATGAAAGTGGTCTGACTCTGACTATTATTCTGTATGTCATACTTCTGCGCCTCTCATATGGACGAGGCTCTGTCTATTATGCTTCTGTACTTCTGAATCTGATTATGTTTCTATCTGATATGCCTCTGTACGTCCGACTCTGATCACAAATCTGTCCGATAAACCTCTATATGTCTAACTCCGATTACGGATCTGTCTGACATGCTTCGATGCGTCTGATTCTGACTACGGATTTATCTGATATAGTCCAGTACACTTGACTCTGAATATAGGTTTGTCCGATATGCTTCTGTATGTCCGGCTCTGATTACAAGTATGTCCGATACATCTCTGTACGTCTGACTCTGACCACGAATCTGTCCGGCATATTTCTATACGTCCAACTCTGACTACAGATCAGTCCGACCTAGTTCAGTACCTCCGACTCTGATTATGGATTTGTCTGATATGCTTCTGTACGTCTGGCTCTAGTTATGAACTTGTTTGATATTACGTAGGAATACGATAGCGTTGTAAGCATCCGAGGAGTGTGACAAGAGGTGAAAGATGCTGATGGCAATTGTAATATTGAAAAGAATTTTGAAGGAAAGAAAGGAACCTCCCCGAAATGTTATGAGACCCCCTAAGGTCAGTCGAACATTCGAGGACGAATGTTCTAAAGGGGGGAGGATGTTATATCCGGCGTTTTTGCATATTCGGAAAATCCGAGATATTTTTTTTACTTGGAAGTAGTGAGGCTATATTTGAACCTTATTTAGTATGAGTGTGTTGGCTATGAGATTGTTGGTGTGAAATACGGAGGAAGGTCAAGGGGCAAAGTTGGAATTTTGGAAATTTATTTCGGGAATTACAAAAATTGGAATTTTAATGAATTGGGCTCAAAATAAAATAAGAGAAATAAAGGCCCAAGTGTTAAGGGGTGGCCGGCCATGTCACATGGCCCAAGCCCATGGTGGCTAATTAAATCATGTGCTAAAGGTATATATTAAGAAGAGGCCTCATCTTTTAACATAGAAGCTTCAAGAAATTAAAAGAAAAGAAGAGAAAAAAAAAAAAAAAAAAAAAAGAGGAGCAATCGGCTCCAACGAAAGAAAGAAGAGGAAAGAAAGAAAAAATTTTCTAGCCTTCAATCTCAATCCAAAAAACCTTGTTCTTCTTGAATTAGTAACAAGCTCAAGACGCTCTTCAAGGTGGTATAATTAGTTTGGCGAAAGAACCACGTTTGCGGAAAGTTGGAATTTAAAGAGAAGGTATGAATTCTATATTTTGTGTTATGGAATAAGTGTATGAGTTATAATAATTAGAATTAGATGAGAATCATGGAAGGATGGTGTGTGTGTGCATGGTGTGTGTGTGTGTGTGTAAATGATGTGTTGGCCGTGAGCCATGTTGGTGTGGAGGAAAAATGAATTCAAGTTCATTTAGTTTGTTAGTTGTGTCGTTGTGACCTTTGTGATGCAAATAAAGGTTTAATGACTTGGATTGACATTGGAAGTGCTTGCATGTAATTATGAGAAATTATATTAATTTTTCATGATTTTATATGAGTATGGGATTAAGGTTTTAAATGTGAAATATGATTGTTGTTAGTAAGCTTGGAAGGAAAATAATGTGATTTGGAAGTTTAGGTGAATTATGGTGTTGGTGGAAATTTTGTATATTTTTGTATATCGTGTGTATATATTGTAGAAATGATACGAAATGCTTCCAAATGACATTGTAACGATATTGATTAGTAGTGAATATGAAAATATTGAGATTAGGTTGGAAATGTGAGATTGGAAATGAGAGTTGTTACACTAGGTTGGAAAGAGGACTAGTTATGCCTTATTGCGTTTTGTAGTTGTTGTTGGTATTGTTGTTGGGTTGATTGTTGTTATTCTGAGCCGAGTTGTATTCTCGGGGTGTCGCATTTATAGGGGAAGTGCTGCCGAAATTTCGGTAGGCAAGCGTTGGTTAAGGTTAGAAATTTTAAGTCTCATGAATAGTAACTGGTAAATGTGACCATTTGCAGTCTTTGGGCGAAACTGGAATCGAGTTTGGACGAGCGTAGGACGCAACCAAGGAATGTAAAGTCTTTTCCTTCTTTCTTAGGCATGTTCTAAATGTAATAGGCTCAGACGCGAGCCTCAGAAACGACCCTGTTCCTCGAAATTCGATATTGAAATTGGCTCTAAATCTTTCAGTAAGATTGAACTAGTTTCCTCTAAATTGCCGCCAAATTGACCTATAAGTTTTCAACGTTTGCTAATGGAGCCGGAATGCCCTAAAACTCTCATGAACGACTCCATATTACTTATGATCCATAATTTCATGTATGTCCACTCGGCTCGGCCCAAGGTGGGCCCACAAAACATTGGCATTTTCTGTATGGTTCCGATTAACCCATTTCTGTCCGAAACTCACAGGTAACTCTTGGTTATTATTCTGTCCGCTATATGACAAGCGTTATGGCTATCATTATGAGTCTCATAATATATTCTGACGTCTGGAGCGGTTCTAGACATTTTATTTTGATATAATCTGTCGTGCCATTCCAAATGACATTTATGCGTATCTACTATGGATTTTGTCCGATTATTCGATTTGACCTATCATCTGGACTATTTCCGTTTCATTGAGTCTGTATGCATATGGTTTCTCATTAATCTGTTCGTGGATGCCTCAATGCTTCATTCACTGCGCCCGGGCCAGGTTCTGTTACTCGTTCACATTCCACTGCATTGTTCACCGCGTCCCTCGGTGTGCGGGCAGGGTTCTGTTTACATCTGTATATGATTTGATAATGTGTTTGTATGGGGATGGCGGCCAGGATGGCATATGATCTGATCTGTCTGTCCACCGCGTCCCGTACTAAGAGGGACGGGATCTGTTACCGCGTCCCTTATTAAAAGGCCGGGATCTGATATGTATGTATATGCTTATGACTCTGCATGCATGATTCTGTCTGTTACAGTTCTGTATGTCTGATCTGGAATATGATTCTGTCTGTCACACTTCTGGAAATCTGATCTGGATCATGACTCTGTCTGATGCATTTCCGTACGTCTGGTTCGGACTATGGTTCAGTCTGTCACATATTGTACATCTAACTCAGATTTCGAATTTGGTTAGTCACATTCTGCACTCCTGATCTGTGTTATGATTCTGTCAGCTATACTCTGTTCCTCTGATTCATATTACGGTTCTGTCGGCTATGCCCCGTGCATACGATATATATATATATATATTGTGTGAATCTGTTCGTACACTCTGTAGTTCTGCTTCGGTTTCGGGTTCGAGTTCGTCCGTTATATTTTTGTATTTCTGATTCAGATTATGATTATTGTTGTTACATTTCGGCTTTACATACTCAGTACATTTTCCGTACTCACCCCCTGTTCTTCGGGGGCTGCGCTACATGCCCGCAGGTACAGACGCACCGCGTGATACGCCACCAGTGTAGGATCTCCGTTCTGCGGTTTGGAATGCTCCCTTTTGATCCGGAGCTTATACTTTTGGTATATACCTTTTTCTGTTGTATATTCTGTACATATGTTTATGTGGGGTACGACGGGGCCCTGTCCCGTCATCTGATTCTGTTATGTCTGTTAGAGGCCTGTAGACATGTTTGCGGGTTTTGGGTTGTCACTGGTCTGGTAGGTACGTGTGAGATTGCGACTTAAGTGACCCTGCTTGCCATGATAGCCTCAACGGCTTCTGTATAAGTCTACGTATATAAATATGTTTTGTGCGATGTATGCTATATCCGTATGAACTTGTATATGTCTAATTCAATTAGTTGGTTAGTACGCTAACTCTGTCAGGTAGATTCGTATGGGTGCCCAGTTAGGACACCAGTCGCGGCCACGGGGTTGGGTCGTGACAGTAAGCAAATACCAATTAGGATAACCATCATCTTCTTTGTTTCCATCTTCGCATCTCGGACGTTTTCTACTACCAACTTCTTCTTTGTTTCCATCTTCGCATCTTGGACGTTTTCTACTATCTTCAACAGCAGCTGCTACTTCATTTACATTTTGTGATGCTTCATTAGAAGAAAACAAAATATCTCCGCGTTGAAAAGCATCATTAATTGCAGCAATTTCATTAAGTGCTTCTTTTTTTGCGCGGTCTTTATTTTCTTTCACATATTCCTTTTCAAACTGAGAAATAGTTTGAGTTTTATCAGACAATTGACTTGATGAAGAAACAGCAGCATCACAGAGCATATCGAGCATGGGAGATGTCTCATTTTTTGTAGACCTTGCTTTACAAGATTTCTTTTCGCTATGCAGTCGAACTAAACTTTCAACACAATGCATCACATAATCAAATTTACTTTCCAAACTGTCAAGTCTACTTTCTAAACAAGTTCTTTTAGCATTTTCAGAAGCTGCTACACCTGACTTTGTTTCATTATGTACACGAACTAAGCTATCCACAGCATTAATCGCGCCAACAAAATTTTTATCCAATTCTTCGAAACGGCTATCCAAAGACTACAAAAAAACGAAAAAAAAAGTATGCCGGAACCGGCAGAACTAAAGTCTGAAAATGAAAACAGTTTGCCGGTAGGGGCAGAATTCAAATATAACAGGAGAACTGTATGCCGGAAGGGGCAGATTTTAAGTTTACAAAACCAAAAAATATGCCTCAAGAGGCATAAACTTTCATTTCCAAAACCAAAACAGAGAAGACTGCAAAATGTGTTACCTACAAAAATTAGTCTCAAAATGAGAACAGTATGCCGGTAGGGGCAGAATTGAAAATATGAAAGGAGAAATGTATGCCGGAAGGGGCAGATTCTACGTTTGCAAAACTAAAAAGTATGGCTCAAGGGGCATAAACTTTAATTTCCATAACCAAAACAGAAAAGACTACAAAAATGCCTCCTACTAAAATACTATACCACAAGGCCTCTAACTCAGAATTCAGTTAAACAACCAAAAACACAAAAAGCAAAGTACAACTTACATCAACTATCTGAGAAGTAACTTCAGATGGCAAAACCGCACGGGAAGAACAAGGGCCTGAATCATCAGGAAATTTAAGTGCAACTGGATAATCCAGCATCTCTTGTTCCGTACCAACAACAGCATGGACAATAAATTTCTTGAATCTCTATAACACAATATAAACACATCAATTTAGACAAAAACACAAAAAATAACAAGAGGGAAAAAGAACCAAGAAAAAGAAGCATCAACAAAAGGGGAACACATACTTTTTCAGCATGGAAGAAATTATCAGTAATAACTTTATAATCAACTTGCTTTGAAGGACCCCAAGACAACATACGAGGAGACTTCAGACCATGAAAACTTGAAAACCCTCGAAAGATAGGGAAAACCTCCAACAACCACACATTTAAAGCGTAAGGGAAACCACTAATCATATAACGTGTAGATGGCGTGCTCTTGAAAGTCTTCACACAACCACGAATCGGCCGTACCAACCAATTAAAACTAAGAGAACCCCAAGGATAAGACACCCGAAGACTGTCATCGTCAATTATCTTCATTAGATGACCTTTAACAACACATTTCTCGTTACGACCCAACAAAACCCTCTCCAATATATAGACCTCGGCAAGTCTAACAGGATCACTAGATCTTTCCCAAAAACCACCAGTACGATTACTTAACTTGATCTGTAAAAAACTCCTAAGATCACACAACCTTATTCTATCCTGATTTGGAAAATAAAGTCTCAACAATCTATTTGGTCTGCTAGACACAACACTAAAACCGCCAACACAAGAATCCAACCCAGTAATAAGACGGAAAGACTCGGAATCAAATACACACACGCGATAAAAAATCATAAACTTTAACGCACTATCATTACTAGATGTAAGTTGCGATAAGATCAAGCAATGGAAAATACTATCACTCAGGCGGACATCAACCAAATCCATAAACTGTCCAAACACACCCTTTTTCAACAACTCCAATTGAGAGACACTCAAAAAGGACAAAATCAAACTCCGAAAATGAAAATCACCACTCCACATGCCACCTCCTTCAACCCAATGTTCAAACTTAACCAAGGGATGTTCCTCCTATAAAAGAAAAATTAATGTCAACAGAAACCAAGAGTTTAGATAAGAATAAACCAAAAATGAGAATGAAAATAATTAACATATACCATGATAAAAAATCAGCCCCTAGATTGGTACACAAATACCTGCATAATAGAAGAAAGAACCAAAACACATAAGATTGCATAAAAGGCCAACATTATTAACAAAACAACACCAAAACACATAAAGATTGCATAAAAACCAAAATTATTAACAAGACAACACCAAAAAACCAAGACACACATAAATTAACTTAATTCATGAAGTTATGCCGGAACAGGCAAAACTTTATGGCTGAACCGGCATAACTTCAGTTTCAAAAAGCAACAACTCTGCCGGACCCGGCATATGTTGCCTCAGACAAACACATTCTTCACAAAACCTAGATTACTAAACAAAAACAATAGCAACAACATAAAACAGCTGTTCACAGACAAAACTTCAAAGATTCAACAAAGAGAAAACCAAAACGCATATCAAAATCAACTAAAACATATTACGACATTCATAATACGACATTCAAAAAACCAGAATATATACATGGGGAACGAAACTAAAGTTCAAAAAATCATACAGACACTGTAACAAAAACACTATAATTTTAAATAAAAAAGGATCAATTAAATATAAAAAACGACGAAGACAAAGATATCAATTCAACATAAAAACAAATATTGAAATATCAATTCAACATAAAAACAAATATTGAAACGAGCAAAATATCCAAATTCGTACCTAAATTTTAGAACAGATAAGACAGACACAAAACAGACGAGGAACGAAGAAGCAAAAAAAGAAAAGAAAAGGGCAAATGACGAAATAGAAAGGGTTTTAATGGGGTAAGGGTAATTTCGTCAAAAAATATTCATTAAACAGGCGGCAGGGGCAAAAATTAACGAAGGCATAAATGAAGGGCAAAATATAAAGACCAGCCCAAAAGAAGGGCACTCCGCGCAAAAAATTGATTCATGAAACATAACACATTAATTAAAACATATTTATATATTTTATAAAAGATTAATCTAACGTGATAAATTAAACATAAATATCAAACAGTCTTAAAATGGTATAATTTCAGTATAGTAAGATCGTAAAATATAGTAGAAAAATAATCGAACGTGATAATTAAACCACAAATGTCAAAATCTTAAAAGTGAGATGATCTACAAACACAACAGCTATGAAAGGTTACATTGATGCACTTCAAAACAATAACACCTGTAAAATCACTACTCTACCAGTTGGAAAAGTTCATACAGGATGTAAATGGATCGACAAAATTACTACTCTAAATCTGTTCAAATAAAACACAAAAATTGATTTAAAAAAAGCATAATTTTTTTTACTTAAGTAGTTGGAAAAATCCGTATCAGCATCCTCCATACTCTAAAATCGATTTCACCTCTATGAATAGGTATTCCAACCATTTGGCTGGCAGGCAACTAAATTAGGAGTCAATAAACCTTCCAAATCTAATTTGATGTTTAAAGAACTCAACTTTCAGCAAAATTAAAGCAAAAATAGAGAATCTCATTTGTAAAATCCAACTAATTAAAAACCCAAACAAGAATCCAATATTGAAACGCATATAGCTAGACTAATTAACTACTCAAGCAAGAACCAGTATTGAAACGCATATAGCTAGTTTTAAATATTTTCATCATTTTCGTGCTTTTAAACTTTGATATGATATTTTGAAACTTGTTGGTATGGTTTGAATGGAGAGTCGAGTGGCTCGGGTGAGTTTTGGCGCATCTCAAAATAAGTCGACATTGTAAATTATGTTTAATAAATAAATTGAATCTACTGAACTAATTAGAGACATTATTTAAATAGTGAATTCAAAAAGGACCATTTCAATGCAAATTGTGGAGAGCACACTGAACTCAGAGATAACAACCAAAATATGATGGTTATTGGAACAAATGACGTGAATGATGAAGGAAGGTGAAAGAGAACTTTTCAAAGGAAATAATGATACTACACTACTCGTTCTAGTTTATTATGTGAAAAGACTTTATTATGTCAACTATTTAAATCAAGAAGTTACAATTGGTCAAATAATATGAAAGGAATTAATTACTTAGCCAAACTGACTTATAAGTGTTTTTCGACTTATATATGTATTTGGTAAATATTAAAGTGTTTTAAAGTCAAGTGCTTATAAGCTAAAAATCAGGCATAAGTCATAAGCTAGTCAGCTCAACTTGTAATTTTTCAGCTTATAAGCATTTTTAGTTTGACCAAAATTAATACAATTTTATCCTTAATTATCGTTTCTAATTATCGTTTGAAGTTAAAATTAATATAATTATCATTTGAAGTTCCTAAGGGGTCGTTTGGTTGGAAACAAGTTGTCCCAGGATAACTTATTCTGGGATTAGTTATCTCGGGATTAGTTATTTCACCCTTCCACAGGAATAAAATAACACTACAATCCCCGGATTAGTTATGCCGCGATTTTATCCCAACCAAACGTGGAATAAACTCATCTCAAATATAATCTCGGAATTATTTATCCTTATCTCTCGTACCAAGTGAGCCCTTAGCCTCTTCGTAACTTTTGTCTTCACTTTTTTTTTTTACGACCCCTTTCGAACACCAATGCATTCCGCCATGATTGTGTGTTTGCAGCGGTGGGAGTGTGATATTTGCAAAGAGCTGCTTTAATTATTTTCATTTATTTTATTGTTTAATTTTTTAGATCATCACATAATGTAAGTTCATTCATACATTTTGAAACTAAAAAAGAAGGAAGTAATTTCACCAATATTATTTAATGAACTTATCATTCATTGGGACAAAAAGAAGACACCAGACTTGTTCTTTATCTGGTTTTGATTAATATTTAAATCACAATTATTTTGTTTTAGCTAATTACTAAAGAACTTATATTTATATAAAAATAATCTTATATGATCAATAAAACTAAAATTAAAATGAGTTTTATCTGTATTTTAGTCAAATTGAAATTTAAAATATTATACTAATATACTCCTTGGTAGTGTAAACAATTTTATGGACATTGAAGACATTTCAACGGAAAAAGGTGCTTATCAGCAATTTTATATATTAAATATTTCTGCTTATTGTCAGTTTCAGCACTTCTATCCAAATACGTAACTATTTATTTATTAAATCAGTTTCAACGTTAAAAAATATTTATCGGCACTTAATGCTTATCAATCACTTTGACAAGCCAAATGGGCTCCTAGTCTCCTTTAAAATAGGCCTATTTTTCTCCAGATTTGACCAGTAAAAATGCGGTTCTTATCTTTAAATCTCTCGTGATATTTTATTGCATGTAAATAAAATGTGGAACCATAAATAGAAATCAAGTATTTTTTGAATTCTTTAATTTATTTTTGATTTTTATTAAGTTCAACTAATTTCATTTCTACATAACTTCTTTTTTTTTTAAAAAAAAAAAAAAGAAGATAAATTTCTATTATCAAACATCTCATTAATTACAAAATATAAGCTTTAAATTTTATTATTTTAAATATAAAAAAGTCTTTTTAATCTATCTAAACAAAATACACATAAACGAGTTAAAGGGCATAAAAGAAGACAACTTCGAAATGACAGCTGTGGGATTTGAACCCACGCCCTTTCGGACCAGAGCCTAAATCTGGCGCCTTAGACCACTCGGCCAAACTGTCATGTTGTTTTATAACTTTCTTATGATTATATTTATTCCGGTTTTGAAGATCCCCATAATAAATGGCACCTATATTAAATTCAGATTAAAAACGAGATTTTACTCATAGGACAAAATCTATTCACCCATTGATTAAACACTAGTCCATTTTTAACATCTACTTAAACAGGGAAAGATTCAAATTCAAATTTAAACCATAGTTATACTTTGTTTTTCTTTCTTTTAATTTGATTAAAGCCTTAGTCCTGTTCGTTTATTCATTTAACTCATTTTTGTTTCGCTCCTTTCCAACAACTCTAACACCGTTCATATGCATCTAAGTTTTATACTATATGATTTATAGATGTGAAATATTTGGCACAACCACTAATAAAATTACTTAATATAATTAGTTAAGAGAGTTATTTGACTAAATTACCCTTTATTTCTACTTAATATCAATTAAGAAATATTGAAAGACTTTTTAAAAATTTATTCAGATTATTTATTAGACAAGGGTAAGTTTAGAATTTTTTTATTATATCTTTTTTATTTTTTTTAAAACACTTATTTGGATTAAATATAGAAGGTTAGATCACTTATTATGAATCGCGGGAATATAAAGGTCAAAGTTAGGCATCCCTAAAACCTCTTCCCTAAGGGGTTGTTTGATAGCAATTAGAGTTATGCATGTATTAGTAATATAGAAATTAGTTATGAAGGAATTTATATATTACTTTATGCGGGGTTTAGTTTTTTATGTATTAATTATTCCATCTTCTATATATACTGCATAAAATAATATATAGATTGCCTCATTACTTATATATGTATTAATTATGCGGGTTTCTAAATTGCAAACCAAACACTGTATTACGTGTATTGAATTTTACACATACCAAAAGAGTGTTATCAAGCATGATATTACTTACGCAAGATTTAATATATGAATAACTTGGCTCCTAACCAGCGTCCAAACGACCCCTAAGAAGTTTAAGTATAGAGAGAGCTCACTACTAGGCGCTAGCCAATCATTTCGGGTCAACCATGAGAATTAGAAATATGAAACCCTTTATTATTCGATAGAAATTCAGATTAGTCGAGCCATAGATTTCTAATGCAAGATGATTTCAGATTAAGCCTTGAACAGACACTAATCGTTTCATTTTAGAAAGATTTGTATTGCTAATTTCCAAAATTCTGAAGAGAGGGCATTCACATTTCCTCCACCGACAATTGTAATACTCCCTCCATCTCAATTTATGTAATATAGTTTGATTGGGCACGAAGTTTAAAAAATAAAGGAAGACTTTTGAATCTTGTGGTCTAAAATAAGCCAAAGATATTTGTGTGGTTATAGATCATCTCGTTAAGCGTGAAAAGTTTAGTTTAAATTTAAATTGTTGCCAAATAAGGAAATGCATCATTCTTTTTTAAAAAGACTAAAAAGGAAAGTTTATCACATAAATTGAGATATACGGAATATGTTAATCTCTAATGTGAGCGATGTGATTAGCGTATATAAATCCTACTTGCTTAATAAAGTGGACTGATATGAGAATCAATTTATATATAGTCAAAATCATGCTGATAAAATTAACTAGTTTTCTGGCCTCGAGGTCCTGAGTATCTGACTTTCAGTTTCATGAATTCATCTTTGATTTTTTTTATTTTTTTTTTAGCTTCACCTGCATTTAATTTGGATGTTAGATTTCAAATTCAAACAAAGTCCATTAAAAAGTTTCTATAAGCAGTAACAAAGTCAGAAATATCGCTAAGGATGTTTGAGATTTTATATATACGTACAAAAATAATATTCAATGTTAAACTAATCACTCTTCGTCGATGTGGCTTCGCGTGCAATCATTTTCAACAAAAATGCATTTTGATCTTTACATCTTTTGAATATTTACATATCAATCGTAGCGTAGTAAGGTTAAAACTTTGAATTATTTTTTCTAATAATCCACTTTGTTATACACCACTTAATTAGAACCATAATATTTAGTGGCTAAACAAAAGCCAGTGTTTTGTTTATTGGAGTAATCTGTCATTTTTCTTTTTCCAAGGCAAAGCCTCGTCGTATCACATGTATCTTTCGAAAATTTAACACATAGTTAGTTCTCACATTGGGCATTTTGCCCATAAAATCGTTTGCATCCTTTCACTTGATTGTAGCATTGGCTAATGGGAGCACTGGTATGTTGGTCGTCCTCATTATTATATTAATAATAATAATAATAATAATAATTTTCACTAGTATTTGCAAATATTGGTTTGATCATTAGTATTAATAAATACTAAACCTTAGTATTTGAGCTGGTGAATTATTGAAAAGACTTGCTTTAAGAGTAATTAAAGTGAAATAATAGTTTAATTTTCACTCGCAATCTTTAACTCTATTGTTTCCTAGTGAAATTCATGTATAAATAAAATTTCGACTCCCAAATACTCTTTTTTTAGCGTTAACAAACATTATTCTTTTTTTCAGCTTCACCAAATTATTGGCAAAATGCCTAGATTGAATTCCTGCTTTATCAACCCTTATTTAATGGAAGTTTATTGTTTTAGTCGGACGGCTAAAAATATTTACGCACGCCTAGTTGTAACCCTTTGTAGCCAGAACAAGCAATATACTCAATGTATAACAAGTGTATACAAAATGTATAATAATTGTCTAATTAATATATATATATATATATATATATATATATATATATATATATATATATATATATATATATATATATATATATGGTATACACACTGATTATACACAAATTATACAATAATTATACTGGATAAAGTTGTTAAAACATAAAAATTAGGGTTATTTTTAAATGGGCCTTGTAGTGTTAAAATCCCTTAATTTGTCGATTAAACCACTTTTCTATGAAAACTAAACATAACAACTAACAATGAGCCTATTTGGATGACTTATTTTAAGCAGTTTATAAGCTGCAAACAACTTATAAGCTAAAAAAAAATAAGTTGGGGTAGCCCAACTTTTTTGTTTTTGGCTTATAAGCTGTTTTCAGCTTATAAGCTGCTTTAGATAAGTTAAGTCAAACGGGCTCAATTATTTTTTTTTGAGCTTATTTTAAGCACAAAATGACTTTAGGCTGACCAGTCAAATACTCAGAAAAGCTGAAAACAACTTATAAGCAACTTATAAGCCAATCCAAACGGGTCAATATCTCTTTTCTCGTTGTTTAAAGTTTTAGTAAAGAACATTTTTCGTAATCTAATATAATATGACAGCATTGCGGAGTCTCACCTTCAATAAAATATTTTATGCTTAACCCAGAAAGGAAAAAAGAAAGCAAAACCACATTTGAGGAGTTATAGTGTCAAATTAAAAATCTATATATAATATAAAGCTAGGCATAGACAAGGTGATGTGGCACCTCTCTATGGCCTAGAAAGCTATTTATCTTTTTTCTCCTTTTTTTGACATTTTATCTTTATATTTCCTATTAATTATTTATTTTCTTCTTCCTACAGAAAAAATGTATTAATGGTCAATTATAAGGGTTGTAACGTTTTATTATGAATGGGTGTAACTGTTCTTTTTATTAGGAGAAGATAATGGTGAAGGGTGGTTCATGTTCCCTTTCATTTTTTTACCACTTACTATAATTTTAGTTACCCTCCCATTAACAACTCCAAAGCTATTAGGAAGATATGATCACATTCCTGAAGACCATGTTATGGCTTTGGATTCGGTAAGTACTATATTTTTCTTTACTTATCTTATCCCTTCCTTTATGTAGTTGTCTATGTCTTCTTAGTATTTTTTTTGTTGCCACATGTTTACTTATTGGACAGGGGCCGGTAAGATTCGACGTATCTATGCGATTACAGATAAAGGAAAAAATCTCAGACGATAGATATGGTGCAAATTCTGTCCGAAACTATTTTTTCACCATTTTATGTCTCTTTGGAGCTTGTGTCTAACAGATCTTGACAGTGGAAGTACTTAGGGCGATACTTGCTGAAAAGGTTAGCCATCAACAAACTTCTTAAGTCTCATGGAATTGCAAACATTTTTCGTTGGTTGTCCCTTTGTTCTTTAAAAATTTATTTGAATAGTATTGAGGTCATACCATAAAAAAATAAAATTTATCCGAATAATATTGAAGTTATTGCATTAAAACATAGTGCAGGAGAATTTTATAAGAATCACAACAATTCTTAAGGCATATATATGGCCTGAGAAAAAGAAATCTAGAACGTAAATTAATTATAGTACTTGAGTTTGTCTTTTCTATCATTGCAAAAATTGTTTCATCTTGATTTTCATTATTAAATCTTCACTATCAATGAGGTGAAGAGCACTTTGTTATCCGCTCTTCAAATATCCAAAGCTGCAACAACGTAGCACCTTTTGTTGTTTGTGGTGGTTCACCTACTAAGGTTCTCTAAAGTAATTGTTAATTCTTTTTATTGTTATTACTTCTCAATTGACGAGTTGTCTTTTTCTTAAATTTTTTTTCTCTCACTTCATTTATATGCTTAATTACGCTATTCTCTTTTAATTTGTTCATAACAGCTATTAAGGGAATCATAAAGTGGTGACGGTACTTACTTGGCTTGGTATTAGGTGCTTGACTTAATATTCAGGTTCCAATGTCGATTATTTGACTACATGAGCCATGAGATGCCACTGGCATTTTCGCTTGCATGATTTCCGTAGAAAGCATAACATGTACTACCTAAACATTATCCATGGAGATTTATTTGCCCCCACTCCCCTTTGCTTATCTATGCTTTAAAGTTTCTTATTGGATTTTATTTTAATGTATTTTTTCCTTTTGTTTTTTCACTATTTGTTGAATTAACTTTTTTCACTCTTATATCAAGCCACAATCAATTTAAATTTAATAATGGCATATGACTGTACAAATAACTTGTGTGTGCTATCCTAAAGCTTCGGTAATTTGGTAACACGAGCGCGCATATATATATATATATATATATATATATATATATATATATATATATATATATATATATATATATAGCAGTGCCTATTATATCTATTGATAACGTCCAAATACACTCCTCAAAGAGAAAGTGTACACGGTCGTATGCAATATATTTACCCAACTATGAGTCGGGGTCGATCCCACAGGGAACAATGTGCTAGGCGATTAAGAAAGTAAGGAACTTTCACCAACTACGCTAAAGCCAAACGATAGATAATATTTTGGTTTTTGTTTGAGAAAATTATAACTAATGCGGAAATGTAAACTAACCTAGAAAGCGAGTAAAATGATCAATGGCCACAAGCATGGATAATAGGAGATTACACTCAAGTAACGATCCAACGTATTTTACGATTTTACAACTAAGAGCGGATTTGTGTTGATAGATAATGATATCTAAAATCTCATTGAAAGTCTTCCAACCAAATCAATGAATTTCACTCTAAGCTTTTCCAAGCCTTAGAGTGTGATATTAGGTACAATCAATTTAACCTCAAGTAACTATCCTCTTCCGAGCTCAAGTTATTAGATGAGTTTAATGACCCAAATTCTTGTTAATTAATCTTTCCCAACCTAGATTTCCTCTTCCAAGCTCAATCTAAGTAAATGGGTGAGTCCTAGGGTTAGCTACTCCCTTTGGAAACATTCAAGAATGAGATTAATTAAATCAACAAAGACCCACTTCAATAGCAATAAAAATCATTCAATACATAAGCAAAACAAGAGTTTCAATCCAAACTTTCACAATCAAGATTCAAGTAATGGAATAAATACTACACACTTAGATATGCAATACAAAACAAGGAATTGAAGAAAGGATTAAGAAATATCTCATTGAAGTGCTTCCAATCTTCTCCTCCAATATTGTAGAAAAACCCTAGCCTCCAAAACTTGCAAAATGACCAAAGATAGAAAATGTTTTGCCCTAGCCTCTCTTTTGTAGCTCCCCCCAATTTTTCCAAGTCCAAAAATGTCAAAATCTGCCCCCATATTTCTGTTTTTGCAATTCTGCCCGTTTTTTGCAAAACTGTCCACTTTTGACAGTTTTGCAAATCTGTCCCGTTTTTGCAAAACTGTCCAGTTTTGACAGTTTTGCAAAAATGTCCAGTTTGACCTCTTTTTGACTTTCTTTTCACTTGGTTTCTTCCGATCACTCATTTCATCTACTTGGCTTGTTTTGCTCTATTTTGTTCCATTTTGGTACATTTTGATCCATTTTGCTCTTTTATGCTCTCCGGGCATCTTTTCCTACAAAACAACATAAAAACACAAAAAGTAACAACAAAAGTGCTTAAGGAGTCACAAAAGGTTAAGGAATTAGCGTCGAATATCGCGTAATTTCACGACTCATCAACACATTATCATAAAAGAAAACATATTATATTGATATGACCGATTATGATCCTCTTCATTCTCATAATAAAAGAATAGTGGTTTGCTTATCATTTCGTAATACTTTTTTCTTTTTAATGTTAATTATATCATCGTTTTATGATTACTCATTTTAGTTTAAGAGTGCTCTTGAAAGAGTAAAGAAGGGTTTGACTCACGGGATTACAATAATGATCAGAGATTGCGCATTTTTTCCACGGGATCGAAGTCGTGAAAGCGGTTTATAATGTCAGTGATATGTAGTAAAGATTCCGTTTTTGTGCAGTGGTGAGTGAATACTTGCAACAATCAGTAATGGAAAGGAAATATCCTTTCAATTTGAAAAAACAACCTTTTATTCAATTTGATCTTTTTTCGTTGTTGCTTTTCCTCAATATTATAGCAATATTTAATGTTTCTTTGAACCTAAGATCAATTTGTTTTGGTCTTTGTTTAAAGTACGCAGTAGATATTGCATTTGATGAGAATGTTCCCAATTACAAACAGCAATTACAACATTAGTGGGTTAGTTGAATATACAGTAGTATGTTATCATTAGTTAGATGTGGTGCAGCAGATGAACTGCTCATCTCTTAATCAGAGGTCTCATGTTCGAGCTCTAAGTACGGAAAAATCCTTGGTAGGGGGCGTTTTCATTCGAATGAGACCCTAGGCGGCGAATTCGGATCTCGGGCTCCAATGCGGATACCGGACACCGGGTGGAAAACAAAAAAAAAATTAGTTGAATAAATTTATGTTTTATTCAACCGCGCGAAGCGCGGATAAATTTACTAGTAAATAAATAAACAAATAAATAAAAGTTCACATTTTCTAACTGTTTATACTTAGCTACGTGAATTTATAATGCGATGCCCTTTTTCTTTTCTTTCTGTTTTCTTTTAACTGCAAAATGAATAGTTAAAGAACTAATCAATGGTTCTCCGAGATCTAGCTAATGAGTAATGACCTTAGCAAAATCCAGTTGTCAAATCGAGAAGTTTCTATTATTATAAACTTTAACACTAATCAAATGCAGTCATGTTCATATTTAGAGTTGACTTCCAATTTCATCCACCAGTATCATATTCCATGGCCAATTTTTAATGTAGTACTATAATATTTGCATTTTCTCGCAATTCTTTTCTCCAAGTTGTCGGTCTTAGTGGTTTTTGTGATCATCTGGACAGTGGCGTACGCAAAAAATTTCATAAGCAGTATCACCATGTAAAATAATGAACAACTGAATAACTTACTATAATGATATCATATTATAAAAAGACAACTCAAATCATATTAATAAAACATAGGTAAAGAAACAATAAAACATAGGTAAATTTAAATATCAATATAATGAACACTAAATAATTTCATTGTAGAAATTAGAAAGAGAGTAAATTATTGTCATGAAAAAATTGCAAGCACTTAATAAAATATTATGGTGAAGAAAAGAATTTTTAAGGTTATGACTTATGAATTCTTTTTAGAGTTTTAGCTTTTAAGAGCCTGTTTGGATGGGCTTATGCCTATAAGCTGCGTAGTCTAACTTATTTTTTTTGGCTTATAAGTTGTTTTCAGCTTATAAGCTGCTTTAGATAAGTTAAGTCAAATGGGTCCAATTATTTTTTTGAGCTTATTTTAAGCACAAAATGACTTTAAGCTGGCCAGCCAAACACTCAAAAAAGCTGAAAACAACTTATAAGCCAATCCAAACGGGCTCTAAGTTACTTGACCAATTTTGTATAGAATTAGAGTAGGAAATGGCTAAGTTATTTTACTAGTTTCAAATTATAGTAGAAGCAAAAAGATTAAGCAGGCGGGTTTGAACCCGCCACCTTGCCTTCAAGATGGAGCTCCTTACCAACAGACCATCGCAGCCTTTGTGTTGAAGCAGAGTCACATTATTATTTTTACCTTTTACTTTTGTTCCATTTATTTTTTTATATATGTATATTTAGTAAAAAAAAATCGACGAAGCAGTGTCACGTGACACCCCTCGGACCAACATAAATCCACCCCTGCATCTGGACAATATTGTTCTTCTGAATATCCAAAATCAAACTTCACATTTGCCCTCATTTAATATTGGGTTCAGCTACCTTCTGACCTATTTGACCAAACTTCTAAAATCAACTTATTTTAAAAAGTATTTTTTCTAAAGTGCTTATAAAAAAATTCTGGCGAAAATCAGTTTGTGTTTGACCAATTAATTTAAAAAACACTTTTGATCAGCAATTTGTGTTTGGCCAAGCTTTTAAAAAATATTTTTAAGTGTATTTTTTTCAAAAGTGCTTTTGGATAGAAGCTACTCCCTCCGTCCCAATTTGTTTGACACTTTTTGCTTTTCGAGAGTTAAACGAATTATTTTTTTACTGCAATATTTTCAAATGTCTTTTAAATAATTTAAATTATTAATTATGGTGACTTATAATATTTTTTATGTAGTTTCCAAATGTGTAAATTTTATATGGAAAAATTTAAAGATTCTATGTTCAACCGCACAGTCAAAATTAAGAAGTTTGACTCTCGAAAAACGAAAAGTGTCAAACAAATTGGGACAGAGGGAGTATTTTTTTTAGCTTCTGAAAATTGATTATACTACTCCCCATAAACACTTATTTTCTCCTAAAAGCTTGGTCAAACACCTGAATGTTTTTAAATAAGCACTTATTAAAAAAAAATAAGCACCTTTGGGGAAAAATAAGTTTGGCCAAACAGGCTAAAATTCTATTTATTTTAAAAAGTGTTTTTAATCAAAAGTATTCTTTAAAAAAGTACATTTTGAGAATAACTGTTTGTGTTTAGTAAATCAATTTCAAAAGCCATTTGTGTGATTTGTGTTTGGTTAAGTTTTCAAAAGTGTTTCCGGAAAAAAAACTATTTTTTTAGCATATTTTAAAAAAAAAAAAAAAAAAACACAAGCGCTTTAGACTTTTCAGAAGGTTGGCTAAATCTATATATAATATAAAGCTAGGGATTGACAAGGTGATGTGGCACCTCTCTATGCCCTAGAAACCTATTTATCTTTTTTCTCCATTTTTGGCTTTTTCTACCATTTGTTTTCAATTTTTCCTATTTCTTATTCATTCATTTATGTGTTACCACTAGGGATTGACAAGGTGATGTGGCACCTCTCTATGCCCTAGAAACCTATTTATCTTTTTTCTCCATTTTTGGCTTTTTCTACCATTTGTTTTCAATTTTTCCTATTTCTTATTCATTCATTTATGTGTTACCATTAATTACACATTATTCTTTCTTAACCATTTCTAAGAAACTGAAAAGCCACTCCACTTCATACAATCTCGTAGAAATTCCCTCACTCTCTTCATTGTCTAATGTCTAATAAATCATTCCATTTTAACATTTGTAACAGCAAAAAACGGAAACTTCATTGTGCTATTTATTGGCTTTAACAATTTGCCATATTCATCAAAATACATAACTGTCTTCTTTCACTATTTGTATGAGCATAAAGAACAAGGCTACATGTATTCTTTAGGCTTTACCCTCATCTTGTGGCGGAAGGCAGAAATATGAAAGCGAGGGTTTTGGTCTTTTCTTGTTTTCTTAATCATCAAAAAAAAAAGTGTGGTGATTCTCCAAACTTGTGGATTTTTTTTAAAGAAATCTTAAAGTTGTATTTTTCTGTTTGTGTTTGCTAGGTTTCTTGACCCGGCAAGGTGAGATAAAATACATGCAAAGCACAGGATCTATTGGTGGTACTTCTATCGAATTTGGAGTTATATTGCTGGAGAAAAGAAATTCCATTTATATAACATTTTTATATCAAGTTTTGATTGTTTTATCTTCTCTTGCAGAGTTGTAGCTAATAGAAAATATCGCAATAATTATAAACGATTATCAGTTTTTCATTTATGCTAATTGTTTGTAGCGCAGATACATGATAAATCTATGAAGTTGTATGCTCCATGGTATATAGACGACATGATTTTTCACTTTTAGTATATTTTTTTAAGGTGATAGTCTCATGTAGGATTTATACAGCATCAAACATCTATGAACAAATTGATTTGTCTTAGGGAGTGGAGAAAGGATTGGACAAATAAATAGTACTTACAGGATGATTGAGGTACGTGTGTTATTTTCCCAGCATTTCGTATTCATGTTATAAAATGATAATATATTTACGACAGTGTTAAAATTCAAATTTCTCATTTTTACTTTTAAAGTTGTTCATTTTGGAATTATTATTTTACTTCTAATTTTACTTTATTTTACTATGGAGCTAATATTTTCCATATTACAAAAGATATTGTTTATGTTAATTTCTCTTTGAATGACATTTCCAAAGTTTATATTAATTTTAATGATTAAAATGGTCAAACTTATACAAAGTTTGATTTAATTTTATTTTCACTAGATTGTGATCAGGTTCATTTTTCTCTTATATTTCTCTCAAAATAATTGCTGAAAATTAAAAATCACTCCATCAATAAGTTTATAATTATCCACATTCATTGCTTAATTAAAAGGGAAAAGATATTTAATTTTATTCCAATACTTAATGTGATTGATTTATATTAAATTTATTACTAAAAACAAAGAGCCTGTTTGGATGGGCTTAATCTGTATTCCTCATAATCATTTTCAGACTAAATTCAAGTGAAGATTCTCCTTACATTTCTCTCCTGATTAAAATTTATGGGTATGTCCTTTTTTAATTGAATTGGTTTTTCTTACCAACTTAGTTGTGATTACAATTCCATACACCCTGATCTGTTTTTTAGAGCAATCTATATTAATTGCAAACATGGCTAAATTCATGCCTTCAAAGATAAGAAAACAAGTTAAAAATGAATGTCGTTCGAGTGCTGCTGCTGCTTCCGGTGTCCTGTGTCAGTGGTGGGCTGGTGGCTGTCGATAGTCACGGTGGTGGTTCCGTGAGTATCTCCGTGCAATGTCCCCCTCTGTTTTGAGAGAGAGTGTGCATGCTAGATGCTAGATGGCTTGGGACTATAAGAATCCTTGGAGAATAAGACTCCAAGTACTCAGTTTGAAGAATTAATCATACAAGCTTTTGCACCCCTTTTTTTTTTTTTTTTTTAATGTTTGTTTGTTGATCTTTATGTTGCCAATCTATAAAGTTTTGTATCATGTAAACTTTTCATTTAGTAGGATGATTGTTTTTGTCTTTTATTTTCAAATTTCCTATTAAATATTTGTTTTGTAAATTAGAATATTTATGGTCTATTTTTATTTGATCTTATTGTAATTCAATTGTTGTAGAAATAAGCATGGACAATTTTGACACTTTTGCTTTAGCTTTTTTGATATTATACTGTCGTGATCATTTTCTTTTTATATTTACTCTAAGTTCTGTTGTTTAAAATACGTATTGCAAAATACCTAACCATTAGAGTTTTAAACTTGTATGTTTAGACTATTTTCTGAAGAAATTTTAGTTGTTGCTAAAGTTATTTTGGTTATCGTTAATATTCGGATATCAGAAAATATTTCGTGAATGATACGATAATAATTAGTAAAGCGTGGATAAATTAATTAGTAAATTTCTAAACTTAAGTTTACTATAGTTGTTTATAACCGCGCAAAGCGCGGCCTACTTCACTAGTAAGGTATAAACAAATTGATGTTCCATTTAGGCTTTATTTCATTATATAATTAACAATATACAACTACTATTAATATTTAATACATCATAATTCGATCAAAAGAAAATGTGACAGAACTCTTTATCTGAAAAGGATAAGAAATATTTGATTTTGTAATATTTACACGTAGTACATAGTGGATATCATCATATCGACAAATATATAAGTTATAAGCATGACGTGGAAATTTTTCAAGAGACAAAATGTTATGAAGGCTTAGTATTTTCCTTTTCCTTTTTTTCCGTTATATAGGAAGATTGTGGAAGACGAAAGGAAAAAGGGTAATGGGAATGGAACACACTTACTTGAGGAATACTTTAACTGATACCACCGCCTATAACCTATGTTACTCGGACTCTCCTAAAATGTCGTCGGGTGCGTATCAGATCCTTCAAAAATAGTGTATTTTAGGAGAATCCGATACGGGTGCGGCAACACTTTTGAAGAGTCCGAGTAACTTAGCCTATAACTATAAGACTTGATAGTAAAACATTAATTTTTTCAAAAAAAAAAAATAATAAATTAAAATGGAGTTTGCAAATTCTTTTTTGATTTTTTTTGCAATCTCTGTTTGTGTGAATTACTTAACCTTTTTTTCCCCAGAAAAATTATCTCAAAACATTTTTCATCTTTAAATTTTGGTTCATTAAAGATGTTACACAAAACATCCGAATGGTTTTTATTTTCACTTGGCTTATGCCGTTAATAGGATGCAAGCGACACTAGCTAGCATATACTACTATTTACGTCTCAATTTATATGACACTCTTTTCTTAACTTTAAGCTTCTTATTTTACCATTGATAGAATAATTTATATCCACAATTTTTTTTTATAATTTACTCTAGATCAGCAGTTTCAAAATCCTTCGTTTTTAAACACCGTGCCTAATCAAACAGTTTCATAATTTATTCATGTAAATTAGGACCAAAGGAATATCATTTATTACGACTCCCTAATTAGTCTTTCCAGAATCCAGGAGATGCATTACTCTCCCAAGAGGAATTCATTCAAGAGAAAAATGGAGAGAAAGGCTTCTTCAATGGCTAATCTTCTCTTAATTGTAGCTGTAATTGCTATCCTCTGCTCATCACTATCCAAAGCTGAAGTTAAAGATTCATTTGAAGACAACTTTAGTAAAAGTGATTGTCCTGAGTCTCACTTCAAGACTTCTGAAGATGGACAGATCTGGTATCTCTCTTTAGACAACAAAGCAGGTACGGTCAAGTCTCTCTTTAATTATAACAACTTCGTCTGTTCGAATATTCTTTTGTTGTTATAGCGAGATATTGTTATAGAAAATATAAACTTGCAATATAACATAACATGAATATCGATTCCAAAAAACTTGGATTTTATAGTGAAATTTTATTATTAAAGATGGTCGTTATAAAGAGATCCTACTGTATTTGAAATTAACATGAGAATTCAGTGCTTATTATTTTCTATATTCTTTTCATTTGTTTTTGACATTTGAGCTTTAAAGTTCTTGCTAATTATCTTTGATGTATTTTTTTCTTATAGGCTGTGGCTTTATGACCAGGCAGAGATACAGATTTGGTTGGTTTAGCATGAAGTTGAAATTGGTGGGAGGTGACTCTGCTGGTGTTGTGACAGCTTATTATGTAAGTTGCAAGATTTTGAACTTTTATGCATGACACTTCAGCTCTAACAAGGCAAAATCTTGTAGGATTTTTAAAAAAAGATTGATTTTAAGTTGTATGCATTGACAATATAAAAAAAAAATTCACTATCAATACAATTAGTCTGATTATGACAAGTGGTTTGTCTATTTTGTAAGTTATCATGTTCATTGATGTGGAGAGTTGCTTGTTATTGTTGGTCAAATTTACCTGAGTGTATAAACTTTCTTACACTAATGCACAGAATATAACTTCTCTGTCACAAAAAAGTTAAAATACATGGACAACATAATTTTCTTTAAAGAGTGTGTAAAAAAGTTTTATATTATCAATGTGTTTAACTTGTTCGAGTAGGTCTTCTTCATATTTTTCAGGTTACTAACCTCACATTTTAGAAACAGTTACTACTTGTGTATGTTTTCTATGCATTAAATTTTAAACTCAAGTAAAATGTTTTAAATGGAGATTTTATTTGACTGCAGATGTGCACACAAGATGGGGCAGGGCCAACAAAAGATGAGCTAGACTTTGAATTCTTGGGAAACAGAACAGGGGAACCTTATATTCTTCAGACAAATGTTTACAAAAATGGTATTGGTGGGCGTGAGATGAGGCACGTTCTTTGGTTTGATCCCACTCAGGACTTCCATTGGTATTCCATTCTTTGGAATTCTCACCAAATTGTGTAAGTACCTCTTTCAATCTGGAACTCTCAGCCTATCCGAATTAATCGGGGCCTAAATATAAAAATGGAACACTAGTTAGGACGCCAAAAAGAAACCCTCTTTCAACTTTTCATTTTTCAAGTGATCTTAAGTAAAAATAACCAACAAGTATTGTAGTGAAGTAGTATGTACTCCTTCATCCTTAATCAGAGTCAGGGATTTCAAATTCGAGCCTTACTGGGTACGAAGTCACTTTTATTAGGAAATGCTTTGCCACCCAATGTGAAACTTCCCAGCGCGACTTCAAATTTAATCGGACCCTAATACAGGTACTGAGGTACTGAACATCAGATAGAAAACCAAAGAAAAAGACCAATTTGAAAGATGAAAGTATTTCTACCCTTCTTTGATCTTTGATTCAATTATTTGATGATTTGTTTAGTTTTGGTAGATTTTACTTTGAAATATTTCATGGTCGTACAACCAAACCTCTCTACAGCAGTGTCATTTATTTAAATATTATTTTGCGGCCATAGCAAAATATTTTTCTAAAGAATATATGATATACCGTAATATGAAAAATCAGTTCCAAAAAAAAATTTAAACGTTATAGTGAAATGTTATTTCTTATAGAGGATGATAATTACAGAGAGGTCTGTCTTACGGTTAGGCTAGAGAATCTGCCTTTTAAATTTAGAGTCAGATCCAAAATCTTAAATAAGTAGATTATTATTATTATACTTACTATTCCTTCTTAGAAATCAGTGTGAACTTGGCAGAAATATTTATTTTAAATTCAGTCAACTATATGTATGCTTCGAGCTAAAGAAAACAGATCAAATTACAGACAATAACATGCGTTATATTATTTTATTATGCTAGAGGAATATCATTTATAGTAAGAGTAGGATTCAAGATTTCAAGCCAACAAGTTATATGAAGTACCGTTGCACTTACCGTTCATCTATAACATTTAGTTCGCACATAACGTAATTATATATTTTTCTTGCACATAACATAATTATATATTTTTCTTTAAAAAATTTCAACCATATATACTGTTCGATATCACACGTTACCAGTAACCTGTCTGCCCTTGTTTACAATTAGACTTAACTAACATCATAATTTTTTTGTGTGCAAGTTTTTCGTGGATAAAGTTTCGATAAGAGTATACAAAAACGCGAATTATACGAACAATTTCTTCCCCAACGAGAAGCCAATGTACTTGTTTTCGAGCATATGGAACGCAGATGATTGGGCTACTAGGGGTGGTTTGTAGAAAACAGACTGGAAAAATGCACCATTTGTTTCAACATATAGAGATTTCAATGTTGATGGTTGTCAATGGAAAGATCCTTTCCCTTCTTGTGTTTCCACAACCACTAAGAATTGGTGGGATCAATATAATTCTTGGCAACTATCAAGTGACCAGAAATTGCACTATGTTTGGGTGCAAAGGAATTTAGTGATTTATGGTTATTGTCAAGATACTGAGAGATATCCAGAAAAGCCTGTGGAGTGTTGGTTAAGTCCATGGGATTAATTGACCAAAATAGGGATATTATATTCTTTTATGAAAGTGCCGGGGGGGGGGGGTGTTGAATTGTAACATTTTCGACTTAGTCGACTATTAACTCAGTGAATGCTAAAGTGAAATGCAGTAGATAAATGACACCAGATATTTTTATACTGGTTCAGATTCAATGTGAATCCTAGTCCAGTACCCTTAGGTTGCAAGGGCGTTCTCTGCAGCTCTTTGTAAAAATGTTTCGTACAAGGGTGATTTGAATGAAGCTCCTACGTCTACACTCAAAGCACTCATAATCTTTTTGATACAATGCCTCACACACTATACTATGTCTCTTCTTTCTTTTTTGTTTGCACTATAGATCACTCAGAAATACAATGTTTATGAAAAGTAAAGTAGAAAGCTTGAGAGCATGAGACTAAGGTATGTTTGTCTTGTTTTGTGAAGCCGTCTTTTATAATGTTTAGGCTCTTCATGCAGATATATCAACCCAAGGGACTTGATCCTTAGAAAAAGGAATTGGTGATCCTATTTCCAAGAATAAGGTTAGAGCTGATTGATGCGTCTTGATACTCTTGATGGTCTTTCCTTGTGTGATGGAATTGTATTTTCAATCAAGAAGATTGTTACACTTGATTGAATATTTCTCCTTTAATGCGGCAGATCCTATACTCTTCTTTCCTTTCTTGAACTTGATTTGTACTGCTTTCCTTAGCTGTAAGTATCTCTTTTAGCCATCGAAATATACACCATATATTTGTGCCTTGTTGAAGGGTCTGAGGAAGATTCCTTGTGTAAGTCCATCTTGCATATGCGTATGTTGGGCTTCTTACTGGATCTGTGGGCTTTTTCATTCCGTGGTCCACACATGTAGTCAACTTCCTTGATGTCCTTGCTTCTTGTACTTAGTTTAATTTCCATACCTACACAAGTAAAATTGTTATCATTAAAACTTGACACTAACCATCTCCCCCCTTTTTAGGATGACAATTTTAGATAAGATGCAATCAATCATGTAGTCAACTTCCCTGTTAACATGGCGGATGCTCCCCCTGAATAGTTGACTTGTCCTTCGACTTAGTTGACTGATGTTCTTCCCCTTTGGCATCACTCAAAAAAATTGAACAGGCAAACAAACAAACGGCAAAAGAGATATAGACCTATAACTAGCAATTAAGATGCTGACTATATCAGCACAAGAGTAGCAAAAGACATGGAAACACAAAGGGACTTAGGTCCCACAAAACATATTGTTTAAACAGGTCAAAAATAAAAGGATCTACTCTTGGCGCTTGAACACTGGACGACGAAGAAAATAGGCCAAAGTATTAACAATAGCATCTTTCATATCAGTCAACGTGTAGTGAGATTGTCAGGAATGGCACCAACACTAGCTTGGAGTTTTACGGACAGATTGACAGCCTCCTTACCCACAACATCCAGCTTAACCCGCAGCCTAGAGACATCAGCACCAGTTTCCTTAGTCGAATCACGAATCTTCTCTACTTGAAATAATGTGGATGCCATTAAGTCTTTGATGGATTCAATTTTGTAATCCATAGCAGAGAGTTTGGAGAGAAGTTCAGCATAACACTCAGTAGAAACGACAGAGGAATCTAATTTTTTGACTTTGGTAGAGGAACCAGGGTTAGATTCCTCACAGCTTCTTTAAGCACCTAGGATTCATTGCTCAAGATGTAACCCACGCTACCAAATGCTCGAGAGTTGTAACACTACTTAATAGGAGTAACGGGAGAGTCAACAAGGTCAATTTTGTGGACTTCAAGGATGCGAGAGATGAGCATACCATAAGGAAGGCTAGAGGGATTTGAGGCACACTCAATCATGTAGTTGATAACAATGAGGACAAATTGATTTTCTTTTTGGAGAGAAGACAGAAAGCAAAGATGGCATCACGTTGAGAGATAGTGGAGTAGGACCCAGCACGAGGAACAATGGTAGTTGCAACCATATGGGCTAGCACCCGAGCTTTAAAAGAGATGTTTGAAGGACCAATATGAGCAGGAACAGAGGAAGAATTGGAGAGAGTTTTCTTAACATCATCAAAAGACACTACAAGAGACTCAGGCCAGAATTTTCGGGTAATTCGGAAAACCAGAGCAAGTGCAACCAAGAATAGATTCAAGAACAGAACAATTTAACACAATGTGAGTACTAAGGACCATAGTTTTGTGTTCATTAGGTTTAGCGGAACGAAAATTAGCATAGAACATACGAACAAGGGTTTCATACACATGAGCAGGGGTTTTGAAGAAATTTTCCCAACCTTGATAAACAAAAAGATGTTTTACTTTACAGCAAAGAGACAGCATATGATCAAGATCAACAATCCTACCAAAGACAATTGTTTTTTCTTCAAGAGACATGAAAAGATCCCGATGTTGATGATCTCAAAATTTTTTGCGAAGGTCAAGAGTTTTTTCACAGATAGTTTTGAGTTTCTTTGAGGAATCGGAGCATGCAGCATCAGAAAAAGCCTGCTTACCAAGATTGTATAGAAGAACTGAGTCAGAGGCGTCAGATGAAGAGGAGTTGCCGGAGTTTTCCGAGTTCAGAGGAACAGGAGAGGAGCTTTTACCATTGCCCTTGAGCCTTAAAATTTGACACGTAGAGAGAACTTGGGATTTTTGATTTTTTGCCATGGTGATGGAGAGAGGGAAGACGGCTAAGAGGATTTTGACAGAAATTGGAAGAGACGAGGTTGAAAAGGAGGGAATGTGTAAGGAAAAAAGGGAAAGGTTTTATGGGGAAAGGAAATGGATGGAGTAAAAAGATGGAGAATTGTGTTAGGCATTTAAGAGATAGGAAAGTAATTATGGCAAGAATTTAGAATGGAGCGAAAAATTAGGCACAAATTCCTACACAATTTATTCAGGCAAATTCAATGAAACACAGATAAGGAAAAAATAATTTAGACAGATTTACCAATAACACCCAAGGATGTTCTTAGCATGCAAAAACATTCTTCAAGAAGGGGTTTAGTAAAAATATCAGCGAGCTAATTTTCAGTGTTCACAAAAACCATTTCAAAGTCCCCTTGAGCAACATGATTTCTGATGAAATGATGTTTAATATCTATATGCTTAGCTCTAGAATGATGCACATGACTTTTGGACAGACAAATAGCACTTGAATTATCACAGAAAATTTTGATAGGTTTAAAAGACAAGTCGTAATCACTTAATTGATAAGACATCCAAATTAATTGTGTGCAGCATTGACCAACAACAATATATTCAGCCTCAGTAGTAGAGAGAGAGAGAGAGACTGATCCCTGTTTTTTGCTATTCCATGAAATAAGGGATTTTTCTAGGAACTGGCAAGTACCACTGGTACTTTTCCTATCATCCTTGTCACCTGCAAAACCTGCATCTGAAAATCCTTCAAGTGTATAATTATTAGTGTTTGGATACCATAAACCATAATTAGTTGTTCCATGAAGGTATCTAATAATGGGCTTGACAACAGTAAGATGAGATTCTTTTGGAGCAGCTTGGAATCTAGTGCACCTGCATGCACTAAACATGATATTTGGTCGACTGACAATTAAGTAAAGTAATGATCCAATCATACCACGATACATAGTTTCATTAACAGGTTTTCCTGCCTCATCCTTATCAAGAGTACAAGTAGGACTCATTGGAGTTCCCATAGCTTTTGAGTCAGCCATTCCAAATTTTTGAACAAGTTCCTTAGCATACTTGGCTTGATATACGAATATTCCACTGTCAGTTTGATGAATTTGTAATCCCAAAAAGAACTTTAATTCTCCTATCATGCTCATTTCGAACTCACTTTGCATAAGATCAAAAAATTCCTTACACATAGAGGGGTTAGAACTTCCAAAAATAATATCATCAACATATATTTGAATAATGAGATTTCGCATAGAAGATCATTTGATAAAAAGAGTAGTATCAATTTTTCCTCGAGAGAAATCATGACTTACTAAGAAAAAGCTTAAGCGATCATACCATGCCCTAGGAGCTTGTTTAAGACCATATAAGGCTTTAGTCAACTTAAAAACATGATAAGGAAATTTTGGGTTTTCAAAACCTGGGGGTTGTTTAACATACACTTCTTCTTCAATGAAACCATTTAGAAAAACACTTTTGACGTCCATTTGAAAAAGTTTAAATTTTTTAAATGAAGCATATGCAAGCAAAATTCTAATAGACTCTAACCGGGCAACAGGTGCAAAGGTTTCATCATAGTTGACTCCTTCCTGTTGTGAGTAACCTTGAGCAACAAGTCTAGCTTTATTTCTAACCACTTCTCTGGCCTCATTTAACTTGTTTCTGAATACCCATTTTGTTCCAATGATTGATGTATTTTCAGGTTTGGGAACCAGATTCCAAACTTTGTTCTTTTCAAACTGATCAAGTTCTTCTTCCATAGCTTTGACGCAGCTTTCATCTTTTGGCATCAACAACCTTCTTTGGTTCATATTGAGAGATAAGAGCCAAGTTTACATTATTTTTACTAGATGCTCTAGTTTTCATTCCTTAATTGATGTCTCCAATGACAAATTTCTTTGGATAATTAGGTTCGCTTCTCCATTTGTTTGGAACTATCCCAATAGTAACATCAGTTTACTTAGATGTCTCAGCAGTCGACTCAGCTGATTCATTTTGTTCACTGGATCTTGTGACCACAGTAGTTGGCAGTTGACTATCTTCTTCATCTACAGCCTTTCTCAGCCATGTGATTAGTATCATCAAATACAACATGAATAGATTCTTCAATAGATAGAGTACGTTTATTGAAAATTCTATAAGATCTACTAGTTGGAGAGTAACCAAGAAATATACCTTCATCACTTGGAGGATCAAACTTACCAAGATTTTCTTTTCCATTGTTGTGAACAAAGCATTTACATCCAATTGGATGAAAGTAGCTAACATTGGTTTCTTACCAGTCCATAACTTATAAGGAGTTTTCTTCAGGATTGGTCTAATCAGGCACCTGTTTAAAATATGACAAGCTGTACTTACTGCTTCAGCCCAAAAATGATGTGGTAAGTATGTTTCTACGATCATTGTCCTTGCTATATCTTGTAGGGTTCTGTTCTCTCGTTCAACCACTCCATTTTGGTGAGGAGAAATTATGAGTATATCCTTAGTCATTGCAAAATTCCTCAAAGGCTTTGTTTTCAAATTTTCCTCCATGATCACTTCTGATAGAAGTGATGTAATAGCCTTTTTCACGCTGAACTTTCTCACAAAAAAAACTTGAAATTCTTTAGAGTATCATCTTTATGAGCAAGAAATATTACCCATGTAAACCGAGAGAAATCATCTATTATAACAAAAGCATACCTTTTTCCTCCAATGCTAGCAGTTCTAGTAGGACCAACAAGATCAATATGAAGTAACTGCAAGGGTTTTGAGGTAGACACAATATATTTATAATTAAAAGAGTTTCTGGTTTGTTTACCTTTTGGACACGAGTCACATATATGATCTTTGGTGTAGTTGAGTTTTGGCAGTCCAACTACTACATCATGTCTTGCCAATTTTTCTATTAACCGCATACTAGCATGACCAAGCTTCTTGTGCCACATCCATGGATCTTCTCCCATTGAAGCTAAGCATATATGACCTGTTGGATTTTTGATAGAGTCCAAGGTGTACACATTTTGCTTCTGCTTCCAGGAAGAATTTTTGCCCCAATAGAGTCTTCTATGATACAACCTGTTTTTCTAAACCTTACCTCAAGTTCTGAGTCGCACAGTTGACTTACACTTAAGAGATTGTACTTAAGTCCCTTTACCAGCCAAACATTAGAAATATCACAAGAGTTATCAAAAGAAATAGTACCAATACCAATTACCGTTCCAGTCGAGTTATCACCAAATGTTACTAATCTTCCATCAAAGTCAGCGACTGATTTGAACAAGCTTTTGTCGCCTGTATTATGTCTTGAACACGCACTATCTAGATACCATTTTCCCTTTTTTCTTTTCTTGTGGTGTTCCTGCAAGACAAATTGTTTACTTTTGTTTAGGTACCCAAGGGTTCTTGGGTCCTTGATGGTTAGTTTCAAGACACATAATTTTTTTGGGTTTCCATACCCAACCAGGAGCAGTTGAGAAGCGAAATCTACAGTTATAATAGTCATGACCAATTCTTTGACAACAAAAGCATGTTTGAGAGGATTTTCCCTCAAAATTACAAAGGTTGGTTGACTTGTTCACATGTCTATTTGTTGCAGACTTCCTTTCAGTTGACTTAAAAACTTTGGTCGACTGATCTGTCTTTAAATGAGCAGTTGGCTTACCTTTTAAATTATTTGCCATAGACATGGGCTTGATATAACTATGACTTGAGGGTTGTACTAACATATACATTTTAGATTGTAAATTATAAACTTCATTTTGAAAAGAATTCTTTTCCTTTTCACAAACTTCCAATTTTGATTCCAATTTTTTTTCTCTCTTTTCAGCTTCCTATATTCATCAAAAACATTATTCATGTCTATAAGAGTTTGATCTAATAATTCTTGAGTTTCTTCACATTTGGAGCAAGAGTAGGAACTTACCTTACTACTTTCTTCAAGAGCCATGAAGCACACATCTTCAATTTCTTCAGGTTCTTCATCGGATATTTCATCTTCACTCCAACTACTGAAGGCCCGTTGCTTTTGATAGCTTCTAGTTGGCTTTCTTTTTGTCTTAGGACATTCAGATGCGGTATGGCCATATTTTCCACATTCATAACATTTTCCATCATTCTATTGCTAACCAACAGAAGTCTTATCTTTTCTGAAATTTGAACTTCCTTTTCTATTATTTCTTGATCTTCTCATGGCTTCTACCACATGTCTAGAAATCGTGGCAACTTCTTCTTCTTTAAAGTCATCATCAGATTCTTCAACTTGAGCCTTGAACGCAACTACCTTTTTCTTTTCATCCTTCTGATATTTTTGAATATGATTCTTTTCAAAAGCTATCAGATTTCCTCTTAATTCATCATAAGTGAATTTATCCAGATTTCCATCTTCCAGGATAATTGCTTTGGTTTCCTAAGTTTTTGGTAGACTTCTAACAAGCTTTCTAACTTGTTGAGTATTGGTGTAAGTTACTCCAAGGGATTTGAGTTCTCTAATGATTTTGCTAAATCTGGTGAACATTGATTCAATGTTCTCTTCATCCTTCATTATAAAGGCTTCATAATCATGTCTTAGAGCATCAATTTTTGTTTCCCTCACTTTTTATGTTCCTTCATAGGTGACCTCAAGCACATCCCACATTTCTTTGGCAGTGTCACAGTTGGATATTTTAGCATATTCTTCTCCACTAACTGCACAGTAAAGCAAAGTTATTGCTCTAGCATTTGTTGTTAGTGTTTCACTGTTTCTTGTTATTCTTTAGTAACATCATGTGATTCCAAATCAATCTTTGTTGTGTCTGCATTTGGAATAGGTTTAGGCCCTTTCTTGATCACAATCCATGTCTGATAGTCTGTTGACTGGACAAAGATCTTAAACCTTTCCTTCCAGTGACAATAGTGTTCACCATTTCAAGTGGTCTTGTTGTGGAGTGCCCATCTTGCAAGATTGCTCCAGCCATTTGATCTTTTCTCACTTGCGATTAAGCAACAAAATGTGAGACCTGACTCTGATACCAATTGAAAGTGCAAGAGGGGGGGGGGGGGGGGGATTGTAACTTTTTCGATTTAGTCGACTATTAACTCAGTGAATGCTAAAGTGAAATGCAGTAGATAAATGACACCAGATATTTTTATACTGGTTCAAATTCAATGTGAATCCTAGTCCAGTCCCCTTAGGTTGCAAGGGTGTTCTCTGCAGCTCTTTGTAAAAATGTTTCGTACAAGGGTGATTTAAATGAAGCTCCTACGTCTACACTCAAAGCACTCGTAATCTTTTTGATACAATGCCTCACACACTATACTATGTCTCTCCTTTCTTTTTTATTTGCACTATAGATCACTCAGAAATACAATGTTTATGAAAAGTAAAGTAGAGAGCTTGAGAGAATGAGACTAAGGTATGTTTGTCTTGTTTTGTGAAGCCGCCTTTTATAATGTTTAGGCTCTTCACGCAGAGATATCAACCCAAGGGACTTGATCCTTAGAAAAAGGAATTGGTGATCCTATTTCCAAGAATAAGGTTAGAGCTGATTGATGCATCTTGATACTTCTAGATGGTCTTTCCTTGTGTGATGGAACTGTATTTTCAATCAAGAAGATTGTTACACATGATTCAATATTTCTCCTTTAATGCAGCAGATCCTGTACTCTTCTTTCCTTTCTTGAAATTGATTTGTACTGCTTTCCTTAGCTGTAAGTATCTCTTTTAGCCACCGAAATATACACCATATATTTGTGCCTTGTTGAAGGGTCTGAGGAAGATTCCTTGTGTAAGCCTATCTTGCATATGCGTCTGTTGGGCTTCTTACTGGATCTGTGGGCTTTTTCATTCCATGGTCCACACATGTAGTCAACTTCCTTGATGTCCTTGCTTCTTGTACTTAGTTTAATTTCCATACCTACACAAGTAAAATTGTTATCATTAAAACTTGACACTAGCATTTTATAAGATGAAAGAAATTAGTGCTTCAATTTTGATTTTGAGGGTAGATGTTGTATTATTTTGTCATGTGTATTGGATCATGATTATTTCATTAATTAAAGCATTTTTTTGATCGAAACATTATTATTTTCTCCGACTAGGCTTCGGCTACAAGTTGAGTCGAGTTGACGAGCACCTTGCTATAATAATAAATTGAATGGTCGAATTAAACTTGGGAAATTTACGTACATGTACCGTTCGGTCAACTAGTTTACCAACATCGCCGAACTATACACTACGTATTGAATACCTACACACTTCGGCTTTATATGTTGTGTATAGGTGTATGGTATATGTATATTATATGTATAGGTATGTATAATATATGTATATTTCGTCTAAAGTATACACTTTCTATACACTGTCTACATATTAAACTAGATGACTGTAATTTTCCCATTAAACTTTACATAATACGTACAGATTTTCAAGCAGACATTAAAATTCTTCAACAAATTTGTAAAATTAGTAATTCAAATGCAATGAGAAAAGATTAGATATTAACCCGTTCTAACATTGTGAGACATGGGAAATAAAGAAAAACAAAAGGAAAAACTAAGGCTCTTGCCTTTTAACTATTTAAAGTCGTCATATAGTAATTTGATTGCAAAAATTTTTGTTTAGTGGCTTGATACAAGAAACCTAGGAAGACCTACTTTATAACCAAATTTCTTGACATCCTCTTGGACTTGTTGTCTAAATTCTTTAAATGTAAATTTTCTATAAACAGAAGGTTCAACACAGCTAAGTATTTCTGTGTCATAAGAGGGACATAAGAACAATGCAGTTGAGAACCTCTCTTTTACTTTATTTGTCACAACTCTATGTTCAACACTTCTATAAACACCATTGCTCCATGCCTGCATCATGTAACATTCTTCATTAATTTTGAAAAACTAGAGAATATGTTTACACCAAATAAGTTATAACAAGGGTGTGTTTGGTATGATCAAAAATATTTTTGGCAAATGTTTATCAGAAAATAAGTCATTTATAAGGGTGTTTTTGGTATGACTGAAAATATTTTTCAGAGTCTTTTACAAGGGTGCGTTTGGTATGATCGAAGATAATTTTTAAACAATAAGTCATATATAACGGTATAATTGGTAGGACCAAAAATGTTTTTCTGGAGGGGAAAATGACTTCCCTCACTTCAAGGAAGGAGTTATTTCGTTTGACAATTAGCTCAACACTTATAATTATTGCTTTAATCAATACTTAGACATTATGAAGAATATTTATACTCAAACTTATCATCAAAACACTATCCTGTTTGCTAATGTTATTTTCAATCTTTCGTGAGTAATTTTCTTCCTGAAATTATTTTTCACTCTCCCACCAAACTAGGAAAATGTTTTCAAGAAAACAACTGGTTTTGTCAAAGTTGACTTCCATCATACGAAACACAACCTAAATCATTTTCCTTTGAGATGAAATAAAGTACTCTTTTCATCCCAATTTATGTGACGGTGTTTGTTTGGGACAGTGTATCAACATTTAGGAAAATAATTTTCAAATACCTGGAATAGGTCTCCTATATTGATGATAAGAGCTTCAGGATTAGGCTTAACAGAGATCCATTTCCCATCTCCGAATAATTGCGACCCTCCAATTTCATCTTGATGCATTATTGTGAGGAAATCACTGTCAGTGTGTGGCATTAATCCAAAGAGTTGTGGAGAAATAGGGCAAGGTGGAAATCTGTTCATTCTTAGGTAGCAAGTGCTTGGCAAACATGTTTCTTTGAAATAATTTGACTTATTATAATGTCCCAGTTCCTCTGCTAATAATCTTGCTAATTGCTGTGCTAATTCATATAGTGTTGTTGCAAATTGTTCCATTGTGGAGCTGAATTCATCCGTTCCAAGAAATTGAGTTTAAGTTATTTGCACTGTCATTATTCGATTACTAATTAAATTATTCCTACAAATAATTAAAGCCTCCTTTAATTCAAAATTCATAATCTTGAAAATAAGAGAGGTGACATGTTACCTGTGGGGAAGCTAAGATTTTTTTTAAAAAAATCACATTAAAAAAAAAACACGAAAAATGCTAAGGAGATTCAATATATAATAATTCATTAAAAAAATAATAATCTATCTACATATTCAATGTATTTTTCCAACGAAGGAGTGTCAAATGACTCCCTTAAATAAGGTGGCTCCGCCATGTCCTGCTACGACAAGTAAATATGATCAGATGATAATTTTTTGTTTATATTGACTATGTATATATCCCCTAACGATAAAAGAGAATCAACAAAGTACATTAAGTTAGGGAAGAAAAATGAAGCGTTTCAACTTATTAATACTATCAATGCATTGTAAGCAAACTTTTTAGAAGTTATAGTTGTCTGGGCAAGTAATCTTTATTTATTTCTCCTTTTAATTGGCTCCTGGTCCTCCTCTTTTTAAAAAAGAGAACATAAATAAATACTATTAATCCACCTGGCTTCTTATATCTCTAAGGTGGTTTGGTTGGAGGGACTAGGTAGGTTATCCTGTTTTAGTATTTAGGATTAAATTTATTTCATATATAATTAGAGGTATTAACTAAAATTGGTATGAAAATAAGAATTATAATCTGAATAAGTTATTCAAATTACAATCCTGACTTTAGTCCCAAAATTATAATAATGAAATAATCAGATTTTAAACCAAACAGCCCCTTATTGAGTAAGGGTGGTCCAATGTTAACTCCTCTTTTTTCTTTGTTTAGGTTGACTGCCTGGTACAAAATCACGAGGATAAGGATTAAGACATATCCTCCCAAAAATGCCAAATGCATGAATTCCACATTTTTTTTCCTTCTAAATCGACACACATTCACTTTTTAAGATATTTATCTTACCACTATAAAGTACTGGATCCTCAAATAAATAGCCCCACAGGCCACAATGCCCAAAAAAAAAAAAAAAAAAAACATCATATCAAGTGTTATCAACAAGCCTTTCAATTGATCATGTATTTCCACTTTTTGGGGTAACAGCTTCCTATCTATGTACAAGCAGTCGGCCGCACCCAAATGCTCTAGAAGGAAACGTTTAACATGGATAAATAGCAATTTGCCCATCAAAATTATAGCGGACAAATATATATATATATATATATATATATATATATATATAGACACACACATACATTCTATACATAATAATATACATTTTCTGTATGTTTGACTAATAAATGTAATTATTAAGTAATATTTTAATGAAAAAGACGCTATTTGTTAACAAGGTTGTGAATTCATTTGTTGTTTCTTTTAAGCTCAGAATCATATCTGAAATCGTTAAAGAAGCTCGAGGAAAACATCTAACTGAATACAACTCCATCCTTTAAGAATGAATATTTAGGTATTCTGTCATATTTTTCAGGTTACTAATCTCACATGTTAGAAACACTTACTACTTGTTTATGTTTTCTATGCATTAAAAGTTAAACTCATGAAAAAATGTTTTAAATGGAGATTTTATTTGATTGCAGATGTGCAGAGAAGATGGGGCAGGGCCAACAAGAGATGAGCTAGACTTCGAATTCTTGGGAAACAGAACAGGGGAACCTTATATTATTGAGACAAATGTGTACAAAAATGGTACTGGTGAGCGTGAGATGAGGCACGTTCTTTGGTTTGATCCCACGCAGGACTTCCATTCATAATCCGTTCTTTGGAATTCTCACCAGATTGTGTAAGTACCTACCTCTTTCAATCTGGAACTCTCACCCTATCCGAATTAGTCGGGGCCTAAATATAAATATGCAACACTAGTTAGGAAGCCAAAAAGAAACCCTCTTTCAACTTTTCATTTTTCTGATTCTTAAGTAAAAATAAGTAACAAGGATTGTAGTGAAGTAGTATGTACTGCATCCTTAATCAGAGTTAGAGGTTTCAAATATGAGCCCCGCTCAGTACGGAGTCACCTTATTAGGAAACGCTTTGCCACCCAATGTGGGACCTCCCGGCGCGACTTCAAATTTAATCGGACCCAAATGCAGGTACTGAACACCGGGTAGAAAACCAAAGAAAAAATCAATTTGAAAGATGAAAAGCATTTCTACCCTTCTTTGATCTTTGATTCAATTATTTGATGATTCATTTAGTTTCGGTAGATTTCAGTTTGAAATATTTCATGGTTGTACGACAAAATCTATCTATAGCAGTGTCGTTTGTTTTAATATTTTTTCGCGGCTGCAGCGAAATATTGTTCTAAAGAATATATGATATACCGTAATATGAAAAACTGATTTAAAAAAAAAACTTGAACGTGATCCAATAAAAAAGAGAACATAAATAAATACTATTAATCCACCTGGCTTCTTATATATCTAAGGTGGTTTGGTTGGAGGGATTAGGTAGATTATCCTGTTTTAGTATTTAGGATTAAATTTATTTCATATTTAATTAGAGGTATTAACTAAAATCGGTATGAAAATGAGAATTATAATCTGAATAAGTTATTCAAATTATAATCCTGACTTTAGTCCCAAAATTATAATAATGAAATATTCCGATTTGAAACCAAACATGCCCTTATTGAGTAAGGGTGGTCCAATGTTAACTCCTTTTTTTTTTTTTTTTTTTTTGGTTTAGGTTGACTGCCTGGTACAAAATCACGAGGATAAGGATTAAGACCATTGTTTTAAAAGGCAGTGTCAGGACTCGCCCCGGGGCTCGCCTCGGGGCAGGGCAGTGGCAAAACGCCCTGGGGCTAACGTGCGGGGCTTAGTTCTTATGAGGCTTACGCCCTAAGCGCCCAACCGTACGCCCTAAACACGCTTAACGCCCAATGCCCGGGGCTCGCCTAACAGTTCTTACACAAATTATATTTTAAATTCCTTAATTAAAATCATTCACCCTCATAATTATTTAACAAAATAATGATACTTAATAGTTTTTCATCTATAGAAATAGAAGATTGGGTGTAACTCATATAACAAGTCGTAGTATTGGATATTTACTATTTGAGAACGTCATGAGGGTGAATATCACTTTTTTTTTTTTTTTTTGAAAAACCACATAGCGGAATTGTACATTTTCACTTGTCATTGGTCATAAGTCCTATGTATAAGAATTATCATATAATTTTATTTTTTGTTCATGAAGAAGTTATGTTTTAATTGTAATATTGATAAATTTTATTGATTATTTGCTTATAGGGAGATAAAATGAATAGTATGATAGTAATAGTGTTTTAAGAAACTGTGTTTTTTTCCGTGTTTGAAAGTTAAAATGTTAGAATTAATTTGCATTTCATAATAGCTTTTATTTCATTGTATTGTTTATACTTGTAAAATTATGTTATATATAATTACAAATTATAAGCGGTGTATAATGGATTGCTTTGATCATTTTTTTATGAGGATCAAGCGCGCGCTCACACACACACACACACACACACACACACACACACACACACATATATATATATATATATATATATATATATATATATATTTCATTTATTTACAGTTTTCTTTTATTTTTTTATGTAATTTTATCTATTTAAAAATATTTATTGTAATTATATTATTTTAAGAAATACTAAAAATTAAATACCCATGGGGCTTAAGCCCCGCCTTACGCCCCCGCCTTTTAAAACACTGATTAAGACATATCCTCCCAAAAATGCCAAATGCATGAATTCCACTTTTTTTTTGTTTTTTCCGTCTAAATTGACACACATTCACTTTTTAAGATATTTATCTTACTATGAAGTATTGGATCCTCAAATAAATAGCCCCACAGGCCACAACGCCAAAATAAAATAACATCATATCAAGTGTTATCAACAAGCCTTTCAATTGATCATATATTTCCACTTTTTAGGGTAATAGCTTCCTATCTAAGTACAAGCAGTCGGCAACACCCAAATGCTCTCAAAGGAAACGTTTAACATGGATAATAGCAATTTGCCCACCAAAATATATATATATATATATATATATAAAGACACACACACATACATTCTATACATAATAATCTACATTTTCATATATTTGACCAGCAAATGTAATTATTGAGCAATATTTTAATGAAAAAGATGTTATTTCTTCCGTCAACAGGGTTATAAATTCATTTGTTATCTCTTTTAAGATCAGAATCATATCTGAAATCGTTAAATAAGCTGGGGGAAAACATCAAACTGAACTACAACTCCATCCTTTAAGAAAGAATATCTAGGTATTCTGTCATATTTTTCAGGTTACTAATCTCACATTTTAGAAACAGTTATTACTTGTTTATATTTTCAATGCATTAAAGTTAAACTCATGTAAAAAAAATTTAAATGGAGATTTTATTTTACTGCAGATGTGCACAGAAGAAGGGGCAGGGCCAACAAGAGATGAGCTAGACTTCGAATTCTTGGGAAACAGAACAGGGGAACCTTATATTATTCAGACAAATGTGTACAAAAATGGTACTGGTGGGCGTGAGATGAGGCACGTTCTTTGGTTTGATCCCACTCAGGACTTCCATTCTTTGGAATTCTCACCAGATTCCATTCTTTGGTTTGATCCTACCTCTTTCAATCTGGAACTCTCACTCACCCTATCCGAATTATTCGGGGCCTAAATATAAATATGGAACACTAGTTAGGAAGCAAAAAAGAAACCCTCTTTCAACTTTTCATTTTTCAAGTGATTCTTAAGTACAAATAACCAACAAGGATTGTAGTGAAGCAATATGTACTCCATCCTTAATCAAAGCCAAAGGTCTCAGATTCGAGCCCTGCTGGGTACAGAGTCACCTTTATTAGGAAACGCTTTGCCACCTAATGGTGGGACATCCGAACGCTACTTCAAATTTAATCGAACCCTAATGCAGGTACTGAACACCGGGTAGAAAATCAAAGAAAAAAAATAATTTGTAAGATGAAAAGTATTTCTACCCTTCTTTGATCTTTGATTCAATTATCTGATGATTCGTTTAGTTTTGGTAGATTTCACTTTGAAATATTTCATGGTCGTACAACCAAACCTATCTATAGCAGTGTCGTTTGTTTAAATATTTTTTCGCGGCTATAGCGAAATATTGTTCTAAAGAATATATGATATACCGTAATATGAAAAATCTATTCCAAAAAAAAAAAACTTAAACGTTATAGTGAAATGTTATTATAGAGGATGGTTGTTATAAAGAGGTCTGTAATTGATTAGGTTAGAGAATCTGCCTTTTAAATTTAGAGTCAGATCCAAAATCTTAAATCAGTATATTATTATTATACTTACTATTCCTTCTTAGAAATCAGTATGCAGAAATATTTATTTTAAATTCAGTCAACTGTATGTATACTTCGAGCTAAAGAAAACAGATCAAATTACAGACAATAACATTCTTATATTATTTTATTATGCTAGAGGAATATCATTACAGTAAGAGTAGGATTCAAGATTTCAAGCCAACACGTGATTTGAAGTACTGTTGCACTTACCGTTCATTTATAACATTTAGTTCGCACATAACATTATTATATATATTATTTTTTAAAATTGTTCAAATATATATACTGTTCGATAACACACGTTACCAGTAATGTGTGTGCAGGTTTTTCGTGAATAAAGTTTCGATAAGAGTATACAAAAACGCGAATTATATGAACAATTTCTTCCCCAACGAGAAGCCAATGTACTTCGAGCATATGGAACGCGGATGATTGGGCTACTTGGGGTGGTTTGGAGAAAACAGACTAGAAAAATGCACCATTTGTTTCAACATATAGAGATTTCAATGTTGATGGTTGTCAATGGAAAGATCCTTTCCCTTCTTGTGTTTCTACAACCAATAAGAATTGGTGGGATCAATATAATTCTTGGCACCTATCAAGTGACCAGAAATTGGACTATGCTTGGGTGCAACGGAATTTAGTGATCTATCATTATTGTAAAGATATGAGAGATATCCAGAAAAGCCTGTGGAGTGTTGGTTAAGTCCATGGGATTAATTGACCAAAATAGAGATATTATATTCTTTTATAAGATGAAAGAAATTAGTGTTTCAATTTTGATTTTGAGGGTAGATGTATTATTTTGTCATGTGTATTGGATCATAATTATTTCATTAATTAAAGCATTTTTTTGATCGAAACATTATTATTTTCTCCGACTAGGCTTCGGCTACAAGTTGAGTCGAGTTGACGAGCACTTTTCTATAATAATAAATTGAATGGTCGAATTAAACTTGGGAAATTTACATAAATGTACCCTTCGGCCAACTAGTTTACCAACATCGCCGAACTATACACTACGTAGGTATACCTACACACTTCGGCTTTATATGTTGTGTATAGGTGTATAGTATATGTATAATATATGTATATTTCGTCTAAAGTATACACTTTCTATACACTATGTACTTATTTTGTAAACTAGATGACTGTAATTTTCCCATTAAACTTTACACAATACGTACAGATTTTCAAGCAGGCATTAAAATTCTTCAACTAATTTGTAAAATTAGCAATTCAAATGCAATGAGAAAAGATTAGATATTAACCCGTTCTAACATTGCGAGACATGGGAAATAAAGAAAAAAAAAAGAGGAAAAACTAAGGCTCTTGCCTTTTAACTATTTAAAGTCGTCATATAGTAATTTGATTGCAAAAATTTTTGTTTAGTGGCTTGATACAAGAAACCTAGGAAGACCTACTTTATAACCAAATTTCTTGACATCCTCTTGGACTTGTTGTCTAAATTCTTTAAATGTAAATTTTCTATAAACAGAAGGTTCAACACAGCTAAGTATTTCTGTGTCATAAGAGGGACATAAGAACAATGCAGTTGAGAACCTCTCTTTTACTTTATTTGTCACAACTCTATGTTCAACACTTCTATAAACACCATTGCTCCATGCCTGCATCATGTAACGTTCTTCATTAATTTTGAAAAACTAGAGAATATGTTTACACCAAATAAGTTATAACAAAGGGTGTGTTTGGTATGATCAAAAATATTTTTGGCAAATGTTTTTCAGAAAATAAGTCATTTATAAGGTGTGTTTTTGATCGAATATAATTTTCAAAAAATAAGTCATATATTACGGTATAATTGGTAGGACCAAAAATGCTTTTCTGGAGGGGAAAATGACTTCCCTCACTTTAGGGAAGGAGTTATTTCGTTTGACATTTAGCCCAACACGTATAATTATTGCCTTAATCAACACTTAGACATTATGAAGAATATTTATACTCAAAATTATCATCAAAACACTATCCTGTTTGCTAATGTTATTTTCAATCTTTCGTGAGTAATTTTCTTCCTGAAATTATTTTTCACTCTCCCACCAAACTAGAAAAATGTTTTCAAGAAAACAATTGATTTTGTCAAAGTTGACTCCCATCATACGAAACACAACCTAAATCATTTTCCTTTGATATGAAATAAAGTACTCTTTTCATCCCAATTTATCGGTGTTTGTTTGGGATAGAGTATCAAAATTTAGGAAAATAATTTTCAAATACCTGGAACAGGTCTCCTATATTGATGATAAGAGCTTCAGGATTAGGCTTAACAGAGATCCATTTCCCATCTCTGAATAATTGCAACCCTCCAATTTCATCTTGATGCAATATTGTGAGGAAATCACTGTCAGTGTGTGGCATTAATCCAAAGAGTTGTGGAGAAATAGGGCAAGGTGGATATCTGTTCATTCTTAGGTAGCAAGTGCTTGGCAAACATGTTTCTTTGAAATAATTTGACTTATTATGATGTCCCAGTTCCTCTGCTAATAATCTTGCTAATTGCTGTGCTAATTCAGATAGTGTTGTTGCAAATTGTTCCATTGTGGAGCTGAATTCATCCAACAAACATCATGATCAAATTCCAAGAAATTGAGTTTAAGCTATTTGCACTGTCATTATTCGATCACTAATTAAATTATTCGTACAAGTAATTAATGCCTCAAATTTGAAATTCATAATCTTGAAAATAAGAGAGGTAATATGTTACTAGTGGGGAAGCTAAGATTTTTATTAAAGAAATTCAGAATAATAAAAAATAAAAAAGTACACGAAAATGCTAAGAAGATTCAACATATAATAATTCATTAAAAATAATCATCTATCTACACATTCAATGAGTCCCTTAGCCATGTCCTGCTACGACAAGTAAATATGATCAGATGACATTTTTTTTTTAATATATTCACAACGTATATATCCCCTAACGATAAAAGAGAATCAACAAAGTACATTAAGTTAGGGAAGAAACATGAAGCGGTTCAACTTATTAATACTATCAATGCATCGTAAGCAAACTTTTTAGAAGTTATAGTTGTCTGGGCAAGTAGTCTTTATTTATTTCTCCTTTTAATTGGCTCACATAAATAAATACTATTAATCCACCTGGATTCTTATACCTCTTAGGTGGTTTGGTTGGAGGGATTAGGTAGGTTATCTTGTTTTAGTATTTGAGATTAAATTTATTTCATATTTAATTAGAGGTATTAACTAAAATCGGTATGAAAATGAGAGTTATAATTTTAATAAGTTATTCAAATTATAATCCTGATTTTAATCCAAAATTATAATAATGAAATATTCCGATTTTAAACCAAGCGGCCCTTTATTAAGGGTGGTCCAATGTTAACTCCTTGTTTTTTTTGTTTAGGTTGACTGCCAGCTACAAAATCATGAGTATAAGGATTAAGACACATCCTCCCAAAAATGCCAGATGCTTGAATTCCACATTTTTTTCTTTCTAAATTGATACACATTCACTTTTTAGGATATTTATCTTACTATGAAGTACTGGATCCTCAAATAAATAGCCCCCACAACGCCAAAAAAAACATCATATCAAGTGTTATCACCAAGCTTTTCAATTGATCATATATCTCCACTTTCTAGGGTAATAGCTTCCTATCTAAGTACAAGCAGTCGGCAGCACCCAAATGCTCTAGAAGGAAACATTTAACATGGATAAATAGCAATTTGACCATCAAAATTATAGCGGACAAATATATATTTCTTTATATATATATATATATATATATATATATATATATATATATAGACACACACACATTCTATACATAATAATATACATTTTCTGTATATTTGACTAACAAATGTAATTATTGAGCAATATTTTAATGAAAAAGACGTTATTTCTTTCATCAACAGGGTTGTGAGTTCATCTGTTGTTTGTTTTAAGCTCAAAATCGTATCTGAAATCGTTAAAGAAGCTTGGGGGAAAACATCTAACTGAACTACAACTCCATTCTCTAAGAATGAAGATCTTGGTTTTGGAATTTCACTTATATATAAAAGTTTGAATTATATTACATTATACTAGAGTTTTACATATAAAAATTTGAAACAACATCACGCCATATTATAGTTTCACATATCGGAAGTTTTAGAACTCCAACAAGTTTCACACCATGTAGTAAATTTCTTCATATTTTAGCTAGAGATATTTTTATCCAAAATTTAATTTCAAACAATGGTTAAAAAACTGACTATCCCATGACCTTTTTTCGAAGGAAACATAGTTTGATTCCAAACAGCAAGACTAATAATATACTCCATAAGAGTTTCACTACTTAAAAGAAGCGAATGTTTGGCAGGTTCCATTAGAAATTGGCTCGTTGCAAACGTTTTCAAATGACAAGCTAATTTCTGATGGAACGTCTTCGGAATTCGTATTTTCTTAGTAGTGTTTTGAGCACTTACAAACTTATCCTCACATGAATAGTACTCCGGTCCTATAGATAACTAGATAGGCTCACGGCCTTATAATCTTACCAGCATTTGATGTTAATCCAATAAATACATGAAAAATAAATTTAACCTTGTATACACAGTGTAATTTTTCACCAAAGGAGATAACCCCCTTGCCCCTTACTGGCTCCGCCCCTAGTCCTTAATATTAAAACCATAGGGGTCGTTTGGTTGGCAACAAGTTATCCCGGGATTACTTATCCCGCCCTCCCATAGGGATAAAATAACACTACATTTCCGGAATAACTAATCTCGAAATTAGTTATACCGGGATTTTATCCCAATCAAATGTGGGATAAACTCATCTCAAATTTATTCCCGAAATTATTTATCCTTATCGCTTGTACGAGCTTTAACACAGTTCTTGCTACATGGCATGCAGAAGAGTTTGTGACGGGTTTACAAATGAAGAAGATTCCCTTTCCCCCAAGAGCTAAAGTAAATAACTCGAAGACCAGGTAAATACGAAGACCAGAAGCCCAAGATATTGTAATACACACAAAACCAAACACATAATTAAACACACACACATCAATTAATATATGTAACCAAGAAAATTCTAATTACCTGAGGCTGCTAAGACCCTTTGAACATGAAACATCAGAGAGAGGTATATGAAAAGCTTCCGACCATGAAATCTGCCGAAGGCAAGTTGCCGTTGGCGTTCCCCAACGGTAACTTCCTTCGGAGAAGTTAAGATTCTTGTCAATATTCGTCTTCTCACGGAACGGCCTTTTGAAAAGCTTGACTTGCTCCCTGTTAGAATCGAAATAATCAGGTGCCATGCTAACAAAGCATAACTTTATCGACGATAAATCAGACAACAAAAAAATATATCAAAAAAGACACAAACATTTCACGTGATTCGGTCAATTGACCTACATCCACAGCGGAAATGAACAGTTCAATACCTTTTCATTTCCCCCAAAACATCATGTGAAACTCCATGATTCACCACTTGGAAAAAACCCCATTCTTGCGAAGCCTTAGCTATTCTTTTCTTGCATTCTTCTCTCTCGAATTTATCTCCGTAATTTAGTTGGTGAAGATTTATCAGAGGCAACTCACATTCCTCCACCAAGAAGAGGTCATTGTATTTGTTTGAATCCAGGTTTTCATTGTGTATGGTATCAAAAAGATCTTTGTATGTCTCCACAAATGGAGGATCAGGTGATTCTTCCATGCTTATGGTCTGAAAAGAAAGTGGTGTCAGAGAACAACATATACATCTCAGCTGAAAAATGCAGAATATATAGGAGTAGCATCTAAGCGCTAGTTTAATTAATATCCACTGATTTTACACTTTCGGTTCCGTTTATCTATAGCTTACTGTCTTAATTTTAAAATATATAAATGTCACAATTTATGAAGGGTTACAAGTAGATACTTTAGGCGATCTCATAGTGAAATAAAATATTTATATCATTGATGCATATAAGTTAAATTCTTTTGTCAATGATATTTAAGTGAAACGTTTAACTTATATACATAGTAAGTGAAAAAAAAATTACACTATGAGATTACCTAAAAGATGTCTCTACAGGTAAAATTTCTTAAAATATGAGATTTGTAATCTTGAAAATAAGATAGGTATCTATTACAATTGGTAAATGTGACATGATGGTGTAAATATTTCTAATACCTACAGCGTACATAGATAACTTAAATGTAACAAAAAATGTACATGATCAGTATAAATACGTAGATAACTTAAATGTAACAAAAAATTTACATGATCAGTATAGTTTACAACGCAGAACCGATTCCAAATTTAAGCTTGATGGGTCAACCTGTATTTTAAGATTTTGGAACTAAACTCATTGTGCATTTGCATTCATGGATTTAGAATTTGTTTTTATTGAAATTTTAGTGATTTTCACAAATATATTTATATCCGTGAAAAAAATTACTTGTTGAACCCATTGAAGAAATGTTGCATTTGGCTTTGGGTTAACCTATTATAGCAGATCAATAACTATATATTCTTATCATATTATCAGTACTAATAATATTCTGGTGATTATGTATATATATTTCTTACATCTATCGTGCATAAAACATAAACTCTTTCCAGAAATTTGACCCAAAATTGAGGGGAAAAAAAGGCATGCAAAGTTTCTTTTTTATGTTATGTGTGATCATTGCATATATAAAGAAGAAAAGAGAATCAAAGACCATATACCTGAAATTTCTGATTCTATGTTTTTTGGTCAGGCCAATTTGAGTAACATTGGGACACAAAGAAATATGCCTGTCCTTTATTTACAAGGGAGGTGGTGAGGGAGCAAAGGAGCCTTGTGCAACCAAACAGAGACCAATTGGACCCATTGACATTTAAAAATTGAAGTATTGCGTGTGTTTATTTGGTCAAAGATCCAAAGGATTATAGTCTATGTTCTCTATCACAAATCATGGTACACATGCTCTATTAATGTTGACGGCCTCCAGGTAAGTGTGTCTATTTTTTTTTATTTTTTTTTTTGTCCCTTTTCATTTTGGAAGGGGTTAGGTGGGATTTATTTTTAATTTACTTAATAAAATTTTACATATTCTGTTTGATGTTTAATTATTTTTATAACTTCTTAAAATTCAAGGTAATTAATTATATTTTTGATGATCGATTTCTTTTACTTATTAGCAATATATAGTTAATGTCCGTATAATCTTTCATGAGATATTGTTGATTTTAGGTAGGATTTATTGAATTTAGTTTTGAAGCCCCTTTTGGATTGAGGCAACTGTTACAGAAACTATTAAAATTATTTTATAAATAATAGAAATAATTAAAATAGAATTACATCTGATTGAATGTGTCAGTTCTATTATCTTCTACTTATATAATTCTTTTCGAAAATAGATTTAAACCAAATATCGTACTGCTTCTAATGCTTTAAAAGACATTCAAGCTTAAAACAACGTATTTTTAAGTCTAATCATTTAATAATTGAATAGCTTGTTCTTGAAATTTTTTCTAGAAAGAACTCAAAGAATTGATGAGAATCATACAAAATCAAAGTTATAAACAAGATTGATTCTGATAAAAGTGGATTAGATAAATAAAATTAAAGATTAAAAAGTAGCTGTAAATTTAACGACTACAACTTTCAACAGCAAATATACCAAATCATATTCTTAAAAAGCAGCATAAACTTTGAAAATACGTGTGCAGTAATTACCAAAGTGTTTTAATTGAGCACCCGAACATGATAAAGTATTCTTATTATTTACTTTTGCTTCAATTTTTTTTAAAAAAAAAAAATCGCGCGGATTCTCAAGCTTGCTATATTATGTGTTAAAGTTAACCACAAACTTTACACATTAGCCTCAATTGGAACAAGCCTGAGGTTCTAACACTTGTTGAGGCTGAATGCATATAATTGTGAGGTGACATGTTATAAGTGGTTAATTTATCTTCATAACGGGCATTTGACATGCACAAAAGTTTTTCTTAAAAATGTCTAATTAATAAGAAAACGTTATCATGTATTCAAGTGCTCAATTTGAACAAGCTGTAATTCAAATATCTTGACATTTACAAGCGAATTTAAGGGACTGTCGATGTATTAGGCCTTTCTTCTATGAGTTCGGAACCTAAATGACAAAAAAAAAATGAAATGAAACAAAATAACCTAAGTTAACCGTAACGGCGCAGTTAAGTCCAATAATGCAGTAAATTACTGCGTTAAGGAAGGTCGTCAATTTAATAACGCAGGAAATTCTTGCGTTAAACAACTCCATAAAACTAGGGCAGAACTTCCATTTTCCTAACACTTCTCCATTCTCCTCCATTTTCACTCTTTTGCCATATTTTACACCCTCATAAATCATGTCTCAAAACTCCGAATCATCGTTTTATGCTATAGAACCCGACATGTGTTATTGCGGTGTATACTGCTGGCTCAAAATTTCAAGGACTCCAGAAGATCAGGGCCGTCATTTTTGGCGTTGTAAAGTGCCCGAAGTAAGTTTATTTTTGTAAATTTTTATAGAGTTTTTGTCACATTTCTACCTTACAAAACTAATGGTATTTGTTATTTTAATAGACAGATGGTCGGTGCACATATTTCGGTGGGAAGATAAAGTTATCACGGATAAAACGGTGGCAACGAAGTATAAAAAGGCTCCAGTTGATAAAGATACCGCGACTTCACGAAGCAATGTAGATACCTTGAAGTTTGATTTGTAGTGTCAACTTAGGGAAGCTCTAGAAAAAATTGAACTTCTGGAGATGTTGCTAAAAGAATCGGAAGACAAGAAAAAAAGTTTTTTCAAGGATAATCTTAGAGACTCTCAACGCGAAATAAATGCTTTGAAAGAGAAAGTGAAATTTTGGAGGATGATTTGTGGTCTCTTGTTGTTGTTTGTAATTTTGAAGTGTTGCATTGTCGGCTAGGTTTATTAATTCCGATGTAGTTGTTTTTATTTTTTGTAGTTTAACTTTTTATGCATTATGTATTTTATATGGTTTGTCTAATGTATTATGTAATTGTCACTTTTTATGTAGTAGTTTATTTGTGTTTTCTATAAAAATTTGAATCGTTGCACTTTGTATTTATGTATATAACGTTTGTCAATTCTAACACGCTTAAGTAAGTAAATCATAAAATATAAGAATAAAAGCAAAACTAAACATATTAATATTTTTCAAATTAACGACATCATCATAAATTAAAAATATAACTAAAATCACAATATTCTTAATCATCAGAGATATCGTCTTCAGATAAATATCTTGGGTTTCTTAAGACAAATCTTCTTTCTGTAGATGTTAGTTCCCTACCGGTTGATGATGCTTGTTCTTCAGCCAACTTGAGCATGTAAAATCTACAACGTCGTGCTAGCATTCGGTTGTTCTCTTTCCTAATCCTCTGTATCGCAACCTCGCAAGGATCTTGATTAGTTCGAGGTATGCTCAATGAGAATCTTGTTGGGATTGGAGCGTTGAGATTTTTCAAGTCACGAACAAGACTTTGTGATTCGACGTACAAACCACAATAATATTCACGTGGATCTAAATATTTCAGTTGGCAAAAATCGTCATTACGATCTATTAAAAGGTAGGGCTTCAAATCGTCTAGCATGAATTCACGGTTATCGATCGATTGAGGAATCACTTAAAAAGCTGCTATGATTTTAGCTGTCATCACCACTGGTATTTGGATCCTTTGGAAAGAATACCGACCAATCTACATTTCTACTTTTAGTAGTTTACTAAGTAGCGAAAGGCTACTTATATAGGTATCAAACACAATAGGTTGTGGGATCATGACTATGACCCACCTACTTTAGTTAAAACAAAAATTAATAAGATCATGGCGAATCATTATCATCGGACATCTCATAGTCCGAGTCCCACTTGGATGTGATGTAAACATTTCGACTATATCTAGCCCTAATGCAACATATTTGCATTCGGTTGTTCTCTTTGCGAAAACGATTAAGAGCAAAATTCAACTCTTGTGGAGTGCAACGAGGCATTGACGTAGCATGACTTTCTGGGTGTTTAAGTCTAAATGCCCTCAAGTTTTGTTCCAGTGTTGCAGCCTCCCTAACACGCCAATTCCACTCATCTGTCATTTTATTGTTGTAACGTTGATTGTATCTATCCTTCGGGTTATTCAAGTATTCAAAATCTTCACCCAATTCCCATGTCCTACCCATTGCTTCAAATATGTCTCCTGGAGATAACGATGTAAGACGACTAATTTTTTCAAATTGGTTAAAAAATGACATAATAACCCTATTTTGTGTGGTTGCTAGTTATTCGTCAATTACGTTGTATAACATTCACTAGCAATCATATTGATGTATGGTGCTAATTTAGATGCGTTATGCATGGTGGATTTATGACGTTTCTGAATGACAACACTAATTGACCACAATGCACGCATTTGACCACTTTATACACCTTTAGCGCATGGTTGATTTCTGACGTTTCTGAATGACAACACCGATTGACAACACAATGCATGCGGTTGGCCACTTTATGCATGCATTTGACCGCAATGTTGAGAATGACTTTTACGCAGGTTGTGGAGCAGTTCGTGACTCGATCAAAGGCAGCCAAAGGATTTGCGGCAGACGATCTAAAATGGATGCCAAAACCAACACAATTGTTCGGATATCACAAATTTAAGTGTCAGCAACACGACAGGATGGAGTACAACCATGCAGAGCGTATATTTGAACTCACAAAAAGTGTGCACGAAGGTGGTAAAGGTAACGTTCACACAATTTGTGAGATACCAAGAACATGCACATATGGCAAGTGGCAATCATACCACATGCCAGGTTCTCATGCCTTCAAGTGTTTTATCACAATGGGAAAGAATGCCTCGCAATACGTGGTTAAGGAATATACAATGGAAAATTATGCAAAAACGTATGCCAGAAGGTTTCACCCACTTGATGATGAGAGTTATTGGCCAACAGAGTCATTTTCCATGGTTGCTAACAAAGCATTTATCCATAATTTGAAACAGCAAGCATACTCCCGTATTCCTAATGAAATGGATGTTCCATCAGGGAGATACACTCGAAAATGCTCATTTTGCAGTCATGTTGGTCATGATAAGCGTAAGTGTCCCTTACGGCATGGTGGTCAAAGTACATCTCACAGTGGAAGTACCTATTGTGACTGAAGAAACTTTCGTGGTGGCGGCAGATCTCGCGGTGGCGAAACATCTAGTCAAGCGCATGAATTGATGAATCTATTTGAAGTTTTTTCTTTCTTTGATGAATGTATTTTAACCAGTTTCGGTTTGTTATTAATGAACTAGTTTAAGTATTTTCATATTGTTATGAATGATGCAATTTAATTATTTTGAGATTGTTATGAATTATGCAATTTTGACTAAAAAATAATACGCTCAAATCTAAATCCTAAAAAATAAATAACTTAAAGCTAATGACAACAAGTTTTCAAACAAAATCTTACTTCGAGCACTTTTCAACCACTAAAATGACAATCTGAAGTTTTGCGTATCCTTGAGGTATTGAGCCTACCTTATTAATCGCACAAAAATAAGTCGGGTTCTATATAAAATATTGAAGTTTCGGAGTCTCGAAGCATGATTAATCTAAGGCTAAAGTACGTAAAAAATGTGAAAATGTAGAAGAAAGAGAGTAATTAACCAAAACCAGACGAAAAAAAAAAAACAGAATAGCGCAGTAAATTACTATGCTATTGGACTTAACCTTACCGTTATGGTTAAGTCCTTTAATGCAGTAATTTACTGTGTTAAAGGTACTTTGGTATCAGTTTTTTTTTTTGTTGGGTTATTTTGGTTCATTTGCTCCTTTTTTTGGGTCATTTTGGTTCAAGACTCTTCTTCTATCTGCATGTATTAGACTATTAATATAGGGGCAATATGCAGGATTGCCCTTCGCTAGGGGTGCTCTTTAATTTTTACCCCTCAAAATGGTGGTCTTTAAATTTTGCCCTTTAGGCAGAATTTACATGGCACAAGCAGAATTTGCATGAGCAGAAATTCTGCCTGTGCGTAAGGTTCGCTGGGCAGATTTGCAAAATTCCGCCTGAGGTAGAATTTAATTATGCATTGAGGCAGAATTTTGCAAAGTCTGCCTTGCGAAATTCTGCCTTGCAATTTATTTTTTTTAACTAAGCTGGGGTTCGAACTCACAACCTCGGGGTGTTAGGCGAGGGGTAAAACTTAAAGACCACCAATTTGAAGGGCAAAAATTAAAGACCACCCCAAATAAAGGGCAATCCGCGCAAAAAAAAAAGTTAATATAGCACATCTTCCGTCATAAAAAGAAATAGAGGCCAAATTAACATTTAGAATGGAATTGATCAAGAAATAGTTGCATTATTGACTGCACAGCATTTGTAAGATGATAATTCTTTCTTACTTGGTTTGCCTGTACTGGGACGTTTGAAGACTTCGTCATGACTTTGGCTCTGATGAGAAGAAATGTAGAGCAATCCTGGGCTACAATAAAAACAATCCAAATAAACATATGATCATTGGTAATACAAACTCAGACGCCAAAAGAAAAGAGGAAGACGCAAAATCGTTTGCATGGAAAAAACAACGAAATGTGAAAGAAAATATATGCATCAGGACCTAATTAAGAATCTTTTTAAAAATGATTTATAAGAAAATTTAAAGCATATATGATAATCATGAGCATATAATTAAGTAAATAAAAGGGGAGACTCAACATTGTAGTTACGCGTTAGGCAGGACCCGCTAAATTAGGCCCTGAGTAATTTGTATTAATTTCTTTTTAATATGCACATGCAAGCGAAAAAAAATTATAATCAGAACCCATAATCAAAAATCATGGTTCCGCCTCTAAACAAAAGTGTTATCTCTCTAACTAACAACTTAAATTTATGATGAGATGGTTGTTGGGCTAAATTGGTCTAAAAATATTCTTAGCATAATGTGATATTTTCCACTTTGAGCCAAGACGATATGATTTTCAGGCCTTTCTCCATTAACAACATTCAACACTTTATGCTTTTTTTTTGTACTTTTAATGTGGAACTTTATTCTCAACCTAACAATTTTCTCTTGAACTAAGTTCCACATGACCCTATGCCGATTCATGGTCTAATTTGGAGATTAACGGGATATCACCAACATTATTGAGAATTTATAACTACCAAGTGAACATGTTTCTTTTGTGTGTGTATGATCTCCAACCTACGAGTAAAGGTAGTAAACCTACCCAGGGGCGAAGCCAGGATTTTCAGCAAGGGTGTTCATATTTTAGGACAGGGGATGTGTGAGGGGAAAAAAAACAACGCATGAAAAACACAATGCCTCTAATGCAAAAATAAAAAAATTGTGCCACAGCTGGGATTCGAACTCACGTCCTGAGCAAGAGTTTGCACACCCTTAGCCGCTGGACTATCCTTTGTTTCTATGTCAGGGTTGTTCATTACTAGTATATCCACAAAGTTCTATATTTGACATACGCATCCGACAATTTTTTCCGACAAAGGGTGTTCATATGAACACCCTTGAGTAGGTGTGGCTCCGCCACTGAACCTACCCATAGACATGCAATGACAATAAGCTGGGCACAAATGCCTGCATCTCTTCTTCATCTTCATACCCGTCCCACTAAACTTTTGGCTCTTATATCAGTTATTGAGCTAATTAAATTAGCTCAAAGATACTCTTAGCGAGGTGTAATATTGTCTGCGATGGGCAAAGTCACGCGATTTTTCCCAAAAGACTTCATACCATGCATGAAGAGCATCCGACACTTTACAATTAGTTTTTTCTTTGCTTTTCTATTTTTCATGTGAAACTTTATCCATACACCCGCAACAATATTATAATTTAATATGGTATCGGAGTATGCAAGGGATCATGCATTCGAGGTTTTTTGTTACCATTATAAGAAAGAATCATCCCATGAAAAAGAATTGTCACATGATCGACGTGTTAAAGACATAACTAATTCTAAATAAAATATATACTCGAAAATAAAACTTAAATAAAATATAGAAGGCTTACTACCACTTACATGGAGAATAAAGCTAAGTAACAGAGAAGGCTCTGAAGTCTGAAGAGGTAATGTATATGCTGTATATATGACTGCTTCCTAGGTAGTCGTTTTGCAGTGCAGAAAGAATTTTGGACGATATTTTTATAGGGAAAGGAATGGACTATAGAGAAAAAACATCAACAGTAATTATTTTTTTGGTCAAAAACATCAACAGTTATTATAACATGGAAAATGTATACTAATGTTTGTAGGTGTTTTATTACTTGATTGAACGTTTATGTATAGAAAGAAGAACACGTGGCTCATCAAGCAATCAGAACTTCTGCCTTTTATGGCAAATATCTTTTCTATGACATTTTCCATTTTTGCCATATTTATTAATGTATAAATATTGATTACTGTAGCTTGAAAAGAGTGATGCTTTAATTTCATTGGCTAATTAGTAAGTGAGAAAAGGGTGTCGTTGGGGTTTAGGTGGGGGAAAGAAATTTACTTTAATTTGCTTTGCTAAGTACTCATAATATTACAAGTCTGCTACCATCTAATGGCATATTGGTCCACCAATAATATCAAACTGGTTGTTGAAAATCAAGCTTAATTTCCAATCACAAATATCAATTTTGTTTCATTTGGCTATCATTCTTCCAAGTCTTGCCTCTCTTCATCATTCGTCATTTTGTCTCCTTTCATTTCTTGATATTTGAGACAAATAGGGTGGAGCTATTGCAATTGTGGAGTCAAAATTTTTATTAAGGAGATTCAAAATACAATAAAAATAAACATACAAGGAAGTTAAGATAATTCAACATTTATTTTACATATATAAAGCTTAATCTTATATAGTAGTGTAATTTTTCAACGAAGAAATATTTTATGTGTGTTTTGTATATCCGTCGGCTAAAATTAATATGTGTATTTTGTATATCTGTCAGCTATATTTTAGGTGTTAGTCGTCAATGTCAATTTCATTTTTTTGAATCTTCTAACTAAAATTTCTTGCTCTCCGCTGTAGAGGAACAGGACACATGATAAATATATGGACCGATCCCAAACATGAAAAAACACGGGGAAAAGAATTAAGAAGAAAATAAGAATTTATCTTAATCTATGTCGGCAATGGCACCTACATGTGACATATATTATTATAAAACAAAGTCTCATGTTTCGTCTGAAATACACGTCGTTAAGAAAATTTTTGCAGGCTGAGAATTTAAAGGCTTCCATGTGCACTGCTTTGATGCAGGACACAAAGCTACTGATGATGTATAATTATTATTTTTGTACATACCCTTTAGCTTCATTTCACTACATATATAAGGTCTTCATTGATCTTAGTTGACATAAATGTGTCTAGGGGTAAAAAGCAAACCGACAAACCGCACCAAACCGATAAATCAAGTCAAACCGAGAAAAAAATTCGACTAGTGGTTTGATTTGACTTGGCTTGGTGTTGAAAAAAAAAATCCGATCATAATTGGTTTGATTTGGTTTTAGCTAAAAAAAGTCAAACCAAACCAAGCCGACCCGACATTACGTGTATTTGATTTTTAAAATATATTATACATAAAAATATTTATATGTAATGTAATTTGTAAATATTTCTTAAATTTTTTCGTAGTTTTTTGTCTTTTATCATATTATTTTAAACTTGAACTTAGAATTTTGAATGTCAGTAAGTTTTATATCCCATGGACATAACGACGTGTATTTCAAATTGTATCATGTTTCGTCTGAAATACACGACGTGTATTGCAGGCTGAGAATTTCAGATTTAGTAACATCCATGGGATATAATAATATATGTCCATGGGATATCATATTTTTTTTTTGTTGAATATTTTAATATGATGTCATCACCCATCTCACATTTTGTGTTATTTTCTTAAGAAACACCTTAGTTATATAGTTGTATCTTACTAGGACTAAAGAAATATTTGAAGTAAAAGTCATATGTTTTGTGTGAAGACTTTTTCGAAAAAAAACCCAAAAAACCCGAAAAAATCGACTAACCCAAGAAAACCCGAAGTTGAAAAATCCGAATCTTATTGATTTGGTTTGATTTATAAATTTAAAAACCCGACACATTTGGTTTGGTTTGATTTGATATTTGAAAAGTCCGAACCAACCCGGTTCATGTACACCCCTAAATGTGTCAATATGTGTCAGAGCTCGAGCATATGGCACGTTAATAAAGTTGCTTTGGTCTACGACATTTAACGGATTTGTCTCCGTTATATTAGACCTGGCAACCGGTTTGCCATTACCGGTTTTAACCGGTAACTGAACCGGTTAAACCGGAACCGGTAGAACCGGTTAACCGGTTCCGGTTAACCGTTTAATGGTTTACCGATTCGGTTCCAATATTTTGGAAACCGGAACCGGACCGGTTAAACCGGTAAAAAAAAAAAAAAAAAAAAAAAAAGTATACAAGTAAGTATATATAGTATATAGTACATATATATAAGTATATATAGTATATATAGTATATATATTAAGTTATACACATATATAAGTATATATAGTATATATATTAAGTATATATATATTTAGTATATAGTACATATATATTAAGTATATATAGTAGATATAGTAGATATGTATATATAGTATATATATTAAGTTATACACATATATAAGTATATATAGTATATATATTAAGTATATATATATTTAGTATATAGTACATATATATTAAGTATATATAGTAGATATAGTAGATATGTATATATAGTATATATATTAAGTTATACATATATATAAGTATATATAGTATATAGTACATATATATATATAAGTATATATAGTATATAGTACATATATATATATAAGTATGTATAGTATATATATTAAGTTATACATATATATAAGTATATGTAAGTTATACATATATATGTATACGAAAAACACTATTCTGTATTGCTGACTTGCTGTTGGGTTGTTAGTCAGTAAATATTTAAACTTTAATTATAAAGTTGTATAACATATGAAAATATAGCTACAATATACAAATAAATATTATAATATATATATATAATACAAAAAACAAAAACAAAAAAAGATTTTAACCACTTCAAACCGGACCGGTTCCGGTTTGAGGTTTAAAACCGGTAAACCGGAACCGGCCGGTTCCTTAACCGGTTCCATAACCGATTCCGGTTGGAACCGGTTGCCAGGCATACGTTATATCATATCCAAAAACGTAAATATCATGTGAAATTAGTTATTTTCTGTCCAGCATAACATTTTACACTCTTTTTTGTTCGAAATCTAACCATGCTAGAAATCTCAAATCTGTCATCCATTTTGCATGACTTGCCTCATATTAACTCACCCTCCGTCGTATGCGTATTGCGTAATGGTGTTATTTTTGGCTAATCTTAAATTAACAACTAGATTTTCACATACTGCAACATCTATTTAAATTTTCATGTTGCAAAGTAATACTATCGCCTTTTTATTTTACTGGCACAAAGTTTAACCGAGAGATCAAAATTTTTGAGTTGCTAATACATTTATGTGATTATTAAACTTTTGAAACTCCAGCCTAAACCCCTCCGATCCAGTAAGGTGGCTATACACTAAAAAAAAAAAAAAAAACTTTTGAAACTCGTAACTATTTTAACATATGATAACATTTGGATTGCTATAAAAGCTTCTCATTAGGGCAATACAGTAGTGTGTCATTTTTTTTAATCGGTCTAATAAGAAACAACGTGAAACAAACGAAACGAATGAAGTACTTCCTCCATCCTAATTTAAGCATCTTAGTTTGACTAGGCACGTAGTTCAAGAAATAAAAAAAGATTTTTTGAATCTTGTGGTCTTAAATTAAAGTTGTCTAAATTATCAAAAAAATCATTTGCATCTTGTGGTCTTAAACTTGTCATGTAGGATGTTTGAATCGAAAGACTTACAAAAAATAGAAAAAGACACTCTTTTTGGACAGGCTAAAAAGACACTTAAATTGAAACGGAGGAATATGTACTCAGGGGCGGATCTATGTATAAGCGAGGGGGTGGCACGCCACCCGGACCTCTCGGGTGAAATTGTGTATATATATGTATGTACGTAAAGGAAATAGTATAGATAATAATTCTGCCACCTAGAGTACAAGTGAGCACATAGTGGTGAAATGTCAAATTCTGCTGCCTCAGGTCGCTGGTTCGAATCCCTTTGGATAAACTTTTTGAAATTATTTTACTTTGCTGCATATAAAAGCTTATGACTCAAACTCTCAAGCTAGGATAGACACCAACTGATGATGTGTGCTTCCTGGCAGGATTGTTAGCTGTCCTTTTGGTAAAAAAGGAGTTGTTTGTGGCTAAGAAGTCTTGAACCCAAGACCTCATCTAACTTCTGAATCACCAAAACCAACGAGCTAAGACTTTCTTTATGCAAAACACTACACACCTACTATTTAAAGCGATATGGCACCTGGAACTTTCAAATTCTGGATCTGCCTCTGTATGTACTTAGGTTTTCATTGGCTAATAGTATAGTATAGGTACTGTGAAGTTGAGAAGATATTCAAGCCAATTCCTACTCAAAAGCGGAAAGAAATAAGAGGAAACTTTTTTCTTTGTTGGTTTTCGAGTGTTATTGGGATTTCGATCCTTTCTAGGAAGGATTAGACCTAGTAGTATAAATACATGCTAGCTAGAATTTATTAACTAGGACAAAACATAGAACCTAAGAATATTCAATCTTGTAACTTACTTTCTCCCTTGATATTAATAAAAGTGTCGGCCGTTCTCCGTGGACTAGGATCATATCGATCCGAACCACGTTGATAACTGTGTCTTTATCGCTTCCTAACTAACAATTAGTATCAGAAGCCTACAGATCGTGAGATCTAGGAGACGAGGAGACTATGGCATCTATGAAGTTTGAGGTAGGGAATTTTGATGGGCGAAGTAATAACTTCAACATCTGGAAGATCAAGATCATGGCGTTGTTACGGAGAGAAGGATCAGTCTATGCTTTGGACGACTCATATCCCAAAAATACAAAAGAGGGCGAGAAGCAGAAGATTGAGATGGATGTGTTTAGCGCAATTCAATTATCCTTATCAGACAGTGTGTTATGTGAAGTCAGTACCGAGAAAACAGCTGCGAGTTTGTGGAAGAAACTTGAAGATCTCTACCAAAAGAAATCAGTAACAACTAGAATGTTGTTAAGGCAGCGCTTACACACCTTCAAGATGAAGACAGGTACAACTTTACAGGATCATCTTAACGCTTTTAATAAATTTGCTATGGAATTTACTCATGCTGATATTAAAGTAGGAGACGAAGAACTAGTGTGCACTCTACTGTTTTCATTATCACCGGCATACAAAGACGTAGTTAATTCCATGATGTACAGTAAGGAGGTGGTCACGTTATAGATGGTAAGACATGCATTGAATTCAGATGAATTAAGAAACCATATCAACAATGGTGAGAAAGAAGACCATGGTGAGGGTTTGATGGTTAGAGGCCGCTCGAGCTAAAGAGGGAGAGGCAAATCAGTAGCTAGGTCAAAGTATAGGAAAAGGGTGAGTAGGAAGGATGTTGAATGTTGGGGTTGTCATCAAAAGGGCCACTTTGAGAGGAATTGCCCAAATAAGAAGATTGATAAAACAACAGCCAGTGCATCTACAGTTCAGGTAGCTCAGACATCTAGAGAAGATTATGTGCTAAATGATTCAACGGATGACATTCAGACACGCAAGTGGATTTTAGATTCAGCTTGTACCTTTCACATGTGCTTAAGAAAAGATTGGTTTACTAGTTACGAGCATATGAGTGGGACTGTACTTATGGGTAATGATGCAATATGTGAAATAACAGGCATTGGTTCAGCCCGTATACGGCGTCATGATGACATCATAAGAACATTATCTAATGTTCGACATGTTCCTGATATGAAAAAGAATCTGATCTCTCTTGGTACTTTTGATAGGATCGAATATAAGCATGCGGGTGAAGGTGGAATCTGCAAGGTGACCAAGGGTTCTCTGGTCATGTTAAAGGCCAAACTACAGGGTGGTCTTTATGTACTTATGGGCAGCACTATTCTAGGTACTGTAAATGCTGCAACCTAACAGTTATCAGATGATGACAAGGCTAAGATGTGGCATATAAGATTAGGTCACATGAGCGAAAGGGGGTTGGCAATTTTGAGCAACCGAAACCTTTTGAAAGGTGAGAAGATTAATACACTTGATTTTTATAAGCATTGTGTCCTTGGAAAGAAGAAACGGGTCAGCTTTAGCACGGGCAAGCACAAAACCGAAGGGGTGCTTGACTACATTCATTCAGATTTATGGGGTCTATCTCAGGTTCCATCCAAGGGTGGAAAGAGGTATCTTCTTACTTCCATTGATGATTTTTCACGCAAGGTTTAGGTATACTTCTTAAAGGCTAAAAGTGATGTCTTTGAAAATTTCAAAAACTGAAAGACATTAATTGAAAATTAATGTGACAGAAAGATTAAGTGTCTTCAAATAGATAATGGCTTGGAGTTTTGCAATGACGAGTTTGACAATTTCCGCAAGATTCATGGTGTATTGAGACATAAAACTGTTAGGCATATATCACAACAGAATGGAGTAGCTGGACTCTTTTTGAGAAGGCACGATGTATGCTCTCTAATGGCAAGGTGCCTAAGGAGTTCTGGGCGGAATCAGTAAATACTGCTTTTTATGTTGTCAATCGTTCTGCAACATAAGTGATGGAAAACTAGAACCCAGAGCTTGAAAAGGTTTATTATGGGATACGTTGAAGGGGTAAAAGGATATAGAATATGGAGTTTAGATCCTCTTAAGTTTGTAATCAGTAGAGATGTTACTTTTGATGAGGCCTCTATGTTTGATCCTGGAAAGACTTCTATTGAGTTTACAGGACAAAAGTTCTTACAACAGAAACTGTGGAGGAAAATATGAATATCACCTAGCAGAAAGATCAAGTGACTCAGGTGGAGTCAGATGATGAAAAAGCTCACACAGTAGTACCTGAAGGTGAACCATACAGTATAGCTACTGGAAGGGACAAACGAACTCCGAAGCCTAATCCAAAATATTATCCTCAGCCTTCGCAAGCTAATCTTGTGGCCTATGCATTAGCTACTGTCGAGGAGGAAATAAAGAATCAGGAACCCTCAACCTATAAAGAATCCACTATGTGTGGTGAAGCTGATCAATGGTGTTTAGCCATGACCGAAGAGATAGAGTCTCTGCACAAGAACCAGACATGGGATTTGGTGAATCTACCAAAGGGGAAGAGAACTGTTGGTTGCAAATGGGTCTTCAGAAAAAAGAATGGCATTCCGGGTGTAGAAGATGCTAGATACAAAGCGAGATTGGTTGCTAAGGGCTTTTTTCAGGAGGAGGGAATTGACTACAATGAGATTTTCTCACCAGTCGTGAAGCATAGCTCAATTCATTTGTTACTAGCTTTGGTTGCCTATATTGACTTGAAGCTTCATCAGCTTGATGTTAAGACTGCATTCTTACATGGTAAACTTGAAGAGGTAATCTTCATGAATCAGCCCGAGGGTTTTCTTATTGAAGGAAAAGAAGACCAGGTTTGTCAATTGAAGAAATCTTTGTATGGTTTGAAACAGTCACCATTTTATTCGTGATTTTGTTGAACAAAGCACAGTTAAGGTCTTGAAGGTTGACACAAAGGACAACGCAGCAGATATGTTGACCAAGGTGGTTCCTCTTGTCAAAGTTCAGTCATTGTATGAATTTGGCAGGAGATCGCATCAACTGATGCGTTAGGATGGAGAACGGCAGGGCAAGATAGAGCTACTAGTATGTACAAGGTTTCGGTTAGTGTCTCTTGTTTCCTACACGGAGTTAGCTCACGCAGGCTTAGAGACATTGGACTGAATGACGTTCATATGGAAGTTCGAAATTCATCTCAAGGTGGAGATTGTGAAATTAAGAAGATATTCAATCTAATTCCTATTCAAAAGCGGAAAGAAATAAAAGGAAACTTTTTTCTTTGTTGGTTTTCGAGTGTTATTGAGATTTAAATCTTTTCTAGGAATGGATTAGACCTAATAGTATAAATACATACTAATTAGGATTTATTAAGTAAGACAAAACATAGAACCTAAGAGTATTCAATCTTGTAACTTACTTTCTCCCTTTATATTAATAAAAGTGTCGGCCGTTCTCTGTTGACTAGAATCACATCGATCCGAATCACATTAATTATTGTGCTTTTATCGCTTCCGCGCTAACAGTTACGATGGTCCCTTTCTTTCTCTTGTTTTGTTTATTTGACTTGGCTAAACAACCATTGTGTTGAGCGGTCCCAATATTTCACATCACCTTTCAAAAGTATACTTGATCGTGACATTTTCAGGTTAATGTTATGCCATAAATATGGCCATGTATATATACAGACCAAATAAATGACACGTTAAAAGAATCCTCAATAATTTCATAGTAAGTTAACGAATAATTGAAGGACCTGTTTTCAGTGACATCTCTTTCTATAAGAATAGCTGTATAGTAAATCTCTTAGCAGACTGCAGTCTTTTCTGTACTTTTTCATCTAGCTCCTGCTCAGTTAGTCTCTTCATGATAACAAGAGAGTACAAACGTGTCACAATCAAAACTTTATATATACACCACACGAAAAGGATAATTTGTAAAGGTAAAAAGTTATCGAAAGTTTTAGCTTTTTTTAACAATTAAAGAAGGCTAAAATCTCTGCGAATTGTAATTTTCAACCTTCGCGAATTACAAATTTTTTCATAGTGATAGCTGGACATTGAGAAATGAAAATTGGATAGTCCCTCCCTCCCAATTAATTTAGGTGGTACACATTCTTTCTTAATTTATCTTGAGAAAATATAATGTTACTTTTTTATATCTGGAAATAACTTAACTCAAATTTTTTTATTTTATCATTAGCAAAATGAGTTATAGTCACATAAATGTCTAAATTTTGTTCTAGACCACAAGCTCCACACAATTGCCCTATAAGGTCATAAGTTCAAATCCTACATACACCAGAATATTTCTTGAATATCTGTATATGAATTTTTGGTTAATTATTGCTTATAATGATCCATCGATGGCCTTGGAGCACGTGGATGGTCTTGAACTTTTAAACTCGCTTGCCCTACAAGCAAAACTTCAAGATCAACTGATTTTGTCTTTTGACCTTAAAGGTTTGCCCATAGAGTAAGCGGTGATTAAAAGTTTAATACCATCCATTTCCAAGATCATTGGATGTAATTTCCTGTGCTACTTTTCATTTCAGTAATGCATGGTCTTTTATCAGCAAACAAAAAAACATTATCATGCTAACCTCCTATTTTGGTGCATGTCCATGCTCTAGTTATATCTTATTTTCAACAAGTAAAATATTCAAGCATGATTTGAAATTGTATAAAGTATCTTTTTTGTTTAATTTCTCTTTCATGATAAAGACCACAAGCAAAAAGAATATCAACCAAGTCTTGATGAGTAATAATTTTCAACTTGAAAGATCAGGCATCTTATATTCTTCCTCGATATGAAGAAAATAAATAGAAGAAAGATATAAATGTGTAATTTCATTCAACTTGAGGATTCATATTAGATTTGGCTCCTTATTTTTGAGAAGATCCCTTCTTGTATAAAATGTTTAGGCAAAGTTATTAGATCCAAGTGTATGAGTTATTCTCCAGTATGTATAATTTTGGACAATCCAAACCTCTTGATCTTGTTCCTAGAGCTGTTAGACTTCTTTTTTTTCTTGACAAAGTATTAGAGTCGGATGCATCGTTGTTATTGTGCCCCTATTACCAAAACTAATAAGTGTGATAGAAACTACCTTTTAAAGAGAGAAATCGGTACCAAATTAAAGGTCATATTCATTAGTGAAAGAGATCTTCACTACAATTACTCCAAGACTCTACTACACTTTTATGTTTGGGGCTTGCCAATGAGCAAATAAATTAGTCACGCTTGATGTGACTTTGTCAAATTTGATTAAATATCTATCCTTTTTTAGTACTGTATACGGGTAAAACCGAGGACACAGGCACGCTCGGTTTTCCGTCGTCATGGTTATGCTCGGTCACAATACGACCGTCTCACCGGAAACGAGGCTTCGAGCCCGGGCTAGGATGAGGCGATAAAGGAAGGGCGATTAACTGCCATTAGTGGGAGACCGAAATATCCGTCCTCATCAGGATATTTCGGCGTCGATCTCGGCAATACAGTTGTCATCAGATTTACTTGCTTTATTTAGAATTGTACTAGGGTTGAAGCTCTGCTACTATATAAAGAGGAGGTCATCATTCATGAAAGAGGTTGGCAATATCAAGGAGAGAAATAGTTTACATCAACAATCATAAGAATCTTATTAAATCAGTTCCCGTCTGTTCTTAAGTTCATTTTTATTATACCTCGTGAGAGCTTGTAACAAAAGGGTATCGACCTCGGTTTCTATACCCGAGGCCATACGTATTTAACATTTGGTTAGATCTGCTTCTTTGTTCATTTTCTTGACATATCTCGCTATTTAATCTTGAATTGAATTTATCCACATATCTTTGGCATCACGTACACATTTAATTGTTCTACATTTTAAGGTTAAACAATTTGGCGCCCACCGTGGGGCCTTAGATAGTAGTGGTCGTTCAATACAACATTCTGGTCACACTCGATATTTTACACTTGTTCTTTAGGGTTTGATTTCACGTATACCGGAAATGTCGGATTCCCATTCTGTCAACTTCCAAGTGGACCAAGCCATCATGAGCATGACGACGGGGACGTACCAAACAACAACGCGCCCCCCATTAATCCTGTTCAAGTCGGATCATCGGTGGACAACGTACCGGCCGGTGGGGCCATGCTGCAACAACTCCAAAACTAGTTAGACATGGCCATGGCTCAGTTGCAGGCCCAGCAAGAGATCATAGCGCAATTGCAAAATCGGGGTCAGGCACCCGATGTTGCCCCATCGGAATAGACCCAGGATACGGAGGAAAGACATGCCTCACGGGGTAACGAGGGACATCCCGGACAAAGTACCGAATTGATAAGAATTCTCGAAGAATTGACCAAACGAGTCGAATCCGGCGAAAAGAAGATAGAGGCGAACGATAAGAAGGTGGAGAACTACAATTCGAGGGTCGATCAAATCCCGAGGTCTCCGCCAGTGTTGAAGGGACCAGATTCGAAAAAGTTTGTTCAAATGCCGTTTCTGCCAAGTGCGGCACCGATGAAAATCCCCAAGAGATTTCGCATGCCCGATATCCCGAAGTATAATGGGACAACGGACCTAAATGAGCATGTGACTGCGTATACGTGTGCTATCAAGGGAAACGACCTCGCCGATGACGAAAGGGAATCAGTGCTACTTAAGAAATTCGAGAAAACTCTGTCGAAAGGAGCTATGATTTGGCCCGAGCACTCGATTGATTTATTTGCCATGCTCGCTGATGCTTTCGTTAAGGCCCATGCCGGGGCTATCAAGGCCGAAACTCGAAAATCGGACTTATCCAACCTTAAGCAACGAGATGACGAGACCTTCCGCGAGTTCGTGGCTCGATTTCAAATGGAGCACATGGACTTACCTCCAGTTACTGACGATTAGGCCGTTCAGGCTTTCACCCAAGGGCTCAACTCGAGGAGCTCGATCACATCTATGGAACTAAAACAAAACTTGATAGAATACCCGACAATCCCTGGGTTGATGTGAACAACAGATATCAGTCGAAAATCAGGGTCGAAAACGATAAGATTCTGAGGGTCGTTTCAGTGTCATGGCATTCTGGTAAAGGAGGTGATCGCTCAAGGAGAGTGATAAATCGAGATTCCAAATCGTCATATGACAGATACTAGCCGTACCCGCTCGATCGAAAGGGGAATGGGCGTAATAGTGAATCGGGCAAGAATGATAGGAGAAACGATCGAAGGAATGATCGAGGCCAAAATAACCGTGGTTTGGTAAACAGAAATGTTATCGATAGAGCTCCGAGAAACAAAGAAACTCCAAGGTTATCCGAGTACAACTTTTGCGTCGATGTAGCAACCTTAGCGGCAGCCGTTATCCGAAACAAAGAAACAAGGCATCCGAGGCCAATACAATCTGACCCGGAGAAGCGAGATAAAAGTCTTATTTGTAAGTATCATCATACTCACGGCCATCGAACCGAGGATTGTCGACAGCTGAGAGAGGAGGTCGCCCATCTGTTCAATTTGGGGCTTCTTCGAGAATTCCTAAGTGAACGAGCAAAAACCCATTTTAAAAATCTGTATTCCAACAAGCAGGATAGGCCGGAAGAGCCCCAGCAGGGGATACACATGATCATGGGAGGAACTGACGTTCCCATTGGACCGGTTATGAAGCGCACGAAAATTTCCATAACGAGGGAAAAGCGTATCCGAAACGATGACCCCGATGGCCGTTCGATGACGAGGACATGGAAGGCATTGCCCAGCCGCATAATGACACACTGGTAATATCTGTCCTTGTCAATAAGTTTAGAATTAAACGTGTGCTGATTGATCCAGGTAGCTCGGCTAATATCATCCGATGGAGAGTCATCGAACAACTGGGACTACTAGATCAGATCGTGCCGGCTATACCGGTCCTCAATTGATTCAACATGGCATGCGGAACGACTAAGGGTGAGATCACTATACCCATCAGTATGGCAGAAACTACGCAGCAGATGAAATTTTATGTGACAGAAGGAGATATGGGATACAATGCATTACTGGGCAGACCGTGGATTCACCTCGTAAGAGCGGTTCCCTCGACTATGCATCAGGTATTGAAATTCCCGACTCCAGGAGGTATCAAAACCGTCCGTGGTGAACAGCAGGCCGCAAAAGAAATGTTCGCAGTTGAAGAATCTGTTAAGACTATAAAGGCGCCAGATCGGAGTGAAGGGAAGAATGCCAAATAGCAATCACAGATCCCGATCCCGGAATCTTCGAAAGATTGGAACGGAGAAACGCTAGACGAAGAGTTAAAATTCAAAATACCGAGAACCTTTGTGGTGCCCAATGATTCTGACGCCACTAAGTCCACCATTGAAGAACTCGAGCAAGCCACATTGTTCGTCCATCTACCAGAAAAGAAGGTATACCTGGGCATGGAGTTAACCCCCGAGCTTAGGAAAGAATTTATTGAGTTTCTTAAAATTAACACAGACTGCTTTGCTTGGTCCCATTTAGACATGACATGTATTCTACCGAACGTGACGACACACAGGTTGAGCTTGGATCTAAGTTTTCCCTCGGTCAAACAAAAGCGAAGGCCACAACCCGAGGTAAAGCATGCATTCGTCAAGGATAAGGTAACCAAGCTCCTTAATATAGGGTTCATTCAAGAGGTAAAATACCCAGATTGGTTAGCTAACGTTGTAGTAGTGCCTAAAAAGGGGAATAAGTTTAGAATGTGCGTAGATTATAAAGATTTAAACAAAACCTGCCCGAAGGATTCCTTTCCTTTGCCCAGCATCGATCGCATGATCGACGCTACCGCGGGTCACGACACGCTGAGTTTCCTCGATGCATATTCCGGGTACAACCAAATACAAATGGACCTGGAGGATCAAGAAAATACCTCCTTTATAACTAGGTTCGGCACATATTGTTATAATGTAATGCCTTTCGGCTTAAAAAATGTCGGTGCCACCTATCAGCGTTTAGTCAACCGAATGTTTGAACACCAAATAGGGAGATCCATGGAAGTTTATATAGATGACATGGTCGTTAAGTCCCTGCAAAGAGAGGACCATTTGAAATTTTTGCAGGAAACTTTCAGCATATTAAGAAAATACAACATGAAGCTGAACCCGGAAAAATGTGCCTTCAGAGTTGGATCGGGCAAGTTTCTCGGATTCATGGTGTCAAATCGGAGAATCGAAATCAACCCGAATAAGATAAAGGCAATCGAAGATATCACCGTGATAAACGACATTAAAGGGGTACAAAGATTAACGGGACGGATAGCTGCCCTGAGCCGATTCATCTCCAGATCCTCGGATAAGAGTCACCGTTTCTTCTCGTTGCTCAAGAAAAAGACTGACTTTGCATAGACCCCCGAATGTCAGGCGGCCTTGGCAGAACTCAAAAGATACTTATCAAGTCCACCTCTACTCCACACACCAAAAGCGAACGAGCAGTTGTATCTATACCTGGCGGTGTCCGAGGTTGCGGTGAGCGGTGACCTGGTTCGAGAGGAGAATGGTACGTAATATCTGGTTTACTATGTAAGTAGAATTCTCGGTGACGCCAAAAGCAGGTACCCACATTTGAAAAAACTCTCTTTGGCTTTATTAAGTGCATCTAGAAAATTGAAATCTTACTTTCAGTGTCATCCCATATGCGTCGTAACGTCGTACCCCCTAAGGAACGTCATGCATAAACTCGAACTCTCAGGCCGATTAGCAAAGTGGGCTGTGGAGATTAGCGGGTATGATATTGAATAAAACCTCGAACTGCGATCAAATCCCAAATATTGGCGAATTTCGTGGCCTATTTTTGCACCGGCCATGATCCCCGAGGTCGACAAGGAAATGCTTCTTGCCTCTGGGACTAGCACGGGAGTCTGGACCCTTCACACGAATGGTGCGTCTAATGTGAAAGGGTCCGGGTTAGGGATCGTTCTCAAACCCCCCTCAGGTGACATAATAAGACAATCTATTAGGTCTGCTGATTTAACTAACAACGAAGCCGAGTATGAGGCTATGATTGCAGGTTAAGAACTGGCTAAAAGCTTGGGAGCCAAGATCGTAGAGGCCAAGTGCGATTTTCTCTTGGTGGTCAACCAAACGAACGGAACCTTCGAAATCAAAGATGACAGAATGCGGAGATACCAAGAGAAGTTGCACGTTGTCTTTCGCCGGTTCAAGGAGTGGACTTTGGAACACATACCCCGGGATCAAAATAATGAAGCGGACGCCCTGGAAAATTTGGGATCTTCGGTCGAATCGGAAGGGTTCGCCTTCGGAGCTGTGGTACAGTTGACAAAATCAGTCATAAAGGCCGGCCACGCCGAGATAAAATCGACTAACCTCACTTGGGATTGGAGGAACAAATACATAGACTATCTCCAAATAGGGAAGCTACCATCCGATGCCAAGGAATCAAGGGCCCTCCGAACCAGGGCAGCTAGATTTTTTTTGGTCGATGGCCAGTTTTACCGAAGATCATTCCACGACCCCTTGGCGAGATGCCTAGGACCAGGGGAAACCGACTATGTTCTGAAGGAAGTTCACGAGGGCACTTGTGGAAACCATTCGGGAGCCGATTCATTGGTCCGCAAGCTGATCAGAGCAGGATACTACTGGAACGAGATGGAGGGGGATACCAAAACCTTCGTTCAAAAATGTAACGAATGCCAAAGGCACGCCCCGTCAATACATCAACCCGGGGAAGACCGGTCCTCTCCCCATGGCCATTCATGAAATGGGGCATGGATATAGTGGGACCTTTGCCATGGGACCCAGGTAAGACGCAATTTATTTTACTTACGACTGATTATTTCCCTAAATGGGTCGAAGCACAGGCACTCGAGAAAGTCAGGGAGAAGAGGTCATTGATTTCATTTACGACCATATAATCTGTCAATTCGAGGTACCAGCGGAGATCGCGTGTGATAACGGGAAGCAGTTCATAGGTAGCAAGGTCAGCAAGTTTTTTGAAGAATACAGAATCAAGAAAATCTTATCAACCCCGTACCATCCAAGCGCGAATGGTCAGGCCGAGTCTACCATTAAAACCATGTTGCAGAATTTAAAGAAGAGACTGGCCGGTTCCAAGCACCGATGGAAGGAGGTTCTGCCCGAGGTTTTATGGGCCTACCGCACAACGGTAAGAACAAGCACCGGGGAGACTCTATTTTCCCTTGTATATGGAGCCGAGGCCCTGATACCCGTTGAGGTTGGTGAGCCGAGCTTGAGATTCCGTTATGCCACTTAAAACTCGAACCATGAAGCAATGACCGTCAATTTGGATCTCGTGGACGAAAGAAGGGAAGCTGCTCATATCCGGATAACCGCATAAAAATAGAGGATGCAAAGGTATTATAACCGGAGGACAAACCTCAGACATTTTCAAATTGGGGACTTGGTACTGAGGAAGGTCACACTTCATATGAAGAACCCTCACGAAGAGAAACTAGCCCCGAATTGGGAACGTCCATACCGAGTCACTGGAATAACCAGAAAGGGTTCTTATTAGCTCAAGAAAGAAGATGGGCATCGGCTGAAAAACAATTGGAATGTGGCACACCTAAAAAGATATTACTGTTAAAGGTATGAATAACTTTCTTTTGCTTTCTTCTCTCTCGATCTAACCATGCAGGGATACAGCCCGAGAGACAACGAAATAGCACACCGGATACTCGGAAATCATAGACTTAGGACTGAAAGCACGTGCTGCAGTCTTTTTCCCTTCGGCCGTTTTGTCCCGAAGTGGGTTTTCGGCAAGGTTTTTAATGAGGCAGCGCCGAACAGCGTGCTACGCATATAAAGCATACCGATCAGAGACCGGAGATCGGGGACTGCACATTCCGGTCCAATAGTACTGGAGCCCTCATATTTCGAACTCGAATACTAGGGGACTACTATACCATGAGTTAAGTGAGAACTATGTAAAAGGCAAGGCCTGAACGAGAGGATCAGATGTAAGGACCAAACGATCGATTGATTCGTGTCCACTTAGTTTGTTCTTGCCGCGGCAACAATTGCGAATGCATCTCTAGCCGGTTTTTTTCAATAAAAAACTTACTTCGATCAAAAGGATCCGATGTTGCCAAATACCGAAAAACTATGGCATAACAGTTAGAGACTACGGTCTAAACTATGGCATAAACAGTTAAAGACTACGGTCTAAAAAACAAATGTAAGCTCAAAAGCTGCGACCTAAAACGGTTAAAGACCACGGTCTAGAAACGCAAAATTGTCACGATCGGGTCTGTCTTGCAAATTATGAATAAAGTAGCAACTAACGACAACACGGACTAAAACCCAATCGTGAGTCGTTACCATTTGAATTTTATCCTGGCTGTAACAATACGGCAAATTATAATGAAGGCATAAACCAAGCAAACATTAAAACGTGGAGTAATTTGCAAATATCAAACACAAATTTTTATTCATTCATATATAAAGTAGATTTACAATGGCTCGGATAGTGGCCTCAAAACAAAGATGCAAAAACAAAAGAAGGGGCACAAAGCCCCGAACCTAATCTTCATCAGACCCCTCGTCCTCTTCATCGGCTGACTCGAGATCGATATCCGAATCCTCGGGGTCAAACGCAGCCTTTGCTTCCGCTTCAAGCTTTTTGGCTTCCTCGATCAAATTTGATAAGTCCACACCAGTGGCTTGAACTTCTTCGAGGGTCTTCCTTCGGGACAAACACCGCTCGTACTCAGCTTTAAGATTACTGGAATTTTCGGCAGCAGTTACATCGGCCTTGTACTGCTCTAACATGTCGTCATAACCCGAGATCTGATCAAGAGCCTTTCCATGCTCAGCTTGCAGATCGGTGATGACCCGGCTCAATCGATCCCTTTCCGCTTCGACCGCAGCAAGTGATGCGCTAAGGCCATTCATTTGTTCCACCGACGTCCAAAGTTGCTCCCGGAGAACATCACGTTTGGCCACAGCACTGATGGTCGTTTCGTGGAGGGCATCAAACTCGATCCTGATCCCATCAAGCTCTGCCCGGAGTTGATCGATCGGGCTAACATAAGCCCGGGCCTGAGAAGCAAGGACATTAGCATCAGCTATTAAAGATTTATTGTACGTTTCGAAGGCCTTTACCTTCTCTGCCAACTGGTCACGTTCCCGCTTGGCTTCGGCAGCTTCGTTTCGAGCCGCTGCTAAATTCGATTTAAGGATGGAAAGATCAGGGAGAGACGAGATATATTTCAACTTCTTTTCATATAGAGTCATGAGCTCATCCACCTCATGACTCTTACTTTTGAGCTCCTCCTTGAGTCGGCCCACTTCAGGCCTAAGCCGGTCGAAGCTTGCATAGTGAAGCACGGAGGCCTATAAGGGAAAAAGGAACGGTTATTAAAATGAGGCATGAAATTAAAATCTGAGTAAAAAGAATATAAGGACGAGACTTACCCGATTCAACGCATGCTGAGCCTCGTTGGAAAGGCACGATTCGTCGACTTCGTCCATTTTCTTACGATCCTCTTGGGACACCAGAGGGTACAGATAGCTGGACACCCCAACAAGACCCGATAACATGTTCATATCGGCCGGCACCTTAAAAGAAATTAGCCTCTTCCGACTCGGGTCGATACTAGGGTCAGGAAATGATTTCTCCAACCTGGGACCAGAATTAACCCCGAAACGGTCAGCTACAGGGATGGGCAAATGCTCGAAACCCGACATACCCGGAGCGGGTATTTCACAACCCCCATGACCGGCCACCCTTTGCTAGGTCACCTTGCCTTTGGCTTTTTCGTCATCGGCAGGAATATCCACCAATGGCGGCGAAGAATCCTGTATACAAATTATCGTTTCAGATAAGGCCACAGCTTGTATCGGAAGGACGGAACCAATACCGTACAAAGGCGGAATAGTAGGTACCTTAGAGCCTGATACCGATGAAGTTGCCCTCCATCCAGCTGCTGCGGCTGGAAATTTTTCAGTACTTCGAGTAGAAGTGTGATCGGAGACCCCGACTTTCGACCCAATGATCCCTGCATCCGTTGACTTCGAGATACCACTCAACTCAACCGGAATTCGACTTGAACTTTCCACCAACAGTGGAGTAATTGCAACAGAACCAGTTAAATCATGCTCAAGGAGCTCGTCAATAAGACAATCCCACCCGACACCTAATCATCGTCGTCAGAATGGTCCAATAATTGACCAACGACCACAGCATCCAAAGCACGGGCCGAGATATCTTCCGACGAGATCTCTCGAGTGACGACCCTCGATCTTTTCTTAGCCTGGGAAGGAGCTCGATATGATTCAGAGGATTTTCCTTTCCTCTTTACAACTAGGTCTCCCTAATCGGGAGCTTCAGTATCCTGCTCATCAGCTGAGGTCTCGGCAGTTTCCTGGTCCCGAATTCTGGTGGCCTTTGACAAACCTGTGAAGCAAAGAGAAGAATAGTCATTACCTAACTAACGTGGAAAACTACACAGAGTAGAAAGGACGACGCTCTAAGGAGAAGACTTACCATAGGTCCCGGCCTCCCAACGGGACCAGGGTAAACGCCTCCAGGTGCGTTCGGCATAAGTAAGTTGGGAATATATTTTTTGAATTCACTGGTCGAGGTTAGGAACCGCACCAAGGGTTCGGATAAGCATTGTATACACACAAACAAATAAAAAGTTCAGTATCAGTGCAGACACGCGGCCGAATCGCATCGATGTAAAATTACTTACGTTTTGGGTTGCATTTCTCGGGAAATGGCAATTTGTTAGCAGGGATCAGATTCGTTGTCCTGATTCGGACAAACTTGTCCTGCCAGCCTCGGTCTCTATCTTCGTCCAAACCGGAGAAGGGCACTTTTGCAGCTCATTTTGAAAGTTTTATCATTCCCCCTCTGAAGACACGGGGATTATATAGTCGAAGTAGGTGGTGCACCGTGAACGGAATGTTCACGTTTGCAGCAAAATAATGGAGGAGCACAACGATCCTCTAAAATGACGAGTGAATTTGGCCGAGGATGATCTCTTACCGCTTGCAGAAATCGACCACCACAAAGTCGAGTATGGTGAAGGTGAACGGGTAGGTATAAACACTCGAGTACCCTTCCACGTGGGTCGATATGGCTTCATCTTGGTCGGGAATAACGACCTCCTTACCTTTCCACCCACAATCTTCCTTGACTTGTTCGAGTTTATTCGGGGGTATCGTGCACAGATAGGTTGATATTTCGACACCTCAATCCCCCTGTTGAGAAGGTTTCTCGACTTTGAAGTCCCGAATTATCGAACAGTCTTGAGGAACGACGTCAGTCAGCAGTGGCTCTGGTTTAGGAGCCGAAGACGTCTCACCGGGCTTAGCCTTTGAAGATTTGCTCGTCATTTTGAAAGTATGAAGATAAGAAGGTCTAAAATGAAGGTTTGAAGATTGAACTGGAAATTAAGAAGAAGATATGAAGATATAAAGGTTTGAAGGTTTGAAGATATCAAGATCAAAGCATTCAGAGCACACGAAGGTAATAATTCCCTTTGGTAAAAGTTGGAAAGTGAAAAAAGAAGGGAAAACTTGCTTTTATAGAGTGGGACCGAGACGTTTTACCTTCCGCAACCGTTTTCAGAGCCAACGGGGCTTCGACACGTGTCGATGTTAAATGGATGTGATGGATGTGACCTTGATCCTATCTAATCATGGGAAGCATACGAGAGAAGGAACCGGGGCGTCCGCTCAACCAACAGATCGTGCTTGAACAGATCGACCTTCCGAAGAGACCTAAATCGGAACCTCGTACGAACACCTCCATAATCGAGTAAAGCTTCCGAATATTTCGCAAAGGATGTTGTTTCGAACCGGTCATGGCCGAGTTTAATAACAAGATGCTCGATTATGGAATAAATAATTATGGATTATGGAATTCGAACCGGTAGCAAAACATGTCGGGTTCTTTCGGATTATGGAATAAATTATTACTGATCAAGTATAACAAAGGCATATACGAAAGTTTGGGTACAAACATTATACATGGAATGCTCAATAAAGTCCAATAACAACCAGTTTGCAAGATTCCATTAAAGATATTTTCCATTTCAGAAATCCCGACTGTGCCGGATATATCTGTACATCATAAAAAGCAGAAGAAACCCTACTCTATGACCAGTAATTGGAAAACAAAAGTAAAGCAGTCACACCCTTGCTCAACCTAACAAGTCGGAGGATGAGATCTCCGAGTCTATCCACGGGATGCGGCAATGACGGGTGATACCGATTAACTGTCCCCAAGACTTGCACCAGAGGTGGACGACCCGGGGATATCCAATTCCGGTAAATCTTCCTCATCGAGCACAATCACTGGTGTAGTTTCACCCAAAGGCATCTCCTGACGAGTCCCCATAATATGGCGAGTTCGAACTCGAGATCCAACCCCCGAATGCACAATGGGAAAACTTCCGGCCTCCCTGCGTCTAGGTGGCCTCGATGGAACGGGTGTTCTTCTTTCCCGAACTACGTCCTCGGCTACCGATTTCCCTTTGGAAGCCCTCCTTGTTACACCTTGAAAATTTCCCCGTGAACGTACAACGAATAGACTAACGAAGAAGACGAGTATACGATGTTTTAATCAGAAGGGAATGACGATTGACGACCCTAAGTAAGATTTCAAAGGCAATGGGAACAAGAGATAGGTTATGCTCCACAATGACTAATCATAGGTTTTGAAAACGTGAAAAGTTGCAAATTTGCATTTTGGCCCAGTCGGCCGTAAAATGAAATACGGACCGTAAAGTGGTATACGGCCCGTAAACTACCATGTCGTATTCCAACTCACAAAACTTCAACTTTATGCCAAATGTTCAAATGGTTAAATACAACCTGGAATACGGACTGTAAATTGAAATACGGCCCGTAAACTGAGTCGTAAACCACCATGTTCTCAGCCTGACGATATTGATGGTGAATCTAAGTCTAGGAGTCCTAAAGCTCATGAACGACATTCCTACGAAGATGGCAATTCTTATGTGATTCTTATGATGTTATTTCCCTACATTTCCATGGCTTCCTTATATTCCGGAACTAAGAGCCTATGTTCATAGATGGCCACGTGAGATAAATATAAGAGACATGTTATGAGCACGATAACGAAGATGATAAAGTTAAGACTAAAGATTCTAGAGTTCATGGTATACTGTTTATACAAGCTAACGACATTAACTACGATCTATTGGTGATGCTTGATGGATACACTCACCTTATTTACTAATTCCTTCAAGGTGAGGTAGAATACCTATGAATGCTCTATAATGTAATCGGGGGTTCTCGACCTTACGTCACCCCGACATTGTTATAGATTGTCCATAAGCCTTAATGCATGTCCTATGACCAATGTTCCGAGAAACTACGAGTCTATGTTCATAAAGGATTTCATGTGAGATAAAAGGTAAGAGATACGCTATAGAAACGATAATGGTAATGATGAGCTTAAGTCTAAAGATTATAAGGACTATCATGCGATACTTATACGAAATTCATGCTACGAATATGATATGGCTTTTCATAGATTGTCTTTAAATTTAAATGTATGCCTTAATGAAAGGTTATGATACGTTTATAAGATGAATTTGATGACAATGATGATGATGAGATATATTGATCCTTGTTATGATGTATGTGATATGGTCGAGCCACTACGTGGCCAAATACGGAAGATATGTATGTGATATTGTCGAGCCACTACGTGGCCGAATACGAATACTGTCGAGCCACTACGTGGCCGAATACGGATATTGTCGAGCTCTATGGGGCCGAATACGAATAATGTTTTATGTGTATGAGAAGATACGGTACTACGATGATAAATTATATGACATGATGATGTACGCTATGATGATTCATGTACGACGATTATGTATATGTGATATATGTATGAAATGTATTCATCCTTAAAGGTCGCGCAGGTTTTGCCTTCACCTCATGACTTATGATTTCTCTATTATGTTTGTTTCATTCATGCCTTACATACTCAGTACAATATTCGTACTGACGTCTGTTTTCTTTGGACGTTGTGTTCGTTAGTCCGATTTTTGGTATAAATTCATAAATACATTTTTTAATATATTGACACTTAAAAGTACATAAAAAGAAATTATAATCTGAACTTGATGACGTAATTTAAATGTTGAGAACATTTTTGAGAAATATGTAGTTAATGAAACATTTTTTTAGTTTTCCAGGCAGTAATAATGTCAAACAACTTGTGACAAAAGGGAGTAAACTTTTTATGTTTTTTGTGTATCTTTTTTTTTTTTGGGCAGGTAAAAAATGTTAGGCAGTGTTTGTTAGCTTAGGGAAACATGATTAAATGAATCATGAAGCATTGATTCTTCATTTGTGTTTAAGAAAATAATTAAAATATACATTTAAAAAAAAACCATTTAAACTAATAAAAGGAAAAAATGTATTTTCTCATCCGTAGATTTTTAGAAAGTAAAAGAAAAGTCTAATTATATTAAGAAAAGTAATTAATTTTCTTCATCTTTTCGATATATTTGTATAATTTAATTAATTGTCATCTACAAATATTAGTAAAGTGTAAAATTTTAGTTTTATTTATTTGAAAGTTATCTTTGTTTATAAGTAATCTCAATCTCAACGGAAGAATAAATATAGCATATATAATTGATGTCTCTAGAACCATACTACAACAACAACAACAACAACATGCCCAGTAGAATCCCACAATGTGGGGTCTGGGAAGGGTAAAGTGTACGCAGACCTCACCCCCACCTTGAACGGTAGGGAGACTGTTTCCGAAAGACCCTCGCCTCAAGAGACAAAACAAGGCAAAAAGTCAGATAAGGACTAGCATATCAAAAACAATATGAAAACGAGGAGCATTAACTACCATAGATAAATAAGATAATCAAAGTACAATGCCCAATAAATATAATCAGAAATTAAGGACCATACTATACTATTTTTCTCATCTCTAGAACCATAATATTTTTCTTATTTTTGGAAGAAAACGTTGTAGTTCATATTAGATGATGTTAGAAATTATGGACTTTATGTCACGTAGTTCTTTGAAGGAAAAAAAAAAAGGTCTAAAGTAAGGACAAAAAAGAAATTTTGTTCAATTTTTAAATATTTTTATGCAATCTAAATATATGGGAAGTCTTTAGTTTTTAAGAGTTTGCAGAAAATATCGAACTAATCTTTCAATAACTTAATATCATAAAAAGCGGGAAAAATAAGAAAGAATTACAAATTCAACTTTTAATCTTAGTTTTGGGCCCGTGCTAGAGTTTGCCGAAACTATCAAACTAATCTTTTTATAACTTAATGTCACAAAGAGCGGGGAAAAATAAAAAATAATTATAAATTTAACTTTTTATCTTAGGTTTGGGTCCGGGCTTAGCATGGGCCAAATGCCACTAGTATGTATATATGTTGATATAGATATAGGCTAAAATCATCGATCGATAGACTCCTGAACTTGTCCTGATATTCCATTTAGACCCCCTAACTGAGACGTTGACCATCTAGACCCTTGAACATAAACTAAATTGTGTCATTTGAACACATCGTGCCAGCTTGACACATGCTTGCAATACACTGCTTTAAAAGAGCATGAGAGACCAAATATTTTCTTTTTTAAAATTTTTATTTATTAAAAATTAATTTTAAGAAATACTCTATTTTAAAATCTATTTAAATAATTAACAAAAAAACACAACCCATCCTCTCCGATAGCCCACTTTGCCGCCGCCGCTCCACTTCAAATCTATTTAAACAAATCTCCGACGAAAAACGACACCATTGTTTTTAATTATTTAAATAGATTTTGAAACGGCGACGGCGAAGTGAGCTAGGTTTTCAGATCGGAGAGGATGGGTTGGGTTTTTCAGATTTTTTTTTAATTATTTAAATAGATTTTAAAATTAATTTTTCTTAAAATTATTTTTTTTGGTTGACATGGCTTATTGTTTTTTTGGTCTATTTTTTCCTGTCACTGTAAGTGTAGCTCACGCATCACATTTGATCTGGACTGTGTTCAAAGGGCGCAGTTTAGCTTGTGTTCGAGGATTCAGAATGTCAACGTCTCAATTGAGTGATCTAAATGAAATATTAGAACAAGTTTAGGAGTTTGTCGATAACTTTAGCCTATAAATTAAAATTTGAAAAATTCTTAAGACTTAAGAGTATCGTTTATAATCTCTCTCTCAACAAACAAGATATCATAAAGTTGATGTGTCAGTATGAAGCCTTAAAGAAGAAAAGTGAGACATCATTGACAAAACCTTTCTTTTCGGAGACTGTCACAGTCCACGAATCAGAGGAAATATGAGTGAACTCTTTTTGGTGGACTGTGGAGTTTAAAGTAACATTATCTTTATTTTGTGGGGTCAACTAAACTGTAGGATAAGCCTATGATTTGAACTCTGGAGGGCACATTGTGTTTTTATAATGGCCCGCTGTTCTGGTTGGACGACGTACTTTCTTGCTTTGCTAATAGCCTCCAAACCGTTCATTTCTCATCGTACAATTAGCTCATTCACATTTTAGATTGTAATGGCATCTCTACCCTATTTTTTTTATCTTTCTTTTTAGTTATTGTTGGAATGCCTTCCTAGATTTCTATATTCAGATTCTTTAGATCCTCCTTGATGGTATATTTATGAATTTGGGTTGTATTTCTTGTTATTGTACCTTCTACACTTTCTCTATTGAGATATGCCTATCTATATTATATATAATAAAACCGGACATTAAGAGAGTGACGTGGCACCTATGTTAGACTAGGATTACCATTTATTGTTTTCCTCAAATTTTTTAGATTTTCTCCTATTTTTTAATCTAAAAATCTGCAAAAACATTAAAAGTACCTTATTTATCTCTTACCTCATTAAAAATTATATATATATATATAGAGAGAGAGAGAGACACACACACACACACATTAAAATCAAGCATAAACAAGGTGACATGACACCTTTCTATGGCTAGCAATGATATTATTTTTCCTACATTTTTTGACATTTTTCCTTCATCCTCTTCTTCACTCTAAATTATTAATTAATTATCAATAATAAATCCTCACTTAATTTACATTACGCCTCCTCTTTTCCTCTTCCAGCTTCTCCCATCTCTATGGTAATTTATTCCCTTAATTAATATTGTAACGGATGAAAGTTTTTAAGGCACACGAATTATGGTGTTCAACTACCCAAAAGGGATTAAAACATTTTGCATGAAAGCTCACCTTAATGTTTTCATGTCAAAGCCATTATTTTGAAGGTAAACTTAGCTCCCATTTCGTTATTTTTTTCCTTCCTCATGCTTTTCTTTTCTGTTTAATGTTTGAAAGTAACAAGGTTTGTAAGGAACTTCACGATAGTAGAGATAGTACTTTCTATCCTTTAATTTACGATTTTCACCAGATATGAAATAGTTAAACGTAAATTGCAGTTCTAAATTTTTTTATCATTTTCTTCTCTCTCTCCCTCTTCTATCTTTTTGTTGTTTCAAAGCTTTGATACTTGGAATTGTTTTTTGTGATTGCTGGAACTTGAAGTAAATGAAATGAGATTTGGGGGGAAAAGTTTGCATTTTATGTGGTTGGAGGTTAAGAATAATTTGTTTAACTCTCTTCAATCTATTCTCTTCATTTTTCTTAATTGTTTAAATTTGTTTCTCTTATAATATTCATAATTCTGTAAATTTGATTCTCTTGTAATATTCATAACACTTTATTTTCCACGCATTGCCTCACATTTTGGTCGCCAATTTAATTGTTCCTATTTTGGCCTTTTGCAGTTCTTATGAGCTGAGGATATTCTGAAGAGAAATATATCGGGTATTCAATGTTTTCCAGTAAAATCATTTAATCATATAGTTTAGATTCTGTTGTTGTGGAGTCACTAATATGTTTTCAATGTCATGTGCGACACAAGACATTGGACTTATAGATATTGAGATTACGACAATATTCTTCAAGCAAGAGATATTTGCTAATTGTATAGCGGTGAACTGCACCTTATTTTTATAGTTTGCTTGCTAGGCTCAATTTTTTATTTTAAAAAATTGTAGAGCCTTCGATAAATATGGATTTTACGAGGTTACTTCTTCTAATGTTTTAGTGGTTGAATGTGAAGTGTCTTGATAATTTGTAGTATTGTCTTCCTAAAGTTTTTAAATATTAACAAGTTGTGTCTCAAAAAAGTATCAGCATAATGTGTTTTGATTTATATAAATCCCTTTGCCTATGAATGGGTGTAATGTGAGAAACTTGAGGTTTCTACTACATATGAATTAAAATTGTCATTTGAATGACTACAATCTGTTGATGTTATAAGAAAAGTGAAGTGTAAAATTAAAATGAAATTATTTTGTTTATCATATTGATTATCCTTATTTATAAGGTGGAATTCAAATAGAATTTTGTTCTGTCTTATCACATTCATTTTCCTTCAATTCTATTTGAATTCCAACTCTCTAAATAGAGGAGTGAAACGAGACAATAGGAGATAGAGAATTGCGGAGGGTGAAGGAGATAGAGAAGTTCTGATTTTGCTTACCTCAATGAATTTTATACAAACATGACTTTTCATTTAATATGGATATACATGACTTTATATTGTTTGCTTTTGGTTTCATTTTCTCAGGAAGATGAAAGTTAATTCTAGATTTATACTAACTTCCACGAATTTCTTAACATAAATTAACCAAGTCCTCTAATTTTATTTAAATTCTTCAAGGATTAAGGATCTTCTATCTCAATAAAAAATTTAAAAACATGATATAATTATAAATTGGCTGATGTATTATAGGACCGCGCGAAGTGCATACAATTTCACTAGTTTATTAATGATTTAAGACTTGAGAGACTCAATTTGCATGATTTTCTCTTCTTAGTTTGACTTTGAATGTTTACCTGACAGATAGTGTCTTGTTGGGTGTTATGTTGCGGCCTGCTAATATGAATCATGATAAATAGTGCGTCGCGATTGTACTAAGTAGTCTAGCTCATGAATTATTTCAATAAGGTTAGGGGACCGCAATTGCGCAGGGTATTCTGATATATATAAATTAAGTATGAATAGTGACAAATTTAGGCCTAGAATTGTTCCATTTTTTCTTAAAAAATAAGAGCTGGTGGGTGGTAATCTAATGAATTAATTTTGACCTGAGCCTTGAGGTTATGATTCTCTAATACCCTATGATGGTTATACTTGATTTGTTGGATTTAACTATAGAATCATAAGATTCAAGTGACTAAAGTGGAGATTTCTATCTAGTTTCTTAATTAGGTAAATAAATTAGACCTAGCAATATAGTCAAAACCAAAACTTGATTATATATTTGTGATCATGAGCGTTGGGTAATCTGGTTCAATAAGTTGTTTCAAGGTTTGATTGGCTTGACCTGAGGGTTTAATTAATTTTAGATTCACTTTTCATTGACTTTATTTAGACTTGATAGAAAAATATGGTAATGACCCCAATCAATATAATTATCATAGTTAATTGATATTTTGCGTATATTGAGCTCGTAAACTGTCGAGTTGGAGGTGAATTGGACATTTCAGATCTACAAAACTTGTCTATTTCAAGGTGATAGAGACCTTAACCTTTAGATTGTTGTTTTTTTCAAAATTATGTAAAAATTGCATAATTACTTTTAAATTGCCTAGTAATTAAGTTATGGAGCAGACAAGTACTAGAACATATATGTTATTACGGTTCACTTTTACGTGGGTGCATAAAAACTACTAAGAGGTTGTGAACTCTATTCTGATTTTATTATTTTTAGAGTCACCACCTAGTTTTATAAAGAAAACCGAGTTTAAAGGCTTTATTCAAACAAGAGAAAAAAATCTTTAAAACCAAAATTCGACGTAAGGGTTCTGGTGATCCCTTAGGGAACGTTTTAAGCATCCTAGTATTAAGGATCCGAAGAATACCGTTGACCTACGAGCTTCAATGTGTGATAATTGTGATTATTTGTTAAAATATTTTCTTTCTTGCAAAATTATCATGTCAAAATCATAACTCCATCTCTTTCGCAAAATATTTTTTAAGGAAAAGAGTTAGTTTCCTTTTTGAAAAAATGTTATAAAGGGGGTGGAAATCACTTCATTTTCGGACCAAAACACACTTAAAATTTTCTCTTTAGTAGAGTTCCTACTAGTTTGGTCCAATGTCATAATTTCTGTCCTTATAAATTTAAGTATATATATGGAAAATAAATGGAGTATATCTCCCTTTAAAAATATAGAATAGATTTTTATAAATGTAAATAAAGAGAAAAGAATTTACTTATTTTATTTATTTAGCCCATTTTAGGTCAACCTATTGTACCCCAAAGCCATCTCATTCTCAAACTAAGGTCCAATGTCTTAAGATTTGGGCTTTGGGCCCCAAAGGTTTTACAAATGACCTTAAGTCCATAAAGTTAAAAAAGGTTTATTTGCTACTACCCTTTTTCCAAAAATAAGTTTGTTTCATTTATGTCAATACCAGTCCAAGTCCTAATTTTGTAAATGAGGCCCGAAACAGTGTTAAGCCCGTTTCATTTCAAAGTCGAAAAATGGTTCATTTTATTTCTAGTTTTTTTGAAGGCCCAAAACAAGTTCCAAAGTTTCTTTATTCAAATTCGTTTATATATACAAACTCGTATACTTCTAAAGTTCCAGTGTTAACATACTTCAAAGACTTGATAAAAATCCCAACATTTTGTCAATTTTTGCCGTGTTCAACTTTGAGAAAATCATTTGAGAAAAATCCTAAACTTTTCTACACGAATTTCCTAAATTCTAACCGTGAGGTTTCAATAATCACATGGTATTCGTACATATACGAATATATATACAATTTCATATGCATATATATAAAAGGTAGAGTTTAGGCTAGTGGGCCTACCGAAGCTCACTAGTTGTCATTTTCACCCATGGTTGGGCCTTCAATCATCTTCATTCGTGCGGATTTGATAGAATATGTGTTGTTGGGCCTTTGGCCCAACACTGATTTCATGCGAGAAAATGCCCCAAGTGGCCCATATGGATTCTCATGCAAAACAAAGAGGGGAAAAGGAGAAATGCTGTTAGAAAGCACCTAGACTTGGTAAATTAATAACAGAAAACTTAAGGGAAAGCACGATCATATATTCGGGAATGTATATGTATATCAAGTATACTTAATACACTTAGCAAAATAAACGGACCAGAGTAAAAATCCAATTGCGATTAAAACCAAAAAATCAAAGGAACGAGCCCAAATAAGATAACATGCTGGAGGAAAGGCCCAAAGTGGATAAAATGAAGATGGTCATAAGGTGAAAGCCCGATTTCGTAATAAAGGGAAAACAAATAAAGGAGGCAGGCCCAAACAGTTCAATCAACAATGTTCTTAAGTCGAGTCATGATAATATCCTATCGGTATACAAAATATACCATCCTATATACACCGAAGCATATATAGACTGTATATATCTGATATACCATATGTATGTTGTGTAGTGGCAACATATAAAAAAAAAGGAGAGTAGAGCAAAGGAGCATCACATTAGATCTAAGTCAATATACCAGATACACACATAGTAGCAATGCATTTGACAAACATCTAACTCATTCATTTGATTAAAAGGAATCTCAAAATGCCTCTAGAGCCCGTTTGGATTGGCTTACAGCTTAAAGCTGTTTGCAGCTTATAAGCTGAAAAAAATAAGTTGGGGTAGTCCAACTTATTTTTTTTGGCTTATAAGCTGTTTTCAGCTTATAAGCTGCTTTAGATAAACTAAGTCAAATGGGTCCAATTATTTTTTTGAGCTTATTTTAAGCATAAAATGACTTTAAGCTGGCCAGCCAAACACTCAAAAAAACTGAAAACAGCTTATAAGCCAACTTATAAGCCAATCCAAACGGGCTCCTAGTATAGTAATGGCACACAGTGGTAGTCTCACACATATAACATAACCCTTAACATGACTTATGTCAACATTCAGTAGCATACATGGACATTTTACAGCTCAAAACTTCAAACCAGCAGTGTTTATTCTATTATAGAATAAGTCTCATAAAAGAAAACTTTGAAAGCTCATGCCAGCATAGTTTTAGTCAACACTTTCACCAAAAGAGGCATAGGGAAAACAAAAGGATAGGGAGACACCATACCATCAGTCACTTAAATCTTTTAAAGGAAAATGGACAGACATGGGGGTTAATCAGTTGTGACTTAGCATTACCATTCAAGCCATGTAAGCAGGGTACTATAAACAGAAATACTCTACACTAAGCACCTATCATGTTCATAATCATGCCACAAACCTTGTCTGGAAGTTGAAACATGATCCCAATTCAAACAAGTTGCATATTCATGACCACCACTCTATTGCATAACTGAGGTTGGACTAGTGTAGACTCTTTAACCACATATCTTTGAACACAAACAATCATATGATTAGACAGATACCATAGTCAACAAACATACATATTCAGACCCTCAATCAAATCATGGATGTTATACTCACAGAGAAGTAATGGCCAGAAACTTCAACCAAATTAACAGGCATGAAAATACATAAGTGTCTAAGCTTAGAGGGGCATGTAAAGGGGTTAATGGTATGGGGTAGTCAAGTCATGCACATAGTGGCATTCAAGCAAATGGAATGGACTTATCCACCCCTCATATGCATATTATTACTAAACTAAACCAGAATTAACACATGCTTAAGCAAGAACAAGAAACAGAAATGAACTACAAAGCTATCCTACTTATAACTTTTGAATTAACTAGAATTTAAACAAAAGAAAAAAGAAGAAGCTAAGAATGCTATTAACTAAGCGAAACTAAACTTAAATGATGACAGAAAAATAACATATAAGCACTTAAACATTATTTTCCACTAAACAACAGAAGATTATAAAATAACTTAACATACGAACAACTGGACTAAACTACACACATGACTAAACTAACCAACATATATGAACGACTGCAAGCAGGCTAATAACTAATTAACATAGAGTTATGCTAAAATGGAACTGGGATGCTCCTTTGCTTCCCAACACCAGAAAAACTCAGCCAAGAAAGAAAGAATAAAATTTTAGACTAAAGACTCGATTAGGTTAAGGTTTTAAGCAATTTTAGCTAACCCTAGTTAAATTGAGTTTTTTGCTCAGTGAATACGAGGCTTGTCCCTGTGTGTGCTGTGAATTGGGGGTTCTTTATGTAGAACCCCAAATTTAGATGAAACCTCAACTCAGTCGATGTGGGACTAAATAAATTCTGGGAATAATTCCATCCTATCAACACTCGATGGTCACGATTTAAACAAAAACTAAATGAAGGGTCAGATTTGAAGGGTTCTTGGTGAATCTCGTAGGTTTTGATCAACCAATAGGAACCAAGAGTTCAGAATCGTTTGGGCCAAATCCCATTAAGGGATTTGTACTCGTTGGCCCTAAATTCCTCAGAAAAAAAACAGAAAAGGAGGCGAGATATACCGTGTTTGTATAATGTTTGCCTCTCCTGGCTGTACTGAGACTACAAAAGGTGTTGTACACCTGGTTTTTTGCTGAAAAAGGCATGGATGGCGGAAGAGAGAGGCAACCGCCTCCTGACGGCGCTAGTGTTTCGAAGAAAACCCTTGTTGCTTCGTTGAAATGCTGAAAAGAGGGGTGTGTGTGTGTGTGTATGTGGTTTATATATTTATGCGAATTTGGGCCGGGTCGATCCAATTGGGCTGGACCTGGCCGGGAAATAAGAAGGGGGGAATCGTCCAATCTGATATACACCTGTATACAGGTGTATAATATGGGTATCCATGTATACCGTGCATACATGTGTATATAGGGAGGGGTAAAAAGTGCCGCTTTCACAAATAGTCTAAATTAAACAAATGTCCACTAATTGAAACTTTCAGTTATGACCATATTATAACTAATTGACCAATTAGTTAATTTAAAATACAACCATATGCATAAAAAGACCAATTTTGCAAATTGTAACCTCAATTAACATATAGCAATTAATTTCAAATGTAACCACAACTAAGCAAATGATTAATTGTAATCAATTTGAGTCACGGAAATGCAAATGTAATTTGCCATAGAAAGGTAAAATGATTATTTAATTTAATTTATTTAATTAATCAATTTTCTTGAATTAACGAAGTAAAATATTTATCAATTTGACACTTGATAATTTAAACAATTAATTGAATAGGTCACCTGTAATGGTCAGGCGCGTCGTTGCAAATTTGGCCAAACATTAGGGTGCATTTTAAGTATTTTCCCTAATATTAATAGTGAAAAATATGTAAATGACTTACAATATATATTTGCACTCATTTTGCCAAATGAAATGACAAAATATTATCGAAATAATTTTGGTTTACAAAAATACATATTTCACTCCGTTTGAGATCTAAAAACTCTAGGCAATTAAATAAAATTATTGGAGGTCAAAAATTAGGTGTCTAACATATGTTTTTTTGAACAATATTTCCATGTAACTTGATGTTGTTGGGATGTAAAAACATAATCTAAAACTTTTTTGTAATAAACTGAGTATCGCATCGTAATATTTCATTGCAATGAAGTATGCCAGGGTTTTTTAATATTTATATCAGATTATGTTGATGTAATATTTTAAATGGCATAATATGCAGGGGCGGAGTTACCCTTACCCATTCGCCAGAAAATTACATTGTATAGATATATGAAAATTTTATTTTATAGGTATGTATACCAGTGTTGACACCGTTGGACATAGGCTGAAGGCTCAATGCAGCTTAAGGGGTTGCAAAAAATCCCTAAGGTCACGTGTCCGAAACTAGGTTGCGATATATCTTTATATTTTTTGACACCTCTTAATATGAATCATGTCTCCGCCATTGATAATATGTAATGGGTATAGAATGGGTAAGTACTTTGGGCCTCATGGATATTCATGAAAAATCCCTAAACCAAACAAAAAATTGCGTGGATTGGCCTTCATATGGACTGGTCTTTAATTTTTCCCATACTTCTCATTTAATGAAAATTTGTGAGCCAGAGTACCCATATTCATTGGTCTATGAAATCAGATATTCGGGTTCGAACCCCAACAAAGGCAAAAAAAAAAAAAAAAATTCGCAAGGCAGAATTTCGTAGCAAATTATACATATTAAGGAAAGTTATGCCTTAAGGCCTAAATTTTGTAGAATCCTACATAACTATGCCGGACAAGGGATAAAGTTATACCTTAAGGCATAACTCTTATATAGAAACTATGCCTCAAGGCATAACTTCTATATAGAAACTATGTCTCAAGACATAGTTCTGTTGGATAACTTAATTTCTACAGAACTATGCCTTAAGGCATAACTTTACCCTGAATACGCATAGTTTGCTATGAAACCTTTCGTTATGATTTTTTTTTTAAACTCTGTTTGGTTTCTACAGAAGTTACCCAAATAGGCATAATTTGCTACGAATCTCAGGGATATTTTCGGCCACTTAAAATATCAAAGGGCAACAATTGAACATCAACAATTTGAGGGAAAAAAAATTAAGGGAAAACTACGTATATATACATGTTGAAGAGAAATATTTATGAATCGTGACGATAATTTTCCTTATTTACAAAACATAATGATATTTTAAGAAACATGACGGATTTTCATATATTTTTTGTGTTTTAATTTTATTTTCAGAAAATATTTCTTTTTGAAAAAATATTTTTTTAAAAAAATTATTTTAAACTTTAAAAAATACATTTTTTTTTTTAGTTTTTGCTCAAAGGCTTAAAAAATTACCTCAAATTTTTGTGTATGAAAACTGTATGAAAAATGTTTGAAATGTGTATATGTAAACGAAATTTTTAATATAATTTTTCATACACAAAATGTGAATGAAATTCTAAGTCTTGGGCGAGATATACACATTTCATACAATTCTCATACATAAAATTTTGAGCATAATATTTAAGTCTTGATCGAGATATACACATTTCATACACAAAATTTGAGCGAATTTTTTAAGCATCGAGCAACATAAACACATTTCAGGAGTTGGCTCCTCTCCAGTGGAATATCTCTCCATTCCCCCCAGTGGGGGCTTCAAATTATTACACGTGTGTCCTCGTACCAAATGAATGGTCCTGATTTGTTTAGTTAACCTTAGTGTTTAACTCTGATTAACAGTTAACTCTCTTTGACTCTCTCCTCTTCAGGACCCATAAAACTCCTTTCGTTTCCTCCCAAATTCATCAAAAGGGAGAGAATGAACTGTGCCAAATGCACTTCGATTGTGAAACTTTCCTCCAATTGTGCTTCATTGTTGCATTCTCATAGTGCCATCCATACGAATAATGTTCTCTTTTCCAAAAAAAGTTCCTCCAACCTTTAGATATTAAAAACAATTTAGATAATAAATCAGACCCAGTTAAAAAATATGAATAAACTGTTTGAGAGTTCCAAATAAGCTTGAACTTGTACCCACTAAATGAATTTGCATAATTTTTAGTTCTGTCTTTTCACGTGTGCCATTGACAGTGAAGAAGAGTCGCTGCCTTTTGCTTGGCAAGGTGTTGGATTACGTGCAAGTCTCTGACAGGAGAAATTGGAGAAGATCTGACCTTTGACCAAGGTTAAAACACTTCGGGGTCGTTTGGTAGAAGGTATAAGTTGGGATATTTCAATACTAATTTTTATACTATATTTGGTAGAAGACATAAATTTATTCTTGTACCAAACATAATACAAAAATTAGTGCTGGGATATCCCAACTTATACCTTCTTATCCCACTTATACTGGGATAATTTTATACCATCTACCAAACGACCCCTTAGGGTAACTAAATAAATCAGGACCATTCATTTGGAATGAGGACACGTGTAATAATTTGAAGTCCCAACGGGGGGAAATGGAGAGATCCTCTGCTGGAGAATAGTGGCGGAGCCAAACTTTTCACCGAGAGAGTTCAAAATATAAAAAAGTAAACATAGGAAGAAACATAAGGGGGTTCAATATCTACTATATATACATAAAAATAATTTTAACTTTATAAAAACAATTTTTTTTCTGCCGAGGGGATTCGGATGAACACCCTCAGCATAGTGTCGCTCCGCCACTGCTGAAGAGGAGCCGGCTCCCACATTTCATACATAAAAATTTAAGCGATTATTTTAAGTCTTGAATATTATATCAAAGTTGTATACAATGTTGTTGTAGTTGTATTAATTTTAGAGAAATCTAACATGAACTTTATACACGAAAATGTGAGCGAAATTCTAAGCCTTAAGCGAGATATAAATTTCATACCGTTTTCATACATACAATTTTGAGGTGATTTTTTAAGCCTTGAGCGAGATATACACATTTCATATACTAAATTTGGAGCGAACTTTTTAAGCCTTGAGAGAGATATACACATTTCATACAACTTTCATATATAATTTTTTGAGGGAGAAAAATAAAAAAATAAAAAATATTTTTTTAAAAAAACAATTTTTTTTTAAAAAAAAGTATGTTTGTTATAGGATTTGTAATGTTATATTTTGTAAATAGAAAACTATGACCACGTTTCTTAAATATTTCTCCTTAATATGTATATATACCCCCTCCCCCCCCCCCTCGCCCCTCTCCCCCTCGCGAAATAGGACATTTGCGCGAGTGACCCTAAACCAAACGGCCTCTTCGAAGACAAAAACATGGGCCAAAAGTAGAATAGTTGGACCACCAATACATGGGCCGACCCAAACCATTTTGATTTTATGTAACCCGCAAAAAAAATCTCAACTGTCACTAAGTTTTTATATGCATAAATATTAAAAGATCAGCAAAACATAGATTTTCACTGATAAAAACAAAAACAAATCCAAAAAAATAAAAAATGATTTGTTCCTCTAGCTTACACATGTCCAATATTCCTCCTGCATCATCTCTTGCTGACTCCGGTTCAGGCACCAGAACTCCGGCAAGCTCTGAAACTTCCTATGAACCTCAGCCACAGGTTTTCTTTTTTCTTTTTTAAATTTTATACTTTTTTCTGTTTCAATTTGTTTGTTTTGTTTTGACTTGACATTAAGTTTAAGAAAATAAAAAATGCTTTTGATTATGTGGTTTTAAACTAAAAATATATATAATGTTCTAAAATGTACCGTATTCTTAAACATATGACGTGGAAAGTTGAAATTAAAGAGTTTGTCAAAAAAGAAACGAGATATTCTTTTTCAAAAATACTAAAAGATAGGACAACCAAAGTACTCTCTCCGTTTTAATTTATTTGTCTGGTTTTGACTTAACATGAAGTTTAAGAAATAAAGAAAGTTTTGAATCTTGTGATCTTAAACTAAAGTTATGTAGAATATATCAAAATGTTCTTTAATCTTGTGGTTATAAACATATCACATGGAAAGTTGGAATTAAAGAGTTGATAAAAAAGGAATGAGTCATTCTTTTTTTTTCAAACTAGCTAAAAAGGAAAGTAGGACAAACAAATTACTCTCTCCATCCCAAAATAAGTTCTGCTTTAGCAAAAAAAATTTGTTCCAAAATAAGTGTCACCTTAGTAATTCAAGACAAAAATTGACAAGTGTTTTCAACTATGCTTTTAGTATTAAAGAAGTAGTCCTCTTTAATATTACTCAATTCTCAAATGCTATAACCCAACGACGGTAATTTCTGAGAGCTATCAAAATGATTCACCTTAAGTTACAATCTGTAACCCATTGACGACCACCTGAAGCTATCAATAAGATTCGTCTTACATAGGGTACTATAACCATATATCGGTAATCTGGGAACTCGATCCTAAGAATGGAACATCCGTATGACGTGTCGATTCATAAACACATGACATAACCCCTATCCAACTCGTGAAACTAATAACATGGGATTGGCATACTTTCATAACTATGTTTGGTTGGAATAAAAATTCGGGATAACTAATCCCGGGATTAGTTATTCCGGGATTGTAGCCTTATTTTATCCCACTTTGGGATAAGTTGTTTCCCAACCAAACGAGCACTTAGACTCTAATATTTAATAAATAGGGGAAGTATAGTAAACTCCGCATTGTATTTATTGATTTCTTAATGAGCGTGATTTTGCTAACGTGACACTTATTTTGGGACGGAGGGAGTAAAACGGAAGGAGTAATTTTTCTTATTTTCTTTTTTATTTTATTTTTTATCAGCCGCAGGTTCGAAGGATTAAAGCTAGCCCTCAGCTAAATCGTTGGTCCAGAGCTCGAAGCATCCGGTCCGGACGGAAACTAGACCGGCCGGTTCTCAGTTCCACCACTGAATTACGTACTAAGTCCGGTTCACCGGTTCGGAGTGAAGAGGAAATTGAGTTGCCTGTGACTAGTGGAAGCCGGTCCGGTTCATCTGAGGATGAAAAGGAAGTTAACGGAGGGAAGTCGATATTTATTGTATCTGATGGAACTGGATGGACTGCTGAACACGCCGTTAATGCAGCACTAGGACAATTTGATTATTGCTTAGTTGATCGTGTTTGTGCTGTGAATACTCACTTGTTCTCCGGGGTAAGTTTTGTCTTTTATGATCTCTGATTATGAATTTATGATGCTTGTAGTTTTGATTAAGAGTCAATGTGACCAAAAGAAAAAGATTACTTCCTTCGCCCCAATTTATGTGGCATTTTTCGACTTTCGAGTGTTTTTTCTTTGATTGCGATATTTTCATGTACTTTAAAAATGTTTGAATTGTCAATTATTGTGACTTATAGTACTTTGTACATAGTTTCCAAATATGTATTTCATGTCCGAATATATAGTCAAAATTTTAAAAGTTTGAATCTCCACATAGACAAATACATGTGTAGTTGGGGGAAAAGAAGAAAAAATCAGAACTAAGCCTTTTTTTTTTTTTTTGGCTTCATAATATAAAGTATTCATTTCTTCCCATCTGTCCTAGCCTTGGTGGATAGAGTTACGTTTACTTATATTTTGCATTTTATAAAATGTTTGTATATGTGTAGATGGTCTTATGAAAAAGGGTGGATTCAGTTGAATTTGCTGCGAAGAGCTAGGTCTGTATTTGTTGAAGTCCAGAACGTTAAATTTGAAATTGTAGTTTTGAGTGGATATTGCACATATCAGCTAGGAAACACACAAAACTTTGACCTAGAATACTGAATGGAGAAAAGAAAATAGACTAAATGGAAGCAATACAGTGTTGGGAGCTGCTTCCCTGAGCTAGACGTGGTAGATGTAATACAATGCTTCGCTGTCTAAGTCCTAAGATTGTGTAATAATTTGGTTGTCAATAGAAACCATTGCTAATGCGGAGACGTTTCATGACGAAGAAGAAAATGGAGGCGGCCAACTTTTATAGCAGTTACAAGTTACAAAAATCATGTGAGGAAGTATAGTGAGGTCATTTGTTTATTTTTGTCAAATTTGGACATAAACAGAAGGTGAACAAATATTCATCAAGTATCCATCCTTGTCCCGCCTCTTTCTCTCCTGAAATCATTTGGGAAGTTAAAACGCCTATCTTTCATATTTTCTTTGTGCTTCTGTTTTATTTGAGCCAAGGGTCAATTGGAAACAACTTCTCTATCTGCCAAGGTAGGGGTAAGGTCTGCGTACACTCTACCCTCCCCAGACCCCATTTGTAAGATTACACTGGGTATGTTGTTGTGGTTGTTAATTACTCGTTCCATGAGAATGACTATAAATATAGCATACTAATAATTCGCTTCCTTGGAGCTGCTACTGACATGCTATTTCTTTGTATTGCCAGAGTTGTGCAAAAGTAATCTTGACATGAAAGATTCAATGGAAAAGCAATCTGATCTTTTTTTTTTTTTAATCATCTAAAATCTAAATGACCCTGTTACTATCTAAAGTGACCGACTAAATAACTATTTGATGTGATCTGACAACAAATATGATTAAGCTTGGTGTTGACAAGTAATTGTTGGTTATCGTGTTGAACTGTTTTCGCTTGATGGACCGCGATTTCTAGATTGACGATGTTGATCAATTAATGGAGATACTAAAGCAAGCAGCCAAAGAAGGGGCAATGGTTGTCTATACTTTAGCTGAGCCTTCCATGGCTGAATCTGCCAAACAAGCATGTCAACACTGGGGTGTAGCATCTAGTGATATACTGGGCCCACTTACAGACGCAATTGGTGGCCATCTAGGTGTTTCCCCTTCTGGACTCCCTCGCTGGGCCCCGGAGAGGCAAAAAACTCCTCTCAGCGAGGAATATTTCAAAAGGATTGAAGCAATTGAATTTACCATAAAACAAGATGATGGTGCCTTGCCTCGAAACCTGCACATGGCTGATATAGTTCTAACAGGTGTTTCACGAACGGGGAAGACACCGCTGTCCATTTATCTAGCACAGAAAGGGTATAAAGTAGCTAATGTGCCAATCGTCATGAATTTAGAGTTACCCAAGACTCTCTTTGAAATTAACCCGGAAAAGGTATTTGCCTTGACTATAAATCCTGTTGTTCTGCAATCCATCAGAAGAGCAAGAGCTAAGACTCTGGGTTTTGACGGAGAACTAAAGACCAACTATTGTGACATGGATTACGTGAAACAAGATTTGGAATATGCGGGGAAAATTTTTGCGCAAAACCCTGTCTGGCCAGTGATAGGTAATTTCCCTCCTATATTTTGTACTGTGCTCAAATTTTTTCTGTTGTCGAGTGTTTTCTCTATTTTCTGTGGCAGACTGTGGTTCTAGTTTAGCCTGGTTTTAGTCGAGCATGGTTCATTATTATTCTATCATCATCATATTCTTCAATTTTATAACTAACTATTGTTTCTTCACTTTGGTTATCTTTACTATTTGTTGTCGATACTTTTCTTCGATATTTTCATCATAGCCTTTTGCTCCTGTATTTTTCAAACCTGTTTTAAAAAACACTTTTCTTGAGTTGAGGGTCTATTGGAAACAACCTCTCTGCTCCACAAAGGTAGGGGTTAGTCTGCATATACGCCACCTGCCCCAGACACCACTTGTGGGTCACACTGGTGACTGGATATGTTGTTGTTGTTGGCTGCTGCTCAAGTTTTTCTGTTGTCTGATATTTGGACTAAAGCCTGACTTAACAATTAGCTTTTAACCTCCACGATTACGCCAACAGATGAATTTATGAGGAAGTTAATTACTAGAATTTTTGATGATTCGTTTTTCCCGCTGTTGCTTTGGTTGCAGAAGTTACAGCTAAAGCTATTGAAGAAACAGCTGTCATTGTTCTGAGACTTTACCATGACAGAAAGAACAGGTGTTCAATGCCAAGAATTTCCAAACGCTATTAAACCGTTGGTCTCAAGCATTGATGGATCAGATCTCGAGGTTCAACGAGAGACAATACTTGAAACTAAGCCAAGACATCTTCTTTGGTCTGGCAATGCCAGAGCAACAAACGTACAATGGTTGCAACTTATGAATAACAGGTGTTATACATTTTTCTCTATATTGTACAGTACTTTACGTAGTTTGCGCACATAATAGGTAATGTTAACTCTTCCTGCACCTCAAATAAATGTTACAACATTATTAACTCTGAATATAGCTAATGTTGTTGCATCTCGCGTACATTTAGTAAATGAGTATCATTAGTGCTTTGAAATGGAGATGCCAATACTACCAGTACTGCCCCATAGGAATATTTCACTCTTTAAAGCTTTTAGTTCCGGGCATGAACATATAGGTCAAGAGTTTTATTTGCCTTCTTGTTGCCATCATTAAAGCTGCAAACAACAAAAGGAAGCAGTTGGCATAGGATCGCAAAAGAAACCGAGATGAGTGAGAGGCAGGAAATGAAGGAATGGTGAGAAATATAGCAAAATGGTTGGTTACTCCTTTGTTCTTCATTAAAATTTTGTGAATTTAACTTATACACAGCGTATGTCAACTCTCTTATTTGTGTATTAAAACCTATTGTAATAGGTAATCTGCCTTATTTATGACACGGTACATATAATTATCTTTTAGTGCAAATGGTATAAAATAAGTGGTTGCAATTTAAATGGAAGACAATGGCTCTATGTTTTATATACCGATTACCTACTTCTTAACATGAAAATCTCCAGTGTAAAATACCATATAATTGAAAGCACATTTGTAATGGGCTATATAACCATCGAACACTTATTTGTTAGGTGACGTAATGGTATACAAATAATTATACCGTCACTGTATAAAAGTTAAAAGACTCAAAAGTTTATACATGACACAAGAAAAACAAAAACCAAAAAAACAAAAACAAAAGAAAAGATATACATGTGTGTTCTAGACCTTGCCACTCATTATTTGAATATTTCACATCTTTGTCATATGGTCTTCTCTTGAAAATCATGCAAAAAAAGCCAGCTGATTGAAGTTATATCTGCCACTTGAATTCTTTCTAATGAAAGGTCTATCTGTAATTTTAGCATCTCTTTGACTCCGTTTATCAAACTCCATTTTTTTGTACTTCCAAATGTTCCCAGTAAGTTTGTCACCCAAAAACCAGTTATACTCTGGTCTCTTCTGCTTCGATATCATACAGACTTTTATTTGGAAATTTTAACTTTTTCATCTCGTTGTTGTTTTAGGAGAGCAGACAGTTTTTTGACGTCTTTTCTGTCAGCTGAGATCGTTGTCTTCTCCATTGAGACTGGCAATGGATAGTATGTGAATAGATCAGTAAGAAGTTTTATCTTCTCCATTGAGCTTGGCCATGGATAGTGTGAAATAGATTAATAGTATTGTTCCCACACTTGATCTGTCAATGTAAAAAAACAAGAACACAAGTCAGCTGTTTTTACAATGTCATTGGTTTAGTCAATGCCTAAAATGTTTGATCCTAATTTGTAATGGATCATACTTTGATATTACTTCCTCTGTTCGCTGATTTACTTTTCCTGAACTTGCTAGTCTCGTCCGAAGAAAGAGACGAAAACAATACCTTGCCATTACTTTTCTCCGTTCGATGATTTACTTTTCCTGGACTTGCTAGTATTTTCCGAAGAAAGTGGGGGGAAAATACTTTGCCTCTACTTCTCTATGTTCGACGATTCACTCTTCCTGAACTTGCTAGTCTCGTCCGAAGAAAGAGGGGAAAAAATAATTTGCAATTACTTCTGTATGTTCGACGATTTTGTATACGGTAAAAACCGGATATAAGCAAGACCGGTGAGACCGGGGACCGGAGATAAGAAGAGATAGGCATGATCACCGAGTCTTCCCTTAGAACTGGTGATATTGCACCGGTTGCGGTTGACCTGAGAAAAGTGAAGCAAATTTGTTTGGTCCGGTATCATCAGACCAAACTTCGCATCACAGCCAGTTCGGTTTCAGCATGACCGAGTTGATCGTGGCCGTTGGTCCGGTTTCAGCATGACCGAGTTGATTGTGGCCGTTAGTCCGGTTAATCAGTTATAAAATCGCCACGCGTCAACATCGTTCTGTCACATTGTACCGACGATCGTACGGGTGTCAGACCGTACAACCCAACCTTATCCTTTTAGGGTTTACTTTATTCTGAAAAAGGCTTTATGTTGTATGCAAGACCCATAAGGCAAAACTATAAATAGGAGTCATTTTCCTACTTTTAAGGGTTAGCTTTTTCAAGATCAAGAACATTGTAATAGAAATTATATATTGAAGCTCTCTCTCCTTTGGTCCGAATCAGTGGCATTTTATGCTTATTCTTTCAATATAGTTGGCTTAATCATAAATATTTGTATCTTGATTCGAATCACTAACGCATATGTTCACATACACATGCTATAACACGCAAATCTATAATTATTTCCTATAAACCCAAAATAGATTAAAGTTCATCCACATATCCTATACCTCACTTACAAATTCAATTGATTACCTAAATTCGAGGTAAACAGTTTGGCGCCCACCGTGGGGCTAGAATAATAGTGGTCTTTCATCTTGGTTTCTATCTCTTACCTATTAAGATTGAAAAAATCTTTTGTTCGTCTCTGTGAAGACGGACCAAATGGCAAGCAGTGGACAATCTGGTCACGTCAACAACAACGAGATTGTGGCCGAAAATGAGAACAGTGGGCTACGGGGCTTACCAGCAGAACCCATTAACCCAAACTCCGTTGATTCGAGAGAGGGCCTCAACTGACAAAACACCATGAACCAGGAGAATGCCGCCCCGCAAGCCACCGATCCCTTAAATACTCCCAATTCAATTATTTTGTCCCGGGCACAAGGCCGGAAAGTGCTGGATACCTCGGATGATATTAACTTACGTTTAATTTTTGAAATGTTGCAGGAACAGAGGGCAGCTATTGCCGAACAAGGAGTCGCAATAGCCCAGTTGCAAAGCAAAAATGATGAAACGTCCCCGGAGAGGATGAAAGGTGTTGCCGAACCTAGAAGGGACGAAACACGGATGGTCGAAAGTAATGGGTCCGGAGCTGGTTCATCCACCGAAGTTCTGAGAATGCTCGAAACATTGGTGAAACGGGTAGACTCGACTGAGAAGAGGGTGGAAACATATAACTCCCGGGTGGACCAGATCCCGGGGGCTCCGCCTATTCTGAAAGGACCGGATTCGAAGAGGTATATTCAAAGGCCTTTTCCTCCGAGTGCGGCTCCGAAATTGTTCTCGAAGAGGTTCAAAATGCCGGATATTCAGAAATATGACGGCACAATGGACCCTCAGGAACATGTGACTTCATACACCTGTGCCATAAAAGGCAATGATGTTGAAGAGGATGAAATTGAATCTGTGTTGTAGAAAAAGTTTGGGGAAACTCTGTCGAAGGGAGCATTAACTTGGTACGACCATCTACCCGAGCATTCAATCACTTCTTTTGAAATGCTCGCGGATGCGTTCATAAAAGCTCATGCCGTTGCCAAAAAGGTGCAGGCCCGTAAGGTGGATATTTTTCGTATAGCCCAAAGGGATGATGAGTTATTGCGTGAATTTGTCAACCGGTTCCAAAGGGAACGGATGGAGCTCCCTCCGGTTCTGGAGGAATGGGCTGCACAAGCTTTTACCAAAGGGCTTAATCCTTGGAGCTCGACGACCTTGTTCAAACTAAAGGAAAACTTGCTGGAATACGAGGCTGTGACCTGGGCGGATGTCCATAACAGATACGAATCAAAGATTTGGGTAGAGGATGACCAACTCGAACTTCCTCCGGGGCCCGTAAATATGAACAAAAACTCTGAGAGATCGAGGAAAAATTACGATCCGGAGTCAAGACCATCGAGGGAAAGATATCGGCCATACTCTCATTCGGAAAATCCAAGCTTCAGGTCGGAAAAATCTAGGGTTGGCCCGAGCCAATCCTCCGGTCGGGGTGATAAATGGACCGAGCGCCCGTCAAATAGTCGAGGTCTCTCATTTAGGAGTGATGTTGGAAGCTTGGCCAGCAACAAAGACTTGCCAAGGATATCAGAGTACAACTTCAACGTCAACACTTCGGACCTCGTCTCGGCTATTGGTCGTATCGCAGAAGCAAGATGGCCGAGACCACTAAGGTCAGACCCGGGCCAACGGGACCCGAACGTGATGTGTGAATATCATGGAACCCATGGGCACAGAACTGAGGATTGTCGCCAACTAAGAGAGGAGGTGGCTCGGTTACTGAAGAATGGCCACCTTTGAGAATTGCTAAGTGAACGAGCTAAAGGCCAGGGAATCTCATAAACGAGCCGAACCAATGGAACCTCAGCATATAATCAGCATGATAATCGAGGGTACCGATACCCCTCGAAGGTCGGTGATGAAACAGACAAAGGTTTCCATTGTGCGTGAGAAGCGCAGCCGGGATTACGTACCCGAGGGTTCCATTTCTTTTAACAACGAGGATGCAGAAGGCATCATTCAACCGCACAATGATGCATTGGTAATCTCTATTCTTATTTTTAAATCGCAAGTTAAACGTATTTTGATTGACCCAGGAAGCTCGGCCAACATCATCCGGTGGAGAGTGGTTGAACAGCTAAGGCTACTCGATCAGATCGTACCGGTAACCCAAGTGCTCAGTGGATTCAATATGGCAAGTGAAACCACGAAGGGGAAGATTTCTTTGCCGGTCAACATTGACGGCACTGATGAGTCGTGAAATTACGCGATATTCGATGCTAATTCCTTAAGTTTTTGTGACTCTTTAAGCACTTTTGTTGTTACTTTTTGTGTGTTTTATGTTGTTTTGTAGGAAAAGATGCCCGGATTGCATAACGGAGCAAAATGGACTAAAATGGATCAAAATGGAGCAAAATAGAGCAAAACATACGAAGATAGAAGAAGCGTGACCTGCGAGTCTGATAAGTTGATTTTATATGATTTAGAAGTGATCAAAAGAAACCAAGTGAAAATAAAGTCAAAAAGAGGCCAAATGGGACAGTTTTGCAAAACTGTCAAAAGTGGACAGTTTTGCAAAAACGGGACAGATTTGCAATTCCGAAAATCAGTGGCTATTTTGTTCTAATTTTGATTAGGGAAATTGTGGGACTATAAAAGGAACATAAGAGGCAAAACATTGTCATCTTTGGTCATTTTGCAAGTTTTGGAGGCTAGGGTTTTCACCTACACCATTGGAGGAGAAGATTGGAGCACTTTAATGAGATAATTCTTAAACCTTTCTTCAATTCCTTGTTTTGTATTGAATATTTTAGTGTGTAGTATTTCATTTCTAGACTTGAATCTTGTTTATGAAAATATTCTTGATTAAAGTTTGGATTGAAACTCTTGTTTTGCTTATGTATTGAATGATTCTTATTGCTATTGAAATGGGTCTTTGTTGATTTAATTAATCTCGTTCTTGAATGTTTCCAAAGGGATTAGCTAACCCTAGGACTCACCCATTTACTTAGATTGAGCTTGGAAAAGGAAATCTAGGTTGGGAAAGATTAATTAACAAGAATTTGGGTCATTAAACTCATCTAATAACTTGAGCTCGGAAGAGGATAGTTACCTGAGGTTAAATTGATTGTGCCTAATATCACACTCTAAGGCTTGGAAAAGCTTAGAGTGAAATTCATTGATTTGGTTGGAAGACTTTCAATGAGATTTTAGAAATCATTATCTATTGACATAAATCCGTTCTTAGTTGTAAAATCGTGAAATACATTGGATCGTTACTTGAGTGTAATCTCCTATTATCCATGCTTGTGGCCATTGATCATTTTACTCGCTTTCTAGGTAATTTTACATTTCCGCATTAGTTATAATTCTCAAACAAAAACCAAAATACCATTTATCGTTTGGCTTTAGCTTAGTTGGTGAAAGTTCCTTACTTTCTTAATCGCCTAGCATATTGTTCCCTGTGGGATCGACCCCGACTCATAGTTGGGTAAATATATTGCATACGACCGTGTACACTTTCTCTTTGAGGAGTGTATTTGGACGTTATCAAAAATGGCGCCGTTGCCGGGGAACAATTTGGCGTATTTGAGTTAGTTTGGGATTTAAGCTAACTTGCTTTGGTTCAAACTTTCATTGCTTTATTTTATCTAAAAAAAAAAAAAAAAACAATGGCATCATATAATGAAAATTGGTCGGATGGTAGTTATGCATACTTTGATGACCCTTGTCATTATTGTGGAGGACCACACTCATGGCAAAATTGTTTGAATTCTCCCGGGGGCGGATTGTGCGCACAATCTCAAACCTATGAGTGGAGTATTTGTGATGGGTGTGGTGGTCAAAATGGTCATTGGGATAATTGTGCTTATTTGTCCTTCCCTCCCTCGAACCCCCACTATGACTATTCTAGTTTTGATTTTGATGATAGTAGGGATATGGAAGTGGAAGAAGCCTCGAATGCTCAAAATGAGAGGATAATGCTCATGTTGGAGACCATCCTTGAAAAAGTTGAAAAACAGGACTTAGCGGTTAAGGACTTGAGGCAACCACTTGATGACTTGAGGCAAGCAATTAATTGCAATGACAAAGCTATTCACACCTTGGAGGATCAAATGAAATTATTGGCTCAGATTCATAATGCTCAACAACTTGAGGATGTTGAAAGTAGACAAGAAAGTGGCCAAAACATGAATTTCTCCAAGGGTGGATTTTTACAAGCTTTGAATGACCCTCAACTTGAAGAAAGTCTTGACAAAGTGGAAGTTGTGAGCCAAGATTGGCTTATGACTCAAGCTCAACAACTTGGAGCCTATGGAGATCATCGTGAAGGCATTTCAAGGATGATGGAATTTTTTTTAAAAATCCATGCTGAGCAAAGTCAAGAGTTGAAGGAACTTGAAATTGCTATCCGTGACTTGAATACCGAATTGAATGCAAAAGTTGAGGTATGCAATACTCAACATCAAATAGTCATGGATAGTAGTTTTCAGTTAGTTTCCAATGAAAAAGTGGTCAACATTGATTTTCAAGAGCTAATGATGAATTGCCAACCGACCAATCAAAAAATAATGCAAGATGCCAATATTGAAGAAATGATACTAGAGTTGCATAAAAAGGTTCATGAAATGGTTTTTGAAGACTCTAGTTCATTTTTGGGCGAGGATGTCAAAAATGAAGCAAATTTGAAATTGAAGCGCATTGGACCACATTCCAACCATTTTTCAACATTGTGCTTGGTTGATGATATGGAAGTTGAACTAACCGAGCCTATGGAGAATTGTGGAAATGAAGAAGAAAGCGTTTTCATTTTGAAGTTTGCTATGCCAAGAAGACAAAATGGCATGCCTCACTTAAGGGCCAAGAAGTGCAAAATGCGACACCCGAGAGTTGGCCTCCTTGTTTTTCTACCACCGCCCCATGAGCGTCATCATGATCTTGATTCAAAGTTGGGGCGCAAATTCATATCTTCCAAATGGAAGGAAAAGTGGTAAAGGTAACCGTCGTGCCACGACGTTAAATCAAGCGCTTGGTGGGAGGTAACCCATCGTTTTAAAAGTTTTAAATCGTTTTTGAAATTTTATTTTTTAGAATAGTTTAGTTTATGGTTTTTGACTAATCTGCAAAGTTTCAGAATTTTTGGAGTTATTTTGAGCATATCGGATACCCGGACAGCCCCCAAAACCAGTAAAAGCTGCAAAAAAATATTTTCTGGTGTCATAACATGCGATTCGCATGTCATACATGCGAATCGCATGTCGCGTCTCATGTGGTGACAGAGAGTTTTAATTTTTTTTTTTTACGGGTGACATCACATGCGACTCGCATGTCGCGTCGCATGTGATGACAGCGAGTAAAAAAAAAAATGCCTTTTTTTTTTTTTTCCTTTTCTATTTTTATGTTTTGTTTTGATTATGTGCAGCGAGGACACTGCAATGTTTATAGTTGGGGGTGGCACGTGGTAGCGCATTATATTTTGAAACTTGTTCAAAATTTCTGAAAATTTTGTTCTTTTGACATGTTGTGGATTAGTCACTCTTATTATTTTATTTTCTTTCATTAGTCTTGTAAGTTTAGGTGTAGGTTCTCCTTTGAGGAAAAATGTGAAAACTCGTGGCTTGTTTGATACTAATAGAGTTAGTCTCTTGCATGTGAAATTGAAATGTGAATACCTCTCCAAATTGTTGTGAAAGTTAAAAAGCAAGGTGCATAGGAAAGAATGATCTTTGTGACAACTTTTTGGCTCATTTTGTGACTCTTTACCTACTAGTGTGTTGACTTTGGATTATGAGATATTGCACTAGTTGTTCTTGCTTGGGAAGTGAAATTGATCCATCTTGACTAGTTTATATGCCATGTGTGTGAGTGTTTGTTGAATAAATCTCGTGTTTACTTTTATCATCTAGAACTTGCCCGGTTAGTCGTTCAATGCTAATTTTGATTATGTTGGTTGGAGAGATGACCTTGGGCTATCTTTGTGAAAAAACCTCTTTAGTCTTTCTAGCCTACCATTGCATAAACAATATCGCTAGTAACCCCAATTGAGCGCATGACCTTTTCTTTGATTGCCACATTACAAGCCTTTACCCCGTTTTGATGAAAAGTCTCTTTTTTTTTAACCTTTCCCTCCTTGAACATGAAATTGTGAATTTGAGGCCAAAAGCCTAAGTTGGGGGTGTTAGTGTTGCTTGAGAGTGGTGAAGGTTGGTGTTGTGAAAAAGTCAAAAGAAAGGAAGAAAATTTGAAAAACACAAAAAAAGGTTGCAAACTTTTTGTGCAAAAAAATGTATCTTTGTAAAAAAAAAAAAAAAATTGGCAGGTGACATCACCTGCGACTCGCAGGTCAGACTTGCGATTCGCATGTGGGGTCGCAGGTCGTGCCAGTGAGTAAAAAAAAAATTTTTTTTTTTCTTCTGATCTATTTTTCTGTTTTGTTTTGATTATGTGCAGCGAGGACACAGCAACATTTATAGTTGGGGGTGGCATGTGCTAGCACATTATATTTTGGAACTTTATAAAGGAAGTTGGAATAATTGGGGAAACTAGTATGCAAAGGAAGGAGTGTTGTTTTGAAATGAAGAGGAAAGTGGACGAAAGGTTTTGTGTAGTGTTCAAGGAGGGCGTAGTCACTTGTATCCCAAATACTTATCCTACCCTTCCCTAAGCCTACATTACAAGCTTAAAAAGTCCCTATGTGATCTCCAACTGAATGTTCTTGAGTTAGTGATGATTGAAAATAAGGGCAAGCTTATGGTGTGATATTTGTTAGCACTAGAAATTCGTTGTTGAGTGTGAGTGACTTTGTGTATTTGTCCCTTGTGTTGTTGTTGTGAATACAGTGATTTTGGGACTTTCTTTCTTGTGAAGGCATATGGATTACGATAGATTGGTGATGTTGAAAAATCCAAAGTTGAGTCAACTGAGCATATCTAGTAAGCTAGTAGTTTTGAGTCACTTATTGAAACTTGAGTGTTGTTGCTTGATAGTTTTAAATCTCTATTGCATTCTTGAAATTGTATTTTGAAATGAGGGAGTTATTTGGTTGAAGCTTCACATGCTTGTAGCCTAATTGTTGGTACCAACCAAAGTCATGTTTTTGTACTTAAAGTGGTTCCTCATTGAGATTTTTGTTTTGATTTGCTTGAGGACAAGCAAAGACTTTAAGTTGGGGGTAGTTGATGAGTCGTGAAATTACGCGATATTCGATGCTAATTCCTTAAGTTTTTGTGACTCTTTAAGCACTTTTGTTGTTACTTTTTGTGTGTTTTATGTTGTTTTGTAGGAAAAGATCCCCAGAGAGCATAACAGAGCAAAATGGACTAAAATGGAGCAAAATGGAGCAAAATAGAGCAAAACATACGAAGATAGAAGAAGCGTGACCTGCGAGTCTGATAAGTTGATTTTATATGATTTAGAAGTGATCAAAAGAAACCAAGTGAAAATAAAGTCAAAAAGAGGCCAAATGGGACAGTTTTGCAAAACTGTCAAAAGTGGACAGTTTTGCAAAAACGGGACAGATTTGCAATTCCGAAAATCAGTGGCTATTTTGTTCTAATTTTGATTAGGGAAATTGTGGGACTATAAAAGGAACATAAGAGGCAAAACATTGTCATCTTTGGTCATTTTGCAAGTTTTGGAGGCTAGGGTTTTCACCTACACCATTGGAGGAGAAGATTGGAGCACTTTAATGAGATAATTCTTAAACCTTTCTTCAATTCCTTGTTTTGTATTGAATATTTTAGTGTGTAGTATTTCATTTCTAGACTTGAATCTTGTTTATGAAAATATTCTTGATTAAAGTTTGGATTGAAACTCTTGTTTTGCTTATGTATTGAATGATTCTTATTGCTATTGAAGTGGGTCTTTGTTGATTTAATTAATCTCGTTCTTGAATGTTTCCAAAGGGATTAGCTAACCCTAGGACTCACCCATTTACTTAGATTGAGCTTGGAAAAGGAAATCTAGGTTGAGAAAGATTAATTAACAAGAATTTGGGTCATTAAACTCATCTAATAACTTGAGCTCGGAAGAGGATAGTTACTTGAGGTTAAATTGATTGTGCCTAATATCACACTCTAAGGCTTGGAAAAGCTTAGAGTGAAATTCATTGATTTGGTTGGAAGACTTTCAATGAGATTTTAGAAATCATTATCTATTGACATAAATCCGTTCTTAGTTGTAAAATCGTGAAATACATTGGATCGTTACTTGAGTGTAATCTCCTATTATCCATGCTTGTGGCCATTGCTCATTTTACTCGCTTTCTAGGTAATTTTACATTTCCGCATTAGTTATAATTCTCAAACAAAAACCAAAATACCATTTATCGTTTGGCTTTAGCTTAGTTGGTGAAAGTTCCTTACTTTCTTAATCGCCTAGCATATTGTTCCCTGTGGGATCGACCCCGACTCATAGTTGGGTAAATATATTGCATACGACCGTGTACACTTTCTCTTTGAGGAGTGTATTTGGACGTTATCAAAAATGGTTTAGCAAACGGTGTTCTATGTAATGAAGGGGATATGAAGTATAATGCATGGCTAGGTAGACCGTGGATACATAGCATGAGGGCCGTGCCATCGACATTACATCAACTGCTGAAATTCCCGACCCCGGAGAGGATAAAAACCATCTGGGGAGAATAGCTCGCTGCAAGAGAGATGTTCGCGGTGGAGGAAGCACCACCCCTTCCCAAAAAATCGGATAAAAAAGAAAGTGAATCAGTCAGCGGCAAGGACCCTAAATAGCAACTAAAGTACACAGGTTCGACAACAGAGCTAAATGGGTCGAACCCGGGGTATGAAGAGGATGATTTCGGTGTACCCAGATTGTTCGTCTTGCCGGATGACTCGGATGCAACCAAGTCAACAGTAGAGGAGTTGGAGCAAATCATCTTGTTCGAATATCTACCGGATAGAAAGGTATACCTGGGCACGGGGTTAACCTCGGAGCTCAGGAACAAGTTAATTAAATTTCTTCAAGCTAATGCCGATTGTTTCGCATGGTCCCATATAGATATGACAGGTGTACCACCGGGAGTGACGACTCACAAGCTCAGCCTTGACGGGAGGTTCCCCCGGTGCAGAAGAGAAGGCCCATGGCAGAGGCAAAACACGCCTTCGTGAAGGATGAAGTAACAAAGCTTTTGAAAATAAGCTCTATCCGGGAGGTAAAATACCCGGACTGGCTAGCTAACGTAGTAGTGGTGCCAAAAAAAGGTAATAAATTCCGAATGTGCGTTGATTATAAGGATCTAAACAAAGCATGCCCGAAGGATTTATTTTCGATGCCTCACATCGATAGAATGATCGATGTGACGGCCGGATATGAGATGTTAAGTTTTCTCGATGCTTACTCCGGGTATTACCAAATCCGGATGCACTCGGAGGATCAAGAGAAAACATCCTTTATTACCCGGTATGGGACTTACTGTTACAATGTCATGCCCTTCGGATTAAAAAATGCCGGTGCAACTTACCAACGCCTAGTTAATGGAATGTTCGAAGAACAAATAGGAAAAACACTAGAAGTTTATATTGACGACATGGTGGTTAAGTCCCTGGAAATAGAGGACCATTTAAAGCATTTGCAGGAAACCTTCGATGTATCCGCAAATACAACATGAAGCTTAACCCGGAAAAATGTGCCTTCGGTGTCCGATCTGGCAAATTTTTGGGCTTCATGGTGTTAAACCGGGGGATTGAAATCAACCTGGATAAGATCAAAGCCATCGATGATATTGAGGTGGTGAATAACGTCAAAGGAGTGTAGAGGCTCACCGGAAGGATAGCGGCGCTGAGTCGTTTCATATTGAGGTCTTCGGATAAGAGTCACCGTTTTTTCTCCTTACTAAGGAAGAAGAATGAATTCGTTTGGACACCGGAGTGTCAAAGAGCTTTGCAAGAATTGAAAAGGTACTTGTCCAGCCCGCCTCTACTGCACACACCGAAAGCGGACGAGCAGCTTTTTCTCTACCTTGCCGTATCCGAGGCAGCGGTAAGTGGTGTTTTGGTCCGAGAAGAATCAGGTACGCAATTCCCTATATATTATGTGAGTAGAAATTTAGGGGATGCGGAGACCCGTTATCCCCACCTAGAAAAGTTGGCATTGGCATTGGTAAGTGCTTCTAGAAAGCTCAAGCCTTACTTTCAATGCCCTCTAAAGAACATCATGCATAAACCGGAATTATCGAGTAGACTAACTAAATGGGCTGTAGATATTAGCGGATATGATATCGAATACAAGCCTCGGACGGCCATCAAGTCCCAGATCTTGGCCGATTTTGTGGCAGACTTCACCCCGGCTATGATACCCGAGGTTGAGAAAGAATTTCTGTTGACCTCGGGAAAAGCTTCGGGTATTTGGTCGTTACACACGGACGGGACCTCGAACCTCAAAGATTTCGAGCTAGGAATCGTCCTTAGAATTCCCGCCGGGGATGCCATTCGACAATCGATCAGAACTGTTAAATTGACTAACAATGAAGCCGAGCATGAGGCTATGATTGCAGGTTTGGAATTAGCTCGGAGTATGGGGGCTGAAATAATTGAAGCAAAATGCGACTCTCTCTTGGTTGTTAACCAGGTGAATGGCGTCTTCGAGGTTAAGGACGAACGGATGGAAAGGTATCTGGAAAAAATCCAAGTGATACTACACCGGTTTAAAGAATGGACCATGCAGCATGTACCCAGGGAGCAGAACAGCGAAGCCGATGCATTGGCCAATTTGGGATCTTCAGTCGAAGGGGAAGAAATCAACCCCGGGACTATGGTGCACTTGATGAATTCGACGATAGAAAATGGACATGCTGAAATAAACACAATGGGTTTAACTTGGGATTGGCGCAACAAATACATCGACTACTTGCAAGATGGAAAGCTCCCGAGTGACCCAAAAGAATCACAGTCACTAAGGACAAAAGCAGCGCGGTTCTGCTTGGTAGACGGTCAATTGCATCGACGGTCTTTCTTCAGACCCCTGACCAAGTGTTTGGGTCCCAGAGAAACCGAGTATGTGATGAAAAAAGTACATGAGGGGACCTGCGGCAATCACTCCGGTGCTGAAGCCCTAGTCCGAAAAATTATCAGAGCCGGTTACTACTGGAACCGGATGGAGGAAGATTCGAAGAATTTTGTCCGGAAATGTGACGGGTGTCAAAGACATGCCCCGATGATTCATCAGCCCGGGGAGTTGCTGCATTCGATGATATCACCTTGGCCCTTCATGAAGCGGGGAATGGACATTGTTGGTCCATTTCCATGGGCACCAGGTAAGGCCCGTTTTATTTTGTTTATGAATTACTATTTCTCCAAATGGGTTCAAGCGCAGGCCTTCGAAAAGATTAGAGAAAAGGAAGTTATTGACTTCATATGGGATCACATTATTTGTCGTTTCGGCATCCCGACCGAGATAACTTGTGATAACGATCCTCAGTTCGTTGGCGGTAAAGTCAATGATTTCCTCCGAGGGTTGAAGATCAAGAAAATCGTATCAACTCCGTATCACCCGAGTGCGAACGGACAGGCGGAATCCACGAATAAAACAATAATTCAAAATATGAGGAAAAGACTTGAAACATCAAAGCATCGCTGGAGGGAAGTACTACCGAAGGTATTGTGCGCTGACAGAACCACATCGAAATTCAAACCACTCGATCAAATTCCCGGACAAAACGTACCGAACGAAGAGAAAGCTAATATTCAGGCACAGTCCGAAAAAATGACTCCGATTCTCTGCTTGTCCTTAAAACGAACCGACAATTCGGGCAAAAGTCATAACAAGCATTCAAGTAAAAGAATAAAGAGAATCGGAATGAAAAATGCACATTTCATATATGGAGGTCTTTTACACTCGAAATTCCTACGAAGTTAATAATAATAAAAAAAAAAAGGCAAAAAGGCAAAGGCAAAATAAAGGCTAAGTACAGGCTATGATTTATCCGGTGTAGCTGGAACCAGAACGCTCGGATACTGTCTGCTCAGAATCCTCGGAATCGGTATCAAGAGCTTTCTTGGCTTCCTCCTCGGTCTTTCTGGCTTCGAGTATCCGGGCCGGGAGATCCGCAAAACCATGTTCGGCTTGCTCAAAGGTGGCCCTCCGGGACTTCCACCGTTCATACTCCACCGCAATCGTGGTATGAGCTTCGACAACCTCTACACTCCTAAGGGATTCTGCCAAATCAACCTCAGCCTGGGCCAGCTTGGCCACTAATTCATCTCTCTCTTCATCGAGGACTCCTTGGATTTGAATGGCCGATTCGAGCTCGGCTCTCAGAAGGTCTTTAGCCTCGACTGTCTTCTCGAGTTCGATTTTCAGCTCGTTGCATATCTGGGCCCTATCCTCATCTTTTTGCTCGAATACCCTCATCCTCTCCTTATACTTAGCACTCTCGGATTCAAGCAGCCGATACCTCTTGGCCATGTTCACGGCATCAGTCTTGACCAAGTCAAGCTCCCCTCGGAGTTGAGTGATAATAGTTTTGAGTTCACCAAGCCTCGAAGAAAAACGAGCATTATCTTGGCTAAGGCCGACCTTGTCCGCTTCCAGAAGCCGGTTCTTCTCGACCATCCCGGCTAATTCGTCCTTTAACCGAAGGTTTTTGGCCTTCACTTGCAAAAGGTGCGGGAACTTCTTCGTTTCTTGACCCTGGGCATCCAGCTGGCCCTTAAGGTCGTCAACTTCTTGCTGAGCACGGATGAAGGCTTCATTGACGAGCACCACACTCTGTAAAAGAAATGAGAAGTTAAACTTGGATAAACGAGAAGCTAAAATTCACATTGAATTATGCAAGGATAGGTTGATAAGCTTACTCGATTGCCCGCGTGCATGCCCTCGTTAATGAGACTCTGCCAGGGGACTCCGGTCATCTTTCGCTTATCCGAGTCCGAGACGAGGGGCCTCAGATATCTTACTACTCCCACCGGACGAGACAAAAAGCTGCAATCCTCAGGGACGGTGACCATGACCGATTTGGTCCTTCTAGGTTCCACATTCGGGGCTGGGAAGATACGCACTAGGCTATCTCTCGAACCAGTCTCGGTGGCCCGACCAGCTGCCCTCGTGACTTGAGGAATAGGGAGATGTCCGAAACCGGCAGCTTCCCCGGTTGCAGGAGGGGTATCCAAAAACATATCATCAAGGTTGTCCGACCTCGGAGCAGGAGTAGGAGAAGCCGGAACAGCTCCGGCAGCCTCGGTAGGAGCGGGTGCCTCGGGTGTTGTAGTTAGGTCCTCGACAGGTGTTGAACCGGTATCCAATGAAACCTCGGTCTCGGGGACCGGCTCAGCCTTCTGTTAGGCCTCGGCAGTTGGTGCATGCCCGGATCTTCTGGTCCTTTGCAGGGGGGTCTCCTCGGATGAAGCGTCACCTGAAATGTCAACATATTTAATTGGCCTTAAAGGAGTCGGGTAAAGAACTTCTTCCCCACCTGTGTGCAATGCCGGAGCTGGCGGTTCTTTCCTGGCTGAAGGAAACAGCGGAATGGTTGTATCCTCCTCCGGTATAGAGTCAACGGAGGGAGTCACACCGACCTTCCGAACAAGGAAATCAACCTCTGTTTCGTCTCTTAGAGTCCGAACGACTCTTCTTGCCCTCTTTTTCGGTTTCTGCCCTTTGTCCGAGGGGTTTCTCCTCCTTTTGTTGGCAGCAGCAATAATACGGGATGTACCCGCTGAATCAAATTCGGGTGCCGGCGCAGCGGGTTCTCCTGCTGGCTCCGGTCTTGGGTCCACCGAGCCCTTAGGTAAACCTGAATATCGAAGATGTTATAAAAGGGAAAAGAAAAAGATGAGGATATAATGTGTTCCAAATCAAGCAAAAAATTACCGTGGTTTTCGGCGATCCATCGGCCGCGCGACAGGATTCCCCATGTCAGTTCTCCATGGGTGTGCTGATCGAGGAGAGCTCCAACCCATTCATTCATGTTTCGGATAGCCGGAGGTATCCATGCCACGGCTGATATAAAGAAGGGGAGAAATTGTTTTAATACGAGGGGGCAAGTGTTTAACAAAGCGTTCAAGGGTAGTTATTGAAGAAGGAACTGAGGAACTCACGATTATCATTCCACCCCTCCGGAAAGGGCATATAGTCGGCTGAAATAATGTCCGCGGTCCTCACCTGGACGTAGCGCTCTAGCCAACCACGGTCCCTGTCTTCGTCCATCTTCGAAAAGATCGGATTTCGGCTTCGCTTGGCGAGCTTGATCACACCCCCTCGGAACAACCTCGGAGAATATAAATGGATGAAGTGAGCCTTCGTAAACTCCCTTTTTACGTCGTTGGCCAACACCCGGAGGCAGGCCATAGTCCTCTAGACTATCGGGCCAATTTGGGCTAGGGTCACAGTATATGTCCGACACATATCCAATATAACCGGGTCGATCGGGGGGTCGAACTTGAGTGTAAAGGTATAGGTATAAACGCACAGGAAGCCCTCCCTGTAATCGGTGATCGATTCGTCGGGCCCGGGTGCAAACACTTGCACCAGACGGTTACCCCATTCGCAGTCAGCCCGGACTTGGTCGAGTTTATCCTCGGTAATGGACGATAGGTATCGCCTTACATCGAATCCTCTATCCGCAACCGGAGAAGGTTTCTCAACTTCAAACGCTTTGTTATAATTGGGTTTGGACGGTACTATGTCCAAAGCAGTGGGCTCAACGACGGTCTTGCCCCTGGGTTGTGAAGTTGGCTCGGCCCCCTTGAGGGGAAACCGAGGGAACATCCTGGGAGGTGGTTTCGGTGTTGGCAGACATTTGAATTAGATAATAAAAAAGGAGGTTCGGTGAACTCGAATGAGGGAGAAGGAACAAGTTACAAAAAATAATAAGAGTGAAGAGGCAGTTGAGAGAAAATTTCAAAATAGCAAAGTGAGAGGAGAAACGTAACAGCACTTTCGATCAAAGAACAACAATGGAGAAGTTGACAAAGTTGGTCTGTTTTGGCAATCAAAATAAGTAAGAAAATGGAAGAGGAAGACGATCAGAGGTGGAGAAGTAAGAAGTAGAAGTGAAAGTGGTAAAATGAGAGGGTTAAAAGCCTTATATAGGCATGGGGGACTGAAACGGTTACAAAAGTTGGCCAACCGGGGGGTGCCACGTGTCCCACAATTAATGAGACGTGAGTTGAAGAGACGTGCGTTACGGCGGTTGCCAAAGTTGACCACTCGGGGTGAGACACGTGGCTGATGGCTGAGGGACGTGACACAACTGTTCCCGCAAAAAATGTAAAGATAAGAACGGGCTTATGGCACCATCGGTTTGTTGATTCATCCACTTCCCGTTACTCCGGTAAAACTACGATCCAGGAAGTGTGGGGACTATCTGTATACGATAAAAACCGGATATAAGCAAGACCGGTGAGACCGGGGACGGAGATAAGAAGAAACATGCATGATCACCGAGTCTTCCCTTAGAACTGGTGATATTGCACCGGCTGCGGTTGACCTGAGAAAAGTGAAGCGAATTTGTTTGGTCCGGTATCACCGGACCAAACTCCGCATCACCGCCAGTCCGGTTTCAGCATGACCGAGTTGATCGTGGCCGTTAGTCCGGTTAATCAGTTATAAAATCGCCACGCGTCAACATCGTTCTGTCACATTGTACCGACGATCGTACGGATGTCAGACCGTACAGCCCAACCTTATCCTTTTAGGGTTTACTTTATTCTGAAAAAGGCTTTATGTTGTATGCAAGACCCATAAGGTAAAACTATAAATAGGAGGCATTTTCCTACTTTTAGGGGTTAGCTTTTTCAAGATCAAGAACATTGTAATAGAAATTATATATTGAAGCTCTCTCTCCTTTGGTCCGGGTCAGTGGCATTTTATGCTTATTCTTCCAATATAGTTGGCTTAATCATAAACATTTGTATCTTGATTCGAATCACTAACGCATATGTTCACATACACATGCTATAACACGCAAATCTATAATTATTTCCTATAAACCCAAAATAGATTAAAGTTCATCCACATATCCTATACCTCACTTACAAATTCAATTGATTACCTAAATTCGGGGTAAACAGATTCACTCTTCCTGAACTTGCTAGTTTCATCTGAGAAAGAGGGAGAGTGCTAACACCGCTAGGCACTCAAGACTCTATTTAGTGGTTTATGCCCTTATTTTGCTTCAAGAAGCATTAGAATTACCAGATGCAGGATTGCCAGATTAGATAAATCAAGCAATAGACAGTTTTCGTTGATTTAGGGGTTCGTAGTTGCTTGTTATGCTGTTTTTTTCTTTTCTTTTCTTTTCATTGTCGCTACGAGCAGTAAAGGGATCATAAGTGACCTGTGAGCAATATTCTATATTTTTCGTAGAGACGAATAATCAAAGATCGAATTGACCTGACCTGAACGAAGTACATCTATAATAAACAGGGAATCACATTTGATCCCTTGAAGGAGAAGATAAGTCAACTAAACATAATTCTGTTTAACTGGTTGAGAGAACTTACATGGTAGCAAAGAAAATAAGTATCCTCCTGGGATCAAGGGTCCAAGAAGGCGAAGCAGATCGTCTGAAACTGAATCTCTGGGAAACACCTTTGCTATCGATGGCGGTAGCACCACTGGTGGCCGCCGCACCATTACTGGCGGCCACCGTTGTGTTCTGATTATGTGTGTGTAGTGTGGAGTGATCAGTTGTTCCTGCTGTTACCACCATGGGCTTTTCAGGCATGCTTGCTCCTAGCAAAGAAGCTGCACTTAAGAATTTAAGTTCTATGAAGTGATGGTACATACAATCAGGTCACTCACAATGGTAATTTACATATAAATCTCTATAATAACATTTACCGAGAACTTGATAAAAATAAAACTCCTGTTAGAAGTTAGAAAAGAGACGCAATTCATATATTTCCGTAATGAGAAGCTTTTATGACTACACACCGAGGCGGATAGCTACTATTTATTGTAATTTTAATAGATTTTTACATATAGATTTATACTCCATCCGGAAAGTATTGAGTTCAGATTAACCCGTTGCTCGAGAGTTACATCTACTCCTGGTCGGCCATACAAATGTTATGGCATACTTAAACCACAAATTTCAATGTTACATCTACTCTTTTACTTTAATGTTACATCTACTCTTTTTTTTTTCTTTATAAAATTTTGTGCAAAGTCTAACTATGATAAACAAATTAAAGTAAAACGGAGGGAGTAACTAACATGCGTAGCCGTTTAAACTAACACTAATCTTATAAATATAGTTATTCTGTCAGTGTATATAACTTAGATGTTTAAATTAGTACGATTCAGATCATACCATAATAATGTATTTGGTTCTGCTTTACTCAATAATTCTAATGGATGTGCGCTTCTTTTTATGAAAAAAAAATTAAGGGAATTAAAAAGGAATGGCACTCTGTAAACTCGACCCCATTGGAATATTATACATCATAATCATTCTTATCTTCAACATTTTTGGATGTTATTGAGCGGACAGCTTGGATAAAATTATATTTTTCAATTGTACCATTTGATTGAGAAATATAATTTGTAGCATAATGATTTCATCAAAATCGCAGCTCACCAAGAAAATCTTGGCAATCTTTAACATTAACAAAAAGCTGGGCTAATAATAAGATAAAGAAGAGCTATGGTTTGTTTTAAATTAAACGTTACAAAAGTCCTTCGTTTTTTTATTAAACTTCGTGTTCAGTCAAATACATTCACATAAATCGGGAAGGAGAGAGTATTAATGAAAAACTAATGGCGTACGTAATTGGAACGCCTGGGATTGAATATTGGAGTAACTCACCTCATTTACTATGATGATTTTCAAAGTAATTAAGGAAACTACAAGGCAGCTAAGCTAAGTACTTAAAATAGTTAAATAATACTTAAACAAAGTTTTGATATGCAAGACAAGCATATGAAAATGACGATACAGAGTGGATTATCTTAGATGTGAGTTGTTTACTCAAACTAGGCTTTTCGTGCAAGTGCATGCTGCATGTTTAGGCACGATTGTCACTTGATTAACTCTATGATGGTCAAACCAAATCTCTCATAATAATTATCATCGTTGTTATTATCGGTATTTAATTACGTAAAATTAAAACACCAAATTTGGCATCTGCCTCAAGAAAAAAATTCTGAAAAATAAATCCTAAAACTCTGATAACAAGATGCATTTTGGTATGGGGGATTTTAACATAGATGATAATAGTTGACAATATCTTTAAGTGATGCATTTGTCTTTTGATCCTAGCTGGGTGGGTAATTGACCTCTATCTCGTTTTGTAGATATTAAAGAAAATAAAATCACAACGGACTTATGACCAACTATAAATAAAAAGTGCTAAACTTTGATATGATTAATTCAAACTGCCAGAATTTGAATCTTATGTGTTTTAGATTCTAATACTTTTAAGTTACTGAATTTTAAATATATAATTCGTACATATTAAATGAATTTTAAGAATAAATTCAGAGTTTGAATCAAAACTAACTTGGAGAATGCATCAAAGTGATACAACAATGGTGCTTTTTTCCCACCATTAAGTACATTCGACAAGTGACGGAGCCGGAAATTTTAACAGGAAAATTAAATTGCTTCTTCATATTCAAATATGCAACCTAAAGCAATTTTTGTTGGATGCACATTGTAATTTTTCGATAGAGGGTCTATTCAATTGAATTCTTCTAGACACAATAAAAAAAGGAAAATAGTAGTAAAAGATGGTCAATACTTTGTTACTAGTGCTTTGGTTGTATTGAGAGAAAAATATAGTTGGTGGACTTTAAACCTCAATTTATCATCTAAATAAATTCTTTTAGCAAATTATTATAGACTACTTCAACTTGATATTCATGGTGAAGATTTAAGATCCCCCCTCTCCCACCCCCCCCCCCCCCCCCCCCCAAAAAAAAAAAAAAAAAAGAGAATAAAAAATGTATTACCTCTTGGTGAAGTCGCCATTAGGCTTGTGTCTTTCTCATTGACAGCGTTGAAATTTGTTTTTTTCAATAAACCCTTCCTTGAAAGATTTCTCTGCAACTTTTTTCATAATTCAAACCATGAGACACCAAAAAACACATGTATTTCTTCGCTTTTTCTATATGATTTAATTTAATTCATCAAGAATATTTTCTTTTTCCTTTTTATTTTTCTGTAAAGAGATATTCATTTCGAATTAGACCAAGAACGAAATTGGAAAATTAATTTCTTTCCCTCATAATTTTAAAGGCAACAAGTATAAAATCAATTTCTATTGATGGTGCCTTTATCTGAGTAATTAATTAAACCATGAAAGCACTTGACAAAGGTTAAGTTAATTTTTGACCAAAGGTCTCATGTTTGAGCTCGGAGTAAGGAAGTCGTCCTTATTAGGAAGTTTCTTTACTCTTAGTGTAGGATTTTCCGATATGAATCCAAATTTAATCGTAAGGAAGTTCTTTACCCTTAGTGTAGGATTTTCCAATATGAATCCAAAATCAGACTCAATACGGATATCGGACGAGTTTAGTAAAACTCAGTATTTGTCTCAAAAATTACATTTAATACGTACAGATTATTAACTTAGAATTCAGTAATTCAAATAAACTAAAATCCTGGACTCTTACGTTTCAAATTCTAGCTACACCTCTATCAGGCATAAAATTCTGAAGATGACAAAAAAAGAAAAAAAGAAAGCTCAGACAAAGGATTAAAGGAAGATGAACTTACAGTAATTCTTGAATTTGCATTCATATCTTTCTCCACAAGATGAGATATGCGTTCCATATCCACAACAAAGCTCTCTGATTTTGTGTTTGTGTACTGTAATCCATTAATATTTTCAGAAACATATATTTTTTCAACCCCCTTTTCTCCAAATTCTCTTTTTAAACTCTGATTTTCAGCACCCATATTTTCCTACAATTCAATATGCAAAGCTATAGAAACACACCCACCCTCAAGTATATCAAGAAACAGCCTAAACAGAAGGAGAATTGGTCCTTTATAAAGAAAACTAAAACCCAATTTAATAATAAAGTTCGATAAATTCAATAAAACAGTTGTCAGAGAAAATATTAAGGGGGATGAGAAGATTTAAAATGTAAATGAAAAGTAGGATTGACCCAGAAAACAAGGCTTACTATATTTGCTGAATAAAGAGTTGGAGAAACAGGAGGCCTGTTTGGAAGTTGCGGTGGACTAAGATTTTAAACATCATAAATGTTTTTGTCATTTTTTAAAACTGTATAGCCTATTGGCTCGATTATTTTATATTCGTGTCGCGACAGGCCAAGGGAAAAAGGCTCTTTATTAAGATTTTCTTGTCAATCCCTTCACACCTCATGATGGTACTTCTTATCATAAAATACAGACCACTTTTGAATTATGGTTTCTAAATTGAATATTTACTACTTTTTCCGTTTCAATTTATATGATATAGTTTGAATTTTCGGAGTCTAACAAGAAATCTTTTTATCGCGATTTATTCATATGTTCTTTATATAGTTTCTAAAGATGTAAGTTATTTTTCAAAAAACTTAAAAATTGAATGTCCAAATGCACAGTCAAAATAAAGAAGTTTGACTATGAAAATCCAAGCTATGTTATATAAATTGGGACAGAGGGAATTAAGTTTTAGTAAATATTTACACTGATAGTTTTATAATTAGTACTCCTTCCATTCCAAAAAGATTGTCTTACTTTATTTATTAGTTTGTCCAAAAAAGATTAACACAATTCTATATTTAGAAGCAATGTCACTTTATGAGATGATTTACAACCACATAAATTTCTAAGACTTGTTTTAAACTAAACATTTCAAAAATCTTCATTTATTTTTTACTAGGTTACTATTCAATATTTATCAAGAACTTTATGCTGTAATTGTCTTATATTTAGCTTAATTATATGAATAATTTTTATATCATATTCAAATTTAAAATAGTTTTTCTCTGTATCAAAAAAATACTAAATTAAACTCTTTGAACTAGACTCCATGTGCCATTTGGAAGGTATCCCCTACTTGCCTACCCAATCAGGAAAACTCAGTTAATTACCTGATCGATTTGACAACATAACAAATAACAGTTCAAGTCAGTCAACTTTCCCTGTTTAACAAATAAACAATTAATTTCTAAATTCTAAAGTGCTTATTACGAAAGAAACTTTATTTGCGCGACTCCAACTTTTTCTACATTTCTTTAAGTGCAACTTGTATTTTGGGTTTTGAAAATAACCGACTAATTACCAACCTAACACGTCAGGCAAAAGTCTCATTAATTAATTTTCTCTAGCTATTTCTTCAACTGCTAATTAATCTTCTTCTTTAATTTCTTTGTTTCTTACGCAGACAGAGATATAACATGCAAAGACACGTAACTTAGATGTATATATAGAGTTAATAGATACGTAAATATAGATACGTAAATATGGGTGTACTTTTATTTATTTCTTGATAAGTTTGTTTCTTCTTTCTAGTTATAAAAAAAAAAAAAAAGAGGAAAGGATGGTGGAGAAGAAAAGTCAAGGAAATTCGTATATAAAAAAAATCACGTGTCACGATGTGCAAACAAACTGAAACTCTATGCTTGAGTGTTTATGAGGTATTTATAAGCTGGTGTTTGTATAATAACGTTTATTCAGTGTGAGAGACGAATTTAGAATTTGAATTTTATGAATTCGGATAAGAAATTCTACCACAACATATTAAATTTATGAGTTTAAAATTTATTGTTCATCTGCCAAAACATCGAGTTCGAATGAACCAATATGTTATGTCCGCACCTGTTAATGGCAAACCTGACTTTATTTTGGTAAATTTTATAGATTGACGAAAAGTATTTATACGAACAAGTTATTTATACATTAATTATGGATAGAATTATAAGCATTAATTGGTAAACTGATGAATATTAGAGTAAGTGATTGTTCGAATAAGCAAAATTCGAGTTTGATCTTGATGAATGCTTGTCTAACAGATTGGATCGACAAAATTCAGTCCAAAGTGCTTTTCATAAGCACCGTATAAAAAAGGAAGAAACTCATAGAATAGTCGAAACAAATAGAGCTTTTGCATATTTTTATTAACAAATGAACTTGATCAATACATTTCAATCGAAAAAGAATTAATTTTTTAATAATAATTTGTTATTATAAATTAAACTACATCGTAATATAATTTTTTTATGCAGTTAATATATATATTTATTAAATTATTTTTTGCTAGAGCTTATTATACATTGTTAAGTACGTTTGAGGGTTAGGTTATATGGGTAGGGTGTAAAATTATATGAATGACACGTCATTCACTTCTTTGATTATTTTTTTATTTATGTGGTATTCATAAAGGGAAAAGATCTTTTTTCTGTGTGTGTGTGAGTTCATCAAAATTCATAAAAGGAATACATCCACTTTAGCTGATAGATGTTGCAAATAGCCGGGAAAAAGAATTTAACAATATACAAGTCTGGAATGGATCCTATATAAAATTGAGAACTGCCTCCGTTTGTTTGTTTTTTATTTTTTATTTTTTTTATTTTTAAAGTTACTATATTAATTAATTAATTACGCAAAAACATGTGAACTGTTAGAACTTATTGGCTATCTTCCTCCCAAATTTAAGATTAAATGTCGAGCACACCTTTGAACATTTAATAAATGACAAATAACTAGTTTTACTTTTATATGTTTCTCTTTAAAGTTAATCGGGAATGAGAAGGGATATCGGGAGTAAGAGGTCTTTTGGTAGAATGCATTAGGGAAAATAATGCATGCATTAGCTTTTGATATTATTAATCCCTTGTTTGGTACACTTTTTCAACCTATGTATAACAAAGGCTAGTATTAGTTATACATCCTATTTGGTATTATCCTATATTCCTATGTATAACTAATAATTCCTTTGGATAAAAAAAAAAGTGTTCACTTAGCCTTTTTTTCTTGGGTAAAAAAAAGTGTCCACTTATTAAATCAAGAAACAATTAACCTTATCTTTCCAAATTTACCCCTATTAAGTGTTATGTGATCAAATCTCAATGTCTATTTAATTAGGGGTAGTTTAGTCTATTTACATATATTTTTCTTGGAGTGAGTAGTTTCTTAAGAGGTATCAAAATGTTAAGTGGACTCTTTTTTTGATCCGGAGGGAGCACATAGCGAACTAGGGTATTAGCAATACCAATAGCCTATTTAATGCATGCATAAGCATGGTTAAAGACAAAATTGCTCTTGAAGTCCCTGAAAGCTAAAAGAATGTGCAGGGTGTTTTTGTAAACAAGAAAGAATCTCATCATAACTAATGCCACCATCACTAATTTCAATATAACTAATGCCAATATTACTAATATACCCTATTCAACACTATTCTTAACTCTACTAAACAACCCCTAAAAGTAATAGGGGGGAATAGAATCCGGAACCAAAATAACCCCATAAAAAAGACAACCGACCAAATACCCCCCAAAAAAAAAAATTCATACAAAACTACCTTTAACATAGTATTTTACCGCGTTAAAGGACTTAACCGTAATGGCGCGGTTAAGTCCTTTAACGCAGTAAAATAATGCGTTATAGCGACCAGTAAAAAAAAAAAAATTGGTTAACTTTTTTTTTTTTTTGCAACACTTATTGTTTTTTTTCCATACTTTGACCAACGATTTAGTCGTGTGTCAAGACTCTGAAACGTCAATATTTTATATAGAACCTAATATTTTTTTCTGCGTACAATAATGTAGGCTCAATACATCAATCATAGACGTTCGGATAGTCGTTTTAGGTGTTGAAAAGGTGCCCGAAGTAAGTTTTGTTTGAAAACTTTAGGTTTAAGTGTTCTATTTTAGTAAGGTTATTTTACTCAACTTTATATGTCGACAAAATTAGTCAACTTTATTTTCGAAAATTGAAACCACAAAAGTGAAATTGACATTCGCTGCTACATTATCCCATGATTTTTACGTTGAAATCTATTGCGGATGATATTATAAGTAAAGAAAAATGAAAATTTCACGCCGCCAATTTGGGAGAAAATTGAAATTGAATGGGATAACAGGTGTTTTTTTAAAATTGGCTCGGCCAAACCGCCCTCATAGATCTCAAAAAAATACGCAAAGTTATGACCATCTAAAGTTTGACCTCTTTACAACTAGCTTTTCTCTATATATTTTTTAAATACGTTTTTATCTAATTGAATTAGATTTATATTCAAAATAAAGTTACGTCTTGACTAAAAAAAATAACACGCTTAAATCAAAACCTTAAAAAATAAAACACTTAAACCTAAAGTTTTCCAACAAAACTTACTTTGGGTACCTTTTCAACCCCTAAAATGATTATCCGAACATTTACGTACGTATCCTTGATGTATTGAGCCTACATTATAGTACGCAGAAAAACATATTAAGTTCTATATAAAATATTGACATTTCGGAGTCTTGACACACGACTAATCGTTGGTCAAAGTATAAAAAAAACACTAAGTGTTGCAAAAAATATATTTATTAAAATAAGATGTTGCGATCTTTTTATGGAAAAAACACTAAGTGTTCCTTAAGCGTGTTATTTTTTAATGCACAACTTTATTTCGAATATGTTGCGATCTTTTTAAAATAAGATTATTATTACGAAATAGATACACAAAAAATATACTTAATATTTACTAAAACATGCACCCGCATAGGTTTGATCCCCGGTGATTGGGTTAAAAAAGAAGTAAAAAGAGATGGCTAAATCACCAAGCCAAGTTTGTGAAAGTGACAATGTAGACATTTTTTATTATTTATAAAGTTCACTAATGCCATCTAACTTGTTTTCATAAATTGAATTTCGAACCTTGAAATTGACATTCAAAACATCATTACTACGGGATTACCATATTCAAATTTATTTTTTTATCACTAGATTTTTATTAAAGATAATGAAAATTGTGCACCAATTTGGGGGAAAATTCAAATTGAATGGGATAAAGGATGTTTTTGTAAAAACTGGCCCGGCCAAACCGCCTTACGGCAGTTTGCAAAATAAAAAAAATAAAAAAATCGCGTAAATCGGACGTCCGAGCACCAAGTTATGACCGATTAAAGTTTCACCAATTTACAACTACTTTTTCTTCCTATATTCATTATTTGATAATTTTATCTTATCAATTTATATAACTACTTCAGCTCATGCCACATCAAACATTATTAATAATCGAGCACTTTTCAACCATGCCTTGGTTGGGCGCATGGTGCATGTTTTAGTAAATATTAAGTATATTTTTTGTGTATCTATTTCTTAATAATAAATCTTATTTTAAAAAGATCGCAACATATTCGAAATAAAGTTACGCATTAAAAAATAATACACTTAAATCTAAACCCTAAAAATAAAAAACTTTAAGCTAATGACAACAAGTCTTCAAACAAAAATGGACTTCGAGCACTTTTCAACCACTAAAACGACAAGTCGAAGTTGTGCTTATCCTACCTTCTTAATCACACAAAAATAAGTAGGGTTCTATATAAAATATTGAAGTTCCAGAATCTCGAAGCATAATTAATCAATGGCCAAAATACGAAAAAAGTGTGAAAATTAAAAAAAAAAAAAACTTTAACACTAATTTTTTTTCTTTTGGTTCACAGAGTTTCTTTTTTTTGGGGGGTCATTTTGGTTCTGGACCGGGGGAATACAAGACAAATTGACAAAGAAAAAGATGAAGAAAGAAAGATTTGTTGTAAATATTATATTGTATGTCCATTTTACTTGGCCACAAAGTTAGTTTGGTCATTAAGGTTTTATGGCTTGTCTTAGAAGCCTTTTTCAACTATGGCTTGTCCTAGAAGCATTTTTCCTTTTCTATATATAGAGGAGCTTGTTTGTATTGAAAAATGTAGAAAGGAATATACACAAAACAAAAGTTAGAAGAAACAATTGATATAGTACTACTGTTTCCTATCTCTCTCTCTCCGTATATCTTTTGCCTTTTAATTTGAAGCTTAGTCTTTATTTTATATCACGTTATCACCAAGAAACTCTTGTTAGGTGTGGAATTGGCCAAACAAGTCAATTCTTTTGTTCACATAGTCGTGATGTAAGCGCTTACCTCATAATAGTCGTGATGTAAGCGCTTACCTCATCATAGGAAATTCATTCCTATAAATAGGTAGCTTATGGTTCATTTGTAAACACACCAAATTGAAGAAGACAACACATCCCAAAGAGAGAAAAATCTAAGAGAAATACTCTTAGTGAAAGGCCTAAGTACGAGAAGGTCTTTGAGAGAATTTTCTGTGGTAAAATTCTTGAGTATAATTGGGATTGGAGTTGTGAGGTTGAGTGTTGTAAACACTTGTAATATTTCTTCTTTAATAAGATCTGCAGCAGCAACGTGGACGTAGCTCTCACATTGAGGGTGAACCACTATAAATCTGTGTGTGCTATTTATTCTTCGCTTACATCACAGCGTAAGTAGGTTCTGTCTAAGGAGGTTGGTATTTAAGTGGTCCAGCTGTGACCCTCCAATCTTTCCTGGGAACCTGCTTACAAAGGTCGGATTTGGGATTCAAATCCTAACAACTGGTATCAAAGCAACAAGTTGTGTTGTGATTTAGAAACGATGGGAGGCGAAGATGGTACGACGCACGGCATCGGTAAATTCGATGGTACAGACTTTGCGTTCTGGAGAATGCAAATTGAAGATTATTTATATGGCAGAAAGCTTCATGAACCTCTGAGTCCGAAACCAGAGGAGATGAAGCAAGCAGATTGGAATCTCCTCGACAGACAAGTTCTGGGAGTCATTCGGCTGACGCTGTCGAAGAACGTTGCTCACAACGTGGCAAAGGAGAAGACCACCGCAGATATGATGAAGGTATTGTCTGACATGTATGAGAAACCTTCGACAAATAATAAGGTATTTCTCATGAAGAAACTATTTCATCTAAAGATGATGGAAAATGCTCATGTTGCTGCACACGTAAATGAATTCAATACCATTGTAAATCAATTGTCATCGGTAAAAATTGATTTCGATGATGAAGTGCAAGCTCTAATTTTGTTGGCATCCCTACCAAATAGCTGGGAGCCAATGAGAGCAGCGGTTAGTAATTCTGTCGGTAGTGACAAACTAAAGTTCAACGATGTTAGGGATCGTATCCTTGCTGAGGAGGTGCGCAGGACAGATTCTGGAGAGGCATCGACGAATCTGCTTTTAATGTTGAAAACAGAAGCAGAAATTTTGACAGAAACTACAACCGAAATAGGGGCAGATCGAAGTCAAGAAATGGCAGGGGTCAATCCAGACCAGGACGAACATTTGAGTGTTGGAACTGTGAAAAACCAGGTCACTTCAAGAAAAACTGCAGGGCGCCAAAGAAGGAGGACAACAAGGGGGCTGGAATCAACGCTGCTACGGAAGACATTGGCGATGCGTTGTTACTATCGGTTGACAGCCCGATAGACTCTTGGGTGCTTGACTCAGGAGCGTCCTTTCATACCACCCCACATCATGATATAATGACAAACTACGTGGCTGGGAATCTCGGAAAAGTTTATTTAGCCGATGGAGAGCCGCTAGACGTTGTTGGCACGGGAGACATTAATTTGAAGATGTCAAATGGATCCTCGTGGAAGATTACAAAAGTTAGACATGTTCCAAAGCTGATGCGAAACCTGATTTCAGTAGGTCAGCTTGATGATGAGGGATATGATCTCAACTTTGGTAATGGGTCTTGGAAGGTGGCGAAAGGTGCTATGGTAGTTGGCCGAGGAAAGAAGATTGGCACTCTCTACATGACGGATAGCTGTCGTGATATTGTTGCTGTGGTTGACAACACAAAGAAGACAGATTTGTGGCATTGTCGGCTTGGGCATATCAGCCAGAAGGGGATGAAGCTGTTGGTGACAAATGGCTTAATTCCGGAGCTGAAGACGGTGGACCTTCATACGTGTGAGAGCTGCATTCTCGGAAAACAAAAGCGAGTAAGCTTCTCAAGTGCAGGCAGAGAGTTGAAGGTCGAAAAGCTGGAATTGGTGCACACAGACGTGTGGGGACCTACCACTGTACCCTCTCTTGGAGGATCACACTACTACGTGACCTTCATTGATGATTCAACCAGGAAGGTATGGGTTTATTTTATGAAAAATAAATCCGATATGTTTAGTGTATTCAAAAGATGGAAAGCCATGGTCGAGAATGAAACAAACCTCAAGTTGAAGTGTTTGAGGTTCGACAACGGCGGAGAATACACTGATGGTGATTTCAAACGGTACTGTGCCGATAATGGGATCAAGATGATGAAGACTATTCCTGGAACGCCGCAACAGAATGGAGTAGCCGAAAGAATGAACCGAACGTTGAACGAGCGTGCTCGGAGTATGAGAATACACTCTGGACTGCCCAAGACATTCTGGGCAGATGCAGTCAATACCGCGGCCTTCTTAATTAACCGAGGACCGTCAGTTCCCTTGGATTTCAGAATTCCAGAAGAAGTCTGGAGTGGCAAGAAGGTAAATCTTTCATTTCTGAAAGTGTTCGGTTGCTTATCATATGTTCATAATGATGATACGGCTAGAAGCAAGCTTGATCCAAAATCAAAGAAGTGTTACTTTATTGGCTATGGTGACACCGAGCTTGGGTACCGATTTTGGGATGAACAAAATCGGAAGAGCATCTGAAGCAGGAATGTTGTCTTTAACGAAGAGGTACTGTACAAAGACAAGCTGCAAAAGAATTCAGAATGTCAGGACAAGGAATCGGAAATAGTCGATTTGAAGGACTTTCCGGCACCTGAGCCGCAGCCAGGTACAACCGAGGCAGAGGAACAAACAATCCGAGAAGGTGCTGATGAAAGTGCTGATTCTGAAACAAATGAACAGACGACAATCACAGAGCTGCGTAGATCATCCAGGATCAGGAAGCCGCTTCACAGGTACTCTCCATCCCTCAACTACATTCTACTCACTGATAGAGGGGAGCCGGAATGTTATGAAGAAGCAATGCAAGTCGATGAATCGACTAAGTGGGAGCTGGTAATGAAGGATGAAATGGATTCACTATCGGCAAATCATACATGGGAATTACCCGAGTTGCCAAAGGATAAAAAGGCATTGCAAAACAAATGGGTTTATCGGATAAAGGAAGAACCCAATGGAAGCAAGCGTTATAAAGCAAGGCTGGTTGCAAAGGGATTTCAACAGAAAGAAGGCATTGACTATACAGAGATCTTCTCTCCCGTAGTCAAGATGGTGACTATCAGAACTGTTCTTGGGCTGGTAGCAAAGGAAAATCTACATCTGCAACAGATGGACGTGAAAACTGCATTTCTTCACGGTGATCTAGACGAGGAAATCTACATGCGACAGCCGGAGGGATTCAAAATCAAAGGAAAGGAGAATCTGGTGTGCAAACTTCAAAAGAATCTGTACGGACTAAAACAGGCTCCAAGACAGTGGTATTTAAAGTTTGGCAGCTTTATGAAGAAAGCTGATTTTTCAAGGTGCGAGGCAGATCACTGCTGTTACTTCAAAAAATTTGAAGACTCGTACATGATACTGCTACTCTATGTCGACGACATGCTAATCGTAGAAGCAAACCTACAGGAGATTGATCGGTTGAAAAAAGGGTTATCGGAAGAGTTTGCAATGAAGGATTTGAGAGCTGCAAAGCAAATCCTTGGGATGAGAATCGACCGAAGTAAGGAGGGCATCAAACTCTCACAAGAAGAATATGTGAGGAGAGTTATCAAAAGGTTTAACATGCATGATGCCAAGCCAGTCAGCACTCCCTTGGCTGGACACTTTCGGTTGTCAAAGGATCAGTCGCCGACAACCGAGGATGAGAAGAAGCAGATGGACAAGATACCTTATGCATCTGCAATCGGTAGTCTTATGTATGCAATGATATGTACAAGGCCAGATATTGCACATGCAGTGGGAGTTGTCAGCCGATTTATGAGCAATCCGGGAAAGCAACACTGGGAGGCTGTGAAGTGGATATTCAGATATCTGAAAGGCAGCTCGAGTTCAGCTCTGTATTTCCGAAAATCAAAAACAGGATTGCAAGGGTATGTTGATGCTGACAACGGTGGTGATATTGATAGCAGAAAGAGCACATCCGGGTATGTTTACACATTCGGAGGTACTGCAATCTCTTGGGTTTCCAAGTTGCAAAAGATAGTAGCTCTCTCTAGTTGTGAGGCTGAGTACGTTGCTGTGACGGAGGCCACAAAGGAAATGATGTGGCTACAATCTTTTCTGCGGGAATTGGATCAGGACCACGAGGGAAGTGTGCTATATTGTGATAGCCAAAGCGCCATTCATTTGGCAAAGAACCCGGTTTACCATGCTCGAACGAAGCACATAAAACTCCGGTACCATTTCATTAGATCAGCTTTGGAAGATGGAGCGCTAGTGCTTGAGAAGATCGCAGGGAGTCAGAATCCAGCAGACATGCTGACAAAGGCAGTGACGATAGACAAACTGAAGCTATGCTGAACTTCAGTTGGCCTGCACGAAGTATGAAAGTAGGAAAGAGCTGCTGCATCGATCAAAGTGTGAAGACAAATTAAAATTAGTCTTCAAGTGGGAGATTTGTTAGGTGTGGAATTGGCCAAACAAGTCAATTCTTTTGTTCACATAGTCGTGATGTAAGCGCTTACCTCATGATAGTCGTGATGTAAGCGCTTACCTCATCATAGGAAATTCATTCCTATAAATAGGTAGTTTATGGTTCATTTGTAAACACACCAAATTGAAGAAGACAACACATCCCAAAGAGAGAAAAATCTAAGAGAAATACTCTTAGTGAAAGGCCTAAGTAAGAGAAGGTCTTTGAGAGAATTTTCTGTGGTAAAATTCTTGAGTGTAATTGGGATTGGGGTTGTGAGGTTGAGTGTTGTAAACACTTGTAATATTTCTTCTTTAATAAGATCTGCAGCAGCAACGTGGACGTAGCTCTCACATTGAGGGTGAACCACTATATATCTGTGTGTGCTATTTATTCTTCGCTTACATCACGGCGTAAGTAGGTTCTGTCTAAGGAGGTTGGTATTTAAGTGGTCCAGCTGTGACCCCCCAATCTTTCCTGGGAACCTGCTTACAAAGGTCGGATTTGGGATTCAAATCCTAACAACTCTGCCATCTCGAGCAAATACTTTAAAAGCCTCGAAGAATCTATGGAAATTCCTCAAATTTTATTTGGATCAATGACCAATCATGAAGATATTTGTGTGATTGATAGTGGAACAACGCATGCCATATTCAAAGATAAGAAATACTTTTCTCACTTGCGTATAAAAAGGGGAAATATTAATACAATTTCTGGCAATTCGAAATTGATTGAAGGCTCTGAAAGAGCTACTATATTTCTGCCTAAAGGGACGAAACGTGTTATAGAAGATGCATTATTCTCTTATAAATCCCCAAAGAAACTTGTTAAGTTTCAAAGATATTCGCCGTAATGCGTATCACGCTGAGACATTAAACGACATAAAAGATGAATATCTTGCTATTACAAAGAATGTATCCGGCCAGAAATACGTTTTGGAGAAATTATCAACTTTGTCTTCTGGTCTGTATTATGCAAAAATTAATTGAAGCACACTCGATCGTAAACCAGAAGTTTAATGATTCAAGTACTTTTGTGCTTTGGCACGACCGAATAGGTCACCCTGGATCAATAATGATGAGACGAATTATTTAAAATTCAAATGGGCATCCACTTAGGAACCTGAAGATTGTTGAAAGTGTTGAATTTTCATGTGCCGCTTGTTATCAGGGTAAATTGATAGCTAAGCCATCACCAATGAAAGTTGACATTGAATCCCCTGCCTTTCTAGAATGTATACATGGGGATATATGTGGACCTATTCATCCACCTTGTGGGTCATTCAGGTATTTTATGGTCCTAATAGACGCATCTTCAAGATGGTCTCATGTGTGCCTCCTATCGTCTCGCAACCTGGCATTTGCGAAATTATTGGCACAAATAATACGCTTAAGGGCACAGTTTTCGGATTATCCCATTAAGGCTATACGCCTCGATAATGCCGGAGAATTTATGTCTCAATCTTTTGATGATTATTGTTTGTCAGTTGGGATAAAAGTTGAACATCCTGTAGCACATGTTCATACCCAAAATGGCCTTGCTGAGTCATTTATTAAACGACTACAATTGATAGCACGACCACTACTTATGAAAACACGGTTGCCCACTATTGTCTGGGGTCATGCTATCTTACATGCAACATCTCTGATTCGTCTCAGACCGACTCATTATATTAAATTCTCCCCGTCACAATTAGTATTTGGTCATGAACCAAATATTGTTAATCTCTGAATCTTTGGTTGTGCTGTATATGTGCCGGTAGCACCACCCCAGCGCACTAAGATGGGCCCCCAAAGAAGGTTAGGAATATATGTTGGGTTTGAATCACCCTCTATTATTCGCTATCTTGAGCCATTGATGGGAGATTTATTCACTGCCCGATTTGCAGATTGTCGATTTGATGAAACAAATTTTCCACAATTAGGGGGAGAGAGAAAAGAAATCAAAAGAGAAATTACGTGGAGAGTTCCATCACTGTCTCATTTTGATCCAAGTGCCCCCATATGTGAACAGGAGATCCAGAAGATCATTCACTTGCAAAAAATAGCAAATCAAATGCCAGACGCATTTACTGATTTGAAGAGGATAACTAAGTCACATATCCCTACAGAGAATGTGCCTATCCGAATTGATGTCCCAAAGGGACAATCTACTAGTGTCATAGCCTCTGAATCTCATACACGCCTGAAGCGTGGTAGGCCATTGTGTTCTAAGGATAAAAATCCTAGAAAAAGAAACGCGAAAAATGATCAAAATGAAACTATGAAAGAATATCATGAAGATATTCAAGATCTGATTAATCCTCATATTCCTGAAGATATTAGGGAACCCGAGACTCAAGTGAATAAAGAACTATCATTGAGTTCTTCTGGTGATGGGATAGATTTGAATCGATCGAAGACTATGGTGGATAATGTTTTTGCATATAATGTTGCACTAAATATTATGAAAGACATTGAGGATCAGGAACCTCAATCTGTCGAAGAATTTCGACAAAGATATGATTGGCCAAAGTGGCAAGAAGTAGTTCAATCAGAATTGAATTCACTTGCCAAACGTGAGGTTTTTGGACCTGTAGTCCAAACGCCTAATGGTGTAAAACCAGTTGGCCATAAATGGATTTTTGTGCGAAAAAGGAATGAGAGAAATGAAATTGTGAGATACAAGGCACGCCTTGTTGCACAAAGATTCTCTCAACGAATCGGTATCGACTATGAAGAAACATATTCACCCGTTATGGATGGCATAACATTTTGATATATCATTAGTTTAGCTGTACATGAAAACCTTGAAATACATCTGATGGATGTGGTTACAGCTTACCTTTATGGCTTACTTGATAATGAAATTTATATGAAAATTCCTGAAGGATTTAAAATGCCAGAAGCAATTAGCTCAAAGTCTCGGGAGATGTATTCAATCAGATTACAAAGATCATTGTATGGTCTAAAATAATCAGGGCGCATATGGTACAATCGCCTCAGTGAGTACTTGGTAAATGAAGGTTATATAAATGATGCCATTTGTCCATGTGCTTTTTATTAAGAAAACAAAATCAGAGTTCGTTATAATTGCTGTTTATGTTGATGACATAAACCTAATTGGAACTCCAGAAGAGCTCCAAGAGGCAATTGAATATTTATAGAAAGAATTTGAGATGAATGATCTCGGAAAAACAAAACTTTGTCTTGGTTTGCGGATTGAACATTTGACAGATGGGATCTTTATCCATCAATCTGCTTATACCGAAAAGGTTTTAAAACGATTTTACATGGACAATGCACATCCTTTAAGTAATCCAATGGTTGTTCGCTCACTTGAAGTGAGTAAAGATCCGTTCCGACCTCAAGAAGAGAATGAAGAGCTTCTTGGTCCTGAAGTACCATATCTTAGTGGAATTGGTGCACTTATGTATCTTGCTAACGCTACAAGACCTGACACAGCATTCTCTGTTAATTTGGTAGCAAGATATAACTCTTCTCCTACACGAAGACATTGGAATGGAGTTAAGCATATATTGCGATATCTAAAGGGAACTAGCGATATGGGTCTGTTTTATACTAACAAAGGTAGTACAGATCTTGTTGGTTATGCATATGAAGGTTATTTATCTGATCCACATAAAGCTCGATCTCAAACAGGCTATCTGTTTACATGCGGAGGTACTGCTATATCATGGAGATCGACAAAGCAGCCCATTGTTGCTACTTCTTCAAATCATGCTGAGATAATTGCTATTCATGAAGCAAGTAGAGAATGTGTGTGGTTGAGATCAGTGATAAATTTCATCAGAGAAAGATGTGGCTTGAAGTGTGATACAAAAATACCCACAGTATTATATGAAGATAATGCTGCATGCATAGCTCAATTAAAAGGAGGTTTCATAAAAGGAGATAGAACGAAGCATATTTCGCCAAAGTTATTTTTCACACATGATCTCCAGAAGAATGGTGATACTGATGTGCAACAAATCCGTTCAAGTGACAATCCTGCAGATTTGTTCACCAAATCTTTGCCAACTTCAACTCTTGAGAAGATGATATTTAAGATTGGAATGCGAAGACTCCGATATCTGAATCTTTGTCTTCGTCAGGGGGAGTGAAATACACATTGTACTCTTTTTTCCTTAACCAAGTTTTGTCGCATTGGGTTTTCTTGGTAAGGTTTTTAATGAGGCAACTCTCAAAGCGTATTACTAGATATGTGTACTATTTTTCCTTCATTGAGACTTTTTCCCACAGGATTTTTTCCTAATAAGGTTTTAATGAGGCACATCGTCTATTAATGGACATCTAAGGGGGAGTGTTGTAAATATTATATTGTATGTCCATTTTACTTGGCCACAAAGTTAGTTTGGTCATTAAGTTTTTATGGCTTGTCTTAGAAGCTTTTTTCAACTATGGCTTGTCCTAGAAGCATTACGGCTTGTCTTAGAAGCCTTTTTCAACTATGACTTGTCTTAAAAGCCTTTTTCCTTTTCTATATATAGAGGAACTTGTTTGTATTGGAAAATATAGAAACGAATATACACAAAACAAAAGTTAGAAGAAACAATTGATATAGTACTACTGTTTCCTATCTCTCTCTCCGTATATCTTTTGCCTTTTAATTTGAAGCTTAGTCTTTATTTTATATCAAGATTAAAAATTAACCCTTCAGTCCTCTATTTATCGAGACAAAAAAAGGAATACATAATGAAGAATTCATCATCCACGTAGCAGTTGTTTTACTGTTATTCGGCCAAGTGCTCAAAAGTTATTTTTGCTTTATTTCTGCCTTTATATTCTCTCTGTTTTGTGCGATGATGCTTGTAACGACTTTTTGTTGGATATGAAATTAAAGAGAGATATAAGGATTTCAAAATTTATAATCTTAAATATGTTTTAGATTTTTATGATCATAAAAAGACTTTAAGTTTAAAATTAAATTTATGTATAAAAAATTGTTTTCTAAATAAATTAATAAAAATTAGTGAAAAGAAGGAGTGACTAATAATCTATAATTACTTTATTTATAAAATATATAGCACGAATAGCAACTTATCCTACACAATTGAACGTAGAAAATAAACTGTATATTGATACTACTCCTTCCGTTTCAATTTATATGAACCTATTTGACTGGACACGACATTTAAGAAAGAGAAGACTTTTGAAACTTGTGGTTCAAAATAAGTCTTGAAAATTTGTGTGGCTATAAATCATTCATAAAGTGAATTTGTTTCCAAATTAGGAAAAATATCATTCATTTTGACACAGACTAAAAAGGAAATAGGTTCAAACAAATTGAAACAGAGGGAGTATTAATTATATTGTATAGTTTTAATTGTAAAACAAAAAATAGTGCACCTTGACAGTGGTTTATCGAAAAAGAGATAAATATATCCTTAAACTCTGTGAAATTGAGCTATAATGCCTTTACTATTAATGACAGGTATATCTTTCTAAATTTTGCATACTTTTAAGAGTATATTTGGCCCCTTTTCGCCTTATTAATTATCTAATTAGATTAATTGATGGGTGCAGTTAAAATAATTAACGATAAATTTGGACAAGGTATTGAATAGTAAGGATATATTTTTGCTATAATATTAACACTTTCCGTCCAATATAATTTTACATATTTTAAAGACATGTGTGATATAGTTTAAAGACATATGTGATCCTTTTCATGGTTTTATAAATAGTCCAAAACAGAAAATTGGTCCATAGACAGACGCATTCGTCCTTATTGAAGGAAAAAGTTAAACGGTGGTTATTTCGTTTAAATATTAATTCAAAATGTGAAACAGAAATAGAAAGGAGAAAACAAAACTTGGCAAGAGGTGGAAGAGGACATATGTTGACTCTACTGACTACTTGGCATGCATCAATCACTTAACTATGAATATGGATTTTGTTGAATTTTGACAGCTCCACCTGGTCCATCTCCATCTCTCTTCATCTTTTTCTTGTCATTGCACTGAACACTAAAGGTGGCAACCGGTTCCAACCGGAACCGGTTATGGAACCGGTTAACGAACCGGCCGGTTCCGGTTAAAAAACCGGAACCGGTTACCGGTTTTAAACCTCAAATCGGAACCGGTCCGGTTCGGAGTGGTTAAAATCTATTTTTTTTTGTTTTTTGTATTATATATATATATTATAGTATTTATTTGTATATTGTAGCTATATTTTCATATGTTATACAACTTTATAATTAAAGTTTAAATATTTACTGACTAACAGCCTAACAGCAAGTCAGCAATACAGAATAGTGCTTTTCGTATACATATATATGTATAACTTACATATACTTATATATATGTATAACTTAATATATATATATACTAAATATATGTATAACTTAATATATATACTATATATACTATATATACTTATATATATATATATATATGTATAACTTAATATATATACTATATATACATATCTACTATATATACTATATATACTTAATATATACGTACTATATACTAAATATATGTATAACTTAATATATATTCATATTTACTATATATACTATATATAATTAATATATATGTACTATATACTCTATATACTTATATATATGTATAACTTAATATATATACTATATATATGTACTATATACTCTATATACTTATATATATGTATAACTTAATATATATACTATATATATGTACTATATACTATATATATATATATATATGTATAACTTAATATATATACTATATATATATATACATATCTACTATATATACTATATATACTTAATATATTATATATATGTATAACTTAATATATATACTATGCATACTTATATATATGTACTATATACTATATATACTTATATATATATGTATAACTTAATATATATACTATGCATACTTATATATATGTACTATATACTATATATACTTATATATATATGTATAACTTAATATATATACTATGCATACTTATATATATGTACTATATACTATATATACTTATATATATATGTATAACTTATTATATATACTATATATATGTCTAACTTAATATATATACTAAATATATGTATAACTTAATATATATACTATATATATGTATATATATGTACTATATACTATATATACTTATATATATATATATATATATATGTATATATATGTACTATATACTATATATACTTATATATATGTATAACTTAATATATATACTATACATACTTATATATATGTACTATATACTATATATACTTATATATATATGTATAACTTATTATATATACTATATATATGTCTAACTTAATATATATACTAAATATATGTATAACTTAATATATATATATGTACTATATACTATATATACTTATATATATATATATGTATAACTTAATATATATACTATATATACATATCTACTATATATACTTAATATATATACTATATATATTTATATACTATATATACTTATATACTATATATACTTATATATGTGTATAACTTAATATATATACTATATATACATATCTACTAAATATACTTAATATATATACTATATATATTTATATACTATATATACTTATATACTATATATACTTATATATGTGTATAACTTAATATATATACTATATATATGTATATATATGTACTATATACTATATATACTTAATATATATACTTATATACTATATATACTTATATATGTGTATAACTTAATATATATACTATATATACTATATATACTTATATATATGTACTATATACTATATATACTTTAGTTTTTTTTTTTTTAATTTTTTACCGGTTTAACCGGTCCGGTTCCGGTTTTACCGGTTTAACCGGTTCCGGTTTCCAAAATATTGGAACCGGACCGGTAAATCATTAAACGGTTAACCGGAACCGGTTAACCGGTTCTACCGGTTCCGGTTCCGGTTTAACCGGTCCGGTTACCGGTTAAAACCGGTAAGGCCAAACCAGTTGCCACCTCTACTGAACACTAAACACCACACTGTTACTACTGCACTGAGACATTTTGTCTTGAATACTGTAATTTATTTGAAATTTAGTTTAATTTTCATTTTATGAGGTATATATTTAACCTTAAAATGGAGAACAATTAAATTTGTACGTGATGCCAAAGATATGTGGCTAAAGTCAATTCAAGATTAAATAGCGAGATATGTCAATAAAATGAACAGAGAAGCAGATCTAATCAAATGGTAAATACGTATGGCCTCGGGTATAGAAATCGAGGTCGATACCTTTTTGTTACAAGCTCTCACGAGGTATAATAAAAAATGAACTTAAGAACAGATGAAAACTGATTTAATAAGATTCTTATGATTGTTGATGTAAACTATTTCTCTCTTTGCTATTGCCAACCCTTTTCATGAATAATAACCTATTCTTTATATAATAGAGGAGTTTCAACCCTAGTACAATTCTAAATAAAGCAAGTAAATCTGGTGACGGCCGTATTGCCGAGATCGACGCTGAAATATTCGGGTGAAGACAGATATTTCGGTCTCCCGCTAATGGCAGTCAATCGCCCTTCCTTTATCGCCTCATCCAGGCCCGAGCTCGAAGTCTCGTTCTCGGTGAGACGGTCGTATTGTGACCGATCATAACCATGACAACGGGAAACCGAGCGTGCCTGTGTCCTCGGTTTTACCCGTATACAGATAGTCCCCCCCCCTCCCCCATTTCTCGAGGTACAGTTACTGACGGCGGGGAATGGACCCTGAATAAACTGAGCAGCCGCCTCCAATTACCTAGGACGGGACTTTTAAGTCAAATCTCACTATGCCCGATGCTGGGTCATTATTACCCAGCCGCTAAATCTTTTTGGGGAATCCTCCTTGTATCAGAATTCTCCATCGACGCCACCTAGATGCAGGGAGGCTAGAAGTTTTTCCGTTGTGCATTCGGGGGTTGGATCTCGAGTTCGAACTCGCCATATTATGGGGACTCGTCGGGAAATTCCTTCGGGTGAAACTACACCAGTGATTGTGCTCGATGAGGAAGATTTACTGGGATTGGATATCCCTGGGTCGTCCACCTCTGGTGCAAGTCACGGGGACATCTAATTGGTATCACCCGTCATTTCCGCATCCTGTGGATAGACTCGGAGATCTCATCCTCCGATTTTTTAGGTTGATTAAGGGTGTGGCTGCCTTACTTTTGTTTTCCCATTACTGGTCGTAGAGTAGGGTTTCTTCTGCTTTTTCTGATGTACTGATGTATCCGGCATAGTCAGAATTTTTATGAAATGGAAAAGATCTTTAATGTAGTTTTCCAAATTGGTTGTTATTGGACTTTATTGAGCATTCCATGTGTATTGTTTGTACCCAAACCTTTGTATATGCTCTTGTGGTATTCGATCAGTAATAATTTATTCCATAATCCGAAAGAATCCGACATGTTTTGCTACCGGCCACCATAATCGAGCATCTTATTATTAAACTCAGCCACGACCGGTTCGAAACAACATCCCTTGCGAAATATATCAGAAGCTTTACTCGATCATGGAAGTGTTCGTACGAGGTCCCGATCTAGGTCTCTTCAGAAGGTCGACCTGTTTAAGCACGATCCGTTGGTTGAGCGGACGCCCCGGTTCCTTCTCGCGTACGCTTCCCATGATTAGATAGGATCAAGGTCACATCTATCACATCCGTCAAAAATCGACACGTGTCGAAGCCCTGTTGGATCTGAAAACGGTTGCGGAAGGTAAAGAGTCTCGGTCCTACTCTATAAAAGCAAGTTTTCCCCTTCTTTTTTCACTTTCCGACTTTTACCAAAGGGAATTTTTACCTTCGTGTGCTCTGATTACTTTGATCTTCATATCTTCAAACCTTCAAACCTCCATATCTTCATATCTTCTTCTTAATTCCCTGTTCAATCTTCAAACCTTCATTTTAAACCTTCTTATCTTCATACTTTCAAAATGACGAGCAAATCTTCAAAGGCTAAGGTCGGTGAGACGTCTTCGGCTCCTAAACCAGAGCCACTGCTGACTGACTTCGTTCCTCAAGACTTTTCGACATTCGGGACTTCAAAGTCGAGAAACCTTCTCAACAGAGGGGTCGAGGTGTCAAAATATCAGCCTATCTGTGCACGATACCCCCGAATAAACTCGAACAAGTCAAGGAAGATTATGGGTGGAAAGGTAAGAAGGTCGTTATTCCCGACCAAGATGAATCCATAACGACCCACGTGGAAGGGTACTTAAGTGTTTATACTTACCCTTTCACCTTCACCACACTCGACTCTGTGGTGGTCGATTTCTGCAAGTGGTACGAGATCACCCTCGCCCAAATTCACCCGTCATTTTGGAGGATCGTTGTGCTCCTCCGTTATTATGGTACAAACGTGAACATTCCGTTCACGGTGCACCACCTACTTCGACTATATAGCCCCCGTGTCTTTAGAGGGGGAATTATAAAACTTTCAAAACGAGCTGCAAAAGGCCCTTCTCCGGTCTAGACGAAGATAGAGACCGAGACTGGCAGGGCAGGTTTGTCCGAATCAGAACAGCGGATTTGATCCCCGTTGATAAATTGCCGTTTCCCAAGAAATGGAACCCAAAACGTAAGTAACTTTATGTCGATACAATTCAGCCGCGTGCCTGCACCGATACTGAACTTTTTATTTGTTCGTGTGTATACAGCGCTTATCCGAACCCTTGGTGCGACTCCTAACCTCGACCAGTGGATTGGGAAAATATGTTCCCAACTTACTTATACCGAACGTACCTGGAGGCGTTTATCCCGGTCCCGTTGGGAGGCCGGGACCCATGGTAAGTCTTCCCCTTAGAGCGTCGTCCTTTCTACTCTGTGTTAGTTAGGTAATGACTGTTCTTCTCTTTGCTTCATAGGTTTGTCAAAGGCCACCAGAATTCGAGGCCAGGACACTGTTGAGACCTCAGCTGATGAGCAGGATGTCGAAGCTCCCGGTCTGGGAGACCTATTTGAAATGAGGAAAAGAAGATCCTCCGAATCATCTCGAGCTCCTTCCCAGTTTAGGAAAGGATCGAAGGTTGTTATTCGAGAAACCTCATCGGAAGATATCTCGGCCCGTGCTTTGGACGCTGAGGTTGTTGCCCAATTATTAGACCATTCTGACGACGATGACCAGGCGTTGGGTGGGCATCGTCTTATTGACGAGCCCCTCGAGCATGATTTGACCGATTCTGTTGCAATCACTCCACCATTGGTGGAAAGCTCAAGTTGAATTCTGGTTGGGTCGAGTGGAAACTCGAGGTCGACAGACGCAAGGATTATCGGGTCGAAAGTCGGGGCCTCCGATCACATTTCTACTCGAAGTACTGGAAAATTGCTAGCCCTAGCCGCTAGATCAAAGGCAACTTCATCGGTATCTGGCTCTAAGGTACCTACTATTCTGCCTTTGTACGGTATTGGTTTCGTCCTTCCGATACAAGCTGTGGCCTCATCTGAAATGATAATTTACATACAGGATTCTCCGCCGCCATAGGTGGATATTCCTGCCGATGATGAAAAAGCCAAAAGCAAGGTGACCGAGCAAAGGGCGGCCGGTCATGGGGTTTATGAAATACCCGCTCCGGGTATGTCGGGTTTCGAGCATTTGCCCATCCCGATAGCCGACCGTTTCGGGGTTAATTTCGGTCCCAGGTTGGAGAAATTGTTTCCTGCCCCTAGTATCGACCCGAATTGGAAGAGGCTAATCACTTTTAAGGTGTCGGCCGATATGAACATGTTATCGGGTCCTGTTGGGGTGTCCAGCTATTTGTACCCTCTGGTGTCCCAAGAGGACCGTAAGAAAATGGCCGAAGTCAGCGAATCGTGCCTTTTCAACGAGGCTCAGCATGCATTGAATCGGGTAAGTCTCGTCCTTATGTTCTTTTTACTCAGCCTTTAATTTCATGCCTCATTTTAATAACTATTCCTTTTCTCCTTATAGGCCTCCGTGCTTCACCATGCAAGATTCGACCGGCTTAGTCACGAAGTGGGACGACTCAAGGAGGAGCTCAAAAATAAGAGTCAGGAAGTGGACGAGCTCATGAATCTATATGAGAAGAAGTTGCAATATATCTCGTCTCTCCCTGATCTTTCTATCCTTAAATCGGATTTAGCAGCGGCTCGAAACGAAGCTGCCGAGGCCAAACGGGAACGTGACCAGTTGGCAGAGAAGGTAAAGGCTTTCTAAGTTTACAATAAATCTTTAATAGTCGATGCTAATGCCCTTGCTTCTCAGGCCTGAGCTTATGTTAGCCATATTGATCAACTCCGGGCAGAGCTTGATGGGATCAAACTCGAGTTTGATGCCCTCCACGAAATGACCATCGGTGCTGTGGCCGAACGTGATGTTCTCCGGGAGCAACTTCGGGCATCGGTGGAACAAATGAATGGCCTTAGCTCATCACTTGTTGCGGCCGAATTGGAACAGGATCGATTGAATCGGGTTATCACAGATCTGCAAACTGAGCATGGAAAGGCTCTTGACCAGATCTCGGGTTATGATGATACGTTAGAGAAGTACAAGGCCGATGTGACTGCTTCCGAAAAGGCCAGTAATCTTAGAGCCGAGTACGAGCGGTGCTTGTCCCGAAGGAAGACCCTCGAAGAAGTTCAAGCCACTAGTGTGGATTTATCAGCTCTGATCGAGGAAGACAAGAAGCTTGAAGCGGAAGCAAAGGCTGCGTTCGACCCTGAGGATTCAAATATCGACCTCGAGTCGGCCGATGAAGAGGCCGAGGGGTCAGATGAAGATTAGGTTCGGGACCTTGTGTCCCTTTTTTTTTTTTTATACCTTTGTTTTGAGGCCACTATTTAAAGCCTTTGTAAATCTACTTTATGTATGTACGAATCAAAAACTTGTATTTGATATTTGCAAAGTACTCCTCGGTTCAATGTTTTGTTCGGTTTATGCCTTCATTATAATTTGCCATATTGTTTCGGCCAGGATAAAATTCAAATGGTAACGTCACATGATTGGGTTTTAGTTCGTGTTGTCGTTAGTCGTTGCTTTATTCATAATTTGCAAGACAGACCCGATCATGACGATTTTGCCTTTTTGGACCATGGTCTTTAACCATTTTAGGTCGCAACTTTCGAGCTTGCATATGTTTTTTTAGCCCGTAGTCTTTTAACTGTTTACGCCATAGTTTAGACCGTAGTCTTTAACTGTTATGCCATAGTTTTTCGGTATTTGGCAACATCGGATCCTTTTGATCGAAGTAAGTTTTTTATTGAAATAACCGGCCAGAGATGCATTCGCAATTGTTGCCACGACAAGAACAAACTAAGTGGACACGATTCAATCGATCGTTTGGTCCTTGCATCTGATCCTATTGTTCATCCCTTGGCTTTTACATAGTTATCACTTAACCTAACCCATGGTATAATAGTCCCCTAGTATTCGAGTCCGAAGTATGAGGGCTCGGGTACTATTAGCCCGGTACGTGCAGTCCCCGATCTCCGGTCTTTGATTGATATGCTTTACATGTGTAGCACACTATTCGGAGCTGCCTCATTAAAAACCTTGCTGAAAACCCACTTCGGGACAAAACGGTCGAAGGGAAAAAGAGTGCAGCACGTGCATTCAGTCCTAAGTCCATGACTTCCGAGTATCCGCTGTGCTGTTTCGTTGTCCCTCGGGCTGTATCCCTGCATGGTTAGATTAAGAGAGAAGAACGCAAAAGAAAAGTTATGCGTACCTTTAACAGTAATATCGTTTTAAGTGTGCCACATTCCAGTTATTTTTCAGCTGGTGTCCGTCTTCATTCTCGAGCTGATAAGAACCCTTTCCGGTTATTCCAGTGACTCGGTATGATCCTTCCCAATTCGGGGCTAGTTTCCCTTCATGAGGGTTCTTCGTATGAAATGTGACCTTCCTTAGTACCAAGTCCCCAATTTGAAAATGTCTGAGGTTGGTCCTCCGGTTATAATACCTTTGCATCCTCTATTTTTGTGCGGCTATCCGGATATGAGCAGCTTCCCTTCTTTCGTCCACGAGATCCAGATTGATGGATATTGCTTCATGGTTCGAGCTCTCAGTGGCATAACGAAATCTTAAGCTTGGCTCACCAACCTCGACGGGTATCAGGGCCTCGGCTCCGTATACAAGGGAAAATGGGCTCTCCTCAGTACTTGATCTTACCGTTGTGCGGTAAGCCCATAAAACCTCGCGCAGAACCTCCTTCCATCGGTGTTTAGAACCGGCCAGTCTCTTCTTTAAATTCTGTAATATGGTTTTATTGGTAGACTCGGCCTGACCATTCGCGTTCGGATGATACGGGGTTGATAAGATTTTCTTGATTTTGTATTCTTCAAAAAACTTGCTAACCTTGCTACCTATGAACTGCTTCCCGTTGTCACACGCGATCTTCACTGGTACCCCGAATCGACAGATTATATGGTCATAAATGAAATCAATGACCTCTTTTTCCCTGACTTTCTCGAGTGCCTGTGCTTCGACCCATTTAGAGAAATAATCAGTCATAAATAAAATAAATTGCATCTTACCTGGGGCCTATGGCAAAGGTCCCACTATATCCATGCCCCATTTCATGAATGGCCATGGGAAGAGGACCGGATGGAGCTCTTTCCCGGGTTGATATATTGACGGGGCGTGCCTTTGGCATTCGTTACATTTTCGAACAAAGGTTTTAGCGTCCTCCTCCATCTCATTCCAGTAGTATCAGCTTGCGGACCAATGAATCGACTCCCGAATGGTTTCCACAAGTGCCTTCATGAACTTCCCGCAGAACATAATCGGTATCTCCTGATCCTAGGCATCTCGCTAAGGGGCCGTGGAATGACCTTCGGTACAGCTGGCCATCGATCAAACAAAATCTAGCTGCCTTGGTTCGGAGGGCCCTTGATTCCTTGGCCTCGGATGGTAGCTTTTCTGTTTAGAAATAGTCTATGTATTTGTTCCTCCAATCCCAAGTGAGGCCGGTCGAGTTTAGTTCGGCGTGGCCTGTCTCTATGACGGATTTTGTCAACTGGACCACAGCTCCCGAATTGAATCCATTAGATTCTACCGAGGATCCCAGATTTTCCAGGGCATCCGCCTCATTATTATGATCCCGGGGTACGTGTTTCAACGTCCACTCCTTGAACCGGCGAAGGATAACCTGCAATTTTTCCTGATATCTCCGCATTCGATCATCCTTGATTTCGAAGGTTCCGTTCGTTTGGTTGACTACCAGGAGAGAATTGCATTTGGCCTCGATGATCTCGGCTCCCAAGCTTTTAGCCAGTTCTAAACCTGCTATCATAGCCTCATACTCGGCTTCGTTGTTAGTTAAATCAACAGACTTAATAGATTGTCTTATTGTGTCACCCGAGGGAGGTTTGAGAACGATCCCTAACCCGGACCCTTTCACATTAGACACACCATTCGTGTCAAGGGTCTAGACTCCCGTGCTAGTCCCCAAGGTAAGAAGCATCTCCTTGTCGACCTCGGGGATTATGGCCGGTGCAAAATCGGCCATGAAATCTGCCAATATTTGGGATTTGATGGCAGTTCGGGGTTTGTATTCAATATCATACCCGCTAATCTCCATATCCCACTTTGCTAGTCGGCCTGAGAGTTTGGGTTTATGCATGACGTTCCTTAGGGGGTACGACGTTACGACGCATATGGGATGACACTGAAAGTAAGGTTTTAATTTTCTAGATGCACTTAATAAAGCCAAAGCAAGTTTTTCCAGATATGGGTATCTGGTTTCGGCGTCACCGAGGATTTTACTTATATAGTAAACCGAGTATTGCGTACCTTTCTCTTCTCGAACCAGGACACCGCTTACCGTTATCTCGGACACTGCCAGGTATAAATACAACTGGTCGTTCGCTTTTGGTGTGTGGAGTAGAGGTGGACTTGACAAGTATCTTTTGAGTTCTGCCAAAGCCGTCTGACATTTGGGGGTCCATGCAAAGTCGACCTTTTTCTTGAGCAACGAGAAGAAACAATGACTCTTATCCGAGGATCTGGAGATGAATCGGCTCAGGGCAGCTATCCGTCCCGTTAATCTCTATACTTCTTTAATGTCGTTTATCACGGTGATATCTTCGATTGCTTTTATCTTATTCGGGTTGATTTCGATTCCCCGATTTGATACCATGAATCCGAGAAACTTGCCCGATCCGACCCCGAAGGCACATTTTTCGGGTTCAGCTTCATGTTGTACTTTCTCAATATGCTGAAAGTTTCCTGCAAAAATTTCAAATGGTCCTCTGCTCGCAGGGACTTAACGACCATGTCATCTATATAAACTTCCATGGATCTCCCTATTTGCTGTTCAAACATTCGGTTAACCAAACGCTGATAGGTGGCACCGACATTTTTTAGCCGAAAGGCATTACATTATAACAATATGTGCCAAACCTAGTTATAAATGAGGTTTTTTCTCGATCTTCCGAGTCTATTTGTATTTGGTTGTACCCGGAATACGCATCGAGGAAACTCAGCGTGTCGTGACCTGCGGTAGCGTCAATCATGCGAACGATGCTAGGAAAAGGAAAGGAATCCTTCGGGCATGCTTTGTTTAAATCTTTATAATCTACGCACATTCTAAACTTATTCCCCTTTTTATGCACTACTACAAAGTTAGCTAAGCAATCTGGGTATTTTACCTCTCGAATGTACCCTATAATAAGGAGCTTGGTTACCTCGTCCTTCACGAACGTATGTTTCACCTCGGGTTGTGGCCTTCGCTTTTGTTTGACCGAGGGAAAACTTGGATCCAAGCTCAACTTGTGTGTGGTCACATCCGGTGGAATACCTGTCATGTCTAAATGAGACCAAGCAAAGCAATCTGAGTTAATTTTAAAAAACTCAATAAATTCTTTCCTGAGCTCGGGGGTTAACCCCGTGCCCAGGTATACCTTCTTTTCTGGGAGATGGACGAACAATATGACTTGCTCGAGTTCTTCAACAGTGGACTTAGTGACGTCAGAATTATCGGGCACCACAAAGTTTCTCGGTATTCCGAATTTTAACTCTTCGTCTAGCGTGTCGTCGTTCCGATCTTCAGAAGATTCCGAGATCGGGATCTGTGATTGCTATTTGACATTCTTCCCTTCACTCCGATATGGCGCCTTTATATTCTTAACAGATTCTTCAACCGCGAACATTTCTTTTGCGACCTGCTATTCACCACGGACGGTTTTGATACCTTCTGGAGTCGGGAATTTCAATACCTGATGCATAGTCGAGGGCACCGCTCTTACGAGGTGAATCCACGGTCTGTCCAGCAATGCATTGTATCCCATATCTCCCTCTGTCATATAAAATTTCGTCTGCTGCGTTGTTCCTGCCATACTGATCGGTATAGTGATCTCACTCTTCGTCGTTTCGCATGCCATGTTGAATCCATTGAGGACCCGTATAGCCGGCACGATCTGATCTAGTAGTCCCAGCTGTTCGATAACTCTCTATCGGAGGACATTAGCCGAGCTACCTGGATCAATCAGCACATGTTTAATTCTAAACTTATTGACAAGGACAAATATTACCAGTGCGTCATTATACGGTTGGGTGATGCCTTCCATGTCCTCGTCATCGAACGTGATGGGGCCATCGGGGTCACTGTTTCGGATACGTTTTTCCCTCGTTATGGAAATTTTCGTGCACTTCATAACCGGTCCAATGGGAACGTCAGTTCCTTCCATGATCATGTGTATCACCTGCTGGGGCCCTTCCAGCCTATCCTGCTTGTTGGAATCCAGGTTTTTAAAATGGGTTTTCGCTTGTTCTCTTAGGAATTCTCGAAGATGCCCCAAATTGAACAGACGGGCGACCTCCTCTCTCAGCTGTCGACAATCCTCGGTTCGATGGCCGTGAGTATGATGATACTTACAAATAAGACTTTTATCCCGCTCATCCGGGTCGGATTGGATTGGCCTCGGATGCCTTGTTTCTTTGTTTCGGATAACGGCTGCCACTAAGGTTGCTACATCGACGCAAAAGTTATACTCGGATAACCTTGGAGTTTCTCTGTTTCTCGGAGCTCTATCAACAACATTTATGTTTACCAAACCATAGTTATTTTGGCCTCGATCATTCCTTCGATTGTTTCTCCTATCATTCTTGTTCAATTCGTTGTTATGCCCGTTCCCCCTTCGATCGAGCGGGTAAGGCCGGTATCTATCATATGACGATCTGGAATCTCGATCTATCACCCTTGTTAATCGATCACCTCCTTTACTGGAATGCCATGATACTGAAGCGGCCCTCAGAATCTTATCGTCTTTGACCCTGATCTTCGACTGATACCTGTTGTGCACATCAACCCAGGTGTTTGGCGGGTATTCTATCAAGTTTTGTTTTAGTTCTATAGATGTGATCGAGCTCCTCGAGGTGAGCCCTTGGGTGAAAGCCTGAACAGCCCATTCGTCAGTAACTGGAGGTAAGTCCATGCGCTCCATTTGAAATCGAGCTACAAACTCGCGGAGGGTCTCGTCATCTCGTTGCTTAACGTTGAACAAGTCCGATTTTTGAGTTTCGACCTTGATGGCCCCGGCATGGGCCTTAACAAAAGCATCAGCGAGCATGGAAAATGAATCAATCGAGTGTTCGGGAAAGTTCTGATACCAAATCATAGCCCCCTTCGACAGAGTTTCCCCGAATTTCTTAAGTAGCACTGATTCCCTTTCGTCATCGGTGAGGTCGTTGTCCTTAATAGCGCATGTATACGCAGTCACATGCTCGTTTGGGTCCGTTGTCCCATTGTACTTGGGGATATCAGGCATGCGAAATCTCTTGGGGATTTTAATCGGTGCCGCACTGGGCGGAAATGGCATTTGAACAAACTTTTTTGAATCTGGTCCCTTCAATACTGGTGAAGCCCCCGGGATCTGATCGACCCTAGAATTGTAGTTCTCCACCTTCTTATCGTTCGCCTCTATCTTCTTTTCACCGGATTCGACCCGCTTGGTCAATTCTTTGAGCATTCTTATTAATTCAGTACTTTTTCCGGGGTGGTTCTCGTTACCCCGCGAGGCATGTCTTTCCTCCATATCCTGGGTCTGTTCTGATGGGGCAACATCGGGTGCCTGACCCCGATTATTCAATTGCGCTATGATCTCTTACTGGGCCTGTAACTGAGCCATGGCCATGTCTAACTGGTTTTGGAGCTATTGCAGCATGACCCCGTTGTTCTCACCGGCTGGTACGTTGCCCACCGATAATCCGACTTGAACAGGATTAACGAGGGGCACATTGTTGTTTGGTACGTCCCCGTCGTCATGCTCATGATGGCCACTTGGAAGTTGGCAGAATGGTAATCCGACATTTCCGGTATACCTGAAATCAAACCCTAAAGAACAAGTGTAAAATATCGAGTGTGACCAGAATGTTGTATTGAACTGCCACTACTATCTAAGGCCCCACGGTGGGTGCCAAACTGTTTAACCTTAAAATGGAGAACAATTAAATTTGTACTTGATGCCAAAGATATGTGGCTAAATTCAATTCAAGATTAAATAGCGAGATATGTCAATAAAATTAACAGAGAAGCAGATCTAACCAAATGGTAAATACGTATGGCCTCGGGTATAGAAACCGAGGTCGATGCCCTTTTGTTACAAGCTCTCACGAGGTATAATAAAAAATGAACTTAAGAACAGATGAAAATTGATTTAATAAGATTCTTATGATTGTTGATGTAAACTATTTCTCTCTTTGCTATTGCCAACCCTTTTCATGAATGATAACCTCCTCTTTATATAGTAGAGGAGTTTCAACTCTAGTACAATTCTAAATAAAGCAAGTAAATCTGGTGACAGTTGTATTGCCGAGATTGATGCCGAAATATCCAGGTGAGGACGGATATTTCGGTCTCCCGCTAATGGCAGTCAATCGCCCTTCCTTTATCGCCTCATCCTGGCCCGAGCTCGAAGTCTTGTTCCCGGTGAGACGATCGTATTGTGACTAATTATAACCATCGCAATGGGAAACCGAGCGTGCCTGTGTCCTCGGTTTTACCCGTATACAGTATATTATAGGCCGAGAGATTATTGAAAACAGTCTCTACCCTATAAAAATAGGAATAAGGTATGCTACTTCTTTTCTTTCCTAGACCCTAACTTATGAACCTACGCTAGCTATATATTGTTGTTGAGATATATTTAACGGAAAAGGTCCATATATGCCCCTCAATTATTCGAAATTGCACGTATTTTTCCGTCGTTTAAAGGCCGGTTCGCTTGAGCCCCTAACGTTATGTTTTGGTTCACCCATGCCCTTGAGTTAACGAAAACCTGACAAAAATATTAGAGGGAAAATTTATGCAGTTCCGCATAGTATAGGGGCATATTTGATCCATTAATTTCTAAATATTATGGCACAAAAACAACAATATGACACAAAATATCACTGCGTTCCAAAACATAAAAAACATTTGCAATTACAATTCATGCATCCACCATTATATTACATCTAAATTATACAACTAAAAGATCAAATGCAATTACAACCATCTTTTAAAGATTGTTTTCACAAACAAGAGCATCATTTTACCTTTTCAAAAGATTTGGTTTACCAATGATAATATCTTTTTTTTTTTGTCAATTTGTTAATGACTTGGATAATTCTTTCTAGATATTTTTCGTCTTCCAGTCCCAATATCTACACGATAATGCACGAAACAACTGCATATTAACCAATAGTTCTTAGATTTTTTTTTGTAGTGCACTTTATGCTTGACAATGATTTTTTGATACTGCATTTTGAAACTCCACACTTATCGTGCAACCCACACTTTGCTCTCTTATTCTTTCACTTGTTTATGAAATGACGGAAGCTTCGAGTTCTTCAAATAGTTGTGGAAGGGTTTGTCACTCCATCTCAGATCATGGACTACAAATAATTCTACTAAATTTATGTTATGCGTGGAATTCGCGAAAGGGCCAGACGAAATTAAATTTTATGTAAGACTATATAAATCCCTAAAATGTAATATTCTCTCTATTATTGCTATCAAAATTTCAGCACCACGGGAGAAGTTTTTTCATGTGTCATAAGTCTAATGTAAGTTATCTTTTTTTCCTTGTGATTCTTTTGTGGCAGATCTGTAATGATTTGTTTTTTTATGTTTATGTTTTGTGCGACAATTGTTACATGCATTATCGTATAACTATTGAGACTGGGAAGATGAAATATATCTAGAAAGAACTATCCAGGTCATCAACATATTGAAAAAAGAAGAAGATATTATTATTAGTAAAACAAATCTTTTGAAAAGGTAAAATGGTGCTCTTGTTTGTGAAAACAATTTTTAAAAGAAGGTTGTAATTGCATTTGATCTTTTAGTTGTATAATTTAGATGTAATGTAATGGTGGATGTATGGATTGTAATTGCAAATGTTTTTTATGTTTTGGAATGCAATGATATTTTGTGTCATATTATTGCTTTTGTGCCATAATATTTAGGAATTTCAGTGGATCAAATATGTCTCTATACTATGCGGAACTGCACAAATTTGCCCTTCAATATTTTTGTTAGGTTTCCGTTAACTCAAGGGCATGGGTGAACCAAAACATAATGTTAAGGGCATGAATGAACAGACCTTTAAACGACGGGCAAATACATGCAATTCCGAATAGTTGAGGGGCATATATGGACCTTTTCCGTATATTTAATTATACCCTTTAGAGCACTCATTTCTGCTTCATTAATTAACCACCCTACTAGAAATAAAGGCGGACCCATGATTTGAAGACCACAGGGTACCGTTATCTTAAGATTAATCACCCTATTTTAGACCACATATTTCAAAAGTCTTCCTTCCATTTTTAAATTCCGTACTCAATCAAATGTCATCGCATAAATTGAAGCAAAATGAATACTTATTTTCATCTTTATCTTTCAGTCGTGTAATTTTTCCATAAATTGCCTCGAGTTCTTTACCAAATTAGGTATAGTGAAGAAGGCAAATGATTTTCATCTTAAATCTAGCACCTTCACAAGGTATTGTATTGTATAGAGCAATGTAATTTCCTTGTAGAACTTGATGCGAGTTGCTTTATGTCAGGCTTCCTATACAAATTTAAATTATTCAAGGCCTTAAACTTAAAGTACCAAATATCGAATAAAAAAAAGTTTGCTTTATTGTAGAGAGAGCAACGTAAGAATCGCGTCTAGAGTTGAAACCTTTTGTGCTTTTCGCCAGCAATCTGGTTCCAATGATAATCGAGCAATTTGCCCGATTGCTCTTATTCGGGGTGACCTTTCAGTTTTGTTCCTCAAATTGCTAGTCTTTAATTTTTACCTTTCGCCTAAATACATCGAGATTCTAGGTTCGAACCACGGCACGATAAGAAAAATAATCACAAGGTAGAATTTCGTAACAAAATTAAGTCTATTCGGGCAAAAGTTAGGCCTTTCGCAAGACAAAAAAGGCAGAATTCTACTTATAAGACATAATTAAATTTTACCTTAAGGGAGAATTTAAAGGCAAACTCCGCCTTAAGGTAGACTTTTAAGACAAATTCCGCCTTTTAAGCTAGAATTTTTGTGAAGTCTTGCCTTGCGATTTTTTTCTTTTATTGAGCGGGGGTTCGAACCAGAATCTCAGGATATTTTTGGCGACTATTATAAGCGAAGGGCAAAAATAAAAGACCAGCAATTTGAGGGACAAAAATTAAAGACCAGCGCCTTTGAAGGACAGTCCGTTCAAAAAATGATGATAATCGAATAACCTTATGTTGGGTTGTTTAGTCACTTCACCTAGTGTAAACCAGTGTTTTAAAAGGCAGTTTCAGCCTCGGGGCTAGGCACTGGTAAAACGTTTCGGGGCTCACGTGCGGAGCTTAGTTCCTGTGACGCTTACGCCCTAAACAAGTCTAACGCCCAACGCTCGTGGCTCGCGGCTCGCCTAACAGTTCTCACACAAATTATATGTTAAATTCTTTAATTAAAATTGTTAACCCTTATAATTCTTAAAAAATGAATGATAATAGTTTTTCATCTCTATAAATAAGAAGATTTGGTATAACTCAAATAACAAGTCATGGTATTGCATATTTACTATTTAAGAAATTTGTGGGGGTGAATATCACTTAGTATTTCTTTTAAAACTACATAGCTGATTTTTACATTTTCACTTGTCATTGGTCTTTTGTATTATGTATCAAATTATCATATTTTATTATTTGGCTATGTGAAAGTAATTTTAATTTTATTCATAGAGGAGTACGTTTTAATTATAATACTGATAAAGTTTATTGATATAACATGAACAGTATGATAAAAATATTGTTTTAAGAAATTGTGGTTTTTTCATTGTTTGAAAATTAAGATTTTAGAGTGTTTTTTTTTTTTGAACTAAAGATTTTACTGAATTAAAACAGAGTACAAATAACAGAGTACATGAATAAGGTACAGAGCAAAAGGTAGATCTAAACGATGCTATCTCTAAACTGTCCTTGTTTAATAGACTAAAAATATAGGGGCATAATCCCAAAGTGTAGATTCTCCCATAGATATCACATGGTAATCAGTCCTTTTTGCCGTGACTTGCTAGTCGGTGTGCCACTTCATTCGCCTCCCGGAATATGTGGTTGACTGTGTTTGTATCCATTCCCACCATTAGGAACCTGCAATCACGCAATAGATTTGTGTGTTTATCAATAGTACTTTCTTGATTTAGCGCTCTTATCAATGTTTGACAGACAACTTCCATGATCAAGGGGTAAAGATTTTTGGTGAAGGCCAATTCCAGTCCCTGTAGTCGTGCTTGGGCTTTCGCATGAAGTGCTGAGTTTGCGTATATCTTGGCGCAGAAACCTATACATTTTATACACAAAAATTTGAACGATTTTTTAAGCCTCGTGTCAAAAATAATAATTAGTTTTTTTAAAAAAAATATATTTAAAAAAATAAAAAAACAAAAATAATATTTTTAAAAAATAAAACTTATTTAAAAAAACTTTGAATGAAAATTTCGTACATATTTTGTAAAAATCTATTACTATGTTTTGTAAACTGAAAAATTTCGTTTTATTTTGTAAATACTTTTCTTTGTTATGCATGTATAGGTCATTCACTCATATGGAAACTAGTGAATTTGATTCTAAAAAACGTGTGATGCTCATGATTATCTGACTTTGATCCTAAACAGAGTAGTTTTCACCAAATATAACTGTTAATCTGTTAGTATATTCTATGCAATCATATTTTTTTTTTAACTACAAGGGAAAGAGGAAGGGTGTAATGAAAATTGAAAATATACATACTATGTGGAAGACTGTACCACTAATAATATCTTTTGGTGGTTTATTCTATTTCGTTAAGAAAATCAGAATAAATTGCTTAACAAATTTAGAGGCTTTGTGAGAGACGGTCGAGTAACTTTTGGATGTCTTTAAATCTAAATTTATTGGTATAGTTCTATAAAGGTAATTCTTGGATTTGAACTGACTCATCTCGTCTCTAATACAATCATAAAATATGTTCTTAAAACTTCAAACCATATTAAGCATTCTATATTTTATTGTTACATAAGTGAAAGATAAAAATAAAGTTAGACGTATGAAAATAATGACATGTTTTTAGAGGTGTTGAACTGGGGGTCAAGGAAAATTAATCGGATTAAGGTTCCTTTTGACCTATAGCTTTGTGTACCGATCTGTCTTTTTTTTGTTCAAAAAGAAAAGATAAAACATGAAAATAATGACATGTTTTTAGAGGTGCTGAAATGGGGGTCAAGGAAAATTAATCGAATTAAGGTTCCCTTTTGACCTATAGCTTTGTGCACCGATCTGTCTTTTTTTTGTTAAAAAAGAAAAGATATTTGTTCAAAAAGATAATTCCCTTTTGACCTATAGCTTTGTGCACCGATCTGTCTTTTTTTTGTTAAAAAAGAAAAGATATTTGTTCAAAAAGAAAAGATAAAAAACGCCATTGCCGGGGATCGAACCCGGGTCACCCGCGTGACAGGCGGGAATACTTACCACTATACTACAACGACATGGTATCGTATTAAGCTCCTAAAATCTAATATAATAGGAATGAAGTGTGTATTATGAAATATATTAAGGGCCTAAAATGTAATTATAGTAATTAAAAAAATAATGACATGTGGGTAAGAAGGGTATGATTTATAAATAATTATATTAAGGGTTAATATATAGTACTCCTTCCATTTCATTTTAGTTGGACATTATTTTTTTATTAGTCCGTTCAAAAACGAATTATACACATTACTTTTAGAGTAATTTAATTTTAAACTTTTAGTTTACCCTTTACTTAAGGTAGGATTTTATAGTTGCTGAAATCTCATAGCATATTTAAGACCACAAATTTCATTTTTTTTAGAAAAAAAAAAAAAAAAAAACTCCGTCCCCTGTTAAAAAATGTCACTTTGGTTGAAACCGGTGGAGTAATACGTATATTTCCCAAAATATCTTTTAACCAACAAAAATTGATATAAAGAGGTGAAAGCAAAAATATATATTATACTAGAGAAACAAAAAAGAAATAGAAAAATAGGAAATATAGATAGTTGACTGGAAAATTAAACCAAACAACACATGATAAACAAAGGCAGGCAAGGGCTCACGGCGCATGTTATGGAGATGAGTGTTGCCTTCACAACAATTTCCCACTTTTCAGGAAAGGCAGTTTCAGAGGCCGGAGTTAGAATTTGAAGTTAATGGGTTTGATATTCTAGTCCTTCAAAATTATTGGGTTCTAGATTAATAACTTGTGCACATTTAGTGTTTTTTTAGTATAAATACAGTATTGAACCAAAGTTACTGCGTTCGGCTGAACTCGTAGCCAAAGAGCTAGCTCCGGACCCTGGGTTGTTTGGTGCTTCCTCTTAAAAAAACAATTTTGTTGCTGGAATTCAAGCTGTTTGGTGCTTCCTCTTAAAAAAACAATTTCGTTGTGGAATTCAAAGAAAATAAGTCAGGATGCCAATTGCCATTGAAGAAAACTAAAGTTGAAACTTGAAACTAAGGTTGCATTGACAAATTAAATAGCTAGCCTAGCTAGAGTGAGGTAGAAACTAATTGGAGCTAGTCAATTGGTGCATGTTCTTATCTTCCACATTTGTGTAATTGATCATACTATTTTGTTAGGAGTTATCAAATATTGATTACTATCAGCGTAAATAATTTTTTTACACGTGAAGTGCGTAGCCTATTTATTTTTCACTTCCCTTTGCCTCTTAATAGCTATGGCATTTTAGATCATAAAACTACTTCTTCCTTCTTATAGGGAAAGGTTATGGGCGGCTGGTAGGGTATGTAGAAGTAGGAGTCGCTTAAAACTACTTCAATTAGATTATTTATTTCAAGTAATGGGCTGACCATGGCCATAATTAGGAGTTGCTTGAAACTACTTCAATTAGATTATTTATTTCAAGTAATGGCTGACCATCAATTGTAACCATCTATAATTGATGACATTCCATTCATATCTCAAGTGCTGCTGTTGGTGTATCTGGTCCATCACACAATAATATATATTGGGGAAAATACATAAATACTCCCAACGTATACTCGGATTAATTATGACGCACCAAACCTTTGTGGGCGACCTATTACCCCCCTGTAAGGGTGTCAGAGGGGACGGGACGTTCCCGGTCCCGCCCCGTGTCCGGCCCGGTCCGACACCGGACCGTCCCGATCAATGATGGGGGAGCGGGCAGAGGGGGAAGGGGATGGGTAGGGGGCGGAAAGTCCCGGCGATGCCCGGTCAAGCCCGGTACTGGACCGGCTGACCAGTCCCGCCCCACCTGAAAACGTTAAGTGTTAATTTTTTTTAAAAGTGGTCAGCGTTTGACCGTTGGAGGTGGGGCCCAGCCGCTGGTTGGAATTTCCATTAACATTGGGACTCCAACGGTCTCATTTTCAGCCGTTGGAGTCCCCTCCCCCCCCCCCCCCCCCCCCAAACAAAAAATACCCCCAAAGTTTAATAAATTGCATTTTAATCCAAATTCTAAACTATAAATACCTCTTCATTTTTATTCATTTTCACACAAATCATCCACCAATTATCTCTCTCTCTAATATTTATTATCAATTATATCTCTCTCATATATTTGGTGAAATATTATTATTATTTTGGTGAAGTGGGCAGTATTTGAATTTTGGAGCAACTTTCAAGCTTCGAGTAACATAATTTCAATTTCAACGTTTACGGTAACGTCTGCTTTTACGTAGACGTTTGGTACACTCGTTCCATCCTTTAATTTATTTAATTCTTGCATTTTATTTGCGTCTTTTTTTCAATTAATTTTCATATTTTATTTTATTATACTTTGATAATATGTCTAAAAAAGTTAAGATCCCGGTCCTAGGTAAAGCTGTCGAAATCCCTAACCCTTTTAGCCGTAGTAGTAAGGGTAAATCTGGTTCTTCTAGTAAATCTAAAATTCAATTTAGAAACAATACGGAGGATTTCACTCGTGTTGATGAAATTGAATTTTTTGTCCCCCCGGTTTTTCTCCTATTCCACAAGGTTTAGAATTTGATGATTTGGAAAATTTAGAAGTAGAAGAAGGCGAGGAATTAGATTTAAATGAGACACCTACTAGTCCCGTTACCGAAGCTCCAACTCAGACTACATCTTAGTCTGGAGCTGGTTGTCCCCCTAAACCTCCTGCTCGAGGTATGACTAAGGCGCAACATCCTAGAACTAGTGTCGTATGGAAGTTCATGACTTTAATGATACTAAAACTCAGCCTATTTGTCACAAATGTAAACAAATTAAAAAACACGGAAGCGGTAGAGGGGCAGGTAGGACGGGTGGTTTAGCTAGACACCTGATAACATGTGTTCAAAAATCATACTTAGATGCTCGATTAGCAGCCGGACTTAAAAACATATCGACCGGCGCTACTAGTGCCGCTCCCGGTGGATCCGTTGGGGATCTAATATGGTCCAACAAACTTTAAATCCTTCTAACCCTGTTGTTACTCAAATGGCTTATAGTAAACATAGAGATTGTGAAGAACTAGCTAAAATGGTTGCGGTTTGTGGCTTGCCTTTTAGTTTTCCTTCTAACCCCGGTTTTGTGCATTATATTAGAGCTATGTATAATCCTACTTTTCAAGGCATTCCTAGATCTACTGTTAGAGCCGACATTTTTAAATTTCAAAGTGATTATTGTCAATATATGCGTTGTGTGTTCCATCACCTAGATACTAGAGTGTCTGTCACTTCTGATATAGGTCGTAGTGTTAATGGTAATGATTATTTATGTGTTACGACACATTGGATTGATCATAATTGGAATATGCAAAAGCGTATACTTGGTTATAAATATATTGATGAGAAAAAAATGGGTTCTTATATTTCTACAAATGTTCTAGACATTTTGCAATTATATGGTCTTGTTGACAAAGTATTAACTGTTACATTTGATAATGCTTCTTCCATGACTAAGAGTGCTGAACTTATGGATATAAGAATTTTCCCAATTAACTTTGATATTTTTCATGTCCGATGTGCATGCCATGTTTTTAATTTAGTTGTAAAAGATGGTCTTGATTTATTTGAGGGCTCTCTACAAAAAATACGATATGCTTGTCAATATGTTTTTAGCGCTCATAAGCATAGTAGAATTAATTTGTTTAAAAAATATTGTGTTGAGCAAAATTTATCTGTTAGGAAAATTCCAAAAGAAGTTTGTACTAGGTGAAATTCTTTATATGAAATGCTACTTGTTGCTCACGAATATCAAAAACCCCTTCAATATGTTTTTAATGCACATCATTATCATCCCCATGAATAAATACAAGATAGTGATTGGAATGAAATTGAAGGACTATGTATTTTTTTAGAAAATTTTTATATTGCAACAAAAGAATTTTCCGGTCAATACTATCCTACAATTGCACAAATGTTATTTTATATTTGTGGGCTTATAAAACTATTTGCGGAATATAGAGAATTAAACGAACATGAGGAAGCCATTGATGAAATGATTTTCAAATTTAAAAAGTATTTTTTTCCTATTCCCGATATTTATTTGATTGCTTGTATACTTAACCCATCTTTAAAATTAAGAGGTGCTCATGGACTTGTTGACAAAATTTATTTGCAGTTAGATATTCCTCCTAATGAACATCCAAATGTTGAAGAGTGTAAATGTAGCATAGAATTAAAAGCTAAATTAATGTATAATAATTATAAAAATGAAAAAAGTAGAAGTGGAAATCAACGTCCTTCACAAAAAAATAAGGCTAAATTTGGCAATAGAAAATTTGATAGATCAATGGATGCTGCATGGCTTGGTATTGGTAATACTCAAAATGAAATTGATCTTGAATCTTATCTTGATCAGAGTTTGGAAAGCATCACTGTGGACGACGACGACAATGAAGATATTTTAGGATGGTGGAGGGAGCGTGGCAAGGCATTTCCATTACTGTAAAAAATGGCTCGAAATATCCTAATTATTCAATCATCATCAGTAGCTTCGGAGGCAGCTTTTAGCGGAGCAAGATTTCAACTTGGAGATCACAAACATTCATTTGCACAAGATATCTTGGAGATTTCTGTCTTATTTAGGGATTGGATCAACGCAGAAAGAAGAAATCGTGGGCTACCAAAATTAACCCGTCAAGAAGAAGAAGAATATGAAGAGATAATCAACACTAATAGCGATGATGGCATGGAACTTATGGACCATCAAGGAGATAGACAATTCCAAAATTGAATGCAACGGAAGCGATACGAAAATTAGAAAAAATGTACATGGAACCGTACAAGTTTTAGTGTGATAATTTTTAATTAACTAATTAGATGTCTAGTTAAACAAAACCCTTCCTAGAAGGTGGCTGTGTAGATTAGGTGATCTTATTGTAACTTAGAGGCCTAATTGAAACAGAACCCTTCGTAGAAGGTGGCTGTGTAGATTAGGTGATCTTCTTGTATTTGAGACTTTGAGTCAAGCTTTATGAAATTTAAAAGATCTATTTTTAATAAATAAACATAAAGTTCTTACTTGAAATTATTTTTCTTTACATAACTACAAAAAAGAATGCAAGTCTTTATAAAGATTATAAAGACTTGAAAGTATATTTAATATTATGTAATAAATCAAAAATAATAGCCCTTAGAAGTTCAAAAAATAGCCGTTGTTAAATACATTTAAAGACTTTAAAGTTATAAGTTATAAAAAATAAATAGTTCTTACTTGAAATTATTTTCTCCTATTATAAAATATAAATACCTAAAAATAAATCCAAGTCTTTAAATTTTTTATAAAGACTTGAAAATTTAATATTAGCTAATAAGTTATCAATTTGAATGTTAAGTTTTAAGTTTTATAAAAAAAAAGCCTCCCCCCCCCCCCCCCCCCCCCGGTCCCCCCTTGGAGTGGGTCGGGACGGGCCCTCCAAAAAGTCCCCCAAAAGCCCGTCCCCCTAAAGTCCCCGTCCCCCCAAAGTCCCCCTTTAAGAAGTCCCTGTCCCGACCCGTCACCCCAAAATGTCCCTTACCGTCCCCGTCCCGTCCCCCCCGGCCTTATCTTTTCTATATTTTTCAGCCATTTCTTACATGGTCGTGTCAACACGAAGCAGCAGCGCGTAAGGGTAATTTTTAACATGGCCACGTCAGCGCCATGTCAGATTTTTTAAAACTATTTTTAGTCTTTTCCTTATTTTTTTAACATGGCATTTTACTGTTCATCTTCTTCGTACAACAACTGCTTAAAATCCAACCAAATACACCTCAAATCTCAACCAAATAGCCCCAAATTTCAGGTTTCAAACTCCTCTCGACGTTTCAGTTCTTTTGAGATTTTACCTATTCAAATCGGAGTTCGTTTGTGGCAACCCGAAACTTCGAACTCGAAGCTTCAATGGAGCTCGTCAATGGCAGACTGCTTTGCTTTGAATTTTTCACCTTTCCATGGTTATTACGTTCTCTAGCTTCGACGTCCTTCTCCAATAGGCTCAATCCAACAAATGAATCCAAAAAACACTAGCTCATCTTTCCGGCTTCTTCAAAATTTCAACAATGGAGGTTTTCAAAACTTTATCACTTCCAAGCTTCTCTAATCAGTCAATAAAATGAGTTTTAGCTCCAATCTATCATGACAAGCTGATTTCAACAACACATGGGCAACACCCAAATTTCAATCCGCAGCTTTCGGACAATGAGGAAACCAGCAATGGTGGTTCACGTTTTCAAGCCCACATTCAATTTTCAAATCTAATAGTTCACTTAGGTTCAGCTCAAATTCATACTTCAAACAATAGCTCCCAATCTAAATCACAAAAATCAAATAGATTTGCATAGATCTGAGACCGAAATAGTGACCCGAACACACCCAGCTACTATTTTTAGATTTTCTGATTTTGCAATTTTTTTTTCAATAGTATCAGCGACCTATTACCCCCCCCCCCCCCCTCCCCCCACTGTATAACCAATACATGCTAATTTTGCAATTTTTTTTTTGGAATAGTATCAACGAACAGACCAAGAACATGCTGATACTTTTTTTTTTTTGAACTTTTTAGATCTCTTCGTGACTAATATAAACTCAAACACGCTACTTCAAGAAGATCACCAACAACAGTGGTTTCTATTCTTAGATTTTTTTTTTGTAGTAGTCAAATCCAAGAAGACCTGAGCAAACTGAAAAAAAAAATGATGAAGAAGAAGACTGGGCGCGTGTATCTCACCTAACACTAAAAAATGGAAATCGTGTAAAAATGGCCGAAAAGGGGTACAAAAATACAGAAAAAATAAGGTCAGGGGGTAATAGGGAGCCTGCAAAGGTTGGGTGCGTCATAATTAATCCGAGTACACGTTGGGGGTATTAATGTATTTTCCCTATATATTGCCATCATATACTAGTTATTGTTTTGGTCTAATTTTATCTCTTTCTCTTTAAGGGTTCACTTGGATTTTCTTATACGTTATGTCATATGTGGATCACACTTTCCACATTTTGCTATTTGTTTGTTGAATTAGCTTTCGAAAGTGCACAATGATAAGTGATTTGCATATCATGTAGCTTATCTGACCAAAAAGGAGGGGAGACAGATAAAATAAACCCAAAAAAAAAAAACTATAATTTTTTTGCCAAAAATTAAAGAAGAAACCTCGGGGGGGGGGCGTTATGATTTACCAATAATGATGATTTTTGAGAAGAAAAAAATGAATTGTTGGCTTTAACGATTTCATTTTATTTGTTTGTTTACTTAATAAGCTAATTAAGATCCTTGATTTAATATAAAGGTTTGTCAACATGATTAAAATCGTGATAATGAAGTCATCTCTTTAAAAAATTAATCCAGTTCGTGCTTGATTTGAGTATTTTATTAAGAAGAGGATGTTAATGATCCAAATGAATATTATGTAAATACATAGCTTGTTCCAATTTTTCTTTTAAACTTAATTTTGGTTAAATCAGAAGTTTACAACAATGATTTGTTTTTTTGGCCCCAAAAAAAAAAAAAAAAGAAAAAAAAAAGAAGAAAAAAGGCAACAAGGGCTATTTAACGTTAAAATTTTACTATTATAGAAACATGAGTTAGGAGGAGGATCATCGTCCGTCCTCCAACTCATGTCCAATACCCAAAAAAAAAATGAAAAAAAAAGTAGATCCCACCACTTCCAAACTCATTTTTTTTTTAAAAAAAAAGTGAATTCCATATTAAACAAACAAGCAATACATAAAACAAAAAAAAAAAAAGAATTAAAAACAGGATGTGTGGCTGCTGGGATTTGGCCCCCCAAAAAAAAAAAAAAAAAAAAAAAAAAGAAGAAAAAAGGCAACAAGGGCTATTTAACGTTAAAATTTTACTATTATAGAAACATGAGTTAGGAGGAGGATCATCGTCCGTCCTCCAACTCATGTCCAATACCCAAAAAAAAAATGAAAAAAAAAGTAGATCCCACCACTCCCAAACTCATTTTTTTTTTAAAAAAAAAAGTGAATTCCATATTAAACAAACAAGCAATACATAAAACAAAAAAAAAAAGAATTAAAAGCAGGATGTGTGGCTGCTGGGATTCGAGCCCAGGTCTCCACGGCCACAACGTGGAATTCTCACCACTAAACTATAGCCACTTTGTGTTTACAAGTCTTAGATAATGTTATTAGTATAATCAAAATCCTTAATGTTTGAACTCTCTACTAGATATAATAAAAAATATATAAATAAAAATGTAACCCGTATGATTATTAATTATACAATTATGATTGAATAGAAAAATGCTACAAAAGTATTTATAATAAAAAGTGTATGTAATAGATTTGAACTCCAATGCTATAGAATAGTTGTGCAATTAGCAATTTAATATGAGATTTCATGCTAAATATCTTAGGCCTAACATATCCAAAAGATGAATGCTTTTAAAAGTGCAGTTGTTAAGATAAATATGTAGTCATACATAAATAAGAACTACAGGAATATTAGAAATGATCTCACTTCATAGAGGGTGCAAGTCCAACTAGCTGGATACTTGGAGGATAAAATGGAAGATAACGTAACCAATTTGGATTGTAATTCAAGATTTGTTACTGAACATCTTTTAGAACTGAAAAGCAATTGTAACAACGACAACAACAACCCAGTGAAATCCCACAACGTGGGATCTGGGGAGGGTAGAGTGTACGCAGACCTTACTCCTACCAAGGTAGGACGGCTGTTTCCGAAAGACCCTTGGCTCAATAAAAAAAGCATAAAAAGAGGTCAGATAAGGCTAAGAGATTCAAAGCGATATGGGAATGAAGTAACGCGAGCGACACAGATAACATAGAATAATCAAAGCACAGGAAATAACAGATAATAGCATAAATCAGAGCACAAGAAATTAAACTACGATAATGCGACTACTAATAAGACAGGATAATGAGACTATCTAGTAGCCTTCTACCCTAATCTGGGTCCTCCAAACCCTCCTATCTAAGGTCATGTCCTCGGTAAGCTGTAACTGCGTCATGTCGTGTCTAATTACCTCTCCCCAATACTTCTTCGGCCTACCCCTACCTCGTCTGAAACCATCCATGGCCAACCTCTCACACCTCCGCACTGGGGCATCTGTGTCTCTCCTCTTCACATGCCCAAACCATCTCAATCTCGCTTCTCGCATCTTGTCTTCCACCGAGGCCACTCCCACCTTGTCCCGAATATCCTCATTCCTAATCCTGTCACTCCTGGTGTGGCCACACATCCATCTCAACATTCTCATCTCGGCAACTTTCATCTTTTGGACGTGAGAGATCTTAACTGGCCAACACTCCGCCCCATACAACATAGTCGGTCTAACCACCACTTTGTAGAACTTGCCCTTAAGTTGTGGTGGCATTTTCTTGTCACATAGCACTCTGGAAGCAAGCCTCCATTTCATCCACCCTGCCCCAATACGATGTGTGACATCATCGTCAATCTCCCCGCTGCCTTGCATGAAAAGCAATTGTAACAATTACTGGCTTATTAGTGGAGATGGGTATATGCACATTTGGAGATGATATTATACAAGTCACACAATCCAAAAAGTTTCAGCAACATTGTACATGAGAATATATAAAGTTTGACTAGGCAATATCTATGGGATTGGACTGAGCAAGAAGACTTTCAATCCTTTTCTTTACCACCTCTGGATTTGCACCAACAAGCTTGTCAATTGGAGCTCCATCCTTCAACAACAGAAATGTTGGCATGGCTGGCATGGCTTTCACTTCATATTTGGTAGCCACATCCTATCAATCGCAAGAATACTATGTTTAATTTAACTCATATATATTGATAGTGGAAATAATTGATACATTATCCGTGCTATCTGATTTGATATGGTTCCACCACATTACTATATCACTAAAGGCAATAGCTTTATACGAGGAATAATGAATTCGGTAGAGAAATGACTCTTGGGCCTAACCCAACCCCAAAAGCTAGCTCAAAAGGAGGAGTATTATATTTACCAAGACATAGAAGGAGACCAATTACCCATCTCGTATCCGTTGTGGGACTCTTAACACCCTGGCACGCCCAGACCTCATTAACTGGAGTGTGCACAATATAATATGGGGGCCCCAACATTGGCAAACAAAGAATTGGGATGAGTCTGGCTCTGATACCACGTAAAGAAATGGATCTTAGGCTTAACTTAACCTCAAAAGCTGCTCAAAAGGAGGAGGATTGCTCAAGCCATATAAGAAGACCAATTACCCATCCTGTATCTGATATGGGACTCTTAAAACTCCCCCGCACGCTCAGATCTCGTTAACTAGAGCGTGAACAGAATAATATGGGGGGCCAATTACATCGGAAATCATGATTTGATATGTTGATGAACGATTTACATTTTAATATTACAAAATAATATATTAAAAGTGCTACTTTAAAGTGTCATTGAAATGGTCCATTACCACGTCCATTACCACGTTAAGTTCATGGAAGAATGTGCAGTTTACTTCTTTTGAAACTCCTTTCTCCATTTATCACAATTAATCTCTTCAGTTAATGGCCATAATAGGCAAAAGTGATTTCGCACATTACTTGGCTGAATGTGGCCATTACTTCTTTTGAAACTCTTATCTCTCCATTATCTCATTTACTCTCCACATTCTCATCTTTTTAATACACTATTATTCCACCTCTTCATCAATTCATTACAAGGATAATATTTTTCTACTATAAATAGTTTGTTATCCTTACCTTATAAAGAGAGAAAAACAAAATTTGGAGAGTTCTTGAAAAGTGAAAAAAAAAGAGTTTATTAGTTGAAGGAAGGTGTTCTTCTTTTTGGTGGAGCTTTGGACTCAACATCTTGTCCAGAGTTTGTTGAGTTGTACGACGTGATCGGGCTGTTGTATCCTGGAGGGGACAAGTCAGAAAGATTACTGCTGGACCAGTAGATTTGCTGCAGTGGGCTTGAATCTCCTTAAAGAGAGCGAGATATCCGCGCCTCAGCCGAAGATATTTTTATTTCTTCATTTTAATTTTCGATTGTAATTGTTATTTCTTTATATTATCACCAACAATTTTAAGGAGATTCAAATGGCTACAATTGAAAAATTCGCGGATGTCAAAGTGGGAGATCTTAACAAGCCATTTCGGTTCAACGGTACTAATTTTAAGAGATGGAAGCATAAAATACTATTCTACTTAAGTCTTCTCAATGTTTCTTATGTGTTAACTGAGAAGAATCCAAACAAAGTAGATAACTCTTCCATGAATGATGAAGAACTTATTTCTCTTCAAGAAAAAATTGAAAAGTATGATAAGGATTCTTACAAGTGTCGGTATTATCTTCTAAATTGTCTATTAGATAATTTTTATGATTATTATGATAGAACTTACTCAACTGCAAAGAAAATTTGGAAAGCATTGTCGAGTAAATATGATACCGAAGAGGCTGGAGCAAAAAATATGCTGCTAGTAGATTTTTTTTGTTTCCAAATGGTGGACAACAAATCAGTGGTAGAACAAGCTCAAGACTTTATAATGATCGTTGGAGAGCTAAGGTCCGAGGAGATAAAAATTGGAGATGACCTTATTGTTTGTGGCATAATAGATAAACTTCCACCTTCAGGGAAGGAATTTCAAAAAACTATGCGACACAAACAAAAGGAAACTTCACTTGAGATGTTGATTATGCAAATCCGCATGGAAGAAGAGGCAAGGGGCCAAGATGCAGTTTTGCAAACGGAAGAAAGAAACTTACAACCCGTCACAAACAAGGTAAATTTAATTACTTCAAATAATGCTGCTCCTAATGCTAACAAAAATACCTCTATGAAGCCTAAGAAGAAAATATTCAAGAAAAATAATGGTAGACCTCCATAGAAAAATAATGATGGTACTAACCAAACACAAAATCAACAAGCACAAAATGGCGGACCATGTTTTGTCTGTCGCAAGAGTGGGCGAATTGCTCGATTTTGCAAGTTTCGGAAATGTGGTCCTACACCTCAGGCGAATGTTACCGAAGAGCCACTTGCGGCGGTGATAACAGACATAAATATGGTTGAAAATGTTGATGGATGGTGGGCTAATTCTGGTGCAAACTGTCATGTCTGCTATGACAAAGATTGGTTCAAAGTATATACTCCATTTGAGGAGCCCAAAACCATCATGCTTGGTGATTCACACACTACTCAAGTGCTTGGAAAGGGAGATGTCGAGTTGAGCTTTACCTCAGGAAGGGTGTTATCATTAAAAGATGTACTTTTTACTCCTTCTATGAGAAAAAATTTGATGTCTAGTTTTCTTCTTAATAAGGCAGGCTTCAAACAAATTATTGAGTCTGACCAATACGTAATAGTGAAAAAAGGTATTTTTGGGGGAAAAGGGTATGCTTGTGATGGGATGTTCAAGTTGAATGTTGAGATGAATAAAGTTACTAGTTCTGTTTACATGCTTTCTTCTACTAATCTTTGGCATGCTCGTTTGTGTCATACTAATAATCATTATATGGGAATCATGAGTAGTTTAGGATTAATCCCAATGATTAAAAAGGATTTTGAAAAATGTGAGGCTTGTAGTAAAGCCAAAATCACAAAAAGGCCTCATTTTCAAGTTGAAAGAAAAACTAAATTGTTAGAGTTAGTTCATACTGATATTTGTGAACTTGGAGGAATTTTAACTCGTGGAGGAAATAGATATTTTATCACTTTTATTGATGATTTTTCTAAGTATTCATATGTTTTCTTGATGAAAAATAAAAGTGATGCTTTTGAAAATTTTAAAATTTATCTCCATGCAATTGAAAATCGTTTGGTAGAAAAATAAAAAGAATTAGAAGTGATAGAGGCCGTGAAGATGAGTCTAATGAGTTTAATTCTTTTGTTAGATCATTAGGAATAATCCATGAAACTATTTCACCTTATTCTCCTACGTCTAATGGTGTGGCGGAGAGAAAAAAATAGAACTTTGGTTGAGTTAACAAATGACATGCTTATTGAGTCTAGTGCACCTTCAAATTTTTGGAGTGATGCTATTTTAACTGCTTGTTATGTGTTGAATCGTGTGCCTCATAATTAACACCATTTGAATTGTGGAAAGGTCACAAGACAAATTTGGGATATCTAAGAGTTTTGGATTGTCTAGCTTATGTAAGGCTAATGGATCCCAAATTTTCTAAGTTGGGTAAAAAAGTTACTACTTGTGCTTTTCTTGGTTATGCTTCAAATAGTACAGCCTATAGATTTTTTGGTCTTGAAGATAGTATAATAATAGAATCGGGTGATGCTATTTTTCATGAAAATAAATTTCCATTTGATTCTAAAAATAGTGGGGGTCATAGGACTGAAGAAAATATTTTATCACTACCTAGTTCTTCTACTTCTGTTTTGAAAATAAAGAAAATGATGATTTTGAAATACGAAGAATTAAAAGAGCTAGAGTAGAAAAAGATTTTGATCCTGATTTTTATGTTTTTAATGTTGGAGATGTCCCTCTCACTTTACAAGAAGCTTTATCTTCACATGATGCTATTTTTTGGAAAGAGGCTGTAAATGATGAAATGGAATCACTTATTTCCAATAAAACTTGGAAGTTAGTTGATTTACCACCGGTTGTAAAACAATTGGGTGTAAATGGGTCCTTAGAAAAAATTTAAACTGGATGGTCCTGTTGATAAATACAAGGCTAGGCTAGTTGCTAAAGGTTTTAAAAAACTAGAAGGCCTAGAATTTTTTGATACTTTTTCGCCGGTAACTAGAATTACATCCATAAGGCTTTTAATTGCTATTGGTGAAATTTTTAATTTGCATATTCATCAAATGGATGTGAAAACTGCTTTTTTAAATGGGGACCTAAATGAGAAAATTTATATGGAACAATCCGAAGGTTTTGTTGAAGCATGCCAAGAAAGCAAAAGTATGTAAACTTACAAAATCCATATATGGCTTGAAACAGGCACCAAAGTAATGGCATGAGAAATTTGATTCCTGCATGATTGAGAATGGTTTTACAACAAACGAGTGTGATAAGTGCATCTATCATAAGTCTTGGAATAATTCACATGTTATTGTTTGCCTATATGTTGATGATTTATTGATCTTTGGCTCAAACATGAATGTTATTGGTGAAACTAAAAATATTCTTAGAAGCCATTTTGACATGAAAGATCTTGTTGAGGCAAATTTTATTCTTGGAATAAAAATTACTAAAACATGTGATGGAATTTTCCATGACCAGTCACATTATGTTGAGAAAATTTTGAAAAAATATAACTTTCTTGATTGCAAGCATGTTGTAACTCCTTTTGATTCAATTGTTCACTTGTTTCCCGTTCAATGTGAAAATGAAGTGATAAATCAAAAGGAATATGCTAGCTTAATTGGAAGTTTGAGATATGTGACTAATTGCACTAGGCCTGATATTGCGTATGCAGTTGGAGTACTTAACAGGTTTACAAGCAAGCCAGGTAATGAACATTGGCATGCCATAACGAGAGTTATGAAATATTTAGTTGGTACAAAATCTTATGGCTTGTTTTATAAAAAATATCCTGCTGTACTTGAAGGATTTTCTTATGCAGATTGGAACACTTTGTCTGGTGATTCCTGTTCTACCATTGGTTATATTTTTATGTTGGTAGGTGGTGCTATTTGTTGGAAATCAAAAAAGCAAACTATTATTGCTAACTCTACCATGGAGGCTGAACTAATTGCTTTAGCTTCAGCTAGTGAAGAAGCGAATTGGTTAAGAGATTTATTGTTTCAAATTCCTTATTTTGAAAAATCAATTCCTCCTATTTTAATTCATTGTGATAGCACCGCTGCGATTGGTAGAGTCCAAAATGTTATTATAACAGTAAATCTACACCTACAAGGAGAAAACATAGTACTGTGAGATCCTATTTGACAAGTGGTACCATCAATGTTGATTATGTCAAATCATGTGATAATCTTACAGATCCACTAACCAAGGCCTTGGAAAGAGAAAGGGTCTGGAGCACATCGAGGGAGATGAGATTGAAGCTCATAAATTCATAAGTCGTATATGAGGAAACCCAACCTGGAGACTAGAGATCCTATAACCAGGTTCAAGGGGAAAAACGAATCATATGATGACCTCTTATGAAAAATGCACTATTTTATTTATTCCCTCCCTATGGTGTGAGTGCATTATTCTATAACAGTTTGTGGAGGTTGGGTTTATAAACTCTTAATGATATTCTGTAGCTCGTATGAGTGGGGTGTTAAGTTACAGAAGCACCCTTGACAGATTTCACCTATGTGAGTGTGGAAGTAGGCCGCTTCCTATGAGAATTGGGCTCATTCTCAAAAGCACTCATGAAACCGGGATAGCACAAGGCCATAATGTGCTGGTTGTGAAAGCTCATGTCAACATCTTGATTATTATGTGTGAGCAATAATTCTTTATTTCCTTTAAGCAGTCATAGTTCAAGTCTGAGACCACTACGGCTCTGGAGTAAAGATTATTGTTTTACTAAGTGGAGGTTCAATGCAGAGCACACCTTCATTACGCATAATAATTCACCTTCAGCTGGTAAACTCTCTTATTAATATTAAAATGAGTGGGGGATTGAAGGATTTGCATTTTAATATTACATCATAATATATTAAAAGTGCTGCTTTAAAGTGTCATTGAAATGGTCCATTACCACGTTCAGTTCATGGAAGAATGTGGAGTTTAATTCTTTTGAAACTCCTTTCTCCATTTATCACAATAAATCTCTTTAGTTAATGGCCATAATAGGCAAAAGTGATCTCTCACGTTACTTGGCTTAATGTGGCCATTACTTCTTTTGAAACTCTCATCTCCCCATTATCTCATTTACTCTCCACATTCTCATCTTTTTAATACACCATTATTCCTTCTCTTCATCAATTCATTACAAGGATAATATTTTTCTACTATAAATAGTTTGTTATCCTTACCTTATGAAGAAAGAAAAAATATATATTTTGGAGAGTTCCTGAAAAGTGAAAAAAAAAGAGTTTATTAGTTGAAGGAAGGTGTTCTTCTTTTTGGTGGAGCTTTGGACTCAACATCTTGTCCAGAGTTTGTTGAGTTGTACGACGTGATCGGGCTGTTGTATCCTGGAGGGGATAAGTCAGAAAGATTATTGCTGGACCGGTAGATTTGCTGCAGTGGGCTTGAATCTCCTTAAAGAGAGCGAGATACCTGCGCCTCAGCTGAAGATATTTTTATTTCTTCATTTTAATTTTCAATTGTAATTGTAATTTCTTTATATTATCACCAACAATTGCCACCATAATACTATACCTCTAAAAGCAATAATTTTATACGAGGAATAATGAACTCAATCACTTGCAGGTGTTATTCTTCAGTTTTTTGTTGAGTTTTATTATGCGGAGGTACTCAAATTGAATCAGTAAACATTTAGTTATTTCTAATGATGCACATTAATAGTTCAACCTACACTCAGAGTAGCGCATTTTCCATTTTATAGGAATTTTTGTACTAAAAATAATGGTATCTCCTCTCACTGGCCCATAGTATATGAGATAAATCCATGCATTTAAATTAGGGTCAGTATTTCGAAAATTGATTTTACGGTATTGAACATTATGAAAGGTATATGTTCAAGTGAAAGGAGGGAATAAGAGGGAGTAACCCAATTAGCTTTGGATCTAGCCAAAACAATTTAGATTTCATTCTTAAAAGTTATTTGCTTTGTGAAGGGAAAAAAATAAGTGAAACTTACATAAACATCTACCTTTTAATAGCTTCTAACACTTTATAGCTACCTTTTCTATATTTACAAATCGTAGCTAGTTTTTGTTGTATTCGGTTGTATTTCGCGTTTTTGAAATACAAAATCCGACAGATTTCGCATTTTTGAAATACATTGAAATACAAAATCTGGCAGAGTAAAAATAGGCTGTATTTATGGAACAGATTCTCTTCTTTCATTTTAAATGGTAAGTTAAATTAAATCAACCATGTATCACGCACGCATAACTGTTGAAGTTCCATAACAACCCACGTTTCTCTCTTCAAATTACTCTATTCCAAACTTTTAGAAATACTTCCAAATACAAAAAAATATACACTGGAATACAATGAAATATGGTTGATTGTTTAAAAAATATAAAATTGTAGTATGCGTACATACAATGGAATACAATGAAATATATCAGAAACTGTTTCATAAATTAGAAATACATTAAAATACAACGAAATATACTGAAACAGTACACTGAAATATACTGAAACGTTTTATCAAACACTTGGTGAGCATGAAGCTCCACAACTCTCATCAGAGGTGGATTATGCGTTGGATTCATGCCGAAGGGGCGGTAGAATAGCACCGTTATCAATGAGAGAAGAGATTCAACAATTATTAACGAAAAACATAGAGCAATTCGATCAAAATAGCAGTTTAATGGTGGACGGGCGTTGGAATTTTGAGGGCGTGTTGATACACTACACTTTCTTCGCCTTCACTACTATCCTTACAGTAGAAATCCCATGCCCGGTGAACCACCGCTGCCGTCGCGGAGAAGAAGTGGCAGTGTCGGAAAAGTAAGGAACAAACCAAACAAGATCAAGATCCTTCAATGGATTCATCAAAGAAAATCCCTTCAGAGAATCTCCAACTTCCACACTAACCACAGATTCACCAAAAATCCAAGAAGAAGAGAAAGTTGACAACTTTGAGAACATTTCTTCTTTTTCGTCAAATTCTTCTACTTCATCTGCTTCTTTTGGCTCAATGAAAATCAAGAAGAAAACAGATGACCATGTTAAAGAAAATGGAGAATAAAATAGTACTCAGAGTTCGGAAAAAACGTCAAAAAACCCGAAATTGAACAAGAGTAGAAGCTATTCAAATGGGGCTTCAAGTATATATTTTTAGGAATTTGATAACTTGTGGGGCTGTGGATACTGATGAATTTGGAATTGTTCCACTTAGAAAAAATAAGACTTCACAGATCTCATAGATCTGGGGCCAGCCAAGGGAAGTAGATCTCACAGATCTGGGGGCAGGAGAGGGAACGGAGAGAGAGAAAGAGAAGGGTGAGGGAGAAATAGATTTAAGAGGTGAGAGAAAACCAATTTAAAAGAGAAACCTGTGAAATACAGAACACTAGTTATGATGTGTAATTTAAGAAAATATTTTAGTTATGAACAATAAATAAAATAAAAAGTAGTTACTATTCATAAATAGGTCTTAGAAGTAGCTATGACAAGTAAATTTTCCAAAAAATAACTTACCTTGACATCATCCACATCAATATTGAGAAACAATATATCTTGGTAAGTAGAAGCCGACTCCTCCATAAAGGGGTTCATCGCCACGGAGGGAATAGACCAAATAGCCGTAAAATGTGCCACAATCTACAACATACCCATTTTCATTATTTGAAACTAACTTGTATATCAAAATCAACACAATGGTTACATAAGCTTTAAATTAGTTAATTTAGTGAACTGACCATAACCTAAATGCTTGTTTATTTTCCCTTTAAAAAAAATAAATAGGGAAAAAGACACTACCTAGCCATCAAAAATTTTAATGGCTCATGTTTGGGCTTAATGCCGCAAATTGGCCTTTCGGCCCAAACTATTGACAAGTGCTAGCCCAACAGCCCAATCACTATAAGAGGACAGACTTAAATATAAAAAAAGTCGTTGCATATACTGTTGTTGCTAAACGTTTTTTGTGACGAATCCAGGGAATCACCACAAGAACTACACATTTTGTGGCGACTAAGCTTGCCACAAAAAGGAAACAAATATGCGACGAAAAAAAATCGTATTGAGCCTTCAAAAAATATCCCAAAACATGTATAATATGTCTATAATTAGTACGTATACGTTGATTATACATTTATTAAACACAAATAATACAACAATGATACAGTTTCTAAACACATGTTGTAGGAATACATATTCTATACAACAATGATGTTTTTTCTATACAACAATGATATAGTTCTATACATATACTGAAATTAGTTAGAAAAAGGCTACGACATGCAATTAGTTTCCATAGGCTAAAAATATCTTTTAAGCTTCATGAACCATCCGGTTGTCAATAGTCTGGGCCGGATGGCCATTTGTGTCCTTTCCTCATAAAATTAAGGACCTAAACCTTTGGTCTCCAATAAGCGATGGCCAAGGTGGAGGGATGGGCCTTTTGGAGTCCGCAGCAGAAAGAGCTATCTTGTGAGACGACGTGAAAGAAGAAACTATCGCTGGAATAGAATCAGGGTTAAATGTTTATGATATTTGGATTAATGTTATTCATTAATATTTTATTTTAAAATTTTATCTCATATGTGTTTACGTTATGTGTCTGCGAATTTCTATATGATGGAAGTTTTTCTATAATTGATCTAGCTAAATATAATAACCATTAATCATTTTCAAGGATTTACATTTTCTTAAATTTTTATTTTATAATTTAATAATATTTATTTTATTTTTTGAAGTGTATACTTATTAATATAGGTCATACGCAAAGCGTGTACTCTAAAACTAGTTTCATTATTAGTGTAGTTAATAATTATATAAAAATAAAAGTTAGATATGATAATAACAAGCTGAGCATCCAAGGTTGGTGACGAGTTCAATTTACGAGAGATATTAATAAATATTAAAGGCCTTATGAAATATTACTGTAATTGTTTTCGTGTATTGCATATATATGTCGTTTAAGTGGACACTAGTGGATATTAGAAGCCTTATGATTAGTGATTTAGGCCAATTAATATGTTGATTTTTCGATAAGAATATCACAAATACTGTTTTTTATTTTTTATTTTTTTTACTTATTCGAAAATATGCACTTAAAGAAATGCAATTTTTTCCCGAACATATTTGAGCCCTATGATTTATGAGAAATATTAACATTTATTTATTTTTAAATTTTTCAATATATGAAATACAGAAAATTGTTTTGTTCTATCCAAAAATAAAAAAATAAAATGGGAAAAGGAAAAAGAAAGAAGTGGCTAGATTATGGACTATGGTCTCAGGTCTTCTACTCAAGTTTTCAGTTTGTGAACTATTCTACAAACAAAGTTAAAAGACAATTAATTACGCAGGAAGTGAATTGGTATGCGATTGTGTGAACCTTTATCTATATCTATATCTATCTATATAAAATAGGAGAGGTATAAGCAATGTGATAAAGCCCAGTGGCAAGCTAATAACAAGCTACTTGGCAATTTTAGGACAAAGTTAATCAAAATTAGGACCAAGTCTTTTACTAATAATTTTTATCAAATTCCAAAATTGAAAAATAATTTTATGAGAAACAAACTTTTGAATTTTTTAAGGAAGCTATAATTATCCGCATTTAGCAAGCCATATACTTTATCCTTAACAATATCACATTAACGGGCTTTTTCAAATTCAAACATATCTGTTAAGAAAAAGTTTATTTATTAAACCAATCCACATTAATTTAAAATAAAAATGTGCTAAACTTATCCGTAGCAATATCGTGATAAAGGGACTAATCAAACTCAAAGATATCTTTTTAAAAAATTGTTATTATGAAAAAAATAAAACATTAAATTTAAATCATTAAAAGAATGAATTATAAGTTGAATTACATATTTGATGAATTTAGAGAAAAGAGTTTTAACTTGAATTAAGTTTGTAAGATAAAAAAAATACTCGATTAAGATTAATTCCATATTTGATGAAACGAGAGAAAAGAGTTTTAACTTGAATTAAGTTTGAAAGATAAAAATACTCGATTGAGACTAGAAATGAATTTGAATAAGAAGATAAATTTTTTGAAATCGAATTGAAAGATAAAAACTAACAGCACTAAATTCCTTTTTTTTTAAAAAATAATAATAATAATTTAAACAGTGGTTTGGATGAATGAAGTGACATAATTATTTGACAATGAACAAACTGATAAAAAAGTATCTGTAATTTGAATTAATTAAAATAATTTTGAATCTGAATTGAGGATAAAATATCTTTCAGAGGATAAACCTCAAAATTTTCTCGGTAGATATAGAATCGCAACGTAACCTTATGACTTTGGAGGACTAATAAGATAGAAATAAGTATTAATTTTTCCTAATTTCCTGTTTCTTTCTTTCTCTTTCTATGTAAAGAAATATTCTAATTATTATTCATTAATTAAACAAATTAGTGAAATACGCATGTAGGTGCTCTTTATCCCCATATATATATTTTTTATTTGATAAAATTAGCCATAATCCTTGATATAAGATAAGGATTACTATGATCTTAAAACCATATCTTTTCAAATAAGCTTATCAATTGGTATGATTTTCAAATTTGAATTTCTACATCTTATACATACACCCCTCCAATAACACATAAATCAATATATGTTACTGCTCTTGCCAGCATACTTATTTCAAGAGTTGTTTCTTCTCCCTCTTTTTGTTGATGATTATTAGCTCTATTTATTTATAATTATCAAGTTTTTCTGTATTGGACTTTATGTTGCAGGTTCTGGCCGGGGAGCAAATACATATCAAGTGAAGAAGATGATTTGCAAGTTCAAAATATCATGTGTTATCAGAAGAAAAAGCAAAACCATGGAGATTGAAGAAATCAAAACCAAATATTGCATGAGCCTCTGAAATATGAGCCATTCAGTTATTTGGTAGCACTTGGAGGAATTTTTCTAGAGGCCTACCTTTATTCGATAGATATGGTAAATATCACCGTATGCACATAATATTAGATATTCTTTTTGCTTCATTTATTTAGAATTTTTATTACATATACACACACGCTATTGATGTGTACTATAAAAAGGACAATCCAATGCACACAACATTTGCATTAGAAGGATCGGGATAAGGGTCGCACGCAAAGGTACGATGTCGTTGATGTGCACTGTATATTGTTGGAATTGTGGTGCATTACATTGTGAGAAGAGGCATATATTTGTTCAAAATGTTGGATTGATTCGAAGGAATCAAGTAGATTGGGCTCATTGGCTGGGGTTCTCAAATTTAATTTTTTTGGTTTTGATTTTATCAAGTTGATTCAATTTGAATATTTGTAGGATGATAAAATTAAGAGAGTAAAATGCAATGTGAAGTTAATGCGAATTGGTGTGTCAGATCTAAAACAGATAATAATTATAACATATTCTTTGGTCTTGATTTTGAAATATAAACTTTTTAAATTGAGTGTAGCATGTTTTTATTTAATTGAAAATAATATTTGTGAATAGTGATTATAAAAATTAGATATCAGAACTGTTTTTTTCTAACTTAAAAAAGTGTGGAGTCATTTTAACAATTTTTAATTTATTTTTCACGTGCAGAAAGATATTAGCAATTGACTTATAAAGAAAAAAAAGATGATCTCCACAAGACTGAAATCTTAAAAATGGAAGCAATTAAATCTGATATGATATTATAAATTAGATATGAGTATTAATTTATTAGCTAGGATTAGTTCTTTTTTTTTTTAAATATCGGCGGCGCATTTTGCGGGGTACTAATTAATTTATTTTAAAATAAATAAATAAATAAGGATAGACTACTAAATTTGAGATGAGAAATTTTTATAAAGAAATTATGATAAAAAAAAAACTCTTTCTATTTATAAGATCACATAATTGAGGTAGTAAAAGCTAAAGCTAAAAACAAAATAAATAAATTTGATACATTCTGATATTAGTGGTGTGTGTGTGTGTGGGGGGGGGGGGGTAATAAGAAGGATAATAAGTAAAAAAATAAAATGTTTGATTTTTTTTTTTTTTAAAGTCAATATAATCTGATGTGATTAAGTAAGCAAAATCACAATTATATGGGATTGGTCTTTTGATTCTTCCGCGCATCGCGCGGGTACGGATACTAGTCTATATATATATAAAAAAAGAGAAGTACAAGCAATGTGGTTAAACCAAGTGGCAAGCTAATAACAAGCCACTTGGCAATTTTAAGACAAACATAGTAAGCATTGTAATAATTTCTAAAATTGTTCAATTTAAATTGAAAGATACAATAGAAATACTTGATATTCAAAGGATTAAGCTTTTGAAATTTGAAATTTACAGAGATAATTTTCATTAGTTTATAATTTAGAATTAGAGATAGTGACCTCTATTATACCCCATTTTAACCGGGTTGAAGCGGAGTACAACATATTGGTGATTCCTATTTTTGCTTATTTTAAGGAGTCGCCACCTAATTAAATTTAACGGTGAATTAGGACACCCAGATGTTAACTAAGGTAAAGTTAAAACTAAACCTCTGTTAATAGTCTGCTTAACCAATGTGATTCTAGGTAAGAGCTCTATATTATCCTAAAGGGAAGGGGTTAGGCATCCTTTAGAATCCGTTAACTACGGTTATCCGGCCAAACTTAGGTGAGTTAATTAGGGCTAAAGATGCAAATATAATATTTAAAATTAACAAAAATAGCTTATAGATACTACTAAAGTTTTAAAGGAGATATAAATGTTGTTTCAGAGAAAATACAATGGTTTGTATAAAAGAAGATCTTAAATGCCATTTCGAATAAAAACTTATAAAAGTTACTAAAGCTCTAAGTGATAATGCTTTTGAAAACAAGATTTTGCATAGAATATATAAATAGACGAAAACACGAGTTTTTGTGCAATGTTTTAATAAATATTTGAAACAACTCAAAATGATAAGATGTTAATTGATTTTATGATTTAAGAGCAAACATATAGAAAAAAACAACTTATGTGAGCTTTCTTTGTCCTTTTATTAACTATGCTTAAAAAATATGCGTAATTGGCTCAAAACTTAAAGAATTATATAAAATATATTTGAGCTTATATTTGCGTATTAGTGACGTTTTGGAAATATGACTTCCCTTTACTTGAAGTATATATAGTTACGTTATTTGCAAATCAATTATTCTAATGAAAATAAATATTGCAGATGCTATAAATAGTTTTGACGAAAACCAAGGAGGAAATGAATCTTATGGAATTAATTATTGGTTCACCTTAAATTAACTAACCATTACCAAAACTAAACCCCATTAATTTCGCTAAGGTTTTATCTTAAACTAAGAAAACGAAAAAAGACAAACAAAGAGTTAGTTGTATAGTACAAATTAATATGCATAAAATAAGAAGAAGAATAGATAATTTAAATGGGTTCAGCCCATTTGAAAAAAATGCTGCAATCGGGCATGGGCTCAGCGCCCCCCCCCCCCCCCCCCCCCCCCCCCCCCCCTTTTTGAGTTGCTACAGTCTGTTTTGCTGTTGTTGGGCCTCGGCCCAGCAGAAATTTGGGCCTCGAACACGGAGAAGATTCTGTTGGGCTTTTAGCCCAACACCGAATATGGCCGAAGAACGAGTCTCTCGGACTCGTATGTGGTGATCATGCAAAAATGAAAAGAAAAGGATTAGCATGTAATCAGCGAATGCTAAACATATATATATTGTAAGTTCCCAAAAACAAACCAATATTTACAACATATTATTACTTGCACAAATACATATTTTGCTGATCTGACGGCATGATAGTGAATGATACTTGAAAATTTAATATCTAACTCAATAGCAATTTCGCTGGCTTCAGTTTTCTAAACTGAGGAAAATATGGGCCTTATGTATTCTGCCAATCTTAGTCGTATACATGATATTCCTAAGATATGTACACCTGGATGCATATATCACATGTATATCAAGTGTATGCCCCTTGCCTTAACAAAATTGAAATACTTATAAGTATATTGAGGATATTCCCAAACAATCACCATACAACAGCCAATGCGAAACACAGAATCAACTCATGTTTTGAAATATTTCAACTGGCTATGCCGATATGCACGAGATTCCTTGTCGGATCTCACTCTCAAGTTCATAAGTAGCAATTTCAACATATGTTATTTATAAGATGAGAAGTTATTCCATTTTTTGACATATGAATGGGATGAGGACTGTTTTCCAGATTTTTTATCTTGAGCAAAACAACCAAAGCTAAAAAATGTATACTTAAATACACCCTGAAAAAGAAGATATCAAACTATGGAACCCCTTTATATAAACAGGTTTGAGATTTCTGCATGTGTTTGAATGCATAAAGAGACGACCAAACAACCCCCAAACAGGTTCTCAACAAAAAGAAAAAAAAGAACTAAAACACATTCAATTCATAGAAAAGGGTTCATATCACCCTTGGATATTCAAACAAGCATTCAAACAGCAAGTCATTTTTAAAGGAAAAAAATATGCAAGCATATATAATTACGTGAAGGCACATACTAGCAATCGAAATTCATGCATATTGAGTACATGTTGGTGATTTGAGGATGGCATGCTGAGGCTGCTGAGGACAGGCATGAGGGATGAGCTTATGCTAGTGCCAAACATTATATAGAACTCTTATATTTGAGCAAGGTAAACAAACTTTCTCAATCTTGTTAGAGACAACAAACATAGAAATTCTGAATCGAGGCTCAATCCTAGCAGTCATCTGACTTCGCATAACTTAATGTTATCACTGGAACTGGAGATATGCTTTCTACACTTAAGGGGGCAAAAAGGAAAGATGTGCAAATGGGCATAAGTGGTCAAAAGGGCATACAAAACATGCTCAAACAAACACATATGTAAACTAAACAGCTATGCCCAGTACCAATGCATTACAGACCACCATATATTTCAAATGAGTTCACTAGCACACTCTTAACAATTTAGGATCACTTTGGGGTTAAGCTTTTATCTAAGCATATCTTCAAATTGGCATAAGAAAAAACAAGCAAGGAATATCTATTAAGGGATTAAGACACATGACTCAGCACAAAACAACTCAAAACAGTTTCTACATCAGACTTAAATGAATACCAATATCAGACAGTCATGCTAGAGTTTCAGCACCACTTCAAATTAATTTACATGCAAAGACACCACATCTATCCTGGCAACAGAACAACAACAAACAATAGCAAAACCAGGCTTTAAGCGAACGATAGGCAGGAACTAGACCAACATGTACCTTGCAGCCAGACTACGTAAAAAAAAAGCAAACATCTGAATCTTGCTATACAATAGCTAATCGATTAATCATAACAAGAACATCACACAAATCATGATGAACTAAAGAAAAACCAATATATAAATGCTTAATACAGGCAGACTAGAGCCAACATAATTTTTGAGGCATATTTGACTAAACCAGCTAAAAAAAAAAAACAACTAGATCATTTTTAATATCTTAGGGTATAATAACACATAAGACATATTTGACTGCATAAAACTAAACTAAGCTAATATATAGGATTCGATAAATTAAGCTGGGACTAACATATAAAACAGGCTTAACTATTAAACTAAACTAACACAGGAAAACATGTTTTTGCTAACTAAGCTGGCACATAAACACATATGCATACAGGTAACTAAAAAAGGGAAAATATGAAATGAATAGACAAGGGAGTTGCGGACCTTCTTCAGGTGCAACGAAATGGAGCCTCGAGCCTTCGATCAACCTCGAAACGACACAAAACTCCGAGCTCTCGATTCTCAGACTCGAAACAGTGAAACTTAGTAGCTTTTCAAAGGGTTTGAAGGAATTGGTAGGATTCGATTTTGAGGTGTTTTATGGTTCAAGAACCTCTTTTTTTTTTCAGGGGGGTTTTCCGATTTCTCTCTAAAATCCTCAGTACTTGGAGAGTTTTAAAAAAAAATCCAGATTCTGTGGGGTTTTTTTTTCGGTCCAAGAAGCCGCCGTTCTTTCGAATCTCTCCCCTTTCTTTATAGTTGTTTGAAGGAGGCGAGAGAGGGAAGAGCGTGGGGAACAGGAAGGTGTGGGGGGTGACAGTGGCGTGGGGGGGACAAGGCGAAGTGGGGGTGGCAGGGAGGAATGGCAGAGGTGAGCGTGGGAGAGAGGTGTTTGTGTCGGGTGAAGGGGTGTGGCGGCTCAGGAGATGAAGAAGGGAGGGAGTGAAAGAGAAAAGAGGTAGGGTAAAATAAGGGGATTGGACCGGACCGGGTCGGGTAAAAGTAGAATTGGGCTGGACCGTTGGGAAAATAGGTAATGGGCTGGTTATTTGGTCCGAAATGTTTATGAGTTGATTGGGCTTTGATTTGGGTCAGATAAATCAAAATACGGACTGAGTGCAAGAAATAGTTTTGGCTCCTGAATTTAAATAAAAGACCCATTTTAATTAACCATATGCTGAGTGTGACAAAATTTTACCTGATACGAAATATGTAATTATTATGGCTCAGGTAATAAAATTATATGATGCTGTAATAGCCGTGCAATAATATTTTAGCAATAAATAAACGCTATCATTTAATTGCGCGAAATAAATGCGATGCGTATGCAGAAGGTGGTAAGATGTTGTAACGCAAATACTGGTAATAATAATAACAAATAATAATAATGGTGATAATAGTAATAATAATAATAATGGCAGTAGTGACGGTAGTAAAGATAGTGAAAGGATAATGAAATGCCGGTATTAATAAAAGCTAATAATTATAGTAAAAATGCAAATAATTATTTTTTTGAAGTCGTCAAAATATTGGAAACGAAAAAAATAGGTATTTCGAGGAAAGGTGGGACAAAATTGGGTGTCAACAACCTCTACACGGAGATCTAAGAAACAAAAATTTACGGCAGAGTTCATTTTTCAAAATGAACTCTTACGGTTACCTTATCTTATCCTAATGGATATTGTAAAATCCATATAGTTGAATTTTAGATAATTGTGTTTGAATATATGCGGTAATTTTTTTATCGTTTGTGTATATCTATTCTAACAAAAATGACTGCGTTTAATTTAAATTTTGGAGCATGGAGAAATTTCAAAAAATACAGTTCATTTAGATAATTAAAAGATATTACCTATGTTAAAAAACAACTTACAAAATACGTAATCATAAAAAATACAGATTGCTTATGTTTCAAAGTTTAATAAAGCCTCTTCACAGGAATTCTTTCACTTTTATTTGTATGAGTAGACTAAAATTGAAATAGCAGTTTTAAATATTATAACAAATTAGTTTATTTTGTAAAAAAAAAAAAAAAGAGAAAAAAAAACGTATGGGGAAAATGTGAAAAAATAAATAAATAAGGGTAGCAAATAATAACCAACTTTATCTTCTTCTGTTACATCCATTTTATTATTTTAAAAAAATTAATTGATATTATCGATTTCAGATATCTTTTTCAAAATCATATGCATAGATTATAAGAGAAGGGTATTTTAGAATCTTATCTTTTCTAACAAACACATGATATTGAAATTTGAATTTTAACAAATTTGAGTTGGCATGAAGATCAAATTCGTAACCTCTTATATATATATACCTCTTAACTCTTAAGTGACACAAACATCAATGTAAACTATCTTTTTTTTTTTAATTGTTAATCATTTTCAAATTTATCTCAAGAGAATTTTTTGTGATCGTTTCATTCACATAAGGTATTAATTATTTCTTTCTTTACGCACGTATATTATTTTTCCGTACACACTTAATGCAGCATAGTGGCAATAAATTTTCATTCCCGTGTTTAGACTATTTAGAGTCATATTTATGCCCTCCCTTATTCTTATAATCAAATTGCCATGCTAGCTCTGTGTAAAACTGTGGAAGGACCTCCACTTCAGTGTAAAAATTTGCAAGCTTTTTCTTAATATTTCTCTTAGGCAGGAAGACTACTTTATGCAGCATGACCACATCACATTCTTTTATCTACTCTGTTTTAGGAGGATTAGGAATTAGATTTGCAAGTATTTGAATACTTTCACTAAAATCATTTAAACTGTTAGTTTTGAAACAAAATTGGTTATAACAGAGAAGATGAAAAGTAAAGGACTTAAACAAAAGCCTAAAATTTTAGAATTTAGTGGTGTGATAACGTCCAAATCCACTCCTCAAAGAGAAAGTGTACACGGTCGTATGCAATATAATTTACCCAACTATGAGTCGGGGTCGATTCCACAGGGAACAATATACTAGGAGATTAAGAAAGTAAGGAACTTTCACTTACCAAGCTAAGCCAAACGATAGATAATATTTTGGTTTTTGAGAAAAATTATAACTAATGCGGCAATGTAAACTAACCTAGAAAGCGGGTAAAATGATCAATGGCCACAAACTTGGATACAAGGAACTCTCAAGTAACGATCCAATATATTTTATGATATTACAACTAAGAGCGGGTTTATATTAATAGATAATGGTTTCTAAAATCTCATTGAAAGTCTTCCAACCAGATCAATGAATTTCACTCTAAGCTTTTCCAAGCCTTAGAGTGTGATATCAAGCACAACCAATTGATTCTCAAGTAACTTTCCTATTCCTAGCTCAAGTTATTAGATGGGTTTAATGACCCAAATTCTTGTTAATTAATCTTTTCCAACCTAGATTTCCTCTTCCGAGCTTAATCAAAGTAAATGGGCGAGTCTTAGGGTTAGCCAATCCCTTAAGAAACATTAAAGAATAACATTAATTAAATCAACAAAGACTCACTTCAATAGCAATAAAAATCATTCAATACATAAGCATAACAAGAGTTTTAATCCAACACTTGATAGTGAATAATATCATAAACAAGATTCAAGTAATAGAATAAAATACAACACCCTTAAATATGCAATACAAAGCAAGGAATTGAAGAAAAAATTGAGAAATTTATCATTAATGAGCTCCAATCTTCTCCTCCAAAGGTGTTGTGTAAGACCATAGCTCCAAAGCTTTTGTTGAATGGCCAAAAAATGTGTTTTACAAACCCTAAAAGAGTATTTATATCATTTCAAAAACGGGAACAAAATCTGGACAATAATACCCTCGTGCACAACATGCAACTCGCATCTTGTGTCGCAGGTGCAACATGCGAGTCGCATGTTGTGCCAATTTCTCTGTCAGCATTTGCTGCACAACATGCTGCTCGCATGTTCAACATGCTGCAGCATCTGCTACTGCCTGAAAGTGTTGATTGTTCTATTTTTGCTCTATTTTGCTCCGTTTTGCTCCGTTATGCTCTCCGGGCATCTTATCCTACAAAACAACATAAATACACAAAAAGTAACAACAAAAGTGCTTGAAGAGTCACAAAAGCATAAGGAATTAGCATCGAATATCCCGTAATTTCACGGCACATCAACACCCCCAACTTAAAGTCTTTACTTGTCCTCAAGCAAATCAAAACAAAAATCTCAACGAGGATCCACTTTAAGCACAAAAACATGACTTTGGTTGGTACCAACAATTAGGCTACAAGCATGTGAAGCTTCAACCAAATAACTCCCTCATTTCAAAATACAATTTCAAGAATGCAATAGAGATTTAAAACCATAAAGCAACAACACTCAAGCCTCAACAAGTGACTCAAAACCACTAGCTTACTAGATATGCTCAATTGACTCAACTTGAAATTTTTGAACATCACCACTCTATCGTAATCCATATGCCCTCACAAGAAAGAAAGTCCCAAAATCACTATATTCACAACAACAACGCAAGGGACAAATACACAAAGTCACTCACACTCAACAAAGAAATTCTAGTGCTAACAAATATCACACCATAAGCTTGCCCTTATTTTCAATCATCACTAACTCAAGAACATTCGGTTGGAGATCACATAGGGACTTTTTAAGCTCGTAATGTAGGCTTAGGGAAGGGTAGGATAAGTATTTGGGATACAAGTGACTATGCCCTCCTTGAACACTAAAAAAACATTTTGTCCACTTTCCTCTTCATTTCAAAACATCACTCCTTCCTTTACATACTAGTTTCCGCAATTATTCCAACTTCTTTTTGTGCAACCATTTTCTTGATTTCTATTTTTTTTTCACAAAGATACATTTTTTTGCACAAATATTTTGCAACCTTTTTGTATTTTTCAAATTTTCTTCCTTTCTTTTGACTTTTCCACAACACCAACCTTCACCATTCTCAAGCAACACTAACACCCCCAACTTAGGCTTTTGGCCTCAAATTCACAATTTCATGTTCAAGGAGGGAAAGGTTCAAAAGAGAGACTTTTCATCAAAAAGGGTAAAGGCTTGTAATGTGGCAATCAAATAATAGGTCATAGGCTCGAATGGGGTTACTAGTGATATTATTTATGCAATGGTAGGCTAGAAAGGCTAAAGAGGCTCTTTCAAAAATCACAAAGATAGCACAAGGTCATCTCTCCAACCAACATAATCAAAATTGGCATTGAAATACTAACCGGGCAAGTTCTAGATGATAAAAGTAAACACAAGAATTATTCAACAAACACTCACCACACATGGCATATGAACTAGTCAAGATGGATCGATTTTACTTCCTAAGCAAGAACAAATAGAGCAATATCTCATCATCCCAAGTAAAACTCATCTAGTAGGTAAATAGTCACAAAATGAGCCAAGAAGTTGTCACAAAAATCATTCCTTCTATGCATCTTGCTTCTCTTTTCACTTAAAATTCCACTTGGAAGGGTATGCTCAATTAAACGCTTCACATGCAAGAGACTAATTCTATTAGTACCAAACAAGCCTAGAGTTCCACAATTTTTCTTCAAAGGATCACCTACACCTAAACTACAAGACTAATTAAAGAAGCTAAGAAAGAAAATAAACTAACAAAAGTGACTAATCCACAACATGCCAACAAAACAAAATCTTCAAAAATTTGAGCAAGTTCCATTTGTAACAACGTTTATTCACAACCATACCAATAGTCACAAAACAAACCCGGCAAGGGCACACAATATCCATTTATAAGACAAAAGCCCGGCAAGGGCACAATTTATGCATATCCAAAATATAATGTGCTACCACATGCCACCCCCAACTACAAACATTGCAGTGTCCTCACTGCACATAATCAAAACAAAACATAAAATAGTTTGAGGGCAATTAATATTTTTTTGTCATCACCTGCGACTCGCAGGCATGACCTACGGTTCGCAGGTGATGTCACCTGAAAACTTTTTTTTTTTCAGCAGCAACTACTGGTTTCGGGTTGCTCTAAAAACCCGACCTGCTCAAAACAACTCCAAAAATTCTAAAACTTTGTGGATTAGTCAAAAATAATCTACTAAGCTATTCTAAAAAAGAAAATTTCAAAAACGACTTAAAATTTTTAAAACGATGGGTTGCCTCCCACCAAGCGCTTAAGTTAACGTCGCGGCACGACGGTTACCTTTACCACTTTTCCCTCCACTTGGAGGATATGAATTTTCGCCCCAACTTTGAATCAAGATTATGATGACGCTCATGGGGCGGTGGTAGAAAAGCAGAGAGGCCAACTCTCGGGTGTCACATTTTGCACTTCTTGGCCCGTAAGTGAGGCATGCCATTTTGTCTTCTTGGCATAGCAAACTTCAAAATGAAAACGCTTTGATTTTCATCTCCAAAATTCTCCATAGGCTTAGTTGGTTCAGCTTCCATATCATTCACCAAGCACAATGTTGAAAAATGGCTAGAATGAGGTCCAACGCGCTCAAATTTCAAATTTGCATGAATTTTGACATCCTCACCCAAAAATGAACTAGAGTCTTCAAAAATTATTTGATGAACTTTTTTATGCAACTCTAGTAACATTTCTTCAATCTCGGCATCTTGCATTATTTTTGGATTGGTTAGTTGGCAATTCATCATTAGTTCTTGAAAATCAATCTTGACCACTTTTTCATTGGAAACCAACTTAAAACTACTATCCATGACTATTTGATGTTGAGTATTGCATACCTCAACTTTTGCATTCAATTCAGCTTTCAAGTCACGGATAGCAATTTCAAGTTTCTTCAACTCTTGACTTTGCTCAACATGGATTTTAAAAAATTCTTCCATCATCCTCGAAATGCCTTTACGATGATTCCCATAGGCTTCAAGTTGTTGAGCTTGAGTCATAAGCCAATCTTGGCTCATAATTTCCACTTTGTCAAGGCCTTCTTCAAGTTGAGAGTCATTCAAAACTTGTAAAAATCCACCCTTGGAGAAATTCATGTTTTGGCTACTTTCTTGTCTACTTTCAACACCCTCAAGTTGTTGAGCATTATGAGTCTGAACCAATAATTTCATTTGATCCTCCAAGGTGTGAATAGCTTTGTCATTGCAATTAATTGCTTGCCTCAAGTCCTTAACTGCTAAGTCCTGTTTTTCCACTTTTTCAAGGATGGTCTCTAACATGAGCATTATCCTCTCATTTTGAGCATTTGAGGCTTCTTCCACTTGCATATCCCTACTATCATCAAAATCAAAACTAGAGTAGTCATAGTGGAGGTTCGGGGAAGGGAAGGACAAATAAGCACAATTATCCCAATGACCATTTTGACCACCACACCTATCACAAATACTCCACTCATAGGTTTGGGATTGTGCGCACAATCCGCCCCCGGGAGAATTCAAACAATTTTGCCATGAGTGTAGTCCTCCACAATAAAGACAAGGGTCATCAAAGTATGAACAACTACCATCCAACCAATTTTCATTATATGATGCCATTTTTTTTTATTTTTTTTATAAAAATAAAATCAAGCAAAGAAAACAACTACACAAATATTCACAAGTTTGGACAAAAGCAAGTAAGCTTAAATCCCAAACTAACTCAAATACGCCAAATTGTTCCCCGGCAACGGCGCTGATGTGCCATGAAATTACGGGATATTCGATGCTAATTCCTTAAGCTTTTGTGACTCTTCAAGCACTTTTGTTGTTACTTTTTGTGTATTTATGTTGTTTTGTAGGATAAGATGCCCGGAGAGCATAACGGAGCAAAACGGAGCAAAATAGAGAAAAAATAGAACAATCAGCACTTTCTGGCAGCATCTGCTAATAGCTGCAGCATGTTGTGCATGTAGCATCTGCGAGTGGCAGATGCTGCAGCATGTTGTGCATGCAGCATCTGCGAGTAGCAGATGCTGCAGTATGTTGAACATGCGAGTAGCAGGTTGTGCAGCAGATGCTGACAGAGAAATTGGCACAACATGCTACGGTTTTGGCACAACATGCGACTAGCATGTTGCACCTGCGACACAACATGCGAGTAGCATGTTGTGCACGAGGGTATTGTCGTCCAGATTTTGTACCCGTTTTTGGAATGATATAAATACTCTTTTAGGGTTTGTAAAATACATCTTTTGGCCATTCAACACAAGCTTTGGAGCTAGGGTCTTACACAACACCTTTGGAGGAGAAGATTGGAGCTCGTTAATGATAAATTTCTCAATCCTTTCTTCAATTCCTTGCTTTGTATTGCATATTTAAGGGTGTTGTATTTTATTCCATTACTTGAATCTTGTTTATGATATTATTCATTATCAAGTGTTGGATTAAAACTCTTGTTATGCTTATGTATTGAATGATTTTTATTGCTATTGAAGTGGGTCTTTGTTGATTTAATTAATCTTGTTCTTTAATGTTTCTTAAGGGATTAGCTAACCCTAAGACTCGCCCATTTACTTTGATTGAGCTCGGAAGAGGAAATCTAGGTTGGGAAAGATTAATTAACAAGAATTTGGGTCATTAAACCCATCTAATAACTTGAGCTAGGAATAAGAAAGTTACTTGAGAATCAATTGGTTGTGCTTGATATCACACTCTAAGGCTTGGAAAAGCTTAGAGTGAAATTCATTGATTTGGTTGGAAGACTTTCAATGAGATTGTAGAAACCATTATCTATTAACATAAACCCGCTCTTAGTTGTAAAATCGTAAAATACGTTGGATCGTTACTTGAGTGTAATCTCCTATTATCTATGCTTGTGGCCATTGATCATTTTACTTGCTTTCTAGGTTAGTTTACATTTCCGCATTAGTTATAATCTTCTCAAAAACCAAAATATTATCTATCGTTTGGCTTTAGCTTAGTTGGTGAAAGTTTCTTACTTTCTTAATCGCCTAGCATATTGTTCTTTGTGGGATCGACCCCGACTCATAGTTGGGTAAATTATATTGCATACGACCATGTACACTTTCTCTTTGAGGAGTGGATTTGGATGTTATCAGGCGCCAAAATTGATAACGTCCAAATCCACTCTTCAAAGAGAAAGTGTACACGGCCGTATGCAATATAATTTACCCAACTATGAGTCGGGGTCGATCCCACAGGGAACAATATACTAGGCGATTAAGAAAGTAAGGAACTTTCACTTACCAAGCTAATCCAAACGATAGATAATATTTTGGTTTTTGATAAAAATTATAACTAATGCGGCAATGTAAACTAACCTAGAAAGCGGGTAAAATGATCAATGGCCACAAGCTTGGATACATGGAACTCTCAAGTAACGATCCAATATATTTTATGATATTACAACTAAGAGCGGGTTTATGTTAATAGATAATGGTTTCTAAAATCTCATTGAAAGTCTTCCAACCAGATCAATGAATTTCACTCTAAGCTTTTCCAAGCCTTAGAGTGTGATATCAAGCACAACCAATTAATTCTCAAGTAACTTTCCTATTCCTAGCTCAAGTTATTAGATGGGTTTAATGACCCAAATTCTTGTTAATTAATCTTTCCAACCTAGATTTCCTCTTTCGAGCTCAATCAAAGTAAATGGGCGAGTCTTAGGGTTAGCTAATCCCTTAAGAAACATTAAAGAATAAGATTAATTATATCAACAAAAACCCACTTCAATAGCAATAAAAATCATTCAATACATAAGCATAACAAGAGTTTTAATCCAACACTTGATAATGAATAATATCATAAACAAGATTCAAGTAATGGAATAAAATAAAACACCCTTAAATATGCAATACAAAGCAAGGAATTGAAGAAAGGATTGAGAAATTTATCATTAACGAGCTCCAATCTTCTCCTCCAAAGGTGTTGTGTAAGACCCTAGCTCCAAAGCTTGTGTTGAATGGCCAAAAGATATGTTTTACAAACCCTAAAAGAGTATTTATATCATTCCAAAAACGGGAACAAAATCTGGACAATAATACCCTCGTGCATAACATGCTACTCGCATCTTCTGTCGTAGGTGCAACATGCGAGTCGCATGTTGTGCCAAAACCGTAGCATGTTGTGCCAATTTCTCTGTCAACATATGCTGCACAACATGCTACTCGCATCTTGTGTCGCAGGTGCAACATGCGAGTCGCATGTTGTGCCAAAACCGTAGCATGTTGTGCCAATTTCTCTGTCAGCATCTGCTGCACAACATGCTGCTCGCATGTTCAACATGCTGCAGTAGCAGATGCTACCAGAAAGTGTTGATTGTTCTATTTTTGCTCTATTTTGCTCCGTTTTGCTCCGTTATGCTCTCCGGGCATCTTATCCTACAAAACAACATAAATACACACAAAGTAACAACAAAAGTGCTTGAAGAGTCACAAAAGCTTAAGGAATTAGCATCGAATATCCCGTAATTTCACGGCACATCATGGTGTAAAGGAATAAAATTAACATTAAATAAAGTGTTGTGTGACATTTAATTAAAACATAATGGATACCAAGTTGTAAGATGATCAAGTTTTACACAGGTCAAGTAAATAAACTGATTATTATAGTTTTTCATATACTTATATCTTCATATATAATTTTTTTTTAATAGAGGATTTCCATAATGGATAAAAAGATTAGACGTAATGAGCATCGGATTTCTCCGGATAATTCCCAAGGTATGTTATTCATGCGTAATTTAACTTATCACTATTGTTGTTGTTGTTATTTTATTATTTTGTTGTAATTTACAAGTAATATTACATTTATCTTTTGTTACAAATGTAACTAAGGAATCTTAAGTTTCCACAGATCTGATCTATACAAATATCTCAAAAACGCGAAATGAATATTTTAAAAATGAACAAGTATGATGGAGAACCAAAATTTATTAAGGAGTTTTACCCGATCTTTCATGCAAAGAAGGACTGTGAACGTATTTGTGTATGTACAAATATCATTATGTCACATTTTTTTCTATTAATATTGCTCTTAAGCAAAAAGATGCCTTTCTCCATCATTACTGTATCACATTCTCCTATCTACTCTCTTTTAGGATGATTAGGAAATAGATTTGCAGGCATCTAGATATTTTAACTAATTAATTTATCCTTTCTTGATTTTAATTGCAAAACCACATTCATGTTAGAAAGTTTTCTACTGATTTTGAGTGTGCTTTATCTTATATACTAACAAACGGTATTTCTGCATTTATGCTTGAGTAGTTCCGTAGTATAATTAAAATAAATAATAAAAAAAGACTAAGAAATATAGTTTTTAGAGTATTTGTGAATAAGCCACAATAATGAAATTACAACCTAAAAAAGTAAATGTCCAATATTGTTAATTATGACGAGAAAGTCTTAAATTGTATATATACCTAACTAAAATCTCAATAAATAAAGTCAAGAGTTAAAATATTCAATAATTAATTTTAATTACCACATTAAAATAAGAAATTAAATAGTTTAAATTTAAACTCAGTTTTTTTATACTTTGAAATAAAAGAGTAGAAAAATCAACTGCTTATGGTGTGTAACACCAAAAACAAAATAAAAAAAATCAGCAAACTTTATGATAAAATAATAAAATAAGTTCTATATTTATATTTTAGATGATTTCAAGGTCATAATTTAGTTTATATATGATATTCAAGTATAGGTAAAATTCTTAAATGGAGAAAAGTAATAAAAATGCAGTAGAAAAAAAAACATGGGGGGATTTGGGGGGTGGGGCGTGGGGGTGGGGGTGGGGTGGTTAGAGATCACATTTATGGGAACAATAAATAAAAGTTAAGAATAAAGAAAATTCATCATTAAACAGTATATATATTGATAAGAAGAGCAATCGATAATTATAATTAGTCAAATGATATAAGCTAATAAAAATTCATATTAAAAATCTAATAATTTTAAATAATGAATAATGTAATAAGGAAAAATATGAAACATAAAAGTTATTTGATTATTATATGATTCGTTGTCTTTATTTTCATATAGATTTGATTACATGGGTTTAGGGGTTTGGGGGGGGGGGGGGGGGGGGAGGGGGGGGGGGAGGGGGGGGGGAGGGGGGGGTTGTGGATTTTATTGATAAACAATAGTTGATTTGTTTTTCAAGCCAATGTGATCTAACATGCTCATACAAAGCATGTCACAATCTAAAATGATTTAACATAATATTTCAACATTGTCCGCGCATCGCGCGGGTACTGATACTAGTATATAAAATAGGAGAGGTACAAGTAATGTGGTTAAGCCAAGTGACAAGCTAATAACAAGCCACTTGACAATTTTAAGACAAAGTTAATGAGAATTGTAATAACATTTATTTGAATTGATATATAAAATTGAATTAAAAGATATTATTTTAGAATTTGATTTGAAATAGAACTTTTTGAATTTGAACTAGAAGATAAGTATTTACTTGAATCTTGGGATAAGAATGAAATAATTGTCATTTCAAATTAATTATTGTTGAAGCTAAACATTTCTAAATGTTTAACAGTTCAGCTCGAATGTTTTTAATAATAAATTAATTAATAATAGCGATTCGGATAAGGTGAAAAATAATTATCTAAATCTTTGAAAAGTAATTTTGACTATTCCACATTTAAATGAATGACATATTTCATTCAATCTTATCTTTTCATTAATTAATTAATGTATATAATACAAAAATAGTAATTATTAAAAATGTTAGCAGTTTTTATAGCAAACTAATAAAGTTAAAAAATTTAAATTGATATATAAAGTTTTACAATTTGAATTAACATGTTAAAATTGAGGCTCCCATGTATAAACGTTGATATATTGAAAAATGAAATTGATAAGTAATACAAGCATTGATTGGATAATGATGACAAAATTTGACTGTAAATATAAATAATTTATCTTTATCGGCTTAGCATTATCCCTGGCTAGCAAAATTTTAATTTAGCTAATTTTTTCTTAATTTGAGTTGAAAGAGGATTTCGTTGAATTTCAACTAAAAGATAAGTATGTACTTTAATCTTGGGTTAAGAATGAAAATCTTTTAAATAGCAAGATATAGCATTAGATGCCATATATCGGCTTAGCATCAGCTCCCCAGCTAGCAAAAATAACTCTCTTTTCATGTTACTTTCAATTGGCAGCTCTTCAATAGCAGAACTTATAATTAGTCATTCACTAACTCTTATTCTTTTACTATCTTTTTTGTAGGTGATGAGATGACGAGGGTTATATGGAAAATGATCAAAGACAAGGTGTAGTTATTATTGTTAGGTATTTGGTGTGAATGGGAAATGAAAGTTTTATTTCCTTTGCCTTTTTCGGAAAAATATTTTTTTTTGTCGAAAAGGCACATGCCTTTTCAGAAAAGACACACCTATTTCGTTAACAGACACCTGTTGTTGGTTATAAATATCTAGTCATCCCTTCAGATTTTCCTAATGAAAAATTCTGAATTCTTCTATCTTCTTCTTTTGCACTTCATAAAAATTCTGTGTGATTTTACAGCCTTCGAGTGGTTCGCTGTCACTAAAGTTTGCAGTACCGCTACTACGGTGAGTTAATCGTTCTATCCTGGGAGGATATATTCCATAACCTCGGGTACATTGAGGGGAATAATTTCCTTAAGGACACACTGTGCATTCAGTGGGCTCGATTTAATTCCTACACATATTTTCAGATACTGTTCTTCTGATTTTCGTTTCTGAAATTTGCTTTTGTTTCTGTTTAAGTATATTTTTTAATACAGGTTACTAACAATCTTAAGGAAATTATAATTTTTATAGTCTGTGTTCATCGCTCTTCTGTTTATTGGAAACTAAACAAGAAAGAGGAAGTTTTTGTCTATGAAATAGGACAATACCAACTTCTGAAAGATCCCTTCAGTATACGGATAAGCATCTATAATATTGATGCTTTCCCTTTTTATGATTTCAAAATAGTAATGTAGGAAGGGACAAAAAATAGCGATTCACCAGGAAGTCATTTGAGCTTTCTCATTTGAAAGACTTGAGACGTTGATGCTCTAATAACATTTGGAAAAGAAATTTGGCACCGAACGGAAAGAAATTAGTTGGTGCTGCAACAGACACGAAGAAAGTTTTTGTTTTAAATTCGAAAAAATGTCTGTTGGGAGACTGATTTAGTGTCTGGATATTCACATGTGTCTTTTATTTAATGATATTATTTTTCTGTGTCCTGCTTTGGACTAAAAATAAAAAATAAAAAAAAATGAAAGGATGGTTGATGTGACAGATGAGGAGCAATGCCTCAAGATTTGATCTTAAGTGAATGTGATGTTCTTCCATTAATATGCTCCAAATGTTTAACTGAATATGAAGAGTTGTCATCAAATGAATTAACCGATGCAACTTTTCGGGCGTAATTTGTTTGTTATGGTTACTGTTGGGAGAGATTGGAATGACATTAAAATTGAGTTATATTTTCTTCACTCCCTTGTCATTTAATCTCCTACCCTTATGATTTATTAAATTCATGTTTTATACATGTTAGGGTAGATATTTATTATTTGATGATCTCAAAGTATATTCTATGGCAGAAACATTAGTAATACATGGCAAGGTGCTGAAAATTTATCTCATCAACTTAACTTGAAATTTCATTCATTGAGATCATCAGTTATAATTTTCAGGAAGTATGGAACCAACGATGAAGTGTTTTTCTTTATAGTCTACTTAGAAAAGAAAATCACTCTTTTGGGGGGGGGGGGGGGGGGGTAATACTCTTTTTGGAGACTAAAAACTTTGTGGTTTTCTACTCCACTGTTTGGAGATTAAAATCTGTGTGATTTTTTACTCCAACTTACTACTCGGTTTAAAGAATATAAAAATTTTATCGAGTTAGTAAATTCGGTTTAAAGAATATCAAAACTTTGCTGAAGTTAGTAAATTGTGTTGGTTTGAAGAAATAAAATCTTCATTGGTTCTCATTGTTTTGAAGGAAAAAAAAAGTATTTTTCCAGAAATAAAAGTACTATTTCCTGAGATAAAAAAATATCTTTTTCCAGGAATAAAAAGTTACTTTTTTGGAAATTAAAATCTTCAGATTTCCTACTCTAGTTTTGAGATGAAAGTTTTCGTAACTTTCTACTCATTTGTTTACTCGATTTGAAGATATAAAAACTTCATCGAGTATATATAAGTTTCTGCATTCGGTTTGAAGATATAAAATCTTCACCGATTTATTAAGTTTATTTGTGCCAGAAAGTATTAGGTTTGAAGATATAAAAACTTCACCGCTTTATTCTCTGGTTAAGTGAAAAAAAAAAACTTATGATTGTAAGGATGTTCATTGCATTCTATGGTACGACTGACTGATAGAGATGAAAATTAAAGGAAAATTCTAATTGGAGGTTTAAAGTGTGAACGGACACATTTTTTTCTATAACTCCTTGTGATTGTCCTTTTGATTGCAAAATTCAGTGGCTAAGAATTTATATGAAGAGGATCATATTAATTGCTGGACATTAAATGTGTCCATGTTATCTATGTTCATGGCAAAGCCTTCTTCATCAGTCACGTTTCCTGTTTCCCTAACAGTCTCAAAGAGATTCAGGCCATCAATTTCTTACTGATAATTTAAGTGTTGATAAAGTGGTTATGATGCAAGGAGCAGGAGCTAGTTTCTTTAGTTCTCCTTTTACTAATGGGTGACTAGTACGTACGAGACTGATTCACGGGAACTAAGTCCATACGTGTTTAATGATGACGTTGCTTTGTGAAGGAACAATTTAACATAGATGGTAAATGCCTTATAAACAAGTTCTGGTTTGCCTCATAACTTGTGAGGGGAAGCTATCGTTACAGCTAGTCGAATACTCAATCGAGTGCCCCATAGTAAAACACAATCTATTCCATATGAAAAGTGGACAGGAAGAAAGCCTCATTTGAAATATTTCAAAGTGTGGGGGTTGTTTGGCCAAAGTGAAAGTTCCTAAACCCCAAAGGGTAAAAATAGGACTTAAAACCGTTGATTGTGTTTTGATTGGATATGCCACAAATTGTAAAGCATATCAATTTTGGTGTACAAATAAGAAAATCTGACATTCATGTTAATACGGTAATTGAATCATATAATGTTGAAACTATTTATCCGTATAAAAAGGAATGTGCGACGTCTAGTGAATGATCTAAACGATCTTGGAAAGAAACAAAGGAAAGTACCTATAACAGGAAAATCCAAGGAATAGTAAACGTCAAAGGATGTCTATATTCTTTGGACTATATTTTCTGATATTTTTGTTGGAAAATGAGCCTCATACTTTTTAAAGAAGCTATGATTTCTTTTGAAGCTTAATATTGGAAAGAGGCAGTCAATAGTGAAAATTGAATTCATATTGAACAACCATGCATGTGAATTGGTTGATCTTGCTCCTAGGGACAAACCTTTGAGTTCCAAATGAATTTTGAAAGGAAAATGAAAGTTGATGGCACTATTGACAAATGCAAGGCAAAATTTGTTGTCAAATGTTATAGACAAATAGAAGGCCTTGAGTATTTTGACACATACTTGCTAGTAACAAGGATTATATCCATACGGGTATTAGAAGCATTGACAGATGTGTATGGTCTTGAAATCTATCAAACAGATGTTAAGACAACTTTCTTAAATGGAGATTTGTGGAAGCAATTTACATGGAACAACGTAAGGGTTTTGTGGTTCCTGGTAACGAAAAGAAGGTGTGCAAACTTATTAAGTCGTTATACGGACTAAAACAAGCACCCTTAACAATGTCATGCTAAATTTGATCAAACAATGTTGGCAAATGGTTTAAGATTAATGAGTGTGATAAATGAGTTTACATTAAGAACTCTCTAAATCATATAGTCATTGTTTGTTTATTTATTGATAATGAGTAAAGACATTACTGACATAAATGCTACTAAGCGTATGCTTGTTAGAAATTTTGATATGAAAGACTTAGAGGTTGTCGATTTAATTCCAAGAATTAAAAACCATCGAACTTTTTAAAGTCTAGCATTGTCTCAGTCTCATTATGTTAAAATGGTACTTGAACCATTCAAGTATTAAACGCCGATTAATGTAAATCTTGCTATTGCAAAGAATATTGGTGACAGCAAGTCTCAATTGGACTATATGCTTGGGTATTAAAGAAGCAGACTTGAGTGTTACAATGAAATCTGAATTATTGAATGTGCAGCTGCTGAATAGAAGTGGAATGGTTGGAAAAAAAAATATTGTTAAAAGTTGTGGCCACAACTGTTGCCAACTATCCACACATATTGTTATAATTATGCTACATCAAGTGTAGCTAATAATCAGATGTGTAAACTCAAGATGCATGAGTCTTCGACATACTTAAAACTTTATATTGCATTACAATAAATATCTTGCGGTTGTTGAAGGATATGTTGTTGCAAATTGGGTCACCGGATGAACTGAATCTAAATCCACAAATGAATATGTTTTCACCAATAGTGGAGGAGCAGTATCTTGGAAATCATCCAAATAGACATGTATCGCCTGCTCTACAATGGAGTCTGAGTTTATAGCTCTAGACAAGGTCGGTGAAGAAGTTGAATGGATCCGAAATTTCTTGGAGTGTATTCTTTTTGGCCCAAACCGTTGGCACATATATGTATACATTGTAATAGCCAAGCGGTAATAAGGAGGGCAGGGAGCATTATGTATAACGGTAAATCTCGTCACATACGATGAAGACATAATACCGTTAGACAACTACTTTCTAGTGGAGTTATCACTAGTGACTATGTAAGGTCTAGAGATAATGTCGCGGATCCGCTTACAAAAGGCTTAATTAGAGAGGTAGTTGAAAGATCAACAAAGGGAATGGGATTATGGCCTAGAACAAGTCATCATGGCGGTAACTCTACCTAGCAGATTGGAGATCCCAAGAGCTAGGTTCAAGGAGAAAACAAAGTTATGAATGACGGTTCAACATTGTCAAATAACTCAACCCATTCTCGTGATCAGACAATGTTAAAAAACAAGGATAAGGCCTTAAGGCTTTTTAACGAGTTAATAAAGCTAAAGCTTTTTAATGATTTCTAAGTTTTGGCATATGACCAAATAGTGTATCTACGAGATGACACGTTTAGGAATCACCTATGTGAGTGTGAAGTGTAAGCCGCTTCAAGGAGTATGTTAGGTAAAGGCTCATGCTCTACGCACTCATGAAACCAGACGGTGTTCATGGCTAAAACGAACACAACCGTGAGAACCATAGACAGTTAAGGGTTAATTGTGTGACATATGGTTGTCTAGGTATACACCAAAGCTCGACGGTTCAAAGATATCAAATCTACCGATTGACCGAGTATATCCGACATATGTTCACTACGGAAAGTTCAAAGGGACACCTACTTATCCAGATGCAATTAATCTTTATTTGTAAATCACACACTTGTCCGTGCATTTTTATATCATAGAGCCATTCCCCATTCATGTGGGGGATTGTTAGGTATTTGGTGTGAATGGGAAATGAAAGTTTTATTTCCTTTGCCTTTTTCGGAAAAATATGTTTTTTGTCGAAAAGGCACATGCCTTTTCAGAAAAAACACACCTATTTCGTTAACAGACACCTATTGTTGGTTATAAATATCTAGTCATCCCTTCAGATTTTCCTAATGAAAAATTCTGAATTCTTCTATCTTCTTCTTTTGCACTTCATAAAAATTCTGTGTGATTTTACAGCCTTCGAGTGGTTCGCTGTCACCAAAGTTTGCAGTACCGCTACTACGGTGAGTAAATCGTTCTATCCTGGGAGGATATATTCCATAACCTCGGGTATATTGAGGGGAATAATTTCCTTAAGGACACACTGTGCATTAAGTGGGCTCGATTTAATTCCTACACATATTTTCAGATACTGTTCTTCTGATTTTCGTTTCTGAAATTTGCTTTTGTTTCTGTTTAAGTATATTTTTGAATACAGGTTACTAACAATTAGCATTGAATGTATGTTTTAATTTTGTTTGGCCAATTTTTCTTCCTTTCTCTTATTTTGCTGTTTAAGGTTTGCCTTTTTTATATCGTTTCCTCACCTGCTGATGCTAAGGCAGTTACATATATATATCAGATCTGGATTTTGAGAAATCAGTTTACGTTTTCATGTGTCTATTCATCTTTGTTTTTGTGTGAATAGACCCCAATTATTTTCTTTCTTTATACTTTGCAGGTTTATAAATACAAGGTTTTATATTGAAAAAGTGAAATCTTTTTTGATGAATGTCGTGAGCTTTTCGTGAACGCTTCTTTAACAAAAAAAGAGACTAAAGAAAAAGCACACTAAATAACTTTTGGTCTCTAAAAGAAGTGATGATTATAATCATTTGATGAAAGCAAAATTGAATATTAAAGGGTATTTTTAAATTTTTCATTTTTATAAAATTGCAATGGAATATATATATACGTGCGCGCTCTCGGTAAAGCATTAATTTTCGAAAAACATATCACATGTGATTGGTAAAGATATAAGGAATGTGATTTTTTTGAAAAATAATGCTTTACCCAGTGTGTGTATACTCTTCCAGTAACACATAAGTCAATTTAGTTTTTTCCTTAAAGTTACTCTTTCTGCAACCATGACTTTTTTCAACAATTGGTTTTTCTTCCACTTTCATTTTTAGCAGAAATTTTTTTATCCGTACATTGATTAAAAGAGTCTTATTTATTTTTAATTATTTTTTATTTCATCGTGTTCTAGATGCCACAAATGCCATCGGAAGGGATAAGGACATGACTTTTTTGTGATAATGAGGAATTGTTTTAGTTCCGTTCTGAATGAACGGTTTTATGTGGCTTTACCATGTAATGTTATGTTTTAATCTTACTTTGCATTGTTTCTGTACCATTTTGTTGCATAGGTCACTTTCATGTTCTGAACTTTTCATTGATATCTCTGGAGAATTCATATTGTCAATTCTTCTTCTTTGTAAATTCGCGCTTTGAGAAGAATCACCTGATAATAATTGAATAGAGTTAAAAAAAACATTTTAATAAGACCACATAATTAAAGTCTTGATAGAATAATAGAGATAACGTGAGATTATTGACTTTTTGAATTAGTTTATAATGATAAAATAAAGTAGATGTTAAAGATACTATTGGTGAATGGTAAGTTTAAACACCAAAAAATTTCCAATCAATAGAATAATTTTTTTAAATACAGAGACTTTTTGCTTCACGAGTAAAATAACCAAAGGACTTATCTATTTTGTTTAGATTGCATAGTTGTTTGTGTTAGAGAGCACAAACAGATTATATGTTATGACGTAAAAATAATTATAGTTTAACAATTATAAATAATACTGACAAGCTAAACAAGTTAATTTATGTTATCATTGAAAGAAAAGTAGTGGACAAGAATGCTAATTAAGCCAAATAATAAGTTCAAAAAATTATATAACAATGAAATAATACCAAGTAATGAATAATGTAAAAATGAAATATGAAAATACAAAACATTAAAAATAAATAAAAAGGAGAAAATATGAGGTATCTATACTTTGAAATGAATAAATTAAATAAAATACTTAACGATATTAATGATAAATTTAAGAAAGAATTTTGAGCAACAAAAAGAAGTTTAAACATAAAATTATTCGGATGTAATTAATTTAATATATATACCATACCGTCTATTTATATTATATTAAAGAGATAAGTGATCGATTTATTATTTATATTAATGACAAATAGTTATTGAAAATCAAAATAAGGAGATAAATAGAATATCACATACAGTAAGGGAGGAGGTTAATATTATGGAGGCAAAATTGAAGAGTGACTGTTTTATATTGCAATCAATTGGAGCTTAGAATAAAAAATAAAAAAAAAAAGTTTCCTCTTTCCAAAAAAAAAAAAAATGAATATCACTTAAAACTCTCTTCTTTGGAGTTTCAAAGCCTCTTTTAAACTCTCTTTTTTTTTCCTCTGAACTTAAAAAGCCTGTTGTTTATCACTTTAGCAATTTTGTTTTTTCATGTGTAGAAGTTTTAAAAATTGACTTATAAAAAGAAAATAAAAGCCTTAAGCAAAATGACAGTTTAAATATTAAAAAACATATATTTGATATAATATTACAAATAAGATATACACTAATACGTTACAGTTTTTATTATTATTATGGACCACGCATAGTTATTATTTCACAAATTTATTGACTTTGAATATGTCCATGCCATATGACAAAATTATTATTATATCAAAAAATAAGTTAATATTTCTTTATGATTAATTTCCTTTGATATCGTCCGCGCATCGCGCGGGTATGAATACTAGTTTTTTTATAAAAGACCAAATGGACGTTTGATGTGGGCCGTCTGAAATTTTACAGTTCGAAGTGATACACACGAACAACCCCTATTGGTTTGTTCCAATTTTGACACATTTTTTTGTGCGGATTGCCCTTGAAATGCATTGATCTATAATTTTTGCCCCTCAAATTGACGGTATTTAAATTTTGCCCTTCGCCTAATGTCATGAGGTTTGGGGTTCGAATCCCGGTTCAGTTAAAAAAAAAAAATTCGCAAGGCAGAGTTTAGTAGCAAAGTTAGGCCTATTCGGGCCAAAGTTAGGCCTTTAGGCAGAATTTTACAAAATTCCAATTGAGTAAAAAAAAAAAAAAATTGCCTTAATGCAAACCTCTACCTTAAGGTCATGAAGGCAAAACTCTGCCTTACGGTAGATTTTGGCTTATGGCTGAAGACAAAACAGTCAAACTTTGCGTAAAGGTGAAGGCAAAACTCTGTCTTACGAATCCAAACTCTACCTTGTGAATTGTTTTTTAATTTTTAACTGTGCGGGATTTCGAATCCAAAACCAAGGGGTTCTAGCGAAAAAATTAAAGACCACTCCCGAATAAGGGAAATCGTGCAAATTGCCCGTTTTGACTTGTCCTTTTGGTTGAATTCGTTGAAAAAAAATGCCTTTTGGTTCCGGACTCGGCCATTTGAGGGTCGTTTGTTTGTCTTTCAATTTCAAGATTAAAAAAATACCTGAAGAGATAATATCTAAAAATAAACACCGGATAATAAAAAAAATGTTTAATTTTTAGCATAGAAATGCGTAATATAACTTTATATAAAAAGTAATAAATAAAAAGTTTGAATAAAATTATATGAAAATTGTGTGTTTGATCAATATGCTCTAAAAGTTAGGGACAATGATAGTTAGTGATCAATGGCGGAGCTACGGTGGTCCAAGGGTGATCAGATAAATGTCATTTGTCGGAAAATTATACTGTGTAGTTAGTGGTTATGTGATGGTAGTTAGCGATAGTTTTATTATGATATTAGACAAAACAGTGGTAAAATATCATATCTGCCGGTACTTTTAAGTTTTAAGTGAATAACATCTTAATTTTATATAAAAGGGAAAAAAATATTAATGTGCAGAAAACGAAATAATTCAAATTTAGACCCCTATTGTGGGAAAAATAAACTAGGCATTAGAGAAGCTTAAATCCATAAATATGGTTAGGTAAAATCAAGAATTCATTACTCGTAAAACCAAGAAACTAAAGGCAAAAATAATTGAAACAATACAAGCAAAATAGCTTCTGCTTATTATAGGGTTTTGGTTATACTTTGGTTATACTTACATGAGAACATTGATTAGTGGCCTGATTTAGGTGGAACTCCCATGACTCCTTAGAGTCCACCTTCACAACTCTTGATTTGGCATGTTGTTCTTGGTCGAGTTCGGAACCAAAATAACCCAAAAAAAAAAGGGTATGAACCAAAATACTCCAGGAAAAAAATGGGTACAAAAGTACCTTTAACGCATGAAAATCATGCGTTAAAGGTGTCCCTTTTTTGTCAAATTTTTTGATAGCCTTTAACGCATGATTTTCATGTGTTAAAGGTTTATCCCTTTTTTTAAAAAACAATTCTTTCTTTCTTTTCTTTCTTTCTTTCTTCCTTTCTTTCACACTTTTTTACATACTTTAGACATAGATTAATCATGCTTCGAGACTCCAAAACTTGAATATTTTATATAGAACCCTATTTATTTTTGTGCGATTAATAAGATAGGCTCAACACATCAAGGATACACAAAACTTCGGATTGTCGTTTTAGTGGTTGAAAAGTGCTCGAAATCCATTTTTGTTTGAAGACTTGTTGTCATTAGCTTTAAGTTATTTATGTTTTAGGGTTACACATTATTTTTATATTAATGCGTAACTTTATTTTTAGTGATTATAACTTTATTTTTATAATCAATTAACAAAATATCAATTCATGATCAATTATTTATGTGTAATTTTTTTTTTTTGCGTTATACCCTTCAACCCCCAACTAATTGGAGTCTTTAACTTAAATAACCCAAAAAGTGGATTTGGGTACCAAAATAAACCATTAAAAAACCTTTTGCGCACTAATTTATTTGTAAGTTGGTGAAATTTTAAATGGTCATAAATTTGTGCTCGGATGTCCATTTGATGCGATTTTTTTTTATTTTGGGTATTTTTTTCCAGATCTATGCGTCTGAACTGCCGCAAGGCTGTTTGGCCGCCCCAAATTTTCGAAAAGCGTCAGTTATCCCATTCAATTTCAATTTTCCCCCAAATTAGTGTGCAATTTTCATTTATTTCTTTTTTAAATCTAATGGCGAAAAATATATTTCAATTCCATAATCCCGTGATAATGATGTTTTCAATGTCAATTTCAAGGTTCCAAATTCAATTTAAGAAAACAAGTTAGATAGCATTAGTGAACATACAAAATAATAAAAAGTGTCTACATTGTTACTTTAACCAACTTGGCATGGTGGTAAAGCCTTTGGCTTTTGACTTTTTTTAATCTCATCCACCAGGGATCAAACCTCCGCGGGAGCGTTGAGAAGATATTATTAGTAAAAAAATGAACTAATTTATTTAACGATTGACATGAGATAAACAAGTAAATAACATGGGAAAAACAATTTCAGAAATAAATATATTAACAATGACATAATTAAGAAATATTAACAATGCCATAATTAACAAATAATTAACGGAGATCCATGGAGGTGTCGTATTTGTAAATACTAAATTATTCATTATTCTTGAAATTAACTAAAAAAAATATCTAATTAGAACTTACTTAACTAGGATAAGTTATGGAGGATTTAATTAGTTATTTTGAATAATCCATGATATTGTATTGTCGATTATAATTTACTTAACTCATCTAGTTAAAGTAATAACGAACAAAATTTTATATTAACTAACTAATCCTTCATCTAAAAATTATGTTAACTAACTAATCCTTTTCGGAAATTCTGTTAATGATGTTCAATATGAAACTAAGGATTTAGCTTATCGTTTGTTATTCAGGATTTAGTTTATCGTTCGTTATTCGGGATTTAGTTTACTATTCGTTATTCAGGATTTAACTTATTGTTCGTTATTCGTTAATGGATTATTTTGGTACCCAAACCCACTTTTGAAGTATTTTAAGTTGCGGACTCCAATTAGTTGGGTGTTGAAGGGTATAACGCAAAAAAAAAAAAAATTACACATAAATAATTGATCATGAATTGATATTTTGTTAATTGATTATAAAAATAAAGTTATAATCACTAAAAATAAAGTTACACATTAATATAAAAATAATGTGTAACCCTAAAACATAAATAACTTAAAGCTAATGACAACAAGTCTTCAAACAAAAATGGACTTCGAGCACTTTTCAACCACTAAAACGACAATCCGAAGTTTTGTGTATCATTGATGTGTTGAGCCTACCTTATTAATCGCACAAAAATAAATAGGGTTCTATATAAAATATTCAAGTTTTAGAGTCTCGAAGCATGATTAATCTATGTCTAAAGTATGTAAAAAAGTGTGAAAGAAAGGAGGAAAGAAAGAAAGAAAAGAAAGAAAGATTTTTTTTTTTTTTTAAAAAGGGATAAACCTTTAACGCATGAAAATCATGCGTTAAAGGTCATCAAAAAGTTTGACAAAAAAAAGGGACACCTTTAACGCATGAAAATCATGCGTTAAAGGACTTAACGACTCCGTCTGCGTTAAGTCCTTTAACGCATGATTTTCATGCGTTAAAGGTACTTTTGTACCCGTTTTTTTTCCTGGGATATTTTGGTTCATACCCTTTTTTTTGGGGTTATTTTGGTTCCGGACTCGTTCTTGGTCTTCCATACTTTTCTTCTTTGGTATTGGAATGAGAAAGATGATAAGAAGACAGGTTATTTCATTTAAATTAAGAGCTTTTTGGACCCACCATTTGATGTAATTTTGGCTAAACATGCAAGTTGCAACAGCTGACTGTTTTTTTTTTTTTTTTAAATTTTATTTTATATAAATATAGTTTCTTACCTATCTTCTTTTAATGATTAAAATTGCCCAATGGGAAAACTACATATATATACATGTTGTCACACCCCTTTTTTGCGCTCCCGCGCTATAACCGCGCAAGTTTTTATTATTAAAGGGTTTTTCCATTTGAAGTGACGGTTTTGAAAAGGGAATATTTTATTTACAGAGTCGCCACTTGGAATTGAGTTTTGGTGTTCCAAGCCACCTTATGAATCCCTAATCAAAAGGAAGTGACTCTTTTATTATGGTCCGCGAAAATAATAGACCGGGTAAGGAATTCTGTTGACCGGGGAGAAGGTGTTAGGCATTCCCCGAGTCCCGTGGTTCTAGCACGGTCGCTTTATCGACTTATACTTAGCTTAAATTAATTTTTGGATATATTACATATCTGAGCCTTGATCTGCTCGTACCTTTTATTGTTGAACTTTTTATTGGTTTTAACTCTGATGCGTAACCACATTCCGGATCTTTTAAGCGTCTCAAAATAAGATGCATAACTGCATTCTTACTCGAAACAAGATTAATTATTAAAACGAATTTAGCCAAGGTGTGTCACCGCATCCTTGAGTTATTAAAAAAATGTCTCGAAAATAAGATGCGTAACCGCATTCTTAATCGAAACAAACGTCTTAAAACGTGCCTAAAGCTCGTCTAGCGTTAAAGACAATTATTTGTCTCTAAAATCCGAGACTTAAAATTATTTGGTTAAAATTAATTATTATTATCTATTTATTTATTTATTTCATTCTTTTGACAATGGATTTTGAAACGTGTTCGCAATCCATCTCGCTCCCTCACAATTGGTTTTACCACTCTTTTGTTTTATACTTGACAACGAAGTTTGAAATAATTCGCACCCCATCTCGGTTATCTCACAGTTAAACTCATTAATCCGTGCTTTGAAATGATAAGCAAAAAATAAATATGAACCAGTGACCCATTCAAATAAACGCACAAATGAAATTAATACTAATGACTAAAATTCAAAATAGGTTTACCACCGTGACCCACCTATCTATTATTTTTTAAAGAAAAATCCATACCCCTCTGAATATTACTGCTATAAACTTGTTTCCAGATCAATTCATACATACACATCAAATCTAGAAGAAAGAGTCTCATACGTTCAACTGAATATGATAAAATACTAACGAAAATGAGCCACCGTTAAACAAAATCTGCTTATGGAAACATACATTACATTCGCATCTTGCTAATTATGTGATTGATATGATATAATGAGAATACCAAAACGGACCCAATAGTTACTAACACCTTTAATTACTCCTAGAAAATAATAAAATTAATTTTAAAAGATTACTAAACAACCAGCTATCTAATTTTCCATTAAGCCGAGAGGTGCAACTTATTTTAGGATAGAAATGGTCAATCACGATAGTACCAGCAAACAGAAAAATTCATACAAAAAATAATTCAAACATCAACGGAAAATAGCAAGAATTAATATCACTCTAAACGCATATAACTAAATAGGAAGACCAAAGAGCGTGGAAATAAAGAATTGGACCTTCAATAGAGGTAACAAACAAATACTGTTACAAAATTCCAAAATATTGAAGGCAATAAACTTAGATTGAAATGGACCTTTCAATGTGGGAAATAACACTTTCCTTTGAATGAGATAGCCAAACGGAGCTTTGAACCGGAAAACCCCGACCAAAACCGACTAAAACAGCGTCGAATACTTTTTAGATCTAAACCCGAAATCTCAACTCAACTCTGTTAATGAAATTTTGGTTAAAAGAAAATGGATATTTTAGATTTAAGTGGTTTAACGATGGTGTGGTTTTTGAGGTGGTTGCTGTTTAAGGTGAAAAAAAAAATTGAAAGAAGATGATGATAATATATATATATATATATATATATATTTTTTTTATTTTTTTTTCGGTGGATTTTCCGGTGACTTTTCCCGCGAGGGGGAGAAGTTGTTCACGGTGGTTTGTGGAAAATTTGAAGAAGATGATGGATGATTTTTTTTTTTGGAGTTAAAAGGGTGAGCTGCTTATATCGTCTTTTGGTGTACTGAGTTTTCTTAGTTTTATATCATTCTTGGGTACACGTTTTAGCTACTAAAAAGGAAAAAAGAAAGATCTCATGCGGCCCCTCCTTTTTTTTCTTTTTGTTATGGTGGTTGTAGGTTCCTATATTCTAGGTTTTTTTTCCATTTGTTTTTGCGGCTCAATCCCCTGATTCCCTCATATGCCTCTCCTTTTTGTATCATTATCTGTATTGCCATATATAAAAGTAATGAATCCCCTTTTGTCACGTGCTCTCTCCCTCTTTCTTTCATTTTTCTTTTTGTGTGGGCCCCACCTGCAACAATAATTTATTCCCTATCACGTGAACCCCTCCCCTTTGTGATAAGGTTTGTTACCAAACTTTGTCATTTTGTGGTGAGGTGGTACAATTCTATTTGCTCATTTTTTTTATTATTTTTTTTAAATGTAAACAAAATAAATAAATAAATAAAAATAAATAAAAACAAATATATATATATATATATATATATATATATATATATATATATATATATATATATATATATATATATATATATATATATTTAATAACTATTTCTAGATAACTGAAAAGAAAAAAACAATCTTAAAATAAATAATTGTCTAAGTAAAATTAAAACCTACAAAGCATATTTTTGTAATTTTCTTTCTTTAAAATACAAAACTTATACTCTAAAAATAGCAAATATTTTGTTCTTTTTTTGATTTTCGCAAATAAGCCTACTAAATAAAAATAGAATAAAATCGACATGTCAAGAATTAAAATTAAAAGAAATATTTAAACACTATAAGGTGAAACACACGGGGAGGGTCAAAAATCACGTGTCTACAGCTGTCCCTGTTTGATTGGGAACGCGAAGAGTTTTCAAACAAACAAGTAGACAAAGAGACTAGTTTGACCCTACCGTTGTTCTAAAAGGAAGGGAAAGAAAGAAGATAATGCAACCGAGCCCGGGTTTTGGGCATCCTACATATCCCGGGTTATAAGGGAATCAGGTCACGTGTAGTTCAAGAGTAAGAAGGGAGATGAAACATATTGAGGTGAATAGTCGAGCGAGGTCCTGTCGAGGCTCCGGTCCGCGGTCCTATTATTACATCAAATGAAAGATAAAAGTTAAAAAGAAAATACAAGTACAAGACCCTATCTATGCAGCTTCTCTTGAATCTTGACTTGAACCTTCATGCTTGTTTCTAAACTTTAAAATTTAAAGTTATCCCTATTCTCCAGGCGGGACTCCTGCTACTTCTGACTGAACTTGAAAGCAACTCAAAAGTACACCCCATTCTTCAGGCGGGCTCCTGAGCTTGAAATTGAAAAGCAGTTGAATGTTGACCCTATTATTCAGGCGGGCTCCTGAACTTGAAATTAAAAGGTGGCCCTATTCTCCAGGCGGGTTCCTGAACTTGAAATTGAAAGGTGGCCCTATTCTCGAGGCGGGTTCCTGATCATCCCATTCTTCAGGCGGGTCCTGACTTGTTTCCCATTCTTCAGGCGGGTCCTGACTTGTTCTCAATCTTCAGGCGGGTCCCGACTTTCTTCCCATTCTTCAGGCGGGTCCTGCAAATTACCAAAAACAACGAACACGAACAAAATTTCCTGTCCCAGTTCATACTAGGAAATGTTTTGGTGAGTGTTAGCAAAATTATAAACTATAAAATAATTTAATTATGGAAGTAAAATCAAATGTACTAACTAGGAAGTGCGTCCCTTAACTATACCCCATTTTCCCAGGAGGGTCTTGATAAACTATACCCCATTTTCCGAGGAGGGTCTTGATAAACTATACCCCATTTTCCCAGGAGGGTCTTGATAAACTAGATCCCATTTTCCAGGAGGGTCCTGATGAACTAAATCCCATTTTCCAGGAGGGTCCTGACAACTAAATCACATTTTCCAGGAGGGTCCTGACAACTAAATCACATTTTCCAGGAGGGTCCTGATAACTAAATCCCATTCTCCAGGAGGGTCCTGATAAACTAAATTCCATTTTCCATGAGGGTCCTGATAACCTAAATCCCATTTTCCAGGAGGGTCCTGATAACCTAAATCCCATTTTCCAGGAGGGTCCTGCTAAACTAAATCCCATTTTCCAAGGGGGGGCCTGATAAACTAAATCTCATTTTCCAGGAGGGTCCTGATAACTAAATCCCATTTTCCAGGAGGGTCCTGATAACCTAAATCCCATTTTCCAGGAGGGTCCTGATAAACTAAATCCCATTTTCCAGGAGGGTCCTGATAAACTAGATCCCATTTTCCAGAAGGGTCCTGGGTTTTGTCCTCGTAATACTTGCGCCTTGCATTTTTCAGAATGTACCTGCAGGCAGCGAATAAAATTTTATGTCCCTGTTTCAAACAAAGAAAAATTTGTGAGTTTCAAAACTTTGTGGTTGGTTTGCGGCTTGTCTGTGAAAGCAACTACTTTTTGCACTCATCTTGTTTGGCTCCGCTTTTAGACAGTTATCGCATCCTGTTGACCCACGACATTACTGACTCAAACATGGTTTCCAAAATGTCTCAGAAGTAACTTCAACACCAGACCATACATCTCTTGTTTCATAATGTCCGTTAACTCAAACTTTATTGAACCTTGTATTTCACTGAATCCAAAACTTATTAATGGTCGACAGCTGGTTGAGTACCTTACGCCGATTGAATTATGTTACCTTCATGTGCTAGCTAAAATGTTTTGCTTTGCAATTGGGAAAACTGGTAGCAAGTTTTGTGATCCTTTCTTACTTATCTCACAACAGAATGACTCAAAGAAAAAGCCTGAAATCCAAACGACGAAAGCAAAATAAAAGATAAAGATGAAAAGAGGTTAACAGAAGGATGTCCTCTTCGAGAAAGAAAAGAATGGGGAAAAATTATCTGAATGTTGTAGCCAGCTCCAATGATGTGACATGCATTTTGGCTTAATCAGTCTGATTTGTCCATCCTAATTATTCATAAACTCTTACTAACCCTTTGACTTCGAAACCGAATGTCTACACCCAACAACTGCGTCAAAATGAAGGCCTTCATACAATTAGTGGACCAACAAGTCTCACTCATGTTCAATTCTCTCAACTCACCATCGCCTTATGGTGCTCGTGAGGGTTTTCACCAGTAAGACTCTCTCATTTTTTTTATTTTTTTTATTTTTTTTTTCATCTCACCATCGCCTTATGGTGCCCGTGAGGGTTTTCACCAATAAGACTCTCTCATTTTCATTTTTCTTCTATCTCCCTTATGCTGATGCCACAAGTGATGCCAATGATGCAAATGCCTTATACTCATAGCTTGCTCAGCCTTGACATTCTTAATGATTGATCTGAAGGTCTTTTATTTGGTTGTAACGTGGCTTTTGGATAGGGTTGGAAATAAAGGACGGCATGGAGGCTCAAAGACAATACAAAAGTAATAAGGGATGAGACTTACAACGTTTGGAATCGACTCAAAAGAAAATAATAACTTCTGTCCCAGTTTCTTCGAAACGGGAAATTTTGGATTTTCTTTGGTTGGACCGAACCCCAAAATAGGGTTGCCTACGTATCTTGTCTAGACAAGAATCAGGTCAGACGTAGTTCCGAAACAAAATTTTTTTCCTTTTTTTTTTTTTTTTTGATTTTGTTGTTGTTGCTGTTATATATATATATATATATATATATATATATATATATATATATATATATATATATATATATATAGATATATATATTTGTGTGTGTGTGTGTGTGTTTTTTTTTTTATAATAATATTTATGAAAAGCTTGATTCCAAACGAGGGTTGCGAAAGAAAAATAAACTATGGCTCAAAAGGGGTAGCAAGGGATGACATAATGTATAGGTAGCAGAATAGAATGCCTTCGTCATATCAACCCTTAAAAATATCAAGCACCCAACAAGTAAATCAAAGGTAGGGAGATGAAAATCATACATAATATCTTTTCACTGCATCTGCATTGATGGCAGTTTCAGACATTGTGCCTTCTATGTCTGTCAGATACAAAGCACCCTTGGGCAAAACCTTCTTCACCACGAATGGCCCCTGCCAATTTGGGGCGAACTTGCCTTTGGCCTCGGCCTGATGTGGAAGAATCCGCTTTAACACTAATTGACCCACTTCAAAATGTTTGTGGCGCACCTTTTTGTTGTGTGCTCGTGCTATCCTCCTTTGATACAGTTGACCATGACATACCAATGTTAATCTCTTTTCGTCAATCAGACTCAATTGCTCTAAACGGGTTTTGACCCACTCATTGTCATCAATTCCAGCTTCCTCAATGATTCGAAGGGATGGGATTTCAACTTCTGCAGGTATAACCGCTTCGGTCCCGTATACCAACAAATAAGGAGTTGCACCAACTGAAGTGCGAACAGTTGTGCGATAACCCAATAAAGCAAAAGGCAACTTTGCATGCCATTGTCTCGAACATTGCACCATTTTGCGCAGTATCTTTTTAATGTTCTTATTAGCAGCTTCCACAGCCCCATTTGCCTTCGGACGATATGGAGTTGAATTCCGATGTGTAATCTTAAACTGCTGACATACCTCACGCATCAGATGACTGTTGAGATTCGCCGCATTATCTGAAATCATTGTCCTCGGGATCCCGAACCTGCAAATGATGTTGGAATGAACGAAATCCACCACGGCTTTTTTAGTCACCGACTTGAGAGTTGCTGCTTCCACCCACTTTGTAAAGTAATCGATGGCCACCAAAATGAACCTATGCCCATTGGACACTTTCGGCTCAATTGGCCCGATCACATCCATCCCCCAAGCTGCGAAAGGCCATGGAGCAGACATTGTGTGTAATTCTGAAGGAGGAGAATGTATCAAGTCGCCATGTACCTGGCACTGATGACACCTACGAACGAAACGGATGGAATCCCGCTCCATGGTGAGCCAGTAATAGCCTGCTCGAAGAATTTTCTTTGCCAAAACATACCCGTTCATGTGCGGTCCACAAACTCCTGAATGTATCTCAGTCATGATAGTTGCAGCCTCTTTAGCATCTACACACCTCAAAAGTCCTAAATCTGGAGTCTTTTTATACAAAATTCCTCCACTTAAGAAAAATCCGCTTGCCAATCGTTGAATAGCTCTCTTCTGGTCACTGGTAGCATGTGCTGGATATTTCGCCGACTCGATATATTCTTTAATATCATGGAACCAAGGCTCACCGTCAAGTTCCTCTTCAACTGTATTGCAATAAGCATGTTGATTGTGAGTTTGTATATGTAAAGGGTCAATGTGAGCCTTGTCTGGGTGCGGGAGCATTGAAGACAAGGTGGCCAAAGCATCAGCAATCTCATTATGAATCCTAGGAATGTGCTTAAATTTTACTGTTATGAACCGTCTGCAAAGATCCTGCAAACACTGGTGATATGGTATAAGCTTCAAATCACGGGTTTCCCACTCTCCTTGAACTTGGTGGACTAGCAAGTCTGAATCCCCCAATACCAATAATTCTTGAATCCCCATGTCAATAGCTAACCTTAAACCCAAAATGCAAGCTTCGTACTTCGCCATGTTGTTGGTATAATAAAATCGAAGCTGGGCTGTTACAGGGTAATGTTGTCCTGATTTTGAGATAAGAACGGCCCCTACCCCAACTCCTTTCCTGTTAGCAGCCCCATCAAAAAATAACTTCCAACCCGGATCGTTATCCAAAATGACCTCCTCGAGGCATGACACTTCTTCATCAGGAAAGTGCGTTTTCAATGGCTCATATTCTTCATCCACTGGGTTCTCCGCCAGATGGTCTGCCAAGGCTTGGGCTTTCATCGCGGTCCGAGTCACATACGAAATATCAAACTCCGTGAGTAATATCTGCCATTTTGCAAGCCTGCCCGTGGGCATGGGTTTCTGAAATATATACTTCAATGGGTCCAAGCGGGAGATAAGATAAGTAGTGTAGGACGAAAGATAATGTTTCAATTTTTGTGCAACCCAAGTCAAAGCGCAACACGTCCTTTCTAGATGAGTGTACTTAGCCTCATAAGTAGTAAACTTCTTGCTGAGATAATAGATTGCCTGTTCCTTCTTGCCTGTAACATCATGTTGACCCAATACGCAACCAAAGGAATTGTCCAGAACTGATAGGTATAATATTAAAGGTCTCCCAGGCTCGGGAGGAACCAATACAGGTGGATTCGACAGATACCTCTTGATTTTGTCAAACGCTTCTTGGCATTCGTCAGTCCATTCAATCACAGCATTCTTCTTTAACAACTTAAAAATGGGCTCGCAAGTTGTTGTGAGTTGAGCAATAAATCGACTAATGTAATTCAACCTCCCAAGTAGGCTCATTACCTCGGTTTTGTTCTTTGGCGGTGGTAACTCCTGAATAGCTTTGATCTTTGCAGGATCCAATTCAATACCACGCCGACTGACTACAAACCCCAAAAGTTTCCCTGACGGGACTCCAAATATACATTTCGCTGGATTGAGCTTAAGATTGTACCTGCGAAGCCTTTCGAAAAATTTCACCAAATCCTTGACATGGTCAGACTGCTTTCTTGATTTAATGATCACATCATCCACATATACTTCAATTTCTTTATGCATCATATCGTGAAATATGGTGGTCATCGCTCTCATATATGTTGCCCCAGCATTCTTCAACCCGAACAGCATGACTCGATAACAATATGTACCCCATTCTGTGATGAAGGATGTCTTCTCTGCATCATCATCATCCATAACGATCTGGTGATACCCTGCGTAGCAATCTACAAAAGACGCAATCTCATGCTTAGCACAGTTGTCTAATAAAATATGGATATTGGGCAATGGAAAGTCATCCTTCGGGCTTGCTTTGTTTAGATCACGATAATCCACACATACACGCGTTTTGCCATCCTTCTTCGGAACGGGGACAACATTGGATAACCAAGTAGGGTATCGAGCGACTCGGATGACTTTGGCCTCAAGTTGTTTTTCGATTTCTTCTTTAACCTTCACACTCATGTCTGATTTTAGTTTCCTTAATTTCTGCTTCACAGGAGGGAATGTGGGGTCAGTTGGCAATTTGTGAACCACCAATTTAGTACTTAAACCCGACATATCATCATAAGACCATGCAAAAACATCCTTATATTTAAACAAAGCCTGGATTAATTCTTTCTTGGAATGTGGTTGAACATGCACACTTAGCTTAGTTTCCCTGACATTATCTTGATCTCCTAGATTGATTGCTTCGGTTTCATTCAAATTAGGGTTCGTTTTATCTTCGAAGTGTTTCAAATCCCTGCTTATTTCCTGAAATACTTCTTCTTCATCATATTCAACTTCTTGGTTCATTGTTTCATGGTTAGGTCGGATTTTAAGATCTGGCTGAGAATTCCGCATGCATGTCATATCATTAGAACCAGCACAAACAGAACTGTACAAAAGAAAATAAACAAACATATTAGAATTTACGGAAAAAACAAATTGCATTTCATTGAAAGGAAGGATATAAGGGTTTGAACATTAAAACAAGCGAAAGATAAAAATCCGAATTACAACCCTGGAATAACTCGGATAAAGGAAAGGAAAACAAAACAAACTACCAAAACTCCTTCCTGGTTGGGAGAGGAGTGACTTCCCAATTGCTGAGTTGGACATCATGGCCAATGAACTGCACATCCGCGTTACTGGGACCCCCTCCAATTTCAACCATATCAGCTTCAACAAACAAGTTCTGGAAACACCCAATCAACCCAAAATCCACATCCAGTACTGGCTGGGAAAAACTGCTGGTATTCTTGACGAAGGACTTGTAGATTGGTGGCACAGGCTTAGTAAGTGACCATGCTTCTTTTTTTCGCTTTTTAACCCTCTTTCTATCTTCAGCTGTTGGTTTGAACCCCAGACCAAATGGACCTGGACTCTCACGTGGACACACCGGATAAACCATACCTTGTAGAGAAGCCCTCAAGCCTTTTCCTGGATCAAAACCATATTTCAACATTTCATTTACCACCATAACAGATGTTGGAGGCAACTGCGGTCTCAGAATGGGTTTCCCTTCAGGGATCTGCTCAGCTACCACTATCTCAGAAGCTTGATACACCAGTGTTTCATCAACATTATCCACTTCGATAAAGGGAACAGTGGAGTCTTTATAAATGGACAAATCCCCTTCACCGTGAACGATCACTTCCTGCCTATCATATTCAAACTTGATCATCTGATGCAATGTGGATGGGATTGCCCCAGCCATATGTACCCACGGTCTTCCCAACAACATATTATAGGAGGCATTGATGTTCAATACTTGAAAATCTATGGTAAAATCAGCAGGCCCTATTGTAAGCACAAGATCTATCTCACCGATGGCGTCAGTTTTCACTCCATCAAAAGCTCTAACACACACATTATTTGGTCGAATTCTTTCAGTACTTACATTTAGTTTTTGTAAGGTTGACAGAGGACAAATGTTTGCACCAGAGCCCCCATCAATCAAAACTCTCGTGACATAGGAAAGCTCACATTTTACAGTAATATGAAGGCTTCGGTTACGTCCAGTACCTTCAATGGGTAGTTCATCATCTGAGAAAGTGATTCTATTTACCTCAAAGATCCTCCCAGCAATTTTCTCCAATTGATTAACTGTAATCTCAGTAGGGACATGAGCTTCATTCAAAATCTTCAACAAAGCTTTGCGGTGTTCATCTGAGTGTATTAATAAAGACAACAAAGAGATTTGAGCAGGGGTTTTCCTTAATTGCTCCACAATGGAATAGTCTGGCAATTTCATCTTTTTCAAGAACTCTTCAGCTTCTTCCTCTGTTACTGGTTTCTTAACGGGTATTTGGCCTTCCCTCACCTGCTTGGTTTTCCTTAACTCTTCCGGAGCGAAGCATCTTCCTGAACGAGTCAGGCCCCCTACTTCGTCTACTTCTTTGATGATTTCCTTCCCTTGGTAAGTAACCATAGTCTGATTATAATTCCAGGGAATCGCCTTAGCATCAACTATTGAAAGTTTTGTCACTGGCTTAATAATGATAGGAGTGGTGAACGCCCCTTTGACAGTTAAAATAGGCCTGTTCGACACCCCTGGCACGATCAACTTTGGTTTTCCCTGACTTGTCCCAACCTTCTCTGGAGCTCCTTTCACAATCAATAAAGGTTTCATCGTGTCTGACTGGATTGGTCTCTTTGTAACCTCATTTAACCCCAAAGGTGCTGTTTTTGCGGAATCTGCCACATTTACTGATTTCTCCACGCCTGCTTCAATCTTCATGATAGGCTTGTACGGAACATCAGACCCATCACTACCATAGATCAACTCCAACATGTTTGTTTCTTTATGATTTGGTAGTGGGTTTTGATTGATATTCGGTATATCTGCATTTTGCACCACAATTTGTTGTGTATCAATCAAATCTTGGATTGCTTTCTTCAAATACCAACATTTCTCTATATTGTGTCCCGGGGTATCAGAGCAATAAGCACATCTTTGAGAGTAATCAAGATTTTTCGGAGGAGGGTTTGGGATCCTTCCTTCAATTGGGCTTAAAACATTTAATGCCCTCAACTTCTGAAACAAATCAGCATATGATTCCCCAATGGGGGTAAAGTTATCCTTGACCGTATTTGCCCTTTTGTACTCCGGCCTGGGCCAAAAAGTGGATCTGGGAGGGCCTTGGTAAGTATGTGGAGGTGGAGGACGGACTTGCGGGGTTGGTGCACGCCATTGCGGGTAACAAGGGGGCTGGACATATGGCTGCGCACTGTATATGGGGTACTAAGGGGGCGGAATAGAATATTGTGGGTTTTGGGGAGGGAAGTAGTGTTGTGGGTAATTATATGGATCTTGGGTGTAGTTTTGGGGTTGGGGTTGGGGTTGAGTGTATTGGCGAGGCGGGCCCCTCGGGTTTCGCCGTAGCCCAGGCGCAACTGTAGCTACGACTTCCTTTTTCTTCTTTCCACCAAAACTCCCTAAACCATTTTGAATGGCTTGGGTTGTTGCCTTCAACGCGGCAAAGCCGACAATGCGTCCTGTTTTGATTCCTTCTTCTATTATTTCTCCCATTTTAATGGCCTCAATGAACGGTTTTCCTACGGCTGGGATCATGTGTTGATAATATGTCTCATCTTGTGCTTGGAGAAAAGTCTCCACCATCTCTCTTTCTCTCATTGGTGGCTTTACCCTTGCAGCTTGTTCACGCCAACGAACCGCAAACTCCCTAAAACTTTCGGTAACTTTCTTCTTCAGGTTGGTTAGAGACTTTTTATCAGGAACCAGATCAATATTGTACTGAAATTGTTGCACGAACTCATTTGCCATATCATCCCAAGTATGCCATTTCACAATGTCCTGATCAATAAACCATTCCGAAGCTAAACCAGTCAGACTCTCCCCAAAGTAAGCCATGAGCATATCCTGATTACCCCCAGCTCCTCTCAGTTGGTTGCAGTATCTCCTCAAATGAGCTATGGGATCACCGTACCCATCGTACTTGTCAAACTTCGGTGTTTTAAACCCCGGAGGTAAGTGAACACTCGGGAACATACACAAATCACTGTATGAAACGCTTTTATAGCTTCCTGATCCCTGCAAGTTCTTCATAGCTTGTTCTAGACTTTTCATCTTCCTAACCATTTCGTCATGCTCTACATTCTTAGTAGCAACTCCATACTCAGAGCCAAGATGCATAACCGCATTCTTAGCAGGACCTCCATATTCATGGCCAAGATGCGTAACCGCATTCTTAGCAGGTCCTTCAGAATCGATTAGAGGACTAAAATGTAGAGTTTGATGATAAGGATCAGGAGCCCCAAATGCAAAATCGGGTGTAAAATGCTGCTCTTGAGGGATGTCAGATGGTGGCACAAGGTTTGACCTTTGCATAACCGCAGGTGGCGGTATTGTGTAAACGGGTCTTACATTTGCAACATGATTGGGGTTAGACAGTGGGCATGTGTAGGCAGGCCCAGTGGTTGTAATCCCGAAATGATCGGTCCTGATTGGTACCCTTGAAGGACGACCTACAGAAGTTTCCGCCGTATTGGGCAAATTGGTGTAATGACCGAACCCAGGTGGGTATACCGGGTCTTCCGCAGTAGATAACGGTGCTTGTGAGCATGCCTGTGTGGCAGAAGTGATGTCGGGGAACCCAGGGATTGACTGAGGAGGTTGCTGACCATTCGACCACCCTTGCAACATCTCAATCATTTGTTGCCTGAGAATTCTATTCTCCTCGGCGATGGCAGATTCTTGTTGAGCCACCCGTTCCGTTTCATCCCCCATGTTGATCATCGGTAGCGAAGTCCCTTCCGTCATTCCGATACTGCCCTTTGACCTTCTGAAATAATGATGCGTTGCCAGTATGGCCACAAACCAACCACTTTTACCTTAACTCTTCTCTGTAAAACAGCCAATGTTAGGGTTAAGCAATTCATAATCACTTATTCATATGCATGTATCAATTCTACTATGGCAGGCCCTATGTCTCATCCCGGCTTATCTAGGTGCAACCTCGTTTTTTTTTTTTCATCGCTCATTTCTCTTTTCTTCTTCTCCCTTTCTTTCTTTCAACCTCTCCTTTCTCTTTTTTTTTTTTTTTTGCAGGTTTTAGAAGCTTTGATCGAACCCGTTGGGGGTTGCCTACGTATCATGTTGAAAACATGAATCAGATCGTTACGTAGTTCGTACAAATAGCTGGGTTATTTTAAAAACAAAATCTTTTCCATTTATTTTCAACTTTCATTCCATCATTTTTACAAAGACTCAAAGAAAGGATGAAAAAACGAACTAAAATCGACTCCACTAGTACTAAAGACAACGTAACGCTGACTCAAAAGAAAAATGAAAGAGCAAAAGGTAAAAGACGAACACGTTGACTGCATCGACAATTCTATTCCTTGTCCCCTTCATGATGACTCTGATTCAGCTGGCCACCCATATCCTTATATAAACCTTGCAGTGTACGGGTGAGATGATCGACAAAGGTAGGTATTTGCGAATGAAACTGCTCGTAGCCCAATCTTTCATATTCCAAACCTGCTTGTGAAGAGCGAATGGCCATACCTCGGACCCTACCTCGAACCGTCCCACATTTGTACTCTAATTCTTTTATCCTTAACTCACGGGCAGCGGCCTCTTCTCTCGCCTTTTTCTCACACACGGTCACTGACTCTAATTTCTCTTGTAACATCTCCCTTTCTTGAATTAACTGGGACATATCATAGCCTACATTTTGGCGAGCCAAGTTCCTTTTTGCTTCCTCCAATTCTTCGTGAAGTTTATCTTGGGAGCGTAACCACTCAGCCTTCTCTTTTTTAAACTGTTCTTCTTTTCGTTCAAACTCATTCTGCTGCTGGTGCATATCCTCTTCAAGGGTGCTCAATCTCTCTTGCAAACCTTGTCTAACAATTTTAGCACGTTTCGCTATCTGTGACCCCCTAATCGTGGCCAGTTGAAGCTTTCCCTGTAGTGCGGTTGTTTTGGCCCTTTCCTCGGCAATTTCTGCATCCCGCTGTTGAATTATAGCCTTAGCGTGCTCCAGGTCTGTGTTTATAGTTTGCAGTGTGGATTGATAATCTGCTCCTACTTCTAAATGGGCTTGTCTGATCTTTTCCTCATACTCCATTTGTTGTTGGGCCAAGCTTGCTCTAGCACGCTCCAAATCTGCTTGTAAGAGTAGATTGGCGGCATGGTGCTCCTTCATCGCCATCGCGATTTTTATGTCCATTTCGGCTTCATAATCTACTGGCCCTTTTGCGGATCTCTTGGGTTGAACTTTCACAACTGGTTGGTTCTCGAGCCATATAGGGTATCCCGGATGCACTTCCCCCGAATGACGCTCGGTAACCATTGTATCGAATGTCATTACCCGACAGCCATTCCAAATCTCCACAACCAATCCTTCGGGCAAAGGGATTTCTAGTCTTACCTCAAATACAAAATTCGTCATGTCTTCTACTACAGGTATTATCTGGCGCCGACCCAATTGTCGTAAAACTCGTAATGGTATGTACGGTTGAACACCCCTTATACCCATTGTTGACACCCAATTTTGTCCCTCTCCTATTTCATTTACCCGGGTTTCTAAATTTACTAACGAGCTAAATACTTTATTTTCACTACTATTATTTTCACTACTCTTATTTTTTTTAAAACATTACGAGCATTACTTTATCACAAATTTTAAACGGTTAGTCATCGTTTCATTTTCGGGTCTGGAATCGTTAAATTAATTACAAGACAGCACTTTGTAAAATCCTTACTTTCTATATACTAATTACTATTTATCTTCACATAATAAATATGGTACTAGTTATTAAATTAGAAGCCCGAAAATAATTAAAATAGCGGAGGAAGGATCAACAATTTTCAGCCAATTAATGGCTTAAAATACAAATACAATATTATTTTCATACCCAAATAAATAACCCACACTTTTTATACCCAACCCACATTTTAAACCCACATTTTCAGCCCATGTTTAAATTAATGGGCCAGCCCAAACGGACCAGCCCATTACCCGCGACCCGACCCATTCTTAATTTCCTAATCCCTAATCCCTCTTCCTCTTCTCCCTTTCAATCTTCGTCCGCCTCCCACCCTCGTCTCTCTCTTCCTCCTCTCCCTTCTCTCCTCCCTCACCTCTCATCGCCTTCTCCGCCACCTGCCACTTCCACCACACCTGCTCCACTTACCTTTGTCCCCTCACCTCCTTGTCTGCTCCCACTCTCCCATGTCTCCCTCACGTTCCCTCCACTAACTATTTCTCTCTGCTCCTCACCCTCGTCTCCCTCACGTTCACTTCCACCATGCCTGTCCTTCACTCTGCTCCACTTACCCTTGTCCGCCACGCCTTCATCTTCTCTCATACGCTCCTTTTCTTTTTCAAAATACAAATGAAACCCTATAAATAGAAGGGGAGTGGAACGGTTGAAAGGGGGGATTTTTCAGGATTTGAGAGGAGAGACAAGTTTCCTATCCTCAAGTCTTCAGTTTCGTTTCTACTCTAGTCTTGATTTTCTTTTAAAATCAGAAAACCTTCCGTTGAAAAAATGTAAGATTTGGGACTGAAATCCTCATCGAAAGATAGCCTCGTTCTGAAAATAGCCACATATTACTCTATTCCCAATTTGAAGCCTTAGTTACTTTAATCGATTTCGAGCTCGTCGTGTTCGAGTAGATTCGTGACCGTCGACACCCACTTCACTGCGCCCACAAAAGGTCAGTGTGTTCGTTTTCTTCCAAATCTGAAGTTTCTGATGTATTCGTGTGTTTGTTGTAGTTTGGCTGAATCTCAGTTCAGTAATGTAGAATATTATGCATGTCAGGTTTGGTTAGTTTAGTTCAGTTTTAATCATGTTTGTAGGTTCATGTCTTAGTTTGGTTTGGATTTTGCAGTTTAATAGCAGTTAATAGTGTCTGTGTGTTCGTGTGTTAACTTAGTTTAAGTTCAATTTTCTTTAGTTTCCTGCGACTGATGGTTTTGTCGTTTGATCTTCACCCAACTTCAGCTAATCTATATGACCAATCTACGTTCTAGTGGTGTACTAATTACGATTCAATTTAAGTCAACCATGTTTATTCAACATGAACATCGGGTCTGCTAGTAAGTAATTGCCCAGCTGTGTACATGATGTCTTCAATTTGTATTAGGGTGTTCCTATCGTTAAGTCCCTTTCAGATGAATTAGTTTTCTAGAAATAGTTTAATTAGTTTAATTTTGCGCTTTATTTACTCTTTCAGTCAAGTAATAAGGATATCAACATGTTTAGCATAGTCGTTGGGCTTTCTCTACTGTTTTAATCAAATCATGTTGCTGAAATTAACTTGGCATAGCCTAGTTTCTTTTGTTTCACTTGCTGCCTTAGTCGAGACTACGTTAGTAATGAAATTAACTACATGCTTGTGTGTTTTGCCTACTGATATTTGACTCTTGCGCATAACAAACGCTACTAATAACTAGTTTTTCAATCTCAATATGAATCTTCTCTGTTATCTAGCCAATTGAATGAACATGTCTATGTATTTGGTTCAGCCACAGCTGAGAATTATTAGCTTGTATTAGACTTATTTAAATCAGTTTAGGCGTCAACTTATGTCTAAAAAAGGATTCAGAGGTTTACTTAGTTAAACTAACATAAATGGCTTTGGTGATAGAAGGAGCTAGTTATGGGGTTAGTCCTTGTCTAATTTAAGTCTGGTGTGCTTATGCTATTTCATGGATAGTCTGGTCTTCTGTATGTTTGATTGAACAACATTAATATAGTCATGATTCATTTAAGTATCTGGTTATCTGCCCTCTTCATGAACTCACTGTGAAGAGTCCTGCATGTAAAATGAACTTGAGGTAACGTTTTAGGACTTCAATATGACTGTCCAAGCTTGTCATTTGCCTAGTTTAGCATGGTAACTGCCTTGAGTTGCTTAATGTTTAGTTTTCTGTTAGCATGGTAGTTTGAGTACATTACTGTTCTATATGTTTGGGTCTGGAACATGCTAATGAGTTAAAAGTGTTCCCACAGGTCTCTAGATTTAAGCTAAAGCTCTCTAAGTTTCTCTTATGTGATTTTAATTTGAGCATGCCTTCTAAAATGAGTAGTCTCTTCTAGTTATATTAAGTAATGTTGTTACTTTAATTTATTATGCCGTTTGTTTAATCTGTTGTATGGTGTAGCTTGTTAAAGTTGTGTCTATATAGTTATGTTAAGTAATGTTGTTACTTCAATTTATTGTGCTGTTTTGTTTCTTTTATTCTTTATGTTGTTTGGTAGGCTGTTTATGCGACAGTATATGCTCCATGGTTTGTTTAACTAGGACAATGATGTTGTAGCCTTAATTTATGGGATTGTTTAAGTATTTTCATGCAGTCTTAACTTGTTATTGGCATGATATGACCTGCTGATTCCATGAGTGTGTGGTTAGCTGAAACTACTGCTATCTTAGTCTGTTGAGCATGACCAGCTTAGTAATCTTTATGTGTTGTTGAAACTGGTCCTGTTATCAGTCTAAAATGCTTGACAATATAGCAGGTTCTCCCATACTTATTTATTTAGTTTAAGCAGTGTTTTTGTCTTAATTTGTTAACCAATTAGGTGTGCTGAAATCTTTCTTAAAACAGAAAACTATACTACTGATGCCTTGATGAAACTTGTTGCATTTGGCTGCCATAATATGATGTCAATACTATACTAAGTGAACCACTGGTTTTAAAAGGAAACAAATGCTTTCATTTGATGAGAATGCAGTGTTAAGCCTAGCTGCTACGGTTTCGAAATATCCATAATTGAGTTTTCTGTGTTTAGCATAATCAGCTGGTTAGAATATTTTCAATGCATCTACAATTGCTTCAATTTTGTTAAGGCAGTGAGGTTGTATACCTATGTATACATAAGGTATACTTCAAATATACATAGAATATATACGCTCTGCCGATTTGTTTGAGTTTATATCTTACATGTTTAACATTATCCATTGATTGCATACTAATCATTTTCTTTTCGTTTTATGCATGACATCTCGCATACGAGTCCAAGCGACTCGTCGTCTTCTCCCACATTTGGTGTTGGGCTAAAAAGCCCCAACGTGAACTACTCTCTGTCAGTCCCAGCAGCAGCATAATTCCAGCAGTCACAAAGTGGGCTGAGCCCATTTAAAACCATTTTAATCCCCTATTTTATTTCTTATTGGTAATTGTATGACTGATATTTTACTTGTTTATTTGCTTAGATTAAATGAACCTTAGCAGATTTAGTAGTTTAGTAATGGGTAGTTTAGTTCCACAAATTACATTCCCTTCTATTTATATTTTAAACTATTTATAGTATCTATAACATTTATTTGAGTAATTGATTTTCAACATAGCATGATTACGTCTTTTGGCTAAGGGATTAATAATTTGTGCTTACCATTTTAGAAATTTAAAACATCACAAATCTTACACTAACGTTAGCTTATTTTAAGGATTAAAAAGACAAACTAATTCAACGAATAACTCTTTCATTTTAATTCCTTTCCAACACTCGAAATACATATTTGTTTGAAACAACTTTAGCACAATATATACATATCAAACTATTAGTCTTCATATGAAGCTTTAAGATTTATTTAACATTAATCTTACAATAACCCTTTTAATTTGTGAGTCGGCATAATTCAATTTTCTTCAAATATATATAAAACATTACATGTCCCGCTTTCTTTTAGTTTATTTTTGACTAAAACTCTTTTATGCAACTATTACCTCTCCACAAGTATTACACTTTCATTTAAAACTTTAACAACATTTATAAGTTGTATTTCAAAATAGCATTAAAAGTACTCTTTTATATAAATTATTATTATAAGTTCTATTTTAAATAGCATTCTTACATATTTATCTATAACTTTAGTCATATTTACAAAACTATCTTCCTTTTTCTATAATCCTATATTCACACTTAGCTTAATTAATTTTAAGTCCGGTCGGTTAACCATTGTTAATGGGTCTTAAAGGATGCCTAATACCTTCCCTTTAGACTAATCGAACCCTTACCCAGAATCTTAAGTTTTGCAGACCTTAAACAGAGTTTGACTTTAAACATAACTTTAATTAACTTTAGGTGTCCTAATTCACCGTAAATAATTAGGTGGCGACTCCTTAAACAAATAACAAAAAATAGGAATCTCCAATATGTCATACTTCTACTTTAACTTCCGGGTTAAAATGGGGTGTGACAGCTTGGCGACTCCGCTGGGGATGTACTTAGGTTCTAACCATAACAGACTTAGTTTAAATAGGCTTTGTGTGTTTATTTGGAATCACTTTATTTATTTGTTAACTATTTTTACATGCTATTAATTGTTTGTTTTGATATAAACTGTTTATGTGTTACTGCTTCGATAAATTGTCATTCCGTTCATATTTCCTCCACTTTTGGATATCTCACACTATCACACGTACACGCGAGGTGTGCTTAGCGCACCCGCAAATTTCTTCGTAGAATCCAAATCTTAGGAGAGTTGGCGCGTGCGCGGGGGTGTCCGAATAACGGTGACCGCGTAGCCTTCTCACTCGAGTTGTCCACTCGGGAACCTTGCGTCTAGTAAACCCACTCCTAGTCAACCTAGGATAGGGCTAAACCAACACATTTTATTAAGAGCATACATTTCATATCCTAGGAGGTTTAATGCCCTTGGTGTATTAAGCCCATTAGACGACTTTACCCAAACGTCCAAGCGGGTTCACGACCCCGAGTGACACCAATCATACTTTATGTGCATGTTTGAAGGATAACTGTGCCTAAATATTGACTACTTGCTCTAATTAATTAAACTTTAGGAAGGAGGGAATGATTAACATTTCTATGACAGGTATGCATTTGCATCGGAGTGCAACAAATGACGAAGATCAAGGACATCGCAAAACGGAGCTGAAATTTAGAAATTAGGAAATTTTATTTAGATTAGGAAACACTTTACGTTGTATTCATCTGACGTGTAATAAATGTTATATTATTTTTACTTTATTTTTTGAGAAATAGAATTTGTCTAATTAATTAAAAGCAACGGGATGACATATTATGACACACTTTACCCTTCAAACAAACGTTAGGCCTACCTCTGGCACAAAGAGGTCACATGCATCTTAGGACGCATTATTATTGTTTGATATAATCATTTACATCTGTTTGACAACTTGTTTGACTCTACTTGATAAATTATTTGCTACATGACTTACTCGACTTTACGTGACCATGACTTTACCTAGATATGTTCATGAGATTAACATCGTTTATACTGTATGTCTATTTTATCTTATTCCCGAACAGAGAGTTGATTCGTGTTGACGCTCGATGGCCGACCATCCTTACATCACGAGGTCAAAGACGTCATCGTTACCTGAACGTAGTTGGGCTGTCCAAGGAAATGAAATTACTATGTCTGATCCGGCCGCATCTGTTCCAACTGGTGTAGAAAACCTCGTGATCACTAGCGATCCGCCTGAAACTTCCGAACACGGAACTGCTATTCAACGGGATGAACATATCGCCCGCCTGACTCAAGAAATTGAGAATCTACGTGGAGAACTAAATCGGGTTAGGGACTTGACCAATTTATCCATCACACTCCAAAATTCACCTTCTGAACCTAGCAATACTGCACCAGAACCACCTCGTTTCCCATCACTCGAACCCCCAGTTCCTGAACATTTTCCTCCCCAAAACAATGCACCTACCAACAACAACGTACCTCGGATCACCCCCTCAAATCCACCAAATCCATCATCCGCCTATACTCCCCTGCAAAGTCAACCACCTACTTACACTAGCTATACTCCTCCACAAAATCAACCACCCACCTACACTACCTACACTACTCCTAATCCACCACCCGTCAACCCACCAAGTCAATCGCTAGTACACACTCCCTATGTTCCTTTGCCCACCAACACTAATCCTCCACCTATAACTACTCCTCTAAACCCACCGAATCAACCACCTATAAACACCAATTACAACACACCACCTCTTGTCCAAAACACCCCCATCATCCAAACTTATCCAACCCAGCATATGCACGGGGCACACTTTGTCACCCCAAATGCACAATGTGTTCCTCCGGTATATGCCACAGAAACACAAACCTTCACCAACCCAGTAACGGTCAGGTTCCAACCCGAGGTAGATCAATACGAAGAAATGGAAAGGGATGCAAAGGCAGGGGCAGATAACATACTACTAAAAGAGATCCACAGTCTCAAAGAAGCAATGAGGAACCTTCAAGTTGCTAGAGGAACTAAGAGTGTAGAATATGAGGATCTCTGTGTCCAACCTGACGTCGATTTACCCGTAGGCTACAAACCGCCAAAATTTGATACATTCAATGGAACAGGCGACCCTCATACACACTTAAGGGCTTATTGTGACAAACTGGTTGGAGTGGGCAGAGACCAGAGCATAAGGATGAAGCTCTTCATAAGAAGCTTATCTGGCGAAGCACTTACTTGGTATACACAACAGGATGTCCGTAAATGGCGTGGTTGGAGTGACATGGCGCAAGACTTTATGGACAGGTTCAGTTTTAACACCGATATCACACCAGATAGAGTTTACATGACTAAGTTAACCAGGAAGTCAACTGAGACGTTCCGCGAATATGCGTTACGTTGGAGGTCAGAAGCAGCCAGGGTTCAACCTCCGATGAATGATAGGGAAATGACTGCTACCTTCATTGAATGCCAGGCTGGCATATTTTACGAGAAAATGATAGGTATGATGGGACAAAAATTCACAGAAGTTGTTCGAATGGGAGAAGCCTTGGAAGAAGGAATCAAATCGGGGAAAATTCAAGATCTTATTGCTTTACAAGCAATGAACAAAGCTATACAATCTGGTTCTATCAACGGGATTAAAAAGAAGAAGGAAGATGTCGCTGCAGTCATGAACGCTCAAGGACATGAGCCGAGCCAAGCCATTCCATACTTTAACCACCCACAACAAACTTTCTACCCTTACCACTACCCTGAACACTACCAAGCTCCACTACCTCCTTACCCCGTTTACAACACCCAAGCAAACTACTACCAACCCCGAGCGCCTCCGCATCAAAACCCACGCCCGTATCAACCCAACCAAGCTCCAACTTACCAAAATCGACCACATACTATACCTAGAGCCCGTCCAAACCCTGACACCAAAAACACCCGTAATTACACTCAGATCGCTGAACCCTTGGCTCAATTGTTCAAAAGAATGAAAGCAGCAGGCATAATACAACCGATTGAAGGAAAAATTCCCGAGCCTATCCCAAAATGGTTTGATGGTTCCAAAAGCTGCGCATACCACTCTGGAGTTGTTGGGCACGCCACTGAAGATTGCTATGGGCTTAAAAACAAAATCGAAGCCCTGATTAAGGAAGGAGTAATTCAGCTCGCTGAAGCTAAGCCCAATGTGGTCAACAATCCTTTGCCTGCTCACGGAAATGCCAAGATTTAGAGGAGTCCAGTGCGGAAAGAGTCAGATCAACAACTTTGTCGCTCTCGTGGGAACAATCCAATACAACTACTCGCAACACCAAGGCACTGACAATATGGGGCGCCGAACCAGGAAAGACTCTGAAGAATTGGACTTGTACTCCGTCCTCGATCCGTCGGGAGCCTTGGTAGCATGAACATGTAGTGAACTTGTTTTCTTTTATTGATGCTTGAACCGTACTCAAAATTTTGTTTGTTTTGCTTCACCTTGTGGAAGCTTGAATTGCAAAACTATGAATGCATTTCTGATTTTTCTTAATCATCTATTTTCTACTTTATTTATCAAAACTGTCAACTCTACGATTGTGACATGAAATGTACGAATAGACAACACATATTCCGAGAGAGTAACAAAGAAACTAGGGGGACAAGACAAGATTCCACTCACAAGAATTGAAATAGCCGATAGGTGATAACATAAGCCTAAAAGCTAGCAATTCAAGAAGAAATCAAAGTACGACATTAGGTTAGACAACCTAGTTTGCAACCTTTCCTTTAGTTGCGAACTACGCTTGACCTGATTCCTCGGTGGATACGTAGGCAGCCTACATAAGGACTCGGTCATACTAGGTTAGAATTTTTGCCATTTACATGCGTACGAACTACGTTCTGACCTGATTCTCATGGTGAGATACGTAGGCAGCCCACATAGGGTTCGGTTGTGCTATAACAGAAAATCAAAAAAAATCCTTATACAAGGAGAACTATGCTTAGCCTGATTCCCTCGGTGGGATTCGTAGACTATTATCATACAGATCCGCCACACCTAGATATAAAATCCAACAAATCTTTTACCATTTATATAATAGAACTACGCTGACCTGATTCCCTTGGTGGGATACGTAGGCAATCCATATCGGGTTCGGTCCCTTTATTAGAAAACTCAGACCACTTTATGTATTTTACGAACTACGTTCTGACCTGATTCCTTGGCGGATACGTAGGCAACCTATATAAGGTTCGGTCACACCACAACATAAATTTAGCATATTCTTCTGAACCCAAAACTGGGGCATATTTTGGAAAAGATATAGACGAAAGAACGGTTGGACATCGACAAGATTTAGGCTATCAGACAGGAAGTATTATAGACCAATTACTTTAGAAGCGTCACAATCTAAAGTTGGCAGAATATTTTACAACTTATATATGTATACGTTTACATATATATCTTTCCTTACATACATACATTTACATATACATATTTCACAACCTATATACATATAGTTACTTTTTTATATACATATACTTACATACCTACCTTTCAAATCAAATACTTTCGTGCAATTATTTCACTATTGTTCACCTACCGAGGTTTGAACGGAGATCACGAGATCCAAACAAACAAGACGAATGGAACGCCAACAGCGTCAAGCTCCGAGCCAACACGAATCAACTTCCCCCTCCCAAACTAAGAATTTTTCTTTGAGTGCAGGAATCAAAATACCGCGAGATCAACAGTCAAGTCTATCACAACCAAAAAGCATCATCTGGCTCAATATGGCCTCGCCTCAAAAGCCAAACGGCTTTATTTCTAACTTTATCTTTAATTTTATTTTATCAGAACAACTTTATGACTTCATTAACGAATATACCTGTTTTGCAGGTTAAAGACGAATCAAATCAGGATTACGCGTCATTAATTCAGCCTGTCGCGATACCGTCAACATCATCAGCCGAACGACTACACTTTTACTTTACCCCCTACGTTATCCATTACTTTATCATTCACTTTACCTACTTTAACCACTTTACCCTGAACTCTACAGGAATCAACATCAAAATCTCCGAAGACAACCGGAGACATCATACAACTTCACCCTGGACTTTACGGGAATCATTATCGAATCTCCGAAGACAACTGGAGATGTCATATCATCAAGTCTCCGAAGACAACCGGGGGCATCATTCGGCTCTACAGCCTCACATGCATAAGCCATACGGCTACATTTTGACATTACTCTCTACTTTATCATTTACTTTACCAACTTTACCAACTTTACCCTGAACTTTACAGGAATTATCATTGAGCCTCCGAAGACAACCGGAGACATCATCCACTTTACAACTTTATCCTGGACTTTACGGGAATCAGCATCAAATCTCTGAAGACAACCGGAGAGATATCGTCAAGTCCCGAAGACAACCGGAGACATCGCATGGCCACACGGCCTCATACGCATAAGCCAGACGACTACACTTTGACTTTACTCTCTACTTTATCATTTACTTTACCAACTTTAACAACTTTACCCTGAACTTTACAGGAATTATCTTTGAGCCTCCGAAGACAACCGGAGACATCGTTTGGCTATACAGCCTCATCAGCATATCATTGAGTCCCGACAACCATCGGAGACATCACCCGGCTATACGGCCTCACCCGCATAAGCCAAACGGCTACACACTTATTTTACTCCTTACTTCATTCCTTTATTTCATCATCTACCTTACCACTTTAATGAATTTACCTTAAAATTCGCAGATATCATTTATCATCGAGTCCCGGAAGACAGCCGGAGACCTTATCACTATCATCTGCAAATGCAACTGGAAATATTATCACATCCTCAGCATACGCATCACGCATTCATTCAAGTCCCTGAAGACAATCAGAGACAACATTAGCCACACGGCTTCACTTTCATTCCCACACTCATATTTACTATCATTTTACACTCTTTACAATTTTACACTTTCAACTCTATTACTAATTTTGGACATGAATTTCAGTTTTGGCAGAAAACACAACCTGCAGGGACTCAACACAACGTGGAACTTTATCTTACGCAGTGAACTGGGGCAAACATGCTGAAGAGGAATACCAAACTCACAAGCAAAGGTCACGGATCTATTCTCGAACTCGATTCCGCCTATGTCCACAAACACGTGATACATAGGTTAATTTCTTTTTCACATCCTCCGCTAAAACTCTACTGAATCTACTCTTTTTACAATCTCATATTCCTTTCTACATCCCCAGTGTCTCCATAACTCAACACTGGGGCATCTTTGAAGAATTTACATAGTGCCTAGTAGAGTCCTACTTATGAGAATGTTGTGCACCACATTTATAATTAGGAGGCCATAAGCATATGTTCCATTCTCGTCACCTGTCTACAACCCCCGCAAGACTATGAACTCACAAAAACTTTCAAACTACACATGGCCTGATTCTCGTGCAGCCCGAGATATGTAGGCAACTCGAAACTGAGATTCGGCCATAATTTCCCATAATTCCTTCGGTCCTCATAATATTTCCCATCAATTTTCCTAAACCGTACTTTCTTACAAACTCATATTCGTCAGTCCAAACAAAATTGGCTACTACGTCAACTTCTTCGCCCGAAGACTCTTACATCATCTCCGGTCGAAGAGGGGCATCTGTTGACACCCAATTTTGTCCCTCTCCTATTTCATTTACCCGGGTTTCTAAATTTACTAACGAGCTAAATACTTTATTTTCACTACTATTATTTTCACTACTCTTATTTTTTTTAAAACATTACGAGCATTACTTTATCACAAATTTTAAACGGTTAGTCATCGTTTCATTTTCGGGTCTGGAATCGTTAAATTAATTACAAGACAGCACTTTGTAAAATCCTTACTTTCTATATACTAATTACTATTTATCTTCACATAATAAATATGGTACTAGTTATTAAATTAGAAGCCCGAAAATAATTAAAATAGCGGAGGAAGGATCAACAATTTTCAGCCAATTAATGGCTTAAAATACAAATACAATATTATTTTCATACCCAAATAAATAACCCACACTTTTTATACCCAACCCACATTTTAAACCCACATTTTCAGCCCATGTTTAAATTAATGGGCCAGCCCAAACGGACCAGCCCATTACCCGCGACCCGACCCATTCTTAATTTCCTAATCCCTAATCCCTCTTCCTCTTCTCCCTTTCAATCTTCGTCCGCCTCCCACCCTCGTCTCTCTCTTCCTCCTCTCCCTTCTCTCCTCCCTCACCTCTCATCGCCTTCTCCGCCACCTGCCACTTCCACCACACCTGCTCCACTTACCTTTGTCCCCTCACCTCCTTGTCTGCTCCCACTCTCCCATGTCTCCCTCACGTTCCCTCCACTAACTATTTCTCTCTGCTCCTCACCCTCGTCTCCCTCACGTTCACTTCCACCATGCCTGTCCTTCACTCTGCTCCACTTACCCTTGTCCGCCACGCCTTCATCTTCTCTCATACGCTCCTTTTCTTTTTCAAAATACAAATGAAACCCTATAAATAGAAGGGGAGTGGAACGGTTGAAAGGGGGGATTTTTCAGGATTTGAGAGGAGAGACAAGTTTCCTATCCTCAAGTCTTCAGTTTCGTTTCTACTCTAGTCTTGATTTTCTTTTAAAATCAGAAAACCTTCCGTTGAAAAAATGTAAGATTTGGGACTGAAATCCTCATCGAAAGATAGCCTCGTTCTGAAAATAGCCACATATTACTCTATTCCCAATTTGAAGCCTTAGTTACTTTAATCGATTTCGAGCTCGTCGTGTTCGAGTAGATTCGTGACCGTCGACACCCACTTCACTGCGCCCACAAAAGGTCAGTGTGTTCGTTTTCTTCCAAATCTGAAGTTTCTGATGTATTCGTGTGTTTGTTGTAGTTTGGCTGAATCTCAGTTCAGTAATGTAGAATATTATGCATGTCAGGTTTGGTTAGTTTAGTTCAGTTTTAATCATGTTTGTAGGTTCATGTCTTAGTTTGGTTTGGATTTTGCAGTTTAATAGCAGTTAATAGTGTCTGTGTGTTCGTGTGTTAACTTAGTTTAAGTTCAATTTTCTTTAGTTTCCTGCGACTGATGGTTTTGTCGTTTGATCTTCACCCAACTTCAGCTAATCTATATGACCAATCTACGTTCTAGTGGTGTACTAATTACGATTCAATTTAAGTCAACCATGTTTATTCAACATGAACATCGGGTCTGCTAGTAAGTAATTGCCCAGCTGTGTACATGATGTCTTCAATTTGTATTAGGGTGTTCCTATCGTTAAGTCCCTTTCAGATGAATTAGTTTTCTAGAAATAGTTTAATTAGTTTAATTTTGCGCTTTATTTACTCTTTCAGTCAAGTAATAAGGATATCAACATGTTTAGCATAGTCGTTGGGCTTTCTCTACTGTTTTAATCAAATCATGTTGCTGAAATTAACTTGGCATAGCCTAGTTTCTTTTGTTTCACTTGCTGCCTTAGTCGAGACTACGTTAGTAATGAAATTAACTACATGCTTGTGTGTTTTGCCTACTGATATTTGACTCTTGCGCATAACAAACGCTACTAATAACTAGTTTTTCAATCTCAATATGAATCTTCTCTGTTATCTAGCCAATTGAATGAACATGTCTATGTATTTGGTTCAGCCACAGCTGAGAATTATTAGCTTGTATTAGACTTATTTAAATCAGTTTAGGCGTCAACTTATGTCTAAAAAAGGATTCAGAGGTTTACTTAGTTAAACTAACATAAATGGCTTTGGTGATAGAAGGAGCTAGTTATGGGGTTAGTCCTTGTCTAATTTAAGTCTGGTGTGCTTATGCTATTTCATGGATAGTCTGGTCTTCTGTATGTTTGATTGAACAACATTAATATAGTCATGATTCATTTAAGTATCTGGTTATCTGCCCTCTTCATGAACTCACTGTGAAGAGTCCTGCATGTAAAATGAACTTGAGGTAACGTTTTAGGACTTCAATATGACTGTCCAAGCTTGTCATTTGCCTAGTTTAGCATGGTAACTGCCTTGAGTTGCTTAATGTTTAGTTTTCTGTTAGCATGGTAGTTTGAGTACATTACTGTTCTATATGTTTGGGTCTGGAACATGCTAATGAGTTAAAAGTGTTCCCACAGGTCTCTAGATTTAAGCTAAAGCTCTCTAAGTTTCTCTTATGTGATTTTAATTTGAGCATGCCTTCTAAAATGAGTAGTCTCTTCTAGTTATATTAAGTAATGTTGTTACTTTAATTTATTATGCCGTTTGTTTAATCTGTTGTATGGTGTAGCTTGTTAAAGTTGTGTCTATATAGTTATGTTAAGTAATGTTGTTACTTCAATTTATTGTGCTGTTTTGTTTCTTTTATTCTTTATGTTGTTTGGTAGGCTGTTTATGCGACAGTATATGCTCCATGGTTTGTTTAACTAGGACAATGATGTTGTAGCCTTAATTTATGGGATTGTTTAAGTATTTTCATGCAGTCTTAACTTGTTATTGGCATGATATGACCTGCTGATTCCATGAGTGTGTGGTTAGCTGAAACTACTGCTATCTTAGTCTGTTGAGCATGACCAGCTTAGTAATCTTTATGTGTTGTTGAAACTGGTCCTGTTATCAGTCTAAAATGCTTGACAATATAGCAGGTTCTCCCATACTTATTTATTTAGTTTAAGCAGTGTTTTTGTCTTAATTTGTTAACCAATTAGGTGTGCTGAAATCTTTCTTAAAACAGAAAACTATACTACTGATGCCTTGATGAAACTTGTTGCATTTGGCTGCCATAATATGATGTCAATACTATACTAAGTGAACCACTGGTTTTAAAAGGAAACAAATGCTTTCATTTGATGAGAATGCAGTGTTAAGCCTAGCTGCTACGGTTTCGAAATATCCATAATTGAGTTTTCTGTGTTTAGCATAATCAGCTGGTTAGAATATTTTCAATGCATCTACAATTGCTTCAATTTTGTTAAGGCAGTGAGGTTGTATACCTATGTATACATAAGGTATACTTCAAATATACATAGAATATATACGCTCTGCCGATTTGTTTGAGTTTATATCTTACATGTTTAACATTATCCATTGATTGCATACTAATCATTTTCTTTTCGTTTTATGCATGACATCTCGCATACGAGTCCAAGCGACTCGTCGTCTTCTCCCACATTTGGTGTTGGGCTAAAAAGCCCCAACGTGAACTACTCTCTATCAGTCCCAGCAGCAGCATAATTCCAGCAGTCACAAAGTGGGCTGAGCCCATTTAAAACCATTTTAATCCCCTATTTTATTTCTTATTGGTAATTGTATGACTGATATTTTACTTGTTTATTTGCTTAGATTAAATGAACCTTAGCAGATTTAGTAGTTTAGTAATGGGTAGTTTAGTTCCACAAATTACATTCCCTTCTATTTATATTTTAAACTATTTATAGTATCTATAACATTTATTTGAGTAATTGATTTTCAACATAGCATGATTACGTCTTTTGGCTAAGGGATTAATAATTTGTGCTTACCATTTTAGAAATTTAAAACATCACAAATCTTACACTAACGTTAGCTTATTTTAAGGATTAAAAAGACAAACTAATTCAACGAATAACTCTTTCATTTTAATTCCTTTCCAACACTCGAAATACATATTTGTTTGAAACAACTTTAGCACAATATATACATATCAAACTATTAGTCTTCATATGAAGCTTTAAGATTTATTTAACATTAATCTTACAATAACCCTTTTAATTTGTGAGTCGGCATAATTCAATTTTCTTCAAATATATATAAAACATTACATGTCCCGCTTTCTTTTAGTTTATTTTTGACTAAAACTCTTTTATGCAACTATTACCTCTCCACAAGTATTACACTTTCATTTAAAACTTTAACAACATTTATAAGTTGTATTTCAAAATAGCATTAAAAGTACTCTTTTATATAAATTATTATTATAAGTTCTATTTTAAATAGCATTCTTACATATTTATCTATAACTTTAGTCATATTTACAAAACTATCTTCCTTTTTCTATAATCCTATATTCACACTTAGCTTAATTAATTTTAAGTCCGGTCGGTTAACCATTGTTAATGGGTCTTAAAGGATGCCTAATACCTTCCCTTTAGACTAATCGAACCCTTACCCAGAATCTTAAGTTTTGCAGACCTTAAACAGAGTTTGACTTTAAACATAACTTTAATTAACTTTAGGTGTCCTAATTCACCGTAAATAATTAGGTGGCGACTCCTTAAACAAATAACAAAAAATAGGAATCTCCAATATGTCATACTTCTACTTTAACTTCCGGGTTAAAATGGGGTGTGACAGCTTGGCGACTCCGCTGGGGATGTACTTAGGTTCTAACCATAACAGACTTAGTTTAAATAGGCTTTGTGTGTTTATTTGGAATCACTTTATTTATTTGTTAACTATTTTTACATGCTATTAATTGTTTGTTTTGATATAAACTGTTTATGTGTTACTGCTTCGATAAATTGTCATTCCGTTCATATTTCCTCCACTTTTGGAAATCTCACACTATCACACGTACACGCGAGGTGTGCTTAGCGCACCCGCAAATTTCTTCGTAGAATCCAAATCTTAGGAGAGTTGGCGCGTGCGCGGGGGTGTCCGAATAACGGTGACCGCGTAGCCTTCTCACTCGAGTTGTCCGCTCGGGAACCTTGCGTCTAGTAAACCCACTCCTAGTCAACCTAGGATAGGGCTAAACCAACACCTTTTATTAAGAGCATACATTTCATATCCTAGGAGGTTTAATGCCCTTGGTGTATTAAGCCCATTAGACGACTTTACCCAAACGTCCAAGCGGGTTCACGACCCCGAGTGACACCAATCATACTTTATGTGCATGTTTGAAGGATAACTGTGCCTAAATATTGACTACTTGCTCTAATTAATTAAACTTTAGGAAGGAGGGAATGATTAACATTTCTATGACAGGTATGCATTTGCATCGGAGTGCAACAAATGACGAAGATCAAGGACATCGCAAAACGGAGCTGAAATTTAGAAATTAGGAAATTTTATTTAGATTAGGAAACACTTTACGTTGTATTCATCTGACGTGTAATAAATGTTATATTATTTTTACTTTATTTTTTGAGAAATAGAATTTGTCTAGTTTCATAGCTTGAAATGTAATCACTCCGATCATGAACAAATCTTGCCACGTGACGGGGTCGGAAGATATGCTCCACTATCCACATTTGCAATAATATGTTACACCCTTCAAAGTAACCCTTTCCCTTTTGGCAAACCGTCAAGGCCCGATAAATATCTGCTAAGATCATTGGCACAATGGTATGATCCTTCTTTGTGGTCAAGACGTCTACTATCCCGGCTAAACGGATGTTGATTTTCTGCCCCCGTCTTGGGAAGACCATTATTCCTAAAAATGCCACCATGAAGGCAAAACGACTGTGGTCTTTCCAAATTTACAAATTTCCTTTATTACTGAGCCTCTTTCCAAACCTCTCAAACCCGTCTCTTCTCCCGTACCTCTCATACAAGAATTCTAAAGAAACCCATCCTTTGTCCAGGGATTCCCAACCCTCATCCAGAAATTCTTCCTTGCCCTTTTTCTTCTCATCCTCTTTGCGCTTAGCGATGTTCATTTTTGTGAGGAAACTGTTCACAGAAATAAGTCTTGGGGCTACAAGCTTTTGGCGGTGTAGGTTCTCACCAAGTCCGGTATAGCCAGCAATTTCCTCTAAGGTAGGGGTCAGCTCGAAGTCTGAAAATCGGAACACATTCTTTGTAGGGTCCCAAAAGGATAGCAAAGCATCAATCACGTCCCTCCTAGGGTCGATTTTAATAATGTTGGTCAAGAACCCCATATGCTTAAAGATCTTTGTGTGTTCTAGCACATCCATTTCATTCCACCATGTCCAAAGTTTCCAAGGGATCTCATGAACAACCTGAAGTGGTATACTCCCATCTCGCTTCCTCTTTTGACACTTCCCACTGTCCGGATAAAACATGTTGTACCTATGGATGTAAATACATGGTTAAGACTCATATAGACCTGTTGGATATGAAAGTAATTACCTTTTTGGACTTGGACTCATGAATGCACGTGGACGACAAATAAACTTATAGAAAAATATGTGGTTTTAAAAGCTAAGGCAAGAAAAATCACAATCAATCTCCGTATGTTTTTTTTTTTTTTTTTTGACAGCAGTCTACCGTGACCCAGATAGCAAAACTCAACAAAGTTGCCCAACATTGGACTTGAAAACCAAACCTAGAGTGACTTGTCTAAATACCCTGTCACCGATTCGTGGGTACGTTTAATTTTATGACAAGGACTCTGCAAAGTGTCTTAGTATCTTTATTGTTTTGACAAACTAACCTGACACAAATGGACAAAAGGACTACACAAATGACACAAATGAACCTCTCAAACCTGAGAAGGTGGGGCCGAACTCGAAGAGAGTTGTCTACGTATCTCACGGACGGTGAAAATCAGGCTCGCGTAGTTCGTATAAACTCAAAAAAAAAAATGGGGATGATATTTGACCTCCTCTCTTTCCTTTTCTCTCTTTTTTTTTTCTTTTTTTTTTTTTAAAAAAAATGACCCAAAAGTCAGTGATATTTATCTCTCTCAAACCCCCTTGGTTATCCTAAAGCCGGTCAACAATCAGGCACCTTCCAAGTATATTACAATTAGCACATTGGATGCACATGTTGGTCTGATAAAAAGGTCACCTGTCCTAGTCAGACCCGGCCCCTGTGCCGAGTCCCGCTAAGTCAAATGCACGTGATGCAGATAAGCGTAGCCTACTAGGGATATCAGTTCTGCGTTTTCAGTTTTGCTAGGTTTAAGACCTAATGGCAAAGGTGTCTAGACTGGGTCACCCGAGCGGACAACTCGAGCCGGGGAGGGGCAATACTGTCGGTAGCAGTGCTATTCCGACTTCATTGCTTATCCTGTCCCGCCTAACATGTGTGACTAAAATCCTCCACCGGGCGCCAAGACGCTCCGGCTTTATCTTGACAGAAAGTTAGGATGCATAACTGCATTCCTGTGCCCGTGTGTGAAGTGTTTCAGAGACTCAGAAGGGTGTGCGAGAGAAGGCATTTTATAATACAGTTCAACAATATCAAAGCGGTAATTGAGCGGCAATTAGCACATTAGGCCAAAAACATAATAAATCCAAATAATAATAATAATAATAATAATAATAATAATAATAAAAGCCAACTATAAGGCAATATCACAAAGCTCGAATTCTTGTTACACTCCCCAGCAGAGTCGCCAGAGATGTCACACCCTTTTTTGCGCTCCCGCGCTATAACCGCGCAAGTTTTTATTATTAAAGGGTTTTTCCATTTGAAGTGACGGTTTTGAAAAGGGAATATTTTATTTACAGAGTCGCCACTTGGAATTGAGTTTTGGTGTTCCAAGCCACCTTATGAATCCCTAATCAAAAGGAAGTGACTCTTTTATTATGGTCCGCGAAAATAGAAGACCGGGTAAGGAATTCTGTTGACTGGGGAGAAGGTGTTAGGCATTCCCCGAGTCCCGTGGTTCTAGCACGGTTGCTTTATCGACTTATACTTAGCTTAAATTAATTTTTGGATATATTACGTATCTGAGCCTTGATCTGCTCGTACCTTTTATTGTTGAACTTTTTATTGGTTTTAACTCGGATGCGTAACCGCATTCCGGATCTTTTAAGCGTCTCAAAATAAGATGCATAACTGCATTTTTACTCGAAACAAGATTAATTATTAAAACGAATTTAGCCAAGGTGTGTCACCGCATCCTTGAGTTATTAAAAAAATGTCTCGAAATAAGATGTGTAACCGCATTCTTAATCGAAACAAACGTCTTAAAACGTGCCTAAAGCTCGTCTAGCGTTAAAGGCAATTATTTGTCTCTAAAATCTGAGACTTAAAATTATTTGGTTAAAATTAATTATTATTAGCTATTTATTTATTTATTTCATTCTTTTGACAATGGATTTTGAAACGTGTTCGCAATCCATCTCGCTCCCTCACAATTGGTTTTACCACTCTTTTCTTTTATACTTGACAACGAAGTTTGAAATAATTCGCACCCATCTCGGTTATCTCACAGTTAAACTCATTAATCCGTGCTTTGAAATGATAAGCCAAAAATAAATATGAACCAGTGACCCATTCAAATAAACGCACAAATGAAATTAATACTAATGACTAAAATTCAAAATAGGTTTACCACCGTGACCCACCTATCTATTATTTTTTAAAGAAAAATTCATACCCCTCTGAATATTACTGCTATAAACTTGTTTCCAGATCAATTCATACATACACATCAAATCTAGAAGAAAGAGTCTCATACGTTCAACTGAATATGATAAAATACTAACGAAAATGAGCCACCGTTAAACAAAATCTGCTTATGGAAACATACATTACATTCGCATCTTGCTAATTATGTGATTGATATGATATAATGAGAATACCAAAACGGACCCAATAGTTACTAACACCTTTAATTACTCCTAGAAAATAATAAAATTAATTTTAAAAGATTACTAAACAACCAGCTATCTAATTTTCCATTAAGCCGAGAGGTGCAACTTATTTTAGGATAGAAATGGTCAATCACGATAGTACCAGCAAATAGAAAAATTCATACAAAAAATAATTCAAACATCAACGGAAAATAGCAAGAATTAATAGCACTCTAAACGCATATAACTAAATAGGAAGACCAAAGAGCGTGGAAATAAAGAATTGGACCTTCAATAGAGGTAACAAACAAACACTGTTACAAAATTCCAAAATATTGAAGGCAATAAACTGAGATTGAAATGGACCTTTCAATGTGGGAAATAACACTTTCCTTTGAATGAGATAGCCAAACGGAGCTTTGAACCGGAAAACCCCGACCAAAACCGACCAAAACAGCGTTGAATATTTTTTAGATCTAAACCCGAAATCTCAACTCAACTCTGTCAATAAAATTTTGGTTAAAAGAAAATGGACATTTTAGATTTAAGTGGTTTAACGATGGTGTGGTTTTTGAGGTGGTTGCTGTTTAAGGTGAAAAAAAAATTGAAAGAAGATGATGATAATATATATATATATTTTGTTTTTCGTTGGATTTTCCGGTGATTTTTCCGGCGAGGGGGAGGAGTTGTTCACGGTGGTTTGTGGAAAATTTGAAGAAGATGATGGATGATTTATTTTTTTGGAGTTAAAAGGGTGAGCTGCTTATATCGTCTTTTGGTGTACTGAGTTTTCTTAGTTTTATATCATTCTTGGGTACACATTTTAGCTACTAAAAAGGAAAAAAGAAAGTTCTCATGCGGCCCCTCCTTTTTTTTCTTTTTTGTTATGGTGGCTGTAGGTTCCTATATTCTAGGTTTTTTTTCCATTTGTTTTTGCGGCTCAATCCCCTGATTCCCTCATATGCCTCTCCTTTTTGTATCATTATCTGTATTGCCCTATATAAAAGTAATGAATCCCCTTTTGTCACGTGCTCTCTCCCTCTTTCTTTCATTTTTCTTTTTGTGTGGGCCCCACCTGCAACAATAATTTATTCCCTATCACGTGAACCCCTCCCCTTTGTGATAAGGTTTTTTACCAAACTTTGTCATTTTGTGGTGAGGTGGTACAATTCTATTTGCTCATTTTTTTATTTTTTTTTTTAAATGTAAAAAAAACAAAAAAAAAAAAAAATATATATATATATTTAATAACTATTTCTAGATAACTGAAAAGAAAGAAAAAAAAATCTTAAAATAAATAATTGTCTAAGTAAAATTAAAACCTACAAAGCATATTTTTGTAATTTTCTTTCTTTAAAATACAAAATTTATACTCTAAAAATAGCAAATATTTTGTTCTTTTTTTTATTTTCGCAAATAAGCCTACTAAATAAAAATAGAATAAAATCAACACGTCAAGAATTAAAATTAAAAGAAATATTTAAACACTATAAGGTGAAACACACGGGGAGGGTCAAAAATCACGTGTCTACACATGTTAAGGAGAAATATTTACGAAACATGATGATGGTTTTCCTTATTTACAAAACATAATGATATATTACGAAACATGATGGATTTTCATATATTTTTCGTTTGTTTTTATTTTTTTTCCAGAAAATTAATATTTTTTTTATATATTTTTTTAAAAAAATTAATTTGTTTTTTTTGCTCAAAGGCTTAAAAAATTACCTCAATTTTTTGTGTATGAAAGTTGTATGAAACATGTATGAAATGTGTATATGTGAGAAATTTTTAATATAATTTTTATACACAAAATTGTGAACGAAAACTTTAAGCCTTGAATATTATATGAAAGTTGTTACAATGTTGTTGTAGTTATATTAATTTTTCAGAAACCTAATATGAACTTCATATACAAAAAATGTGAATGAAATTCTAAGTCTTGAGCGAGATATACACATTTCATACAATTCTCATGCATAAAATTTTGAGCGAAATGTTTAAGCCTCGATCGAGATATACACATTTCATACGTTCTTCATACATAAAATTTGAGAGAACTTTTTAAGCCTTGAGCAAGATGTACACATTTCATACACAAAAATTTGAGCTATTATTTTAAGTCTTGAATGTTGTATCAAAGTTGTATACAATGTTGTTGTAGTTGTATTAATTTTACAGAAATCTAACATGAACTTTATATACGAAAATATGAGCGAAATTTTAAGACTTGAGCGAGATACAAATTTCATACTGTTTTCATACACACAATTTTGAATGGATTTTTTAAGTCTTGAACGAGATATATACATTTCATACATTTTTTATACCGTTTTCATACACTAAATTTTGAGCGAACTTTTTAAGCCTTGAGCGAGATATACACATTTCATACATAAAAAAAAGCATATTTTGTATAGGGTTTGTAATGTTATGTTTTGTAAAATAAAACTATCGTCATGTTTCGTAAATATTTCTCCTTAAGATGTATATATATATGTAGTTGACCCTTGGCGAATTGGGTATGACACTAAAAATAGGGATGCACGGAGGCCTTGTCGTTTGCAAATGGTTTTAGAGAATCAACTGGCTTGTTTTATTTTTGGGTTTGATAAAAAAGCATTGTTGGTGTTGTTGACACCTAATTTTCACCTCATAAAACGCTTATTTTAATTTTCAAATTTTCCGAGTCCAAGACGGCGTAAGGATGTCCTTAAAAAATTAAAAATTTAAAAATCTCGAGAAAATTGCAAAAATTGACGTTTAATTATTATTTTCATAAAAATTAACAATTACAAGAAATTACGAGTTATTTACTTTCACAAATGTGATTTGAAAAGAAGATACATATCCCGCTCTGTCTAACTCGGGAAAATTCTTAATTAAAAATGACGTATGAATTACGGCTCATTTTGACCGCATTTTTTCACATTTTTAAATATTGCTCGGAAGAATATTAATATTGGGCTCATTTTGAAGCTCATATTTTAAAACGACGTATTATAATTTTTATTTTGTCAAAATATCATTTTACGAGGGGCGTATTAAAATAATTAACCTAAAACTATATAAAAGTTATGCTACATTTTTATAAAAAAAATAAGAAGGAGATTTTATCCATTTGTACCTTTGTTGGTACTATTTGGATAAGGTATTTTTGGGGGGAAAAGTATGGTCAAGTGGCCTATTTTTGTCCATAGAATTCTAAATGCTCAGTTGGATGATTTTGAAAATTTGAATAAGGATTTTTTTTTGTGTGTGTGGGTGGGGGGGGGGGGGGGAGTATGGCCAATTGGCCTATTTTTGTCCGTAGAATTCTAAATGCTTAGTTGGATGATTTTGAAAATTTGAATAAGGATTTTGTGGGTAAAGTATGGCCAACAACAACAACAACAAGCCCAGTATAATCCCACCATGTGGGGTCTGGGGAGGGTAGAGTGTACGCAGACCTAACCCCCACCTTGAAAGGTAAGGCGGCTGTTTCCGAAAGACCCTCGGCTCAAGAGAAGAAAACAAGACAAAAGGTCAGATAGGGCCAAGCATATCGAAAACAAGGAATAACAAAAGCGAGAAAGTCATATTAGAACAGTCCGGAAAGAAAGGAGCCGTAACTACTATAAATAAATAAGATAACCAAAGTACAACGGCCCCACAAATAAAAGCAGCAATCAAATGCAGAAATCAAATGACAACAAACAAATGAGCATAACTACAACTACTATGGTGGAAGGATAAGCCACCTAGCCTTCTATCCTAATCTGAGTCCTCCACAACCTCCTATCTAAGGTCATGTCCTCGGTGAGCTGAAACTGTGCCATATCCTGTCTAATCACCTCTCCCCAATACTTCTTCGGCCTCTTTTTGCCTCTCCTGAAACCGTCCATAGCCAGCCTCTCACACCTCCGCACAGGAGCATCTGTGTCTCTCCTCTTCACATGCCCAAACCATCTCAGCCTCGCTTCCCGCATCTTGTCCTCCACCGATGCGACTCCCACCTTGTCTCGGATATCTTCATTTCTAATCCTATCCCTCCTAGTATGCCCACACATCCACCGCAGCATTCGCATTTCCGCGACTTTCATCTTCTGAACGTGAAATTTCTTGACTGGCCAACACTCCGCCCCGTACAATAAAGTCGGTCTAACCACTACTTTGTAGAACTTGCCTTTAAGTTTTGGTGGCACTTTCTTATCACACAGCACTCCGGAGGCGAGCCTCCATTTCATCCACCCTGCACCAATACGATGTGAAACATCGTCATCGATATCCCCCAAGTGGCCTATTTTTGTCCATAGAATTCTAATTGCTAGATGGATGATTTTTGAAAATTTGAATAAGGATTTTGGGGGGAAAAGCTATGGCCACATGACCTATTTTTGTCCATAAAATTCTAAATTCGCTTGCCTACAAAGAGAAGGGAGGGACATTAAGAAAAAAGAGGGACATTTTTTTTTTGGAGGAGGGTGGGGGGTGGGGGAGGGTGTGGAGATGACATTTTGAGAGGAAAAAAAAGGGAGAATCTTCTTTTTCTATTTTTGAGAAAAAGAGAAAAAAAAAAAAAAGAGAAAAAAAATTCAAATTTGGCATCCTAAAAGCTAAAGTTTGATTTATATATTCAAAGCTTAGCAACAAAAGATACAAATATAAGATATACATATAGAAAAAGAGAAAAAAAAATTAAAAGAAAAAGGGGTTTAAAGATTTGTGAAGTGTTTGGTGCTTGAAGTAGATTGAACCAATCCTCATTTTGATCTTTAGGTTGCCCCATTAAAAGGTAATCTTTCATTCTATCCTTTACTTCATTTCTAGTTATGATTATATATTTATTATGATACTTGTGTTGGTTAAAAATAATTCTTTGCTAGCTTAATCTTATTTGGTGATTAAGTGGATATTATGTGAATTTGATACTGTTTAAAAAAATGAAAATAAATTAGAAGTTGATTTAGACAATGTTAAGTGATTTAGGTTAGTTAAATTGATAAAAAAATAAGACAAAATTTCATCCTTTATTTCATTTTAAGTTATGATTATATATTGTTTATGATGCTTGTGTAGTTGAAAAGGATTAGGTGCTAGCCTAACTTTGTTTACATGATTAAATGAGTATCCTATGAATTTATTACTATTTTTGACAATGTCAAGTGATTTTATGTTAATTAAAATTGATAAAAATAAGGAAAATAGTAGCTTAAGTTAGAATTTTGACATTGTGTTGATATGTTTAGTGTGATTTATTCATTCTTGTTAGCTTTTGATATATATATATATATATATATATATATATATATATATATATAAACCTTAGTTCTTGTGAGTTTGTTACTAATTCATAGCAACTATTGGGCCTTTTGCATAAATTGTCCTTTTATTTATAAGTATGATAATTTTGGGCTTGGTTTAAAAGTATTGCAATTCATTTTTTTGGCTTTGTAAATTAAATAATTGACCTCGGCCTATTACTAATGTTTTGTACACCTATCTTTTGTGACCTCCCCAATTTGTTGGTGGATCTTTCGAGGCCCACTAACACTTCTCGATCGAGTCAACCCCTCTCATGAAAGGACTAAGGCATTGGAGCATAATTTGGAGCGGAAATATTTATTTATACATTTTTCTATTGGGCTTGATCGGCCCAATTCCCTACTCTCTTTATATTATTTACTTGATTATATATATATGTATGCTTATATATAAATTGGAACCTTGAATAAGATTATCACGCCTAAGAGTTGCTAAAAATTGATTTTCAATTTTAAAAAAAAAAACCATTTAGGCAAATTTAGGATTGCGGATTATTTTGAGGATTTTGGACACCTTTGATATGATTTTGAGCTTACAGGCAAATTTTAGGACTACTATGATTGATTTGAAACTTGAGTTGGAAAAGATGTTTTGTAAACTTGGATTATTATTTTGGGTGAACTGTTTTGACTATTAAAAAGGCTAATGAGTTAACTTTGAGACTTTTTGTAAAGATTAAAACCAAGAATTGGATAAAAGTTCTAAAATATGGCTAACCTATGGAGTATATTAGTATGCCTATAAAAACTATTTTCAAAAAGCTATTTTCTATACTTAATTGTTTTTTTTCTAAAAAACCTTTTTCTAAACTCGGGTGGACTTATGTAATGTTCTACTAGGGTTAACGCCTTCGGATTTTAATCTAGGTGTTCTATACCGAAATCCAAAAAACGCTCAATTTTGGGCAAAACTCTACCATTTTTCGTTTCTTGAAAAGGAGTGTTTTTGGCATGAATGACTAATTTATCACAACCAATTTATATCTACAAAGGCATACTATTGGAACCCGTAGGTCAACCGTATTTTATGGATCCTTAATACCGGGGTGCTGATGAGTCGTGAAATTACGCGATATTCGACGCTAATTCCTTAAGCTTTTGTGACCCCTTAAGCACTTTTGTTGTTACTTTTTGTGTTTTTATGTTGTTTTGTAGGAAAAGATGCCCGGAGAGCATAACGGAGCAAAACGGACCAAAATAGAGCAAAAATAGAACAAATCAACGTTTCTGGCACCACATGCTAATAACATGTGGTGCAGCATGTTGAACATGCTAGCAGCATCTGCTGCCAGTGAAAATGACACCATATGCTACTCGCAGAGTGCAGCATATGGCGCAGCATGTCGCACATGCGAGCAGCATGTGGTGACAGAGAAAATGTCACCACATGCTACGGTTTTGGCACCACATGCGATTAGCATGTTGAACATGCGAATAGCATGTGGTGCAGCATGTTGTGCAAGAGGGTATTTTGGTCCAGATTTTGTTCCCGTTTTTTGGAATGATATAAATACTCATTTAGGGTTTGTAATATTTATCTTTGGCAGTTTTTCATCAAGTTTGGAGACTAGGTTTCTACACCACACTTTGGGGTTGAAGATTTGAAGATTTGGTTGAGTATTTCTTAAACCTTTAATTCATTTCTTCAATTCCTTGCTTTGTATTGTATATCTAAGTGTGTAGCTGTCTATTCCATAACTTGAATCTCGTTTATGAAAGTATTCTTGATTAAAGTTTGGTTTGAAACTCTTGTTATGCTTATGTATTGAATGATTCTTATTGCTATTGAAGTGGGTCTTTGTTGATTTAATTAATCTCGTTCTTGAATGTTTCCAAAGGGATTAGCTAACCCTAGGACTCACCCATTTACTTAGATTGAGCTCGGAAGAGGAAATTTAGGTTGGGAAAGATTAATTAACAAGAATTTGGGTCATTAAACTCATCTAATAACTTGAGCTCGGAAGAGGATAGTTACTTGAGGTTAAATTGATTGTGCCTAATATCACACTCTAAGGCTTGGAAAAGCTTAGAGTGAAATTCATTGATTTGGTTGGAAGACTTTCAATGAGATTTTAGATATCATTATCTATCAACACAAACCCGCTCTTAGTTGTAAAATTGTAAAATACGTTGGATCGTTACTTGAGTGTAATCTCCGATTATCCATGCTTGTGGCCATTGATCATTTTACTCGCTTTCTAGGTTAGTTTACATTTCCGCATTAGTTAGAATCTTTCTCAAAAACCCAAAATATTATCTATCGTTTGGCTTTAGCTTAGTTGGTGAAAGTTCCTTACTTTCTTAATCGCCTAGCATATTGTTCCCTGTGGGATCGACCCCGACTCATAGTTGGGTAAATATATTGCATACGACCGTGTACACTTTCTCTTTGAGGAGTGTATTTGGACGTTATCAGGTGCCTAACACCTTACCCAGGGGATCACCAGAACCCTTTTAAAAAAAAAAAAAACTTTTTTTTTAATTACATAGGGGTAGGGGAAGGGGAATACAACATGGGGATTCGAACCCTCACCAACAAGGTGAGAGTTCAGGTAGTCAACCAACTGTTTAAATGAACCTTTTTCGAATTGGTTTTCCTAATTTCCTAAAAATTAGGTGGCGACTCTAAAACATTATCCATTTAGAGTACCATTACGTAGAGGTATATTTTTCTTTTTTCCCGATACGATTGACAACCGTACTTTCCCGGGACACTTTTCTTTTTAAATGAGGCAAGTGCAAATGCGAATTAGAAAATATTTCGACCCGCTACAGGTGTTAGTTCAGTACAGAAAATCTTAGTTATTAGGAGGAAGAAAGGGAGTAAAGCTAACTAGTAAATTTGTCCGCGCTTCACGTGATCTTAAAAAATATCGCATAAATTCATAAAAAGATCAGCAAACTAATAATAGTTCATATATTATCTTTCTTTTTTATGGGAAAGAAAACACTAATAAATACTAATATATATTCGGAGTAATACATATTATTTGCATTTTTCTGTGTAATGTAGAGTTAATTATATATTATCAATAAAGTTTATTTAAGTTTTATCTATTAAGAAAGTCGATGAACTATTAAAACAATCATCAGAGTTGCTTATTACATAGAAAATATTTAAATTATTATTAGTTGTAAACCCATTTAAAGCATGTTTTTATGAAATATATATTAATTGATTAAAAGATATAATAACAACAGTTAAGGACGAATAAATAGTAAGTAACACATAACATATGAAAATTATAAAATGTCAACAATTAATAATAAACTTAAATAAAGAACATCCTCAAAAAGTAATACCGTTAAAATTCTAAAATAGAAAAATGATTATTGTCTGATAGTTGATACGCTCTTCACTAATTGTAAAATAGAACTTTTCAAAATTATAAAAGCATTGGTTGAAAATTTTTATAAACTTAAAAGGGAAGGAACCAAAACTAATTTCATTTAAAACCTACAAATAAAAAATAATTACCATCTAACCTAGCAATTTTATTTTCTTTTTCTCTCGGACTATGATTAGACTTTGTACTCTTTTAAATTCTTATTCTGAATCCCTGCTAAAATAATTGGATATGAGCTTTTAATCATCTATAGCACAAATAAATTTTTTAACTACTTTAAATTGTCAAACAAACTACAACATAATTGGTGATTAATAAGTTTTATTAATTTACAAAATATTTATAATTTACTCCTTCTCAAAAGCTTTTACTGCCTCACGCTCATTTTTACCAATATGATAATAAGCCTTTTTTGTACCCAATCTAAATAATCATCAAACTTTACTATTTAAATAGAACTAATAATTCAAACAATTTTCAGTAAATGGTTTCCTCGCTCTAAACCAGAATATTATTGAAGTTAGTGATGTAATGAGTGATGTATTATACTTTTTTTGTAAATGAAATTTAAGTTATATACATTTAGATAGTGTAAAAAACTTTGCTCTATAAATGTCACATAGTCTATTGTAACACGTTATTTTTTAAAATTATCACATTACAGGTTAATTTAGAAAGATTACCAAACTGTCAATGCATGTATTGATTAATGCCTCGTAAATTACCTTTCAAATGGCTAATTGAGTGTTTGAAGTTTTTGGCAGAACCTTTAAGATGCAAGATCCTAGGTTATAAACCTCCTGCCTCCCCGTTGTCTACGACCCTGGTGAAATGCTTTTTTGTTTGCAATAGAGAGCTACATGTTGACTAACTGAATCCTAGACAACCTTTATAATAAAGCCCACAACATGAACTTAAGTAATGGAGTTTAGCTTAAACAACAGAACCAGTATGCTAAAAGGATGATTAAACATATTTGGCAACTGACAAGCACATGAACGTCAATCCATTGAACTAAAAATAATAGTAGAAAGGATCTATATGCATTTACCTCTTCCAATAAAGGGGAAAAGGGATTTTTATCCATTTCTTTTAACTCCATAGCCTTTGAGATAAAGATAACCCAAACTACAGTAAGCAGAATGAAGTTGTTGTAAGAATATGCTGCTTTAATGTCTTCGTAAAGTTTCCAACAACTTGAAGTTGTTGTAAGTAGGGGTGTACATGGACCGGGTTGGTTCGGATTTTTTAAACACCAAACCAAACCAATTGCGTCGGGTTTTTAAATTTATACACCAAACCGAACCAATAAAATTCGGGTTTTTCAACCTCGGGTTTTCTCGGGTTATTCGGTTTTCTCGAATTTTTTGATTTTTTTTTTCGGAATAGTCTTGATACAATACATATAACTTTTACTTCAAATATTTCTGTCCTAGTAAGATACAACTATATAATTAAGGTGTTTCTTAAGAAAATAACACAAAATGTGAGAAGAGTGATAACATTGTATTAAAATATTCAACAAAAACTAATAAAATCGGTTAAAATAAATATTGCTAATTAACAAGCCATAAAGAAAATGACCATAATCTAAAAATACTAAGTCATGCTAAAATAAGCACGGCTAATAAGTATTAGTTACATGAAAAAGAAAAAAAACTTAAGTTATGTATTTTCACTCTCTAAACTAATTATGCAAAACTAAAGAATAGATATCCAACATTATTGTCATTCCTAGTGGTAAATTGAATTTCTTTTGTTAGCGTTAGTGTTGAGCTGGTTTTGGTTTGAACTTTATTTGAGTTGCAAATATTCATAGGATATAAAACTTATTGACATTCAAAATTCTAAGTTCAAGCTTGAATAATATGATAATAGATAAAAAAAACTACGAAAAAATAAAAGAAATATCTATAAATTCCATTACAAATAAATATTTTTATGTATAAAATATTTTAAAAATTGAATACATGTAATGTCGGGTTGGTTTGGTTCGGTTTGACTTTTTTTAGTTAAAATCAAACCAAACCACTAGTCGGTTTTTTTCTCGGTTTGACTCGGTTTATCGGTTTGGTGCGGTTTGTCGGTTTACTTTGCACACCCCTAGTTGTAAGAATATGTTGCTTCAATGTCTTCGTAAAGTTTCCAACAACTTTCTTAGATCTAACCTTGTCCTTTTCACCATTACCGTCAGAAACCATGATGTCGGGTTGATCATGCCTTAACCCTCAACTGCTCTACCAAGAAATTTAATTTGATGAAATAAGTTTTGAAAATTATTTCATGATACAAAGATATAACTTTCTGCTATTATCATATTAGGGAAGAGAATGAGGAGGACTAAAGTCCTTTCATCTTTAATTTTCTAAACCTTTTTTTTCTTTGGCATTTACTTAGGTAATTGAAGAGATTAGGTTCGGAAATCATTTCATGATATAAATATACGTTTTGTCCATTTACTTAAGCAATTGATGAGATTAGGTTTGTAAATCATTTCATGCTATATAAATACAAATAGTATGCAGTTACAATTTTAGGGGAAGAGAACTAAACGCCTTCCTCATTTAATCTGTAATTATTTTGCCACATTCAGATTTTTTTAAAGAATAAGTTAAACATGAAATTGGGAGAAAAAGGCAAAAAAACTACAAAAAAGATAAATAGAAATGGTGGCCATAGAGAGGTGCCACATCACCTTGTCTATGCTTAGCTTTATAATATATATAGATTGTCCCGTATATGTTGAAATGATACTAGTGTTTCTCCCAAACGCACACGCAAGTATACGCGGTCGTACAAGTAATATAGGATTAAAGTCCAGATATAGTACCCACAGGGACTTATGATTAACTATTCACTAAATTAAACTAATGCTAATTATCTAAACAAGAAATAAAATTGATAACGTCCAAATACACTCCTCAAAGAGAAAGTGTACACGGTCGTATGCAATATATTTACCCAACTATGAGTCGGGGTCGATCCCACAGGGAACAATGTGCTAGGCGATTAAGAAAGTAAGGAATTTTTACTAACTAAGCTCTGCCAAACGATAAATGATATTTTGGGTTTTTGAGAAATTTATGACTAATGCGAAAATATATAAACTAACCTAGAAAGCAAGTAAATTGATCAATGGCCACAAGCATGGATACAAAGGAAATTACACTCAAGTAACGATCCAATATATTTTATGATATTACAACTAAGAGCGGGTCTATGTTAATAGATAATGATTTCTAAAATCTCATTGAAAGTTTCTCAACCAAATCAATGAATTTCACTCTAAGCTTTCTCAAGCCTTAGAGTGTGATGTTAAACACAATCAATTCAACCTCAAGTTAACTATCCTATCTCTAGCTCAAGTTATTAGATGGGTTTAATGACCCAAATCCTTGCTATCAAACTCTTTTCCTAACTTTCACTTTCTTTCTCAAGCAAAGTAAAAGTGCTTAGGCACAAATAATGTTTGCAACCATTAGGAGATATTTAAGCATGAAGAGTTAATAGAAAAACAATAAACCCACTTCATTAGAAATAAAAATCATTCAATACATAAGCATAACAAGAGATTCAATCCAAACTTTAATCAAGAATATTTTCATAAACAAGATTCAAGTATTGAAATGAAATACTACACACTTAGATATACCATACAAAATAAGAGATTGAAGAAATGAATTAAAGGTTTAAGAAATGCTCAACCAAATCTTCAAATCTTCAACCCCAAAGTGTGGTGTAGATGAACCCTAGCCTCCAAGCTTGCAAAATGGCAAAAGATGAATAAAATTGCTCCCTTCTCTTTCTTTTGTAATTACCTCATTTTTTCAAGTTCCAAAAATGACAAAATATGCCCCAAATTTCAGTTTTTGCAGTTCTGCCCGTTTTTTGCAGTTCTGTCCCGTTTTTGCAAAACTGTCCACTTTTGACAGTTTTGCAAAACTGTGCAGTTTTTGTCCAATTTGGCCTCTTTTTGACTTGGTTTCTTCCGATCACTTCTAAATCACATAAACCTATAAAATGGAAGTAAACGACATTAAATGCACTATTTTTTCAATCAAAACATAGCAACAATCTAAGATTAAAGAAGAAATAAGTTGGTAAAATACCAACTTATCAAACCCCCAAACTTAAACTATTGCTTGTCCTCAAGCAAATCAAATTATAATTTCCTTCAAAGGACTCCGTTCAAAAGTGCACCAACATCATACCAAGTCAAAAAGGTCTACTTTAAGCACAAACACATGACTTTGATTGGTACCAACAATTAATCCAAAACATATGAATCACCAACTTCTTCTCAAAAACTAAATTTTCATTTCAAGTGCTCAAACACCAAGTTAATCAAAGTAGCAATCACGTCATGACACTAAAGCTTCAAAATTTGCCTCATTATCACAAAACAATTTTCTTTTGTTCATTCATCTTAATTGGAAAATGGAACAAATTCACAACATAAATTCTCATGTGCCCTCACAATCAAGAGAGAATCCCAAACTCACAAAAAAAATGCAATTTGAAACACAAATGGGATATCAAATGGAAAGAATTAACTCTCTTCTCTCACAAAGATGTTCAATTGCACAAGTAGTACCATAAGCTTGCCCTTCATGTATTTCTCCGCTAATATAGACACACTTGGTTCAAAATCAATTAGGACTTAAAGGGTTGTAATGTAGGCTTTTGGTTAAGGTAGGGATATAATTTGGAAATGGTGACTCAAAAACCTCCCTAAGCACTACAATTTTCAACAATCAAAGTACACTTCCTTTGAAATTTTTCCACCCTTTTTTTTTTTTTTTTTCATTTTTCATTGCACCACTTAGTCTTCCCATTATTCACAACTCTTTATTCTTTCTTCAATTCCTTTTTTTTTTTTTTTTTTTTTTTTTTTTTTTTTTTTACCTCTTCGCCTTAAAAGTAACTCCCACATAACAACTTTTTCCAACCATCACCCCCAAACTTAGGCTTTTAGCCTATATTTGCACTTTCAACGCACTTAAGGAGGTAGGGTACCAAAAGATGGATCAATGAAGAACAAAAGGTTAAAGTTTGTAACATGGTTGCCAAAGAAAAGGTTAAAGGCTCAAAAGGGGTTGACTAGGGAGAATATGCAAGGGTAGGATATTTAAGGCACAAAAGCGGTTCAATGAAGGCCTAACATCATTTTTCAAACCAAGTGTAGTCTAGGATTTCACCTTGAAACTCATTCCGGGCAAGTTCTAGACCACAAATAATGCAACAGAACTCACAAATAAACCTCATCACACATGGCACATGAAAACTCAAGTAGAATATGTATCCAAGAACAAATTGAAACAAATGAACTCAAAAAGTCACTCATAGCCAAAAGAGACTAATTAGTGAAAGTAAGAGCCAAAAATTGAATCTAAAAGTCACAACAAGAACCCTTACTTCAATCATTTTTTTCTTTTTCAAAAATCAAGAATTCATATGCCAAGATTTAAATATGTTGGTACCAAGTAAGCCAAAAGTTAGTCAAGAGGCAAAAAAAATCACATCCCAATACCATTTTTACTCCTAAACTACCTAACTAAGAATGAAAATAAATTAAGTAAAGTGACTAATCCACAACATGCCAAAAGAACGACATTTTCAGAAATTTGAGCAAGTTCCATTTGTAACAACGTCTATCCACAGCCACAACGACAGTCACAAAACAAGCCCGACAAGGTTACAAATAAAGCATAACCAAAATATAATGTGCTAGCTATCACATGTCACCCCCAACTACAAACAATGTAGTGTCCTCACTGCACATAATCAGACAAAACATAAAACAGTAAGGAAAGAGAAAAAAAAAAAAAAATTTTTTTTTTTTTTTTTTTTTTTTTTTTTTTGCTCACTGGCACGACCTGCGACCCGTCCTGCGATTTCGCAGGTATGACCTGCGAGTCGCAGGTACGACCTGCGAAAGATTTTTTTTTTTTTTTTTTTTTTTTGTCTCTGTCACACTATGCGACCAGACCTGCGATTTCGCAGGTATGACCTGCGTTTCGCAGGTATTACCTACGTTTCGCAGGTGATGCCATTGTTTTTTTTTTTTTTTTTTTTTAAAGCAATGAAAGTTTGAACCAAAGCAAGTTAGCTTAAATCCCAAACTAACTCAAATACGCCAAATTGTTCCCCGGCAGCGGCGCCATTTTTGATAACGTCCAAATACACTCCTCAAAGAGAAAGTGTACACGGTCGTATGCAATATATTTACCCAACTATGAGTCGGGGTCGATCCCACAGGGAACAATGTGCTAGGCGATTAAGAAAGTAAGGAATTTTTACTAACTAAGCTCTGCCAAACGATAAATGATATTTTGGGTTTTTGAGAAATTTATGACTAATGCGAAAATATATAAACTAACCTAGAAAGCAAGTAAATTGATCAATGGCCACAAGCATGGATACAAAGGAAATTACACTCAAGTAACGATCCAATATATTTTATGATATTACAACTAAGAGCGGGTCTATGTTAATAGATAATGATTTCTAAAATCTCATTGAAAGTTTCTCAACCAAATCAATGAATTTCACTCTAAGCTTTCTCAAGCCTTAGAGTGTGATGTTAAACACAATCAATTCAACCTCAAGTTAACTATCCTATCTCTAGCTCAAGTTATTAGATGGGTTTAATGACCCAAATCCTTGCTATCAAACTCTTTTCCTAACTTTCACTTTCTTTCTCAAGCAAAGTAAAAGTGCTTAGGCACAAATAATGTTTGCAACCATTAGGAGATATTTAAGCATGAAGAGTTAATAGAAAAACAATAAACCCACTTCATTAGAAATAAAAATCATTCAATACATAAGCATAACAAGAGATTCAATCCAAACTTTAATCAAGAATATTTTCATAAACAAGATTCAAGTATTGAAATGAAATACTACACACTTAGATATACCATACAAAATAAGAGATTGAAGAAATGAATTAAAGGTTTAAGAAATGCTCAACCAAATCTTCAAATCTTCAACCCCAAAGTGTGGTGTAGATGAACCCTAGCCTCCAAGCTTGCAAAATGGCAAAAGATGAATAAAATTGCTCCCTTCTCTTTCTTTTGTAATTACCTCATTTTTTCAAGTTCCAAAAATGACAAAATATGCCCCAAATTTCAGTTTTTGCAGTTCTGCCCGTTTTTTGCAGTTCTGTCCCGTTTTTGCAAAACTGTCCACTTTTGACAGTTTTGCAAAACTGTGCAGTTTTTGTCCAATTTGGCCTCTTTTTGACTTGGTTTCTTCCGATCACTTCTAAATCACATAAACCTATAAAATGGAAGTAAACGACATTAAATGCACTATTTTTTCAATCAAAACATAGCAACAATCTAAGATTAAAGAAGAAATAAGTTGGTAAAATACCAACTTATCAAAAATCCAAAGTTATATTTATAAACTAACTAAAATAAAAGAAAGCAAATAATGGACAACCAAGAAAGAGCCGATTTTTATTGGAGAAGAGATAGATTTAGAGCTATGACCACTAACAATCCAGTTGAGTCTTCAAATCGTTCTATCTATGGGTTACTAGTTGAGGGGTTGATTTTAACTTTATGAGTATCTTCCGGGTTGCTTACAAGCCTGTAGATGTTACTCTAACGCCTATATCCCTATGGTCGCCAGAAAATAACAAGAACGCATTTACTTCTCCGTATTCAACTAAGCAAGGCTGAAGGGTATATTCCTATCCTCATTAGCGAAATGATTATATCGAACAAGCTCTATTTATTCTGATTACGCATGCAAATTCCCTATCCCTAGTTCAATTCACACGCCATAGATAGTGTCTAACTGTTTCGTCAAATAATCAAACAATTAAGATCAAGAATAAATAAATAGCCCAAGATGGAAAATCAATAGATATAAACAATAATCAAACATCAACTTTCATGTTTGAGACAAAACTCTAGAACAAAAGACTTTAGCTCCACATAGACATGGAGGAAGAACAACAAATCATCCGAATAAAAACGTAACAACGAGTATGACAAACAAGAGAAGGTAAAACCCTGTAAATATGGCCTCCACGGCGACTCCCAGCTCTCTCTAGGTCCAAAGTTCCGAACTAAGAGTTTCAGATTATCCAAAGCTATGTAAAAATCCTGTCTTATAGAGAGGGTCGGCTGAAGCCTAAAGCTATGTAAAAATCCTGTCTTATAGAGAGGGTCGGCTGAAGCCTAAAGCAAGTAAAACACTTGCTTTAGGCCCCAAACATTTTAAGGCCCCAAAATTACTAATATTACTAACTATTATTATATGAAGTATACAATATATAGTTTATGTAGAGTGAAATAATGATTTTAACTCATAAAATTTAATTTTTTTTCAAGTGAAAGTCATGTACAAACATAGTTTCAACATTCAAATACGCCTTTTCAATTTCAATTATTTATCTTTTAACTTCAAACTAATATTGTCCAAACATGCGGTAAATAATTTGAAGTACATATTCTTTTTTATTCTTTCTTGATCTTTTTGTCTGATTCTCAAACAATATATATATATATATATATATATATGAGTCGTATCAAATACCCCCTCTACCTGAATTATGCGCCTCACTTTATGTTTTAGTTTATTTAATAAAAATGCATCTTTCATATTTAATAAGCTTCTAATCATATTTTCCGTTTTTTGCCTTAATAGCGCACTCTCTTATAGGAATGATATGACATGTTTAAGATTACAGGATTTAAAGAAGATTTGTGGTATGTAATACACACTTTAGTTTTAGCCAGATTCAAAAGATTTTATATTCTTAAATTTTGTGTCAAGTCAAACTACGACACATACAATAAAACGAACGAAAAATATTTATGGCCTTTTATTCAGATTTGGCTTAAGGCCACAAATTTTGTTGAGACACCCTTGCTTATAGATTATTTATAGATATAGAAAAAAGCTCGGATGAAATATTCGAGTCCAAAATGAATTGGGAGAATTTTAAAGTCCGAAAATTGACTGGACGCGTCACACACCGTGTAATTTTCAGCGCCTCAATATTTAGTGCTGCCAGGTACGTGTCAACCTTTGCTTTTCTCAAATCTCACACTTTGCTTCTTTAACTTCATTTCGTAGCACATTAATTATCAAATCATTAGCCAATCATGATGTCTCCCACTTTGTCTTCTAGCAAGTAATCTCAATGATCTCCTTCAATCTTTGATTCTCGTTTCCTCTATTATTCAACTTCACATTTTTCATCAAATTTTGTTCAAATTTCTTTATCTTTATACCGATTTATTTCTATACATAAAAATATTAAGCACAAATTAATATAATAGTACTCAAAAAAGGATCAAAAATATTAAAATGTGAGGCAAAAAATAGGTAAATATATGTATTTTTGGCCGAACATCAACTAGTGATGAAATTTTCTATTGAAATGTCACAAGCTCACCTTAAAAGTGGGTTAAACGTCATAATCACAAAATTTAATTAGAGATAGAAAATCTTTAATTTGTTACTCCTGGCTCCTGCTAGCTGAAGTAGAAAGAGCATTACTTATCTAATATCTTATCTTATAATTAAATAAAGAACGGAAAAGGAAACATAGTTAACTATGTAAATGTAGGGATTTAATAGCTCAGTTGATTGATTACCTGAACTTTCACCTTGTTGGTGAGGGTTCGAATCCCCACGTTGCAATTCCCTCACCCATTTTTCCGTTCCCTACACCTATGTAAATAGCGTCAAACGTATGATTCACTATTTCCCCTTTTAAAATCTAACAATGTTCAGTATATATGTATCAACTACAAATCAAAGATCAAAATACCGTTCAAATCGTATATTTAGCTTTTGTTAAAAATGTTCCTTTATATTTTTTTAAAAGAAAAACCAATTTAAATGTAAATTGAATTCTCCCATTATTATTTAATATTAGGAACTAGCATATACCAAAAACAAGACAAATATAAATAATCGAAAAAGAAATCTGTAAATGCGATAGATGACACAAAGATTTAACTTGGAAAAGCCCAGGTCGGGAAAAAACCACGGGGAATAAAACTCAAAATGCAGGAACAAGGACAAAAAGAAAGCCACAGAACAATCCTACTAGATTTCTGCTATAAAAGAAATTGCCCCAGAAAATAGGCTCCACTTCTAGGAAAAGAAGTTGGCTAGTAAGCTACACAACTGTCATCATGATCTTCTCAACTGTCCTAAAATTGTGCCAGTGCCAAGAATAGCTGACCAAGTCTTAAAGACAGAACTGGAGCATGAAACACTTTGACCGAACTGAAATGTGCTTACATAACGGGGCAGAATAAACAGTAAGAAAATTTGAGCCAACCTTAACAATCTCCACCTTAGATCAAATTTAATAGATGCTCGTATTACCATAAAAGCCCCGAAGGGAAGTCAAGTGTTGAAAACACCAGCTAAGTTCAAAAAATGTTGAACTGAGCAATGGGAAGTGGCTTAGTAAGCATATCTGTAGGATTCTCCGAAGTGTGAACTTTCTTAACTACAATTTCTCCCACATTCATTTTATCTATGATATAATGATATTTCACACTAATGTGCTTAGTCTTGGAATGATAAGCATCATTCTTCGTGAGATGCATCACACTCTGACTATCTGAAAACACAATAGTAGTATCTTGTGAAACACCAAGCTCAAGAATCAGACCACGTAATCATGTAGCTTCCTTTACAACTTCAGTAGCTGCAACATACTCCGCTTCTGTAGTGGATAGAGAAGCAATGGATTGCAAAGATGCTTCCCAATTGATAGCACCAGAACATAAAGTGAAAATGTATCTGGAGAGAGATCGGCGCCTATTAAGATCACCGCCGTAATCGGAATCAACGTACCCAACATCATTAGATGTTACCTTATTCCTGTCAAAAACCAAACCAAGATTAAATGTACCTTTCAAGTATCAAAAAATCCACTTCACTACATCCCAATAATACTTGCCAGCATTGTGCATATATCGACTCACCATACTCACTGCATATGCAAGATCAGGTCTGGTGCAAATCATGACGTACATAAGACTACCAACTGCACTAGAGTAGGGAATACTAGACATCATTTCAACTTCTTTCTTGATTTTCGGGCAAAAATCAAAAGATATCTTAAAGTGAGCAGCAAGAGGAGTTGAGACAGTCTTGCTCTTACTCATATTGAACTTGTCAAGGATCTTCTCAGTGTAATTTTTTTTTTTTTTTGAGATAAGTATAGCTTACCGGCTTGTCGTTCTCTACGAATCTCCTTTCCGAGAATCTTCTTGCTGCACCAAGGTCCTTCATCTCAAACTCATTACTAAGTTGAGACTTCAGCCTGTAGATTAAAGACATGTCTTTTGAAGCAATTAACATGTCATCGACATATAATAACAAGTAAATAAAGGAAACATTTGAAGACTGTTAAAAGTATACACAATTATCATATTGACTCCATGTGTAGCCTTGATCAACCATAAAAGCATCAAATTGCTTCTACCACTACCTAGCCGCTTGTTTAAGTCCATACAGGGACCTTTTCAAACTTCAAACACACTGTTCATTGCCAGGAACAACAAAGCCCTCAAATTACTTCATATAAATTTCCTCCTGCAATTCTCCGTGTAGAAAAGCAGTTTTAACATCTAATTACTCCAATTCCAAATCCAATAGTGCAACAAAGGCAAGAAGCAATCTAACGGAAGAATGACGAACAACGGGAGAGAAAAATTCATTAAAGTCAATACCTTCTTTTTAATCAAATCCTCGAACAACTAAACGAGCTTTCCATCTTGGTTCTTCAACCCCAGGAATTCCATCTTTTCGTTTGTTGATCCATTTCAGCTTAATGCACGACGACCTTTAGGAAGCTCACATAAATCCCATGTCTTATTCTTATGCAAACTTCAATTTCTTCTTGCATTGGTATAAGCCACTGGGATGAATTAGAACTAGAGATTGCCTCTGAATATGAAGTAGGTTCAACTACTTCAGAAATCTCTTATGCCACTGTTAGTGCATAGGCAATCAGGCCATCATTATCACTATATCTGCTCGATTTTCTAATAACTCTTCTTGGTATATTTGCACGATGGAAGAATCATCGACAGATTGTGGCTCAATGGGACGAGTGGTACTAGAATCTTGTTCATCGACATGAACATCACCGCTAGACTGTGGAGTTGTAGAAGAGTTTGGGTCAACTTTCTGAGATTTAGTTCTCACTTCTACCTCTACCTTCTCACCGATATCTTGTTGATCACCTATACTGGAAGATAAAACCGGAGACTCTTTTCCAGAACTGTCACGACTCAAATTACCAAGTCGTGATGGCACTAGTTCCACCGTACCATTAAGCCAACACTAACCATTAATAGCCCAAAATAAGCGGAAATACTAAAAAGCGGAAATAAATCATACAGTCAATTTCAAGTCTTAAATCATCCATAGATAAAATACTTGGAAGTTATTTCATCAATCCTCAAAATCTGAAGTCACCATAGTACAAGGACTACTAAGAGTATGAAATAATTAGAAATACATAAGAAACTGTCTGAACTGAAGAAGACAAAAAATAAAGGATAAGGAGAATCTGGAGCCATCCAGAATCCAAGGAGATCACCTCGGTCTCTGGAGCAAGGCTCTAGCGGGCAGCCTGGTAGTCGCGAGCTCCACTCCTGCTAGGAACTGAGTCTGCACGCAAAAAAGTGTAGCAAGTGTAGCGTGAGTACAATAAACAACAGGTACTCAGCAACATCGTTAATAGACCCTTTCGGGAACGGAGATGAGGGTTAGTTCACGATACCACAACCATACTTGTCCGCCATTAGTCCAAAATACGAGATAACCATACTTTAACAAATAAGCTCACATAGCAAATAAAATTCAAGATAAAGCAAGTCAAATACCAAATTCACAATAATAACATAAAGTAACGATGAATGAGATGCAAATGCAATTCAAGGCCTTTGTTTGCACTTCCCGATATGCACACGTTCGAATATTAACGAATCGTGACCCATGAAGGGCTCATGAGGCCCATATATCACCGCTCTGGAAAATTAGTAGCAACCTCGGATCACGGTTTCCACATGTCATATCTCAAGTACCTGTCACTTAGCTGACCAGACCCATTTGTCAACGGAACGCTCTAAAGCATCATCACTCATCCAGAACAAAATCCCATCGGACTCACAATCATATCCTCAAATCGTATGCATGAATACATATAACGTATGAACATGGCATACATCAAGTCAAGAACAAGCATATAAGCATGGAATCCATCCCTATGTTTACAATATCATAAAGGCTTCACCTTTTTACTTCCTTTTTACTTTAACGAGGATATACGAGTGATATGCATACAAACAGAGAAGATAGGCAATAACAATAAGAGACATAAAGTACAGGCATCGGACCCAATCATAGATCCAAAAGATCATACTATTCTAGCAGCTAGTGCCCAAAGCATGGCATTCAGATCAACTATACAATTGAAATTGCACAAATACCCATAACATGATGACCGGTATCTAATACTGGTGCTCGTCACCTCATAAGTATCTGAACCCCCTTAATTCACCTAATTCCCTCTTATTAGATTCATTTTAGCCAACACAAATATTCAAGAAAGAGTTCAAGGTCTCAACATTCCTGGAATGCCGAATCTCGAATCATGACGCCTTCTTGCCGCTCCGAATAGTTCCCAAACGAAAAAATCCTTGTAAAAAATGGATTATACGTTAGAACAGGCATCCAACAACACCCATATTGCTACATAATCCAAAACCCCTAAATTAAGCCCTAAAAATAGGATTCAGAACCCAAGCGCAGAACAGTAAATAGAGCCTAGATCATGATCCTCATGCTTCATATAACTTATATACCAAAAATAATCCATAAATAACTACGAATTCATGCTTAATCATCAAAATCCCTAATTCTCAAATTGGGTTCCTGATACGCTCAAATTACACCTATTAATGGCGTAAAGCGAACGTTGTCAAATATAGTAACCGAAATAAGGTTGGGGTCGAATCCCACAGGGAATATGGAGAGAAAATGGTACTAATTGTATGCGATACTAGTCCTTAAAGGCTTTTATCCTATTCCGAATAGTTTGAAATATTTGTTGAGTAATGTAATTGAATACTTTGACTTGAATTGTACTTAATGCGAGAGAGAGACTAAGGTTGTGTTCCCCATTTTGATTAGATATTATGCTTCAGGTTTCAATGTGATATACTTCTAATGGTTGTTCTAAGAGTATGCACTTGGTCTCTTAAGGACTTTCTAATGTTTCCCAATAGTTAGGCCATATTTCCTCTTTATGATTTTTTTAAATGTAAAAGAGTTGAAATCGAAGAGCGACCAATAATGCCAATTTAGACTTGTTATTATCCCTAAGTTAGTCTATTAAACGAGGGTTAACGCCCCGAGTCATTGTTATTCAATCTTACCTATACTGACTCTCTTTCCTAACAAAAGTGAGTATAATGGCTTAAGCTAATGCTTGCAATCATTATCCAACGCTAATGCACAAAGATAGAATAAATATCAACAACCATTATGCGTATATCAATAGTAGAAACCCATTCACATAATACCCATTATGGGATCCACAACCTTAGAATAAAAATTAGCTACTCATCATTTTGGTTAACAAAAAAAGCTTAAAAGTTAACATAATATACTTACAATGCTAATACAATACGGAATGAAAGTGAAATTGGTGCTTTAAATGCTCCAACCACTTCAAATATTTAAGGCTTGAAGTTAATGCTTCCAAAGAAAATCAGAAAAAATGAATTAAAACCCTACTTTAAGTATTTATAGGGCCAAAAATCGCGCCAATTTTCTGGACAAAAACACCCTTACGTGGCATCGTTACGGACCGTAACACAGGTTACGGTCTGTCCTTCGGTTTCGTCCTTTGTCAGCTTGATTAGGTCAACCGTCACGGCTTCTTGTGATGGACCGTAACACAGGTTACAGTCCATATCTTCCAGCGGATTATGGCCTCAGTCTTCAGTGGGCAATGCGTTACGCCTTGACGTTACGACCCGTAACCTAAGTTACGGACCGTCCTTCTGGGCGTAACCTGTGACACTGCTTAGGCAACTTTCTGGAAATTTCCCTTAGCTTACGGTACCCGTTACGGCCCGTAACATGAGTTACGGTAGCGACACGTATCCTCTCTGGTACGGATCACATTACGGTCCGTAACTCGAGTTACGAACCGTCCTTTTTGCTCCAAGTTGTCATTTTTTCAGCATTTCTTATCATTTTCGTTCCTTAGTCAACCAACCCTACAAAACACCAAAATAACATAAGAAACGAGGTAAAAACACTTAAAAACAAGCAACACTTCTAGTGAGAAATGCATAAATTGTGCCGAAATTCACGGCACATCAACACCCCCAACTTAAGTTCTTGTTTGTCCTCAAGCAACTACAATAAGACTCACTACTAATACACGACATCTAGCAAAATAAGAATGACTACGATGGTTTTGGCATGTGTTTCTAACACAGACTCTTCAGTCCAAGAAAAATATTGGGCTGTTATCCACATCTTGTTTGTGACACAAGACGCATATTTCAGAACAATTGCAATTCACTATGCAACCTCAATTATTGACACAATCATAGTATGGGAGTCTCTATGCACATGAATTTCAACTTCCGGAAAGCCAGTTACTTTACAATCTACAATCCTTACGCCCTCACATAGATCAAAGAATGTCCCAACACACATTTACAAAATAAATGGGACAGAATACTAAAGAAACAGAAGGGCACTCACACTCACAAAGAAATTTGCATACCATGCGTGCACATACCATAGGCTTGCTTTTATTTTCCATGCCTTCAACTTTGAACAGTTCGACTGTGATCACATTAGGACTTTGTTTTTAGGCTTGTAACATTGGCTTAGGGACGGGTAGGATGAATAATTAGATATTGGTGACTCACCCTCCTTGACACTTCATTCACCTTTTTTTTTTTAATTTCTGACCCTACAGCTTCAGCGTGGATTTATTTAGAACTTATATATCTATATACATGTATATATCTATATATATACATTACATATATATATAGATGTAATGTATATATATATATATATATACATTACATTGCATCTATATATATACTTTTTTTTTATATCCACACTGAATCATGCCCCGCAATACTCACGATCACCCCCAACAGGCCTTTGGCTTTATTTTCCACATCTTTCACTTATCACCCCCAACTTAGGCTTTTAGCCTCATTATCCGCATCTTTCGCTTATCACCCTTAACTTAGGCTTTTAGCCTCATTTGTCATTCTTTAGTGTCAAGGAGGGACTTGGTGCCAAATGGGTTTATTCACAGAAGGGAAGGAGGTTAGTTCACGGCAAATCAAAGAAAAAGTCTATAGGCTCAAAATGGGAGACTAGGGATCATTTTCTGTACGGGCTAGGCTCATTTAAGATAAACAGGCTTTGGAGTCAATACAAAGAAAGCCTAAGATCACTTCACAATCAAACTCTCCTTAGAATTCACGCACGACCAACCGGGCAAGTTCTAGATTACAAGCATCATATACAAATAGAAACTAAGAACTCACAGCACAATGGCATAAGGATTGTTTAAATACTCTGACTTCACTTCCGTTTGAACATTTCACACACATGGACACCCTTTATTTGCAATGTCATTAAAAGAACTATACATATCAATATCAACAACCCATTCTTGATGTACATCACAAATTATTTTTCGGAGGGATATCATTGACTTGTAAAAACACTTTTATATATGCTAGAAAACACGGACCACCACCACTTAAGTCATCATTACTTTACTCTTAACTAAACATCCTAAACATTCCAGGTTCAACATAAAGACAACATTCTTCGGGAAAAGAACACATGGCAAAGAACAGCCGAAGAGGGTCCTAAACACATACTTAATATCACAATTTTAGTAAACAATACCAACAAAAACACTTAATATCATAATTTTAGTAAACAATACCAACAAAAACAAAAAACAATAACAAAAACAATATCCGATATACCAAAACAATACCAACAATACCAGCAATTACCCAACACCCCCAACTTAGAAACATGCATTGCCCTCAAGGCATCTATATAGTCCATCAATAGAATGGAGGGCCTCCCTGGAGCGCACTAGGCGCTTGGATCTGCGACAGCATCATGAGATTGGGTAACCTCGGAGGTAGGAGCAATGGTGGTATCAGGCTGGCCAACACTAGAAGTCCCAGTCTCAGTGGGTGGAGCAGAAGTATGGTGAGCCGGCTCAATTGGATGGGCTGAGCTAGAAGTCACTCCAGTGGTGTTAGAACTCAGCCGGGACTCATGTCGGATCTTCTTCAATGTTCGCCGCTCCTCCTCCTCATTCTGTGGGCGCAAAGCATCAAAGGGATCAAGACTCTTGAGAATGGGGTCGAGGTTTTCATCATCTGGCGTGGCTCTCCTGCGCTTCCCTTTAGCCAAAGAGTGGGTATCCTCTTCCAACTCCTCGTCTTGCTCCTCATTAACCGTGTCCTCGATCTCATCATCCCCGAGTAGACTCTGAACCGGCTGGTATAATCTTTGTACCAACTCTGTCTGTACTTTCGGAATCTGGTCCACCACAATAGCCACTTCCTGTGCCTTCAATTTCTGCACATCATCCTTCAGTGTCCGCAACTCACTCCGAACAGTGCCCAATTCCGCAGCGGGGTGTGTCCTAGTATGCTCCGTCATTCTGTTCTCAATACCATCTATCCGAGAGTGGATCCGTAGGTGATCATCAGCCATCTGTTCTTTTATCGGCCTCAACACTGCATCAATAGCCTTTTTTGTGTACAATTTCAGCTGAGTCATGAGCTGCTTGACCTGCCTATCTGTTCTATCTGCTTGCAGGACCACTGCTCCAAAATTCTCCCTGTTGAAAATCATTTTTCTCGCAAGTTCGGGTGGGACTCCCGGTATGGGCTGAGCCGGTGCTGGGCTCGCTCCAGTGGAAGAGGTAGGACCACCCGAAGTAGGTGGGGCTGGAGCTGGCATGGGCTGTGTAGCACAGTCAACCAGTGGAGCCTCAGAATCTGTGGGCTGACCCGCAGCAGTTTCCTCAGCACCCATGATAGCCAAGGGTAAAACATCTGATCCTGTTGGCCCCTCCGGCACATCAGAAGACGAGGCAGATGGCATTGTAACTTGGCTCAACATATCATCTCTCCCCTTTGTGATGTCATAGATACTTCTGGCGATCACACTGTAGTCGATAAAGGGGAAGGGTTCTGGTCCCTCGCGCAAGCATAAGAACGTAAGCAAACATGGATGAATGAGAGAAGTGGCTGGTTGGGTGGCTCTCTCCCGGAGATCTACTGCTACCAGTCTTCCAAAATTGATCTTATACCTCAACATAAGGGCAGCCACAAGAACAGCTCTGTCCGGAGTCAAATAATTATCTGCCTGGGTAGGACGGATGCGGAACAGAACAATCTGCCACCAAAACTTTGCCTCAGGCATGAGGGTGTTTTTCCAAATCCGCGTAGCGGCTGTCAACTTTGGCACTATTGCCCATTTGGGATCTGCCGACCGTGCAATCACCGAGGCCACCCATTTTCTGATGGAGATTGTATCTTTTTGTTCAATTTTATAGACAAACTCTCCTTCTTCCGCTGCTGTAGGCGCAATATAATCCTCCCCGAATAGTATTTTATTGATGGCCGTCGGAGAAATATCAATCTTTTTTTTTCGCACTACTACCTCATTCATGGCCGGCACTTGAGTTGCGTGCTGCCCTTTTTTCTGTGCTTTGAATACAGCAGCCCCATAAGAAGCGTAGAATTCCCGAACAAGACCCGGGATGTAGGACTCATAGGGTTTTTCAAAAACTCTAACTTGTGGAACCGGATAGTGTCACGAATGCCCGGATATCCAACGAGACCATCGAACCTGACGTTCTTTTCCTCGAAAATACTTCTCTTCGGGCCCTGTCCCTCATGCTTTGCTAGCTCACACCCTTTTTTGTACAGTTCTTCAGATCCCTCCACAGAAAACCAGAGGTCTTGCTCATACATAGCCCTCATCCGGATGTCAGTCTCTCTCCGTTCCTGCTCGCGCTCTTTTTCGCGCTCCTCCGCAGTAGGCTGTCTAATGGGTGGTTGAGGCCGGTGTGGTGGTGTGACAGCCTGCCTGGGTTCACTATGGCTAGACGAACTAGACGAACTCTCCTCATCAGACGAGGAGGAACTTTCGGATGGTGAGGCTGGCCTGCTAGGTGCAACAGGCTTCTTTGTAGCCATGGTGTCTTTGATTTGATCTTCGTCGCGCAACCGTGAGGTTACTTTGCCTGCACCACGACCTTTTCCTTTTCCTGCAACCTTAGGTGCAACCTTCTTTCCTTGCCTTGGGTTACCCATACCTGTGGAAGGCAAAGTTAGATATGATACACGAGAAGCTTTTCAATTATATAACTTATTGGTTTAAGTTTAGGACTTCAACTAGCTCATGCGCCGCAACACAGTCGACGGACCGTCGATGGTGTTACGGGCCGTATCTCCAACCATAAATCAATTTGTTCATTTATAACACAGGAATCGTAACACATTTGACGGACCGTCAAACTCGTTACGGTCCGTAACATTTAACCGTAACGTGACCCAAATTTCCAGAAAGTTTTCTGGAAATCATAGGTGTTACGGTATGATGTTACGGACCGTCAAACGTGTTACGGTCCGTAACACCTGACCGTAACGTCACCCAAATATTTAGAAAGTTTTCATGGAAATCATCGGTGTTACGATGGGGTGTTACGGTCCGTTATCCGTGTTACGGTCCGTAACACCTCACCGTAACGTCACACAAATTTCCAGAAAGTTTTCATGGGAATCATCGGTGTTACAATGGGGTGTTATGGTCTGTAACACACGTTACGACTCGGAACATTGAACGACGGGCTATCAGTTCATAGATGCACAGCTTGGCCAATTTTTCTCGTTTAAGCACGAGGCCAAGATTTTCGACTTTATGCTCCTTGGGTATGGTGTAAAACACCATTTGATCCCTTCACATACCTCGGGTTACTCAGACTTCACCCGGTTTTACCAAAGTTTTCATTGGAACCTTTTATCGAACAGTTGGTGGGCAAACCAATTTAGTAGTTTCACGAATGAAACTTTCAATCGGGATGCCCTCCGACTCAGTGGGAGACAATGTGCTTATGCCCACGAGTCTCTCAAACAGCAATCATACCAAACCCAACCCCCAACCATTGTTAAATCCTGCGCAGTTATTCAAAGGGGATTCAAAATCATTCAACATATTCAACACATTAATTACAAGGCATTGCATAAGAATTTACACATGAAAGATCATAGCAATCGTATTGTTAGATAAAAGAAGAAAGAGAGTCAACACATTGTTATACCTGATCGTTGGCGATGCTTGGATGAAACTCGAAATTAAAGCAGGGATTGTGACAAGAAAAACAACTACTATGGTGAAAGAAATATGGAGAGATGGTGAGGGGGAGAAGAAGAGAGGATGAGGGAAGTTATGAGGAAGAGGGGAGGGGTTAAAAAAATTTGAAACGTCGGTTTGGTTTGATATGGTAACCATCGGGTATGTATTTAAACATGCCCGACCGTTACGCATAGAGTTACGGACCGTAACATGAGATACGAGACGTAACTCGTGCTACGGTCAACCAAACGACCCCGTTTTCAGTTTTCATTAATGACATGGCATTACAGCCAACGGACCATAAATCGTGTTTCGGTCCGTATTTCCTGGCGTAACATGAGCAATTTTTTCAGCGATTGCCCAGATTGTTGTCAAGGTTACGCTCATGTGTTACGGTCCGTAACACGATCGACAGTCCGTAACTCAGACCGTAACACCTTTCCTCCATCCTTCAGTGATTTCTGCATTTTCTTTTCTCTTGTTACGCTCCATTATACGAACCGTAACATGAGTTACGGGCCGTAACGTGGAGCGTCCTTTCCTTGAAAACTCAGTACTTAATTTCTTTTGGCCTCTTTAGTCCTCAGAATCCTACCACATCAGCAAACATCAAAAACATAAAAGAAAACAAAGGAAATACAAAATTTAAACTACTTATAAAGCAGTAAATGTGGGTTGCCTCCCACAAAGCGCTTGGTTTAACGTCATGGCTCGACGTGATACCTCAATTTCCAGTTCAGGAATCGTATTTCAAAGGATACCTATCAACCACCTTACCATCATCAATACACCAATGGTAATGCTTTACGCTTTGTGCATTCACTTTAAAAGTTCGAGTGTCATCTTCGGTTTTCACCTCAATGACACTTTCATTTGGGGAAACACTTGCGATTTCAAACGGACCGGACCATCGAGACTTTATCTTGCCCGGAAAGAACTTTAGGCGCGAATTGTACAACAAGACCAAGTCCTTCGGCTGAAAATCCCTTTTGAGGATCTTCGAGTCATGATAGTATTTCATCTTTTCCTTGTACAGTGTTGCACTTTCATAGGCATTGTACCTAAATTCATCCATCTCGTTGATTTGAAACAAACTCAGTTTTGTTGCTTCATGCCAATCCATGTTCAGCTTTTTCAATGCCCAAAGGGCCTTATGCTCAAGCTCAATAGGAAAATGACATGACTTCCCAAATACCAACCTATACGGTGAAGTCCCAATAAGCATTTTGAACGCTGTGCGATATGCCCATAGAGTATCATCCAACTTTTTGGACCAGTCAGTGCGATTCACATTGACCGTCTTTGCCAGGATGCTTTTTATCTCTCTGTTTGAGACTTCAACCTGACCACTCGTCTGAGGATGATATGGAGTGGCAACCCTATGATGCGCGCCATATTTTTCAAGAAGATCAGTAAATGGTTTGTTGCAGAAATGAGAACCACCATCAATAATAATAGCTCTAGGAGTGCCAAATCTAGTAAAGATATTCTTTTTTAGAAAGGCATTGACTCTCCTACCATCATTGTTAGGCAAGGTCACCGCCTCCACCCACTTGGAGACATAATTCACCTCAACAAGAATATATTTCAGGTCATATGAGCTCACGAAGGGCCCCATAAAATCAATGCCCCACACATCAAAGAGCTCCACCTCAAGCACAAAATTCATCGGTGTTTCATGCTTCCGACCTATTGTGCCCTGGCGTTGGCATTTATCACAAGAACGTGCCAACATATTCGTATGACGATAGATGGCTGGCCAATAGTAGCCACACTCTAGCACCTTGGCTGCAGTTCTATTTCCACTGTGATGCTCACTAACCGGAGAATCATGACAAGCCTTCAAAATATCCATCACCTCAGATTCAGCCACACATCTTCTGATCATATTGTCTGCACAAGTCCTGAATAAGTAAGGCTCATCCCAATAATACTGTCGGCAATCTCTCAAGAATTTCTTCTTTTGATATGCCTTCAAATCTTCAGGAACAATGCCAGTTACCAAATAATTGGCAATATCGACATACCATGGTGCCACATCATTGGAGATTGCCAAGACTCTTTCATCCGGAAAAGTGTCATCAATATCCAGCATATCAATCGATCTCCCTGGTGCTTCAAGTCTGGAGAGATGGTCAGCTACTTGATTTTCTGACCCTTTTCGGTCTTTGACTTCAAAGTCAAATTCTTGTAGCAACAGCACCTATCTTATCAACCGAGGCTTAGCATCTTTTTTAGCCATCAAGTATCACAGGGCAACATGGTCAGTGTGAACCACTACCTTGGTACCCAATAAATAAGCCCGGAACTTTTCAAAGGCATAAATAATAGCAAGTAGTTCCTGCTCCGTTACTGCATAGTTCAGTTGAGCTCCATTTAATGTTTTGCTGGTATAATAAATTGGGTGCAAAATTTTGTTGAGCCGCTGACCAAGCACAGCGCCAATTTCAAGACCACTGGCATCACATATTAATTCAAAGGGCAATGACCAATCCGGGGACACAACAATAGGGGCGGAGGTTAATTTCAACTTCAACTCGTCGAAAGCCTTAATGCACTTCTCATCAAAATTGAATTTGGACTCTTTTTCCAAGAGTTTGCAATTTTGGAGAAGTCTTTGATAAATCTTCTATAGAATCCGGCGTGCCTCAAGAAACTCCGAACCCCTTTTACTGAGATGGGTGGAGGGAGTTTTGAAATCACATCGATTTTGGCTTGATCAACCTCAATCCCTCTTTCGAAAATCTTATGGCCAAGGACAATTCCCTCTTTTACCATAAAATGACACTTTTCCTAGTTGAGAACGAGGTTTGTCTCCTCACACCTTTGTAGCACCCGATCAAGATGGTCTAAACATTCATCGAATGAATCTCTCACCACAGAGAAGTCATCCATGAATACTTCAAGTAATTTTTCAACCATGTCAGTGAATATGGACATCATGCATCGTTGGAAAGTAGTTGGGGCATTGCAAAGACCAAATGACATTCGGTTGAAAGCGAATGTCCCATAGGGACAAGTGAAAGTAGTCTTTTCTTGGTCTTCCAATGCAATGTTGATTTGGTTGTAACCTGAGTACGCAACCAAGAAACAATAATAAGACCTTCCAGCTAGCCAATCAAGCATTTGATCAATAAAAGGCATAGGGAAATGATCCTTACAAGATGCAGTGTTCAGCTTCCGGTAGTCCATACACACTCTCCAACCGGTGACAGTTCTTGTCGGAATCAACTCATTTTTAGAGTTAGGGACAATAATGATTACCCCATTCTTTGGCACACACTGGACTGGACTTACGCATGGACTGTTGGCAATCGGGTAAACCACCCCAGCATCTAGCCACTTAATAATCTCTTTCTTTACCACCTTTTGCATCGGTGGATTTAATCTTCTCTAATGCTCAACACTTGGTGAAATTTCCTCCTCCAACTGAATTCGGTGCTCACAAATTCCGGAGGGAATCCCCCGGATGTCTGCAATAGTCCAACCTAAAGCTCTTAAATGTTTCCTCAAAACTGCGATGAGTCTTTGAGTTTGGCCCTCATTCAGAAGTGATGACATAATAACTGGGAGGGTGGCATTTTCTCCAAGAAACTCATATTTAAGATGGGATGGAAGTTGCTCGAGTTCCAACTTCGGTGGTTCAATAATTGATGGTTTTGTTGGAGGAGTTGTTCGTTTCTCTAAATCAAGAGACAATTTCTTGGGCTCATAAGAGTAAGACCCCAGATCGGTGAGTGAATTCACTGTCTCAATATATCCCTCATTTCTTCTACATCAAAATTCACCAAGATGGCCGATAATGCTTCACCCAAGCACTCTTCCTCCATTTTGAATTCTACCGCTTCATCCACCACATCAACAGAATTGATGACTGAAATACTTTGATAAAGACTAGGTAATTTCATACCCTTGCTGGCGTGAAAAGTCACCTCCTCATCGTTCACCCGAAACTTGATTTCATTCTTCTCGGAATCCATAAGAGCCCTCCTTGTCGCAAGGAAAGGTCTCCCTAGAATAATAGGAATTTCTTGATCAATAGCACAGTCAAGAATCACGAAATGTGCCGGCAGTAGGAATTCCCCGATTTGAACAAACACATCATCAACTACCCCAACTGGCCTTTTTATCGATCTGTCAGCCATCTGCAACCTCATGGTAGTTGGCTTTGGTATCCCTAATCCTGATCTCTTGAAAATCTCAAGGGGCATAAGATTTATGCTAGCCCCGTTATCACACAAAGCCTTGGAAAAATCCTGCTGCCCTATGGTGCATAGAATGGTGAATGCTCTAGGATGTTCCCTTTTTTGCACAGTGGTCTTGGAAATAACAGCACTAACTCGATGAGTGATACCCACAGTATCGTGTTTCAATGGCTTCTTCTTCTCTGTTAAGAGATCCTTCAAATACTTAGCAAACCTAGGCATTTCTTGGACCGCGTCCATGAAAGGAATGTTCATCGTCAATTGCTTGAGTTGATCATAAAATCGCAAACACTTGTCATCTTCTGTTTTCCTCACTAGCCTTTGAGGAAAAGGCAGTGAAGATTTGAACAATTGGCTCAAAGGGCGAAAAGCGCCAGAAAGTTTTGCCTTCCCCTTTTCATGTTTTTCTCCTTGTGCCTTGAGATTATCAAGATTCTGCTCCTCTTCAGCTATAATAGGGACTTCCTCCTCTGTTTCTTCCTCCACAATCACATCAGATACATCAGGTTGTGCCTCTTCTTCAACAATTAGCTCGAGGTCAACCACCTTTTTATTAGCACCTTGAAGTATTTTTCCACTTCTGGTGCTAATAGCAGCTACATGCTCCACAGAGTTTACCCCACTACCTTTCGGATTTGGTACTGTATCACTTGGTAGTTGTCCACGTTGAGGAGTATGCACTTTCTTGGAAAGGTCTCTGAATTGCGATTCAAGCTTCTGAATGGAAGCTGAATGAGATAGTTGAACCTGAGACATTCCCTTTATTATGCTCTCAGTTCTGTCCTGATTCATTAGCATTTTCTGCATCATACTTTTCAGCTCCGCAGAATCATTAGGCGAATTACTAGCAGAGTTGCTAGCTGAATTGTGTCTCCACTGTTGGGAATTTGATGCTTGCCCCCTTGGTGGAATGTAGGGGTTCGAGCTCTTGTTGCCATAATTGTTGTTATTGTAATTCCCTTGATTTGGATTTCCCTGATCATTTCTGCTATAATTGTTCCCTTGAAATTGGTATTGAGGCTTTTGCCATAGGTGATGACCCGGACCTTGATAATTTTTCCTTTGATAACCCCCTTGTGAGTTGTTGACATAATTAGCATCTTCATACTGTTGTTGCCCATCTTGGTACATCCCCTCAGGGACTTGATACATTCCCTGTGGATGAGGTGGTAACTCCTCAACAACATTTACCCCTTGTGCATCCTTTTCTGCTAACTTCTTTGATAATAGATCCACCGTGGCAATTGAGCAAAGGCATGATCTCTCTCATGGTTTTCTTTTGCAACGGCAGCTAGTGATGGACTACCATAAGAGAGACTCTCACTATCAGTTGAATGCCAAGCTTGATTGTGGGTGGTGAGTTTATCAAGCAAACGGGCGATGACGATAAATGACTTGTCCATGAAGCATCCTCCTGTGGCAGTATTGACAGCAATCTGATTCATTGTATCTAAGCCCTTGTAGAATTTCTCTGTGAGAATAGCATCCGGAAACCCGTGAGTTGGAGATTGAGCTAGATATTACTTGAACCGCTCCCATGCCGAATATAATTGTTCCCCCGGGAGCTGTTTGAACTCAAAGATCTTATCTCGAACTTCAGCCTTTTTGCTCGGTGGGAACCATCTCTTCAGAAATGTATTAGCTAGCTCGGTCCAGTTATGAATAGAATTACTGGGAAGCTTTTCATACCATTCCCTTGCTTGGCCAGCCAAGGAATATTTGATGACCTGTAACCGAAGTGCATCAGCAGAAACAGCACCTTGGGATTGTTGAGCACACACGCGCAGAAAGTTCTTCAAATGTCGAAGTGGACAATCCTCCAAAGAATTTCGAAAATAACCTTCAAGTTTCAGCAGTTGATAGATAGAACTATCAATTTTGAACGTAGCATTTCCAGTCCTAGGAGGGACCACAGCAGAAGCATAATCAACTTCATTGATGAATTCTGCAAATATATTCTCATCTTCGTCCTCTTCTGGTGCAGGTGGGTTCACTTGGAGTCCCCCTTGGTTTCCTTGATTTCGATTCGGTCTTCCAGCCATGTTTACCTGGTTCACCACAACAGCAAACAAGGTGTGATGGAATAGAAAAAAATTTTAGAGAAGAGTACGCAACAATCAGTAATTTTAAAACCGTATTCCCCAGCAACGGCGCCAAAATTTGATACGCTCAAATTACACCTATTAATGGCGTAAAGCGGACGTTGTCAAATATAATAACCCAAACAAGGTTGGGGTCGAATCCCACAGGGAATATGCAGAGAAAAGGGTACTAATTGTATGCGATACTAGTCCTTAAAGGCTTTTATCCTATTCCGAATAGTTTGAAATATTTGTTGAGTAATGTAATTGAATACTTTGACTTGAATTGTACTTAACGCGAGAGAGAGACTAAGGTTGTGTTCCCCATTTTGATTAGATATTATGCTTCAGGTTTCAATGTGATATACTTCTAATGGTTGTTCTAAGAGTATGCACTTGATCTCTTAAGGACTTCCTAATGTTTCCCAACAGTTAGGCTGCATTTCCTCTTTATGATTTTTTCAAATGTAAAAGAGTTGAAATCGAAGAGCGACCAATAATGCTAATTTAGACTTGTTCTTATCCCTAAGTTAGTCTATTAAACGAGGGTTAACGCCCCGAGTCATTGTTATTCAATCTTACCTATACTGACTCTCTTTCCCAAGAAAAGTGAGTATAATGGCTTAGGCTAATGCTTGTAATCATTACCCAATGCTAATGCACAAAGATAGAATAAATATCAACAACCATTATGCGTATATCAATAGTAGAAACCCATTCACATAATACCCATCATTGGATCCACAACCTTAGAATGAAAATTAGCTACTCATCATTTTGGTTAACAAAGAAAGCTTAAAAGTCAACATAATATACTTACGATGCTAATACAATACAGAATGAAAGTGAAGTTGGTGCTTTAAATGCTCCAACCACTTCAAATATTTAAGGCTTGAACTTTATGCTTCCAAAGAAAATCAGAAAAAATGAATTAAAACCCTACTTTAAGTATTTATAGGGCCAAAAATCGCGCCAAGTTTCTGGACAAAAACACCCTTACGTGGCATCGTTACGGACCGTAACACAGGTTACGGTCCGTCCTTCGATTGCGTCCTTTGTCAGCTTGATTAGGTCAACCGTCACGGCTTCTTGTGACGGACCGTAACACAGGTTACGGTCTGTATCTTCCAGCAGATCATGGCCTCAGTCTTCAGTGGCCAATGCGTTACGCCATGATGTTACGACCCGTAACCTAAGTTACGGACCGTCCTTCAAGGCGTAACTTGTGACAATGCTTAGGCAACTTTCTGGAAATTTTCCTCAGCTTACGGTACCCGTTACGGCCCGTAACATGAGTTATGGACCGTCCTTTATAGCCATACGTATCCTCTCTGGTACGGATCATGTTACGGTCCGTAACTCGAGTTACGGACCGTCCTTTTTGCTCCAAGTTGTCCGTTTTTCAGCATTTCTTATCATTTCTGTTCCATAGTCAACCAAGCCTACAAAACACCAAAATAACATAAGAAACGATGTAAAAACACTTAAAAACAAGCAACACTTCTAGTGACAAATGCATAAAATGTGCCGAAATTCACGGCACATCAGTTCCAAAGACCTTCAATATTCCTCTTAAAATCAATATCCTAAGCATTGGGTTTTGATTCTAGCCATGGAAATAATCATAAAATAGAGTTAGGAGACTTACCCACCGATTCTTCCTTGAATTCCCTTCAATTCTCCTCCAAAAACACTCTCAAGCTAAGGTTTTTCGAATGGAATGTCCAAAGAAAGAGGACACTAAATCCACATTCTGCTCAGCGAATTGTGCACCTGTGCACCCAAGTTCGCACCGAACATGCACCGACGGAAGAGACTCACCACGACGCATCCCACAAAATATCCCAAGCTCGCAGCTGCGAAGCTCAACTCGGGGCTGCGCACACGCACCTACGGGAAAATCTTCATAGAGGTGGACAAAGGCCAACCCAGCTTTCCTTTGCTCCTGGGGGCCTCCTCTCGCCTGAGAGCGTCCGCAGTGGCAGGACCCTTTTCACGCCTGCACGAACACCAGAATAAGAAAATTCTGGTTTTTGACCCTCATCACCGGAAATCTCGAGACTCTCTCGGAACCTCCCCGACACAAACCAATTATGCAAACACATGTAAAAACGCGCTATGAACTCACTCGTGCATTCGAAATTTCCAACAGAGGTCTTATTGACCAAGTCAACCTCGAACGGGTGAAAACTATCTTTCCAACCAAATGACCAAAATGCCCCCAAGACACTTAGAAATTGAAGCAAACACTGAAACAAACTATATTTGGCGTTCCAAAGCTAATGGAACTGACAAATTTTCAAAATGACACGAATACCCCCGATGATGCCTAAAGTCAACCCAACACTTAAAGATTCCTTAACTTATAAATTTCCAATCTTAAGAGATTACAACGACCTCAGGAATCGTGTCGAGCACGCCCACTACGCCTCAATCCCAAAACAGGCAAAGGGGCGAGTTCACAAGGGCAAAATAGGCAAAACAAGAAAACAACCAAAATGACCTAACGAGTCGTTACAAGAACACAACAATGCTTTTTCATCAAAAGTAATGTCTCTACTCAAAATGATTTTTTTGAGTCAGGACACCATAAACAATAACCTTTTGATTCGGAAGAATAACCAAGAAATAAGCATTTAGCTGCCCGAGGAGCTAACTTTCCATCATTGACATGGGCAAAAGCATGACATCTGAATACTTTTAAATAAGTGAAATCCATAGGATTACCTGACCAGACTTCTTCTAGAATTTTGAAGTTAATGGATGAGTATGGAGATCGGTTGACAAGATAACAAGCGGTAGAAACAGCCTCAGCCCAAAAATCACAACGATGCCATAATCCAGCATTTGAGAGCATATAACGAGCTATCTCAAGAAGCGTCCTATTAATACGTTCTGCAACTCCATTTTGTTGGGGCTTCTAACAAGAGTCTTGTGTCTAGAAATACCAATACTTGTGCGAAACTCATTGAAATCTGACCCACAAAATTTCCAAAACATTATCAGTCTAGAGCTTTTTTATTTTCCTTCCGGTTTGGTTTTCAACAAGAGCCTTGAAGTTCTTAAACTTAAGAAAAGCTTCAATAAATAAACCCTGACTTTGCGAGAGAAATCATCTATAAGGGTCATCATGTAACGTTTTCCTCCAAGAGATGGAACATTCGAAGGCCCCCATATATTAAAATGAATATAATCAAGGATACCATTTGTACGATGTGTAGCTGCTGAAAAACTCACCCGCTTTTGCTTTCTAAATATGCAATGTTCGCAGAAAACCAATTTTCCAGTACCTTGATTATCGAGAAGATCTCTTTTACTAAGAAGAATCATTCCTTTCTTAGTCATATGACCCAAGCGCATATGCCATAAATGAGTGAGATCATCATCATATAATGAAGTAGAATCTGCTACAGGCCCCATCACAACTGAACTCTGCAAGTAATAGAGAGTCCCACGTCTTATTCCTTTTATCAAGAACAAAGCACCTTTTGAAACCTTTAGAACTCCACCTTCAACTGAATATTTACATCCAAGAGATTCAAAAAAACCCAGAGAAATCAGGTTACATTTCAAATCTGGAACATGACGAAAGTTGGTCATGGTCCTGATAACACCATCATGGATCCTAATTTGTACAGTACCAATCCCAACAACTTGGCATGGGGCATCATTCCCCATTAAGACAACACCACAAGCTTTCTCATATGTTGAAAACCAGTCCTTATGAGGACACACATGATATGTACATCCAGAATCGAAAACTCATTTAAAAGAGTCTCTCTTATAAATAGAGACAGCCAACAAAACATCACCTTCAGAATCATTTTTAATAAAATCCGGCTTCAGCATTTTTATGCAGTTCTTTGTTCCTTTCTTCTCTCTCCTTTTTATTTTTCAGTTTATTGCAGTCAAAAATGTCATTCCCTGGTTTTTTGCAGTAACGACATGTCTTGCTGGAATTACCTTCCCTAGATTTAGATCTGAACTGCTTTTTAGATGTACTCTCTTTGTCTTGTTATCTATCTCTAACAAACAAGACCTTGTCTTTATCCTCATGATGAACTTCAAGATCAAACTTTTCTTCGGATAACAAATTAGATTTAACATCTTCATAAGCCAAAGTGTCATTGTTTCCATGTAACATAATCTCCTTGTAGTGTTTATAGGAAGATGGCAGAGAGACAATTAACAACACGACCTTGTCTTCATCCTCAATTTTAACTTCTAAACTTTCCAGCTCTATTATAGTTGAATTGTATGCATCAAGAAGAGATTGAATGGAAGAACCTTCAGCCATACGAAGCGTTTATAAATGCTCTTTGAGACGGAGTTTGTTGGCAAGACTCTTGTTCATCTAAAGAGACTTAAGTTTCAACCAAAGACTTGCAGCAGTAGTCTAATGAATAACCTCCCGCAGAACCTCTTTGGAAAGACTAAGTTGAATTGCAGAAAGCGCCTTTTCATCCAACTCCTCTCATTGCCAGTCATTCATAGAACCAGGCTTCTTTGATTTCCCTGCTAAAGCCTTCTTCAAACCATTCTGTGTGAGAACAACCTTCATCTGGATCTTCCACATACTAAAGCTAATCTTTCCATCAAATTTCTCGATATCAAACTTGGTTACAGTAGACATCCTCGAACCTTGCTCGAATACCACTTGTTAGGAACTAGCACATACCAAAAACAAGACAAATGTAAATAATCAACAAATAAATTTGTAAATGCAATAGATGACACAGAAATTTAACGTGGAAAAACCCAAGTCGGGAAAAAACCACGGGCAACGACGAGTAAAATTCACTATGCAGAAGGTAGAGTCCAATCAAGTCCTTAAGAACTCAAAATGCAGGGACAAAGACAAAAAGAAAGCCACGGTACAATCCTACCGAATTTCTGATATAAAAGAAAAGGCCCCAAAAAAATACGCTTCACACTCAGGAAAAGAAGTTGGCCAGTAAGCTACACAATTCACCATGATCTTCTCAACTGTCCTAAAATTGTGCAAGTGCCAAGAATAGTTGACCAAGTCTTAAAGAGTGAACTGGAGCATGAAACACTTTGATCGAACTGAAATGTGTTTACATAATGGTGCAGAATAAACAGTAAGAAAATTTGAGGCAACCTTAACATTTAATTTATTTTTATAAAATTAACATTCCTCTGTAAAGGAAAGGAGAGAAAACAATAAGAACAGAAGAAAGCTTGAAAGATATCTCTTATTTGACAGTACAAATAGTTTTAGAATGGATCAAAATACTTTTTATTTAGACTTTATCATCAGAACAATGAACATTATAGACATAATATTACAATGTTAAAAAGAAGGGGGTTGTAAGCCTCTTTCTTATATGAAAAAATGAATTTTCATACGTATTATATCTCAACTCATTTTGTACTCAGATATTTTCCTCTCATTGATTTTTTGTATTATTTCAAACACCACACTCAATAATTAGAACAAACAACTAAAACATATTTAAAGATGTAAGAGAGAGAAGAGAGAGAAATGGTTTACAAAAGTAAATACTGAGTTATTAATATATATAAGTATGAAACCCTTTAGTAAATTCTCATCGTAAAGATGTGAGAATCCTTTGTTTTTAAAATGTGTCTACCATCTTTGCATGTTTTGAAGATATTGAATTCAATTATTGTATCATATTAATGTAACGACCCAATTTCTCTAAGTTGTGAGGGCACCTACCTTTCTCACCTCGGTAGGCGAACCCTTAACTCCACATTCACAGTAGACAGAAAATAGCGGAAGAAGTAAAATAGCGAAAGCCTCACAAATATAATATAAGAAAGCGGAAACAATAGAAATACACCCCAGTATCTGGTCTGGTCATACAGGAGCATCTAACTAAATACTACAAGTTTGAATAATAAGTATACATCAATAGTCTCAAAAATATGTCGTAGAACGGAAATAAAGACATAGTAGATAGAGGAGTCTTCGGGCAGCGAACGTCCACATGTTCACCCTGCAAGACTCGAATCAGCAAATCCTCGAAATAATCAACTACGAGGAGTAGAAGTCGATCCCTCTTGATGCTCTCCATTCATAAAAGAATGTTGCAAGTGCAGGTCAGTACAAACAACAAGTATTGATAGGTATCATAGGCTCACTAAGTTTAGCTAGCACATATCAAGTCAATAAAGCAAGATAAACAGGTAAATCAACAAGGTATAAGTCAAACACGAGCCAGAATCCACGTACACGTCATCACCTGTGTTTAGCATCTAAACACAAATGTGCCAAGTCTCAAAATACTCAGTTAGAATCCGTATATCACAAGTACATCCCAAGAATATCACAATAGAAGCCATAGTACAATGCAATGCAATAATGTATGAAATGTGTATGCAATGCATATGTTGTGTACACATATACTCTGCTGATGGAACATCACATCTCGGTAGCACGACCCATGGGGACCCGCGAAGTCCATGTACCTCACGGTTCCTGCAACAACCTCGGCAACCACTACTTCATGATTCTGGCAACAACCTCGGCAATCGCTACGCACATCCTCGATTCCAGGACAATCATCGGACATCAGTCCTCACGTCACTCTCATCCAACTGAGCCCAGCTCATAATAGTGTTTCCTCAAGTATCATCAATGTGTCAACAGTATATCATGAAGGATGAGAGTGCGTGCAATGTATGAGTTCAATGTCAATAATCAAATTAATATCACAAGTACCACGCATGGGTACACCAACAATATCATGAAAAGGCTACACAATAAGCCATAATAGAACACTATCCTTTTATCAAACGTCAATAAGTATGATGCTACAATATCATAGTCAAGATATATCAATAGTCTCAATGTCTACTATCTCCACGTGGCATCAAGCCAACAACAATAGAACTGGACAAGTCACAGCACAACCGGGTGGCTAACCCCAATCACACAACATGGCCCAACCTAAAACAATATCCACCCCAACTTCATACCCGAAGGTTTACATGCTTTCTCCGATAATATCGCCTAAATATATTCTTCGCTAAACGAAGTCTCACCAAAGGGTAAACCGTAACCTACCTGGAAGGCCGAACAGTAAGGTCTCTAATAACCAAACCTTGGTCTTCCTTTCCTTTGAGCCTCGAGATAATGAAAGTCTAAACATGTCCGAATCACGCAATTAGAATCAAGAAAAACATCAATCAAACCCTACTTCTATTCATGACCCAAATTCCTAACCTATGGAATAGGGTTTATGAACTAGATGTTGACACCCAATTTTATCCCTCCTTTATTCCAATTTATTTCCATGGGCTTCTAAATTGATTGACGAGCTAAACACTTTATTTTCACTATTATTTTCTATTTCTACTACTATTAGTATCGTTACTTTCATTTTCATTTGTTTTTATCAACATTACTAGTGTTACTTTATCATAAATTTTAAATAGTTCATCATCGTTTCATTTTAGGATTTGTACTCGTTAAATTAATTTTACTTTATTAAATCCTTTACTTTCTACATACTAATTATTATTTGTCTTCACATAATATATATTATACTAGTTATTAAATTAGAAGCCCACACTTTAACTAATTCGGCCAGCCCAACACAAAAGGAGCAGCCCACGTTTATTTAATCTCATCCATACCCGACCAGCCCAACTAAAATACCCAGTCCAGCCCACATCTATGATCCGACCCGGCCCATTCATTTTTCATCTTCTAAACCTAAGGGAAAAGAGAACAGCCGCAACCCTCATCTCTTTCCTCTTTCAACATAACTCCATTTCCTTCAACAATGGCAGGCTTTAAAAAACCATCCATTTTCGTGCAAGGTTTCTGCCCTCTTATTCTATTTTAAGAAAAAGCCAAGCCCCTTTCACCCTCTAGACTTTACCACCCCCATTTTCGGATTAAACAGCCATGCCTCTCCCTTTCCTCTTCCAAACAAGAGGCGATTTACTTTCAGCCATGGCAGACTTTTTGTCTTGCCATTTCTATGCAAGCTTCACTTTTCTCCTATCTTCAACGGTCGAGTCAACCTGAGATGTCAAAAAGATATATGCTTTTTTCTTTATCTGAAAATCGATGGATACAAAGCAGAGGGGTTCAAAAATTCAAACGGATCACTCCAAATCCCGCCCAAATCGAAACCCTAGACTTTAATTGTACACCTATAAATACGTCTCTAAATCTTCAGCCAAAGGGAGTTCTTTTTTAGCCGCTGGAATAAAACAAAAAACAGTCATTTTGTCTCTGGATATCAATTTAAGGTACCAAATATTATTGTTCTCTTTGGCTCGATTGTCGTTTCGAATCCGAGTATACATAAACTCGGGGACCAGTAGCTTACTCTAAAGTCTCATACCATTCGACAAATCACTTTATCTGTTCTTAAACATTTCTCACACGAAAAACTTTCGGGTCCATTTCAATATGGGATTTAAATCTGTTCGGGTGTAGATTCGAGACCTCAAAGCCCCACTTCACTACGCCTCGAACAGGTAAAATCCGACGCTATTTGGGTTCATTGTCTTGTTGAAATGTTGTTAGTTAAAATTCTATTAGCATATAGAAACCATGTCTTAATGCCTCGTCGTTACCATTTGTGATTCAAGAAATATGTTTGCGTTTGCTTATTTCGTGTGGCTGCTATAGTTGAAGAATGATAAATAGACGTTAAGGTCTCTGACTTAGTTCCTAGCACTTGTTGATATCCGAATATGCTTTACGGAAGTTCTATAAGCTAAGTCATGCTAATTCTGCTTCTAAAGTTTCAAATATAAAATTCTCTGCTCCTGCTAAAAAGATCAGCATTTGTATGCGTTTATGTATCAGTTTGGATTTTGTTTAGTCGATTTTATTTGTTGATTTGATTTGGTCTCTAGTCTACGTTCTGTGTTCGGTTCTGTTAGTAGCCATGCATTAGACCTAGTTCTATGTTCAGTTCGTTAGTATGTTTATGTGAAAATGGATGTGCCTTAGACCCTGATGCACATTGTATCCAAGTGTTTTGTGTGAGGTTCATGAAATAAATCGTGTTAAGGCTATCTCTAGTGATCTGTTCAGTTGTCTCAATCGGTTCAAATGTTAGTTTCCTTTCCGCTTTAGAATCTCATCCTGCTGATCTGTTTACAATTTGTGCAAACCAGTCTTAATTTCAATTCCGCTTGAAATGAAAAGGATTAGTTTTCCTTTTAACTCATTTTATGAATATGCAAAGATAGTCTTGCTGGTCCTATACTTGTAGCATGCATTGTTTTAGTTCAGGTCTATGGTGTAGCTTTAATGCGATTTAGTCCATGTTTACTTCCAGTATTTGTTTCATGAGTCTAAACATGTTTGGATCTTAAGTGTCAAACCTCTGTTATGTTAAAGTAGAAGAGTAACATCCATCCCTTTTAGATTTCGATATTTTCTTATGTTAGAATTAGATTTTCATGTTTAAGTAATCATTCAAGCTATCTTATTGTTAGTGTTTTAGCTTGCTAAGTTGAGGCTGTTTTGCATAAAGGTTTAGGCAGTCGAGTTTGAAATAATGGCATGATCAAAACGTTGTTATTCCTAAGTCTTGCAGTCTTAAGACTAGTTTCCTTTGTTTCCTTAGTCACCTGGGTGTGTCATTTAGTTTCCATTCGTTAGATGTGTTTTTGGTCAGTTCAAAATAGGATAATGACATTGGATGGTCTGAACATGATATTATGATTGTTGTTTGTTTTTATTTTTTTTAAAAAATAAAAATAAAAATCAGTAGTTCTTCTAAATAATACACTGTGATAAGAAGAGACAAATGAAATTTTCTTTGCTTCCACTTAGATCTGCCTATATGATAAAAATCAAAATGGGTCACTGATCTGTTCTTTCTTCCAAATTTAATTATATATGTTTATCCTTATTTGTGGATTACATACTAATTCTGTTTCCTTTCATTTTTTGTGCATGACCTCCGCGCACGAGTCCGAAGGACTCTTCCTCCTCCGCATTCGGTGTTGGGCTAAAAGCCCAACAAGATATTCTTCTCGTGTCCAGTCCATTCGAAGCAGTACCAAAAAAAACGATTGTTGGGCCGAAGCCCAATAGCACCAGCAGATCACACAGCATATCGAATGGGCCAAACCAATTTAACACATTTGTTTCTTTACTTTATCTTTGTGTGTTTGCTTACTTGCCTAACATTTATCTTATTTTGTCTTTCTTAGCCTAGATGAATTCTAATAGAATCAGTGGGATAGTCTAGTAATAATGGATAATTAGAGTTTTGAATTTTCTTTCACGGTTTAATAATTTAGTCTATTTCGTCAGTTCAAAGTTTCTATTAATTGCTCTTTTACAAGTCTAAACAGGATTGAGTCATCCGATCAAGAATTAAATCCGATTTCAACTATCCACTTACTTTAAATTATAACTTAACATTATTTTATAAAGTTTTTAAAAGTTTCCAGGGGAATTCTATTTAAAGGCTAATAATAACTATATCTTCCAAACAAATCATGTTGATCTCAAAATATTTTTAAAATAATCATTCTTTTAAACATTAAAATCCTCTCTCCGATTTCCGACGATTTCGTCATATTTTGATATCGTGAAACTTTAAAATTTTACTGATACTAATCTTACAGTAACTCTTTTTTAATTTATTAGTCGGCACAACTTATTCTCCTCAAATACTTATAAAACGTTACACATCCCGCGTTTTGTTTAGTTTATTTAACTAAACTTTATACAAATTGCTATTTCTACAAGTCCTATTTTAATAGCATTCTCACATGTCTATCTATAACTTTACCAATACTTACAAAGCTATTTTCTTTTCTATAATATTATACTTACACTTAGCCTAATTAAATTTGAGTCCGGTTGGATTAACCATTATTAATGGAATTTAGAAGATGCCTAATACCTTCCCTCTAGGTTAGTTGAACCCGTACCTAGAATCGTTTGGTTTCGTAGACTTTAAAATGACATCAACTTTAGATAAATACTTTAAATAACCTTAGTTGCCCTAATTCACCATAAATAATTAGGTGGCGACTCCCAACTTTAAATAACCCCGGAATTACCGGGATGTTGTAAACTATTTTGACTCCGGTTAAAATAGGGTATAACACTAGAAAGGTGAAATTAGGAATCTAAAGATCTCAACAAGAAATTAAAGCTCTAGGTGATCAATTCCCATCAATATCAGGTCAACCCATGCTAAATCCATCAAATAAACAAGGTTTAATCATCATAAGATCATTAGAGAAGAAAACCCATTAAACCCCCTTTTGTTCTTACCATTTAAGAGAAATCTAGGCATGGATTATTGATTAAGAAAAGCTAATGAATGATTTAGAGACAAGATTGATACCTTAGAGAAGAAATCAGTGGTAACCCTCCAAAATCGTCTCCTTAAGCCTCAAGAACGAAATATGGGAAAGTGACTTAGTGTCTAAGGGTTTAACACATTAAAAGGCCTTTGACTCAGCAATTACCGCTTCTGCGGCGTCGGGATGGCCACAACGGTCCCACTATGACGGTAACTCAGACCATCACAGCGGTCCCTCAACAAATCACAATGACGCTACAGCGGCCCTTCTGCCGCAACAACGGCACCACTATAGAGGTTCTGGTGTTGCCATAGCGGGCACCAGACACCAGGTCACATACTCAAATTTCATAACTTGCACCCGAAATCCGATTATCGCCCGGTAAGACCTGCTCATATGCCATATACGCTACCCCTCCATAAAAATGTGTTACGAACGCGCTCGTGGTCTCAGAATCTCCATCGGGGGCCCCGTTGACGGAGTCAACCCCCGAAACCTCCAAACTAGTGATCCAAACCAAGTCCCAAAATGCACCCGAGTGCACTGGGAACCGAACCGAATATGTACGCACGTTCTAACATATCATCCGGACCTCTCGGAATCGACGGATTCCCGAAAAATGTATGTTTACCCAAAAGTCAACTTTGAGTCAACCATTTTTCGCTTTTGAGCCAAATTTCGCAAAACTTACCCAAATCAACTCTGATGACCTCGAAAAGCGTGCCAACGGTCCTCACGGGTCAAATAAGAGCTAATAAAGCTCGAAAAAGGATCAAAAGGGTCGAAAACATAGTAACGGCCAAACGGGTCGTTACAAATAATAACTTTCATATGCATCATTTAACCAAACCATCTCATTTACTTTAACGTCAACTACCATTATTTAATCATTTGTTCTTCTTGTATACACTCGTGCAACACACGTACGCTAAAATTAATATATATGTAAATATGCATGTCATCCACTTAAGGGTTGTCAACAAGACTTATTAGGTATCTTTCAGAGGAACTTATCATGTTTGGGTCTGCCATGTCGTGTGGCAAGTATTGAGACCGAAACACGTGTTTAGAGGCCGACATTCCTAGATTTAGTGACAAGCTTCGTGTTTTCACTTTACAGACTCATCTATTTTAGACTCTTATTTTATTTCCAGGGAATGTCCTGAAGGTTGTGTATTTATATTTTAGTCCTCAAAGGCTCATGATATGTCAGTGGGTTACCTTTTACACGTTTTTACCTTATGTTGGTAATTCTGACTATTCTAATCTCAAATTTAAATAAAAATTATTATAGTACCATAGTCATCATACAGTTAAAAGAGGCTCCAATCAACAGCTAGTATAGGTTGAGTGTCACAGCTAGTACAGGTTGAGCGTCAATCAAGTCCCACCCCAGTTTGGGGCATGATGTACAGTCTCCAAAATATTTTTATCAACCAAACATAAAAAAACCTCCCTAGTTTGGGGCATGATGTATAGTCTCCAAAATATTTTAATCAACCAAACATAAAAAACTAGAAAAATGTTTTTCAAAATATGTTTGCCTCTCCAAAATATTTTAATCAACCAAACATAAAAAACTATAAAAATGTTTTTCAAAATATGTTTGCCTCCCTATCAAACATACCCTAAAGCTGGATTCTAGCTCAATATATGCATTACATACTTTAAATTATTTACACTAACACTGATGGTGTGATATTTGTTTATACTATTGTATTATTAACTATTGAGACCAGATGTGACTGGACCAGTCACGTCGGTGGATCCCTACATCGGTGGGAACCCTATTATAGTCTAATTGTAATAGGTTTTTTCTATTTATGAAAAATTTGTAATTATGGTAATATAGGATTTGTAGTTCTATTAGAATAGGGTTACCTTATTAGACTAGGGTAAAGGGCACCTTACTTGTATATAAGGAGGTCATTATGATGAATACAAAGCAGAAAGATTCTTGTCTCTCTAAATTCTCGTCCCTGTCTCAATTTTAACATAGCATCAGAGCCACCTTAGAAAGAGCACAAAAACCCTAAAACAATGGCGGGTGACAAAAACAAAACCGGCAATAATGGAAAAGGAATTGCCGGTGAAGAAAATAAATCTCAAAGAAAAGCAATCTCTCCCTATGACATTACGTCGAATGATAACCTAGGAATTGTGGTGACACAAGTCCAATTAAAGGGCGAGAATTATGAAGAATCGGCTAGATCAATGAGGACAGCCCTAAGAGCAAGAAATAAGTTCGGATTTATCGACGGCACGATTAAGAAGCCGGACAAAGTATCACCGGACTTGGAAGATTAGTGGACTATAAACTCTCTATTTGTTACACCTCGGAAAATTTCCCGTTGGTATGCAAGTAAATGAACTAATGATGTGTGCGAGGAGTGCGAGTGTATAATGTTTCATGGGAAATGTATGTAAAGGGATGTGGATGATTAGAATGAAAAGTCGAGAAATGAGAAAAATTGAAAGTTGGCAAAACTGCCCAGTGATCGTATAATGCAAAATACGGACCGTAAAGTGCAATACGGTCCGTAAACTTGAAGTCGTAAACTGGCATGCCCAACTTCAACATTCTGCCAGCCGAGGAAATGGCTAAACACGACCTGGTGGACGGACCGTAAAGTGATTTACGGCTTGTAAACCATGGTCGTAAATCACCATGCATGCAGGCCAAAGTTTCTGGTCCTGCTTAAGCTTAAAGACGACCACGAGGGACGGTCCGTAAACTGAAATACGGACCGTAAACCTCCATGGACGACCACTGTTCACCCAGCACAGATTTTCCAATTCATTAAATATGAGGATCAAGACTTATTTTATTTCATTACAACATTACACCACTTCTCTCTAAAACTTCTCTCTACATTTATTATATGAGTTTTCAAGGATTATAACCCATCAATAACATTAAGACAAGTGAATCAAGGATAAGGGAATCATCAAGGAACATTCAAGTCAAGAAATGCAAATGGAGAAAAAACTAGGGTTTTGCTCAAAGAAGAGTATTATCAACCAAAGCTTGTTCCTACAACTTCTAAGGTAAGATTCATGATCTTTACAAGATGTTTAAGGTATTGGAGAATTAAAATACATGGATTGTAGAAAATGTGGTCAACTAGGTCATGAATGATGAATAGTGACATTTTGAGAAATAGTTTGAATTGAGTTATGAATGTTGTTGTCTTGTGATATGAATGTGTTATAAATGGTATTAAGATCATGAACTAAACACTTTAGACGAATGGACGAAGATGGGTGTTATGACCATGAATGTGGGCGAATTAGAGGCAAATTGAGGAATCTAGACAATGTGGATAATGTGAATGACTAATGACCATTGTTATGATATTAATGAAGGTATAAACGCTAGCATTGGAAGGGAACGTGCAAGTGTAGAATAGTTCGACGGAAAGGTATGTAAGGCTAACCCTTCTTTCATAAGGCATGGTTCTTGGCCAAATTCCTAATTCCTCTATATGAGTATGTTGTCTTCACATGGTTGACATTCCGAGCTCATAAGCTCACGACCCTTGATATGTACTATGATTATACTATGTTCCTCGTATGACGAGTAAGTCCATAATGTAGATGTAACGATAATGATGAGGATAGTAATGATGACGAGAGTAAAATGAGATTAGAGATGCTTACAAGCTATGATATATGTATATGTATGCCTATGAAGGGCTATGATAAGACCCCGAGCTTATGATGCCGGGTAAGACTATATGTATATGACTATGTATAAAGTATGTATACGATTACGAAACGCGCACACACCTCTGCAGATGGTACGGATAACCCTGATGCCTTGGTAGGGCCAGGTATGTATGACCTTGAGCCTTGGTTGGCCAAGCATGTATAAGACACCGATCCTATGAGGTCGGGTATGCTATGTATATGAAATGACTATGTATATAATATGAATATGAATGTGATAAGACTATGTATAAGAATACGAATAAGGACATGTATACGAATATGAGCACAAGTATGGTACGAGTATGATTATGGGATACGAACGACGATGTATGCAAGTAAGAGACATGATGATGATGATATTACTGTCTCCCCTCCTATGCTATTTTCATATGATATCTATTATGCTTCTATATTGATGTTGATCATGCTTTACATACTCAGTACATTCTTCGTACTGACGTCCTTTTGTTTGTGGACGCTGCGTCATGCCCGCAGGTGCACAGGGAGACAAACTTGATCCACAGCTGCTTATTCAGAGATTGCATAGCAGAGCTCCATTTCTTTCGGAGCCATAGCTTTTGGGTACTTATTATTTTGTGTATATAATTATGGGCATAGCGGGGTCCTGTCCCGCTCATACGACATGTCATACTCTTAGAGGCTCGTAGTCATGTGTATATGGGTAGAGATGTTCGGCCATGTCAGCCCATGTTTTGTATATCTTTTGTTAGCCACGTCGGCCTTGTACTTATGATGTGGCACAGATGCCTAGGATATGTTAAATGATGATGGTCGTCTAATGGGATCAATATGATTAACGATAAGAAAAGCACGAATTGACTTATGGTTCACCTAGATGTTATGTTATGTACGATAAGGGGGTGCTCGGGTGGGGTAGCACCGGGTGCTCGTCACGGCCCCCTAGCCGGGTCGTGACACTATTGGTGTCGTGGATTCACAACGCCATAAAACAATTCGCTCAACAATTTCACATAAAGAGGAAGTGGAAGAATTATGAACGAGCATCCGAGAGCAGTTCGCCGTTATTAATGGACCTCGAATGAAACAATTAAAGGCAGAACTTGCGGAGTGCAAACAAAACAGAAGGACCATAGTGGAACTATGGAAAACTCACTAAGTCGTGGGAGGAACTGGTGAATTACGAACAAATTCTAACTTATAAGTGTGGAAAGTGCACGTGCAATCTAGAAACGGTTCTAGAAGCCAAAAGAGAAGAAAAAAATTGCATCTTTTCCTTACGAGATTGGATGAGGTAATGTATGGAATGGTGAGGTCGAACATATTGGACCAATAAACATTTCCATGGTTGAACAAAATCTATTTGAAACTGGTGCAAGAAGAGAGTGTGAGAGGAACTAGACGTAAAATGGAGGACCGAAGTGAAACCATGGCTTTTGCCGTACAAGGAACCTCACCGAGATCAAGGTGAAGGAAAAAACGATGGTGCATTCTGCACACATTTAAGAGACATGAACACATTGTGGACGAGTGTATTTGACTTATTGGCTATCCGGATTGGTGGCCGGGAAATAAAAATAGAGATGAAAAAATTGAAAAAGAGGACGAGGACAAAAACAATAGCAGAAGGGTGGACCAGGATCCGATCGTGGAAGAAGCAACTACTGGGCTAATGCCGTAGTTGCCAAAGAAGGAACTCAAGAGAGAAAGGATCGGTGAACACATGCGGGACATGACCTCACAATTTAAGCGAAGAAATCTAGAAGACTGTGACTCACATGTTAAATTTCCAAGGAATAAACCTGAATGGCAAGATGGATGGTAAGACCGAAAACTCATCCTGGATTATTGACTTCGGAGCTACCAACCATGGGACAGGTAATCCGGAGGAACTGAATGATCAGCGGGACATTCCTGAATGTTTGGTTGGGCTTCCGGATGGAAGTAGCTCGGTCGCCACGAGGGAAGGATCAACCAGGCTAAATAATAGGATTTGGTTAAAGGATGTCCTTTACGTTCTGGATTTAGCATGCAATTTAATTTTTGTGTCACAGCATGTTGATCATTTAGATTGTGATGTAACATTTAACAAAATTATGTGTGCTATAAAGGAACCCACCACAAGGAAGCTGCTTGGAATAGGTGAGCGTCGAGGTGGACTTTATTATTTCCGGAATGTGTCGTGGATGCAGGCTATGAAGGCGGAGGCAGTTGATTCGTTTGATCTTTGGCCCTAACGGTTAGGTCATCCTTCAGCACAAGTAACGAATTTCATTATGGAATTAGGCCTAAAAGAGAGTAGGAGTAGATTAGATAAAGAATGTGATACATGCAAAAGGGCAAAGCAAACAAGAAATATTTTTCCTTTAAGTGATAATATAACTTTAGATATTTTTGAAATGATTCATGGGGACCGTATAGAACCCCTTCTTCTTGTGGTGCTTCGTATATTTTTATTGTTATGGATGATCGTTTGTGAGCCGTGTAGATTTTTGTTTTAGTTGATAAGAAAGAAGCTTCCCAAACCTTGAAAAATTTCTTCGCCTTGGTGGATAGGCAGATTGGTAAGAGGGTAAAGATTGTTAGAAGTGATAACGGAACTGAGTTCACATGTATGAAGATTTACTTCTTCGAATATGGAATTATTTTCCAATCATCTTGCACATGGACACCGCAGCAGAATGGAAGAGTCAAGAAAACGCCGTCACATTCTTAATATGGAGCGAGCATTGAGATTTCAGGGTCATCTTCCGATCAAATTCTAGGGAGAATGTGTTTTGATTGTGGGTATTTGATCAATAGAATACCATCTTCGATTTTGAATAGGGAAAAGCCCCTAAGAAGTTTTATATGGGGAAGCGCCGCGTTATGATCACTTAAGGTTGATAGAGTCACTATGCTATGCACACACAAAGGAGAAAACAAGGGACAAATATAAGAGTTGGAGTCGTAGGTGTGTCTTTTTAGGATAGCCCTACGGACAGAAGGGTTGGAGGTTGTATGACTTAGAGAACGATGAATATTTAGTCTCAAGAGATGTGGACTTCTATAAAACTATGTTTCCCTCTGCTGTAGGATCAGGTAACTTGGTTGACAACATAAAAGTAATCCCTGACGAAACGGAGGAAGAAAGAAACCAACACAACTTTGAAGAAGACCAGACTGATAATGTGGGTACGAACAATATTCAAACTGATGAAGTACGGACACTGAATATCGAACCTACGAATTAGCTAGAATTAGATCGGACAAATGCCGGTCCAGATAGAGAAAACATGGATAAAGTATAGACGAAAGGTGTCCGGTCCAACGAAATGCCACCAGAAGAACAATTGGGTCAGGGTAAATGTCTGAAGCATGAATCAATTAGGTTGCGCGACTACGTCACTGAAACATTCCTAAAAAAATGTCCATCAACCCGTCCGCCCGATCCTCAGCAACCCTATGGTGCACCTTATCCTTTAGGTCACTATATATCTTGTGATAATTTTTCCTCGCAACACCAAAGCTTCCTTGCAGCAATCACCACAGGAACCGAGCCAAAAACCTTCTCGGAGGCAATGAAAAGGGAACATTGAAGAAAAGCCATGTAGCAAAAGATCCACGCATTGCAGGATAATAGAACGTGGACATTAGAAACATTGCCACTGGATAAGAAAGTGCTAGGTTGTCGATGGGTGTGCAAGATCAACTACAACTCTGATGGCGATATCGAGTGATATAAAGCTCGGTTGATCATTTTCGGGAATAAGCAGGAGGAAGGAATTGACTACAATGAAATGTTTGCTCCGGTTGCTAAGGTAGTAACTGTTCGTACTTTCCTGGCAGTTGTGGCTGCGCGTAATTAGGAGTTGCATCAAATAGATGTTCATAATGCCTTTTTGCACGATGACCTTGCAGAGGAAGTTTATATAAAATTATCACCGGGATTTTGTGTTCCTGGTCTAGACTAAGTATGTCGACTTCGAAAATATTTATATGGTTTGAAATAAGCCCCACGGTGTTGGTTTGCGAATCTGTCAAGTGCTTTGATGAAATATGGGTTCAAACAGCCGTACTCATATTATTCCCTCTTCACGATGCACCGAGGAGTTATGCACATGAAGGATTTTGGCCCTCTGAAGTATTTTCGGGGAGTTGAAGTTGTACGTGGACCAACTGTATTATTTCTCTCAATGAAAATATGCCTTGGATATAATCTCTGAGTTTGGATTACTAGGAGCTAAACCAATCAATACTCCCATGGAACAGAATCATGGTTTGGTGTTGGCCGAAGGAGCCAATTTGGAAGATCCGGAACCATACTGACGTTTGGTCAGTAGATTTATATACCTCAGTTTTACGCCACCTGAGTTGTCGTATTACGTGCATGTTTTGTCCCAATTTATGCAGCAACCGAAGGAATCACATTGGAACGCGGCTCTCCGAGTGGTGCGCTACTTGAAAAAGAACCATGACAAGGCATTGTGATGAGAAAAGATTGTGATCTCCAGTTGTAAGGATAGCATGATTCGGACTGGGCCGGATGTCTATTGACTCGAAAATCACTTACCAGTTGGTTTATCTCCCTCGAAAAGTCACCTGTATCATGGAAAACCAAGAACCAACACATTGTCTCTCGCTCGTCAGCGGAGACAGAATACCAGTCAATTGCAATGACAATCTGCGAATTGAAATGGTTAAAGAAAATTTTGCTTAATATGGGCGTTGAACATAAACCTCCAATGAAAATGTACTGTGATAGTCAAGCGGCATTATATATTACACGAAATACGGTGTTTTATGAACGAACTAAACACATTGAAGTCGACCGTCCCTATGTCTAGGACACACTTCAATCCGATATAATACTTCCCATTCATGCGTCAACAAATGAGCAATTCGCCGATGTGTTTACAAAGTCTTTAGGCAAATCGCAGCATCTATATTTGCTTGGCAAGTTGGGCATTCGGGACCTTATGCTCCAACTTGAGAGGGGAAATTAACCAGTTTTTTCGGTCACGTCGGTGAGTCACTGAATCCCTACGTCGGTGGGAACTCTATTCTAATATAATTGTAATAGGTTTTGTCTATTTATGGTGAATTTATAATTATGGTAATACAGGATTTGTAGTTCTATTAGAATAGGGTTACCTTATTAGACTAGGGTAAGGAGGACCTTACTTCTATATAAGAGGTCATTATGATGAATATAAAGCAGAAAGAATTCTCTCATTATTCTCGTCCCTGTCTCAATTTTAACACTAACTGTCGTTTAAAAGTCTTGAGTACTGCAGATGTTATAGAAACTTCAAAGGGAAATTTCCAGAATTTGACTTAGTGCCCTATCAAGTGCTATTGCAACTAACTACGTGTAAGAACCCTTTTCCCCTGCAAAGCATTTTCAAGCGATTATTATTCCCACTTATAACAAAGTAATAAAACAATTAGAGATGAGCCTAAAAGCCGCCGCCACCCTATATAAGCTCTTCAAGGAAATCAATCAAAACCCAATACTTAATTAATCCCACTTATAAATTAGTTTATTACCATACGATAAGGTAGAAAAAAACAGTTACAGCCTCCAAAATGAGAATTGTAGCAACCTTTACACTTCTCCTTCTTCCATTCCTCTTCAACTACATCAATGCCTCAACAATTCAGATAGAGAACAACTGCACTTACACAGTCTGGGCTGCTGCATCACCTGGTGGTCGTCGTCGTCTTGAACAGGGCCGAACATGGACACTTAACTGGCAATCAGGGACACGCCCGGCACACCGAGTTTGGGGCCGTACAAATTGTAGTTTCAATGCCATGGTATGTTGAATTCTATGACAATCTCATCTAAACGTTTAACCTAATAGAGTGACAACACTTTTATTTACTTGATCATATCTTCAACAAACTCAATCACCTATTCGTATGATTCTTTTTCATAGGTCAATCATGTGAAAATTTGTAAAAACAGCGATCACTGGCCAGTTTTCGGCCTTGTCTTTGAAATTCCCCATTCTTCTGGAGTTTCAATTTCCAAAAGTGAAACTAATAGTTCCTGTCCTGCGTTTTCCTTGTGGATTTTTAAACTCCAAGACAGTAACTATTTTTCAAATACGGGGGCTGGAAAGTGGTTATTCTTAAAAAATTCTGAGTTCTGTTTTACAAATGGGTGCGGTGAACTCGAATCAAGAATTTGTTTCTTTTCTAATTCAATATTAAATTGTGTGACCATTTCATCAGTTTATCTATTAAATTGCATATTTTTGTTTACGTAACTACATTTTCAACAGGGTAAAGGCCAATGTCGAACGGGTGACTGTAACGGAGTCTTGAATTGCACAGGATGGGGCAAATCGCCACAAACCTTAGCTGAATATGCCGAATTTTCCAACACGGATTTTTACGACATCTCTCTAGTTGATGGATTCAACATTCCTATTGAGTTTCGCCCAGGGACAACAAGTGGTGGAACATGTCAACCAATTTCATGCAAAGGGGACATTAATGGACAATGTCCAGCTCCTCTTAAGGTTTCTGGTGGATGCAATGATCCTTGTAATGTTTTTAACACAGAGGAATATTGTTGCACTCGGACACCATGTGCTCCGTCGAATTACTCGAGGTTTTTTAAGGAAAAATGTCCTCAAGCTTATAGTTTCCCGCAGGATGATGCGGCTAACACTGCTTGTCCTGCAGGGACTAATTTTAAAGTTATGTTCTGTCCTTTGGGCTCAGAGGCGGAGTCACTGTCCTTTCAACTCAGAGGCGAAGTGATTTGAAGTTTATATTTTTTGAACAGTTACTAGCGGACTAATCTATATGTATTTATATATTAAATGCATCAGTCATATTCTTAATATTATAATCAGGGTACTCTTCTTTCACTCGTTGGACATCCTAATACTTCTCAGTATAGCATTGAATAGCTTATCTTTGCGTGTACTTCTAGGGCATCTTCTTGTAAAGATAAATTCAAATGGCTAAGGCAAACCTCACTCTTTTAACTTATTAGGTGTGAATCTCACTTTTTACTATATGTTTTAGCTACACAAAATCATAAGCTAAATCAAATTTTAAGATAGACTTCCTTTCGTCATTCCTAGTACCATAACCATAATATCCTTGTACTTGTTCAAAACCATCACTATCTTTACATGCATGTTCATTTTTAATCTTCCCCTACAAAGATTTGTCGGTATTCCGAAATCCTTCGAACCAAGATATTCATCCTCCAAACACTTTGCTTTAGCTTCTCTATCTAATCCTATTTGCAGAGCATAAACACTAATAACCCTCAAATAATAGTAATAATGTGTATAAAAAGTATGACAGAAATTACTATACGGCAAAGATATATAGTTTCTAATTATGTGCTCTCTCTGTTTTAGTTTATGTGATGCACCTTCCTTTTTAGTTTGTCCTAAAAATGATATATTTATCTATTTATAAATAATTTAATTTTAGACTTTTCATTTTTATCTTTAAGGATATGATTTATAGCAACACAAATATATATAATTTATGTTAGACTATAAGTTTCAAAAGTCTGTCTTTCTTTCTTTCACATATTTCATATCCAATCAAAGTGCTTCTCATAAATTGCAAAGAAGGAAATAACAAATGTAACAAACATCATGTACAATTTATAAAAGGCTAATTGCTCCGCACAAACCTGGTAATACACCTTTCAATTGACATCGGACTTTGTATCAACGCCATAAACGTAATTTTTTTGGTTGTTGGTTTTGCCAAAAGTTTGTCATATATGTGTATAAATACAAGTACAACTCTTAGCCTCTTGAATTCTTAAACGGCTAGAAGTTGTAAAAGTGTTAGCATCAAGAGTTGAATTCTAAGTTTAGACTGACACATAGTTGGGCCTTGACTTGCTAAAGACAAGGTGGACTGGGCATGTTGCTTATTTTCACGGGCAATTTGCACGATTGTCCTTCATACAGACTGGTCTTTAATTTTTTTTGGGTCCTAAATTCGTTGGTCTTTAATTTTTACCCTTTGCTTGAAAAGATGGCCGAAAATATCCCAAGGTTCTGGGTTCTAAACCCAGCAGAGTCAATAATAATAATAATTTTGCAACGCATAAGTCTCTATGCATATTAAGGCAAACTATGAACCTATGCCTATTTGGGTGAAGTTACATAGAATCTATGTTAGAGACGGCAGACTTTGCCTTGTAAGTCAAACTTTTTCTTGTAAGGTAGACTTTTAGTTATGCCTTAAGGCTTTTGGCAAAAGTCTTGCCTTGCGATTTTTTTTTTTTTTTTTTTAACTAAGTGGCGGTTGAACCCAGAACTACTGGGTATTTTCGGCCAACTTTTTAAGCGAAGGAAAAAAATGAAAAACCAACAATTTGAGGAACAAAAATTAAAGACCACCCCACAAGAAGGACAATCCACGCAAAAAAATGTATTTTCACAAAGAACTTAATAGCCCAGTTTGGATGATTCAACTTATAGGCAGTGGCCTAAAATATGTAATTAAAAGAGTTACTATATTCAACTAGACTTTTCCTGGAACAAGTGCACAAATACTCGCTTCTGGGGTTGCTAAGTGATTCGCACAAATTTAATTTGCTATTTAACTTGCACACATAATTGTGAATAACTTCAGTCATACGCGACTGGAGTTGCAAAAGTTCGCATTTGGAAGTATGGCTTTGTGAAGGCCAAACATCGAACATTTTTACTTGAAGTTTGGTATGGCTTGTCAAGACCAACTTCGGACATTTTTCACTAAAGTTGTGGGCCTGATAAAGCTAAACTTCGGACATTTTTTACTGAAGTTGTGGACTTGGAAAGGCATCAGATATATAATGACTAGCCAAGGCGAACTTCAGACATTTTTACTAAAGTTTTACCCTTGGCAAAGCCTAACTTCACGCATTTTTAACTGAAATTATGGTAGTTTTGCCAAATTATCTCTGTTAGGTAAAAGCGCCGGTTTTGAAGGTCTTATAATATCCTCGAAGTCTTAAATAAAACAAAAATGGTGACTACGTTACTTGATGGATTAGATTATTCATTGCGTCAAAATTCGATCTTAACAAAACCACCTCCTAAGTAGGGGTGTACATGGACTAGGTTGGTTCGAATTTTTTCAATATCAAATCAAATCAATTGTGTCGGGTTTTTAAATTTTTAAACCAAACCAACAAAAGTTAGGTTTTTTAACCTCGGGATTTTCAGTTTTTTTTTTTTGGTAAAGTTTTCATATAAAACATATAACTTGTGCTTCAAATATTTCTTTAGTCTCAGTAAGATACAACTATCTAATTAAGGTGTTTCTTAAGAAAATAACACAAATTTTGAATGGGTGATGACTTTGTACTGAAATATTCAATAAAAAAGGTAATGAAATCGCATAAAACAAATATTGCTAAATATTAATCCATGATGAAAATGATCATAAATTAAAAGTAGTAAGTCATGCTAAATAAATACGGCTGATAAGTATTAAATATGAATTCAAAGGAGATCATATGAGGTTGTTATTGTTAGTTGTGGATTTTGTGTTGATGATTAAGAAATAGGGGAAAGGCTATCCATTTCACTTTAGAATCGAGTTATCTTTGATATACGTAATATACAAGCGCCATCTAAGTTGTATATGTATTGCTTTGTTATAGAAACGGAGCTCTAGTGGTGATAAGCTTGCTGTTGGGTTATTTGGGCGACTTAAGGCCGGGTACGATACTATGATGATGATAGCAGAGTATTGTTTATGGTGTGTTGTGCACCATACTTATAAACAGGACATTTAGGAAGATTATCCTTCTTTCTTATCTTAGGTCGTGCGATAGAGCCGTACCATCAGGATTTCTTTCCTAATATTGTATTATGATTAAAGTGATGTCTGTGACGAGGAGAGCTTCAACCAGCTAGAGAGGAAAGGCTGTGACTGATGAGGGTACAAGTAGAGTGCCACCAGCAGTTGGGGGCCAGGGCGAGTCTCAGAGTGAGGCCCCATCTCAGTCTTCTCAGAGCCCTTCTGTCCCAGCAAATCCTAGAAGGGCTGCAGCTACAGTACCCCTAGTTCCTCCATCTGATACATCAGGCCAGGAGATGCTAGAGGTTATTGAATTGTTAAATCAGTTAGTAGCCGCTCAGACCCAGCGTCAGGGTATGGGTGTTGATTATGGAGATAGGGCTATCAGTGCTAGGGTTCGAGACTTCATCAATTTGGACCCTCCAGAATTCTTTGGATAAAAACCTGATGAAGACCCGCATGATTTTATAGATCATATGGTGAGGACATTGAGGGTAATACATGCTTCTGACACTGAGTCAGTAGGCTCTATGATTTATCATTCATGGACGTTGATAAAATCCATCAATTTTGCAACACCTTATGATGACATAACCTTAAAAGTGAAGGGAGAGGTTCAAACGAGGAAAGGCTCATGGTGGATACCTCGGCACCCAGAGACGAGGAAGGGCGTAGTAATCAACGAAATGCTTCGGGGAGTTGAAAATAAGCATTGCAAGATGTTGCGATCCATTGGTACGAGAATTGGGTGTCATTGACAAGGGCTAATACACCTCCACCCGAGTGGCAGGAGTTCACAAATGCCTTTCTTCGGCATTATTTGCCACTAGAAATTCGACAGGCTCAACCTGATAGGTTCCTGAACCTTAGACAAGGGAACATGAGTGTTCGGGAGTACAACCTTCGCTTTAAATCATTGCCTAGATATGCTCCAGCTTAGCTGATATGGAGGATTAGGTTCACCAGTTCGTGATCGGTTTGGGACAGCACTTAATTGATGATTGTACGACAGCCTCACTTCAAATAGGTATGGATATTTCCCGCATCCAAGCGCACGCCCAGATCCTTGAAGAGCGTAAGCAGGAGTGGAGGGCCGAGTGTGAGCATGATAGGGGTCAGAGTAAGAGAGCTAGATCTTCAGGCTCTGTTAATGAGTTTAGAGGTGGTCATAGGCAGCAGTATCCTAGGAATTTAGCCCATTCGGCTGCTAGTGCGCCTCCACAGTTCACATATCAGATATTTGATATATCTAATTATTCAGGACTAGGTTGGAGTTCCAGAGCCTTAGGTTTTTGGTATAAAGATGAGTTAGGCTAGATGGGGCCACTTATACCATGATGTACTCAGTATGGCAAGTTATATACTGGATAGTGTCGCTTGGGTTCAGATGTTTGTTATGTTTGCAGTCAGCTAGGCCATATCATGTGTAAGTGTCCATCGAGAGGTGGTAGAGGTATAATTCAGTCCACAGGATCAGCAGGTGGTTCGTTATCATCTGTACACCCTCCGAGGCAAGGCTCTCAGTTATTAGCAGGCTGTAGTAGAGGAAGAGGGGGAGCATCTAGCTCGTGCGGTCCTCAGAACCATATTTATGCATTAGCTGGTCGACAGGATCTCGAGTCTTCGCTTGATGTTATTACAGGTATACTATCAGTCTCCTTGCATGATGCATTTGCATTGATAGATCCAAGTTATATGTTGTCATATGTTACTTCTTTTATCGCTGGTAAGTTTAGGATGGAACCCGAGTCGATTAGACCTTTTGAAGTGTCTATACTTGTTGGTGATCCTGTTATTCCTAGACGAGTATACAGAGGGTGTATAGTTATAGTATGTAATCGTCATATCGTAGGTGACTTGATTGAGTTAGATATGGTTGACTTCGATGTTATTATGGTTATGGATTGGTTGGCTTCTTGTTATGCTAATGTTGATTGCAGAACGAAGGTGGTTCGATTTCAGTATCCAGGAGAGCTAGTTCAAGAGCGGAAGGGTATTGCAGCTTCATTGAGAGGTAGGTTTATTTCCTAGCTCAAGGCAAAGAAGATGATCACAAAAGGTTATATTTATCATACAGTTCGAGTTCAAAATGTAAGAGCAGAGTCACTAGCTGTTTAGTCTGTTCTAGTAGTTAATGAGTTTCCCGATGTGTTTCCAGATGAGCTTCCGGATCTTCCATCAGAGTGAGAAATTAAATTTGCTATCGATGTTTTACCAGATACTAAGCCAATATCTATTCCTCCTTATAGAATGACACCTGCTGAGTTGAGGGAATTAAAGGAGCAGTTGAATGACTTGCTCGAGAAAGGATTTATTAGGCATAGTACATTGCCATGGGGAGCGCCTGTGTTGTTTCTAAGAAAGAACGATGGATCGTTACGGATGTGTATAGACTATAGACAGCTGAATAAGGTGACGATAAAGAATAAATACCCACTTCTGAGGATTGATGATTTATGTGACCAATTGCAGGGTGCCAGATGTTTCTCGAAAATAAATCTGAGGTCAGGTTACCAACAAGTTAGGGTCAAAGAGAAGCACATTCCTAAGATAGCTTTCAGGACCAGATATGGCCATTTTAAGTTTCGTGTGATGTCATTGGGCTTGACTAATGCTCCAGTAACATTTGTGGATTTGATGAACTGTGTATTTAGACCTTTCTTGGATCAGTTTATGATTGTATTCATTGACGATATTCTAGTCTACTCTTGATTAAAGACTGAGCATGCAGATCATTTGCGTGCGGTACTCGAAGTCCTTCAGGATCAAAAGCTATATGAAAAGTTCTCTAAATGTGAGTTCTGGTTGAACTCTGTGGATTTCCTGGGGCACATTATATCAGAAGAGGGCATCAGGATTGATACACAGAAGATAGACGCAGTGAAGAATTGGGCTAGACCCACGACACCGACAGAGGTTCGAAGTTTTCTGGGTTTGGCTGGTTATTATAGGAGGTTTGTAGAGGTTTTCTCCTCCCATTCTGCACTTCTGATGAAGTTGACTTAGAAGGCAGTTAAATTCCAGTGGACCGACGCTTGTGAGCAGAGTTTTCAAGAACTGAAGGACAGACTGATTTCAGCGCTATCACTTCTATAAGGACTAGCGGGTTACGTTATTTATTGTGACACTTCATGCGATGGATTGGGTTGTGTGTTGATGCATCACGGTAAGGTTATAGCTTATGCTTCAAAACAGCTGAGGAAGCACGAGAATAATTATCTGAACTATGATTTAGAGTTAGATGCAGTGATTCATGCACTGAAAATTTACACCCAGGTACTGTTGTGGCTTCTCAGTTTCAGGGTTTTCCAGTTCCAAGTATTGTTATTCGCCTAGTTACCCAGCCTACCATGACCGTCGAAGAGCAAAAGAGGTGGGATAAGTTTGAGAAGATGAAGCGACTAAAGTATGATGAGCATCTTGATGATGATGTCTATGGGTTTTTGGTTAGTTGCCCTGAGCGTCTGCACAATTTGGGGTTGGTTGAGTCTAACAGAGTTTATTTTGTAGCAATGCAGATGGTTGGCCCCGCCAAGCAGTGGTGGAGGGTTTTTGTTGAGACTAGGCCAGCTGGGTCGCCTCCACTTACTTGGGCTGAGTTTTCTTGTGTGTTCTTAGAGAATTCGATTCCCCATAGTTTGAAAGACGAGAGGCGTGAGCAGTTTGAAAAGTTGGATCAGGACGGGATGACTGTAACTGAGTACAAGATGAGGTTCCATTCCTTTTCTCGCCATCCTTTGACTATTCTACTCGATAAGATAGAGAGGATTAGGAAAATTGTGAGGGGACTGACCTATCCCCTTCGATTTGTAGTGACACAGGCGGCAACTTCAGGAGGTAGCTTTCAGGTCGTGGTGGATGCCGCTAGAAGTGCTCAGTCTATCAGGCATCAGCAGTTTAGCAAAACTGACCGAGAAGGCCCGCAGTTTTGGCAGTTATGGTAGCACCTCATTTGGAGGTTGGGACTATCATAGCAGGGGTTCCGTCCTCAGTTTAACAGTCCCCGATTCAGGCAGTGATTTAGACTTCACGTGTGGTTCTTCAGGCTTTGTTGCTCATAGTTCGAGACAGGGTTCCCAGGGTTCTTATTCCCAACCCGAAAGTCAAGGTGACTGTTTAAGTTATTTCGGTTCTTCTCAGCAACCTGTGACTCACCGTGGGTGTTATAACTGTGAAGACTTAAGGCATTTCGTGAGGGACTGCCCCAGACTTAGGCAGAGTGGGCCACACTCCAATCCTTAGGGTTTAGCATCTAGAGTTATGGCACAACCGGCTAAAAGGAGTACACAGATTGGTAGATGTGGTTCTTTTGGTAAAGGTGGTGCTCAGATAGGCCGCGTTAGTGGTCATGGAGGTTCTCAAGCCGAGGGTGGTCGTGCTCATTTCTATGTATTTCCAGGTAGACCAAAGGTAGAGACTTTGGATGCGGTTATTACAGGTACTATCTCAGTTTGTCGCTGGTCGTTCATGGTATTAGTTAACAAGGCTCTACATATTCCTATGTCTCTAATTATTTTTCTTTGGGTTTTGATACGATGTGTGAGTCGCTTAATTTTCCTATTAGTGTTTCTACTCTGATTGGGGATTCTGTAGTGATGGATCAGGTATATCGATCTTGTCTTGTGACTTTGATGGTATATGATACTTGAGTGGATTTGATAATTCTAGATATTGTAGATTTTGATATTATACTTGGTATGAATTGGTTGACGCCTTATCACACGATTTTGGATAGTCATGCCAAGACAGTTATGTTAGCTACGGGAATTTCTAGCTTGGAATAGAAGGGTGCTATTAGTTATGCGCCGAAGAAAGTGATATCGTTACTTAAGGAACTATAGGTGGTTGAGAATAGATGTTTGGCTTATTTGGCATATGCTCGGGATATTAGTGCTAACAGTCCTCCTCTTGAGTCGATACCAGTAGTAAAGGAGTTTCCCGAGGTGTTTCCGACAGATTTACCAGGTGTTTCACTGGATCGTGAGTTTGACTTTTGTATTGACTTAAAGTTGCGCACCAAGCCCATTTACATTTCTCCATATCGTATGGCACCAAAAGAGTTGAAAGAATAGTTGCAAGATATGTTAAGTAAGGGGTTCATTAGACTTAGTATTTTCCCGTGGGGCACTCCAGTGTTGTTTGTGACTAAGAAGGATAAGTCTACGCGCATGTGTATCGACTATAGATGGTTGAATAAGGTTAACATCAAGAATAAGTATTCCATTCCTCCAAGGTGTATCAGTCTTCTACAAGATCAATTTGAGGTTCAGTTATCACTAATTGAATATTAGGGCGGAGGATATCCCTAAGTGATATGTCATGACAAGTTTTGATGATTTGACAAACCTTACTCAAAGAACTAGAATACTGCTCTGTATCTCGAGGTCTGAGTCTCAGGGGGGAACAAATGAGGTATCTGGGTAAGGGATCTAGTCCTTAGGAGAATACAAAGGATGTCGCTTTGTCATCATCAAAAAGGGGGAAATTGATAAGAAATGATATGTTTTGATGACATGACAACCCCTAAGTAACCAGATACAATTAGGTTCACCTGTCTAAACTTGGTTAACCTTATGATATCTCATATGCTGCTATTCTAACATGCTCCTTGAAGGATTAGATGCCTGCAGGATTTGCTCAAATATAAGAGACTAGAAATGTTGATTCAGAAAGACCAGATGGAAATAGATCTCCAGCATGCTCAGCCAACGGTGCAGCTGTGGAGCTACTGACAGTGTAGCCAGTACTTACAACTTGTTCAAAGAACAGATGAGAGACCAAGTTTCTCTGGATAAATGTCCTGGTCACTGAAGCGTTGAAAGTCCAAATCCACAGCTATAAAGTGTGCAGCTGAAAAGTACAATGTAGTTGTACAACAATACCTCAATAAGGCTGATTGATTAATGGTCCAGATTTCATGAATGGTCACCTCTACTCTCTCTCTTCTTACATATAGACATCTTTTAAGAGAAGAACTGCTCTTGCACAAAAATGTAGATCTCAAGTGCAAGTCTCCATTATCCAAAGGTGTACAAGAACAAGGTGTTAGCAGATCCAAGTATCTGTTCTCTGGAACTGAAGATATGTTGAGTTCTAGGATTGTTAGGTCTTTTGTGCTTAAACTGTAAACCTACTCTTCCTTAAAAATAAGTTGATTGTTAATGTTGATATCTATTCTTTAGTTTTATATTAGTTTTGAAAGTGAAAATACATGACTTAATTTTATTTTTTTCTTTAATATCTAGTCATGCAATTAATACTTATTAGCCGTACTTATTTTAGTATGACTTAGTACTTTTAGATTATACTCATTTTCTACATGCCTTATAAATTAGCCGTATTTAATGTAGCATGACTTAGTACTTTTAGATTATGATCATTTTATTTTATGCAATTTCATTAATTTTTTCCGTTGAATATTTTAGTACAATGTCATCTCTTATCTCACATTTCGTGTTATTTTATTAATAAATATCTTAATTAGATAGTCGTATCTTACTAGGACTAAAGAAATATTTGAAGTACAAGTTATATGTTTTGTATGAAGACTTTACTAGAAAAAATCTGAAAGACCCGAGCAATTGGTTTGGTTTGATCTTTAAAAAACCCGAACCAACCCGGTCCTGGTAATTTTGCATTTTATAGTCATATCCATTTACAAGGCAAGTAAAGGCTGCTATTATGTAAGTTATGGACATTCTTTTTAAATGGACTAAAAAGGAAAGTAAGACAAATAAATTAAAACAAATGAAGTATATATTTTTAGTTCCAGTATAAGATTCAATGTTTTTTGTGTAATTTCGTGTCCACATAAATTCTTGGGTGTTTGGATTGGCTTCTTTTAATGCTCTTTTCAACTTTTTGTGTTGTTTGGTTTTCACCTTTCAACTTTGCTTTAAAAATCAAGCTCCCCCCTCAACTTTGAACAATAGACATTCCCCCCCCCCCCACCCCACCCCACCCCACCCTATGCAATGTCTATTTCACCCTTGTTACAATCCTCCAATTAATATATATATATATATATATATATATATATATATATATATATATATATATATATATATATATATATATATATATATATAGACACTCCCTCCTTTTCAATTTATGTGAACCCATTTGACTGGACACGACATTTAAGAAAGAGAGAAGACTTTTGAAACTTGTGGTTCAAAATAAGTCTTGAATATTTGTTTGTCTGTAAATCATTCATAAAGTGAATTTGTTTCCAAATTAGGAAGGAGGTCATTCATTTTGGCACAGACTAAAAAGGAAATAGGTTCACATAAATTGAAATAGAGGGAGTATTAAGTACATTAATATTATAAGAATAGTACTTTTACTATATATATTAAGTACATTAATATTATAAGAATAGTACTTTTACGAATTTGTCACAGAATCCAATGCTATTTTTTACGATTGTTATTTCAATATTATATGCATTAAGTATGTATATACGTATGTACATGCATGTGTGTAAACTTAAGTTTAACTTCTCTCTTGTTCTTTATTGTCTATATAAATAAATAAGTTTTGGTAGTCATTAAAGGAATATTTTCTAGAATTATAATTATTTAAAATTCGTCTACAATATATACAAAATAGTATTTAAGTATTTGTCTCTATTTTTTTTTATTACCTGCAGTGGAATATATTTATAAAGTTATTATTATTTTTTATTTTGCTTGTATAAATAGATATTAGAGTTTGATTATTGTTATTATTATTATTATTAATTTTTTTTTTATTCTACTAATTTATTTCATTGTAGAACATTATTAACTTATATACTCAATTAGTATTTCTCACTGTTTTCTTTGACCAAAAGATAACATTTATTTATTTTATAGGAAATTTGATACATAGATTAAAAAAAATATATATCATGATTTTAAAAAAGCAAAAAAAGAAGACAAAAGTTGACAATGTAAGGGTAAAATAGGCATTTATAAAAGTCAATTAAGATAAAGGGGAGAGATTGTCTATTGTTCAAAGTTGGGGGGGGGGGGGGGGGAGGGGGGGGGAGGGGGCTTACTTTTTAAAGCAAAGTTGATGGGTGTAAATGATTTTCACCCGTTTAGTAAAGATAAAAAGCGCCATTAAGCACTTATTTTTTGGCAAAAAAAACAAGTACAAAAATTTTTAAAAAGTAAAAGGTTGAGGTATTCCAATTTATGACTTTTAGCTTATAAGCTAATTTTAAAAAGCCAATCCAAACACCCTCTAAAATGTCAAATTAAAAGAAGGAAGTACCAAACAAATTAAGGGCCTGTTTGGCCATGAAAATTTTTCACTTTTTTTTTTTTGAAAATTGTTTTCACTTTATTTGGAAATCAACATTTGGCCATGGAAATTCCAAATACAACTTAAAGTTTGTATTTGAAATTTGAAAAACACCAAAAAATTTATTTTCACTTTTTTCACGTTCAATACATTCAGGCCCCGTTTGTCCATAGATACCAAAAAAGAAATTTCACTTTTTTTTGGAATTTTGGAGTTGGAGTTGTGTTTGGCCATAGTTTTTGAAATTGTAGTTTTTGGTGAAATGTAGTTGTAAAAAAGTGATTTTTTTTTTAAAAAACAAGTTTTTTGAGTTTTTAGTATTCCGGAATACAACTTTCGGAATTCTCATGGCCAAATGCCGATTCCAGGAAAAAGTGAAAAAAATTTCCGGAATAAAGTGAATAATTCTTATGGCCAAACGCGGGCTCAAACAACCAAATAATCTTTACAAAAACTATAATCAAACACAACTCCATCTTCAATTCCAACTCTAAAAAAACCAAATAGTATGAAAAATATTTGGTTTCATCGCCAAACGTGAAACGCCTGCTAAGATGAGATGATCATTTTTTATCTGTGGCTGTGGCTATTTAATTGAAAGATACAGATAACATTGCAGACCTGGAAAGTCTAACTACCACAAGTGTGACTGTGATTTAACCGTGCATGTGCATCACATTGATATTTTTTCAAAACAACTATACTTTGACGAGTCCGGAATCAAAATGCCCCCCAAAAATCATTTTGAATCAAAATATCCCAATAAAAAAAAATGTTACAAAAGTATTTTTAGCGCAGCAATTTACTGCTCTAAAGCTCTTCACGGAGACGGAGTCGTTAAGTGCTTTAGCGCAGTAAAATATTGCGCTATAAGAGTTAACCCGTTGTCTGCTTTAGCGCAGTATTTTACTGCGCTATAGAAATTTGTCTCTCACCTATAGCGCAGTATTTTACTGCGCTATAGCGCTCCGCCATTTTCCAAAACCACCCTCTTACATTTTCACTCCTTTTTACGTAGTTTAGCCGTATATTAATCATGCTTTGAGATTCCGGAACTTCAATATTCTATATAGAATCCTAGTTATATTTGAATTAATAAAATAGGCTCAACACATCAAGAACACACAATACTTTGGATTGTCGTTTTAGTAGTTGAAAAGTGCTCGAAGTCCTTTTTTGTTTAAAGACTTGTAGTCATTAGCTTTAAGTTATTTATCTTTTAGGGTTTCGTCTTATTTTTAAATTAATGCTTAACTTTATTTCAAATGTGTCACGTTTTTTTTTATTATCAATTTAGGATGTGAAACTATAAACAATAATAAAGACTAAGATAATATTTATAAATATGCAAAAAATATATAATATTTACGATAAATTGTACAACACTAATGTATATACACTATCGAGGATGGGTCCCACATGTAGTATGTTGGAGACTATCCTTAGGCCTAAGGCTCATACCATCCCCACCGCCCTCGCCATCGTCTACATCGCCTTTTTTCCTCTTAATAACCGGGCGCTCCAAGTCATGATCATCTCCTCTACCCCTAGCCCTTGCGCCCTAAACTAGAACGTGTTTCTTCTTGGGATCTAGTCCCGCTGGCACGGTCAGAACCTCAGGCTGAGCTAGGTCTGGAAACTCGACCTCTTCCTCGTCAGGAGTTGCCACCGCGGGCGCCGAAGGATGAACCTAAAAAATATATAATAATTAGTATCATTTCTTATTTATATTGAATACATTAACGTTATTTATTTAATCAAACCTGTGTGTCAACGGGGGCCTGAGTAGGCTCCTGAGATGGGTGTGGTGGTGAATATGAGGTAGTCTCCTGGACGAGATGCTGTTCGAAGTCCAAGTAAAGGTTATAAAAATTAAATAAATATTTACCTTATATTGAATAAAATTAGTTTTAAGTAAAAACCTTACATGCACCTCAGTAGTCTCATGAGAAGACACCTCTGCCTCGGCAGGCTGATGAGAGTGCTCCTGAATGGGTAGCTCCTGTGGACCAACTGGCGCCGAATCCTAAAATATGAAAAAAACGAAATAAAAGGAACATACATATTTAAAATAAGTACTTTAAATAATAAAATATGTATATTAAATATTGACCTCATATTAAATAAAATAAATTTTAATAAAAAGCTTACCTGTGGCTCGGTAGTCATATGGGAAGACACCGCTGGCTCGGCAGACCCATGAGAAAACACCTGAGTGGGTGGCTCTAGTGGACCCGCTAGCGCCGAATCCTAAAATATAAAATATTAATAAATAGTGAGTAACATATATATATTTAAAATAAATAATTTAAATGAACAAATAAGTATTTTAAATACTAACCGAGATCAAAAACTCATCGAAGTCAAGAATCCTGGCTCCCTCTAAATTCCTCACAGGTCGCTCATCAGTTAAAGAAGCGCGTAACACTGCCCAATCAACGTTATCACGCTCCTCCATGTATGCATTCTGACTCGGTTGTGATGAAGACCCGGGTATCTCAGCAAGTAAGAGCACCGGCGTAAACGTAGATGAGTCCCCAGGTGAGCTGCCACCGGCCTGGAACGGCTGCGGATGGACTAAACCGTGAACGCCCTCTGGAATGGGATCGGCCTCATCCGCCTCATCTATCAGATGGTGTCCTCCACCACCAGGTCCACTAGCAGTAAACCGCGTCCTCTACGCGCACGGCGTCCTCCGGCAACACGGTGTCCTCTGCCAGCACGGCCTCCTCCTCTGGGAGCACCCGGTCCTCCTCCTGGCGCTGCCTGATACTCAGCCTCCGGAACAGGCTCCTCCCTGCGCCTAATCTCGCCTGCCTGCCGGATACCATCCTCGGATATCCGTACCATCTCCGCCGCAAGCCCCGCAAGCCCAAGGTAAGGCATATACTCTAACCCCAAGGTGAGGTAAACGCTGTACGGCCGCCAGATGCATTTGTGTTCAACAGAAAAAAAAAAGTTTATTTTTAAAACGTAACAATTAATGCAATTAAATAAATATAAATATGATAAACTTACCAATGCCTCGTACTGCCCCGCGAGTGCTGAGTATCCTACATCCCTAGGGGGACGCAAAGCTGGGTTGTCGATCAATCGGCGTGTGATCTGAATAATTATTAATGTAAATTTAAATAGTTTTACCGCATCGTCCGTCATGTGATCAAGCTGGTCCCGGAATGGAAGAATATTGTGGTGCGTATCCACATCCCAGTCAAAACCCGCTGTCCACCCTCTCGCATAAGGCATGTCAATCTCGAGGTGATGCCTAGGTACGGGCTGAAAAGGCAGCATCCTTTCCCACGCCCATAACTGTAAGCGATATTAGAAAATACGATTTTTAAGTCGTCATTTCATGAGGTTTGTCTACATTAAAGGAAGGCACACTTAAAATATTACTTGGAGAAGAGCAAAAAATTCACACACATCTCTGACAACACCAACAGACGTTCGGCACAGGCATCTGTAAAGATACGCCAAAACAGCACCACCCCAGCTGTAGTCTCCCAGGCGGTCCAGATGCTCCAAGAAAACCAAATAACGTAAGCTGACAAAAGCACCCGATGAGTTCGGGAACAAGATGCCCCCGAATATAATAAGCAAGTACAAATGGGCATGACGATCAACATCATCTTGCGGGGTGCCGTCGTCAACCGGATCCAGACCCTACAAATAAGTGCAGAGTGCACTAATCTTAACTCGACTTTGTCCCGAAATCTAGCCCTCGGCATCAGGCACGAAGTGGGTGAGCCTAGTCAACTCTATCGCCCACGTCTGACCAGGAGGAGGCTCGTACCGAGTGTGCAGTGGCTCTCCATCTACCCGCAATCTAAAGAGGACCTCCACATCCTGAAGTGTAATCGTGGCCTCACCAGTGCGAAGATGGAAGGTATGTGTCTTTGGCCTCCACCGCTCAACCATGGCCGTGATGAGAGCCTAATCATGCTGTACCCGACCAACGGACACGCAACAGTAGATGCCGCCTCGAAACAATATCTCCAACACGCGAGGGTATGGGGGGTGCTCGCGTAAAAGTGTCCACGCTCTCTGCAGCCTACGGGGACGGAGCCTAGTAGATATCCCTATAGTACCGGCCCATAATAATTCTAACCTATGATTGTCTTGCAAAGACAATACAGATCTATCAGCGGGCCCCGAGTGAACAGCGGGCCCCGGGTGAACAGCGGGCCCCGGGTGATCATCGGGCCCCGGGTGAGCATCGGGCGCCAAGGGAACATCGGGCCCAGGGGGAACATTCGGATCCATGAAAGAGTCCGGTCTGTACAAACTACATTAGTCATTGTTTTTTAAATGAAAGATAAATTATATTAACTAATTAATAATTTGTAGGGAATATGTGAATTATGTAGTATTATATCTTGAATAATTAACATGAGATATGCAGTAAATTTAATATGTGATAGTAAGGACACATATGTGATGGCAGAGATTTTTAAGTTAATTACTTTTGAATTATGTGATGGCAAAGACTTGTTAAGTTAATTAGTTTGGGAATCGAAATTCAGCAGTAATATTTGTTTGGAACTCTATTTTGAATATATGATATATTTTTAGTTGACCAAATAGCCAACACAACTACGATAAAATTAAACTAAAAGAGTATATTCGTCGACCACATATTTTCCTACAAACTTTACATTTTTTTCGTTAGCTTATGTATTTATGAAAAGAAGAACTTTAACTATTCTTTTTAAGATAATCTTTTTTTATTTAACATATATATTCACTCTTTTAAAATTATATAGATTAACAATTCATAATCATTTACAACTTGTTTGGATGGTTGTTACCTATTGTATTATATTATGTTGTTAGTTTAAATACAATGTTTGCTTTGATTGTTATTTTAATTTTATTGTTATGTAACGACGAAAGGTCCTATTTTATGTAACCACTGATTTGGTCCTATACAATACAACACAATACGATAAATGTCAAAACAATACATAACAATCATCCAAACAAAGTGTTAACAACATAATAATTCATTACCAATCAACTTCTTTCAATTCATAAACAATATTTAACAACTAATAAATTCATAATCAATATTTAACAATAATCAATTAACAAAATAATAATTCATTAACAATTCATAAATAATTAACAAATTAACAACTCATAAACATATAACAAATTAACAATTCATAAACATTTAACAAATTAACAATTCATAAACATTTAACAAATTTGAAAAAAAATCGGAACAGTCGCAAAAGCCACTGCCCAGTCGAACAAGAACAAAAAAAAAAACGATTTTTTTTTTTTTGGAAAATGGCAAGGATTAAATGTTAAGCATGCTTAGAATATAATGTATATAACAAAATAATAACAAAAGTTCATAGTAGAAAACCATAATCGAAGATTTTTTGTAGAGTTATTTTAATCAAGTTGTATGCCGCTTTTTCCCAAAATTCAAACTTAGATTCTTGCTCCTTGACTTGAATATACCGAGAATCTAAACTTTCACAGACGAAATTTACTAAAAAAATGACGTTTTTGGATGTGGGGACCACCTCAGATTCGCCTCCAATGGCGTTTTCGTTTTTTTTTTTTTTTGGCCACTGGAGGGACCAGTGGTGGAACCCGATGGGTTTAAAGTGGAGTGCTATAGCGCAGTAAAATAGCGCGCTATAGGAGAGAGACAAATTGCTATAGCGCAGTATTTTACTGCGCTAAAGCACTTAATGGCTCCGTCTCCGTGAAGTACTTTAGCGCAGTAAATTACTGCGCTAAAGGTACTTTTGTAACATTTTTTTGTTGTTGGAGTATTTTGGTTCAAAATGGTTTTTTTGGGGCATTTTGGTTCCGGACTCATACTTTGACGTCCTTTAAATGGGTCCCCTATGTGCAAAACACGCTGTAAACATGTTGCACAATATTTCTCATGCTGTTTTTTTTTTTTTAATCTTTAATTTTCTCATTTAATGTCCAGTATTTACTTTTGAATTTGATTAAATACTGAATCTTCTTATTTTGAAGATAAAACTTACTATAGCAAAAATAATTCCATTACGAGAGGTCGAACTCAAAACATATAATTACGCACTTACCAGCACAGCATAACCTTTGATGGTTCCATATTGGCTTTCACATATATATACTTCATTAGTTTTATGTTTTCAAGAAGAAAAAACAATAACCGGATTTAAGAACAACGGTCAAAGTATTTCATTTCTATTTGCACGAAAAGTATTATAGGTTGTATTTTTTAAAAAATAATTAAAAGTATGAAAAAGTCTAACAATTAACCCTCTATTTAGCTCAAATTAACCTATATACATGGGCGGATCACGGGGCGCAAAAGGGTATAACAGTTAACCATCTGTTTAAAAATATATTGTATTTACAAAGTTAAATTTTTTATATATACATTTAAAACATATTGAACTTTCTTATTTTATAAATGCGTTTACCTTTTTATATTTTTGAATTCCGTTAATGAAATCTTCGATCCACAAGTATATATCAATCGTGACTTAAGTTAACATTTGTACCAGAATCTGTCCATTTGACATCCTAGCTAGGTCCCTAACATAAAATTTAACAACCATGAACCTAACTTAATTAACTAACTGCTTGCCAAAATTAATTAGTTGTGCAAACAACACCTTGGCATCTGAAGAAGCGAAGCCAGGTTCGAAGATAATGGATTTGGGATTTTAGTCATTATTTTGAGTTTTTGAATTCTAAATTAATAATTTACATATCTTAAAATGATTCTCAAGACAAATACGGTATTTGAATCAAAATTACTGATTCTATCAAACCAACTTCATACGCTCTAGCTCTACCCCTGCTTGACTTTGATGTGTACCGTGTTGGATAGATTCTACTATAAATAGAGGGTGTTCAATGATATTTCTTCAAATTGATATATACCACAAAAAAATTACAGTAAACTGTCTTTCATGGCAATGTCTAGAGCTCTCTCCCCTTCACAATACCTCTGCATGCACATAACCAGCACTGGCCAAAATGTAAGCAGCAGAAATATTCAAGTTTCATGCAGAAGCTCTAACAAATGGTCTGTTCAAGAAGATCTTCTCAGAGCAAACTCGAGTTACAATCAAGTATTTTTTAATTTTTATACACTGGCGATGTAAAATAGTTTTATGCTACTAACATCACCTTGAGAGAAGGTTATACATACTTCATAAAGTTATAAATCATAGTAATAGTTAACAATTAAAAATATTTAAAAGGCATATGAAAAAATCGCGGTTAAAGAACAACTTGTTTATCTCCAGAAACCCGAATACCGCCTCATAAATTTGGAGGGATGGAGTATAAGGAAGTAAATGCATGAAAAAGCCAAGGAGATTCAACATGTGATGTACATACATTAAAAAAGAATTGATCACTTATCTACACAATGTAATTTCCCGACAAAACAGTGTAAATCTCTATTGTCTTGGATAAGGATAGCTCCACTGTTCCCTTGCACCGTGTAAGTTATATCAATCAAATAATTCAGCACAAAACATGAAGAGTTCAAATTCCATTTTTTTTTAAAACATTTTAATAATTATGTTCGGATTCTTGTTTTTCTAACTAATGAAATGCTTACTACTGCAGGATCGATTAAATACGAAATTTGCCGGGTTAGTTAAGGATGTAAAGTATGCACTAAGGACCGAAGGAAATAATAATCGTTTGGATAATCTTGCTTCAGTGGATTCCCTTCAACGTATGGGAATTGAATACCACTTTCAAGAAGAGATTGAATCAATTTTACAAAAGGAGTACAAGGAAAGTGCTTGTTTTCACAAGTATAAAACCCCTTTTGAGGTTTCTCTTTGTTTCAGACTTTTGAGACAAGAAGGTTACCCCGTGCCAGCAGGTAATTGGTTTTTCAGTGAAGACAAAAAGCGTATTCTATAATATCTTAAACTTTTAAATGAGATGATAACAAATTTCAATATGATATTTAGAACATGCAAAGGTGTTGAACTCGAGTCTTACTATCTTCCATTATTATAAGAAATATTTTCACGTGGTTGACTCATGAAAATTTGAAAAGAATCAATCCTGCTCGTGAGGGACGTGTCAAGGACATATAAAGAAAATAAAAGTATTCTCTCTAACAACTTAAGCTTTTAAGTAAAAATGATCACAGTTTGTTTTAGACACCTTCCTAGTAAATTATATAAACAAAGAGTACATTAAGGGTGTTGAAAATATAATTTTGAATATTATAAATTCATGCACTTTGATGTTATCAATATGGCTTTTAGGATATCTATGTTAAATTATTAGTTGCATGGCATTTAAATTATCTAGATACACTGTTGTGTTTTCAAGGAGGCCAAATTCATAGTGATAGTGTCAAAATGTTTAGTAGTATGAGTTTAGAATTATCTAGGGATACCTATAAAATTAATAACCCCTCTTGCGACCTTGAATTGTAAGAGTGAATTTTTTCTAATGATATAATTGAGCTTAATGTCTCCCTCCCTCTTTCATCCTCTTTGTTCCCTATGATAATATCAAGGGCCGCCTTATATATTTTCATCAAAGTGGACATAAACCGATAACTCCAAAATTATGTACAAAAATACAAGTACCTTTCAAAAATAACATTGGTCACACGGTTCAACTATCAATGTATTTTACCCTATTTTAGAAGGCATCTTGTCTTGTTTTTCTTTTATTAGGAATGGCTACCTATAGTTTTCTTTTAATTAGATGACCCGATAATGTAAAGATCTTCTATAAGCTGCCATTGTATAAAAATTAAACCCAATTTGAAATAAACACCTAATAACCTTCTATTGCCTTGAGCAGATGTATTTGAAAAATTCAAGAACAATGATGGTGGGAAATTTGGATTAAACCTGAGCCAAGATATTAGTGGATTAATTGGTCTATATGAAGCAGCACAAGTTGGTGTAGAAGGTGAATACATACTTGATGAAGTTGCAAATTTCAGTGGTTCGCACCTAAATGCATGTCTTGCAAATAATGGTTCATGTGTTCAAGCTAGAATCATTAAAGAAACATTGAAGTATCCATACCACAAAAGCTTAGCAAGTTACAAGGCCAAAAGCTTCATTCGTAACTTTAAAGGAATTAATGGATGGGGAAGAAGCACCTTGCAAGAATTGGCGAATATTGACCACTTCTTAACCCAAGAGATACATCAACATGAATTGTGTCAAGTTTCCAGGTAAATTAGTTGAGTTAAACATTTTGCAATGATAATGTGAACTTTTTTTTACAATATCAGGTCATCTAAAACTAAGGATTTAACTTATTTGTACTAGAGTTTAAGTAATATACATTATAGTGTAAATAATTTTTCGCCCGCTGTCAGCTCACTGAAAGGATATTTAGCCTCTTTAAAATGTTTTGTAATCTAGAAAATAAGACATATTATTTGCTACAACATGTAAATGCATGTGACCAGATGATGTAAAAGTTCTTTAAACTGATAGTGTATACAACTTAAACTCTCTTTTGAGTAACAATGTATAAGAGTTTCATGCCATCAATGTATTTTAACTTGTTTTAGCATATAATCCATCTTACTTTTTAGGTTATTAATCCCCATTTTTATTAGCGAATTATCTGCAGTTATTATTTAAGGCAACTTGATAGTGTAAAATTAAATTCTTTTACTATCTTTATATATACATGTTAAACTCGAAGACTACTTATAATTTTTTTTTAAAAGTCAAATTAATAACTTGAAAAATAGGATAGATTGTTTGTGCTACAAAAACGTTAAGAACGCTGACCACAAGGGGCTATAAGGTCTCGATCGAATTTTAGAATTATTTCTCACAATCCAAATTAGTGGAGCTTTTAAATCAACATCGTTCTTTTTCATTTTTGATGGTATAATTTTTGTAACATTGTCAGTATATGTAAATTAAGTTTAAATTAGTGATATACGGCTTCCATATCAAAAACAGTTTAATTATTAAGAATTTCTAATGATTTAGGAGGTGGAGAAGTCTCGGTTTAGCTGAAGATTTGAAGCTTTTGAGAGACCAACCATTAAAATGGTATGCTTGGCCAATGGCAATGCTTGCAGCTCCCAAAATGTCACAACAAAGAATTGAGCTAGAAAAATGCATCTCCTTCATTTATGTCATTGATGACATCTTTGATGTTTATGGGACAGTTGAAGAATTAACCCTCTTCACAGAAGCAGTAAATAGGTACCTTATTTGAGATTTTAATTTGTTTCCTACACAAGAAAATGAAAAGAAAATGGTCTTTTATATTTGACGTAGATTTAAAATATATATATAGTCTCTTAAATATATAAATGACTAGTTTTTAGTCTTTTAAAGCAGCCAAAAGTAAACACTTTTAGATTACATCTAATATTTAATAAATTCAGGTTGTTAGATTAACAGGAATTGTGGAAAATAATTAAACTAGAAATATAAGGAAGGTCAAGTAAGTTCAAGAAATTGCAATATCAGAAACTACATCAAAAAAAAAAAAAATGTACTAGAAATTGTACCTAAAAAATGCACCAGACCAAAAAACCAAAAAAAAAAAAAAAAAAAAAAAACACAAAAAATAGAAACCGTAATAACTACGCGTCCAAATATGGGAATTCGTCAATTTTTTTTCATGATTCATATTAAATCTAACAACCAAACTTTACTAATATTCGATAGAGATTAAAAGTGTTGTTCACAAAAACTGCTTTAAAATAGTATTTAAGAGATTATTTTATGTAGGGGACCATTTTTTATCTATTTTTCTTTCTTTTAGTATGCCTCCTTGAATCTTGGTGGTCCATAAGTTTAAAAGCTACCCAATTATTTCAGGTGGGAACTGGATGCCCTGGCGGACTTACCAGAATACATGAGATCACCTTATAAGGCTCTTTATGATACCATTAATTCCATTGGCTACAATATCTACAAAACCTATGGATGGAACCCCATTAAAAACCTGCGGATGACGGTATTATTCACGATTTTTTTGCGAACTATTACATCTACCAAGTAATATGTTGATATTTGACTGAACACGAAACTTTAATGAAAAGACTTTTAGTACTTACCAAAACTATCCTTGAAACTCTTGGACCTAATATCTTTAGGACAATTCTAAGGTGTTAATATCTCTACACTTTATAATTATTAGTTATACTTGTTTTTGTATTTCAGTGGGCAAGCCTATGCAATGCATTTCTAAAAGAAGCAAAATGGTTTGCCTCGGGGGTGATACCAACAGCAGATGAGTACCTCGAAAATGGGCTTGTTAGTTCTGGAGTTCATGTTGTCTCAATTCACATGTTCTATCTCTTAGGTCTTGGTCTAACCAATGAAAGCTCTCATTTGGAAGATGCATCAGCCATGTCCTCTTCCGTGGCTATGATTCTTCGTCTTTGGGATGATCTTGGAACCGCAAAGGTAACAAAATGTTCATTTCACAGCCTCTGTACACTTTTCTATCTTTATGTTTGATTGAACATGAAATTTAAGAAAAAAGAAAGATTTTTGAAACTTGTTATCAAAACAAGTAAAAATAAAAATTTTAAAGTTAAATTATTTTAAATATAGAAAGGAAAGTGCGCCACATGAGTTTAGAGGTGGGGCTAGGACTTAAATTTTTCGGGTTCAAGATTCTAGACCTTTTGTGTTACTGGGTTCTTTATTAATAATTTGTAAATATTCAATAAATTTCTTAATAAAAATACAAGGTTCGAACCAAAATTACTGGGTTCTACATTAATAATTTGAACATACTCAAAGAACCTTAAGACAAATACAAGTTTTGATACAAAGTTACTGGTTTTGACCGAACATGCAACGTACTAGCTCCATCCCTGCATAAATTTGGAAAGAAGGGATAATATCTTTTTTATGTAGAAATATTTTAACTTTCAACTTCTCATTCTTACCTTTAATGACATGATTTTATAGTCATATAAATGTTTATGACATATTGTAGATAACAAGTTTTAAAATTTTCTTTTATCTTTCGTAAACTCCATTTTATGCCCAATCAAACTCCGTTACACAAATTAGGGAAAAGGGCGGAGTAAGAAATTTGTAGCTAAATTGAACTTTTTGTAATGTTTGTAATTTTAGCATAATATAGTTAGCATGGGTGCAGGATGAAAATCAAGAAGGAAATGATGGTTCATACGTAGAATGTTACATGAAGGGACACGAAGATGCTTCCACTGAATTGGCAAGAGAACATGTGGCTAAACTAATAGAAGATGAATGGAAGAAACTTAACAAGGAACATCTTCGTTTCATGAGTCGATCTTCAGGATCATTTTCAAAAGCTTCTCTTAATTTTGCAAGGATGGTCCCTCTTATGTATAGCTATGATGATAACCAGTCCCTCCCTGCCCTCCAAGAATATATCAACTCTATGTTGTATGATGATTTATCCATGTCAATAAAGTAGATGAGACTTGAACTAATTGTATTAACTATACTGAAGTTAATTAGAGAGTTTGATGATGAGAAATCGAAATGGTTTTACTAGGATCTCTTACGGAAACTTCTCTTCGTCAACAAGTTTAAAATGGCATGCATAGAAGAGTAACGTCACATGCAGGATATAAAATCCAATTACATTGTCCCTACGGGCAACATCTTAGTATATATCATATGGATTGAAGTTAATTAGCATGTAGAGGTAGGAGTGGGCGTTCCGCTTTTCAGTTCGGTTCTTCAGAACTTGGTTTGGTATACTTCGATTTTCAGTTCTTAAGTGGTGCACACTTAATAATTACATACATAGTAATAAACAAAAGCTTCTTAACTAGGATTAACATCAGTCCTAATAGATGATAGTTAGGAATAATCAAAGAGTAGTACTGGTCCCAATGCATTAATCCTTTAATACTAAGTTGCCAATACCCACAATTGATATGAAATCACAGTTTGTTCGTGTCCAAGAACCTTCATTTCAACTTTACAAAGTTCCAGATGAAAAAGACTTCTTAAAACATAAGCCTAACATTAAGAAATTAACACGTTAGAGACTTTTAGACACTCCTTTCATTGGTCTTTAGGTAGTTATCTTCTTTACAATTGTAAATAAATTATACTCCAGTAACATCAAGGATTCAACAAGTACCTAAACATCTAGGTGAAGCAAAAAGGCAAAAGTACAGCAGCAACTCAAAACAACTATAAGGGTATCTGGAGATCTTAAATCTACTAAACTAAGATACATGAATTGAATATGCAATGCAAACAAAGACAAATGTGGATATGCTAAAATATCCTTACGTATGAACTGAAACTGATCTAATCTAAGACTGGTAACAGATCATCCATCAACATACCAAGATCCATTCCAAAAGCACAACTCAACTTGAAACTTACTCGAAATAAAATCATTCCTTGACTAAAGTACTTGCTGAACTAACGGGTAATATTTGTGATTAAAACATCTTAATTAACGCTTCCTAAAGTTAAGCATTTGAGGCTATATCGTAAGGGGAAGTTCCGGGTAAAATAATCTCACTACAAGATTTAAAACCATGATCAACAACCATCCAAACAAGCCAAAAAAACACACACACAAATAGTGTATGAGAATCAGAGGAATGAAACAAAATGTTAACGGGATGTCCACTGTTCATTTCGTCCCTCTTTTGTTTTTCTGTTTCGAGAAAGAGAGAGAGCGAGAGACACAAATGAAGATGTAGATGCAAGTTCCTGATTTAGCAACATCACGGGGTCTTGTATTAAGACCCCTTGCAATATCAGCATCGTTGAGTCTCAAAATTGGACTCTTCGGCTTCGGTGGTCATGCAAACAAAAAAAAGTAACAGTGAGAGTGGAGAGAGGAAATCTGATTCTTATATCAAATGTAGAGAACATGTAAGTAAAACAAATAAAATCACTCCATCATTCAAACCTTCCATGTTCTGTAAATTAGCATGTTTTCGTATAATGAAAGAAAACAAGGCAAACATGCTAGCAATTATCCCAAAATACATTGTCTAAGCAGCGCATTTAATTTGATTAAAAGTGTCCTCATTTTATATAAATTCAAAAGAATATGTTCTATAATGGCTATAGAAACAGCGAAACAAACAGACGTCCAGTACTTCCTACTGTCATAGGAAAGGAAATTTCCAGTATCTACGCATAATACAAGTATAGAATCTCATAAGTAGATTTCCTATAAAATACATGTTCAGATCTTAAGTCACGATGTCATTCGTTTTTTTTTTTTCATTCAATTTTAGTAATCGATTTATGAAAATAACTCCCAAAAACCAGTGTTCCTAATACGACATGAAGACAAGGTAGCAGCATGCATTTCAGACTACGATAATTACTTAAAACCAAAATAAAGTAATGGTTAAAATATGCATAAGGTGGATGTAAATCTTAACCCTGTTGCTAAGACATTGTATTAAAACACAGAACATTATTTATCTAGCGAGAATAGTAAGGTATTTATCTAACCATAGCTTCACAAGGCATGATCTTTAAAATGGCCAAAAGCTAAACTATTATCATATGAAACTTTATATTCAGATCTCCAGAACTTTCACAAACAAAACACTCGGATATAACCAATATCAGGGTCTAAGACACGTTTATTTTTCACATAAACATACTAACAAACTGAAGATAAAATAAGGTCTAGTACATGGTTGCTAATAAAACTAAACACAGAATACAGACTTGAGACCAAATAAAATCAATAACCAATATCGACATGTTGTATAATCATTTCATCATATCTAAACCCGAGTAAATTAAATTCGTAACAAATAGAGCAAAGAGGGACAAATGCCGACCTGTTTTGGGTACAGTGAACTGGATGTCGACGGCCTTGAATCTACTCTAAGAGAATATTTATAGGCTATGTAGAGCTAGGTTTTCAGATTCATGAGCGGGAACTTGAAATCGAGTCAAGGCTCGTTCTAATCGGAACGTTGAGGTTTTCTTCACATGTTGGATTCAGATCTTACCTAAAAATGGTGAGATCTTCTCTGGTACTGACCTGCTGTCTATTTTGGCTTCATATGAGTCTTGTAATAGGCTAAGATGGCTGTAGGGGAGTTTGCACGAAAATGGAATGGTGAAAGAGGCGTGGCTGTGTTTTGTTTTAGGGTTGGAACAACAACAACAACAACAAGCCTAGTATAATCCCACTATGTGGGGTCTGGGGAGGGTAGAGTGTACGCAGACCTAACCCCACCTTGAAAGGTAGGGCGGCTGTTTCCGAAAGACCCTCGGCTCAAGAGAGGAGAGAAAGAAAGACAAGACAAGACAAAAGGTTAGATATGATCAAGCGTATCGAAAACAATATGAAAGCAAGGAATAACAAAGCAAGAAAGTCATGGTAAAAGGAGAATTATCTGCTATAAATAACTATGAAAATGAAAACAATGAAGGTAAATAAGCCATTATAAACCAACAAATACTCGCAGAAACTCACAGAAATGAAGAGACAAGAAACTATACAACAACATAACTACTCTCAAGGGAGGATAAACGCGACTACCTACTATCCTTCTACCATAATATGAGTCCTCCATACCCTCCTATCTAAGGTCATGTCCTCCGTAAGCAGGAAATGCGCCATGTCCTGTCTAATCACTTTCCCCCAATACTTCTTCGGCCTACCTCTACCTCTTCTGAAGCCGTCACTGGACAACCTCTCGCACCTCCGCACTGGGGCATTTTCATCTCTCCGCATCACATGCCCAAACCATCTCAGCCTCGCTTCCTGCATCTTGTCTTCCACTGAGGCTATTCCAACCTTGTCTTGGATGACTTCATTCCTAATCCTATCACTCCTAGTGTGCCCACACATCCATCGCAGCATTCTCATTTCCGCCACTTTCATCTTCTGAACATGAGATTTATTGACTGGCCAACACTCCGCCCATACAACATAGCTGGTCTAACCACCACTTTGTAGAACTTGCCTTTAAGTTTCGGTGGTACCTTCTTGTCACACAACACTCCGGAGGCAAGCCTCCATTTCATCCATCCTGCACCAATACGATGTGTGACGTCATCATCAATCTCCCCATTTCCTTGTATAATAGACCCAAGATACTTGAAACTATCTTTCTTCTGTATGACCTGGGTGCCAAGCTTCACTTCCACGTCAGCCTCATGTACTATATCACTGAACTTGCACTCCAAGTACTCTGTCTTGGTCCTACTCAACTTGAACCCTTTAGACTCCAGAGTTTGTCTCCAAACCTCCAGCTTAGCGTTAACCCCGCTGCGAGACTCGTCAATCAGGACTATGTCATCTGCAAATAACATACACCATGGAACCTCACCTTGAATTTGCCGCGTCAATCCATCGATCACCAAGGAGAATAAAAATGGGCTAAGAGCTGATCCTTGATGCAACCCCATCACCACTGGGAAGTGCTCTGAGTCTCCTCCCAAAGTCCTCACCCTGGTCTTGGCCCCATCATACATGTCCTTGATCACCCTAATGTACGCCACAGGTACACCTCTAGCCTCCAAGCATCTCCATAGAACCTCTCTCGGCACTTTGTCGTATGCTTTTTCTAGGTCGATGAATACCATGTGCAAGTCCCTCTTCATCTCCCTGTATTGCTCCACCAGTCTCCGTACAAGATGAATAACTTCTATAGTTGAGCGCCCCGGCATGAATCCGAACTGGTTCTCTGAGATAGACACGCCTCTCCTCACCCTCATCTCCACCACCCTTTCCCACACTTTTATAGTGTGGCTTAGCAGCTTGATCCCTCTGTAGTTGTTGCAACTTTGAATGTCGCCCTTGTTCTTGTTCAATGGAATCATTGTACTGCATCGCCATTCTTCGGGCATCTTAGTCGTCTTAAAGATGACATTAAAGAGTCGAGTTAACCATTCTAAACCTGCCCTGCCTGCAGTCTTCCAAAATTCCCCCGGAATCTCATCGGGCCCGGTCGCTCTTCCCCTACTCATCTTACGAACAACACCCTTAACTTCTTCAACCTTTATATTACTACAATATCCAAAATCACGAAACCTCTCGGAGTACTCCAAATCTCCTAACACAATATCTATGTCCCCTCCATCATTCAAGAGTTTGTGGAAGTACGACTGCCATCTCCGTCTAATGAGAGCGTCCTCCACTAGTACCCTACCATCCTCGTCCTTGATGCACTTCACCTAATCCAAGTCACGCGCTTTCCTCTCCCTCGCCTTGGCTAGTCTGTACAACTTCTTATCCCCGCCTTTGTCCTCTAGTTCTGTATACAAGCGTTCAAAAGCTGCTGTCTTTGCCGCCGTAACCGCTAGCTTTGCCTCCTTCCTCGCCATCTTGTACAATTCCCTATTCGTTCGCATCTCTTCGTCATCCTTGCTGTCTACCAACTTCGCATACACCACCTTTTTTGCTTCCACCTTCTCTTGAACTCCTCCATTCCACCACCAGTCCCCTCGGTGCCGACCACGGCTACCCTTCGAGACCCCAGCACCTCTCTAGCTACTTCCCTAATGCAACTGGCCGTCCTATCCCACATATTGGTCGCCTCCCCACTACTCTCCCAGGATCCCATAGATCTCAGCTTCTCCCCCATCTCCAGGGCACCCGTCATGGTCAAACTCCCCCATTTGATCCTAGGCCTGTCGTCCACGACCCTGTTTCTCTTCCTCATCTTGATTTCTAAATCCATCACCAAGAGCTTATGCTGGGTCGTTAGATTCTCACTCGGGATCACCTTGCAGTCTTTACAAAGACCTTTATCGTCCTTCCTAAGGAGTAAAAAGTCTATCTGCGTCTTAGCCACCGAACTACGAAAGGTTACCAAGTGCTCCCCCTTCTTCGGGAAACTCGAATTGGCCACCATCGGCCCAAAGGCTTTTGCAAAATCCAACAGTGCAACTCCTCCTCCGTTCCTGTCCCCGAAACCACAACCTCCATGCACATCGTCATATCCCCCTGAAATTGACCTAATGTGCCCATTGAAATCTCCTCCGATGAATAGCTTCTCAGTGGACGGTATACTTCCCATCATCTCGTCCAAATCCTCCCAAAATCGTCTTTTCTCCTCCTCACCCAAGCCCGTTTGTGGCGCGTAAGCACTAATAATGTGCAAAATAAACCCTCCAACAACCAGCTTAATCGTCATTAACCTATCGCTGACTCTCTTAACCCCTACCACCTGTTTTCGTAAGTCATTATCTACTAAAATGCCTACCCCATTCCTATCCCTCGACCTACCTGAGAACCGTAATTTATACTCATCCACATCTTGAGCCCTGGATGTTATACCCCATTTTAACCGGAGTCAAAATAATTTATAACATCCGGATAATTCCGGAGTTAATTAAAGTCGAGAGTCGCCACCTAATTATTTATGGTGAATTAGGACACCTAAAGTTTATCAAAGTTATTTCCTAAAGTTAGCTCTGTTTAAGGTCTGCGAAATTTAAGATTTTGGGTAAGGGTTCAATTAGTCTAAAGGGAAGGTATTAGGCACCCTTTAAGACCCATTAACAATGGTTAACCGACCGGACTTACAATTAGTTAGGCTAAGTGTAAACATAGTATTATAGAAAAGAACGTAGCTTCGTAAATGTGACTAAAGTTATAGATAAACATATAAGAATGCTATTTAAAATAGGACCTGTAGAAAAGTAATAATTTGTATAAAAGAGTATTTCTAATGCTATTTTGAATACGACTTGTAAATGTTGTTGAGGTTTTAAACGAAAGCATAATAGTGTTGTTTAAAATAATACTTGTAGAAAACATAATAATTTGCGTAAAAGAAGATTCTAAATGTTAAATGAGACTTAAAGATATGGCTAAGGCCTTAAATGAAAAATATAGTAATGTTATTCAAAATAAGATTTGTAGAAAATAGGATGATTTGTCTATGAGTAAATAGTCTTTTAAAAGATAATGCGACGAATGTGATTCTTTAAGTAAAATGATATTATATGAATATGATGGTATGGAAATGCCTGGACTTATCTTTCTATTTCTATGACTCTTTATTTAACCAATATTTGGCTAAAAATATGTATAGTTCGGTAAATCTTGAAAATGTTTATAAAATATAATTGGATCCCTACTTAATGACGTTTTGAAATTCATAAGATAGTAAGAGTGGAAAATGATTTCTTTAACCCAAAAATATATGGGCATACTATTTGAAAATCAATTACTCAAATAAATGTTATAGATACTATGAATAGTTTTAAAAATAGAAGTGAATGTAATTCGTGGTATTAACTACCCATTATTAAACTAAAACCCTTAATGTCACTAAGGTTTATCTTAATTAACAAGCACAAATGTTAGTCATACAATGCACATTAAATGCACACAACAATAAAAATGGAAGGGTAGATATAATGTAAATGGGCTTGGCCCATTCGGACTGCTGTGGTCTGTTTGCAGCTGGGCTTCGGCCCAGTAACAATTTTTATATGTGTTGCTGCTGCTGTCACGCCTATTGGGCTTCGGCCCAGATTTTTATTTCTTTGTTTGGCTGAGGATGAAGCCGACTCGAGAGGAATTGTGTTGGGCCTTTGGCCCAACGTCAAAATGCGGGAGAAGATGACGAGTCGCTTGGACTCGTATGCGAGATGTCATGCATAAAAAATGAAAAGAAAAGGATTAGTATGTAATCGATAAATAAGGCTAAACATATAAAATATAGATTCAAAGCAGATCAGTAAGCTAAATATATATACTGTATATATTTAAGTATATTCATTCGGGCAATTAACACAACACAGTCGGGCTGAAACACAACTCCAAATAACAAATACGAATATCAGGAGGCAATTTGCACGCATAATTTGACTGTAGAATTTAGAAAAGGTCTTACACATCTTCAACGCATAACAAACATATACTATCTGCACACTAAATACATTTAACATATACAATCATTGAACGAGTAAGGTTCTACATATTCAGTCTAATGGACCTTCCAATTTCAACTGTTTAGTGCCAATGTTGTTCATTTTACATAACCTCTTCATTATTCAAATCACTTTGGTCAATATAATGGTGAGTTTTCCAATTCAAAATAGACTCAGGCAGTTACTGACTTGATTGAATAAGTCCAATGAGCTTTCCACATAATTGAATTATAAAAGCAATGAGAACTTTAAGTAAGGCCACTGATTGCTATATCTCTGATGGCATACCCGAAATGAAAGAGATTAAATACTACCTAGTCATGAGGAATTTTAACTGGAAAACAGTGACACTCAATATTCTTACCAGACATGCTGACTCAAATTAACAGAGAGAAAAAGGAACTTGAAATAGCGACCAGATGTAAAGGAACCAAACAGGGACAGCAACATATACCAAACAAACAACACGACAGCCCAGCAGATAGGCAGTGGACATTACAAGAAAACTACACAATATACTAAAGCAAACAACATTGGCATAGCAATCGCAGTGAATATCTTTTTTTTTAAGAAAAAAAAATTGGTAACTGCAATCGCAGTGAATATCTTAAAAAATTCAACTTAACATGAAATTATACACCTCATCTCCAGGTAAAACTATATTGATAAACCAGAAGAGACTACTCATTTTAGAAGGCATGTTCACACTCAGAATGGACAGGGCCTATTTCAAAACTCATATTTTGGCATATTCTATTGCATAACTGTGATTGGTCTAGTACAGAGATTCCTAGCCTCATGTCTTTAAACACAACAATCATATGCTTGGTTATCGACCATGCTTGAACAGAACAACACACTCAACCTTAATTCGAACATAGACATGCTGTTCATACAGAATAATGACCACAACTTTAAACTCTCATTTTCATACTTACAAACAGGAGAATATATGCACATCGGAACGTAGAGGAATATACAAAGGGGTTTAATGGCAACATCAAAGGAAAGAGTGACAGTGTAATGCCATGAAGAGTAGGAAACGAATACTGTATGCTAACACAGATCCAATGCATTACTAGACTGACAGAATCAAGCTGCAAACTGATGCCTTAACCTCATGCTCAGGTCACTATGCCAAACTAATGCTTCGATGGGCATTTAAACATACAGACGGGATTGAATTAAATTTTCAGTGATTTAATACTACCTTAGGACCTGATTGGTATAAACATATACAGTAGCAAACTCTAAATGATGGAAGAACAAATAATCAATACTCACTGCCATTGTTTCATATTAGCATTAACCAAAAACAGAAAGCTTAAACTTACGGATGAAAGACAATTATGAAGATGGTCCAGTGTTGATCTGTTTTAATCATATACACGATATACCTAAGATATACACACCACGATATGTATATCAGATGTATATCGAATGTATATCTTCTTCTTACTTTGATAACCCACTGTATATCCTATGTATATTTGACTTCAAATAGATTCTAAGTACTGGAAATTCAGTCTAGGCATCCAAAACTACAATGTACATCTTTCAAATTCATTTTTAGCAATTAACATCCTATCCTAACAGCTTTCAAACATCAAAGAAATAATATGACGACAAAGAAACCACATAACTAGAAAATAGCAGAATCAGCTAAAATTTAACTAAACAGAAACTAAAGACTAGAAGTAATAAATGTATCGAGGTTTACCGGTTTTGTGCGCAATGAACTGGGATGTCGAAGTCGCGAATCTACGCTCGAACACGAACGAACCAAACCTCACTCGAATATATTCGAAGATTTCTGTCGTGGCCAAAGTCCACCAAGACAGAAATGAATATTTGATAGTCTTAAAGTTGGAATGATAATCAAGTAAAATCTAAGAATTTCTGGGGAAATTTGAGGAGACCGAAACTTGTGTTTGTGATTATCCGGTCTGTTCTTGCTTGTTTTTGTTAGGTTTTTGCTCCCAAAATCCGGTGGAGATCAGAGCAGGTAGCCGAGTCCTTTTATGGGGAAATTTGAGGAGAGAGAGAAGCGTATGAGAGAGAGACGAACGGTGTGGGGAACAAGATGAAGTGTGGAGCAGAGACTATCGGCGTGGGGAACAAAGGTGACAGACGCATGGGGGACATGAGATAGAGGAGACAGAGAGAATGGCAGAGGCATGGTGGGGAGAACATGAGGAGAGAGAGGGGAGAGGGAGCGGCGGTGAGGGATGGAGAAGAGAAAGAGAGGAGAATGAGACGGTGGTGAGGGGTGAAGAGAGAAAAAGAAAAGGGTTAGGGATTAGGGTTAAAATAAGGGGGTGGGCCGGACCGGGTTGGGTTTGGAGTTGGGCTGATAGTCTGAATTGATGGTGGGCCGCGGATTGGAATGGGTAGTGGACTGATTTGGGCCATCAACTGGCTGAAAATTGTGGTCATTCTTCCTTCATTTAGTTATTTTTGGGCTTTTAATTTAATAACTAGTACAATATATACTATGTAAGGACAATTAGTAATTAATATGTAGAAAAATAAAGATTCTACAAAATGTTGTCTAGTAATTAATTTAACGATTCCAAACCCGAAAATGATTTGTGATAAAGTAATGCTCGTAATGTTAAAAATAAAAGTAGCGATATTAATAGTAGTAGCAACAAAATATAAAAAATAGTGAAAATAAAGTATTTAGCTCGTCAATAAATTTAGAAACCCGAGTAAATGAAATAAAAATAAAAGAGGGACAAAATTGGGTGTCAACACTGGATCCTACCCATTTAGTCTCCTGGACACAAGCTATATTAATCCTCCTCTTCTTAAGAATCTTAACTAGTTCGATGGACTTCTCCGTTAGAGTCCCAATATTCCAAGACCCTATTCGTAGACTAGAGACTCCCTTAACCCACCTACCCCCTATAACCCTCACCCCTATCCGAGAACATGATCCTAGTCCACCATCGTCTACCAAAGCCAGTAAAGCAAATATAAACTACTCGACCAGGCAGTAATCAATACTAAAACACAAGTTAGTACTAATCTAGATGAAAGTGTAACTACTACGACAAGAACGAAACAAGTAATGTAAGAATGCAAATTAGCAACAAGGATAAAATACAGAGAATTAAAAAAATAAAATTAAAAAAAACCGGAGGTACCAACTCTAGTTAGACAGAACCTGCTGACGCTGGAATCACTGTTCACTGTTCGTGCCGGAATCACTGTTCACTGTTCGCGCCGGAAACATTGTTCACGCCGGAAACACTGTTCATGGCGGGAAGCTTGAATCTGTCGGACCAGATAGAAGGAGAGGCGAGAAGAGAAAAGGAGAAAAGGAAGATAGGAGAAGAATAGGAGTGGGGTTGGGTATAGGGCTGTCACAAACCCTAGGAGAGAGAAAAAGAAAACTTACCTGGGGGGGGGGGGGGCACCGGGAGGTTGCTGGCCGTAGTTTGGGGGTGGCCGGAGTTGGGGGGTAGGTGAGGGAGTTGGGGATGGGAAGAGGAAGAAGACCGTTAGTTTAGAGAGAGAGGTGGGCCGGGTCAATTGAAAGGTGGGTGTGGGCTGGTCGTTGAAATGGGTAATGGGTTGCGGATTTTCGTGAAAATGGGCTGCTGGGATCCGTCCTTTTCCTCCTTTAATTAATTTATTTGGACATCTTCATCTTAATAATTTGTACTAGAATTAACCACTTTCAAATATATAATACAACTTCTTATTAAAATAAATAACCGTGCAATAAATATTTGAAAGTATTAATATAGTTCTTTGTTAAGTAAATTTGAAATAACTCGTCCAAATTATTAACGATCGAGAAACGCAGATAAATTAATTGAAGGAAAAGTGGGACAAAATTGCGTGTCAATAAAAACCATAAAAAAGAAATCTTTTAAAACTTTTTTTTAAAGGAAAAAATAATATTTTTTGGAGGATCTTTTTTTTTGGGGGGGGGGGGGGGTGGTAGGGTGGTTGGGTGGTTGGTGAAATGCCACTTGTGGACTTATTTTCTCTACTTTGATTAGGGAAGTCATTTTCCCTATTTTTAAAGAACTTGTTTTCCTAATCCTCTGTTTGGATGCTTGTTTCCCGTGGTTCATTAATGTATAGTATGGCATGGTACAATATGATATGGCACAGTATGGATTTGTATTGTATTGTACTGTATTAATAAGCACAATGTTTGGATAGACTATATTGTTTGTTGTGGTTTAATAACATTTGTATTGTTTGGTTTGACTGGATGGTACTGTATAATAACTTGAAAGTTTTACTAAAATATCCTTAACTCTTAATTATAAATTAATTTATATATATTAATAAAACTCAGGTAAAAAATAAAGTGAAACTTTAAAAAATAAGTAGGTAGTGGGTGGTGTGAGGTGGGTGGTTGTGGGATGAGAGTGGGGGTAGTGGGCGATAGGGTGGGGTTGAGTGGTTATGGGGGTGGGGTTGGTGAGGGGTGGTGGGTGGTGTCATGAGGTGGGTGGTGTAGGATGAGGGTGGCGGTGGGGGTGAGTTGTTGTGCGGTGCGGTTGGGCGGTGGTGAGGGGTAGTGGGTGGTGGGGTGGGTGGTAGAGGAGTGGGGTAGTTGGGTTGGGGGTGGGTGGGGCAGGGGTGGGGGTGGGTATAATGGAGAAATGAAATACGTAGCCACGATATAACCATGGAATGAACCGCGGGTTTACAACACCATACCACATAATTTTAAGAACAATGAAAACAAACATGGTCTCATAGAAAACCATACATTAATGAACCACGAGAAACCACCATCCAAACAGGGGGTAAAGAAAATGTTTTCCAAAATTTTTGACCAAACGACCATGAGAAAATTGGATCTTCATACCGAACACACCCTAAGGGGAGAAATTTTTGGCCTTGGGCTTCTGGCATAATTTTATGCTTGAACTTTTGTCCCTATTTTGTGTTGGTCTTTAATTTTTCTTTCCTCCTCAAGACAAATAATTTTTTGGCATGGAATAAATATATATTTTCACGTCATAATATCCCACAAGTTATGTCTGATCTCTTAAAGAACTTATATCACGCTAGGCATAATTTCGATTTGAAGGACAAAAATTAAAACCCACATATCAGTACTCTATCTGCACAATACCGCATATGCTATCGTTGTTTTAAATAAGTTTGGTTAGAATCTTGTCGAAATTACTAAAACATTCTTAGTTATTTTGTCGAAATACGAATATATAGGTTATTATTGCATGTGCAAACGCCACCTTTTAGTTAGCATTTTCATTGACTATATAGGATGTGTTCGGTAGGAAGGAAAATGTATTCTAAGGAAAATGTTTTCCTGGAATATGTTCCTGGAAAATAAGTGAATTTCCATTTATTTCTCATATTCGTTTGAGTAGCAGAAAATAAGTGAATTTCTTACTTATTATTTCATGTTCGTTTGGTTGATAGAAAATATTTTCAGGAAAATAACCCCCCAAACCCCACAACTCCACCCCAACCCTACTACCCCATATCACACCAACCCCTCACCCAACCCCCGGCCCCTAATTTTTTTTTTGAAGTTTTTAATTTTTTTCTGAATTTTTTGAACCACCACATCTGCTCCTCCCTCCCCCCCGAGCGTGGACCCATACCACACCCACCCATCCCCCTCCCAATTTTTTTTTTTGGTTAAAGTTTTAAATTTTCTTTTCTTGGTTTTCTAGATCACCACAACTCCACTGCCCCCCCCCCCCCCCCCCACACCCTAAAAAAAATCTTAAAAAAAGTTTAAAAAGTTACTTTTTTAGGATTTTTACACCACCCACCCCCCACAAACGCCTCCAATAACCACGCAAAAATTCAATTCTTATAATTTTTTAATAAAGGTAAAATTAAATAGGAATTATAAAAATCGAGAGGGGGTAGGGGGTGCGTGCGGGGGGGGGGGGGGGGGGTCGTGGGGGTGAAAAAAAAATTTAAAGCTTTTTTTAAGTAAAAACAATTGGGGGTGGGATGAGGGTGCGGGGTGGGGGTGGTGGGGGATGTGGTGGTATAGAAACCCAATTAGTTATTAATGTTCGAGTGTTTCCTGATAGCAAGCATTTTCAGAAAAGCCATGATATTTATGAAAAAAGTAAAGCAGGCCGAAGGAAGAATGGAGTTGATGTTCCAAGAAGGAAATTCATGTTCCATGTTGGAAAATCAACTAAAATTGAGAGTTCAAAATATGATTATAATCATATTTAAATTGTGGCCAATTTATTGAAATTATAGTCAAATCTCCTCAAATCAAATTCAATTTTAAAATCAATTTCAAATATAGTTTAAAATTTAACCAAATTGAAGAATAATTGAGATATATTAATTATCCAATTAATATATTAAGCTTCTTTAACTATATTAATATAATAATTATGTCGTAAATGATTATGAATTATCAATTTAACAACACACACAGAGATCATGCACACACACACAACACACACACACTCACTCACACACACAAACACACCCACCCACCCACCTATTTTTAAAATAATTTGATTTTCGAATTACTAAACACATATTGTATTCTAAAAAATAATATGTAATTAATTTATATAAGCAAACTCAATACCTTAGTTATGTAAATATATATATCATATACAATACTAGGGTATTTTGCCAAATAAAATGGTAAATAGCACCAAAAATAATAGATTTTTTTTACTTTTATAAGTAATTATTTTAGTCCGTTTAAAATTAAAGAAGCTTAATAAATTAATTAAAAATGGAGCGAACAAAAATTGGATGTCAACGCGCACATATATACAATTATAATTATGATGAATGTATGTACGTTGTTTGATTTACTTCACTCTGATTTCTTTTTGTTTTACTTGAACACCCTAGAAATAACATTTTAAAAGACCAAATTAAATGGGACAAAAGGATGTCGGTTTTTTACTGTCTCTCGGGATCCATCACAGGTTGGGTTTGAGAGCCGTGCGATGGGTGACTATTCAACATGGTTGGGAGAGCACTTTTAATTTTGTGCTAATGAATTGAACTCCCCCTCCAAATCAAGTAAGAATTATGTTATTTTCGATTCGAGGCCGTAATTAGATCTTCAAGCATAATCGAGTCTGGGTACATCCTAAATCAAAGAGCAGAGTTGCTCAAATCCAGTAGGAATATGAGCACTAGTAAGATCTAGTAGAAACTTGCTTGGAATGCAGTGAGATCCACTTCTTAGAAGAAAAGAACTTAAATCAAAATACTTAATAGTATGAAAATACTTTCATACGAAACATCTATCTCGAGCACACACACCATATTAGCTGGTTGTTAATTTCTCGGAGAAAGTTATACTCTGTTACACACTCCTAGCAATGGTTCATCTACCTAGGTTTTGGAGGGAGCAGAGTCGCACACGTATTATCGTATTGAATTCATAAATATATATATATATTATTGAATTGTGTGACCAGATCATCTAAGAGCTTAAGCTGTTAAAACACTTTTATTTAGTTAATTATACTCTCAACAAGGCGCCTCTCACGCTCAGACTTTATTTTTTTCATTGATCAAGCATGTGAAATTTTTTATTAATAATGCGTCGTGGTGAGATTCAATCCCAGCTCTGCCTACTCTGGTAGTAGGGGTGTGTTGACACCCAATTTTGTCTCATCTCTCCTCCGAAATACCTATTTTTCGCTTCCAATATTTTGACAACTTCAAAAAATGATTATTTGCATTTTTTACTATAATTATTAGCTTTTATTAATACCGGCATTTCATTATCCTGTCATTATCTTTACTACCGTCACTACTACCGTTGTTATTCTTATTACTGTTATTATTATTGTTATTATTATTTGTTATTATTATTATTACCAGTATTATCATAATTTTCGTTACAGCATCTTAACACCTTCTGCATACGCATCGCATTTATTTCGCACAATTAAATGATAGCGTTTATTTATTGTTAAAATATTATTGCACGGCTATTACAACATCATATAATTTTATTACCTGATCCCTAATAATTACATATTTTGTATTAGGTAACATTTTGTCGCACTCAGTATATGGTTAATTAAAATGGGTCTTTTATTTAAATTTAGAGGCCAAACTATTTCTTGCACTCAGTCCGTATTTTTGATTTATCGGATCCCAAATCAAAGTCCAATCAACTGATAAATATTTTTTGACCAGCCCATATTTTGATCCCAATTTTTAGACCAGTCTAGGTTTTAATTCACTGGCCCATTCTTTTAATACCCGGTCCAAAATTTTATCCAGTCCACAAATGGACCGGGTCCGGCCCATCCCGTTTCAGAATTTTCGCTCCCCTTTCTTTTTCCTCTTCCGCCTCCCTTCCTCTCTTCTCCCCCCCCCCCCCCCCCCAAAACCCTAGCGCCGCTCGTCTCTCCCCACGTGATCTCTGACACCCCACTCTTTCTTGCTCCCCCCACGCCGCTGTCCTCGCCACCACAGTCTGTCCCCCACGCTTCTCTGTCACCCCACCACAGTCTGTTCCCCGCTCCTCTTCTCCCTCTGTACCCTTCATCACTATTTTTTATTCTGGATCCAAAAAACCTATAAAAAAAAGGGTGGAGGAGTGGAAGAGGGGGTTTTTTTTTAGAGTTTTTTTTTTTTTTGAATCACAAAAATCTGTGAAGTGGAAGAAGGGAGGTTTTCTTTTGAATCATAAAAATCTGTTACAAAGATTTTTTTTTATTTGATGAAATTCCCCGAGCACTGAGACCCTTTCGAATCGCGAGAATCCCCTCTACAAAATACAAGTTTAGCAGAATTCTTGAAGAAACGAAAAAGGTATGCATCATTTTTCTTCGTCTCCTACTTTAAGTTTGAATAAGATTAATTATTTGAGAAGATCATATATGGAATGACTAATCCATTGATTACTTTCTGCTTCACATCTTATGGAAGTAGGTACATGTTGAGTATCAAATAGTCTCCTAATGTAGAATTTGAGTTTCTTTTCTTATTTTGGTATGAAGATATTGAGTTTCTGAAGAAGGGAAAACCTATTAAGTGAGTTTTTTGTATGTGAATCAAGTAATTCATATTTCAAAATTAATAACTAAGTTCTACGTGTTATTGCCAATTCAAAGTCTCTTTTAGCACTTAATAAGTTGGTACCATGATTTACAGTCTTTTTTTAGGACTTTGGATATCTTAAACTTCATATTATTTTCTTTCCCAAAATTCTATTACTCATTTTCACCATTTAAAACTCTATGTTTAACAAGAGCTTGTGGTTTACCAATTGTATTTTGTTTAGATCATAAAATCAAATCTTAATTTTCTTTTCTTGTCTTTAACACAGGTATATGAAGCTGAGAATCAAATCAAGAATAACTTCAAGCTAAGGGTCAATGTATTGGTACTTCAAGAAGCAGAATCCACTTTAATATTGAATTGATTTTGCTAGTTTTTTTTTTCTTTTTTTTTTTTTACTTTTACTGCCGGAGCTTGTAATGAGATATGTATTATTATTATTATTATTATTATTATTATTATTATTATTATTGTTTTTTTAAAAAAAAGATATGTATTATCTCAATAAAACTTTGGTTCTTAGTTTTCTGGGTGAAAACTTTTACTTTTTTATCGCATTTTTTATTATGATATTTCTAATATGTATAATGCAAGTGCAATTGTGAGTTGTCTTCATAAAACTTTTACAATAACGATTTATTTCATCTTTAAATATGAAAAAACTTGTCATCCGATATATATTTCAAATTTATGGGAAATGATTAAATACAAATTACACATTATACCACTATAAAATTAAACGCATCAGATGTAATTAGCTACATTTAGTGACAAAATAACTTTTTTCCCCTAATCGCCTTCTTATTGACCACGGATTAAGTTTGTAAGGGTAAAATAGACATTTATAAAAGTCAATTAAGAATAAGGGGAGAGATTGTCTATTGTTCAAAGTTGAGGGGGAGCTTGCTTTTTAAAGCAAAGTTGGTGGGTGTAAATGATTTTCACCCGTTTAGTAAAGATAAAAAGCGCCATTAAGCACTTATTTTTTGGCAAAAAAAAAAAAGTACAAAAATTTAAAAAAAGTAAAACGTTGGGGCATTCCAATTTATGACTTTTAACTTATAAGCTAATTTTAGTGCCACAAACAAGTAAACCAAACTCCAAAAGGCACCATGATCAGTCAACAAAAGTACATCAAGGAGTTGCGGAAGAGACTTGAGATGGAAAATGCTAAGGCCATTGATACACCTATAGCCACTACTACTCGGTTAGACATGAACGAACCTGGTTCTCTTGTCAATAAAACCATGTATAGGGGTATAACTGGGTATCTACTGTACTTAACTACTAGCGGACCTGACATTGTCTTTAGTGTTGGGTTGTGTGCGAGGTTCCTATCAAGTCTAAAATAATCTCACTTGAAGGCTACAAAAAGAATTTGGAGATATCTCAAAGGGACTCCGGACCTAGTCCTATTTTATCCTTCAAGAGATAATTTAGACTTGGTTGAATATGTTGATGCTAATTATGATGGGTACTTGATGAATAGGAAGAGCACATCTGGAATGGCATATTTTTTGGGGTCTTGCTTGATCTCATAGGGTACAAAGAAACAAAGTTTTGTGGCTCTTTCTACTGCTGAAGCTGAGTATGTGGCTGTTACTTCTTGTTATGCTCAACTGTTATGGATCAAATAACAACTTGAGGATTTTGGTATGCTTACTGATTGTGTGCCCTTGTTGTGTGATAATACAAGTGCACTTAATATGGTAAAACATCCAGTGCAACACAAAAGGACAAATCACATTGATGTTATGCACCAGTTCCTAAGGGATAATGTTGAAAAGGGATTAATTTGTATGAAATTCTGTAATACAGAGGCCCAAGTAGCAGACATCTTCACCAAGGCACTAAGCAGGGAGCACTTTGAAAAAAGTCATTTGGAGTTGGGTTTGACCAAGCTCAACTAGTTGCCCTTCCATAAGTTCCCTCAGTCATTAGTTATGTTAAGAGGAAAGGTACAATGGTAAAAAGTATTTTTGGTGGCATCTAACTTAATTCTATACTGTTACAGGTATCCGCGCATGGAAATCTTAAGAAAATATAACGATAAGTGACATTGCATTCTTCAGAAACTTTGCCTTCATTTTCAAAACTTGTCCGAGAACCTTGTTCCTGTGACTCAGGTTAGTAGTCTCATCAGTACTTGTGTGTTTTTAAACTTCATAGAGTGCCATGTCATTAAAATGTTTACCTGCCTATAACCTCTAAACTCTATCCAACACATCACGATTTTGAACCGGTTCAAGAGAACCAGTTATAACCTATGATCTTACACCTTGCACCCAATCGGAATCGATTCCTTCCTCCTTCACTTATACCCAAATGTTTTAACCAAAAACTCACCTTACTCACACACACTTATCTCTCTCCTAAATCGAAACACACTGTTTTATCTCCAAAATCCCTAAATCCATCCGAACCAAACCCTTCAAATTGACCCCTAAAATCTCCTATGCCCACTCCAGAATCACCAATCCCTGAAATTGTGTTTGGGATCTTAGCAACCATTGATAATTTGAATAAAGGGAGAACTCGTGAGGGAACAGGTCCTTCTGATGAGGAAACAGGTGCCTCTACTCAAGGGGAATCTACTGATGAACTGAAAAAAGAGGGAAACTGGTGAGGGAACTGGTTAAAAAAAGAGAAAGTGGCACCAGTTGATGTGGTGGAAGTGGATAATGAATAAAAAGAAGTGGAGGACACTCCACTTAAGAGGAACGGAAAAGTTAAGTCAATCGGGGTTGAACGGGGACCTAGTGCTGATGTAACAAAAAAAATTGAGGAAAAAAGCAAAAAAGTGAGGACAGAAAAGACAATAGTGGTTGCTGCACAAGAACCAGATGCTGAGAATGTAGAGTTAGAGGCTAAGAAAGCTAAGACTCGACCTATTAACATGAGGAAGGCAAGAATGGATGAGGAACCAAGTTCCTCTTCAAAGAAAAAAAAAACCGAGGCTACTAAATAGAAGAGGAAAGAACACCTGAAAAATCAAAAGAGTACTGAATGACAAAGTGTTTGACCAGGAGATAGCTAAAAATTAGGATGAAGGACCTTCTATAGATGGTTGAATTCTAAAAGTTCACCTTGAGTTCGCTTGAGGAGTGTGAATGCGTGCCCAAAAAGGGAAGAGTTGGCAGTAGTTTCACAATCTCAAGCTTGATTGATGAACAGGAGTAGACCAATGCAGAAATTGCCCTATTGAAAAAGAAGAACTCAATTCTTAGGACTGAGATTCAAAAGTGTGCAATGAGAGGTGAAAAACCTGGTGCCATTGAGTCGCTGAAAGCCGAGAATGAAAAGTTGAAGGGACAAGTGGAGGAACTGATAGGCAATTTGTCCATGACTAGCGAGCTGCGAATGAGAGGATCGACAAGCTCTTCAAACTGATCCATTGACCTAGTCCTTCCTCCTAGCAGTCTGTTATAGCCCGTATTTTGTACGTTCGGATAATTCAAGATAATTGGCAGAAGTTAAGGGCAAGGCCATATTTTGATCTTGTTTAATATACAAGTTGCTTATGAAAATTATTGATGTGGAAATATTAAGAAAGGCTAGGGGTAAAAGGGGAAATTCACAAGGTGGCTCATGGAGATATTAAGGAAAAATTTGGGTTTAAAGTTGATTTTGGAAAAATTATAATTCTTGAAACAAATGGGCCAAGTGGCCGTGTGGTGTGGGTGTGGGCCTTGGCCCACATGGATAAATTATATAATTAGAAAAAGATGATTAACTCACCATATTTTTCATATTCACTACTTGGAAATTTCAAGAAACTTGGAGAAAGCAAGAAGGAGGCCATTCGGCCATGTACAACCAAACAAGAACCTTGGAAAAGATTTGATCAAAAATTATTTTCTTCTAGCTTTTCTACCAATTGGAAGGTCCTCTATAACGTGGAGTAGTAGTTGGAGCAAGCAAACCATTCATTCTTGCAAGGCACAACTCTAGCCAAGTTGAAGAGCTAAGTGGAAAATGTAAGGTTTAATCCTCTTTTATATGTTATGGATGGTTTATGCATGTTGTTGGGTGTAGAAATGGATGAAATTCTTGAAACTAGGTGTGTTGATGTTGTGGCCGTGAGTGGGCTGTTTTGTGTAGAAGGAATGAATTAAATTTACTTAGTATCTTGGTTGTTGTGTTGTGGATTCTATGATGTTAAATGAAGATTTAATGGTTTGAAATGAAGTGGAAATCGTTTGTGGATTATTGAAGAAGTTAATGTGATATTAGTATGATTCCTTATATTTGTATGAATGAATTTGTTAATGTGTGGGTTGTGGATATAACTCATGAATTTGGAAGCAAGAGATGTGTTTGGAAGATTGTAAGTTGGGTTGTTGTGATTGTATTGAATATAAGAAAAATGTCGTTGGATTATGTAAAAGAAGTTACTAATGTTAGAATGTATTTTGGATTAATTGATGAAGTTGTTAGTGTAGTTCATGAACTTGGAAGAGAAGAAATGTATTGTTATTGTTCTTGTTGAATTTGGAAGGTTTCGGGTGAAGTGGTATGTTGGTTGGGTTGTTTGAACATTATGTGAATTGTTTGAAAGTTCTTGAACCATATTAGAATATATTTTGGATTGATTGTTGAAGTTGTTAGTATGATTGTTGGTATTGTTGTTGATAATTTGGCCGAGTTGAATTCTCGGATTGTTGTTGATAAATTGGCCGAGTTAGATTCTCGGGGATGGTGTATTTACAGGGGAAATGCTGCCGAAATTTCGGCAGATTATAAATGAATTCATTTGAAGGACTACGACAAGTATATGATGATAAATCTAATAATTATGTAAATCTTCTTGAATGTAGACTAGCGATAGCGAGCTTGGACAATTGAGCGTAGCTAATAGGACGTGGGACAGGTATGTAAGGCTTACCCTTTCCTTCTTTTGGCATGATCCTTGTGAAACAAACAGACAAAGTATATGTATGATTTCAAGGAAACTCCTATTCTTAGAGTCACTAGGATGGCTAATGTTCTTGACTTCCGAAGAACTATTTTGCTATGTCTTGATACAATAGTGTGGTTCCAAAAGCTTTATGTTGATTTGATCCATAGCGATCTCCGAAAGGTACTTGATATGATTATTGCTTTGATTTTCCAAAAATAGCTTCTGAAATGTTCATAGAAGGTTCTGTACTAAAACGTCCATAATTGTTTCATACTAACTCGGATCGACTTGAAACGTGTTTATGAACCTCAAGTGTCGATCTATGTACTTAATCATCGAGTCTTAAAATTTGTTTTAAATTGCATATAGTTTCTCACTACTCTGCTCGTGCATGTGTCATTGCCTCTTTCACCGAGTCCCGGGCCGGTATGTATCGTGCGTATGGTTCACCGAGTCCCTTGCTTGAGGGCCGGGTTCCATATATATAAATTCCGGAGTATGATGTGTCCGGTTCCCGGGTACCGTGTATATGTTATCGAGTATGATGTGTCCGGTTTCCCGGGTCCCTTGCTAGAGGGTCTGGTACCGTGTATATGTTATGTGTTACGGAGATGTTACGGAGATATGAAATCTTCTGGAGTATGATGTGTTATGGCGCCAGAGACAGGAGTGGCGACCATGTTCCTGTGCCCTATGTATGATTTTGATATGCATCATTTGTGTTTCAAAAATAAGCATTTTGATATTCTGGATAAGCTACTTACCTTCTGTACTTCTTCTGACATATGACTTCGGCATACATGATTTGTGTTTGGAAAATAAGCTTTTTGGTATTCTGAATAATGTACTTACCTTTTGTACTGCTTGTTTCGATTATGGTTCTGATTTCTGTATTCCATGCCTTACATGTTCAGTACATATTCCGTACTGACCCCCTTTCTTCGGGGGCTGCGTTTCATGCCACGCAGGTACACCCAGACGAGTAAAAGCCATTATAGAAGATGTTCCAGCGGAGTTGGCAAGCTCCATTTGCCCCTGGAGTGTTGTCGGGTCAGAGTATTACGCTATGATGTCTTGTTCGAAGTTAGAGACTTTGCAGACAGAGTCGTAGGTATAGGATGTCAGTCTTGTAAGCGGCTCCACCGGACGATGTGTCGTTATGTATTATGATACAAATTCCTAATGATTACAGATTCTATTTGATTTGAGCACGATGAAAAGAAAGTGTCTGAAAGCTTTCACTACGTATTTCATTCTTGTTTGATTCAAGAGTCCAAAGAGATTGTGTATGTAATACGAGTCAGCGGGTTCGCTCGGCTCCGAATATGGGGTCGGGTGCTCATCACACCCTAGTAAGATTAGGGTGTGACACAGTCTATTTCCTTCCCTCCTATCTCCTCTCTCCTACAACCCTCTGCTTCTAAACCCTTCATGAATGGCCCATCCTTTTTTACTCCTTTTAATGACTGTAGCACTTATGGTTGTTTAATTATCATATTCTGTATTGTTGGCACTGCTAAGTTTTATTTTGCTGAAATCATATTAGGCATTTTCTTATTTAACTTGTTTGTTATTGATTATTGCTTCTGTTATGTTGCCCCAGTGGCCATGAGTTAATGTTGCTAAACTTCTTTTTGCTTGTGCGACTGTATTTACTCTTTTCGATGATGCCAAAAAGGGGAAGTATTCAAGGGGGATTGACAGTCGGTTGCTAATCCCAACACGTTGTTATGAAATAGATTTGGTTCTCAGGGGGAACAAGTGGGGAATCTGGTTCTTACTGAGGGGGATTACTGTTGACACCCAATTTTGTCCCTCTTTTATTTAATTTACTCGGGTTTCTAAATTTACTGACGAGCTAAATACTTTATTTTTCACAATATTTTATTTGCTACTACTATTAATATCACTACTTTTATCACAAATTTTGAACGGTTAGTCATCGTTTCGTTTTCGGGTTTGGACTCATTAAATTAATTACAAGACAACACTTTGCAAAATTTTTTTTTTTTACATATTAATTATTTATCATCTTTATCAGTTATTAAATTAGAAGCCCAAAAATAATTAAATAGCGGAGGAAGGATCAACAATTTTCAGCCAAATTAATGGCCCAAAATACCAACACAATATTATTTCCCTACCCAAATAAGCAACCCACATTTTAATACTCAACCCACATCAACAACCCCACATTTTCAGCCCAACTAAAATACACTTTAATTGGAACAGCCCACACTTTAATTGGACCAGCCCACATCTCTTAATAACCGGTCCAGCCCACCCCCTTATTCTTTTACCCTAAACCCTCACTCTCTTTCCCTTCTTCATCCTCACCGCTGTACACCCCCACCCCGCTCTTCTCTCTCTTCTCCCACGTTCCTCTCCACTTTCATCTCTTCACCCGCCTCTGCCATCTCCATGCCTGCCCCCCTGCTCCTCACGTTCTCCTGTCCCCCACGCTTGTCTTCTCCATCCCTCTCTCATACGCTCCTCTCCTTTCTTCAATACAAAACAAAACCCTAATCTTTTCCTATAAATATGTCTTTAGTTCTTAGCCGAAAAGGGGGATGGAAGATCGTTTTAGAAAAAGAGGGATTTGATGAGCAAGAAAGAAAGTGGGAAGAAAAAAACAAGGATCTGGAACCGAAACCCACTGGAAAAAAGAAAGATCGAAAAAAAAAAAGGATTCAGTAACTTTAGAGAATCATTCAGTGTTTCTGGGGGATTATTCAGTGTTTGGGAGGAAAACACTGATTGGGGGAATATTTTGGTTCGTTGGCTTACCCCCAAATTTTACACGATTACTCTATCTATTTTTCTCGAACATTTTGATATCCCCACTACTACTCTAAATCCAGTATTTGTTAAAGGTCCATTCTGTTCTGTAAGAATAAACTGTTTCGGCTGTTACCGAAGTTTTCGATTCGAAAGACTCTTTTCGAAATCGTTCGTCGTATTCGAGTTTAGATTCGAGACCCCGACGACTCCCGTTCATTGCACCAACAAAAGGTCGGTAACTCTCCTTTCCCTTCTTTTCAGTTCAATGTAGGATTATGTGATTAGTTTAGTTTAATTTAGTTTTTAATGTCCTAAGTTAGGTTACTGATTTTGTAGTTCACTTTTAGTATAATTTTTCTTCTCTGAATATCTTCATTTTTGTTCAAACGGGTGAATTAGTTCAATTTCAATTCTGTCCCGTTATTTAGAGTATTTAATCTTATGTTTCTTATGTGATTAGTTTTATCCTGTTTTAGTGATCTTTGGTTCTGTTGCCATGCAAAATCCCTATCTTTATTGCTGTTCTTATTGTTCGTCATCGTTAATGATTTCCCATGTAGTATAATATATATATTGTTTGCAATTTGGTTGTTTCCTTTGCTCGATACAATTATATGAATATGAATGCAATATGTCGATGTATGATGCACATTTGCTAAATTTGATCCTTTTTTTTAATTAGAAGTGTTGGGCTGAAACTGGTTTTAGAATTTAGCGTTTTCTCTTGAATTCTTTCCGAAACGATAAATGATAACCTGAATAAATTAGATAATCGGTTAGTAGTTATTATAGTATGGGGATGTCATTATATAGCTTAATCGTCCATTGAATCTTAGCTGAATATTGGGTCTGGATCTAAAGGTATTTTAATGTCATATCTATATAAATTTGGTCTTTTTTTTTTACTTTCACCTGATAAGGATTCCATTTTAAGAAGTCGTAATGAACTTGTAATTCCTATCTTTATCATCCTAAACAGTGAAAAATTGTGTGTTCACTAAATACTAGAAAATCCAGTTTTCATATTCGTTTAGATAAGAATCGAGTATGTCCTGTTCCCCCTTGAGTATATGATCCTGATTGTGAAAATAAATGGCTCCATGAGTAAGATTATCCTACTCTAAAAACTATGTTTACAATGCTTGTTATGCTACAGTTAGAGTTGGTAAATCGAATAGAGAATCGGTGTTTGATAACCTGCTAGGGGCCATGAGTTTTAGTTCGTACTGTCTGTTTAGAGCTCATAACTTCAAGAATTATGTTCTGTCCGTATTGTGTACAAAGCATTATCGAAAAGTATTCTTATGTCACAGTTTTAGATATCATGTTCATGAATCATATCATTTTCTTTCCCAAATGTCAAATGAGGTATCTGGAACTGTCAGCCTAATGATTTTGTTTATAATCCATGAAGTCGTGGTTATAGTTAGCAGGTAGAAATGTTGTTCATGGCTAAGGCGGTAATAGCTATACATCTGCCCAAGCATTGTTACAAAAAATCTATGTGGTTTGTCTGAATGTGAATTCTAGCATCTTTCATCTATTTATTTGCCCGTGTTTGGAGCTATGTCGTGATAGACGGGAATTATATCATTATAAATGAGAATTTGGTATAATGTTATACGAATTTTTTGTACATTATTAGGGATTATCTTACTCTTTCTAACTCCTACTTCTTGTTTCTTTCTTTGTTTGACATGTACACTGGAGTCGAAGAGTTTCATTTGAAACTCAACGACACCTCGTACGGAGTCAGCACAACACTCACTATCAACCCTCTCTTACATGGACTAAGCGGCATCTTGCAGAGCATTTCTATCGCATGTGGAAGTCGAAAATGACTTTCATTATTTTACATACCATCTTTAATTATCAGTTGGTGTGGTCAACATTTTTTTTTTGATTATGTATTTACTGCGTCTTAGAGCTCAGAATCAGCGTAAGATACTAGTTAGAACATTCCATAAGTTTTTGGGCACCAGTGAAGAGCACTTGTTATCACATAGAAGGGGGCAATTAGACAATTTTTTTATTTGAAGGATTTTAGGTTCGGTATATTAAATAAAGTCATTTTGAATTCTTTTGGCACTTCCCAACCCTTTTCACGGCAAAACTCCATAGTTTTCATAACAAATGAAGATATCGTCGACAATGTTTTCAAAGAAAAAATGAGCTTCCAAAACGTGGGTCTTTAATATGATGTCGATACAAATGGTCTGAAGTCATCCAGCTTTTCCTACACTCATTTCTTAAATGTATCTATGTTTGATATTTGCATTTGACTCTTCCTAATTTAGTAGTTAGTATAACTTATTTTCCTCAAATATGTTTAAACGTTACACCATCTCGCATTTTCTTCAGTTTATTTATAACTGAATCATTTTATGCGAACTCATTATTTTTCACAAGTTCTATTTTAAATAGCATTCTTACTTATACGTCTATCTATAACTTCAGTCCTATTTACAAAGCTATGTTCTTTTCTATAATACTATATTTACACTTAGCTTAATTAACTATAAGTCCGGTCGGTTAACCATTGTTAATGGGTCTTAAAGGATGCCTAATACCTTCCCTTTAGACTAATTGAACCCTTGCCTAGAATCTTAAGTTTCGCAGACCTTAAACAGAGTTAAATTTAAACATAACTTTAATAAACTTTAGGTGTCCTAATTCACCGTAAATAATTAGGTGGCGACTCCTTAAAACAAATCAACAAAAACAGGAATCTCCAATACGTCATACTTCTACTTTAATCCCGAGGTTAAAATGGGGTATGACAAATACAATTATATATTTGTCATCATCAAAAAGGGGAAATTGATGTGGAATTATACTTAATGTTTTGATGAGTTGACAAACGTATTCGAGGAACCAGATATGTTCATACAGAGAAGTGTTGACATATGAAAAGATGGGGCTATTTCTTAGGAGGGGATATATGGGGATCCGGTTCTTAAGGGATATTTCAATTACGTGTTTGTCATCATCAAAAGGGGGTAATTGGTAAGCTATGCTACTTCGTGTTTTGACGATTTGGCAAACCTACTTGACGAACCAGTTATGTTGCTAGAGGGATCAGGTACTCGATCAGGTCCCCTGGGCGTCGTACAATCAACTCTATAGCTGTAAAGCTGCTGACACTGTAGTAGTGCAGCAGTACAGCAACAGAGTTGCTGCAACTTGACCTATGGTCCAAGGTTTATTGTTTGTGATACTCTCTCTCTCTCTCTCTCTCTCTCTCTCTCTCTCTCTCTCTCTCTCTCTCTCTCTCTCTCTCTCTCTCTCTCTCTCTCTCTCTACATATATAGATATCATGTTCCAAGGGAAAATTCATTCTTACAAAATCAGAAAATTACTCTATCATAAGTGCAAGTCTCCACCTCTCAAGGTGCTCCTCAAGAACAAAGCTTCAACAAGTTAAAGGACCAGATCCCTGAACTGAAAATGTCTTACGTTCTTAGGTTGTTGAGTCTTTGTTATTTTGTTCTTCATTTGTAATCCTACGCTACTTTCAAGAAGTGTTATAGTAGGAAGAAGAATTCGACTGTTTTGTTATTTTGGGGTTCTTGGCTAGAGTTAGTTAAGATTTGATTGGGTTCTTGGCTCGAGTTAGTCAAGATTTGTTTGAGTTCTTGGCTAGAGTTAGTCAAGGTTTGTTCTTTGCAATAGAATTATTGTAAAGGTCTTGCATAGTGTCTTTGTAAGGGGTGAGGGATTAAGAATTTAATTCCTGGGTTGCAATAGGTTGTAATCTGAAGTTGCTCAGTTTAGTGAAGTTGGAAATCCTACTGGGGAACGTACAACCTAGTCCAAATACATATATGTTGCTGCACGCAACCTAATTCAAATATATGAGTATCAATGCCAATGAGAATATATCAATTCCAATCGAGCCACACATGGACACATATTACAATATCACGAATAAGTCAATTCCTTCCTCATTACAAGATAATACCCAATGAATGAGAGATAACGGTTTCACAATCACAGTATGAGAATTAAATAATAAGTCCAATATCAGTCATATGGCAACAAGCCAATACACAACAAGAGGCAACGATCATATATGAAGTATGGAATGCATGTCGTACACTTCTTCAGCCTCAATTATACACATCAATCACAATAGTCCTCAAATTTATATTATAATATGCATATCAATGTTTCAATTCTCAATAAGAACATTCATTTTTCATATTACAAGGGGATAATATGAGGCACAGGGCAAGTATGTCAATCACAAGAAATCACACATAGTCGAAAGGGGGACATGCCCAATCTTAACAATCATGGCGCCGGGCCCACATAGTCAATCAACAATACCAACCTAAGAATATTCCATCCCAACTTCAAACCCGAAGGCTTAACATGCTTTCTCCGTCAATAACTAACTTCTACATATGTTTTACTAATTGAAGTCTAACCGAAAGGTAGCCGAGCGAGAGTCACGAATAATCACATCTTTGCCTTGCCTTTTCGGAGAGCCTTCAAATACTCAAAGTCTATCCATATTTGAATTCTATATCAAAAAATGATGAAGAAAAATACCCAAACTGCTATACTAATCTTTCAAATCAGATTCAACTATGGAGAAAGGGGGAAATGGGCCGACAAGCGTAAAACAGTCATTTCAAAAAACGTTCTAGGAGTTTAATCCTACTAATCAATTGCTAAAATAACTCAAGAATGGGACAATTTCAAGATCCAAGTGAAAACCCCCAATTTGGTATGGACCCTAATTTTTCAATCTTCAAATTAATCAACATAAAAGGAAGATTCAAGCCTATTAACTATGAAACCATCAAATTCTATGATTAGATTAGTCAAACCCAACAACAGTTTCCATTTAGAAAGACTAGAACTCATTTCAAGAAATTATATCAAAACACATTTTTCCTTCTTAGATTCTAAAGAATTTCTAGCATGGATTCAAGCTTAGAAAGGTTAAAATAATGAATGCTAGGTTAGGAGACTTACCACAAGGAAGAACTAGCCAAGAACTCTTCAATTTGCTTCAAGATTGCTTAGGAAGTAATGACTGAAGTGATAATGATTTAAGGGTTCTATCCTAGCATTTAATGATTCTAGAAACACGCTACCTCACTGCAGCGATCATGAGTCCGCTGCAGCGGGGCCGCTACTGTGCAACCGCCACAGCAGATTCCTGCTGCTGTGGCGCCCCAATTGAATATCAAATTCGCGCTACAGCGGGCCAGCTGTAGTGGGTCCGCTGTGGCAGATCTGGTGCCGCTACAGTCGACACCAGACCCCAGAATTTTCTGGTTTTTCACTAACCCAATTCCGAAATCCGACAATTACCCGGGACCTTCCAGATATAAACCAGACATGCAATTATACATAAAAATACGCTACAGACTCACTCATGGTCTCGAAATTCCCAACGAAGATCTATTTGACCGGGTCAACACCCAATGGCCTAAGACCAAATATCTAACCAATAACCAAAAATGCTCCCAAGTGCCTCGGAAACTGAACTGGACATTCCACCAAGTCATAATCGACCATCTGGACCTCTCGAAATTGACGGATTTTCGAAAAGGTCCATCTACCCTAAAGTCAACTATTGGTCAAACATTTTTCACTTTAAGGCTCTATTTCACAAAAGTCACCATAAAACTCGCTAGACTACCTGGGGAACTGTTCCACCCATCCCCGCGGGTCGAAATCATACTAATAGGGCTCGAGGAAGGATCAACAGGGATAAATGGGTCAAAAGCACTATACATATATTTACATAACTAAATTACAAAATAAAAAGATAATTATAGATAGGAGCGTTGGTAGAACAGTGAAAGTAGTTTATTGAATCTCTTTAGCTAAAAAATTATAGTGTATATATAAGGTTAAATTATTTTTTATATATATACTCCCTCCGTTTTAATTTATGTGAACCTATTTGACGGGGCATGGAGTTTAAGATATAAGGGAAAACTTTTAAACTCGTAGTGTAAAATGAGTTGCATATATTTTGTGTGGCTATAAATCATTGCACAAAAGTAAATTGTTTCTAAGTATAGAAAGAGGTCATTCTTTTTTGTACGGACTAATAGAGAAATAGACTCACATAAATTGAAACAGAGGGAGTAGTAGATATTAAACATCCCTGGTGAAAGATGCCTAACAAAGAAAGAAAGAAAGAAACACTATTAAAATTTGCGGTTCACATTTGTGTAGCTAAAACTATCATATTAAGAATAAAATGGAAAGTTTAAATTAAATTACTTCAAACTAAGAAAGTATGTCATTCCTTTTTAAACAAACTAAAAAAGAAAGTGTGATACATAGTTTGGGATTGGGCTCCTCTCCATTTCCCTTCTCTCCATTTTCCACAAGTTCTACCTTGGATTAGAGACACATGGCATGAGGTTAGAATTAATGTCTAAGATTTATTTGACTAAAGGAAGGTCCTAACCATGATTTACATAATTAATAACTTATCCATAAATATATTAAAAATATTTTCTATGTCTTTGTATTTTACTTTTCCTATGCAGTAAAATATCTTTTCTCATTTACCCGATTATTTTTCCCACTTAATGTTTTTCCCTACGCAGAAATAGACCTTATTATTCAATTGGGGAAATTTTTCATTTTTTACAATTTTGATGCTTACTAATTCACATAATATCATTATTCATATGGTAATTGTATATTTCTAAAAGAGTTGTCTATATTCTGGAAATATCACCCATTAAAGTGTTATCATAATTGAAAAAATGGAATATTAAAATAGGAAGAGAGAGAAAATATTTTAATATATTTATGAATAAGTTATTAATTATATAAACCATGGTTAGAGCCTTGCTTTAGTCAATTAAATTTTAGCCATTAATTCTAATTCATGTCATGTGTCTCTAATCTAAGGTAGAACTTGGGGAAAATGGAGAGATGATAAATGGAGAGGATACCAATCCCATAATTTGGGATAAATGGAAGATATACTTGTACACTATCCATATTTTATATTGGCCGGTGAATCTCTAACCAAAGAAAGCTCTCTACTTCATTCACATTGACAAATCACCATCCAACATAGATTTAATATATTCTTGGAGGACAGGGAGGGACTGCTTATCATCATAATTGTACATAAGAGGGTCCATTCTTGCAAAATTAAGAGAAGCTTTTGCAAATGATCCTGAAGATCGACTCATCAGACAAAAATACTCCTTGTTAAGTTGCTTCCATTCGTCTTCTATTAGCTTAGCCAAAATGTTCTCTTGCCAATTCAATTGAAGCATCTTTTTGTCCCTTCATGTAACATTCTACGTATGAACCATCATTTCCTTCTTGATTCTCATCCTGTACGCATGTTAACTATATAATGCTAAGAAAATGACTAAAAAAGAAAATATTTAGCTACAATATTTTTGTTTCCTCTGTTCCATTTTATGTGACGATATTTGATTAAACATGCAAGAAATTTAGGTTAGAAATAAATATTTTTGAAACTTTGTAATCTAAAACATATCACATACATTTAAGTGACGATAAGCTCATGTTCTTAAGGGTAAGAATGAGAAGCTCAAAGTTAAAATATTTCTGTATATAGAAAGATGTTACTTACTCCGTCCCTATTATCGTGGTACATTCAAAGTTTTTTTCTTATTATTAAATTTGTGCCCAGTTAAAATGTATCACATAAAGGGAAGGGATGGTATTCTTTTTGAGCAAGATTAAAACAGAAAACGTGTCACATAAAATGAGATAGTGAAAAACCCGAAATTTGTTACTAAAGTAAATAATTATGCGATGGATTAGCGACAAATGATAGAGTATCATGAATATATTTTGTTACCTTTGCGCTTCCAAGATCATCCCAAAGACGAATAATCATAGCACCGGAACAGGTTATGGCTGACACATCTTCCAAATGAATAGAGTTTACACCAAGACCTAAGAGATAGAACATGTGAACTGAGATAGCATGAACTCCAGAACTAACAAGCCCATTCTTCAGATACTCATCTGTTGTTGATAACTCTCCAGAGGCAAACCATTTTGCTTCTTTTAGAAATGCATTGCATAGAATTTCCCACTGAAATGATCACAAATTAATGATGTACTCCATCAGACGTGCATTACATATAGATATAATTGGAATCAACGGATTCAGGATTTAAAGTTTATGAATTTCTAATGATCTCAAATTAAAAAGAAAAAGAGAGACAAACTAAAGGCTTTAACGATTTTTTGTTAATAAAGAAGAAGCAAAAACCAAGTTAACAAAGGTGCCCAATAAATTCGAACTACTTAACTAGGTTCCATCTTTGCGGCGGAACCAACAACCGTCTTTATACATTGGATTCCCAATTAGAAATTTGTTATGTGTTTAATAATGGATTCTCAGTATAAATACAGGGCCCAAGCAAAAATTACTGTTTTTTCGGGAACTCACACCCCCTACCCTAAATTTGCCGCTGATTGGGATGTCTCACTTGAGTTCCTACGTACCACTCCCTCTGGTACTATTTTGGAATTCCTTTGTCTCAATTTATGTAATATTTTTTTCTTTTTAATCAGTTAAATAAAATGACATCTTTCTATATGTAATAATGAGATGATTCATAGTCAAAAAAATTGTGATGGTTTGTTTTAAACCATAAAATTTTAGTTTTTTTATTTTAAATTTTGTGCCCGGTCAAATATCTTAACATAAAAAATGAGTTTATGCTTCCTCCGTCCCAATTTATATGTGGGTGATTGATTTGACACGAAGTTTAAGAAAGAAATGAAGACTTTTGAACCTTATGGTCTTAAATGAGTCTTAGATATTTGTGTAGCTGTAAATCATTTCGTTAAGAGTGAGTAATTTAAATTTAAATTATTACTAACTATATATAGAAATGTATCATTCTTTTTGGGACTGACTAAAAAGCACAGAGTGTCATATAAATTGGGACGAAGGAAGTATGGAATTTCTGTTCGCAAAAAGCATGTGAATAATACCTTCTTCCGCAGGTTTTCAATGGGGTTCCGTCCATATATTTTGTACATATTGTAGCCAATGGAATTAATGGTATCATAAAGAGCCTTATAAGGTGATCTCATATATTCAGGTAACTCCACCATGGCAGACAGTTCCCACCTGAAATAATAGAACTATAGAAGCCTTTAAAGTTACGGAAAAGGGTCAAATATATCCCTGTACTATCAAAAAAGGCTTAAATATACCTCTAATTATACTTTGAGTCCAAATATATCCTTTTCGTTATACTTTGGGTTCAAATATTCCCTTTTTTTGTACTTTGAGTTCAAATATACCCTTCCTCCGTTAAATTGTCCAAGATGGACATTAGCTATGACGTGGCACTGACAACTCAGTGAGGTGGACACCACATGATATGCCATCTTACCACCCCAACCCATTTACCCCTCTCTTCCCCTTCTTCTTCCACCACTGCCATCTCCCCCCCTCCACAAACTTTGCAACCATTAGCACCACCAAACCACCACTTTTACAGGTTGCAATTAAACTTAGCTTTCTTTCGTTCTTCTATATTTTTTGATGCAACTTTTCTTTCTGATCTTAATTTTGTGATTGTTTTTCATATTCGTAATCGTCAAGAACTTCTTTAGTTGGTCAACTGAAGTTACTTCCTCGAATTTGCCACAAAGTCATAAATTATTTTAGAACTTGGAATATTGATCACTGCATAAAATCATGACTAGTCCAAACTGACTTTATACATTAGTCTAACGCTAATTAGTACTATAGGACAAGAGCTTTATATTACCTTTTTGCCATCTCAAGAATACAATGATAACAGTTAAATTTAGAATAGAATTTTAAGTGTAGGACCTTAAAAAGTGATGGTGTGGTGGTGCTAATGGTTGTAACGATTATGGAGGGGAGGAGATGATAGTGGTGGAAGAAGAAGGGGAAGAGAGGGGTAAATGGGTTGGGGTGGTGAGGTGGCATGTCATGTGTTGTTCACTTCACCGAGTTGTCAGTGTCACGTCATATCTCATGTCCATCTTGTACAATTTTAACAGAGGAAGGGTATATTTGGACTCAAAGTATAAAAGAAGGGTATATTTGAACCCAAAGTATAACAAAAAGGGTATATTTGGACTCAAAGTACAACGAGAGGTATATTTAACCCTTTTCTGATAGTACAAGGGTATATTTGACCCTTTTCCGTTAAAGTTATGGACCACCAAGATTTGAGGAGGCACAGTAAAAGAAAGAGAAAAGGAAAAAAATGGTCCATTATATTTGCGATAGGTTTAGAATACTGGTTATTAGATTTAATTGAAACTGTGGAAAAAAATTAACGGAAACTCACATTTAAAGATAGTTTTTGTAGTTTCTATGTAGTACTGTATTATTTTTGATCTATTTCTAATCTCTGGTGTAAGTTTTGCTTCTTCTTTATTTTTGTGTTTGAGGCAGGATGTTGCAATTTCTTTAATGACGGGACTTTCTTTTTGGTATTTTTTTTTTCATAATTCTCGTTGAATCTAATAACCAGAGCTTGCTAAATATATTTGAAAAATGCTCACTTTTGATAAATTTAAAAAATTTAAACTACTCAGTAATATATTTAAAAGATTCATTTTATGCGGCCTATTCAAAATATAAGGGACCATTGTTGTTATTTTTTTTACGTAAGAAACAAATTAAAAGCTTAATGATATACCTATTCACAGCTTCTGTGAAGAGGGTCAACTCTTCAACTGTTCCATAAACATATATCGAAGATATCATCTATGACATAAACGAAAGAGATGCATTTTGCTAGCTCGATCAATTCTTCGTTGTGACATTTTGGGATCTGCAAGCATTGCCATTGGCCAAGCATACCATTTTACTGGTTGGTCTCGCAAAAGCTTCAAGTCTTTAGCTAAACCAAGACTTCTCCACAACCTATCATTAGAAGTTGTTTAATTATCAATAAGATTTGTTGTTGAGCGGCAAGTATTTCTTCACCCTAAACCAGAGGTCTCTGGTTCTAGTTTCCTGTGGGTACGAAACTCTTTTTGTTAGGGGAGCGATTTACCCAATGTAAGATTTTCCGGCGCGTATTCGAATTTAGTCGGACCCCAATACGAACACCAAACACCGAATAGGAAACCTTACATAAACCAGAGGTCTCCGGTTCTAGTTTCCTGTGGGTACGGAACTCTTTTTGTTAGGGAGCGATTTACCCAATGTAAGATTTTCCGGCGCGTATCCAAATTTAGTCGGACCCCAATACGAACACCAAACACCGAATAGGAAACCAAAATACAAAGGTTGCTTAATTAAACTTGCTCATGAAGGGAGTTGTTGATGAGCCGTGAAATTACGCGATATTTGACGCCAACTACTTAGTCTTTTGCACATCCCCAAGTACTTTTGATGTCGTTTCTCGTGTTTTTGTGACAATTTGTAGAATAACATGTGCCGGAAGTAACTTGAAGCAAAATCAAGGAAAATGAAGGAAAATGAAGTAAAAGCCAGCTGAACTGAACAAGGGCATCATATGCGAGTCGCATATGCTACATGCGAATCGCATGTGATGCAGCATCTGCTGACAGAAAGAGGCTAAAGAAGAAACCATGTGTGACACCACATGCGAGTCGCATGTTGCACATGCTAATCGCATATGGTGTCGCATATGCTGCTCAACAGACGACTGAAGATTGTCACACATGCGATAATTTGGTGCAACATGCGACTCGCATGTTGCACTTGCGACACCAAGTGCGAGACGCACCTGATGCACAGGGGCATTTTTGTCTGGAAATTGTTCCCGTTTTGGACATGCTATAAATAGATTTTCTAGGGTTTTGGATTCATTATTCTGCAGTTTTTAGCATCACTTCTTGTGGAGTTCATTTATTGTTGGTTGGTGAAGTATTTAAGAGATTCTTTTGGCTTTTGTTATCTTCTCCATCCAACACCTCTGTAAGATTTATGCATACATTGTACTTGATTGTTTTATCTTTAATGAATATTAGTAGCTAATCCTCCAACTAAGGTTGTGGGATCAAATGTGTTAGTTATGTGATTGGGTTTCATATTCATACTACATTTATATGCTAGTGGTGTTTTCTATTAACTCTTCAAGCATTAATGTCTTGTGATGGTGTACAACATTACTTGTGCCTTAATACCATTACTTTGCTTGGAAAAGAAAGTAGAGGTTAGGAAAAGAGTTAATAGCAACAATTTGGGTCATTAAATCCATCTAATAGCTTGAGCTAGGAATAGGAAAGCTAGTTGAGGCTACATGAGAGTTCTCTTAAAGGAAACATTCTAGGGCTTGGAAAAGCCTAGGATGAAATTTGCTGATTTGGTTGGAAAACTTTTGGTAAGAATCATGTAACCCTTGGCTTAACGCACCTAGGCATATAAATAAGTTGAATTGACACCCAATCGTATTACCTTCCATTTGAACCACAACCTTAGTCCCATTTACCAATTGTTTACATTCTATAACCATTCTCAGTTTTTAATGAACAAACTACAATCAAACTTTTATTATATTTCCCTTCCCCTGAAATATAGACTAACAGTCGGGTGTTACACTTATTAAGTATTCTTCTTCATCGTATTCTCTGTGGGATTCGACCCCAACCTTGTTGGGTTCTATATTTGACAACGACCGCTTACTCCTGATTTTTAAGGTGTAATTTGGGCGTATCAATTTTGGCGCCGTTGCCGGGGAATACGGTCTAGAAATTTACTAACTAGTGTAAAACTTTACTTTTAGTCTTTATTTTCTTTTCTTATTTCCTTTTTGTTGTTGTTTGTTGTGTAGGAAATATGGATGAGGATGGTATCCCTATCCAAAATCCACCAGCAGCGGTTGGTGAAGAAGCTGCGGGGGCAGGCTATGCAGCTGCAATTCAGCCCCCGCCTTTAATTGGAAACTCGAGTTTCTATATAACCAACACAATGCTGCACCTGCTCAACACTAAGGGCCTGTTCGGTGGTCTACCCAAAGAAGACCCGAATAGGCACCTTAGGAACTTTCTTGGGGTCTGTTCTACCAATGTGCATCCGGGCGTCTCACTTGAAGCAGTCAGGCTACGGCTCTTCCCGTACTCTCTAACGGGGGAAGACACAGCTTGGTTAGATGATCTTCCTTCCGGATCCATCACTACTTGGGAGGAACTGACTGAAGCATTCCTCAAGAAGTTTTTCCCTCCATCGCGGATGTTACAACTCCGTGACGAAATCAACAACTTTCGTCAACTTCCTAATGAGGCTCTCCATGAAACTTGGACTCGTTTTAAAAAGAAAGTCAAAAGCTGTCCCAAGCATGGGTTGCCCGATGGTGTGCTTCTACAAACATTTTATAGATCTCTAGATTCGGTCAACAAATCAGTGGCAAACAACATTGCAGAGGGGTCTCTTATGGATAATTCTTATGCCACCATTTGTGAATTGTTGGATAAATTGACCGAGACTAATGAAGCATGGCACACTAGGGATTCGGAAGTGGGTGGAGGAAGTTCCTCCAAACATGTGCTCACTCGTGAGATGATTAAGAAGGAGGAAGAGAGAGATGAGTCCATGGCAAAACTTGTCACCCAAATGGACCTTCTGACAAAACATGTCATGGGTGGCGGAAACAAAAAGGTGAACGCGATAGAATCCTGTGAAGGGGGTCCTCCGGATGAGCAATGTTTCCAAATGTATGATGAGAAAACGAATTATGTAAACAATCTAAGGGAGGGTTCCCGTCCAAACTACCAAGGTCCGAATCAAGGATCTTGGCGGCAAGGTCAAGGGAATCAAGGTTGGAACAAAGAACAAGGTCACTCCAATTGGAGAGATAATCGTGACAACAACCAAGGGGGTTACAATAGCAATTACAATAATCATCGGAGCACAAATCCATATGTCCCTCAGAAGGGAAATCAACCAAGCTCTGGTCAACCGCCCAATAGCGACCCCGCTAGTTCAAAAATTGAAGATATGTTGTCAAGGGTATTGAGGAAAGTAGAATCCACCGACACCTTTTGCAAGGAGACTAGAGATGAGGTCAAATCCATGGGTCAAGTTGTTAGTTCACACTCCACCTCCATTAAACAATTGGAGTCTCAACTTGGCCAAATCTCGGCTATCCTAAACCAAAGGCAGAAAGGCTCACTCCCTAGTGACACAGTTGCAAACCCAAGGAACGATGGTGAGCATAAATGCAACGCAATTACTACTAGGAGTGGCAGAACAATTGGGGAAAATGCGTTGGTGAAAGAGAATGTGTTGGGTGATGAAGAGAAAATGGTTGAAGAACCCATGGTTATTGAAGAAGAAGCAAACCCAATGAATAAGAGGGCTGGTATTGAAGAAACCATCGCTGACAAGGACCTTCCGGAAACCAATGATGCTTCGGAAAGCAAAGAAGCGGCAGAGGAGGTACCAAGGGCTTCACCGCCCGTTATGAGGCCTCCCCCTCCTTTTCCCCAACGATTGGCAAATAAAGCGGAAGATGGAAAATTCCTCAAGTTCATCGAACGATTAAAGGATCTCTCAAAAAATATTCCATTGGTTGAGGCACTTGAACAAATGCCCGGTTATGCTAAGTTCATGAAAGATCTCGTCACCAAAAGAAGGAGTCCTGGTAGTGAAACATTGGGGGGCACTCATCATTGTAGTGCAATCGTCACCAAAGCTTTGGTGCACAAAAAAGAAGACCCCGGAGCATTCACAATTCCATGCACCATCGGTAAATACAAGTTTGCTAAAGCTTTATGTGATCTTGGAGAAAGCATCAATTTGATGCCGCTTTCTATATTCAACAAGTTGGGATTGGGCACCCCCTGTCCTACCACGATGAGATTACTTATGGCGGATAGAACTGTAAAGAGGCCCATTGGTATTCTTTATGATGTGCTTGTAAGAGTGGATAAATTTATTTTTCCGGCCGATTTTGTGATCTTGGATTGTGAAGTTGACTTTGAAGTTCCCATAATCTTGGGAAGACCATTCTTAGCCACAGGGCGTGCCCTCGTGGATGTGGAAAGAGGTGATCTGAAATTTAGAATGAATGATGAAGAGATCACTTTCCATATTTGCAAGTCAATGAAACAACCAGCTGATATGAGTGTTGTGTCGGTTATTGACACAATTGATGAAGCAATGGAGACAACTATAGAACATGAGCATATAGGTGATATGTTGGCTGCAGTGATAATGAATTATGAATGGGACTACGAAAAAGAATTTGAGGAGATGGTCAATGCACTGATTGGAATGGGGTCTTACCACCTCAATCCAAAGAGACTCGATCTTGACTTGGAAAACCGAGCAACTCCTCCTGCAAAACCTTCAATTATTGAGCCTCCTACTTTGGAACTCAAAACTCTTCCTTCACATTTGAGGTATGAGTTTCTTGGACTCAACAACACATTGCCTGTGATTATATCTGCCCGGTTGACGGATGAGCAAAGAGAGAGGTTGATGGTGATCTTGAGAAGATCCAAAAAAGATATCGGGTGGAGTATTACGGATATTCAAGGGATTCCACCTGGTATTTGTACACATAAAATTCAGCTTGATGAAGACTGTGAGCCAAGCGTTGAACATCAAAGGAGGTTAAATCCTCCCATGCAAGAGGTCGTAAAAGTTGAGATAATCAAGTGGTTAGATGTTGGGGTTGTGTACCCCATTTCGGATAGCTCATGGGTGAGTCCGGTTCAATGCGTACCAAAAAAGGGTGGGATCACCGTGGTTGCGAATGATAAAAATGAGTTGATTCCCACTCGCAAGGTTACCGGATGGCGTGTTTGCATGGATTATCGGAAGCTGAATAAGTGGACCAAAAAGGACCACTTCCCAATGCCATTCATGGATCAAATGCTTGATAGGCTTGCGGGTAGAGATTATTATTACTTCCTTGACGGGTATTCCGGGTACAACCAAATTACCATTGCCCCCGAGGACCAAGAGAAAACTACCTTCACTTGTCCTTACGGGACTTTTGCTTTCAAGAGAATGCCGTTTGGGTTATGTAATGCACCCGCAACATTTCAACGTTTCATGATGTCTATTTTATCCGATATGGTTGAGGAATCCATTGAAATCTTCATGGATGACTTTTCCGTAGTTGGGGACTCCTTTGATGAATGCTTGCAGAATCTTGCCCAAGTATTGAAACGATGTGAAGAGACAAATTTGGTTCTAAATTGGGAGAAGTGCCTATTCATGGTTAGAGAAGGCATCGTCTTGGGCACAATATTTCGGAAAAGGGGCTTGAAGTCGACCAAGTTAAAATTGAGGTTATTGTTAAGCTTCCCCCTCCAATTTCCGTTAAAGGTGTTCGTAGCTTCCTTGGGCATGCTGGGCTTTATAGAAGATTTGTCAAGGATTTCTCGAAAATAGCCAACCCGCTATGCAAGTTGTTGGAGAAGGAGTCGAAGTTTGTTTTTGATGATGCTTGCTTGAAGGCATTTGAGGCTCTGAAAGAGAGACTCACATCGGCTCCTATCATCATTGCCCGGACTGGTCTTAACCCTTTGAGCTTATGTGTGATGCAAGTGGCTTTGCCATGGGGGTTGTTCTTGGCCAGAAGCGTGATAAGATCTTTCACCCAATTTACTATGCAAGCAAGACTCTGAACAGTGCCCAAATGAATTACACTGTCACAGAACAAGCGTTGCTGGCTATTGTATTTACTTTCGAGAAGTTCCGGACTTATCTTTTGGGCACTCATGTGATTTTTCACACCGATCATGCAGCCCTACGTTACCTCATGACAAAGAAAGATGCAAAACCGAGGTTGATACGTTGGGTCCTTCTCTTGCAAGAGTTTGACTTTGAAGTCAAAGATAGAAAAGAGTGTGAGAATCAAGTGGCGGACCACTTGTCTCGTCTTGAAGAAGGTGGGCGTCCATTGGACGGCCTAGAAATCAATGAGTCATTTCCGGATGAGCAAGTAATGGCGGGGTCGCATGACATGATCCCTTGGTATGCCGATTTTTCTAACTTCCACGCAAGCGACATTATGCCAGTGGATTTGAGCTTTCACCAAAAGAAGAAGTTTTTGAGTGATGCCCGAAAATTCTATTGGGACGAACCATATCTATTCAGGGTTTGCGCCGACAACATCATAAGGAGGTGCATATCCGATGTAGAAATGATGCCCATCATCGAAACTTGTCACTCATCACCGGTTGGTGGACATCATAGTAGCTCAAGAACGGCGGCTAAGGTTTTTCAGAGTGTTTTTTATTGGCCGATAATCCATCAAGATGCTCATGACTTTGTTAAAGCTTGTAATCAATGTCAAAGGCATGGGGGCATATCAAGAAGGCATGAGCTGCCAATGACACCGATTCTCGAAGTTGAATTGTTCGACGTATGGGGCATTGATTTTATGGGTCCATTTGTAAGCTCATACAGCAACAAGTACATTCTTGTGGCAGTAGACTACGTATCCAAATGGGTGGAAGCAGTCGCGCTCCCCAACAATGAAGGAAGAAGTGTCACTGCATTTTTGAAAAGGGTTATCTTAAGGTTTGGAACTCTAAGAGCAATCATTAGTGATGGGGGCTCTTATTTCTGCAATCGATTATTCAAGACTCTTCTTGAGAAGTATGGGGTTAAGCATAAAGTTGCCACCCCGTATCATCCCCAAACAAGTGGCCAAGTTGAGGTCTCAAATAGGGAAATTAAGAGCATCCTTTCCAAAAAAGTGAATGCTAACCGGACTGATTGGTCAAGGAAATTGGATGATGCTCTATGGGCATACCGAACAGCCTACAAGACACCAATTGGCATGTCTCCATATCAACTGGTATTTGGAAAAGCTTGTCATCTTCCGGTGGAACTCGAACATAAGGCATTGTGGGCCTTGAAAAAGTTGAATCTAGAATGGGGTGAAGCCTCAAACTTGAGGTTGGAGCAGATTAACGAACTCGATGAATTTCGACTTAAGGCATATGCGAGTTCTTCACTCTACAAGGCCCGCATGAAACACTTCCATGACAGGAAGATCTTGCAAAGAGAGTTCAGCATCGGAGATCGGGTATTGTTGTTTAACTCCAGGCTCCGGTTGTTTCCTGGGAAGTTGAAATCCAAATGGTCTGGCCCGTTTGAAATCACACAAGTGTTCCCATCTGGAGCAATTGAACTTGATTGCCCAAGTGGTAATAAAATTAAAGTGAATGGGCAACGGGTGAAACATTACTGGGGATCTCAGAATGAAGCAAAGATTATCAAGGTATTCATCCTCAACGAGCCATAAAAGGGCTAAACAGGTATCAACGTCGTGGTGCGACGTAAAATCAAGCGCTTCTTGGGAGGCAACCCAAGTTTCATTTTCATGTGTTTATTGTTTTTACTTTTACGATGTTTTGATGTGTGTCCAAGTGTGTAGGAATAAAGTGTGCACAAAGAAGAAGAATTGGAAAAATTCCAAATGACATGACATGCGACACCATATGTGAATCGCATGTGGTGTCTTCCATGGCAAATGCGTCTCGCATCTGATGCCAAAATTCAGTCATTGAGAACAAAAGTTTCTGTCATCATATGCGATGGAGTGTCACTACATGCGACTCGCATGTCACACATGCGACATAATGTGCGAGTCGCATGTTGTGCAGGTAAGTCAAAAGACGCGGGTCGACCCGACCCGGCGGGAACCAATCTTGTTTTAAATAACAAAATAACGGTGTTTTTTCAGTTACAAACTTCACGATTCCCTCTCCTCCCATTCCTTCTTCTCCCCTACATCATCCCATAATTCCATTTCACTCTAATCATTTTTAATCACTTCCCCAAATCCTGACTGGTATTTACTTCTTTTCCCCTGAAAACAAAGGATTTCAAGGTTTCCTACTTTCATTAACTTTCAAGGTATGTCGACTTTTCTCTCCTGTACATTAGTGGGTATTTACTACTTGCTCAATTCCATGTCATTATCATACCGTAGTACCGTACCACTCGTTGTATTTAGTTAGTTGGGTATATCTATTTTATGTGATTTTGTGGGTTGATTAAAAATTGATGAAACATGGGGAATTCTTGAGTACCCATGATTGTGTAGTCCATCTAGGAATTGGTTGTTGGTGACGAATGAGATAATGACTGGGGAATTCTTGAGTACCCAGTTGTTGTCAGAATTGTTAGTTTAGGATCGCTCGCAACTCATGTGATTAAATGCCTAAATGACCCTTTGAATGCTTGAATGCTGCGGAAATATGATCGTTCGCCAAAATGGGGAATTCTTGAGTACCCATGGCACCTTACCTGTGAAATAGGACCCATGATGCCTTTTGGATTACAAAGTGTCATTGTCTGTTGTGAAGAACAATTATCGAATATAGATGTGTGTGAGTAATTGAATAGCATTTTTCCAATGATAGATGGGGGAAAACGATCTTAACGGAAAAAGTTACGTAAACATGTTTTGTTTGTGTGCATCTGTGTTGTAAAAAAAAAAAAAAAAAAAAAACCTCAACTCAAGTGACTCACATGCAAGCATCACATGCGATGCGCATGTTGCACATGCGAATCGCATATGCTGCAGCATGTGGTGACAGTGAGACACTCACAAGTAGTGATCTCACTGGCATCATATGCGACACCATATGCGAATCGCATGTCACACATGCGACTCGCATGTGGTGCCACCATTTAAATAAATATATATATATATATATATATATTTGTTTCTTTATCGTTGTTAAAGGAACACCATAAATAATGGGTATATTTTTGTATGTTGTGCAGGATGGCTCGATCAAACCAACCTCAAGGTGGAGGAAAACTAGCAACACGAAGACGAAAAGACAAGGCACCTGCTGATCCCGTCCCCCAGTCTGAAGAGGGGACACATGGGGCTTCCTCTCATGAGCCCGAGGATGCTATTACCAGAGGTCAACGGAGGGAAGCAATGGAGCAACGGTTCACCGTGCCTGGATCTAGGGAACTATATAAGACTTGGAATACAATTAAGCCTGATAGGAATCCAGTCCGGGGCTTCATTGTCGAAAAGAGAGTCACTCTCCAGGGGCTGCACGACCAATGTCCGGGCATCATTCGCAAGCTTGAAACCTTGAGATGGAATTATTTCATGCAGCCCGCTGTATATTGCCCGACCTTGGTAATGGAATTCTACGCAGCTTATGCAGCCACACTGAATGCGAAGATGTCACGCCGCCAACCAAAGAAAACCTTGGCACATTTGTGTTGGGTTCCGGTTTGGGGGAAAGAGATTGATTGTGCTGCCGATACCATAACATCGATCTTATATGAGCAACGCAGCGAAACAGACCCTGTTGAAGGTTGGCCTCCGGTGAGTTCAGAATATGATTTGAAGATGGAGAACCCGGAGGAGCATCTAGAGTGGGCTGCTTCAGTGATTGCCTCTGGGACTCCACCATGGCTAGATCCATCGGTCACAATTGAGAAGAACACTTTCAACCGCGAAGCCAAGTTTTGGCTATCTCTCGTATCATCGCGGGTGATTCCTTCCAAGAACAACACCAACATACCTATTGCAAAGTGTATTCTCATTGCTTCACTTATGTTGGGGCATCTTGTCAATGTGGGGGAAATTATCCGAGACCACATCAAGAATTCGTCCACTCAGAAGGGCACATCGCTCCCTTTTCCCTGTTTGATTACTGAATTATGCCGCCGGACAGAGGTTCGTGATATTCCTCGGGTGGACAGAAATGCACCGGCTGATCAATTGATTGATTACACCAAATTGGAACCGGGAACTAGAAAGCGAAAGCGGGTGAGTACAGAGCCGAGAGCTTCGGGGACACCACTTGATGCTCATATTCTTGAGTCCGAAGACTTGGCCACCGATGATGAGGAGACCACTCCCAGCACAGCCCCTCGAGCACCGAGGTCTGACCTTCCGAGTTCTTCCACTATAGTTCCTACTGATACGGTTCCGCCATCCACCACAGTAGCTCGTGGAGTGTCTGCCGAGGGTATGCGAGTGCTCCGGGCAGCAGATGCTAAAGTTAATTGGTTAGTTGAGCAGCTCCCCAATTTTGTGAAGGAGGCGATTGAGGCAGCAATGGCACCCTACACTCAGGCGATCACAGATATTAGAAAAGAGCAGGACAGAATTAAGGAGCATGTTCGCCACATTGATCGTCGGTTGGAGCAGATTGAGGGGGGAAGTGCAGGCGGCCTTCCTGCCATACGGGCGGACCTAGATAAAGTCAAGAAGGATATTCGGGTATTGAAAGCCCATGACATTGAGCTCAGCGCACCCATTCTACCATCCGGTGCCTCCTTATTCTCCACTGGGCCCACAGCGCCTGCCATGCCTTCGGACAAAGGGGTGGAGGAGTCAGCTGGGGAGGACGAAGAAACTAAGGAAGAAGAGGAAAAAGAGGGGGAAGAAAGCGAGGAAGAGTTTGATGAGGAGCTGGAGGTTGACCCAGCTGTTGAGGAGGCACGTACTTCCTCCCGAGTTGCTGGTATCGCTGAAGACGAGATAGACACATATGTGGCCATGCAGCAGTCCCTTGAGGCGAGCAGAAAATCCAGGGGGGCCTCTCGACCCCCGAGGGCGGGTGAGGCCAGTTCATCCACCGCTCCTCCTGCTGACACACGACTGCCCCCGTCTGTGGGACCTGAGATATTGACACCCGAGAGGGAGGGTGATGCTGCGACGCTCCCATTGATAATACCTCCGTTGGAGGTCCTCCCTGCTGATCAGACACCATCGGACGCCAGGCGTCCATCGTGAGTTACTCATCCCTTGTACTACATTTGATGCATTGGGGACACTGCATATTCCTTTTGTTGGGGGTAGGACAGCTCACGCGGCATATGTTTGTTTTTATTGTTTTAGGATAGCTCATGTTTAAGTTTGTACACTTGTACTTTGTTATTGCCAAGTATAATAGTGATGGTTGATCGGTTTATAAATTTTTCTTGTTTCGTTTTTCCATCGTATTTTGATAACACCCCTCCCAAAATTCTTGCATATGTACTCAGAGGGGAGGAATAACACTAACATGACTCATTTGGTGACACACAAATGTTTTGCAAGTCTAAAATGATGGGTTGAGAAGTAGTTAGAAGTTAGCAAAGTAATCCATATGCCATGTGTGTGAAAGGTTATTGTTCTAGTCTTGTGCATAATTGTGATCTAGAACTTGCCCGGAAAGTATCTCAAGGCGAAATACTAAACTACACTTGTTTGAAAAAGGATATTAGGCTCTCTTTGTACCGCCATTAAACCTAAAAACTCCTACCCATTGCATTGATATCCTTGTTAACCCATTTTTGAGCCGTAACTGTGTTTTTCTTTTCTTTCATTACAACCATGTGACAGGTCCCATTCCTTTTACCCTTGTTTACCCATCTTTTAGCACCCTATCTCCCTAAGCAAATCGAATACGCTACAACAGGTTAAAACGCATAAGTTTGGGGGTGGTAGCTAACCAAAAAAAAAAAGTATATGTAGATATTTGTGTAAAGAAAGGTGTGTATATGTACACATAAATCGTAGGTTTAGCAGTGAACGCAAGGGTGTGAATAATGGTTGTGATGTAAGGAATAAGTGGGGAAACTAGAGAAACAATAACGATAATGGAAAAAGGAGTCACGAATTGGCGGATAATGCTTAAACGCTGAAGAAGGTACGGATTAAGTGAAGGGAGCGTGCTCGAGAATGCTTAGGGAGACGTCAAGTCAATCTTACCCAAATTTCACCCCACCTTAACCCCTAACCTTAACTATGACCCGCAAGTCCTAATTGATTTTGAACAAAGTGTGTTTACATTAGTGGAGAAATAATTAAAGGGCAAGCTTATGGCACCACATTTTTTGTACTTGTACATTTTCTTTTCTGAGTGTGAGTGTTTCTCTCCTTATTCGTCTTTTGTCCCAGTTGCTATTCGTGAATATGTGTGTGTGGGACTTTCTTTGGTCTTTTTGTGAGGGCATGTGAATTACTAGGCTCAACGAAAGAACTACTTCTTGACGCTTCATTTGAAGCCATTTCTCTTAAAGATAGAGTAACCTTGTGTCATCAAATGCAGCAGTTGGCTAATTCCCACCTTTTGAGGAAAGGCACCATGTCTCGCAACAAGAGGGAGGGGAACTCGTATTTTGAATACCTATGTTTTGACTGATCACGATCATCATTGTAGTACCTAGCAATTGACATATGTTGTAGTTCTGTTTTAAATGCTTGAGGACAAGCAAAAGTACAAGTTTGGGGGTGTTGATGAGTCGTGAAATTACGCGATATTTGACGCCAACTACTTAGTCTTTTGCACATCCCCAAGTACTTTTGATGTCGTTTCTCGTGTTTTTGTGACAATTTGTAGAATAACATGTGCCGGAAGTAACTTGAAGCAAAATCAAGGAAAATGAAGCAAAAAGCCAGCTGAACTGAACAAGGGCATCACATGCGAGTCGCATATGCTACATGCGAATCGCATGTGATGCAGCATCTGCTGACAAAAAGAGGCTAAAGAAGAAACCATGAGTGACACCACATGCGAGTCGCATGTTGCACATGCGAATCGCATATGGTGTCACATATGCTGCTCAACAGACGACTGAAGATTGTCACACATGCGATAATTTGGTGCAACATGCGACTCGCATGTTGCACTTGCGACACCAAGTGCGAGACGCACCTGATGCACAGGGGCATTTTTGTTTGGAAATTGTTCCCGTTTTGAACATGTTATAAATAGATTTTCTAGGGTTTTGGATTCATTATTCTGCAGTTTTTAGCATCACTTCTTGTGGAGTTCATTTATTGTTGGTTGGTGAAGTATTTAAGAGATTCTTTTGGCTTTTGTTATCTTCTCCATCCAACACCTCTGTAAGATTTATGCATACATTGTACTTGATTGTTTTATCTTTAATGAATATTAGTAGCTAATCCTCCAACTAAGGTTGTGGGATCAAATGTGTTAGTTATGTGATTGGGTTTTATATTCATACTACATTTATATGCTAGTGGTGTTTTCTATTAACTCTTCAAGCATTAATGTCTTGTGATGGTGTACAACATTACTTGTGCCTTAATACCATTACTTTGCTTGGAAAAGAAAGTAAAGGTTAGGAAAAGAGTTAATAGCAACAATTTGGGTCATTAAATCCATCTAATAGCTTGAGCTAGGAATAGGAAAGCTAGTTGAGGCTCCATGGGAGTTCTCTTAAAGGAAACATTCTAGGGCTTGGAAAAGCCTAGGATGAAATTTGCTGATTTGGTTGGAAAACTTTTGGCAAGAATCATGTAACCCTTGGCTTAACGCACCTAGGCATATAAATAAGTTGAATTGACACCCAATCGTATTACTTTCCATTTGAACCACAACCTTAGTCCCATTTACCAATTGTTTACATTCTATAACCATTCTCAGTTTTTAATGAACAAACTACAATCAAACTTTTATTATATTTCCCTTCCCCTGAAAATATAGACTAACAGTCGGGTGTTACACTTATTAAGTATTCTTCTTCATCGTATTCTCTGTGGGATTCGACCCCAACCTTGTTGGGTTCTATATTTGACAACGACCGCTTACTCCTGATTTTTAAGGTGTAATTTGGGCGTATCAGTTGTATTCTCCATTTCTTCAATAAATTAAGTCGAAATACATAAGTGTCCTTCTAAATTTGTCCTTTACTTTCATTTTAACACCTGAACTGAGGCTAGTATAAGACAAGTTTAGGAGCACCCATACATCATTAATTTGAATTTAACTGTATGTAAAGAAATTTTACACTATCAACAAGAAAAGGAAGATCTTGATCGGAAGCTCCACTATTATTGTTAGCGAGAAAGATTTCTGAAACTCGATCAATACCTTCCAGCCCCTTCTGAATGATGTTCTTAATGTGTTTATAGCAGACAACCTATCTTAATTTTCAGATAATTAATTCAACATTAAAAAAAAAACCTATAATTAGCCTTTGAGTGTAACTTTTATACATAGAGATAGTAAAAGGAATTTTTCACTATCAAGCAACGATAACTGCGTGTAATCGTCCATAAAACTAAGATTAATAACCTATAAAAGTAAAATAAGTTACTTGCTATAACAAGTTAAAATACATTGCTAATGTAAAACTCTTTTATATTATCAATATATGTAAGTTAAAATCCTTAATTTTAGGTAATCTGAAAATATAAAATTTCTTCTACATCTTGGCTCAGGTTTAATCCAAATTTCCCGCAATAGAAGGTTCTTATTTATATGTATTGATAGGTCAAATTGATATTAACTTGTATACACTTTATGCTATCATGTAATCACTTAAAACATACTTTCACCAATTTAAAATAAGTGTCGTTTTAGCGACGAAAGTAATTTGGTCATAGTAATTTAGGAAACCAAAAAAACATAGTAGTAATTTTCTTTTACAAATCTACTGTTTCATTAATAAACGATCGAAATAATTTTCTAAAAAATCATAGCAGAGATAAAAGGTATTTAATCTGAGGGAAATTAACTATTTCCTTCGTCTTAATTCTTGTGAAGATTTTTAACTGGGCAAAGAGTTAAATAATGAAAGGAAGGCTTTGAACACTCCGTCGGGTATGTGTTCTCCTTGATTTAATCCAAACTCTCCATCATCATTGTTCTTGAATTTTTTAAATACATCTGCTCAAGGTTAATTATTAGATGAATATTTAAAATTGAGGAATTCTATATAATGGCAGTTTATAAAATGATACATTATCGGGTCACCTAAAAGGATTTTTACTCTGTATAATCGCCCATCAAAAAAATAGTCAAAAAATGTTTAATTTTTATAAGTTAATGTATAATACTGAGCTTTGTTAGTATTATATATCTCATCTAAAAGTTTAAGCCGTTAGAGAATACACTAACTTTTTGACAACACTGAAAAATCAATTACTTGCTGGCACGTGGTAACCTTCTTGTCTCAAAAGTCTGAAACAAAGAGAAACCTCAAAAGGGGTTTGATACTTGAGAAAACAAGCACTTTCCTTGTACTCCTTTTGTAAAATTGATTCAATCTCTTCTTGAAAGTGGTATTCAGTTCCCATACGTTGAAGGGCATCCACTAAAGCCAGATTATCCAAACGATTATTATTTCCTTCGGTCCTTAGTGCATACTTTACATCCTTAACTAACCGGGCAAATTTCGTATTTAATCGATCCTGCAGTAGTAAGCATTTTCTTAGTGAAAAAAGAACAAGAATGCGAATATTATTAAAATGAAAAAAAAAATGGAACTTGAAATATTCATGTTTTCTGCTAAATTACTTACTTATGTAACTTACATAAAACGTATAATGTAACGGCACAGTGGAGCTACCATTATCCAAGGCCGGTAAGTAACTCTTTGTTGGAAAATTACATTGTTTTGATAGGTTAATTTATTTTTTTATGTATATATAATTATATATTACATATGTTGAATCTCATGACTTCTTCGTGGATTTACTTCTTTATATATATTTTGAACCCCTTCATGAACATCTTAGCTCTGTATTCGGAGCACAACCCCCACCTACTCACCCCATATGTTTAGATTTGAAACACTCGAATGCATGAATTTTTTAGGAAAAAATTACAAGAATTCAAGAAAGGTTATGCCTCAACTTACCTCAATTATACCTTACGTACACTGACAATGCAAAATATGCCTTATCAATGCATTTTATGAATGATTACATATGTATAAATTTTTTAAAGTAATATATATGATAGTGTATTATTTTACATTGTCGGTGCATAGAAATTAAATCATACTTGATTGTATGTCGAGGTTGTTTTGAGAAAAATCTTCTCGAACGGTCCATTTGTCAGAGCTTCTGCATGAAACTTGAATATTTCTGCTCCTTACATTTTGGCCAGTGCTGGTTAGGTGCATGCAGGGATATTGTGAAGGGGAGAGGGCTATAGTCATTGCCCTGAAAATAATTTGTCCTATAGACTATGAAGGAATATGAAGGAAGAGAGATTTGAGAGGATTTATTTCTATGAAGGGTGTGCTTAGAATTAAAATTACGGAGAAAGAATCTGAGCCATTTAATATATTAGATGACACATGTCACAAATCGAAGAGGGAACTGGACGAACTGGAGGGGAAGTGCATTGGAGGGGAGCCGGTTCCGAGGATTGTCTAAATCATATAAAGAGATCACCCATTTCATTGCTCAAAATCGGTAAACAAGAATTGAGTTAGGCCCTGCTCTGATTTAATGTTAAGAACTGGACCTTGAACCTAACTCAACTTCAAAAAACTAGCTCAAATTTTGATGATTGTCCAAATTATATAAAAAGATCACTCATATCATTGATCACTCGTGTGAGACTTCTTCACACTAAAAAATTTTAATCTAATTTTTATTGGCGGCAGTGATATGAAGATAAGAATACCATGCTTATTATTCTTTAGTCTTAATAAAATTTAAGTTGATTACTCATTCAATCTCGAAATTAGTCCCTTGGATCTTCTTAAATCACCGGAAGACTAGATCAAGAAGACTTGATTTTGTCGAAGAACTCTATCAAAGAAAGCGCCCAATCGAGAAGATCGATAAATGGAATGGTTTAAGTCTAAATGTTGAAAAAGTTCATAAGAAAAAGAAGTAATGCTCAGTTGGTAAATCACCTTCATACATGACGGTAGATTCAGATCAAGTCACGTATGCACACTGGAGGGGAAGTGTGAAAATACTACAGATCCTCCAAAATTAGGGGTAAAAACAAATGGAAAAGAAAAAGTGTATTTGTAGTAGTATATAATTTGTGAAGTGCTACTGTGTGATAGTCTGTAATTGCCTTTAAATAAATGGCTATACTTTGTGTAAAAGGTCTAAATGACGTGCCGTTTCAAACTAGAATTCAATGGTTATAATTTGCTTTCAGTTGAATCATAAATTTGGAGTTATACTAACTTGAATGGGAGTCGCTTCTAATTTAAACACATATCTTGCCCTCGATTTTATTTTTCAACTTCTCTTGTTCCGAATATCATTCAAAAATAACATTCCAAAATATAATCATTTGGACATGACATGCTTTCAATTAATACTAGCTTACTTGGTCAGCTTCCAAATTGTGCTTATTTTGAAAAGTAATTTTCGTTAAAGTGCCTTTGGTGAAAAGCTAGTACTATTTTAGCTTTCTAAAAATACATCTTCTGCTACTACCTTAGCTAAAATCACTTATTTGCTTTTTCTAAAATCTTGATCAAACATCATAATTCTAATCTACTCGAGCTTGGCTTGTTTGGCTAAGCTTTTGGAAAATTACAAATATACATATATGCTCGAGTAGATTAGAGTTTTACACTATTAAAATACCAATGGAGTCAATGAAAGCATTGGCACAATAAATAGGAAACGACGCAGGACAAATAAAACGTCGCAAATATTAATAATTGTAGACTATAAGTGTTTGTGAAATATTATACGGACAAGGATCATATTGACCCTTGTACTCACACAAATATGTTATATTTGACCTTCGTTATACTTTTTCAATATATTTGCCCTTGTCATCCAACTTTAGGATCATATTTGCCCTTGTACTCTCAAAAGAAGTCATATATATTTATCCCTACTCCGTTAAATCCCATGTCCCACCTAAATTTCTTATGTGGAGCCTGCGTGGGTTTTTTTTTCCAATTAAATTTACTTGCCCATTTAATTGGTATCACGTTTTCAGTAGCTTTGAACCCATCATTATCTCAGTTTAATCCAAGGGCAAGTAAAATCACAATTAGGAAATCTAAGACCTAAAGCAGCCTTAATGTTCCAACAAATGTTGTACTCCGTACTGCTATATAATAATTTCTTTAAGAGTGTCATACTTACATAGCACCTACTTTTCCAAAGTTCCCAAATCACAAAAAAAAAAAAAAAAAAAAAAAAAAAAACACTCCCTATGTCTCAATTTATATGATATATTTTTTTTTTTTTATGATAATTTGTAGCTAAATATGATTAGCGATGAATTTTGCTAGTTGTTTAGCTACACATATTTGTCCTGGTTATTTTTTAAGTAGTGAATGATCATAATAGCAGTGGTCAGCATCAGATGTTTGTTTTACCTTTTTGTATTTCCTCAGTTTGATCTTCATTTCTGTCCACTTTTTCCTCGATTTTTTTTTTTTTGTGGTGGTTGCTTTTTCAAATGTCAGAATTATCAAGTTGGAATCATTGAAAAGAGATATTGGATTAGGTTGTATTCTTTCCTTCTTCTTAGATTGATTATGTTTTCCCCTTCTTCCTGTTTAATCCGGACTATGCAGCAAGCTTTTTTGGATTTTTTTATTGTGGGAATCAATTCATGTATCTCTATGGATTCAACATATTCCTTTTCTCATTTAGTATCAACCTCGAAAATATGATTAGAACAAAAGATAAATGCTACACACTACGAAAAAAATCAGGATTTTCGACCAAAAATTTCGACCACACCGGTAGGTCGAATTTTTTTTTCGACCGCGTGTGGTCGAAATCAAATTCTACCTAAATTAAGAAAAAGATGTTTTCAACCACATGTGGTCGAAAATATTATTTTGATATTAAATTATATTTAATTTTTTTGACTACAAGTGGTCGACAACATTATTTATATTTAAATATAAAAAAAATATTTTCACAATTTCGACCACATGTGGTCGAAACCGTATTTTTCTGGGTACAATTTCGACCACATGTGGTCGAAATTGTGAAATCTCTGGGTTGATTTGCAACCACCTGTGGCCGAAAATCTGGAATATTTTTTCCAGCATTTGCCTGCTTTTAGCAGCACACCTGCCAATTTAACAACCAAATTCATCAACCAAAACAGCCATCTAATTCATCAACAATGCAATATAACAACCATAAACAATGGTCAAACACTTGAACACTTAAACATTGTCCAATCAAACACTTATAAACAATCAAATTCAACCTCAAAGTACTTAAAATTAAAACTACATTCAAACACTTAAACATGATAAACTACATTCACACACTTAAACATCATAAACTACATTCAAACACTTAAACATCTTAAAGTTAAAAGTACTTCTAATTCGAATTAAAACTACATTCAACCTCTTAAACATAATATACATATCCATTTAAAAATAGCCGAATTAGAATCCAAAAGCATGATCTATGTCAGCCAATTTCGCTCAGCCCTTGGCTCAACCCATCAGTCTGGTAAAAGCCATTGCACAAAATCCCCACATCCCTCTACTCACAGAGAACTTCTATAGTTAACATTAGGAGCTTTATAGACATGTCGTAAAAGCCATTGCACAAAATCCCCACATCCCTCCATTTCTTTTCAACGATCAGGCCTTCAGTCACCTAACAAACCCAACAACACAAACTTAAAATCAAATAATTTGAATACAAACAAAAACAAATAAGCAAATTTAAGTACTAGAACATAAGGTTGGATTCTGAGTTCTAATATTCAAATACAAAAAAGATAGAAATCTCAGGCTCGTAGGACAGTTGGGGTTCAAACAAATACTTGTGTCAGAAAAAGAAAAACACAAAAAGAAGACAATAAAACCTAGAATTAAGTTAGATAGCTTAAAAGAAAACATAAAGTGGAATCTGGTGAAACCTATACATAAAGAAAGGAAGGGATGTTGATTAACATAGAAAGAGACCAAAACAACAAACTATAACTAAAAAGAGACCAAAACAACAAACCATAACTAAAAGATTCATTGATTAACATAGAGTGCAGAAACCCAAAAGTGATGCCAAATGCAGCAACAACAACAACATTCAATTTCAATTCAAATTCCTAAAAAAAATAACATAATATAAACCCCAAAACAACTATTGAACACTAAATAAAGTTATCAAATCTACTAAATATAGAAGGTAATGTAACTAATAACATGGTATTGAAATAAAAGTTTGAGCACTAGTTCAATTTGGGGGTTGTGTTCATGAGCTGGCGGCGTCTGGTGGCGACGATTGCTGGTCGAAAACAGCGGCGACGTCTGGTGGCGACTCTTTCTGGTCGAAAACGGCGGTGGCTGTGGCGTTGACCGTCTAAGGAGGGGGTGGCACAGTCGGGTGGGGGGATGGTAGAGAGAGGAGAGGGAGAGAGAAGAGAGTGAAAGAGAAGGGGGAAAATGAAAAGAAAATTAAAGAGACTAGATCCAGATCTGGTCTAAATCTTTTGAAATTTTCGACCACATGTGGTCCAAAATAATTAAGTCAGATTTGACTAACTTTGACTTAATTATTTCGACCACATGTAGTCGAAATTACATGTTTATTTTTATTTTTTAATTAATTGTTATATATATATATATAATTTAATTATGTATAAAATATTTGTTTCCCATTTATTATTTATATAAAAATTAATTTCGACCACACGTGGTCGAAATGCATTTTTCCTATTAAAAAATCGACCCAGTGTGGTCGAAATTCTATAAAAAATTAAATAAAAAATAACTTCTTCAAATTTCGACCGCCCGTTGTCGATTTCTTTTCGATCAAAAGTGTGGTCGAAATTTTTAGGTCGAAAATGCCCCTTTTTTTAGTAGTGACAGTTGAGAGAAAAGATAAAATTGATCAACGAGGAGAGATTTTTCTTTGCAAATGTTAAAATTTACATTCCTTTTATATTGTGATTTAAATTAATGATAAAATATTTACTTTACTTTTAGTCTAAGAATATTGTAGAATATTCATTTTCTTTCTAAGTCTAGGATCTAAATTAATTACACAATATTTGATTTCCTTGTAGTTTAGTACCTATAAGGAAAATATCATATTTTCTTTTATTTTATTTATTTTATTACTCTATAAATAGTGATGTAATCTCTTATTTTTCTGTGGAAGAAACAATGCAAGAGTCAATACAAAGAATTTTCATTCTTTCTCTATTCGATTTCCTCTATCGTTTTTTTCATTCCCCAACAAGTGGTATCAGAGCCGATGGTTCAACCAATGGTTTAGCGGGTTGAAGACATGTTCAAATTAAGCTACAATCAATTTCACGATAATGAAGATTTTGTCCAGAATACTACATGTGAAGATGAATTTCCAACCATATTTTCAAAACCCCTGCTGCTGCATCTTTAAAAATAAAGTAAAATATTTTTAAATCAATTTTTAACCTTATTTTTAACCATGTCAAGCAGCAGTGATGAAAATTGTGTGAAGATGAAAAATCAAGAGTATTTTGCCAAAAAATTTAGGCCAAGGGTAGATTTGTTAGAGTTTGCCCTGAATTTCCTACCTTGTTTGAATTTTACCATAATTGTGTTTTCCCTTGTTTGAATTTTACCATAATTGTGTTTTATTTCAAAGGGGATTACTTAGTAGAAAATGTTTTCTTTGTGGAAAAGGTTTCTACCATATATTCCTTTTCTTGTAGGGGAAGATTTAGATTATATAAATAGAAGATTTATTCTTCTCATTCACAACACAATAGCATGCACGACGTAGTCGTTTAAAGAGTCTTGATATTACATCCCGTATTTCTGTACGCTGGAATCGTCATGAGCTAGTCGACATAAGTTAAAGAAAAGACCATCCTTGAGGTTGTAAAGGAAGGGAACAAGTTAGATCCTTGAAAATTACAAGAATTCAAGAGTCGCTAAGCCATTATACTTCGATTCTTTACGTCGATAGCGTCGTGAGTAAACAAATGTGAGCTCGGATGAGTTATTGTACCCACATGAGGCTAAGTAAGACCTTAACCAAGTGTTAAGTAAGTCTCGTAAGAGTTCGGGGCTAAATGAATTGAAGAAATTAAGTTCGTCGAAACTCGGGGAATGGTCGGCAGAATTATGGACATGATTTTTGCTCAAATTTCTGGGGGTATATCTTCTTGTATATAAGGAGATATGGAGTGCATGACCTATCTAAATTCAATTAAGTGTGTCTACTGTCCAACGTAGCAAACCGTTCGTCAATCGGAGCTCTAAACAAAAGGTTATGTATGTTTTCAGAAAACGCTGCAAGCAGCTCCCTTTGGGACCTACAAAGACGGTGAAAGCTTATTTTGTTATACAAAGCGGTGGCCTTTGTCTCCAAGTCTCATTTCTAGAAAACCAGACCTCCAAGCTTAAAAATAATTGAGGTATTAAGCTTGGGCACAAAGATTAAGGAATTTACTAACTCTTAAAAATTAAGAGGAATTTTGACTAAAATACCCCTAATTATGATTTTCTTTTCTTTTCAAGTTGGCATAATTATTTTGGACCAACTTTTAAAGGGTAAAACCTCAATTATTTTTTACTAGAGGGAGTACTATTTTTATACATAACAAACCATGGTATTAGCCATACAAGGGTTATTAATACATAGATAAACATGGCTAAAGACAGAACTGTCCTAAATGCATCTAACCAAATATTGGATAAAAAATAATCCAAGCATAACTAATTCAGCATTACTAATCTCAACATTACAAATACCCCCATTTAGTATTATTCTTGTATATTCTACCAAACGACCTGTTACAACCTGGTCGTCGGGCGAAGCCATAGAATAATGTAAGGGTTTGGTTGTATCCAGCAACGTACTTTTAGTCCAAACTTTGTATTTTTCTGAAGAAAGTAATTTAATACGTACAAATTATTAATTTAGCATCCAATAACTTAAAATAAAACTATAAACTCTAAATTCTGGCTCTACCACTGGTCGTCATTGTTTTAGGCCACAGATCAGTGCTAAAAAAAAAAAAATCTACTAGGATTTTATCCCTGGTAGTAATGTATTTATTCATGTAGAGCACAAAATCATGGGGGAACTAGGCCAAGGTATCTACTCCGGTTGGTGATCCCGTGATAGCTAGACAAGTGTATAAAAATTGTGTAATTGTGATATGCGACAGCCAGACTAAAGCTGATTTAGTTGAGCTGGAGATGTTAAATTTCGATGTGATTATGGGTATGGATTGGTTGGCCTCATGTTATGCTAATGTTGACTGCCGAATGAAAGTAGTTCGATTAAGGCAAGAAAGATGATAGCTAAGGGCTATATTTATCACTTAGTCCGAGTTCAGGATACTGAAGCAAAGTCGCCAACTCTCCAATCCGTTCCGGTAGTGAATGAATTTCCAGATGTATTTCCAGATGAACTTCCAGGCCTTCCCCCAAAAAGAGAGATTGATTTCGCTATTGATGTGTTGCCGGACACCAAGCCTATTTCTATTCCTCCTTACCGAATGGCTCCGGCAGAATTGAAAGAGTTAAAGGCACAGTTGAAGGATTTTCTTGAGAAGGGGTTTATTAGACCCAGTTCATCACCGTGGAGAGCACTTGTCCTATTTGTAAGAAAGAAAGATGGCTCACTACGAATGTGCATCGACTATAGGCGGTTGAATAAGGTGACGATAAAGAAAAAATATCCTCTTCCGAGAATTGATGATTTATTTGACCAACTATAGGGTGCCAAGTAGTTTTCCAAAATAGACTTGAAGTAAAGTTATCATCAAGTGAGAGTTAGAGAAGAAGATATTCCCAAAACAACTTTCAGAACGAGATATGGCCATTATGAATTCCGGGTGATGTCATTTGGGTTAACTAATGCTCCGGCAGTGTTCATGAATTTGATGAATAATGTATTCAGGCCTCTCTTGGATTTATTCGTAATAGTATTCATTGATGATATTCTGGTATACTCTCGCACAGAATCAGAACATGCAAATCATTTACGTATTGTTCTTGGAATTCTTCAAACCCGAGAATTGCATGCAAAATTTTCAAAGTGCGAGTTTTGGCTGAATTCTGTGACATTTTTGGGTCATGTTATTTCAGATGATGGCATTCGAGTTGATACTCAGAAAATTGAAGCTGTGAAGACTTGGCCAAGGCCTACGACGCCTACAAAAATCCATAGTTTTCTGGGATTAGCAGGTTACTATAGAATGTTCGTAGAAGGATTTTCCTCTATTTCAGCCCCATTGACGAAGCTAACCCAAAAGTCAGCTAAATTCCAGTGGAATGATGCTTGTGAACGCAACTTCAAAGAGTTGCAGGACAGATTAACCTCAGCCCCAGTCTTGACACTCCCAGAAGGGCCAGATGGTTATGTTGTATATTGTGATGCTTCCGGTGTTAGGTTAGGATGTGTGTTAATGCAACACGGTAAAGTCATCGCTTATTCTTCTAGACAACTGCAGAAACATGAAAAGACCTACTCAACTCATGATCTCGAATTGGCTGCAGTTAAGATGTGGAGACACTACTTGTATGGTGTACATGTCGATATTTATACAGATCACAAGAGTCTTCAATACATTTTCAAACAGAAGGAGTTAAATCTGCGGCAGAGGCGGTGGTTAGAATTATTAAAAGATTATGATGTGAGTATTTTGTACCACCCCGGGAAGGCAAATGTAGTAACTGACGCGCTTAGCTGCAGATCAATGGGCAGCCTATGTGAAGTTCCTCCGGAGAAGAAATAATTAATTCATGAGCTCCACCAACTAGCTAATCTTGGAGTACGTCTAATTGATTCAGGTAGTGCAGGAATTGGTATTAATAATCCCACAGTTTCGTCCTTGAATATGGAAGTGAAAGAGCGTCAGTATGAAGATCCTCATTTGAGCTATTATAGAGACACATTTCATGAAAAGGAGAAGTCTCCATTTGAAACTTCTATGGATGGAATTCTTAGATGCCGAGGCAAGCTATGTGTTCCGAATGTTGCAAAATTACGTCATCGAATCCTCGAAGAAGCTCATTATTCTCGGTATTGTATTCACCCAGGTGCAACGAAGATGTATCATGATCTCAAGTTAATATATTGGTGGGATGGCATGAAGAAAGACATAGCAGAATTTGTAGCTCAATGTCCAAATTGCCAACAAGTGAAAATCGAACATCAAAAGCCCGGAGGATTATTGCAGGCAATGGAAATTCCTACTTGGAAATGGGAAGTGGTCAATATGGATTTTATTGTGGGATTACCTCGTCCCCGAAGCAAGTATGATTCTATATGGGTGATTGTGGATAGATTGACGAAAGCAGCTCATTTTCTTCCTGTTAGAACCACATACTCAGCAGAAGATTATGCAAGGTTGTATCTCAAAGAGATTGTGCGACTCCATGGTATTCCGATATCCATTATCAAAGATAGAGGAGCGCAATTTACAGCCAAGTTCTGAAAATCTTTCCAAGAAGGTCTAGGCACTCAAGTAAAGCTTAGCGCGACATTTCATCCGCAGACTGATGGGCAAGCCGAACGTACCATTCAGACCTTGGAGGATATGCTAAGAGCATGTGTTCTAGATTTTAGTGGTAGTTGGGATGACCACTTACCTCTAATTGAGTTTGCATACAACAATAGCTACCATTCCAGTATCCAAATGGCTCCGTATGAAGCTTTATATGGAAGGAAGTGCAGGTCTCCAATTGGATGTTTTGAAATAGGAGAAGTACAGCTAATAGGCCCTGAGTTGATTCAACAAGCATTAGAAAAAGTCAAGGTGATCCGAGATCGATTATGGACAGTCCAAAGTCGCCAAAAATCCTATGCGGACGACCGCCGGCGAGACTTAGTATTTCAAGTTGATAATTGGGTATTTTTGAAGGTGTCGCCAATGAAAGGTGTGATGAGATTTGGCAAGAAAGGGAAATTGAGTCCTCGATATATTGGACCCTGTAATATTATTCGCAAGGTGGGTCAAGTAGCTTATGAATTGTACTTGCCTCCAAAACTTGAATTAGTCCATCCAGTTTTCCATGTCTCAATGCTCCGCAAATGTGTTGGAGATCCTACGAGGATTGTTCCAGTAGATGATGTTCAAGTGACAGAAAATCTAGTCTATGAAGAAGTGCCCATTGCCATATTAGACAGGCAGGTACAGAGACTTCGAAATAAGGAAGTAGCCTCAGTTAAAGTCTTATGGCGAAATAACAACCGAGAAGAAATGACTTGGGAAGTAGAAGAGAGTATGAAATCCAAATACCCGCACTTATTTCAGCCACCAGAAGAGATCCACGATGAAACATCGGGATTATGAGGTATGTACGTTTTCTTTTTATACATATAGGTCGTGTATGGCCAACTTATATTGCTATTGTGTTGTGACCCTGTGAGGAAATGTTATTGTGGGATGTTATGACAAGATGGTAGTGCCATATTACACGGGAAACTCTGGCGAAATTTTCGTAGAATTCCCGAGTGCTTAACATTCGAGGACGAATGTTCCAAAAGGGGGGAAGAATGTTACACCCCGAAAATTTTCCGTTAACGTACAGTAAATAGACTAACGAAGGGCATGACGTATACGATTTTTTGATAAGTAAGAAATAACATTTGATGATTCTAAATGAGATTTCAAAGACATGTGAGGTAGGAGACAGAAGTTGTTAAGGAAAGCAAGGTATAGGTTGTGTGTCGGGCAAGATTTAGAGTATCAAATTAATGATGGCTTAATGATGTTTTGGAGAAGAGTTATAATGTCCCTTAGATTGTTAACGAGGTGTTAAACAAGTGTCAAGAAGGTTCCATAAGGATTGGAGATCAAACGAACGACGGAGATCATTTCAGGGAGATGGGGTTATACGACGACTTATACGGTCCGTATAAGGGTCCATATAACACCCAACAGAGATGATGTTTGCCTGGTGGTGAACCACGATCACTTATACAGGTCGTACAATGTTATACGAACCATATAAGTGTCAGTGGAAGTCCCAAGGGGCTGAGTTAAGTTCAATTATATAAATGTGATCCTACTTCACTAATTTCATTTCCCACACTTCTTCATCTCTCTCAAGGCTTCTAAAGGGTTCCACACATTTCTTCCATAAGAACTCAAGAGAGATTCAAGATCAACTTCATCAAACTAAGAGAGTTAAGTGTAAGAAGCTCACTAGAGTTCATCCAAGACAAGGAATCTAAGTAGAAGTGAAGCTAGGGTTTTGGTACAAGAGGAGTATCTCCGCTCAAGGCTTATTCTTACACTATCTAAGGTAAGTTTTATAATCATTCCATGTTGTTTAAAGTAATGAGAGGTTGAAAGACTTGGATTGTAGAATGATATAGAAAATGGGTCATGAATGTTAGGATAGTGACATTTTGAGTGTAGTTTGGAATAAGTCATGAATATTGATATATTGTGACTATAATTATGTTATAAATGACATTTAGGACATGGGATAAGCATTATATGTGAGAAAACGTAATAGTGTACTATGACCATGATTATGGAGGAATTGAAGTGAAATTATGAAATGAAGATAACGTAGATGAATGATGATTGTTGCTTATGATATTGTGAATGTTGTTATGGATGTTTGGGAGTTGATATGTAATAAGAGGAAAGTTTTATAAACAAAGAAAATGCTGCCTAATTTTCTCTAGCCTTAGTAAGCACGTTTTTATAATCGATTAGCTAATGTTAATACGAACTTTCTTGAAGGTAGAAACACAAGCATCGAAGGAGAACGATCAAACGATAGAATAGCTAAACGAAAGAGGTATGTAAGGCTAATCCTCTCCTCCTAAGGCATGACTCCTATGACATGAATCTTTCTATTTTTCCGTGATCTTCCTGAATAACGAAAATTATGAGTCCATGACTATAAAGAGCTACATACGCATATGATAAAGAAAAGAGATACGATACGAGCACGATAATGATGATGATGAATTTAAGTATAATGAATCCTAGAGTAACATACGATGTCCATGAGGTTAATGATCCTAAATATGGCTCCATTGATGTTTTTCTTGTATACACTCACCTTAAAATGTTAGTCCCTTCAAGGTGAGACATAATGATTATGATCACTCCATAATGTAATCGGGGGTTCGCGACCTTATGTCACCCCGACATAGCCATAGTTTCCTTCAAGTTCTAATGTATGTTTGATGATAAATGTATAATGACGCTAAGCTTATGATATGCCTATGCAATGTATGAAACTGTTAAGTTTACGATGGGTATATGACGATGCGATTCCACCGTGCCTAAATGGCCAGGCATGTCACCGCGAAGGCGGGCTGCATACGATTCCACCGTGGCTAAATGGTCGGGCATGTCACCATTAAGGCAGGCTGCTATGTTTACACCGAGCCTAGAGGGCCGGGCATGGCACCACTGATGGGCGGCATATGATAGTTACCCGGACGCGGGTTAACGATGATGATATATATGACACGATGATGTATGCGCTATGATGATACATGTACTATGATTATATATGATATGTGTATGAAATGTATCCACCCTTAAAAGTTACGCAGGTTATATCTTCATCTTATGTCTTATGATTTCTCTATTATGTTCATTTCATTCATACCTTACATACTCAGTACAATGTCCGTACTGACGTCCGTTTTCTTTGGACGATGTGTTCATGCCCACAGGTAGGTAGGGAGGTGTTCCAGACTCATAGGAGCTATCAGCTGACTCGAGGGCACTCCATTGTTCCGGAGGTGCCATTGACTTGTTCTTTTATGTATGTTCACGTATTTTGGGCACAACGGGGTCCTGTCCCGTCCATATGTCTAGTACTCTAGTAGAGGCTCGTAGATGCGTATGTGTGGGTAGTATGGTCTCACGATGTCCTTATTCTATGTACATTAATTTGATAGCCGAAGGGCTTATGTATATAAAGGAAATTATGTTTCGAAGTGAAAAATGGTTTTTCCGATGACTTGAGTACAAGATTAATGAATGAACGCTTGATGAGTACGATGGGTAATGGTATGAGCGGTGCTCGGTGGTTAGCCCCGGGTACCCGTCATGGCCCCTAGTCGGGTCGTGACAAATTTGCCCATGTGTTTTTATAAAGAAAGTAATATCGGAGTTTGTTGTACTTGTTGTATATGTTGACGACATAAACCTTATTGGAACTCCTGCAGAGCTCAAAAAGGCAATTGATTATTTAAAGATGGAATTTGAGATGAAAGATCTTGGAAAGACAAAATTATGCCTTGGTTTGCAAATTGAACATTTGACAAATGACATTTTTGTCCATCAATCTGCCTATACAGAGAAAGTGTTGAAACGATTTTATATGGATGAAGCACATCCATTAAGTACTCCGATGGTTGTTCGATCACTTGATGCGAATAAAGATCCGTTCCGACCTCAAGAAAAGAATGAGGAAATTCTTGGTCCTAAAGTACCATATCTTAGTGCAATTGGTGCACTAATGTATCTTGCTAATACCACAAGGCCTGACATAGCATTTTCAGTTAATGTGTTAGCAAGATATAGTTGTGCTCCTACAAGGAGATGCTGGAACGGAATTAAACACATATTGAGGTATCTAAAGGGGACTATTGATTTGGGCTTATTTTATTCTAGCAATTGCAGTCCCGATCTTGTTGGTTATGCCGATGCAGGGTATTTATCTTGTTGCACCTTATTTTTATCAAGGCTAAACAAAGCACAACTTATGGAGCTCTGAAATAGTTAATTATGTACAGAGTCGCCACCTAGCATTTAAGGTATACTAGGGTACCTATAAATTATTAATATATGCAGCTTAACATGGTCTACGAAAATAAGTGAGATTCTAGGTAAGGGTTCAAATTATTCCGAAGGGAAGGTGTTAGGCATCCTTCAGAATCCACAAATGTGGTTCCCGGCTGGACCAATTTAACTATAAGAGGGAGGTGTAAAAAGGCTTGATTATTATTTACAAAAATTAGTAGAATTTAGACTAAAGAATAACTAATATGACTATTCACATAAATAATCGTGCAATACGTATTTTATACATATGTGATATAATACTTATTTAAAAAAAAAAGTTATGCGCAACTTAGAAGCTTGAGTTTGTGAAAAGGGTATAAGGAATGGACATGAAATTATTTTGCACTCAAGGTGAGTTAACTAATTTAACTAGCTAAGTATGTACGCCTAATCAATTAATTATGAGAGTACATTCTAAAGCCTAAATATTGAGGCAAATCACCCTATTTATTTACTTAAGTGTGCTAAGCTATTGAATTAAAACTATAGCGAAACATGATAACTATAAGAATATTAGCTACGAAAATAATAACTGCCTAATATTGATTTGTCTAAAACACATAAAATTTAAATCACCTAAGCAGATCATAAATAAATACCATCAACCTGCACCCTAAAAAGTAAAGTTTCACTATATTTTATGCTTGTATAACTTAATAACGTAAATATATATATATAAACAGAGAATTTAAGAAGCTATTTGAACTTCCTTTGAGTGTCATCTTCAAAAAGTAACTCCGGATACCTGCATGAGACTTAATAAAAATATTAGTAAGAAAATAAATAACTATCGGATGAATTAAAGAAATAATGAATAAACTTAAAATAAAAAACCCGTCTTTGTACATGGAAGGCCTTGGAAATCGACGGAAATTTCTTCATCGGCTAATTCGGGTGTAATATCTTTTCAAACAAACATGTCACAGTGAGAAGAACCAACAAAATTAATAGTGTCGAAATGTTGTCCACGGAAACACATCAAATAATGAACTTTCAGTTGAAAACAAGAATAGTAGAAACGTCCAGCAATGATTCAACAATGATAAAATATTTTCCACCAGAGAACATATTGGATTGAGTAAGACAAAGGTATCTAGCAAGCCAATAGAATCCTTCAACGAACCATAACCAGTAAAGAAAACAAAACTTTGCGATAGCTTAGTTTTTTTCGTTAAAATCTGGAAAATAACAAGAACGTTAGCGGAGGAAAAACCAAAAAAATAGTGACAATAAGCAGCAACAATAAGAAGCAAGACTGAGATTCTCCGACAACATAGAAGCCACCGGAAAATGCCCAAAAACAGCCCAACAATGGCAGCAACAACACCCATAAAAATCTTGTAAGAAATCAGTCCAAAAACATAAAACAAATAGATACACGTACAATAATATATGAAAGAAAATAATAATAAAAATAAAAACGCATAACAGTGGGATTGTTGGAGAAGACGAAATTGGTTGCTCCGGCGACGTGAGTTCGCCGGAGAAGATGGTGGAGAGGCGGCTGACATAGAGGCAAAAAACGTTAGTGGTTTTATTTAAAGCAAGATCTGATAATGTTTTTGTTGTGTGTATAAGACTGTGTTGGTTGTGTAATTTACCGAAGTTGGCAGTGGAGTTGTGGTGGTTGTCGGCGGCTGCTCCGTTCACCGGAGCTGGAAGCTCCTCGCTAGAGCAGCGAAGAAGACGAAGATGGGGAGATGAGCAGGAAAATTGGAAGGGCGGTGTTGTCGTTGTGATGTTGAGGTGTTTAGTTCGTGGGGATGAGGTAGGAGTTCACCGGATCTCGGAGCTCCGGCGTGGAGGGGGGTGGCGGCGTTTGAGAGAAGTGGAGGGGGGGGGGAGAAAGAAAATGTTTAGGGTTTAGGGGAGAGAAAATAGAAGATCTGATATGTGCTTGTGTGTGTTGTGCAAATATGTGTTGGATCCACATAAAATTAAACCCCTCCCCTTCTTTTATAACATAAAGTCAAAAAAAAAAAATATATAGAGCCATACCCCTTTGTCCCCTTATTTCTTTTAACTAATCAAAATCTAACCCATCACCTCAAAATGTCCACTTTTTAAAAAAAGTGACGAGACCTTGATTTGATTGAATTTTGCTCTGCATTTTAAAAAAAATAGTTGCTCCGCTTTTCTCTGCACTGTCGGGCTGTACTGAAATATAGTTAATTAATATATGTATAAATAATAATGTAAGTATAAAATATAAATAGTAATGTGTAAGATATGAAAAGGTATCGCTATAAAATTAAGAAACAATTATTAATTGCATAAAGATGGTAGTATTACGCTATACATGTGCAAAAATAATGATTCTTGAAAAATGACAATAAATTGAGAAAATTCCTAAAATAAGGATAATCATCAATAAATTGTTGAAAAAAATGTAAAAATGTGTAAAAAATGTATTTCGTGCTCTTTAACGAATCAGGGCCCCCAAAACGTTAAATTTAAGCACGTCGAGCCAAAATTAGGTGTCAACAGCTTGTCCCTCTTCGAACGGAGATGATGAAAGAGTTTTCGGACGAAGACGTTGACATGTAGCCTATTTTGGTTCGACAAAGAATTGCTAAAAGGATATGTACGGAGAAAGAGACCAGACGTTGGTAGAGCTTTGACAATACTCTCAGTCCGTCGGCAGGGTTGCGATAAAAAGAAAAATGATAAAAAGGGAAGGATTGTTCAGGGCCGAAAAAAAAACGTTCGCATACCCACGTCGTCGCTTCCAAAATTTCCCCAGTATCTAGCTATGAGATGCTGGGAGGGTGCAAGATTGTATACTTGCTGGGGAAAGAATGATTCTCGTCCCGATATGACCGAACTCTGCATAGAGCTTCCTACAAATCACGAGAATCAGGTCAATGTAGTTCGAAAGGTGATAACTAATAGATGTTGTGACAAATTTTGATCGTCCAATCAAAATTTTGCCCCAGTGTTGTTAGAATGGTCCTAGCAAGTGTAGGATGAAGAACGGTCGTGCTCAAATTTTAGCTTCCTACATATCCCTGAGATGGGAGTCAGACCGATTGTAGTTCCAGATGTCATGCTATGTAACGCCTTTTCTTTGGCGAAGAATGCAGGTGCAGAAGATGATGCCTTTGCTTTGGCGTGAATGCAGGTGCAAAAGATAACGCCTTTGCTTTGGCGTGAGTGCAGCTGCAAAAGATAATGCCTTTGCTTCGGCGTGAGTGCAAGTGCAGAAGATAACGTCTTTGCTTCGGCGAGAATGCAAGTGCAGAAGATAACGCCTTTGCTTCGGCGTAAACGCAGTGCTGGTGCGAAAAGTAACACCTTTTTTAAGCCGGCATGATGTAATGCGTTTAAAGGGTATCTGAAAGTGATAATGCAATAGATGTATAGTGCGTTTGCGAGCATTCGCAAGGCATTTGAAAGTGATAATGCAATGCATGTGCAGTGCGTTTGCGAACATTCGCAAAGTAATGATGCAATGTATGTGCAGTGCATTTGCGAGCATTCGCAAAGTAATAATGCAATGCATGCGCGATGCACGTGCGAGCATTCGCAGGGCATTTGAAAATGATGCAATGCAGGTGCGGTGCAATGCGTCTACGAGCATACGCAGGACATTTAAAATGAAGCAATGCAAGTGCGGTGCAATGCGTCTGCGAGCATACGCAGGGCATTTGAAAATAAAGCAATGCAGGTACGGTGCAATGCGTTTGCGAGCATACGCAGGGCATTTAAAATAAAGCAATGCAGGTGCGGTGCAATGCGTCTACGAGCATACGCAGGGCATTTAAAATAAAGTAATGCAGGTGCGGTGCAATGCGTCTGCGAGCATACGCAGGGCATTTAAAACGAAGCAATGCAGGTGCGGTGCAATGCGTCTGCGAGCATACGCAAGACATTTAAAATGAAGCAATGCAAGTGCGGTGCAATGCGTCTGCGAGCATACGCAGGGCATTTGAAAATAAAGCAATGCAGGTGCGGTGCAATGCGTCTGCGAGCATACACAGGGCATTTGAAAATAAAGCAATGCAGGTGCGGTGCAATGCGTCTGCGAGCATACGCAGGGCATTTAAAATAAAGCAATGCAAGTGCGGTGCAATGCGTCTGCAAGCATACGTAGGGCATTTAAAATAAAGCAATACAGGTCAGTGCAATGCGTCTGCGAGCATACGCAGGGCATTTGAAAATAAAGAAATGCAGGCGCGGTGCAATGCGTCTGCGAGAATACGCAGGGCATTTAAAATAAAGCAATGCAGGTGCGGTGCAATGCGTCTGCGAGCATATGCAGGGCATTTGAAAATAAAGCAATGCAGGTGTGGTGCAATGCGTCTGCGAGCATACACAGGGCATTTGAAAATAAAGCAATGCAGGTGCGGTGCAATGCATCTGCGAGCATACACAGGGCATTTGAAAATAAAGCAATGCAGGTGCGGTGCAATGCGTCTGCGAGCATACGCAGGGCATTTAAAACGAAGCAATGCAGGTGCGGTGCAATGCGTCTGTGAGCATACGCAAGACATTTAAAATGAAGCAATGCAAGTGCGGTGCAATGCGTCTGCGAGCATACGCAGGGCATTTCAAAATAAAGCAATGCAGGTGCGGTGCAATGCGTCTGCGAGCATACACAGGGCATTTGAAAATAAAGCAATGCAGGTGCGGTGCAATGCGTCTGCGAGCATACGCATGGCATTTAAAATAAAGCAATGCAAGTGCGGTGCAATGCGTCTGCAAGCATACGTAGGGCATTTAAAATAAAGCAATACAGGTCAGTGCAATGCGTCTGCGAGCATACGCAGGGCATTTGAAAATAAAGAAATGCAGGCGCGGTGCAATGCGTCTGCGAGAATACGCAGGGCATTTAAAATAAAGCAATGCAGGTGTGGTGCAATGCGTCTGCGAGCATATGCAGGGCATTTGAAAATAAAGCAATGCAGGTGTGGTGCAATGCGTCTGCGAGCATACACAGGGCATTTGAAAATAAAGCAATGCAGGTGCGGTGCAATGCATCTGCGAGCATACACAGGGCATTTGAAAATAAAGCAATGCAGGTGCGGTGCAATGCGTCTGCGAGCATACGCAGGGCATTTGAAAATAAAGCAATGCAGGTGCGGTGCAATGCGTCTGCGAGCATACGCAGGGCATTTGAAATAAAGCAATGCAGGTGCGGTGCAATGCGTCTGCGAGCATACGCAGGACATTTAAAATAAAGCAATGCAAGTGCGGTGCAATGCGTCTGCGAGCATACGCAAGACATTTAAAATAAAGCAATGCAGGTGCGGTGCAATGCGTCTGCGAGTATACGCAGGGCATTTGAAAATAAAGCAATGCAAGTGCGGTGCAATGCGTCTGCGAGCATACGCAGGGCATTTAAAATAAAGCAATGCAGGTGCGGTGCAATGCGTCTGCGAGCATACGCAGGGCATTTGAAAATAAAGCAATGCAGGTGCAGTGCAATGCGTCTGCGAGCATACATAGGGCATTTGAAAATAAAGCAATGCAGGTTCGGTGAAATGCGCCTGCGAGCATACACAGGGCATTTAAAATAAAGCAATGCAAGTGCGGTGCAATGCGTCTGCGAGCATACGCAGGGCATTTGAAAATAAATTAATGCAGGTGCGGTGCAATGCGTCTGCGAGCATACGCAGGGCATTTGAAAATAAAGCAATGCAGGTGCGGTGCAATGCGTCTGCGAGCATACGCAGGGCATTTGAAATAAAGCAATGCAGGTGCGGAATATAACGCCTTTGCTTCGGCGCGAATGCAGTGCATAAGGTAAGGTCCTTGGGCCATGAAATGGTGCCTTTAGGCGATGAGAATGATGCCATTAGACCATGACGCCCTCGGTGTCCTGTTGTGGGGCTGGACGAGCCAATGCAGTGTCCTACTGTGGGGCTAGACGTGCCAATGCAGTGTCCTACTGTGGGGCTAGACGTGCCAATGCAGTGTCCTACTGTGGGGCTGGATGAGCCAATGCAGTGTCCTACTGTGGGGATGGCTGAGCCTGTGCCTTTTCTCTCGAAATGCGCCATTGGTGGAATTTTTGAGGGCCCCCTCAAAAATTCTGTCCCAGTTTAAACAAATAAAAATTCACATACTTCCCGCAGAATGTGATGTGCACTTGCGGTTTTTTTTTTTTTTGTTTTTGTTTTTGAAGCTACTAAAAAATGTTGTCCCAATTTCATGCTTAGCGGAGAAATACGAGGATCTTTCATGGTAAGACCACATGTCGATAGCTCGTAGAGTTAGTAACAACACAACAACATTGAACTATATTTACTATGCAATAATAAAAAAACAAAATTAAGAAAAAAATAGAAAATTCATGAGAGCAAAATCTAGCAAAAATGATTTTTTTTAATAACAATGATTGATATAACATGCCTCAACTTAAATTGGTATGAACAATTAGTATTGTGCATAAGAATTCACCATTATTTATCGTCCAACAAACTAAAATCGACTTATTGGTAATTCCTACAGCTTCAAGTGGTACCTTAGACATACCTCAGGATCGACAAGATTGGTTCATTTGTTTCAAACAAAGACTTTGAACTATACCTATCCTCATGTTTCAAGTGCCCTCACCAGAATGAAAGTCCCTTTTCACACGTATTCAGTGTTTTTGAACTTTGGGACGTCTAGAGAAGTACACTCAAACTGAGAAAGATGTTCAATTCTTGCAATTGTTATACCATAAGCTTGGCCGTCATGTAAGTATCCACTAATGAGAGAAACCTTAGCATAGGATCACTTAGGGCTTATTATGGGGTTGTAATGTAGGCTTGGGAAAAGGGTAGGATATTATTTGGGTAAGGAGTGACTAATCCTTCCCTAAGTGTTGCACTATGTCTGTGCTTAATATTTGTGTGCTCTGACGCTGATCTACTTTGTTTTATTGTCCCTTTCTTTTGTACTTGTGCGACCTCTTTTGCAAGTTAAAGCCCTTTCCCTTTTTTTCCTTTTTTTTTCTTTTTTGAGTTTAGGGTTGCATGCCCGAGACTCTGTAGGGATTAAGAGAATTGACCTGGGTTGTATGCCCGAGGTCTTGATACTAATTCCGGGTTGTATGCCTGAGTGTGAAAAATAAAAAGAAATAACGGGTTGTATGTCCGAGATCCCGAATGACTGAGTTTTTTTTTTTTTTTGGTGTGGGCTCCTTCTTGCTTTGGGGGTCATTCTTAGCCTTTGTTTTTCTGGGACGGTCGAATCCGTTTTTTTTTGGAAGCTTCAGCTTAGATCTCTATCCGCGGTTGCACGTTTTTAGTGGGCTCGGGGAGGTTGGGCCAAGAGAGAGATAGTGCATGTAAGCACTCAGAAATGGTATAGGCTTATGATGTGGTGGTCAAAGAAAAGGCTTTAGGCTCAAAGGGGGAATGCTAGGGATAATGTCATTTGGTAGGCTAGAAAGGCTCAAACGGGTCAAAGAAGGCCTACGATCCTTTTCTATGCTGAGTGTTACTCATAATTTCGCCTCAACAGACATTCAGGCCAAGTTCTAGATCACAATGCAATGCAATTGAACGCTATCTAAAGCTCACCACACAATGCACATGAAACAATGAGGTTGGTTTTGTTCTTGTCTTAAAAGCATGCAAGAGAATTTTTCAAGTGTCACTTAAAGTGTGAATGAGAGGTACCAAAAGAATCTATAGTTTACCACGAAGTCAGTCCTCTCCATCATATTGATTGTTACTTGTTTCTTTCCTATGCACATTCCTAACTGTGTTGGTACCAACTAAGTCAAAGATATGAATCTAAAAAAAATATTTTGGGCTGCCTACGTATCTCATCAAAGAAGAGAATCAGGTGTGCGTAGTTCTTGCAGATAGGGTATAAAATGCATGATTGAAGACAAAATATTTTACAAAATGCAAGGTTCAACACAAGTCAACTAAAAATAGTTAGATAAAGTGCTAAGGTAGTGCAAAGCAAATAACAACAATATTTATTTAAAAACAAAACATGTAACAAATAAAGAGTATGTGAAAAATGAAAAGAATGTTCGAAATAAAGGATAAAATTCAACCTAGCTAAAAACAATTGCAAAATGGAATGTACAGTAACCTAGGAATTCTAAGAGTTGGTTTTATCTAAACACAAGGTTCTCCCAAGCGGACAACTTGGGAGTGGAAAGTCCGTGGCTGTCGACTGCACCGCCGATCGACTAAATCCACTAGACCAATCCAACTAAAGGGGTAATTTAGTAGTGCACGGGCGCGAACCGCGAAGCCGCTTTAAGTGTGTGAATATGTGTGAGTTTTCCAGGAATGGAAGAAGTATGAACGGATTGACAATTTATATAAACCGATAACACATATGAATATTAATATGAAACCACAAAAAGATAGCAATTAGAGAGAAACAGTAAAAGCAAGATGCATAATTTACAATAAATAAAACTTGTTGGTAAAAACAAAAAGGACAATAATACGGTGTATGAAAAAAAAAGCAGATATGTACGTAAACAAATAAGGGAACAAAGGGAAGGATATACATGACGAATAAATACAGGCAAGTAAAATAATAAACAAAAACTCAAATAAAGATAACATACCTCGAATAACAAATTGAGTCCATATGGTTAGAACCTAAGTGTCCCCAGCAGAGTCGTCATGTTGTTGCACCTTATTTTTACCAAGGCTAAACAAAGCACAACTTATGGAGCTCTGAAATAGTTAATTATGTACAGAGTCGCCACCTAGCATTTAAGGTATACTAGGGTACCTATAAATTATTAATATATGCAGCTTAACATGGTCTACGAAAATAAGTGAGATTCTAGGTAAGGGTTCAAATTATTCCGAAGGGAAGGTGTTAGGCATCCTTCAGAATCCACAAATGTGGTTCCCGGCTGGACCAATTTAACTATACGAGGGAGGTGTAAAAAGGCTTGATTATTATTTACAAAAATTAGTAGAATTTAGACTAAAGAATAATTAATATGACTATTCACATAAATAATCGTGCAATACGTATTTTATACATATGTGATATAATAATTATTTTGAAAAAAAAGTTATACGCAACTTAGAAGCTTGGGTATGTGAAAAGGGTATAAGGAATGGACATGAAATTATTTTGCACTCAAGGTGAGTTAACTAATTTAACTAGCTAAGTATGTACGCCTAATCAATTAATTATGAGAGTACATTCTAAAGCCTAAATATTGAGGCAAATCACCCTATTTATTTACTTAAGTGTGCTAAGCTATTGAATTAAAACTATAGCGAAACATGATAACTATAAGAATATTAGCTACGAAAATAATAACTGCCTAATATTGATTTGTCTAAAACACATAAAATTTAAATCACCTAAGCAGATCATAAATAAATACCATCAACCTGCACCCTAAAAAGTAAAGTTTCACTATATTTTATGCTTGTATAACTTAATAACGTAAATATATATATATAAACAGAGAATTTAAGAAGCTATTTGAACTTCCTTTGAGTGTCATCTTCAAAAAGTAACTCCAGATACCTGCATGAGACTTAATAAAAATGTTAGTAAAAAAATAAATAACTATCGGATGAATTAAAGAAATAATGAATAAACTTAAAATAAAAAACCCGTCTTTGTACATGGAAGGCCTTGGAAATCGAAGGAAATTTCTTCATCGGCCAATTCGGGTGTAATATCTTTTCAAACAAACATGTCACAGTGAGAAGAACCAACAAAATTAATAGTGTCGAAATGTTGTCCATGGAAACACATCAAATAATGAACTTTCAGTTGAAAACAAGAATAGTAGAAACGTCCAGCAATGATTCAACAATGATAAAATATTTTCCACCAGAGAACATATTGGATTGAGTAAGATAAAGGTATCTAGCAAGCCAATAGAATCCTTCAACGAACCATAACCAGTAAAGAAAACAAAGCTTTGCGATAGCTTAGTTTTTTTCGTTAAAATCTGGAAAATAACAAGAACGTTAGCGGAGGAAAAACCAAAAAAACAGTGACAATAAGCAGCAACAATAAGAAGCAAGACTGAGATTCTCCGACAACATAGAAGCCACCGGAAAATGCCCAAAAACAGCCCAACAATGGCAGCAACAACACCCATAAAAATCTTGTAAGAAATCAGTCCAAAAACATAAAACAAATAGATACACGTACAATAATATATGAAAGAAAATAATAATAATAATAATAATAATAATAATAATAAAAATAAAAACGCATAACAGTGGGATTGTTGGAGAAGACGAAATTGGTTGCTCCGGCGACGTGAGTTCGCCGGAGAAGATGGTGGAGAGGCGGCTGACCTAGAGGCAAAAAACGTTAGTGGTTTTATTTAAAGCAAGATCTCATAATATTTTTGTTGTGTGTATAAGATTGTGTTGGTTGTGTAATTTACCGAAGTTGGCAGTGGAGTTGTGGTGGTTGTCGGCGGCTGCTCCGGTTCACCGGAGCTTGAAGCTCCTCGCTGGAGCAGCGAAGAAGACGAAGATGGGGAGATGAGCAGGAAAATTGGAAGGGCGGTGTTGTCGTTGTGATGTTGGGGTGTTTAGTTCGTGGGGATGAGGTAGGAGTTCACCGGATCTCGGAGCTCCGGCGTGGAGGGGGGTGGCGGCGTTTGAGAGAAGTGGGGGGGGGGGGGGGGGAGAAAGAAAATGTTTAGGGTTTAGGGGAGAGAAAATAGAAGATCTGATATGTGCTTGTGTGTGTTGTGCAAATATGTGTTGGATCCACATAAAATTAAACTCCTCCCCTTCTTTTATAACATAAAGTCCAAAAAAAAAAAATATATAGAGCCATACCCCTTTGTCCCCTTATTTCTTTTAACTAATCAAAATCTAACCCATCACCTCAAAATGTCCACTTTTTAAAAAAAGTGACGAGACCTTGATTTGATTGAATTTTGCTCTGCATTTTAAAAAAAATAGTTGCTCCGCTTTTCTCTGCACTGTTGGGCTGTACTGAAATATAGTTAATTAATATATGTATAAATAATAATGTAAGTATAAAATATAAATAGTAATGTGTAAGATATGAAAAGGTATCGCTATAAAATTAAGAAACAATTATTACTTGCATAAAGATGGTAGTATTACGCTATACATGTGCAAAAATAATGATTCTTGAAAAATGACAATAAATTGAGAAAATTCCTAAAATAAGGATAATCATCAATAAATTGTTGAAAAAAAATGTAAAAATGTGTAAAAAAATGTATTTCGTGCTCTTTAACGAATCAGGGCCCCCAAAACGTTAATTTTAAGCACGTCGAGCCAAAATTAGGTGTCAACATATCTGACCTACACAAAGCTCGATCTCAAACAGGCTATGTATTTATTTGTAGGGGTGCTGCCATATCTTGGCGATCTACAAAGCAGTCTATTGTGGCTAACTCATCAAATCATGCTGAAATAATAGTTATTCATGAAGCGAGCCGTGAAGTTGTGTGGCTGAGGTCAATGATACATCTCATTCGTGAAAAGTGTAGTTTGAAATGTGATAAAATACCCACAATCTTATATGAAGATAATGCAGCATGCATTGCCCAATTGAAAGGAGGATTCATAAAAGGAGATAGGACAAAGCACATTTCACCAAAGTTGTTCTTCACGCACGAGCTCCAAAAGAATGGTGATATCAACGTGCAACAGATTCGTTCAAGTGATAATATGGCTGATTTGTTCACTAAGTCTCTACCAACCGCAACTTTCGAGAAGATGGTGCACAAGATTGGAATGCGAAGACTCAAATATTTGGACTGAAGTTCTCATCAGGGGGAGTTAATACATGTTGTACTCTTTTTCCCTTTCAAGGTTTTTATCCCACTGGGTTTTTTTCTTGTAAGGTTTTTAATGAGGCAACCAAAATGTATATTATTAGAAATATGTACTCTTTTTCCTTCACTAGAATTTTTCCCACTGGATTTTTTCTAGTAAGGTTTTTAATGAGGCATATTATCTATCGAAATAGACATCAAGGGGGAGTGTTATAAATATTATGATAATATTGTGATGTCTATCTTTAGGAGGGATTTTAGGGTTTGTGACTTTGGCACCAAGTCAATTCTCTCCTATAAATAGAGATGTTTTCTTCATTGTATTTCATCCCTGATAAGAAATAAGAACTCTCTTCTCTCTTGTTCTACATATATTCTTGCTTTAGTTTATTGTTTCATAACACATACATTGTATACTATATTAAATATATACAAATAATTTAACAGAGTTAATTTTCCTATTTCATGGAAGAGAGAGAAAAATTGAATAATAAATATGTGATGGCAGAAAGTAAGCTAAGTTTTATGTGATGGGGTATCGTTTATTAATTAAGATCCTATTTTAATGGTAATCCATACATAATTAGAATTTTAGGGAAGCCAAGTTTTCCATTTTAATGCATTTCATAGAGATATTTAAGGGATATATGAAAAGTTGTACACAATGTAATTAAAAAGTTGTATTTGTGTAAGATTTCAATTTCTTTTTATCTTGTCATGTGAGTAGCATGTGTTCCGTTTAGTTTTTTAAATGGTTTAGCCATGCGTCGTTAATTGGACTAAAACTGCTCAAATGTTGCAAACTTAGAGGATAAATGGTGCTCAGGATTATATTTAGAGGATAAAATTGAGCCTACCCCAAAGATAAGAGACAATTTTGGCTATTCAAAAACATGCACGGTGTATAATCATTTCAATGCCTTTTTTTTTTTTTTTTAAAGTTCTTGATAAGTAATGTGCAAAGTGGATCTTATTATTTTATAATGATAAAATGATTTGCCTAAAAGATACGAAATGGAGTGATAGTTATTTTGTTTTGCCTTTTTTATTTCCTCAGTTTGATCTTAATTTCTGTCCCGGCTCCTTTCCCTGTGATGTTTTGTGGTGGTTGCTTTTTCAAAAATTAGTCAGAATTATCAAGTTGGAATCGTTGAAATAAGAAACTGGATTTGGTTGTATACTTTTCCTTCTTAGATTGCATATGTTTTTCCCTCCTTTCTGTTTAATCCGGACTATGCATCAAGCTTCGCTGGGTTTGTCATTGCGGGATTGATGCATATATCTCTATGGAAACAACAGTAGATTTCTTTTCTCATTTAGTATCAACCTCGAAAATATAATTAGAACAAAAGATAATGTTCCAGTTGAAGAGTAGAGAAAAGATAAAATTGATCAATGGGTAAAGATTAATCTTTGCAACTCCCTTATAAACTGATTGTCAAGTTTATGCATTGTGATGCAAGTGCTAGTTATTATGTGTTGAAGATATATAGCTAGTTGTTTCTCAATAAGCACACCTGGTGTAACATCCAGTGATTTTGGGCACAAAAAGAAAAGATTCATAAACATGTAAAATCTACCTGTAACAAACATTGACCATATGATCCCTATAAATATGCTGATAAAAATAGGACATTTCACTCTTAGTCCGGTACCAACTTAACTATAAAGAGAAAAAAGAAAACTATAGAATGCAAATGGTAAACTGAAATTTTAGGCAGAGCCTTTGAGCTTCTTAGTGATGGTGGCAAGTATTTCCCCTGATGAAAAGCTTGCTCCAATTCAAGCTCTGTAGGCTGTTTTGAGCCATCACCAGCAAAAGTACCAGCACCATTTGGACTTCCACCTTTGATTTTCTCCATCTCAAACATGCTAGCTCCAAACGTGTAGCCAATTGGAATGAAAATCTTTCCATGGTGAACAAGTTGTGTAATTGCTATCAACATTCATATTATTTCATCGAAAATTTTACCAAATATACATAAGACATAGATAAAAAAATAAAAGGACACCACGTGACAATCAATGCTTCCTAGCCTCATTTGCCTATTAGAGGCCAGCGGTTGTTTGATGCCGCATATAAAAGAAAGAAGTATTTAGTACTGTTTCTTAATAAATCACTATGAATACATTTGGAAAAATGAAAACTTACCGAGGACAACTATGTTGCACTAATGTACTTGAATTGTGTTTTTCTTAATATGATGTAGCTGATTCGTTCACTTCTTTAAATGTTGACATAGTTTGTGAAAACTTCCATATACAATAAGTGTAGGCATCCAATGCATTGTATCCACACCCTTGTCATGCCCATTACCGAAGGATTCATATAACATAGCTAAAAATACACACAAAATTGAAGACATTTAAGAAAAGGAAAAGGACTAACGCGGTAGTTTCTTGGCCTCCTCCTTGAGAACCAGTGCTATAGAAAATGCCAGCAGTTTTGCCAGCTAGAGCTTGAGTTTTCCAGAGACCACCAGTTGCATCAAGAAAAGCCTTAAATTGAGCAGGCATCATCCCAAACCTTGTTGGAAAACCAAATATAAAGCCATCAGCCTCTGCAAGATCATCTGGTATAATCACTGGTGCATCACCCTTCTGAGGTGCACTCATCTTTGCAAGAATTTCTTCTGAAAGAATTTCTGGCACCTGTTCCATATATCAATTGGCATATAAGATTAACGACGGAAACGGATTTAAGTTATATATACTGACAATATATAACTAGATACAACAATGTTATTTAACTACTCCCTATGTCCCAATTTATGTGATAAAGTTCGAATTTCGAGAGTCAAATTTGTGAATTCGGACATTCAATCTTTAAATTTTTTGAAAAATAATGTATGTAATTAGAAACTACATAAAAAAATACTATAAGTCATATTAATAATTAAAGTTTAAAATATTTAAAGGCTACACGAATAAATTCCGGTCAAAGATTTTCTTGTTTGTTAAGAGTTACTTTTATTGGACTTATTATAGAGTGATCTATTGCCGTAGGTCAACTTAATATGATAGTGTAAAAGATCTCCACAAAGTCGGTGCATAAATCTGAAAAACTCAACAAGATTGTGTGATATGTCGTTAACGGACCTGCCATAGCTTAGCTTCAACACCCTCAACTGATGCAGCACCTTTCTTTATCTCTTGTACCAGCTTCTCAACATGTCCATACATTGAATAGTAAGTGCCCAAAATTTAATAGACATGTTCATTAGTTTTTTAATCCAAGAATAAAAATTAAATGTATAGGCCCACAACTTTGACTTTAGTTTACAAAACTATATAATTATATAAAGCAGGGCACAATACGCGTCACGTGGTACCTCTCATTGATGAGAAAATAGATTTATCTATTTTGTCAATTTTTTGGGCTTTATCCTCTATTTTAAACCCAGTAAACTCAATTACTATTTCAAAAAAAAAACAAATTGGTATTCAGTTACAACTTTATCATAATTATGAAACTTAGCGTCTTCCAAAACTCTCTACATCCCGTTTCAAAACAATATTTGTGCCGCTCCCTTACAGCGTAATCAACGAAGAACAAACTCAACCCCCATAAAACACAAACTTCAATTCCAGTTACATTCAAGGTAGAGAAGAAATCACCATGGGAGAAAGGCTTGAGAAAGATCTGAAGGTACGTACAATTATATCTCTGTATTATTTGACACTATGCTTTATTATCACCATTGTGAATCGCAAACCAATTGACATTATTTTTAAAGGAATTTTACGTGCACCCTTCAATTCTAGAGGCTAAAGTTGAATTTTGAGGATCAACGCCTGTTTGGAGACACATTGGCCAATTATAACATAATCCTGAAAATTGTTTCATATTGTATTAGTACATGAGCATTTTACACATTGGCCAATCTTTTGTGTGGAAGAATTCGTAGTCTATTCACAGCTTTTCACACGTTGCGTCATGATGATGTAACAACGAGTACTGTCATATTCCTCAGTACTTTTGTTATGTCCCGTATATTTTATACATTGGGACAACCCGGATCAACTATGATAATTTAAGGCCAAGACTATTCCGGGATTTGAAGTCGGGACTTTTGTCCATTTGATTTTATTTTGAGACATAAGTTATATATGAAATTGTTGATATTGAACACTTAGGAAAAATTGGGATCACAATTCATAAAATTGGGAGTTAAAAAAAAAAAAATCTTGCAAAATGGCCCTTTGGCCGTGTGATCCATTAAATGGTCCCACACATTTGTGTGGCCAATTTTAATTGGTCCAACACATTGTGTGGGCCAAAGACAATAAGAGATATTTTGGGGACTTAAAAAGATGACCTTAAGTCATCTTCTCACCATTCTATACTTAGCAAAATAAAACAAAAGTGGAAGAACCTCAACAAGAGGCTCTCGGCTAGGAACAAGGAAAAAACCAACCCCATTTCAAGCCTTCCAAAAATTTATTCTTTGGTACAAACCCACTATATTGAGGTCCCTAAGTAGCGTGGAAGAGTTGTTTGGGTCATCCAACCATTCGTGGTGTCGATTGCAAACCCTAACCAAAGTGTAGAATTGGAGAAGAAAGGTAAGTTTTACTCTTGTTTATGTGTTGTGAACGTTTAATTCATGTTGTAGTATGTTAATATGGATGAAAATTATGAAATGTAGTATGTTGGAAGTTGGGTCGTGTATGGTGTGTGAAGTTGTGTAAATGGGTGTTTGTCACGCCCCGAACCATGGCCTGGACGTAACACGGCACTCGGTGCCTGACTACATGTGACCGAGCGAACCACATGACTTGCTGAACTAACATGATTTCATATTATAAGCGGAATATGACGTGAATGCATGATGAACCTTTGTACAACATAATAGGTCATATTACATAATAAAGTACTTGTTTAAACATGAGTGTGCCCAAACGTCCATATGACTTCAAATGTCTATCATGACATAACTGATTTGTCTAGTCTATGAAACCTCTATTTTGAGTTTGGACTGGAAGTCATACGTACTGGGACAAGGCCCCCAGCATACCTTTACATGCAAAACTACATAGAGAAGACAATGCTTAAAACCCCGAATGAAATGGGGCTCACCAATAAGCTAGCACGAGCAAATCCTAATGATCAGAAGCGTCGTCCTGTAAATCCGTACCTGCATCGTGAAATACAGGCCCCCAGGAAATAAAAGGGGACGTCAGCACATTGAATGTACTGGTATGTAAAGCAACCGGAAGAACAACATGGGACATAGAATAACATGATAGGAACTAAAAACTGAAAACTGGGACATGAACATGAGCATGAGCATGAGCATGAGTACATAACATGGAATTGAAACTGAAACTGAACATAAAACATGAGTACTGTAAGCATGAGATAATCTGAAATGATCTGTAATAATCTGTAATACCGACATAAACCACCACGGGGAGAAGCGTGGAGTCTGATCTCTGCCCGATCAGCTAAGCCATCTCGTACCTTGCAGGGGCACGAGACATGAACATAACATAAATGGATCCAAATCCCTCAATGGGGAACATATGAAGGAATCGTCCTACTGGGCGGAGCGATTCTTATCCTACGTTGGCATACGTAGTTTTAGGCTATCTGAGCCTTCTCGGTATTATTACAACTCCCGAACATGAAAATAACATAGTTGGCTAAGAAGCCCATGACTTTCGTGAATTAACTTGTACTTGTCTTGAAATCATGATTTTCACGAAAGGACTTGTAAACATATTTTCATGAAATAACTCATGCAGTTTCATATGAACATAATGAGAACACATGAGAAAGAATTCATGATTCATGGATTAAGCTAGGATTCCTAATGTCTGAAATGGAGGTTTAGGAACACAATAACGAACATACATATGGAATTCATGTTCATACATACATACATAATTACGGGCTACCAATACATTGGGTTTAATGCCCTAGGAGTTGAACACAATAACGAACATACATATGGAATTCATGTTCATACATACATTCATGTACAGCTGCCAAATCTTGTGGCAACTCAAGTTCATAAGCCACTAAACCGACCTTTCGTAAAATTCTGTAAGGTCCAATATACCTGGGACTTAGCTTCCCTTTCTTGCCAAATCTCATAACACCTTTCATGGGTGAGACTTTAAGGAACACCCAATCATCAACGGAAAATTCTAAATCCCTTCGTCTCACATCTGTATAAGACTTTTGGCGGCTCTGAGCTGTTTTCAAACGCTCTTGTATTAACTTGACTTTCTCCATAGCTTGATAAACCATATCTGGTCCTAATAACTCTGCTTCACCTACTTCAAACCAACCAATTGGTGATCTGCACCTTCGCCCATACAGAGCCTCAAATGGTGCCATCCCAATACTAGCATGATAACTATTATTATAGGAAAACTCGATGAGTGGTAAGTGATCATCCCAACTACCTTTGAAATCCAAGGCACATGCGCGCAACATATCCTCCAGAGTCTGGATAGTACGCTCTGCCTGGCCATCTGTTTGGGGATGGAAAGCTGTGATGAGGTTCACTTTGGTACCCAATCCTTTCTGAAAGGATTTCCAGAAATTCGCTGTAAAATGAGCTCCACGATCTGAAATAATGGACACTGGTGTCCCATGCAATCTGACAATCTCACTAATATACAGCTTGGCATAGTCTTCTGCTGAATATGTGGTCTTGACTGGCAAAAAGTGTGCTGACTTAGTAAGCCGGTCAACGATCACCCAAATAGAGTCGTGCCTCTTAGCTGAACGAGGTAAACCTGATACAAAATCCATATTGATCATTTCCCATTTCCAAACAGGAATATCAATATTCTGAGCCAAGCCACCAGGCCTCTGGTGTTCAGCTTTCACCTGCTGACAGTTCAGGCACTTAGCTACAGAATCTACCACACTCTTCTTCATGTCGTTCCACCAGTACATCTCCTTGAGATCATGATACATCTTAGTGGAACCTGGGTGAATAGAATACCTGGAATTGTGGGCCTCCGACATGATTCGCTCTCTGAGTCCATCTACATCTGGGACACATAATCTGCCTTGGTACCTCAAGGCACCATCATCTCCCCCTTGTTCAAAAGCCGTTGTCTTATGTTTGTGAATCCCTTCCTTCAGCTGCAATAAATAGGGATCACTAAATTGTTTCTCCTTGACTTTAGCGACTAGAGAGGAAAGAGTACTATTCTGAACAACCACCCCACCGTCTCCGGATTCTAAAAGTCGGACTCCTAGATTGGCCAAACGGTGAACTTCCTTCGTCATAATTCTCTTATCCACATCCACGTGGGCTAAACTCCCCATGGAATGCCGACTAAGAGCATCCGCTACAACATTAGCTTTTCCCGGATGATAAAGAATATCCACATCATAATCTTTAAGCAATTCGAGCCATCTCCTCTGTCTAAGATTTAGCTCCCTTTGCTTGAAGATATACTGCAGGCTTTTATGATCCGTGAAAATATCAACGTGCACCCCATACAAATAATGTCGCCATATCTTAAGCGCAAAAACTACAGCTGCCAATTCTAAGTCATGAGTCGGGTAATTTCTTTCGTGAACCTTGAGCTGACGAGATGCATAAGCTACAACTTTACCATGCTGCATTAAGACACATCCGAGACCAACTCCCGAAGCATCACAATAAACCACGAATCCTTCGGTTCCCTCTGGCAAGGTCAAAACTGGGGCAGAAGTCAATCTTTTCTTCAGCTCTTCAAAGCTTCGCTCACAAGCATCTGACCATTGGAACTTAATTTTCTTTCGAGTCAACTTGGTCAACGGAGCAGAGATAGAAGAAAATCCTTCCACAAAGCGCCGATAATAACCTTCCAGACCCAAGAAACTTCTTATATCAGAAACTGAAGCGGGTCTGGGCCAACTCTTTACGGCGTCAATCTTTTGAGAATCAACTCTAACACCTTCACCCGAGATCACGTGGCCTAAGAATGTCACTGATTTAAGCCAAAACTCACACTTTGAAAATTTTGCAAAAAGCTCTCGCTCCTTAAGAGTCTGCAACACTATTCTGAGATGTTCTGCATGTTCGACCTCATTACGGGAATACACCAAAATATCGTCAATAAAGACAATGACGAATAAATCGAGATAAGGCTTGAAGACCCTGTTCATAAGATCCATAAAAGCAGCTGGTGCATTTTTCAACCCGAATGACATAACGAGAAATTCGAAATGGCCATAACGGGTCCTAAAAGCTGTCTTAGGAATATCCACTTCTTTAACCTTCAACTGATGATAACCTGACCTGAGATCAATCTTGGAATAACATTGGGCACCTTGCAGCTGATCAAATAAGTCATCGATTCTAGGAAGAGGATACCTGTTCTTAATGGTGACCTTGTTCAGCTGTCGGTAATCTATACACATACGTAAAGAACCATCCTTCTTTTGGACAAATAGGACTGGTGCACCCCAAGGCGAAACACTAGGCCTAATAAACCCCTTATCAAGTAGATCTTTCAATTGGGCTTTTAACTCTTTTAACTCCGCTGGAGCCATTCTGTATGGTGGAATAGATATCGGCTAAGTATCGGGAAGTAAATCAATTCCAAACTCAATCTCCCTGTCAGGAGGGACTCTTGGAAGATCTTGGGGGAAGACTTCCGGAAATTCATTTACAACTGGAACAGATTGAAGAGTAGGAGTTTGAGCATATGAATCCTTGACCCGAACTAGGTGGTAGATATAACCCTTGGAAATCATTTTTCTGGCTTTTAGGTAAGAAATGAATCTACCCCTGGGTACTACTGAATTACCCTTCCATTCTATGACTGGCTCATTAGGAAACTCGAATCTTACCACCTTAGTTCTACAACAGACTGTGGCATAACATGAAGCTAACCAATCCATACCCATGATCACATCGAAGTCTACCATTTCTAATTCTGCTAAATCAGCTATGGTTCTGCGGTGGTAGACTAAAACTGGGCAACCCCTATACATATGTCTAACTGTGAGTGATTCTCCAACGGGGGTGGACACTTCAAAGGGTTCATACAATTTTTCAGGTTCAATACCAAATTTCTTAGCAACAAAAGGGGTTACATAAGATAGGGTGGATCCTGGGTCAATAAGGGCATATACATCGAAAGTGAAAACTGTTAGAGTACCTGTAACAACATCTGCCCGAGCCTCTGCATTCTGACGGCCTGTCAATGCATACATGCGGTTTCGCCCCCCGCTTGCGTTCCCAGCCCTAACTGCATTGCTCCCCTGCTGGGCCTGATTATTACGAGGGACTGCTGAATTTGTGGTTTGCGTCACATTACCTCCGGTACCTTGCCTAGCTGATGGACAATCTTTCTGAATATGGCCCCTCTGGCCACAACCATAACATACATTCCTGCCCATGAGACACTCACCTAAGTGTTTCTTATTACATTTGCCGCATATCGGATAATTATAGTTCGACTGACCCCCACTAGTTTGAGAGTACGAACTTGATGGCCTGAAATTCTGCCTCTTATCATTGCGGAACTTAGGGGGTGGGGCACTTGCTGTGGACGGAGCAGGTGCTGCTGACCTGTTCTTGAAGAAGTTCCTATTTCGGTTCCCGCTGAACTGTCCGGTAGATTTGACCCTCTTGTTGTACTCCTTGTCTTTCTCTTTTTGTAAGGCTTCTTCCTCCTTTAGCCTTGTCTCCTTGCCCTGCACAAAAGCAACCATCTTGGAAATAGTCATGGTCCCATTTTGTGCAACAATATTGGCTCCATCATACAAATGGGAATCAAGACCTCCCACGAATCTTCTCACTCTTGCCCTCATATCAGGTACCATGTGTGGGGCATGCTTTGCCAGACTAACGAATTCCAAATAGTATTCTTGAACTGGCCTGCCATTTTGCTTAAGTTTCAGGAACTGTTCGGCCTTAGCCTCTCTGAGCTCTATTGGCATAAAGTGGTCTAGAAATGCGCTAGCAAATTCATCCCATGTAGCATCAGGTGCACTCTCACCTCGGGACAATTCCCAAGATTCATACCACGTGTTAGCAATGCCCTGTAATTGATGAGCTCCAAAAGTAGCTGCTTCTATTTCGGTAACTGTCATAATCCTGAAGATCTTTTGGAGAGCGTCAATGTAGTCCTGAGGATCTTCATCCTTTTTCGTTCCCGTGAATACTGGGGGATTCATTCTGAGAAAGTCCTTTGCCTTAGAAGACTCCCCATTACCTCCTGAACTTGGCCTAGTTTCCTGACGTTGGGTCTGAGCTGCTACTAGCTGGGTGAGCATATTGATAGCACTCCTAACATCTCTATCCGAAGCATTCAGAGGTGTAACAGTAGAGGTGTTTGGAGTTGTTGCCTGAGTCGGAACAGTATCTTCGTGAGCTACTTCGGCGGCAGCCCTTTGGCTAGTGGCTGTGTTTTTCTTCTTGTAAGTTCTTTTGTAAGGCATTTTGTGAAAACACGTATACGCACGAGTTAGGAAATCATCCTAAAAATACTGCTCTAATTGCACGATCTAGAATATGAAAGAAATGAGACAATCTTGAATGTCCTGGTGGTCAACTGTTTATATGTGTGGGGCCCTCACACATATAAAAGAGACCCCGCTAGACACGGTTTCATAGACTCCCTAAAGACACTTGAACCTAGGCTCTGATACCAAGCTTTGTCACGCCCCGAACCATGGCCTGGACGTAACACGGCACTCGGTGCCTGACTACATGTGACCGAGCGAACCACATGACTTGCTAAACTAACATGATTTCATATTATAAGCGGAATATGACGTGAATGCATGATGAACCTTTGTACAACATAATAGGTCATATTACATAATAAAGTACTTGTTTAAACATGAGTGTGCCCAAACGTCCATATGACTTCAAATGTCTATCATGGCATAACTGATTTGTCTAGTCTATGAAACCTCTATTTTGAGTTTGGACTGGAAGTCATACGTACTGGGACAAGGCCCCCAGCATACCTTTACATGCAAAACTACATAGAGAAGACAATGCTTAAAACCCCGAATGAAATGGGGCTCACCAATAAGCTAGCACGAGCAAATCCTAATGATCAGAAGCGTCGTCCTGTAAATCCGTACCTGCATCGTGAAATACAGGCCCCCGGGAAATAAAAGGGGACGTCAGCACATTGAATGTACTGGTATGTAAAGCAACCGGAAGAACAACATGGGACATAGAATAACATGATAGGAACTAAAAACTGAAAACTGGGACATGAACATGAGCATGAGCATGAGCATGAGTACATAACATGGAATTGAAACTGAAACTGAACATAAAACATGAGTACTGTAAGCATGAGATAATCTGAAATGATCTGTAATAATCTGTAATACCGACATAAACCACCACGGGGAGAAGCGTGGAGTCTGATCTCTGCCCGATCAGCTAAGCCATCTCGTACCTTGCCGGGGCACGAGACATGAACATAACATAAATGGATCCAAATCCCTCAATGGGGAACATATGAAGGAATCGTCCTACTGGGCGGAGCGATTCTTATCCTACGTTGGCATACGTAGTTTCAGGCTATCTGAGCCTTCTCGGTATTATTACAACTCCCGAACATGAAAATAACATAGTTGGCTAAGAAGCCCATGACTTTCGTGAATTAACTTGTACTTGTCTTGAAATCATGATTTTCACGAAAGGACTTGTAAACATATTTTCATGAAATAACTTGTAAAAATAACTCATGCAGTTTCATATGAACATAATGAGAACACATGAGAAAGAATTCATGATTCATGGATTAAGCTAGGATTCCTAATGTCCGAAATGGAGGTTTAGGAACACAATAACGAACATACATATGGAATTCATGTTCATACATACATACATAATTACGGGCTACCAATACATTGGGTTTAATGCCCTAGGAGTTGAACTTCATAGAATTTACTAAACGGATCACGGGGAAGAACATAGAAGTTCCCACATGTGGATGGAAGTTCTACATACCTTAACCTTCCGCTTTTGAGCGTATCACAATGTCCTTCACCCCCTTCAACTTCAATCTATAGCATACAAGTCATAGGGATTCTATATTAGCAACAATATCCATGTTTTGTTCATCTAAGCATTCTATCAAACACTTAGTGGGCATGAAGCTCTATAACCCTCATTAATGGTGTTTTCTTCACCAAATCCCCATTCTCTTACTTCTAGTCATTTCTACAATCCCATTTAGATGCAATTAACATCATTCTTCATAATCCATATGAATACAACAATCCCAAATCAACAACCCAACAATTCTAACATAGTTCATATAATTATCTTCAACAACCCAATCATTATTCTCCCAATAAATCATCAATTCACAATTATAAACGATTTGGGAGTAGAAATATTACCTTTTGGGTAGTCACCACTAAATCAACACTCCCAAGCCCGATCTTTAGCTTAAAATGACGACCACAACTCGTACTACACTTTATCCTTCACGAGCTTTAGGATTCGGGGCCTTAAAATTGGCTGATTTTCTCCTTCTTCTCTCTAAATTTCTCTCTCTTTTTCCTCTCTCTAACATCTGAAATGAGGGGAAAAAAATGAGGCTTCTAGGGTTTCATTTTCTTTAAATACCAAGGGAAAATGGGTTGACCCAACTTGAAAACGGGTCGGGACTGTTCTGTCTTAAAACGTCCATATCTCCCAATCCCGACGTCGCTTGTGAACCCACAACCTATGGTTGGAAAGATATTTCAATAATCTACAACTTTCATTCTTTGAGTTTTCCCAAATTCTCAACTTACGATGGGGTTATGGCCTCCCGAAGTCAGTTGACCCGAATCTCAAATGCGGACCAAAACGCGCCCACGTTACGGTACCGTAACACAGGGTACGGACCGTAACGTCGCGTCGTACCCTGATGAAAATTTCCAGAAACTTCTGGAAATTTTCCCTGTGTTACGGTCCGATGTTACGGTCCGTAACACAAGGTACGGTCCGTAACACGAAGGGACGGACCGTATCTTGGGACCGTATCTTGATGAAAATTTCCAGTGAGGTTCTGGAAATTTCGTCTGTGTTACGGTACACTGTTACGGTCCATAACACGAGTTACGGTCCGTAACTCGTCACCGTAACGCAGGCGATTTTCCAGCGAACAGGCTTCAGTCAATGGGGCATAACTTTTTGCACATATATCCATTTAATCCCCATAATATACCGTTGGAAATCTTGTTAATAGGGATACAACTTTCAACAAGGAAGTTCTTCCAGATACACAACGGATCAAGGAGTTATCGTTGCCCGAAATAGACCTGTCAACCCACTAGAACTTTAATGATATGAGTTTAAACTTGGTTCCAAGATGCGGGGTGTTACAGTGTTGTGACTAAGTGATGAATTAACTCTATTTAGTATGTTGATTGTTGTAGGGTGAACAAATGAAGGAGAACTAGCGATGTATGTATATAGGGGGGTATGTAGCCGTGTATATAGCCTCCAATGTGTGGCAAAGAATGAGTTAATATCGCTTATCGTTTTAATTGTCGTCGTTATGAATTCTAGTTTTGCAATGAACATTTAATGACTTAAGGAAGATGTTGAGAATGTGTGGGCTGATTTGAGGCTCATGGTGCGTTTGATGTAATTCGTATAATTGTGAAAATGACATTGTTATATTGTGAATTGTTGATACAAAACATGAATTGAAATTGAGGAATGTGAAAAGAGGGCTGTTCTCGGCCTAGGGACTGTTTTCGGCCAACTTGGAGAAAAATTATGTGAATTGTTTAGAATGGGCTTGAATATTGTTGGTAAGGATTCGGGTTGATAATTGAATGTATGAGCTATATTGTGGCTTGAATGTAAGCCGTCGAAACGAATATTTGGAAAGTTGTTGAATGGTGTAAAAGAGAGTTACTATTGTTATTTTGCCTTTCGAATTGATTATCGATGTTGCTAGATTGGTTATTGTGGTTGTTGTTGTTGATTTTGAGCGAGTTAAATTCTCGGGTTGGCCTATTTACAAGGGAAATGCTGCCGAATTTTCTGTAGAATTTAGAGTTAGTTTGGAATAAATAATTGCTTAAATGTCCATGGTTAATATTGGATATTCGTTGGCATATTTGTAGACCTTAGGGAGCCCGAGGCGTAGATTGGGATTAACTTTAGATTGGCTAGCTTGGAGTGCGTACGAGGTATGTAAAGCCCAGCCCTTCTTTCTTTTGGCATGCCTTAGTTTTCAATAGGCTAGATTATAAGCCTTGAGGAAAATTCTAAGATTCGAAAATCCGAGCATGTTAGGATCCTTATATATTCCTTGGCACTCTTATGTATGATTTGATGAAATATGAATCATTATGTTTTTGAAATAATCGCTTTCCGAACCTTGCTTAGAAAGGTTTCACTTTAATGAAATTTCGAAATTTTTGAATGCCATATCTTTTGCATCAAGGCTCGGATTGCTCCAATATTTTTATAGGAGTTTGCATGATGTATAATGAGTATGTTTTCCATAGGCGGGCCTGACTCGGGTCAATACCCTTCCGCGGGTCCCGCGACTTTCCTTTATGTAATTCGGAGAATTTTTGAAAGAATTTGGTATGACTATTATTTCGATTTCCAAGTATGATCATTTTATCTATGTTTGAGTTAATGATAATGATTTTATGCATATGACTACTCACGACTCTACTCGTGCATTCTGTTACATTTTTCGCCGAGTCCCGGGCCGGTTCTGTTATCGTGCGCACTTTGATATACTCCGGAGTTATGTTGTGTTTATGATTCATCGAGCCACTCGCTAGAGGGATATGTTCCACTTACATTTGGTGTTATGATGTGTATGGTGTTATGCTGTGTTATGATATGTGACGGGGAATATGGAGATTTGAAACTTTCTGGTGTTATGCTGTGTTATGGCGCCATTGACGGGCGGGCGACCATATTCTTCTGTACCCTATGCATGACTTATATTTTTGAAGATTAAACATTTTGATATAGTGGATTTGTACTTATTTTCTGTGCTACTATTTTGTTTACGTCTCAGATTTGTTTTTGTATCTTCTGCTTTGCATACTCAGTACATATTTCGTACTGACCCCCTTTTTTCGGGGGCTGCGTTTCATGCCCGCAGGTACAGACGCACAGTTTGGTGATCCACCAGTCTAGGACACCCTCTTCTGCCGTTTGGAGTGCTCTTCTCATTTCAGAGCATATATTTTGGTATATATTCGTTCGTTGTGTATGTATATATTTGTTCAGGGGTACGGCGGGGCCCTGTCCCGTCATATGTTTCGGTTGGTCTGTTTAGAGGTCTGTAGACGTATTTGTGGGTGTGTGTGCCTACTTTTGTTCAGATGTGTTTGTATGATCCTATTCGCTATGGCAGCCTTGTCGGCGTGCATTCGTATATGTTTTGGGGCCGTTGAGCCATTTGATAGCCTTGTCGGCTTTTGATATATATATATGTCTATGGTTGTGTTGAGATGCGTTTGAGACCGTTTGATATAATTTAAGGCAGCGTGTGACAATTGTGCCAGTATATGCTATTTGTATGTGATTCGATTTGGATAAGTATGTTCGGGTGCCCAATTCGGGCACTAGTCACGGCCTACGGGGTTGGGTCGTGACAACTTTGTTGACCTTAGGATAGACTGACAGATGCAATTTGGTCGAAGTTGACTGTAACTAATAATCCAAAAGGATAACTGTTTGTATCACGATTCAGGTCGAGTTTGCGGGAAAAATGCACCTGTCATATTATTGAGAAACTTAACAACAACAACAACAACAACATAGCCGTGTGGTCCCACAAGTAGGGTCTGGGAAGGGATGGAGCGACAGAAGTTTTTTTGAGAATTAAGATGTCCGCAGACCTTACTTTACCTTTATGAAGTAGAAAGACTGATCCGATAGATCCTCGGCTCGAAAGGAAAGACAGTGACGTAACAACAAATATCAAAGTAAAAAGCATGGCATCAAGAGAAATATGGTAATTATTTGCTCCTGTGCTCCACATATTTTTATGTTACTTGCTTTCCGTCATTATATTTTTGATAGTTTATCAAGAGTCTATCATCAACAATTTCAAATGTTTTGGTTCTTTGTGTGTTGCACCTCAATGGTTAGCTAAAATGGTGCACTATTATTTTCTTGGAAGCAGTTGTTTTTTATTTAGTTTCTCTGACTTGTGAAACAAAAGACATAAATGGAACTTTGATATGTTATTGTCCGTGTATAATTGGTTTGTTTACTCTGATCGTTGAAAAGAAAGAAATAACACCAGTTAAGACCTATTGTAGAAAAGTTTGGTGAAGAATGATAAAAATAAAGAAAGAGATGAAGTGGGGAGGAGAGACGGGGTTTAGGTCTTTAGGATTCTTATTTATCTTTTTCCTCCTATGCTTCCATTTATTTTATGTTGTTATCATAATAGCCCAATTTTTTTTTTAAGAAAAACCATCACTTTTAAAAAGAAGCGCAAAAGTCAAAAGTTTCTAATGCTTGCTAAACAAGTGCTTCGAGAAGGCGAAAAATCTCTAATGGTTTGATGAAACTGTTGTTTTCTATAGTATTACCGTATATCTTACGCACAATATCTACTGGCTATCCTGTCATTTACTTCTATTTTGTTATTCTTCCTCCGTCCCTTAGATTGATTTTCCATTCTTCCTAACTTCAACTCTTATAGGTTTGTTAGGCTCTTGACTATTTCAACAACAAGAAGGAAGGAAGACGGTTAGTCAGTTTGTAGTTTTCCTATATTTTTACAGCTTTTTATATGTGAATACTTAGGCTAAATTCTATTGGACCATAATGCTGATGTACAACGACTGAAATAGCTTCGGGATATATGGAATAGTTTAAATCTGCACTATTATCCATAAATTTTTTTAACATGTTCTTCAAAAGTGCCCAAGTGATTACTCTTGAGTCTTGAAATACAACTTGATATCCTTAAGGCTGTACAATGTCCAAAGCTTTTCTTTCTTATTTTGTGTGTTCCATTATTTTTCCCCAATTTCATAGAGCTACAAAATAGGGACATCGTTTTTGAAAAAAACATGAACAAGTGACGTATTCATTATTTTATGCTCATGCATATTTTGCTAATATTTTTCTTTCCAACTAATATTTCCATTTGTCTTTCTTTATGTTACTACATTTTTCTCATTTTTTGCCATGATTCTCTTCTAGCTGTTCTGTTTTCCACTGCATTAATATTTCTTTATTATATTTTATCTTGATAATTGATTAGGTGTAATTAATTTATAATATTGTGTGATACTTTTCAGCGTCCTACTTGAAGCTTCAATTTTTAGATATTGACTGCTGAAAGTTTAGCATTTTAACCACTTGAAATAGTAAGTGAAATATTAGGTGTTGGTCTTGAATTTAAACACAATGCTTGAGACAGGGTGAAAGGTTTATGATCAATAATCTTCCAATTAATTCTCTAGTATACTGTTGCTTTTCCTGAAACCATTTTTTCATTACTTATAGAAGGTATTCTCTGAGAAGCAAAGGTTACTATATTCAAACTTTTCTCTCTTCCTCACTTACACATCTTTAGATGAAATTATCATACATTCTTCCGCTCTACTCGCGTTAAAAGATTAAACACTTGAGGTCAATGTAATCGGTTTTCGAATCAAGCCGACGTCACATGTCAAAACTACAAGCAGGGTTAGTCTTTTGCCATCACTTTCTCATAAAACATTTAAGTTGTACTTATTATTCTTGAATTGAAAACTTTGCAAGCATGATCGGTACTTAATTTTCATTCTAATGGTTGAGAGAAGTCTATGTTATTTTAGCCATTCTTAAGAGATTTAAATAGCAGGGTATTTGCCTCATTAAAAAAAGTATATATATTTAACTGGAAGACCATTCTAACTCTTGGTGCTTATCCTTAAAATAAATTATTTTCGCTTCGAAAATTAAGGTTGCTTACGAATATATTATTGATCTCTAATTTGTGAACTTTTTGAATGATATTTACTAACCGTTAGAAAAATAAAATGAGAAAGAGTTTATTGATCACATGAATGCATTTTAAATTATGCTATCTTGGCACCAACAAAATAAAAGGGGAGGTTTAAGCGAATATGATACCTATAGAAGGCCTGAGAGTTTGGGAATCTAACGCATGTACTCATTAGATAGCTTACTTTACAGTGAGATAGATATATGTACATTCTATTTTATAGCTCGCTAATATTTAGTTCTGCACTTCTCTCATTATCAATTTTTGTATTTGATTGGTATTGAATTCGTTTTTGGAGGTATTTTAAATATCTCCTGTTCACTGAAGATGATGAATTAATATGTGCTTAAAGATACTTGCCGATGTCTCATTGGATAACTTGGAAGACTCTGAAGAGGATGAACATGTTGATTACGATGTTACGAGTAGGAAGAGAGGCAACTTAATCATATATGACCATGAAGTTAATGATGAAGATACAAAAAATGCATGATGTAGTGTTAACTATTGTTTTTGGACTGTTTAATGTTGTGTGAGCTAAGACAAATATTTGGCCCTTTTATGCTTTTTTCTTTAGTGTCTAGAGTAGATGTGCGCTGATGAAGAAGTTACTCTAATATTGTCATTTAACTTTTACTTAAAGTGATGAAATTGTGTGCACGTTTGAGGATACTGTTGTTGGTATGTCATCTCATTGTTCTGAGTTAACTTTAACTGCTTATGCTTGGTTCAAGGATGGAAAGGGTGAGAATCTATACTAATTTCGCCTGAGGGAGGTGTTTATATCCTTTATCCTTTCTTTTCCCCTTTTCTGCAGTAAGAAACAACGAGAGTTTTGTAGCTTCTAAAATAATTTCATGGCACGATAATCAAGTTTTACACCTTCTACTACCTCTTTTCGGTCAAACGAAAGGCTGCAACTAAGTCAAATTGTAAAGTGACGGTTGGAAGATCATATATTTGTGCTTTATGCTGGCCGATTTGGTTCAAAAAATACTAATTTCTTCTCCAATCAGGGGTTGAGTCCAGCTTATTAAACTTACTATTAATCTTAGTCGGTGATGATTTTAGGAAATCTTTACATGACGAAATTTTTGAGAGCGAGCATAGTGTATGCACTAAGGTTGAGTATTCTAATACTTTTGTTGTACACAAAAGTAGAAATAGATTCTTGATTATTTCTTAAAGATAAATCAATATTGAGAAGGCAATTATCAAGGAACAAATGTTTCAATCCAAAAGTTTGTGGACTGCAATTTTTCATAACAAGTTCTTGAGATATATTAACTATGTCAAATTTTATTATTTAGAATGTTCTTAATTAATATCTTTATTTTTTCATCATTTTTGATATTCAAATCTATAAGCTTAATGAGATCATTTATAACCGCGCGAAGCGCGGGCAAACTGCCTAATTGAAAACTAAATTTGAAAAGATGTAGAAAGCCCACGTGGACATTTGGAATAGCACATAAGCATGACAATCCAATTTCATAAACTGCTTCGGCAAACGAAAACAGGACAATGTATAAGAGTTATAAACAGTAATCAGGGAGCAATCAATAATCGGAAATCGTCAACAAAGAGATTATTCTATACTGTTTAAAGCACTTGAAAAAATTCACAAGTCTTATACTTTATAAGACAGCTATGGACAGAGCAATTTACAAATTTACACAGCTTTAATAAACAAATTTACTAATCAAAATATTTTTACAAACTCCAAACTATTCTTTCTTTTGTGTAATCCTCTGGTGTCTGGCAGCCAACGGCCTAAGTAATAGAAGTTCGCACCATGTAGGGCCTTTAAAAGGACGAGCACTTCTTACCAGGAATTTTCCATTTTTAAGGCTTGAACACGATACCCTGAACTCCAAACTATTCAAGTACTCCATATAAGTTTTAACATAAAGCATGTCATGAAGAATTAGTTACCCGAATCAAACCCAAATTAACAGAACTTTGATGAATGAAGATGAACAAAACCAACATAAAGAATTCACAAAGGATAACAAATAATAATAGAAGAATTCATGAAGTATATCAAAGAAACTAAAAATGAATAAAACGCACATTCCTTTCCACTCTAAAATTTCAAACAAAATTGATTTGATTTGCAGAAGACAGAGAATAAAAGATGACTCACACACATAGAGATAAATATACATTTGATATACATATCAAGAAACTGAAATAGAACAAGAGGAACACATACACAATGTAGACTTTGGTTGCCATTCAGAATCTTGAATTATTTTAGTTTTATGTATATTTCGACTTTTGAGAGGATATAGAGAATTAGAGATTTGGCTTGTTGGAAATCCAAAGGAAAGTACTTGAACACGAATCTTGTCGGAGGATACTTGATCACAAACCTTGCAAGAAATTCTCAAAAGCTTGAGGCATGTCAATTAAGACACTGTCCTTAAGGAAATACCATCTCATCAGATGGCTCAAGGATATGGTCCAACGTTGGCAGTAAAGATGTCAAGAAATAAAAGCAATTAAGTCAAGGAATAAAGGCAATTAACATCTCTAATGATGATGATAACGGATGATATTCAAGGGTATTAAAAGTGACCAGTTGTCTGTTACAACACAAAATAGATGTTGGGATAGTTATGACAATCGTCATATTAAAGACTCATTAAATTGGTGTAAAGAGAATGAATTTATACAGTATTCTTTTTGAGATATTAAATTATTTTTACATCAATCCCCCACATATCTTAAAAAGATTAAAATAAAATAAAATAAATTGTTGGATTTTACATATGAGTATAATGCGTCGAATCTGGTGTCGCGTAGACTATGAACCAGATCTAGATAAAAGAAGATTATACTTACAGAATAATTGGTGAAGTTTAGAACTTTCATGAACCAAGAATTCTTTTGTAAGTCTAGGTTTTATTCTATCACATTATACTCGCACAATCTTTGTCGTTATCGCGGTTTTGCGCTAAGAGGCCATGCGCGTGTCCTGGTATTCATGAGTGCTCTAGAAATCCGTCGCAATTTCATAGGAGCGGCACCACTCCACACTCATATAGGTCCACCCATCAAGTGTACTTTGCAGAGCAATACACCACCTATAAAGGATATGATAATGGATTAAAAGTTCATAACTCAACCTCACTTTGCCTTGTAGAACTGCACTATATTCACACACCATTGGAAGGAACATAATTTAATAGTGCATTTTGACCATCTAATGACTTGTTATTACTCATATGAACCCAATTCATGAGATCTCTAATCAAATAGGTTGGGTTACCATCATTGTAGATCTTCTCAATTGACAAAAGTCTCATTCCCCTCGATGTTTCTTTTAATCCAGCAAATCAACCAAATTCACCTCAGACTTCACATAATTTATAGACTCATCTTTTAGCAGCTGCTTTATCACATTATATCGACATAAATAATATTGACTTTGTTCCATAATACATGTTAAGTAGTTTCTTAACCACTCAGCCTCATAACCAACCAACTCCAAAGCCTCAATACAGATATCATTATCTATATAGTAATTATGCTTTGTTTGGTTATTTCACCTCCACGAAAGGTGAACACATAGTTTCTAGTGAATTTTGTCTCATCTGAATCAAAGATCCATATCATCATTGTATCTCTCTAATACAACAGAAAATCCATTTAATACCATAACTCATGGTATCTCTCAAATATTATTTTTTCAAAAATAGAATTGATCTCATCATCAATGGCTTCTTTTCAAAACATTATTTTCAAAAACCCTTTGAATTATAATACCAAGTAAAATATGATCACTTTTAAAAAACTAGCTCAACATAATTCTAGTAAGACACCTAACCCCCATATTTTCAAAAAATTTAAGAGAGGGGAATAATATTTCCATCCATAACTCATAAGACACCATAACCCCCACAATTTCAAAAAATTTAAGATAGGAGACTAATATTTTGATAACTCAAAAGAACTATTATTAATTTATCATAAGACATTTATTTATAAAAAATAGTTAGCACAAATAAATCATGGTTATAATATTCATCTCTCTTAAATATGCTATTTAAGTTGATGCAACTTTATCATATTCAAATAAATTTTCATTCCAACTTTTTCCAAAACCAATAATTCTACATAATCAAATTGACCCGAATATTAAAACCATGGACATGGATCACACCAGCTAATGTCAAAAAATTTGCAAAAGTGATTTCAAGAAGAACTTTTCCATTCAAAGAACTTGAGTAATTCTTGAATCACCAATATAAATAAATTATTATTCTTCTTTTACAACTTGAGTGAAACAAAATTATTTTGTTAGCTCAAATTTGCTTAGTAGCATCAAAATCTAACACCCAATCCCTCACATTAATCACAAGATTCATCACTTGAGAAATGACTACAACATTTACATCATCCACTTCGTCAAATATATTTTTGCTTAGCGGGATATATTATCATTTCTCTGAATCTTCTACTACATTGAAGGACATTAACGGTATAATTTTCCACACACAAAATAACAACCTAACGGTAGATTGAAAAGTAGATTCTGAATTTTTCTTTTTCTTTTTCATTTAACTAACTTGGTACTGCTTCTAATGTAAGATATGTAACCAGTTACACTTCAAGCTTTCAGCAAGTAACATTGAAATTATAATTAGAACTTATATAGTGGAAGCTCTAATGAGGCACAAACCATGCATCAATTCTTCTTTGTTAACTTAGCATTAACATAAACATGTACTAGGACGTCAGATTTAGAATTACTCAATTGGTTGCTCATGATCTCTAGCAACATTAGTAAATGTTGAAAATTGAAGATGAAGACACTGTATTTGAGAATTTCCTCTGTGTAATTTTATTCATCAGTATGTACATGTATTTATACACAATGCTATGTAATAGAAACAAAAGGGAAATGGACAAAACTAATTATACTTGTCCTATTCTAATTTGTCCACTATGTAACAAACTTTGATTCTTTCACGTGTTGGTCACATGACCACATTTAAATCTGTTATAGTTTTAATCTAATGGTGGAGAATTAATCTATCAAGTGTGTGTGTTGTATGGCTGAGATTAATCCACCTGGCCGAACATTCTTGTTTCTTGTTTCAGTCAAAGTAAGAGTTGAGTCTTTTACTTCAAAGCAACACATCTGTCTTCTTCACTTCTCTCTCTTTTCAAGCCGTCTTCTTCATTGCTCTTTCTCTTTTCCTTTGTGTTTTCATGGGGGTTCTGTACTCCAACATCCCCCCTCAAGTTGGAAGGGAGAGTCATGACCCCCAACTTGTTCAAAATTGCTCTGTGAGAAACCCTAGAAAGAGGCTTAGTAAAGAGATCTGCAAGTTGATCTTTAGAGGGAACAAATGAAAGTGTAATCAGACCGGATTGGAACTGTTGGCGCACAAAATGACCGTCCAATTCGACATGTTTGGTGCGTTCGTGGAAGACCGGATTACGGGCTATATGGATGGCAGCTTGGCTATCGGAGTGGAGCGGAATTGGGAGTGAAATTGGAGCAGAAAGATCCTCAAGAAGACGAATTAACCATGTAAGCTCAGCAGTAACACGATGCATGGACCGATATTCCACTTCTGCGGAAGACAAAGAGATCGAGATTTGTTTCTTCGATTTCCACGAGATCGGAGCACCTCCAAGGGTTATGAAAAACCCACTAACCGACTTGCGAGAATCTTTACACGATGCCCAGTCCGCATCGCAAAAATCCAGTAAAGAAAAAGATGGATTGGAAGATAGTAAGATGCCTTGACTTGGATCTGAGCTCAGGTATTGTAAAAACTTGTAAAGCAGCGGAGAAATGTGACAAACAAGGTCGCTGCATGTATTGACTCAGAGCAAGAACAGCAAAGGATAGATCTGGGCGAGTATTGGTCAAATAATTCAACTTGCCGACCAAGTGACGATAAAGCATGGGGTTATCCATGCAAGGACTATCATCTGCTCGAAGTTTGGAAGAGGGATCCAATGGAGAACCAACCTTAGGCAAATGAGAGACATCGAATTCGAGAAGTAGATCTGAGGTAAACTTTCTTTGATTCACAATAAAACCATGCTCTTCTCGTAAAATTTCCATGCCAATAAAATAGTGAATTTCTCCCAAGTTTTTAACTTTGAACTTTGTATTGAGAAAACATTTGATATTCTCGAGTTCACTCAAATCATCCCCTGTTAGGAGAATATCATCGACATAGACTGCTAGGATGGAAATTAGTGTCCCATTTTACTTAAAAAACAGAGAATAGTCGTTTAAGGAAGAGGAATAACCTTTGAAACTTAATGCTCCTGCAAGCCGAGCATACCACTGCCGTGAAGCTTGCTTTAAACCGTATAGAGACTTTTTCAGAAGACAGACATGATTAGGACTAGGAGGTGTCATTCCTGCTGGAAATTTCATAAAAACCTCTTCTTGGAGGTCACCATGTAAAAACGCATTGTTGACATCTAGTTGTGAAACAGACCACTTCTTCTTAGCTGCAATGGTAAGTAAGTACCGGATAGTGGTCATTTTCACAACAGGTGAAAATGTTTCTCCATAGTCTATACCCTCTCTTTGGATATCCCCCCTCACCACAAGCCTTGCCTTAAGTCTTTCAATACTGACATCTGAGAGGTGTTTTACCTTGTAAACCCATTTGCAAGGTAAAGCTCTCTTCCCCTTAGGCAACATCACAACTTCCCAAGTTTGATTGTTTTCCAAAGCCTGAATTTTTGAGTTCATGGCCTCTCTCCATCCTGGATGTTGGGAAGCCTGGCTGTAGCAACTAGGTTCAGTAATGTTAGAAATAGAATAGAGTAGTTGTTGATTGTTGATAGATAAGGAAGAGAAAGCATAACTCCTAGGCTTATGAGAGTGATCAAAGCAAGTTTTCCCTAGATCAGTGAAGATCACACTATTGCAGATGTAGTCTTTTAGATAAACAGGTTCATGAGAGATCCTGCTAGACCTTCTTGGTGGATTTGTTATAGGGACAGAGATAGAAGGAGAAATTGGTGGGGTAGGAGAACCTGGGTAAGTAGGCTCAAGTTGTGGTAATAGAGGCTGATTTGTAGAATGCATTTGTTGAGGAGAACTTAGTGACAGATGAGGGAGTGTAGATTCAGATCTTGGGCAATGATCAGAAGTAGGAGATGTAGGTGAAGGTTCTGAGGGTGTAACTGGGTGAAAAGGATCATTAACAGGTGGTGTTGATTGAGTGTGCAATGGAAAATTAGAATGATGATCTAAGGAAGAAGGGGAATTGAAAAAAATAGGTGTGTGTGAGTTATCATCAGATAAGTTGAAAGGAAAGTGTGATTTATGAAATCTTACATTTCTGGATACAAATACTTTCTTTGTATCAAGAGATAGCAGCTTATATCCTTTCTGCTGTAAAGGATATCCTAGTAAAACACAAGCAGTAGCTCTTTCATCAAACTTGGTCCTTCCTTGTCCCAGGGTGGAAGCATAACACAAACACCCAAAATTCCTCAAATGATCATAAGTAGGCTTTTGTCTAAAAAGTACTCCATAAGGTGTCTGTCCCTTGAGCACACTAGATGGCAATCTATTAATAATGTGGGTAGCAGTCAGAATAGACTCTCCCCAGTAGAACATAGGCAATTTGGATTGGAGCATCAACCCTCTAGCAATCTCTAAGAGGTGTCTATGCTTCCTCTCAACAATTCCATTTTGTTGAGGGGTAGCTACACAAGACAGTTGATGCAAAATCCCTTGTGAGGCTAGAAATGCTAATTCTTGTGTACCTTTCCCCAACTCCAAAGCATTATCAGACCTGATCATTTTAACCCTCACATTGAATTGTCTCTCTACCATAGATAGAAAGCTCTTTAGTACAAGGAAAGCATTACTCTTAGTGCTCAGTAAGAATGTCCATGTTCCTCTACTGAAATCATCTACTATAGTGAGAAAGAACCTGAAACCATTGTAAGTATTACACTTATAGGGTCCCCAAGTGTCTATATGGATGAGATAAAAAATGTGTTTGGACTTTATGCTACTAGTAGGAAAAGGTTGTCTAGTTTGTTTAGCTCTAGGACAGACATCACAAATAAAATCAGAATTGAAATCACAAGGAAGAAAACTTAAATGTTTCATTCAAAAAATGGGAGGTGTCCCAACCTTACATGCCAAAGCTTTACATTATGAGCATCATTAACATGTACTGGATTAGAAACTGAAACTGATTGTGAAATGGAATTTCTTTCTTTTAGAATTGAAAATACATCATTGGAATTGAAAATACTTCTAGAATTGGCACTATTATGCTCCAATAGATAGAGTCCCTCTCTAACTTCACCAAAAGCTTAAGGACTCTTCATTGAAAGGTCCTGCAACAAACATCCAGTAGTTGTGAATAGGACATCATATTGAAACTGGACATAGAATTTTTGGACTGACAGCAGATTATACTTAAAATCTGGCACAAGAAGCACATCAGTTATGACATGACCTGGTAAAATAGAGATATTGCCTATATGAGTTACACTTACCTTGAAAGAATTAGGTAAATTGATGTTCAAAGGCACAGGGAGAGGAATTAGAAATAGAAAAGAATTGGGATCAAAACACATAAGTTCTGAAGCTCCTGAATCTATGATCCAAGTATTTTGTTTAAGACTAGTGAACACAGAACTTGAGTATTTAAGAATGGTACCAGCCACTGCATTTGCATTGATTCCTGTTTTTCCTGCTTGTGTCAATTTACTTTGCTTGTACATTTGCATCATTTCTGCAATCTGTTCCTTGCTAAACTGCTCTTCAAAATTGCCATCATTGACTCCAAAATCTTGTCCTCCCATGTTTTCCTCTACCTCATGAGTTAAACTTGCATTTGCTTTAATCTGGGGCTGATAGTTCCTAGAATTAGTGAACTCAAAATCTGTAGGGAATCCATGCAGTCTGTAGCAATCATCATGCACATGTCCTGTTTTTCCACAATAGGTGCAGGATACATTTGGATCATATTTCTTCTTACCCCTAAATTTGTTTTGTGGCTTGGCAGTCCTCTGGTTTGAATTATTATATTTATGATATGTGTTTGGTCCTCTTATTGCTTGGTTTTTAAATTTCGGTGCATTTCTTCCCTGTCCATTAGCCATGAATGTTGTAAACTCAGCAAATAATTTGCTGTTTGGTTGTTTTGCTTGACCAATTGCCATAAATAATCCAGAATTAGAGGTGAAGTGTGCATTTGCATATACTTCCCTTTGGTTCTCATCCTGCAAAAGCAAGGAATATGCAACATCTATTCCAGGCAAGGGATTCATCATAAGTATGTTTCCCCTTGCCTGAGCATATACATCATTTAGTCCCATTAGGAATTGAATCAACCTCTGATCTTCCAGGGATTTTGTTAATTTTGCTTTCCCATCACAAGTGCATTCACATGAACAACAAACAATCACATTTATCCCATCTAATTCATCCCATAACCTCTTAAGTTTGGTGAAATACCCAGCAATGTCACTATTACCCTGTACTAGTCCTGTCAATTCCTTTTGTAGATGGTAGAGTTTGGCACCATTTGACTTGCCAAATCTCTATTCTAGACTATCCCAAAGTTTTTTTGCAGTCTTGGAATTCATCACACTGTCTGCAATATCCTTAGATAATGCATTTGATATCCAGCATATAATCATATCATTGACACAACTCTATTGCTCAAAATTTGCAGACTTCAGATCTGGAGCTTTACAAGCTCCATTGATAAAACCAAGTTTCCTCTTGGCTGATAGAGATAGAAGGATAGATCTCCTCCAACCTGGGTATCCTCTTCCATCAAAAACAGTGTTGACTAGAGTCATACCAGGTGAATCTGAATTGTTTAGGTGATAAGGATGTCCATTGTCATATGTGATTCCTTTCTCACCACTGCCTGATTTTGTTACATTTGTTTCAGGCATTTTGGTTTACTAAGAATTTGAAGATGATTTTGATGTTCTTGACACAGATCTGGATCGAGCTTAGAGTTGCTCTGATACCATGTTGAAAATTGAAGATGAAGACACTGTATTTGAGAATTTCCTCTGTGTAATTTTATTCATCAGTATGTACATGTATTTATACACAATGCTATGTAATAGAAACAAAAGGGAAATGGACAAAACTAATTACACTTGTCCTATTCTAATTTGTCCACTATGTAACAAACTTTGATTCTTTCACGTATTGGTCACATGACCACATTTAAATCTGTTATAGTTTTAATCTAATGGTGGAGAATTAATCTATCAAGTGTGTGTGTTGTATGGCTGAGATGAATCCACCTGGCCGAACATTCTTGTCTCTTGTTTCAGTCAAAGTAAGAGTTGAGTCTTTTACTTCGAAGCAACACATTTGTCTTCTTCACTTCTCTCTCTTTTCAAGCCGTCTTCTTCATTGCTCTTTCTCTTTTCCTTTGTGTTTTCACGGGGGTTCTGTACTCCAACAGTAAACTATAATATTGACGCATTAGGAAAGTAAGTCTACCACTGCAGTGAAACAAATAACATATTGCCTCTTCAAACTGTTAAGATAGGAGATTTAAAACACCCAAGATAAAGAGAACTACAATAACATCTCTTAGAAGACTAAAGAAATAATGTGCAACGTATTTCACAAAAAAAAAAAAAAAAATATGCACATACATAATAACACACTACAAATACACATTAGTAAATAACGTACAACCCCAAACACTACTACTTTCCTTTTAGATAGTTATACATATATTTTTCATCATAATAAAATTCAGAAACATACCTGGAACTTAGATAGATTGCAATAAGGTATTCTCTTTCTATTTTCTGTAAGAATTAATAGAGTGAGAAATATCCTTAAGATTGTTGGAAATCTTGTGGAAAATACTTGAACACGAACCTTGTCAAAAGATACTTGATCACGAACCTTGCAAGAAATTCTCAAAAGCTTGAGGCATGTCAATTAAGACATTGTCCTTAAGGATATTTCACCCGGTATAGGTGTATCCCTCAACAAGTTCTTCTAGTATAAAACTAGGAGCCAAAATCTAACAAAGATTAAAGACGAAAATCTAGTACAATATAATATGGTAGGAGAATTTTGTATTGGTTTATTTCTACCCCACGTGAAAGAAGAAGACATGGACTTTATATGGATAGGAAATACAATCTCATCAGATGGCTCAAGGATATGGTCCAACGTTGGCAGTAAAGATGTCAAGAAATAAAAGCAATTAAGTCAAGGAATAAAGGCAATTAACATCTCTAATGATGATGATAACGGATGATATTCAAGGGTATTAAAAGTGACCAATTGTGTGTTACAACACAAAATAGACGTTGGGATAGTTATGATGACAATCATCATATTAAAGACTCATTAACTTGGTGTGAAGAGAATGAATTTATTCAATATTCTTTTTGAGATATTAAATTATTGTTACATCAAGGCTAAGGCCACTCTACTTATATAGTGGGAGCCAATGGCCATAGAGTTGACCATTTCATTTTTTTGATTTTTATTTTTGGTCTGAGACTTGCCAAAAAATAAAAAATAAAATGACTTTTCTGTTCATGTAAAGAAATCAAAGGGAAAAAAAATAATTAAGAGACTTCTCAGATTCGTCTGAATTAATTAAGGGTGATTAAGTCCTTTGCATAGTTATTTATTGATAATTTATCCTAAATAGGTTGTTGATGTCATGCCAAAATCATCAATAACGTAATAATTTACTTCTATTCTTTTTCGTTCATAATTGAAAAAGATAAAGAAGGGTCGGGGGTAAACAAATAAAAATGTAAATACAGCTGGTACTGATGCATTTTGGCTGTTTTTATTTGGCCAAATCCATTGGCAAACACCTGTGGTCGTCCACTTGTTTCACTTGAGCACCTAAAGTGGTCATTGTTCCATTTAGACACTTCAGGTGGGCCATTCCTATTCCACTTACACTTTTTGCACCGTTATCAGAGCAAAACCAACACCAGTCGTCTCCTACGTGGATTAAGTAGTCAATTAAATTGTGCCAGCTCATTTAAATTGTGCCAACTCAATTAAATTGTGTCAACTCGTTTTAATTGTAAATTCACTAATTTGTAAATTCGTGGAGTTTTGACCATTAAAAATTGAGGCTTTTGGGCTGGTTGGATGTGCAATGAGGTGGCGCCCCCTTTGGTGTTGGTTTTGCTCCGATAACGGTGCAAAAAGTGTCTAAGTGGAATAGGAATGACTCACTTGAAGTATTTAAATGGAACAAGGGTCACTTTAGGTGCTCAAGTGAAAGAAGTGGACGACCACAGGTGTCTGTCGATGGATTTGGCCTTTTTATTTAGATAAAACGGTACACCAAAGGATAAATCCCAAGAATATGCCACAAATTGTTTTCTTTCCTATTAATGAAGGTCTATTCCTATTGAAGGAAAAAGTAAATGTGATTTTTGAACGCAATGTCAGATTCAATTTTTTTTTTTTTTTGGTCAAAGGAAAAAATTTCATTAACCATAGTGGAGTTTGTACATGACATGCTCTTTAGACTGGTAGAGCTAAACTAGTTACTAGCCATTGAACTTGAAATGCTAGCTAACAAGGAAAACTGCATTTTTTAAGGTCTTGATCCATTTGGGCTGCTTTTGTCCTGCAATGTGAAGTCGCAGTGTTCTCTCTCTTGTTCTCTCCTCTTTGACTCCATATATGATAGACAGTAGCTATGAAAAGGAACCCCAAGAAGGTCCATCTGAAGTTCCTGCTGGTTAGCCATTGTGATATCCATTGGACTACAAACTCCCATTGCCCTACGAGCATTCAAAGAACAGGTGGTTGTATACGTCTACCAACTAAGGAAAAAGAACGCGCTACACGCGCCATACATTTTCTCTCTCCTAAAGTATACCGTTATTACTAATTTTATTACCGTTAATTCTCCGATCAAGCCATGGGGCTGCCGTCTGGCACCCTTCCGGCGAGTGCAATAGTTCAAAGGAAGCCTCAACTAAGGCGATCCCATCGACACACGATTCTACAGGATCGTATGCGAAAACCCTCACTGAAGCTCCGGGTTCATCTGCAGCGCCTAAATGCATTGAACCCGAATCGATCAAAGGAAGAAGAACTTCGCACAATGGCAAACCAGCTGTGATTTTCAAAGCAACTGATTTCTATGGAGTGATGGCAAGTCATTGTCGAAGGACAATTGTAGGAAGATTTCTCAAAAGTCGGCCCCAAATTGATTCTATTAGGTCAAAGTTCTCTGAGAAATTTCCAATGAAAGGAACTCCAAAAATAGGTGTGTTCGACAATTTCAATATCTTTCTAAACTTCACAAATGAAGAAGATTACAATTTTATTTTGTATAAAAGATTGATTGAAGTTGATGGGTATCAAATTTGGCTACAAAAATGGACACCGGATTTTAAGCCGGAGGAAGACTTACCCATAGTTCCAGTATGGATTCTTCTTCCAGGACTACCTTTTCATCTTCATAATTGGCATTATGTTAAACAAATTGCCAATGAAGTGGGTACTCCACTAGAAATAGATGTGGCTACTAGGAGTATGACTAGACCTAGTATGGCAAAAGTAAGGGTTGAATTGGATCTTCTCAAACCTTTAGTTAAAAGTGTTTGGATCGGAATTGAGGATGATAATGTTCCATTAAAAGGCTTTGAGCAGAAAATTGAGTTTGAAAATATCCCAAAATACTGCAAGCATTGCAGGAAGTTGGGACATAATTTAATTGAATACAGGGTGCTTGAAAAGAAAAAACAAGAGGAACTAAAGGAAGAGGAGGAAAAAATTGCAGCACACAAAAATGAAGCTTCAAGAAAGGAACAGAATGTTAAGAAATTTGAGCAGAATAAGAAAACGAATCCTTTGGAGAAAAATTGGAAATTCAATGAAAACCAACAAAATGAAAGAGGTAGAGAGGAACAGATAAATAATGGTAAGTTTTTCAGGAGATATAGGGGGAAAAGTGAGCCCCCTAAAACTGTTTTCAAGCCTACAGGAGCTATTTTTGGAGTCAACAAACCAATGCCTGAAAATAAGACACAAAGAAAAGAAAATGTCAACAATGTGAACCAGGGAAAAGATAAATCAGAGAAAAAAAGAAAAAGGGAACAGGAGGTGAGTAAGGATAATATAGAGGAGATGGGGGACATGAGTGTATCCGAGAAGAAAGATACCAACGCTGATGGGACTGATCACAACTTCAAAACCCCTGAAGGAAGTAAAACAGTCCAGGAAGGAAGTAAACCTTCACAGAACACAGTCATGATAAATGATCCAAATGAATTGGAGATAGTGTTATATGAGGAGGGATGGGAACATGCTGGTAGAAAAAAGAAAAGATCATCCGGCAAAAGATCAAAAAAAAGAAAAACAAGCAAAGACTAATCATGTAACCAAAGAGGTAGAGCAAACTATCACACAAAACAGCTTTGATGAATTATTGGAAGAGGGGATTAAAGACAAGGATGAGGAAGAGTTACAAGAGGAAATCAATGAGGACAAACAGGAACCAAAACAAGATAATGATGATGAATGGGCTGAAGTTACATCAACAGAGGAAGAAAACACCTCAGATGAATCTGAAGAAGAAGATGAGGATGAAAGTGAGGAAGATGAGGAAGAGGAGAGTGAGGAAGAAGAGAATTTAATAAAGGATCTCAAGAGTAAGAAAGAACAGTCTGGTTCAAAGAAAGTTACAGTTGAGAAAATGCCTCCAGGAGGTATGAAAGGGAAAATGGAGGGTGCGCAAAACAAGAGGAATATTAGCACAAAAAATCAAAAGAAGGATCCCAAAAAAGCTTTCAAACAGAATATTAATGTTTAAGTGTCTTAGTTGGAACATTAGAGGGATGAACTCTTAGGCTGCAACTGAGAGGCTGAAATATATGATCAAAGAGTACAAAATTCCTTTGGTTGCTCTTCAGGAACCTTTCATAAAGGAATCAAAAATTGAAAGCTACAAATACAATCTTGGAATGCATGGGGCCTATGCTAATAATAGTAACAAAATCTGGATCTTTTGGGGTAATGATATTAATTGTTCCATTTATTGCTCAGAAGACCAAATGGTGACTTACAAAGTGGTTCTGAACTCTTCCCAATAGGTATTTATTTCAGTAGTATATGCTAAATCAAGAACAGCTGGTAGAGAGGACCTTTGGAGTTATATGCGAGTAATTGCTTCTACAATCAATGAACCATGGGCTATCTGTGGAGATTTTAATAGTATTCTATCTACTGATGAGAAAATGGGAGGTAGACCTAACAGTTTGAAAAAAGCTTGCCATTCATGGAATGTTTGCAAGATTGTGGTTTAAAAGATAATGGATTCTCGGGGAATATTTTCACTTGGTCGAATGAAAGAAAGGGTGAAGAAGTGATATGGAAAAGATTAGATATGATGATCAGCAATGAAAAATGGCCTGAGGCTTTTGACATTTCGGATGTTATTCACTTACCAAGAGTTAGCTCAGATCACTGCCCTCTTTTAATAACTGGCAAGAATTCTAGTCAATCATATGTGAAGTACTTCAGATTCCTGAATTTCTGGACTGAAATAGATGGATACCAGGAGATTGTAAAAGACCACTGGTTTTCCCAGATAAGTGGCAACATATTTTGGGAAGTTCAACAGAAACTTAAAAATACTAGCAGAGCCTTAGGAGATTGGTCCAAGAATAAAGTAGGCAACATCTTTGATAAAATACAGGAGCTTGAGGAGGGAGTAATCAAGGCTGAAGAGAAATACATGGAGATTATGGAACAAGAGGATAGAATAAGCATGAACAAAGCTAAGGCAGAAATGATATTACAACATAAACATGTGGATAGCTTTTGGAGGCAAAAAGAAAATCTGAAATGGAATTTAAAAGGAGATGAAAACACCAATTTTTTCATTCTGTGGTGAAGGGAAGAACGAAGTATCTTCATATCAATAGAATCTGTGATAATGGAGTATGGATTGAAGGGGAAGAGGAGATTGGCAATGCTGCAGTTCAGTTTTATCAGAATCTTTTTTCACAGCAGGACAACTATATTGACCTTAATATCCTTAAACATGTTCCTATTGGCATTAATTCTGTTGATAATGAATTTTTATCAAAAAACCCCTCTGAAGAGGAGGTTAAAAATGATGTTTTTGACATTAATCCAAACAGCTCAGTTGGCCCTGATGGATTCAGTGGTCTTTTCTTTCAAAAATCTTGGGACATTGTAGGAACTGACATTATTAAATTGGTCAGAGCTGTTTTTAATGGCAAACAAATCCCAAGATATTTTACTAATACTTGTTTGATATTACTGCCTATGATTGATGCTCCTCAAACCTTTTCCGACTTTAGGCCTATCAGTCTTAGCAATGTCACTCAAAATATTATTTCAAAAGTTTTTTTCTGAAAGGCTTTCTACAATTATTCCAAAGATTATCTCCTCAAATCAAAGTGGTTTTATTAAAGGAAGGGAAATTGGTGAAAATGTCCTGTTAGCACAGGAAATTATTCATGACATGAAGCGACAGAATAATGGGGGTAATGTTTCTTTTTAAATTGATATGAATAAGGCTTATGACAGACTCTCCTGGTATTTTTTGTGCGCTGTCATGAGGAAAATGGGATTTGATGAAAAAGTGATTTTCATTATTTGGAATATGCTTGCTAACAATTGGTATAGTGTGGTTGTTAATGGGAAGAGACATGGTTTTTTCAAGTCTCAAAGGGGGGTGAAACAAGGCGACCTTATTTCACCTGCTTTATTTATAATTGCTGCAGAATCTTTATCTTGCATGTTAAATGAACTGTATAATAATCCAAGGTTCAGAGGCTTCACTATTCAAGCAACTGGACCTAAAATCAATCACTTAGCTTATGCTGATGACTTGATAATTTTTTGTGCAGGAAAAACTACGACTTTGAATCTAATTATGAAGGTTCTTGAGAAGTATTCCACTAATTCTGGACAGAAGATCGATGGAGATAAAAGCTATTTTATAATGGATAAGAAGACTTCTAACAAAAGGAGCAGAATGGTGAAGAATATTCTTCAAGTTCAAAGGCAAGAGTTTCCAATTACCTACTTAGGATGCCCTTTATTTCAAGGAAGGAAGCTTATTCAATATTTTGCTGATATGGCAACCAAGATTATCAAGAAGGTAAATTCTTGGAATTATGGCAGATTATCAACAGGAGGGAAAATTGTTTTGATTAAACATGTGCTTTCAGCTATGCCTGTGCATCTTCTAGCCATTTGTAAACCTCCTAAAACTATCTTCAAACAAATGGAGCAAATTTTTGCTAACTTTTTATGGGGCAACAATGAAGGCAAGAATAAGTATCACTGGGCTAAATGGTCCAGTTTATGTATGCCTACTTTAGAAGGTGGTATTGGTATAAGGTCGCTGCAGAATATTTCAGAATCTTTCTCTGCCAAGTTGTGGTGGCAATTCAGAACGAAGAAGTCATTGTGGGCAGAATTTTTGAAGGCCAAATATGCTAGAAGAATTCATCCTGTGGCTAGGAAATGGAGTTACTCACAATCTCATAATTGGAGAAGGATGATGGAGATTAAAAAGAAAATTGATCATCTTATATTATGGAGAATCAACAAAGGAAATGCAAGTTTTTGGTGGGATAACTGGTCTGGTTTGGGGGACCTAGCCCAGTTTGGTGATGCTAATACTTCGGTAAGAGGCACTGTGGCTGAATATATTGTAGATGGAACCTGGAACGTGGAAAAGCTCAAGAGAAAGCTGCCTGAGCATATTGTACACCAAATCAGAGGAGTTACTATTAACTCTCCAGTCTAAAGGACAATCCTATTTGGAAAGTTACAACAGATGGGAGATTTAATAGTAAATCTGCCTGGAATACTGTGAGAAGGGCTCAGAATCCCTCTTTGATCAATAAAATGATGTGGTACAAAAAATCTCCATTCAATGTTTCTTTTTTCCTATGGAAAGTTTTTAAAAATAAAGTTGTTGTTGACTTGAATTTAAGGAGATTCAATGTGCATCTCCCTTCTATGTGTGCTTGTTGTATTAGTCATAATCAAGAAGATGTGGAACATTTATTTTATAAAAGCAATATTAGTCAACAAGTATTGAGTCACTTCAAACAATGGTTTGGGATTTTTTAGAATTCAAACAGCTTAAGACACCAGGTCATTAACTGGTGGCTTACTAAAGGCAAGAATCCTATCCAAAGTATGGTCCTTCAAGTACTACCTGGGATTATCATCTGGCAGATATGGATTAGCAGGTGCAAAGCAAGGTTTGAGGATAAAAAGATGTCTTTTCAAAAGATCAAGCTTGGAATATACCAACAGCTTGTGATGGTAACTCATAAACAGTTCCAAAATGTGGATCCTTACATAAGTTGGATGCAATTCATTAAAATCATAGAACATGCCAAAACATGTATCAAATCCTTCCCTGTTAAGTGGTCTTTTCCTGCTGATGGTTGCGTGAAATTAAACACGGATGGGTGCTCAAAAGGAAATCCAGGTAATAGTGGAGGTGGAGGTGTAATAAGGAATAACAGAGGCTTTCTGATTGCTGCATATGGAATAAATTTTGGAATTACTACAAACAATGTGGCAGAGGCTTTAGCTATGAAAATTGGAATTGATTGGTGCACGCAAAATGGATATAAATGCTTAGATATAGAAAGTGACTCAAAGCTGTTAGTAGATTGGATAATGGATGAATACAACACCCCATGGAACATCATGGACACTATTTTGGATATCAAATTAAAAAACTCCTGGAACAAGCTGATAGATGGAGCATAGCTCATTGTTATAGGGAAGGCAACAGAGTGGCTGACAGTTTATCTAACTGGGGATTAAACTGCAACTCGATCACTTGGATAACTGAATTTCATAATCTTCCCAAAGAAGTGAAAGGAGAAATGAATATGGATAGAATGCAGATGCCAACATTCCGGAATAATATTAGTTCAAACTGTTGTAATATAGATAGAAGGTTAGATAGGAATTATTCTTTTGATGTTCCTTAATGCCTTATGGATAGATGAAGAGGTTCCACTCTTCCTGTAACATACTTTTGTAAGCTTATCAGAAATCCTACAATTCCCTTAGTATGGGGATGTCCATACAAGGTAGGTACAAGGAGGTTGATCTCCTTTGTTTTGTGTGTTGACACTCAATTTTGTCCCTCCTTTATTTAATTTTATTTACTCGGGTTTCTAAATTTATTGACGAGCTAAATACTTTATTTTCACTATTTTTTATTTTTTTACTGCTACTAATATTAATATCGCTACTTCTATCTTCAACGTTACGAGTATTACTTTATCACAAATTTCAAAAGGGTTCGTCATCACTTTATTTTCATTAAATTAATTATACTTTATCAAGTCTTTTATTTTCTACATATAAATCATTAATTATCATAATATATTTTGTACTAGTTATTAAATTAGAAACCCAAAAAATAATTTAAATTAAAGGAGGAAAAAGGGGCCAAATTCGGATCAAATAATCAGCCCAATTCCATTTCCCCTACCCAAAAAAATTCAGCCCACATTTGTTTTCCTACCCAGCCCAACTACATCACCCGACCCGGTCCAATTTTATTTCTTACTAAACCTAATCCCTTCTCCTTCTTCTTCATACCGCCGCCCCTTTCTTTTCTCCCTTCTCTCCACCATCGCCCCTCACGTTCCCTCCACTAACTGTTTCTCCCCACGCCTCTGCCATCCTCCCTGCCACTTTCGCCACGCCTGTCCCCCGCTTCCTCTCTCATATGCTCCTTTCTCTTCTTTCTTAAACCCGAATTGAAACCCTATAAGGGGAACTCTCTTGAGACGTTTGCAGGGGGGATTCGGCTGGAGAAAGGAGGATTTTCAGTTTTTGGGGAGGAGAATCCATCGTTTTATAAAGAAAAGAGGAAAAAATAGAATCCTACATCGACAAAGATCTGGAACCACGAAAATCCCCCTACAAAACACAAGTTTTAATCAACAAAAAACAACCAACAATTACTCTATTTTCCTTTCCTTTTCTGTTTAAAACTCTAGTCACTTTAATCGGGTTCTTCGAGTTCGAGTATAAATCCGAGACGTCGACACCCACTTCACTGCACCCACAAAAGGTCAGTGTGCTCTTTTTACTTCGAATCTAAAATCTGTGATGTTGTTCGCGTATGTTGTTGCTTCAATTTGATTAAATTTCAGTTTAGCACCTTAGTAGTATTGCGTATGTTCAAGTTTTAGTTAGTCTAATTTCGGTTTAGTAACGAGTAATGTTTAATTTACCTGCTGGTTATGTTAGTTAAACAATGTTTGTGAGTTGATGTTTTGATCAAGGATGGTTTTATTGGGTCTGAATTACTGCCATTATGCGACCAGTTTTAAACCATTTGTGTAAGACTTGATCCTGGTTGATCCTTATATCATATGATTTTGTATGTTGACACAATGAGTAGTATATAAATTGATGCGTATCCTTGAGGCATTGCCTGTACTTGCCTAATGTATAATTTTGATAGCTTGTCCAAGTATCTCGATCCCTGTGTGTCTAGTTCTGTGTTTTCTCAAAAGTATGTGTGTGGTCTGATGTATATACTCATACTTAGAACAACTGGTGATTACTTTCCTCTACGTTTGTCATGTCTACTTAGTTGTTAGTTAAATTTGTTGTTTGGCTGCCATGGATGTGCTAAGAATGTTCTGTCAACATATTAATCACAATTTACTATATAAGCATGTTTTAGATCAGTGTCCAGAATCACATATGTTCTAAAAGGTTGTGAGATGAAAATAGTGTAGACCAATATAATATCCTATAAGATACCTATTGTACTGCTATTAGACTGAAGAAGCTCAACTGATTACAGCATTACATGAATGTGTTAAGCTAAATTTCAGAACTGTGTACATGAAACTTGGTGTGTCTGCCTCAAGCTATGCCAAATTCACAATGATTAGTAACTTATTTATGTTTAGGTATGACTAATCCTCCTTTGCTGCATATGGTACCATGTAATTTTGAGTGCTTTCGCTTCTTGCTTTACATTCCATGCCTGCTTTGACTGCACTTAACCTTGTCCCTTCCAAACTGTCACACTGCCTGAAGTGCCTTGCACACCTCAAACACCCATCTGATAACTTCATATTCAGTTGTGGCTACCCAAATTACTGCCTTGATGATATAATATGTTTTTGTGCTTCTCAATTCAATTCATATGTGACCATAAGCATTGAACCTGGTTTGTATGCCCATCAGTACCTTGAGGAGTTGTTTTTGGACTGTTCGAATCCTGTATTGATAGTTCATTCTCATTAGTCTTGCATAGTTAGTTTCCTTCTTTAGAATACTGTAGCATTGCATCTCACTTTGGACATCTCTACTGATCATAAACATCAAACCTTATCAGTGTCTTGTTTTATTCCTTAAACTCTGCATTACTGATTATGATTCACCACTTCCCCTGTTCTAGATAGGTCATCATGTATCATTGAGTGAATTTTGCACCTCCTTGTCAAACATGTTGTAACTTGCCTGTCCTCTTTCATCTTGGCTGATGCATATCCATGTTATCCTGTGTTACTGTTTCCTTCTGATTTTGGCATGACCCTCCAGCTCCCTGTTGATTGGCTTTCTTGTGTTTATTAAGTTCTCTCTCTCTTTCTTGGTGTGTTATAAAGGGTTAGAAGGAACTAAAACTAGGAGACAAATTGGAGGAATAGAGTATCTAAATCAGTAGAGGATAAGTATTGGTTAAATGAGATATAAGCTGATCTATAAACTGACCCTGACCCTTTGGATGCTCCCTCTTTAGTGATTTTGGTCGAAAACTATAAGGCTGGCACCTTTAATTTGTTGTTGGTTCTGGTGCTATAAAAAATCAGAATGGATTCAAAGCGACTAAGCATTTAAAAGCCTAGTTTAACAGTTTTAAATCTATACAAGTGACCTGCTGAGTTGTGAGAAGATGTTCGAAATTTATTTGTTGGTGAAACAATATTAGCTGAGCATTACTTGACCATTTCTTAAATTCGAATCTGATTAGGCTCACTAAAAAGGGTGATAAAATTAGAAGGGTATACACCCTCGTATGCTGTTTGTTTGGATTTGTAAGAAGGTTGAGGATTGCCATGCCCAGTTAACATGTAAAAGGAAACTGCCAAAGCCCTGTTTATGTAATCAACGTTATGACGGCTGTCTATCTCATACTTATGTTATGGAGTGCTCACATTGGTTTTTCTTTGCATATTTCCTATCTGATTTTCTGTTTGTTGTATGGTATACCTCGAAGTATACATGAGTATATGAACCTTAATATACACCTGATGTATACGGGGGTTGCATATCAGGGTATACCCTTCAGTTATACCAGATATACTCTGGATATTGTGCATATATCAGTCACTGCATATGTCCGAACTCTCCCACGTCTAATGCACCATAGATATTATACGGTTTGATTCATCTATGTTTGGTTGTTGCCTCGTTTACATGTGGTGTGTGGTGGCTGAATTTGTGTGCATATAAGATACACCTAAATATGCACAATAATATACATAATCTATTTGTTTTTTTTCTTGAGTTATATTTTACACGTTTTAACCTCATTCGCTGATTATATACTAATCCTTTTCTTTCATTTTTATGCATGGCTATCGCATACGAGTCCCTCGGACTTGTCTCCTTCCACATTTGGCGTTGGGCCAACAGCCCAACATGATCTCCACCATATCAGCACAACCATAACAGTGGCAGCAAACAGAAAGTGGGCTGGGCCCATTTAAATCATTTTACTTTTTATTTTTATTTTTGTGTGCATTTAACTTGTATTGTATGACTAACATTTGTGCTTGTTAATTAAGATAAACTTTAGTAACATTAAGGGCTTTAGTTTAGTAATGGATAGTTAATTCCATAAATTACATTCACTTCTATTTTTAAAACTATTTATAGTATCTATAACATTTATTTGAGTAATTGATTTTCAAAATAGCATGACTATATCTTTTGGCTAAGGAAATCATAATTTATGTTTACTATCTTAGAAGTTTAAAATGTCACAAAGCTTACACTAACGTTAGCTTATTCTAAGAAAATAAAAAGCAAATTAGTTTCAACGGATAACGTTTTCACTTTAATTCCTTTCCAACACTTGAAATACATATTTGTTTGAAACAACTTTAGCACAATATATATATTAAACTACTAGTCTTTATATGGAACCTTTAAAATTTATTTAACATTAATCTTACAATAACTTTTTTAATTTGTGAGTCGGCATAACTCACTTTTCTCCAAATACATATAAACATCACATGTCCTGTTTCTTTTAGTTTATTTTTAACTAAACTCTTTATGCAACTATTATTTTCTACAAGTTTTACTTTAAATAACTTTAGGAATACTTATAAGATGTTTTCTTAAATATTTAAATATTACATTTACACTCGGTCTAATTAAATTTTAGTCCGGTCGGTTAACCATTGTTAATGGGTCTTAAAGGATGCCTAATACCTTCCTTTTAGACTAATTGAACCCTTACCTAGAATCCTAAGTTTCGCAGACCTTAAACAGAGTTAACTTTAAACATAACTTTAATAAACTTTAGGTGTCCTAATTCACCATAAATAATTAGGTGGTGACTCTTTAAAATAAATAACAAATAGGAATCACCAATATGTCGTACTTCTAATTTAACCGGGTTAAAATGGGATATAACATTGTGCTTTGATGAAATCAATAAAGTAGTCACTCAGTTAGAGTGGTAGATTGATAAAAACAAAGGTGGTTGTATGATTCAAAGTCCGCATGTACACCCCATTTAGAGATCCTGTCAGCAGTAATAAGCCTATTCCGCACAGCCATCCACATGATGAACTGGTGTTTGGGGATCGGTCCTTAATTTAAGCAAAACCAATGACTTCCATTGGACTTTAGGATAATGAAGGTTGAGATCAATATAGGTTTAATGCTGAAGTTATCATCAATCAGGTAGCTTGACAGTTGAGCCATACCTGAATGAAGCCATTTGCTGGAATCAAATATCTTCCTTATCGGCCAACAAGCTTGCTTCAAACTCCATACCCGAAGGTTTACATGCTTTATCTAACAATCACTTACTCTAAATATGATTCTCTAACCGAATCTAACCAAAAAGGTAAGCCGTAATTTACCTGGAATGCTGAACAGGAGCCACGAACGGTCAGACCTTAGCCTTTCCCTTTCTTTGCGCTCCAAATACTCAAAGTCTAATCATATTCGAGTTCTACATTAGAATGCAAGAAGAACAAGACCCATATTACTATACTTCTAATTAATTTAGGTCAAATTCTAACTCATGGAATTGGGGAAACGGACCCACAAGGGTAAAATGGGAATTTGGATGGTGGAATATGCAATTCATGCTCTAGATGATCAAACCTGCTAATCAATTGCTAAATCAACTCAAGATTCAGCCTAATTCGGATTTAAAGTGAAACCCCCAATTTGGGTAAGAACCCTAACTTTTCAATCCTCAAATTAATTACTATTAATGAAAGAATTAAGCTTAACAACAATAAATTCATCAATTTCTATGGTTATACTAGTCAATTTCATCAACAATCTCCACTTAGGAAGTCTAGAACCCATTTCAATAGTTTATCATAAGACTCGTCTTCTCCACTTTGATTCTAATGATTTCTAGCAAGGATTAAGGGTTTAGGAAGGTAAATTATGAAGTCTAAAGTTGGGAATGCTACCACCAAGAAGTTTCATTCCAAAAGGTATATATTCAATTCGCCCAAAGTATGCTTAGAGAGTGATGAAGGGAAATGATAGGGTTCAAGAGTTTTAACTTAAGAAAGAAAGAAATAATCTGCTGGTCATCCACCGCAGCGGTCACGCTACAGCACCTCTTGGCCCGTTGTGGCGACCAACACCTAATTCTCGACCAGCCACTATGATGGCTCTCATAACGCTATAACGAGTCCGCCTCAGCGGATATCTGTCCGCTGGGGAGACTCACCACGAATCCTCCTCACCCAATACAGCGGTCAGTCCCTCGATATAGCGGGATTGCTACTGTGAGCCTAGTGACGCTGCAGCGGGCACCAGACACCAAAATTTTTTGGTTTTTGACAAGTCTCAACTCAAAAACCGTCTATCACCCGAGGCCCCACAGATACACAACCATGCAAACACATATACAATCGTGCTACGAACTTATTACTAGCTACGGAATTTCCAACAGAAGTCTATTTGACCAAGTCAACCTCTAATGGCCTAAAGCTAAGTTTTCAACCCAGCTCCCACAATGCTCCTAAGTGCCTTGGGAGGCGAACTGAACATCCCACTGAGTCATAAAAAGTCATCCAGACCTCTCAGAATCGACGGAATCCTGAAAAAGGTCCGTTTACCCAAAAGTCAACTTTGAGTCAAACATATCTCACTTTAAGGCTCAAACTACCAAAATTCATACTAAAACTCGCCTGATGACCTCGGGAAAGGGTCAACGACTCAACAGGGATAAAAGGGTCAATAGCACTATAATGACCAATTGGATCATTACAGCTGTCAACCTTGATAACTCGCCTAATTTAGATGACTTTTGATTGTATCTTTTAATTAACTCATGAGCAATTATGACATTGTCAAGGATGTATCTCCCTCAATAAAGGCAGATTGTGAAGGTCCAACTAAATAGTCAACTAGTTGTTTTAGTCTAGCAGTGACAATCTTGGCTATAATCTTGTATAAAGTTGAGCAACAAGCTATAGGACTAAATTACTTCACAAAAGTAAGATTTGTGACCTTAGGGTCTAAAGTGACAGTAGAGCAATTGACCTCTTTAAATAATTTGCCTAATGGGTTCCTCTTGTGGAAGCAGAGAAGGTTATTGTGGTGTTTCCAGTAGTGGTGCTGTAGGAGCTTTCCATCTACGACGTGCCATGGCATATGTTAGCCAACCCTAGCTAGCTTAACCTACATCTGCAGAGCTCTTAGCTTTCGTAAAAAAGTGAATGTTATAGGCATAATACATAACTAGGCTCTTAAACTTGACTTCGGCTAGCATGTATGCCCTTCAACTTTGAGTGTGCACAAGTAGACACCTTAACTTGTATAAAGTTGAACAAGTAAACACAAATGTTGACATGGCATTGATGTGGCACTGACATGGCCCTCCAATATTTGTAGCATATCCTTTGTAACACTTTTTACTAAACTTATTCAACTAGAGTCTGCAAGATTACTAAACTACTCCTTACATGCTTGCATCTGTTTAGCCAACAATAGTTTATTTCAGTACTACACTTTAGGGAATTCACGTAAACAAGGAATTGTGATATGTGAATTTTGGATTTAAGTTATATGTACCAACATTAACTTTTTTGTTTTTTACACTACGAGTGAATTTAGTTTGTAATAACGGTTAGTTACCATTTTTACTGGATTACCAATTATCACTTATTAACATATTTACATGAAATTACCTAATAAATAACCTGATTGCATGAATATTTTTTACACCATTAATGGTATCAACGTTTAGACGTTAGAAAACACGTTCTACATATGTTGTGTAGGGGTGTGATAACGTCCAAATCCACTCCTCAAAGAGAAAGTGTACACGGTCGTATGCAATATAATTTACCCAACTATGAGTCGGGGTCGATCCCACAGGGAACAATATACTAGGCGATTAAGAAAGTAAGGAACTTTCACTTACCAAGCTAAGCCAAACGATAGATAATATTTTGGTTTTTGATTTTGAAACTACCAAAGATAAAACTAACCTAGAAAGTGAGTAAAATGATCAAAGGCGACAAGTTTGGATACAAAGGAAATTACGCTCAAGTAACGATCCAATATATTTTATGACATTACAACTAAGAGCGGGTTTATGTTAATAGTTAATGGTTTCTAAAATCTCATTGAAAGTCTTCCAACCAAATCAATGAATTTCACTCTAAACTTTTCCAAGCCTTAGAGTGTGATATCAAGCACAACCAATTGAATCTCAAGTAATTTTTCTATTCATAGCTCAAGTTATTAGATGGGTTTAATGACCCAAATTCTTGTTAATTAATCTTTCCCAACCTAGATTTCCTTTTCCGAGCTCAATCAAAGTAAATGGGCGAGTCTTAGGGTTAGCTAATCCCTTAAGAAACATTAAAGAACAAGATTAATTAAATCAACAAAGACCCACTTCAATAGCAATAAAAATCATTTAATACATAAGCAAAACAAGAGTTTCATCCAACACTTTAATCATAGAATATTTCCAAAAACAAGATTCAAGTGAAGAGAATAAATACTACACACTTAGATATACAATACAAAGCAAGGAATTGAAGAAATGAATTAAAGGTTTAAGAAATGCTCAACCAAATCTTCAAATCTTCAACCCCAAAGTGTGGTGTAGGAACCTAGTCTCCAAAACTTGTATGAAATGGCCAAAGATGAGTTTTACAAACCCTAGCATTCTATTTATAGAAGTGCCAAAACGGCAACAAAATCTGGACAAAAATACCCTGCGTGCACAACATGCGTCTCGCAGGTTGTATCGCATGTTCAACCTGCGATTCGCAGGTTGTACAAAACTCTCACAGGTCTTGCAATGTACAGAGATGACTTGCAGCACATGCGGTCATGGATGCGTCTCGTAGGTGGTACCTGCGTCTCGCAGGTGATGCTCGCAGGTGCTGCATCCAATTTCTTCAAATTTCCAAAATCTCTGTACAGACTTGCTGCAGAACATGCGGCTCGCATGTGTGACCTACGGCTCGCATGTGTGACCTGCGACTCGCAGGTCACGCTTCTTCTATTTTGGCTTGTTTTGCTCTATTTTGCTCCATTTTGCTCTGTTATGCTCTCCGAACATCTTATCCTACAAAACGACATAAATACACGAAAAGTAACACCAAAAGTGCTTGAACAGTTACAAAAGCTTAAGAAATTAGCATCGAATATCCCGTAATTTCACGACACATCAGGGTGTACATGGACCGGGTTGGTTCGGATTTTTTAAAGACCAAACCAAACCAATTGCATCGGGTTTTTAAATCTATACACCAAACCAAACCAACAAAAGTCGAGTTTTTCAACCTCGGGCTTTCTCAGTTTTTTCGGGTTTTTTCCGGTAAAGTCTTCATACAAAACATATAACTTGTACTTCAAATATTTCTTTAGTCCTAGTAAGATACTACTATCTAATTAAGATATTTATTAAGAAAATAACACAAAACGTGATCAGAGATGACATTGTACTAAAATATTCAACGAAAAAAATTAATGAAATTGCATAAAATAAAATTGTCATAATCTAAAAGTACTAAGTCATGTACAATAAATACAACTAATTTATAAGTCATGTAGAAAATGATCATAATCTTAGGGGTCGTTTGGTTCAAAAACAAATTACGCCTGGATAAGTTATGTTGGGTTAATTACGTTGGGATAAGTTATGCTGGGATTAGTTATTCTGGAGTTATTTTTTATTGACTGTTTGGTATGTTGGACTAAAAGTATTATACATTGGATAATTTCTAAAAAAAAAAAAAGAGGTTTCTTCCTTATCCCGGGATAACTTATCCTGGGATAACTTATTCCACCCTGTGGCAGGTATAAGTTATCCCAGCACTATTTTTACTCCTGGGATAACTTATCTCATGATTACTAACTAAACGAGGGATAAGAAATTGCTAAATTCTTATCCCAGGACTATTTATGCTTATCCTTCATACCAAACGACCCCTTAAAGTACTAAGTCATGCTAAAATAAGTACGACTGATAAGTATTAATTACATGAACAGATATTAAAGAAAAAAAATAAAATTAAGTTATGTATTTTCACTTTCTAAACTAATATACAACTAAAGAATAGATATCAAAATTATTGTCATTCCAGTGTTAGATATGAATTTCTTCTATTAGCATTAGTATTGATTTGATTTTTATTGAGTTTTATTTGAGTTACTAATATCATTAAGCTATAAAACTTATTAAACCATTCAAAATTCTAATTCCGAGCTTGAAATAATATGTTAAAAGACAAAAAACTATGAAAAAGTTAAAGAAACATTTATAAATTACATTATAAATAAATATTTCTATGTATAAAATATGTTTGAAATTTTATAAATGTAATGTCGGGTTGGTTTGATTCGGTTTGACTTTTTTTAGCTAAATTCAAACCAAACCAATAGTGTTCGGGTTTTTCTTTTTAAAACCAAACCAAGTCAAACCAAACCACTAGTCGGATTTTTTTTCTCGGTTTGGTTCGAATTATCGGTTTGGTGCGGTTTGTCGATTTGCTTTGTACACCCCTAAGATTGTTGTGTAAGGATTTTCAAATGATTGGCGTATACATGTAATATACCAAATTACTCTACTATTAGTGTACTTAATCGCGCTACGCGCGATCATAAAAGGAGTATAAAATATGAATGTTATAATTTTTAGAAAAGAAATAATATTTATTTATTAAACATCTTTCCATGTTTCTACTAATTTTTCATGATTTGTTGATAATTTATATTTTGACTGAAAGAATTTTGGGATACATTAAGATTGCTATGAAGCTGCGCATTAAAATTGATATATGTAACTTGAACGGAAACAAAAAAAAAAGTAATGAAGAAGAGAGGGAAAAAAAAGATAACGAAAAAAATGGGTATTGCAAACCTAAGCCTGATTTTGTTTAATCATTTATAAATATTGTAATACAGTTTTAAGATATACAATAAAAAGGGATTTTCACTCATTTATGTATGAATAAGCACAAATTATTGAATTTGTAGAGGTGTTAATATTAATATATAAAATGACGACAAATGTAGATTTGCCCCGATTACTTGTTAACATGTCGACTGAAGTATTTTTATTACGCTTTAAACTTGAACTCTTTCATACAAAAACTTTTGAAATTTCACATAAAATGCAAAATGGAAACAACCATTTGGTGGACTTTACTATCGAAAGCAAACAGTTCATATATTAGCGAAATTTGAAATGATTGTTAGTTCCCAATAATGAAATTAGATACTACAATTTTAGTTGTATATTTAGAAATACAACTTAATTTTTCTGACATAATCTGTTAATACTAAAATCTTTTAGCATGCAAAAAGAATGGCAATAAAAAAAAATTATCAACTAATTTATGTAGACAATCCTTTGACAGTTTATCACATCTCTAATAATCACCTACTAAACAAACCAAAGAATTAGTTATGCAGTGGAAAAAAATGAACAAAGAGGATATCAAGACAATATATTTTTTTTTTTAAAAAAAAAAAGAACAAACAAACAATTAGTATGAATAAAATCAAGTCATCTAATTATCCAAATTATGAGAAAATTAGATACATTGCATGTGGTGCAAAAGAGATCATCAAATAACTTATTTTGCAAAGTCAAGTTTAAGAAAGACTAATTGTCCTTAACCTCAAATCTTCCTGTAGTGATTTTCTAGTTTCTTTTCATGTGTCCATCATTGGTTTTCTTCTTTCTCCGAAATAATAAATTTCAAAAATCGATGAACTACGAATAGGAATAGTAAGAAGATATCGAAAACTAATTTACTGAATGAGAATTTTAACTCATAAGAACATACATGAAATATTCTTAATGCAATAAAAAAAGAACAACACAAGAAGAATAACATACCCAAAAAGAGGATATATATAGTGGGGAAAATATAATTGATATCAAATGGCAGAGAAATGAATTGTCACTATAATTATCAGTCATTAATTATGATGGAAAAAACGGCTTTAGGCTTGATTATAAATAAATAATACTATTACGTGGAAACGGATCAAGCAGAGGGTTACTTGATTTATTACAATGTTGAACGTGGTTTGGACTCTTTCAAAGGCTCATTTAATGTATGAGGCTTTTGTTATTCTATTTATTTAGTAATTAGTAAATTTTATAGAGAAATGAAGAAAAAATTGTCAAGGAGAATACCATGTTGGTGTGATTTTAATTAGGTGTCATGACTTGTATATTAAATTAGGAATTATGAAATTAATTACTAATACTAATTAAGAGTAGAAGTTATGAAGATGAAGGGGAGTGAGTTATGGAGATGACTTTTTAAATTAAAATAAAATAATTAAAAATGATATAAAAAGTCAAAAAAAAAGAGTAAAAAGATAAATAGAATCCTTGGTCATAGAAAGGTGCCACATAGGATTGTCTATTCCTATCTTTATATTATATATAGATTTGCCTTATGTATATCACAAGTTACGCTTTTTGATTCTTTCCCGTGATATTATGATAGTGAAATTGTGGCAAGCCCATGCTCACAATGACGATTGTTTATCCAATGTATTTATTGCTCTAGCTAGTTTTTTCCTCAACTCAATCCATTGGATGGGTGTGGATTTCTTGCTCTCAATTCAGCACATCGAGTCACTAACTCTATTTTGGAGACACTCTTCAGCATATCAAGGTTTCTCAGTCTACTTCAACAACCTCTCAACTCTACGGAGCCTGCCCTTTCAAGACCCACTCTCCTACCTCCACCACCCCCAACACTCGACCCAAACATGTTTCTTATTGAGTCTGTCGAGGTGGGCTCAAGCTAGAGCAGGATAAGAGAGTTAGCATTCTGCTGAGTGAACTTGAGCATGAGCGAACGCACACTAGATTAGAGCAAGTTTAGCTAGCCTAATGGGCAGACACCTACTCGGATGAGGCCCAACTAGCGGAATGCTTACCAAATGCATCAACTAACCTCTGGTGTTGGATCTACGTAGGCCAACTTCAACGAAACTACTAGCGCTTGGGCCTAAGCTCCTGAACCGGCGGGAAGAAGAAGCGCACCCGAACTCCCCTTCTTACTACCTTTCAGAAGGTGAGGCGGAAGGATTGAGATTCTCGTAAGTAATGTTCGAAATCATTGTTCCTTTATCGAGTAATTATACGAATTTAAATTAGTCAGACCATATAGGTACCAAATACTATATGGTTATTAATAAAAGAACATTCACTTCATGAGGTCTTGAATATTTTCTTTACCAAATCACACGAATGCTATATGTAATTTTGATACAAACTTATGTCTGACCTCTTTTCTTCTTTTTTTTTTTTCAGACCTGAGATATTAAAGATGTATTTCTATTATATATTGTTGGACTTGATCAAATATTATTCTTATTGTCTAATAAGTAGCAGCGAATTTTTTTTTTTTTTTTAAAAAAGATGGTAATAAGCGCTTTTTGTTTTTCTAAACGGTCATTTTTTTAAAAATACATTCAATTCATTAAAACGATTAACATTCGTAACCGAAGGGAATGGTTTTACGTACATCTGCCTCTGTTTCCATCTATGAAGTTATATATTGCCCTAGTAATTAGAAGTGCAGCATTCATATCTGAACATTCTTTATTTTATACTTATCAAAATTGACATTGATGTAAAGTTAATTCTGTTGGTTGAAGGATTGTTAAGACGCCTTCTTCTCCTTCACTACTATTTTTTTAATATTTTCCATTTCTATCATGTAAAGTAAACGCAAGGATGACGAAACTCTTGCTCATATCCTTTTCTTAGGGATTAAAAATGGATGTATTTGAAATTAAGAAGCCCTTTATTACGGCTGGTGAGGCAATGTGAAGAGAATAATAAATGAATAACTAACAAAATATATCCATAAAAAGTCGTAATTAATTATCCATGAAAGATCAGGAAGAGACGTGATGCCCATGCATGTAAACAAATATGCCAAATATGGCTGCTTTAAAGAAGACTTCTCAGATCTAACTTCTGAGTTCCTCATGTGACAATATTTACGTAACTCCATACATCATCATGACGCCTACTTTATGTTAAATGACATGTTATTCACGTCATCACACATTGCATTCTTATTTTATAGGAGTAACAATTAACAGAATTTGATTTTTAATTACATATACTTTCTGTTACATATTAATGTAGGTAAGTGACTACTGACTACATATATATTTGATATATTTGTGCCACATTGCATTAAAAGAAATCATGATCAAGATATTAATTCTCTTCTCTCTCTACACATATACTAGTTCTAGTGGTCCCAAATTATGAAACATTTAATTTTTACTCCGCTATTTTATTAAAAAAAAAATTGTGCTTCTACTCTATCTTTGTGTATTGTTAAATATTGAAAAATATCAGTAGGCCGAAATTTGCTAATAAGAAATACTTCTTAAATAATTACACTGTATTAGAGCACTTAAAAGAGGGTCCGGAACCAAAATAACCCCCCCAAAAAAAGGGTATGAACTAAAATATCCCAGGAAAAAAAAGAGGTACAAAAGACCATCCAATAACGCATGAAAATCATGCGTTAAAGGACTTGACGGAGACGGATCCGTTAAGTCCTTTAACGCATGATTTTCATGCGTTATTGGATGGTCTTTTTCTTTCTTTCTTTCTTTCTTTCACACTTTTTTACATACTTTAGCCATAAATTAGTCATGCTTCGAGACTCCAAAACATGAATATTTTATATAGAACTCTATTTATTTTTGTGCGATTAATAAGATAGGCTCAACACATCAAGGATACACAAAACTTCGGATTGTCGTTTTAGTGGTTGAAAAGTGCTCAAAGTCCATTTTTGTTTGAAGACTTGTTGTCATTAGCTATTTATGTTTTAGGGTTTCGTGTTATTTTTATATTAATGCGTAACTTTATTTTGACAATTTCACAAATAAATAAATTAACAATAAATGAAAAATTAATAATCCATAATCAATTAACAAAATATTAATTCATAATCAACTATTTCTGTGTAATTTTTATTTATTTTTGCGTTATACCCTCTAACACCCAACTAATTGGAGTCCGCAACTTAAATAACTCCAAAAGTGAGTTTGGGTACCAAAATAATCCATTAACGAATAACGAACAATAAACTAAATTCCGAATAACGAACGATAAATTAAATCCTGAATAACAAACTATAAGCTAAATCCTTAGTTTTGGATTGAACACCATTAACATAATTTCCGAAAAGGATTAGTTAGTTAACATAATTTTTTGACGAAGGATTAGTTAGTTAATATAAAATTTTGTTCGTTATTACTTTAACTATATGAGTTAAGTAAATTATAATCAACAATACAATATGATGGATTATTCAAAATAACTAGCTAAATCCTCCATAACTTATCCTAGTTAAGTAAGTTCTAATTAGATATAAAATTTTAGTTAATTTCAAGAATAATGAATAATTTAGTATTTACAAATACGACACCTCCATGGATCTCCGTTAATTATTTGTTAATTATGGCATTGTTAATATATTTATTTCTGAAATTGTTTTTCCCATGTTAATTACTTGTTTATCCCATGTTAATCGTTAAATAAATTAGTTCGTTTTTTACTAATAACATCTTCTCAACGCTCCTGCCGAGGTTTGATCCCTGGTGGATGAGATAAAAAAGAGTCAAAAGCCAAAGGCTTTACCACCAAGCCAAGTTGGTTAAAGTAACAATGTAGACACTTTTTATTATTTTGTATGTTCACTAATGCTATCTAACTTGTTATCTTAAATTGAATTTGGAACCTTGAAATTGACATTGAAAACATCATTATCACGGGATTATGGAATTGAAATATATTTTTCGCCATTAGATTTAAAAAAGAAATAAATGAAAATTGCGCACGAATTTGGGAGAAAATTGAAATTGAATGGGATAACGGACGTTTTTGGAAAATTCAGGGCGGGCGAACAGCCTTGCGGCAGTTCAGACGCATAGATCTCGAAAAAATACCTAAAATCAAAAAGAAAATCACATCAAATGGACATCCGAGCGCAAAGTTATGACCATTTAAAATTTCACCAACTTACAAATAAATTAGTGCGCAAAAGGTTTTTTAATGGGTTATTTTGATACCCAAATCCACTTTTTGGGTTATTTAAGTTGCGGACTCTAATTAGTTGGGGGTTGAAGGGTATAACGCAAAAAAAAAAAATACACATAAATAATTGATCATGATTTGATATTTTGTTAATTGATTATAAAAATAAAGTTATAATCACTAACAACAAAGTTACGCATTAAAATAAAAATAACGCGAAACCCTAAAATATAAATAACTTAAAGCTAATGACAACAAGTCTTCAAACAAAAATGACATAATTAATAAATAATTAACATGGGATAAACAAGTAATTAACGTGGGAAAAACAATTTCAGAAATAAATATATTAACAATGACATAATTAGCAAATATTAACAATGCCATAATTAACAAATAATTAACGGAGATCCATGGAGGTGTCGTATTTGTAAATACTAAATTATTCATTATTCTTGAAATTAACTAAAATTTTATATCTAATTAGAACTTACTTAACTAGGATAAGTTATGGAGGATTTAGTTAGTTATTTTGAATAATCCATCATATTGTATTGTTGATTATAATTTACTTAACTCATATAGTTAAAGTAATAACGAACAAAATTTTATATTAACTAACTAATCCTTCGTCAAAAAATTATGTTAACTAACTAATCCTTTTCGGAAATTATGTTAATGGTGTTCAATCCAAAACTAAGGATTTAGCTTATAGTTTGTTATTCAGGATTTAATTTATCGTTCGTTATTCGGAATTTAGTTTATTGTTCGTTATTCGTTAATGGATTATGCTTATTGTTCGTTATTCGTTAATGGATTATTTTGGTACCCACACCCACTTTTGGAGTTATTTAAGTTGCGGACTCCAATTAGTTAGGTGTTGAAGGGTATAACGCAAAAAAAATAAAAAATTACACATAAATAATTGATCATGAATTAATATTTTGTTAATTAATTATGGATTATTAATTTTTTATTTATTGTTAATTTATTTATTCTTTCTTGTAAAGAACCCATTTCGGTACTCAGGGTCGGTTGATAACCCACAGCGGAAGGCATTCTACCCAAGAAGGGAAAAAAATCTTCAAGTGTCTCAGGTCCCAGAAGTGCACGATAAATGCCGCCAAAGCCCAATACTGCAGAAGAAATTAAATGAAGTACTCCAGATACAAAGTATGGAAAGGTGTCTATAACTTCTCCCCCAGGGCCTACCCATTGTCAAAATAAAGTTACGCATTAATATAAAAATAACACGAAACCCTAAAACATAAATAACTTAAAGCTAATGACAACAAGTCTTCAAACAAAAATGGACTTTGAGCACTTTTCAACCACTAAAATGACAATCCGAAGTTTTGTGTATATTTGATGTGTTGAGCCTATCTTATTAATCGCACAAAAATAAATAGAGTTCTATATAAAATATTCGAGTTTTGGAGTCTCGAAGCATGACTAATCTATGACTAAAGTATGTAAAAAAGTGTGAAAGAAAGGAAGAAAAGAAAGAAAGAAAGAAAGAAAGAAAAAGAAAAAAAAAAAAGACCATCCAATAACGCATGAAAATCATGCGTTAAAGGACTTAACGGGTCCGTCTCCGTCAAGTCCTTTAACGCATGATTTTTATGCGTTAAAGGCACTTTTGAACCTCTTTTTTTTTTCCTGGGGTATTTTGGTTCATACCCTTTTTTTTTTGGGTTATTTTGGTTCCGGACTTCTTAAAAGACAAAGAATTTGAAAGAGTTGACTTGTTTTGAAAGAGTTAAAAGCTGAGAAATGATGATAAGAAAGACAATTTATATGAACCTTTTAAATCTCTCTTATTTGAAGTCTAACTTTAAAGTAGCATGAAGTTTTTCGATTCCTCTTAAATACTTTAATTGTAGGTTCTTTCAACTCCCTAAATGGATTCTGAAGAAAAAGGTTGAAGAAGTGGATCAGATATCACAAAAGCCTCTTTGACATAGGAAGTTGATGATTATATATTCTATCTACATTTGCATGTATCTATCAAATTCAAGAGAGGGTATAGCCACAATTTCCTACACCTTTTGCAAGTTTGATGGCAACAGTTAGTCTATAAACTTTCACACTAAGAGCATATCTCAGGGATTAACTTTTAACTAAGCTAGCAAGCATGTAGTTAGACTTTATTCATATTTCCTATTTGGGCTTGGGCATGATAATTGAAATGTTCATATATGAAATCAAAAAAATATAAAACGCAGTTGAAGATTTTATCACTCAACTAAAACCTACACGAATAAAATACACAGAAGGAACATTCCTGATACAGTTGAAGATTTTTCCCAGCAGATATAAATACAACCTCTTCATGTTTGTAAGAATAAAGTTTACAAATTGTCGATCGGCTATATCCTTTTTTGTTAATACTTTAATTTGCTTTCAATTTTTACACAAGAAAATAGTTGTACAACTAATAAGCTACAGATAAATAGAAATGGAAAATTCAGTGGGCCCCGTGCTTAGGGAACTGATGGTTTCAAAATGGCTGCAAATGAAGCGCGTGATTGCATATTTCAAGCAGGGCCTAGATTTGCTAAAAGAAGTCATAGTGTTTCAAGAATACTGCAAACTTGAGCGCGTGGAAAAACAAATTGTTGAGCAATGTCAGATTTAACCTAATGATAAATTCCGATAATGCCCTCCTGACCCTAAGCTCCTCTCCTTAGCCGCTTCTATATAAGTAGTCATATACGTCGATAGACATTCAAGAAACTGAGTCCTCAGTGTTGAGAGAAATGAGGCATTACTTAATCTTTGAATTGTGCAACCAATCCTTTCTTTCCCGTTTCTTCCTTGAGAAAAGAAGATAGGGTCTATGTTTCCGAATCCGTTCCATATCAATATTCATTCTTCATATCTCCTACCAGGGATAAAACTGCATTGTTTTGGCCAAATAATTTTGTCAAGAAAAGGTCTAATCCTGTTGACAATAATTTTTGTGATTGTTTAGTAGCTGGTTACATAGGCTGATGGGTCTGAACTGGGTGATGGTGGTAGGATTTTTGACTTTGGGAATGAGGGTAACAATAGTCTTATTCATATTAGGATTTATGGTATGGGTGGGGAAAGCATCAAAAACAGATGTTACTGAGGCCACACTTGGTGTCATTCTAGAAGTGTTGGAAGAAATTGGATGGAGGTCATTAGGTCCAAGAGATTTTAGAGACTTAAAGGAGTTAACAGCTTTATCAATCTCAACCAGGGTAAGCTGTGTAGTAAGGCTCCTTTAGTCTTCTAATGTCAGTAAGTGATGTGAATTAATAGAGTTTGTGTTGGGGACGCTACAATGGGTAAGATTAGTGGTGTTGGTGTCTTGGAAACAGTTATAGATAAGATTATAAGCAATATTTGAAGTGTTGTGGATCCAATTCTCTACTGAGTCAGTTAGCCTTAGGATTCTATCCTTTTTGCTTCTTTATATAGTAGAATTGTGGAAGAATTTTGTGTTAGCATCTCCATCATTTAACCATTGAACTCTGGATTTGAGTTTTTAGAATTCCTCCTCATTTTTAAGGACATTGTTGTAATAAGTGATGAGACTTTCTTCAAGATAATAATGGTTGTTGGTTTTTCTAGCAAGGTTTAGTTTTTGTAAACTTGCAAATCAAGCAAGCATAAATTTGTTTCTTGTAAAAAATATTTCCAAAAGTGTCCTTATTCCAATTAATAACATGCTCAGTGAAATATGTGAGGGAACCATGGAAATTAGCATTATCATACCAGTGTTGATTAATAATTCTCTAAAAATCAGGGTGGCTAAGCCACATAGTTTCAAATCTGAACCTATTAGTAGCTTTTCCAATAGGTTTGTCAGTATTTAGGAGTAATAGGCAGTGGTCCGAATGTGTACGACGTAGGTGAGTGAAAGATGTGTCCAGATATTGTTGGATCCAGTTAGAGTTTGCTAAAAAGTGATCTAAACGTTCTAGAATAATGTGGGCTATAACATCAAGGTCTAACATATGAATTTATTCAGCCATTCAAGAAAAGCATCACTTCTTTTTTTATTAGTGGGGTTTTCTCCAAATTTCTTTGAAGTAGAGGTAACTTTATTAACATCTCCACAGAGAAGCCAACGTCTTGTGGAGGATTTAGCAACAGTTTGCAGGTTATTCCCAAGTTCACCATTTGTAAACAGAGTACTAGCGTAAATAAGTGAGATCCTCCAAGGAGGAGAATAAGGGCTAACCTGTGCGTTCACGTGGATCTCCTGGTCTATGATTGTGATAGGTCAATAGGCAGCTCCTCACTTTTCCAAATAAAAGTTACTCCTCCCGAGTAGCCATCAACGCAATCTCAAATAGATATGTGAAGTTGGACACTCTGCACTCTTGGTGATCATCCTTGTTTTTGTGAGAGACACAGTATTCCATTCCACAATCGCTCGGAAGTTCCTTTTAATGTCAGGGTTGTTACATCCATTGTACACTATAAAAAAAATTATAATTTACGGAGGTGAAAAGTTACAATTCGCGGAGGTTTTAGCCTCCTTTAGCAAATAGCAGAGGTTATAACCCCCACGAATTACAACTTTCAACCTCCATAAATTATCTTTTTTTTTTATTTTTTTAGTGGTAGTTCCATAAAAGGACTTTCATCTTAGCATCTATTTGGATGGTGGAACTCCCCCTACCCCCCGTTTGAGAGACATCTTGAGATGGGATAGCAGGGGATGTGAGGGCCCTTTGATCATGGGAATGTCCAATTCTGATAGGGTTGGGATCAATAGTACCGTACATTTGTGTATGAGCATGAACGGGTAGAGGCGTGCTTTGATTGCGACCCTCAATGTGTCTGTTGGTATCACGATAAAAAATCTTCTTTCCTTGTTTTCGTCTAATGTCAGAGAGATGGAGTCCTTTAATGGCATATTTTAGAGAATGTGCTCGAGGATGTTTTGTTCTAATTGTCATTGATAGAAATTGTTAATCCAGGAATTCATAGGGAATTCATGGTGTTGCTCCTCTGGTTCCTCTTCGATATCTAGATTTTCTTGCAGTAATAGAAGTGGTTCCATTTCTGCCTCCTTGGGGGGTTGTTCTGGCGACAAGGGATGTGAATTCTGTTGTGGGGGTGAGGATAGGTGGTCCATCTAGTCCTCCGCTTCCTTTGTTCGTCCTCTTGTTGCTCATCTGCTAATTATCCCATTGATTGGTTAAAAATGATGAGTTTATATACCAGCTCTAGAGCACCGATTTCCTATACTTGTAGAGTCTGAAGGGCAGTCTGGACTTGCATTTGAGAATAAATCTCTTGAGAGATCAAGTGTGTGAGTAGATGAGTGTTCTCTAGCAATATTAGGGCATGTTGTTGTCACGACCCAACCCGCCATGACCGGCACCCATCTAAATCCTAATGGGCGAACCAACATACATACCACCTAATCCATTAAATACGATTTTTATATAAATCCAGCTAAACAATTATTACTCATTTAACAACAAAAGAACAAGTAAATCATGTCATAAATACTATAGTAAGTGTGGAAGTTCTAACTATTAGAATCCTCAAAATCAGAAAGTCATCGTATAGGACTCTAAGCCAAAACATGTCTAAGAACTGAAATCTGCCTAATAAATATCCATAATGTCCAGGATAAGAAAAGACATCATAAGTAGAAGATCTTCGAGCGGTCTGGCATGAGAAGAAGCGCACCCCAAAATCTGTCAGCAATTATCCTCCACGCTAGATGCGAGGACGAGTAGCGGTCTCTATATCAAAATCTGCACTCAAAGAATGCAGCAAGGTAGTATCAGCACAAACACTATATACCGGTAAGCATCATAGGCCGACTAAGATTAGTATCATGCATATCTTATGAAATCAATAGAATAAACAAGCTGATCAATCATACACAAATATCAATACATCACAACAAGTCAACCACAGACAATCACACAAATCACCAAATTGCCAAGAATCACAAACACTTCAACCACAACGGAAATAAATTTACCATTATAACCTCACTCGTTGTACACACATGCTATCTGATATCATAGCTCAGTAGTCATGACCTGCAGGGGACTCATAGTGTCTATGTACCACTCGTTCCGGAACACTCCTCGGACCCGAGCACAACCTCCGCTCTGGAACGAACCTCAGACGCGGGATATAACAATAAACCTCTCATTTTCGGAACTATCCTGGGACCACGAGCCCATAATCTAGGCCACATGTGTGTCTTGTCATATCTTTTACAGAAAAGTGTTTCTTACCTTCTCGATATCCATATTCACCTCATCACTTCATGTCACAATACCCTCGAGAAGACTATATTAACTTCTCATCACAATACATCCACTACAGATTAAATCACACAGGAATAATGGCATAAAGCCTACACAACACTCAATCACAAATACATAGGAGCTTAACCACAAAATATCATGTAATGAATACTAGACATGCTTTCTCCTAATGAAATCACAAACATACATTCAACTAACCAAAGTCTAACTCAAGTAAACCGCAACCTACCTCATAGTAGAGATGGAACGATGCCTGTCAGTCTGCTATAGCCTTTCCTTTCCTCAAGGCCTTAATACGTTGGCGGTCTAAAAATAGAAGGCTTAATGAGTCACATTGCCCAATTCGCAAATACCAAGGCAAGAAATACCCTTCCCTCTCCCCATTCTAAGAGTGGGTGATTCTCTAGATGATAAACAAGCTATAAAAGCCACTAATATTCATAAACCATCAATTTCTACCACATTCTATCAAACATTCCCATCACAAGCCTTTTTTATGGTAAAGACGCCATTTTTATAGAACCATAGGTCTCAATCACTTAGTTTACTATTCTAATTGTTCAATTCATGACAAATAGCAACTAATCAATCCATTTAAATGATAAATACACGTTAATAATCCCAATCCATCAAGTTTAGAAGGTTTATTGATATTATAGGGTTCCTACTTCACTTTCACCATTAGAGACCCATGAAGATGATTACAATAACGAAGGGAATGGAATCGTAAAATGGAAAGCAAAGAGACTTACCTCTCTAGGTTAACTTGCCCTAGCTTGAAAATGCTCTCTAGGTGCTTGTTGGAAAGTGTGTTGGTGTGTTATAAATGAAAATATAAAACTAAGGCATCAAAACACGGATTCTGCCTTCTCGTCGACCGCTGCAGCGGTCACTACGCAGCTGCAGCGGTCTCGCTATAGCGGCCAAGCCACCGCTATAGCAGCCCCAAGATAAATCATCTCACCGCTATAGCGGTCGCCACCCCGCTATAGCGGCCTCGCCGTAGCGGGCAAAGGCCGGCCACAGCGGCCCCAAGAGATAATGGCGGACCGCTGGGAGCGGTCAGCCCACCGCCGCAGCGGTGCATTTTGGGCAGTAGCTTAATTTTCTGTCCAGTTTTCCCCTTATCACCCCACATTTCATCCAAGGCCTCAAAAACACAACACAGAGCATGCATACATATAAAAAGATGCCCTACGAATCTACCCGTGGCCTCGAAATTTCCAATGGAGTCCTAAATTCCCATAACAACCGGAAGGGTCATTACACCCGATACCAATTAAGACACAGTTCATCCCCGAACGGACAAGGATAAGAATTTAGGGAGGAGTTACCTGTCTCGGCGAAAAGCTAAGGGTATTTGCTACGCATATCCGCCTCTGTTTCCCAAGTAGCTTCTTCCACTGGTTGATTCTTCCACTGAACTTTTACGGAGGCTATTTCCTTGGAGCTAAACTTGCAGACATCCCTGTCTAAGATAGCAATGGGCTCTTCCTCATACGACAGATTTTCATCTAACAAAATCGAATCCCAACGGATGATATAGGAACCATTACCGTGGTACCTCTTCAACATCGACACATAGAACACCGGATGAACGCCTAATACCCGGAGGTAAAGCCAACTTGTAAGCCACCTCTCCCACGCGTTTGAGAATCTCAAACGGACCAATGAACCTCGAGCTAAGCTTGCCCTTCTTTCTAAACCTCATCACACCCTTCATGGGTGAGACCTTCAATAGCACTTGCTCCCTTTCCTCAAACTCAAGATCTCGGACCTTGCGGTCCGCATACTCTTTCTGCCTATTCTGCGTTGCCAACAGCTTGGCTTGAATCACCTTCACCTTTTCTAGGGACTTTCTCAGAAGATCAGTGTCCCAAGGCCTCACCTCAAATGCGTCAAACCACCCAATAGGAGACCTACACCTCCTCCCATACAATGCCTCAAACCGAGCCATATCAATACTCGAGTGATAACTATTATTGTAAGCAAATTCGGCTAAAGGCAAGAACTAATCCCAATGCCCACCGAAATCTATCACACACGCTCGAAGCATATCCTTCAGAACCTGAATAGTCCGTGCAGACTGCCCGTCAGTCTGAGGATGGAAGGTTGTGCTAGGATCTAACCTCGTACCCAACTCCTCATGCAAACACTCCCAAAACCTAGATGTGAACGTGGTGCCTCTGTCGGACACGATGGAGATACGAACCCCGTAGAGTCTAACTACCTCCCGAATGTAAACTTTAGCCAACTTCTCTACATCATAAGTTATCTTTACCGGAATAAAATGGGTAGACTTAGTCAACCTATCAACAATAACCCAGATGCAGTCAAACTTCTCTAAAGCCTTCGGAAGACCCACTACGAAATCCATGGCTATTCTTTCCCACTTCCATTCAGGAGTGGGCATTCTTTGCAATGTACCCCCAGGTTTCTAGTGTTCATACTTCACCTGTTGGCAATTTAGGCACTGTGCAACGAACTCTAAAATATCCTGCTTCATCCTAATCCACCAGTAATGTTTCCTCAAATCACAATACATCTTAGTGACACCAGAGTGGATAGAATACCTCGAACTATGAGCCTCGAACAATATTTACGTAGACTTATTACATAGTCTATCATTAATCAAGTCACCCACACGTGGCACACACACTCGCCCTTTGATTCGCAGCACGCCCTCCTCATCAATCATGGCCTCCTTGGCCTCACCACGCAACACCTTATCTCGTATTGTACCTAGCTTAGCATCTTCAAACTGCTTAGCCTTAATCTGCTCTAAAAATGATGATCGAGCCTCAACACAAGCCAACACCTTGCCTGTGTTAGAGATATCCAGTCTCATAAAACTGTTAGCCAGAGTCTGTACCTCTCTAGCCAACAGACGCTCAGAAGAAATTAAACAAGCCAGACTTCCCATACTAGCTGACTTCCGGCTCAATGCATCAGCTACCACATTAGCCTTACCATGGTGATACAAAATGGTGATGTCATAATCTTTCAGCAGTTCCATCCACCTTCGTTGTCTAGAGTTCAGATATTTCTGAGTGAACACATACTGCAAACTGCGATGGCCTGTGTACACTACACAATGGACATCATACAAGTAGTGCCTCCAGATTTTTAATGCAAACACCATCTCTGCCAACTCTAGATCATGAGTAGGGTAGTTCTTCTCATGCACCTTCAACTACTACGAAGCATAAGCAATCACTTTCTTTTCCTGCATCAAAACAGCACCCAAACCAGAATATAAAGCATCACAATAAATAACAAAATCCTTGCCCTCAACGGGCAATGCCAGAATCGGTATGGTAGTCAACAATGTTTTGAGCTTCTGAAAGCTCTCCTCACACACGGCTGACCACTGAAACGGTACCTCCTTCTGAGTCAAACGGGTCATATGAGAAGCAATAGAAGCAAACTCTTTCATAAACCGACTATAGTAGCTAGCCAGACCCACAAAACTACGGATCTCGGTCACTAATGTGGGCCTATCCCATTCCTTGACTGCCTAAATTTTCTGATGATCCATCATAATACCCTCTTTCGAAATCACATGCCCCAAGAAAAACACAGAAAATAACCAAAATTCACACTTGGAGAATTTAGCATACAATTCTTTCTCCTGCAACACTCCAAGAGCAATTCTCAAATGTTTCTCATGCTCTTCGCGACAGGAAATTCTTTAGCCTTAAATCGGGATATTCACCTTACTCCTAGAGTACACCAGAATATCATCAATGAACATTATAATGAAAGAGTCTAGGTAGGGCTTGAACACACTGTTCATCAAATCCATAAACGCAGCTGGGGCATTTGTAAGCCCAAAAGACATAGCCAAAAACTCATAGTGCCCATACCTGGTCCGAAAAGCAGTTTTTTGGAACATCCTCTGCCCGAATCTTCAACTGATGGTACCCTGACCTTAGGTCAATTTTCGAGAACATCGAAGCTCCCAGTAACTGATCAAACAAGTCATCAATACGAGGGATGGGCCACTTGTTTCAGATAATTACCTTATTCAGCTGTTGGTAATCAATACACATACGCATAGACCTATCTTTCTTCTTAACAAACAATACAGGAGCACCCCACGGAGAGGCAATTGGGCGAATAAACCCCTTACTCAGAAGATCTTGCAACTGCTCTTTCAGTTTCCTGAGTTCTGCTAGTGTCATCCTATAAGGTGGAATAGAGATAGGACGAGTCCCTCGGTCTAAGTCAATCCTGAAGTCAGTATCACGATCCGGTGGCATACCAGGCAAGTCCGCGGGGAACACATCCGCAAACTCGCGTACCACTGGAACCAAATCAAGGGATGGAGTATCTGCATTGGTATCACGAATATGAGCCAGATAAGCTAAACAACCCTTCTCTACTAGCTTCCTAGCACGAACAAAGGATATTACTTTCTTAGGGAGGCGACTAAGGTTACCCTTCCATCTGGTGCATATGGAGCTCAGGGAGCCTGATACTGAGTCCCCTGCCCACTCTGTCTAAGTCTGGGGCAATATCTCTTAATATGCCCTATCTCACCAAACTCGAAGCAAGCACGGTCCAGCGTAGGCCGCTGAACAGAAGATGATAAAGCAGTATAGCCTCTATGCTGACCGGAAGCCTGATAATTTGCCACTAATGGGCCCCCATCTAACACCTGCATCGCGGACTGAACCGGACGCCCTAAATAAACCTGTGAACTCTAACCCTCGAGAAGGAATTGCTGAACATCCCTACTGGCCTTTTTCTCTACATGCTTCTCCTGAATCTCGTGCCTAATACCTTTAACAATACGGACGTGCTCCACTACCTCCTGAAATGAAGCTCTAGTGGCTACAAGCTGAAGAGCCGATAACTGAAGCCCAGTGCCTAACCCCTTCACAAACCGCTGTATCCTCTCCCCCTCAGTGGGCAGCAACTAACTAGCATATCGAGATAGAGAGTGGAAACAAGACTCATGTACAGCAATCGATGAGTTCCCCTGATCAATAGTAGCAAACTCATCCTTCCTTCGGTCCCTCAGAGTACGTGGGACGTACTTGTCCAAAAACACCGAGTAAAACTGGACCCAAGTCAACGGAGGAGACCTAGCTGGCCTACACTCCACATAATCCCTCCAATAAAGCTTGGCATCGCTCAAGAACTGGAACGTCACAAACTCTATGCCGTACTTATCCACGGCACCCATCTTATAGAGCCGCTCATGACAGTCGATGATGAACTCATATGCGTCCTCCGACTCAGTACCATAAAACACAAGAGGCTTCATTTTTGTGAACCTCCAAAACGGATCATGTTCTTCACCAGTTATCACTGGCCCTGCAACAGGCCTCGGGAAGGCCTCAAAACCCGAAACCTCATCCAAGCGAGGCGTCACTGCTGCTGCGTGCGGAACCCTCGGAGCCTGTGCTCTATTCGGATTTGGAGCCGCTACCCCTGCGCCCCTACCTGCTAGACCTATTGGTATAGCTCCGGCCTGTGCTAAACCACGCAACAGATACAACACTTATGCCATCGCGTCTGGTACACCCTGAGCAGCTGCAGCCCCTAGTGGAATTGGTACTGCTACTGGCTGGGCTGGTGCGGCTGCAACTCCCGCTGCCTCATTAGGGACCACTGGAGGCACGGGGTCAACCACTAGGAAGCCACCCCCAGCTGGGGCCGCCCCTCTGCTAGCTCCTCTGCCTCTACCTCTTCCTCTAGCTGTTGCCGCGCGTGTTCTCGCCATTTGCGAGAGAATGAAGGATAGTCAGATTCCAATTTAAATCAACAGATAGCAATTGGAATCAAGTAGCACGAAAGAAGAAAGAAAAAGGAGCTTTCCTAGTGTCCTACAGCCTCTCGAAGATAAGTACAGACGTCTCCGTACCGATCTACAAGACTCTGCTAGACATGTCCTGGTACGATGAGATCAACAAACCTAAAGCTCTGATACCAACTTTGTCACGACCCAACCCGCCATGACCGGCACCCATCTAAATCCTAATGGGCGAACCAACATACATACCACCTAATCCATTAAATACGGTTTTTATATAAATCCAACTAAACAATTATTACTCATTTAACAACAAAAGAACAAGTAAATCATTCCATAAATATTGTAATAAGTGCGGAAGTTCTAACTATTAGAATCCTCAAAATCCGAAAGACATCGTACAGGACTCTAAGCCAAAACAAGTCTAAGAACTGAAATCTGCCTAATAAATATCTATAATGTCCAGGATAAGAAAAGACATCATAAGTAGAAGATCTTCGGGCGGTCTGGCATGAGAAGAAGCTCACTCCAAAATCTGTCAGCAATTATCCTCCACGCTAGATGCGAGGACGAGTAGCGGTCTCTATATCAAAATCTGCACTCAAAGAATGCAGCAAGATTGTATCAGTACAAACAGTATGTACTGGTAAACATCATAGGCCGACTAAGATTAGTATCATGCATATCTTATGAAATCAATAGAATAAACAAGCCGATCAGTCATACACGAATATCAATACATCACAACAAGTCAACCACGGACAATCACACAAATCACCAAATTGCCAAGACTCACAAATACATGAACCACAACGGAAATAAATTTACCACTATAACCCCACTTTTTGTACACACATGTTATCTGATGTCATAGCTCAGTAGTTATGACCTGCAGGGGACCCATGGTGTCCATGTACCACTCGTTCCGGAACACTCCTCGAACCCGAGCACAACCCCCGCTCTGGAACGAACCTCTGACGCGGGATATAACAATAAACCTCTCGTTTTCGAAACTATCCTCGAACCACGAGCCCATAATCTAGGCCATATGTGTGCCTTGTCATACCTTTTACATAAGAGTGTTTCTTACCTTCTCAATATCCATATTCACCTCATCATTTCATGTCACAATACCCTCGAGAAGACTATATTAACTTCTCATCACAATACATCCACTACAGATTAAATCACACAGGAATAATGGCATGAAGCCTACACAACACTCAATCACAAATACATAGGAGCTTAACCACAAAATATCATGTAATGAAATACTAGACATGCTTTCTCCTAATGAAATCACAAACATACATTCAACTAACCAAAGGCTAACTCAAGTAAACCGCAACCTACCTCATAGTAGAGATGGAACGATGCCTATCAGTCTGCTATAGCCTTTCCTTTCCTCAAGGCCTCAATACGTTCGCGGTCTAAAAATAGAAGGCTTAATGAGTCACATTGCTGAATTCACAAATACCAAGGCAAGAAATACCCTTCCCTCTCCCCATTCTAAGGGTGGGTGATTCTCTAGATGATAAACAAGCTATAAAAGCCCTTAATATTCATAAACCATCAATTTCTACCACATTCTATCAAACATTCCCATTACAAGCCGTTTTTATGGTAAATACACCATTTTTATAGAACATAGGTCTCAATCACTTAGTTTACTATTCTAATTGTTCAATTTATGACAAATAGCAACTAATCAATCCCTTTAAATGATAAATACACGTTAATAATCCCAACCCATCAAGTTTAGAAGTTTTATCGATATTCTAGGGCTCATACTTCACTTTCACCATTAGAGACCCATGGAGATGATTACAATAACGAAGGGAATGGGATCGTAGAATGGAAAGAAAAGAGACTTACCTCTCTAGGTTAACTTTCCCTAGCTTGAAAATCCTCTCTAGGTGCTTGTTGGAAAGTGTGTTGGTGTGTTATGAATGAAAATATAAAAATAAGGCATTAAAACACGGATTCTGCCTTCCCGTCGACCACTGCGGCAGTCACTACGCCGCTGCAGCAGTCCCGCTATAGCGGCCAAGCCACCGCTATAGCGATCCCAAGATAAATTGGCTCACGGCTATAGCGGTCGCCGCCCCGCTATAGCGGCCTCGCCGTAGCGGGCAAAGGCCTGCCACAGCGGCCCCAAGAGATAATGGCGGACCGCTGGGAGCGGTCAGCTCATCGCTACGGCGGTGCATTTTGGGCAGTAGCTCGATTTTCTGTCCAGTTTTCCCCTATCACCCCACATTTCATCCAAGGCCTCAAAAACAGAACACAGAACATGCACACATATAAAAAGATGCCTTACGAATCCACCTGTGGCCTCAAAAATAATGGAGTCCTAAATTCCCATAACGACTGGAAGGGTCGTTACACTTGTAGGAGAAGCTCGACTTCAAGGGTCGGTGGGGATATCTGACTGGTTTCAAAATGTTTTTAGGGGAGGCATTGGACTTCTTGGTAATTCTCGTAGACATTGAAATACTGTAGTGGGAAGTAATAATATGGCTAATGGCTGACCATCACTTGCACTGACAGGAAGGTCACCTGAATGTAATAGGTCACGCTTGGGGAGTCTATCTGGATGTCGGTGGTTCGTGGTAGGTGTTCTGTTTGGTATTCCAATTGTTGGTAATGAGATTGATGATGGTGTCGCTGATGGTAGTGAGGTAGGAAATATCGTGACATTTTCCTCACCGGAACTTGGATAGTTTTCTATATGGAGTTAGCTCTTTTGTTGTGGAGTTGTGGTATGGAAGATAAGGGGATGGACTAGGGATTGTATGTCCTCGGTTGGGATGTTGTTGTAGGGTGAATTATTTGTTTTTGGGTTTAAGTCAGATAGTGAAGAGGAACTTTTGGGTAGAGTACTAGGTTTATTGTAGGCTTCATTCATGGTAATGTGATTATTATTCCTGATAAGGTTCAGGGGGATTTGAGTTTCGAATGCATTTAATTGGTTCGTGATCCTCTCATTCCCCTGTTTCTTGATTTTTCCTTGTGAGTTGCGATATATCTGTTCTCGCATTTAATACCGCTAGATTGGACAATTTCCTTTTTCCATTTTCATTCTTTTGGCAGTATATGATGACCCGCCATGTCATCATGCCTCCTAGGCGCCACGTGGAACTATTTTTTCCATGTAGAAAGCTTATGTGGATGCTTACATGGAGAGGAGGCCAGCTTATGTGAAAAGGTTCTAGAGAAATATGGAGATTTCTCATGGAATACATTAGAACCTTATGGAATTGCATGGAAAGTCCTTAGAATAATCTAGTTGTGTAGAGATTTCTAAAATAGGGGCTTATTTGTAAATATGTAGGGACTTGTATAATAATTATTATTTATATACTAGTCCCTAAGTGAGTAGTATAAATAGGAGGGTCATTCATTTGTAAATCATCAAGCAAAAAAATCAATCAAGTATTCTTTAATAAAAAGCTTCCTTCTAGCAAATTTCTCTTGTCTTATTCACCTACTATTCCCTTAGCGATCTTAAGTGTAGTAATCTGGGCTGACTTGGCATAGCAAGATCGTGAGCAAGTTGTGCAAGAACGTGAGCGAGTTGTCAAGTGCCGCACGTGCGCTTAGTTGAAGACTAAGGACGTGACAACGTGGTATCAGAGCGAAGGTTACGACTAAGGGAATGACAAACGACAGAGAAATCAACGCTGCTAAAACCCAAGCCAACGTCATCCAGGATGCTGTTGGCAAGAAAGGCCATAACAAAAAGAGAATTGTCACCAACCAGAGCCAAGAGGTGCCACCAGAGGTTGTGTCAAATGAAGGGCTTACATCCCAAGAACCATCTACCACTAAGGCGAGCGAGAATGACGTGGAGGTCCTGTCCGAGGACTCCTCGCTCGGTAAAGAATGGGTTATAAAGGTTAATGTGGGGATGGACGCCGTCGACATATTTGGCCAACGTTTGGGAAAGGTGGAGGGCACTCTTAGCATTCTTGAGGGGCATACTCTTGAAGAAATTGAAAGTATCCTAAATGACTTGGAGGGGCATATGCAGGCTGAGATTGAGGTAAAGCAAACCATCACTGCCTTAGAGCACAGACTCATGGAGGCATTGAGTACTATCGATGCCATGAAGGTAAAGATAGTGGCACTCGAAGAGCAAGTCAATGTTGGCGTGACCGAGGCACCAACCGAGGCAGCCAACAATGTTGTTGTGACGAGGGAAGCTAAGATCGAGGCTCCTAAGCCACCAGTGTTTAAAGGGGTTCGTGATGCACAAGAGGTGAAGAACTTTCTTTGGTACTTGGAGAACTATTTCAGACATGGCAAGGTGGGGGATGATGAGTCCAAGATCAACACCGATGTGTTGTAACTAACAGATACTGCCATGCTATGGTGGAGAAGAAAGGTCGCCGATGCTGAGAGATGTCTATGCACAATTAGCACGTGGGATCAGTTCAAGAACAACTTAAAGCAATAGTTCTTACCAAGTAATGTCTTGTACGAGGCAAGGCACAAACTTAGGGAGTTGAAGCAAATAGGGAGCATACAAGACTATGTTAAGGAGTTCACCACCCTTACGCTTCAAATTTCTAACCTCACTAATGATGACTTACTGTTTCACTTTATTGACGGGTTGCAAAATTGGACTAAGCAGGAGTTGCAACGCCGTAGATTCGCAGACATAGACCAGGCCATAGTGAAGGCCGAGTCTTTGATAGACTTCAAGCATGACAAGCACGACAAAGGCCAAGGCAATGAGTCAAGGGGTAGCGATACCAAATGTGGGGGAGATCCTGGCGAGAGCAAGGAGTCGCATCAACAATACTCTAAGACTCAAAATGAGAACAGGTTCGACGGCAAGAAGTCAAGTGGTCGTCAGGGCTATGCCGAAAAGAAGGCACAGAACGAGAAGAAGGGATGCTACTTATGCGGAGGGCCGCACAACTTCAAAAATTGCCCTGACCTGAAGAGTCTTAGCGCTATGGTGCATGAAAGAAATGAGCAGACACAAACACAGAGTATGGGAATCGCACAGTTAGATACTATTAGACTATGTGGCGCTGTCGCGAAGCAAGATAGTCAAACCAATGATAATAAAAACCAGTACGTGGATCTCACCATCAATAACAAGCCCGCTCGTGCACTGGTAGACACTGGGGCGACTCACAATTTTGTGACCGAGGCTGCAGCGAAGAGACTAGAGTTGAAGCTTGCTCCAATTAACGCCCTCGTCAAGACCGTGAATGCTAAGCCAGAAAATGCTCGTGGTGTAGCTAATGGCGTTAGTGTCAAATTGGGCGATTGGAAAGGTATGACAAATTTTACCGCCACTACTATGGATATTTTTTACATTGTTTTGGGGCAAGAATTCTTTACACATTGCCACGCGATGATCGATCCCTACCTCCAATGTCTCTTGGTCATGGAGCGAGAAGGCGCTTGCATAGTGCCTACAGTGACTATATCGCATGGATAAGGCTATGCACAACTTTCAGCTATGCATCTTGTCAAGGGGCTCAAGAAAGAGGAGTCAACATTCATGGCAACCATTACAAGTTTGGAGGAAGATAAATTTCTCGAAGAAAACAAAAATGGTATTTCCAAAGAGCTACCTAAATGCTTGCCTCTTAGGCGTGAGCAGGATCACAAGATTGAGTTGGAGCATGAACCGGAAAAGGGTCAAGTCATGCACCGATTACCGTCACCGCCTCACACGATAGGGAGATTGAAGCTATCATTGACTACCAGGCCAGGCAGAGATAAGGGCAAGAAGCCACTGCCATTTTTCTCGTGCATTGGCAAGGGCAATCAGAAGAGGTCACATGTGAACGATACGAAGACTTGTGGCAATTAAAAACAAGAGTCAAGAGTTAAGCAGCAGCAGTGCGTCGTGGTCGTCGCAACATCAGGTGGGGGAGAGTGTGATGACCCGCCACGTCATCATGCCACCTAGGCGCCACGTGGAACTATTTTTGCCATGTAGGAAGCTTATGTGGATGCTTACATGGAGAGGAGGCTAGCTTATGTGAGAAGGTTCTAGAGAAATATGGAGATTTCTCATGGAAGACCTTAGAACCTTATGGAATTGCATGAAAAGTCTTTAGAATAATCTAGTTGTGTAGAGATTTCTAGAATAGGAGCTTATTTGTAAATATGTAGGGACTTGTATAATAATTATTATTTACATACTAGTCCCTAAGTGAGTAGTATAAATAGGAGGGTCATTCATTTGTAAATCATCAAGCAAAAAATTCAATCAAGTCTTCTTTAATAAAAAGCTTCCTTCTAGCAAATGTTTCTTGTCTAATTCACCTACTATTCCCTTAGCGATCTTGAGTGTAGTAATCTAGGCTGACTTGGCATAGGAAGATCATGAGAAAGTTGTGCAAGAACGTGAGCGAGTTGTCAAGTGCCACACGTGTGCTTAGTTGAAGACTAAGGACATGACACATATCCATATAGTTGAAAATTTGATAGAGTTCTGATAAGGGTTGAACTTAGGAGTCAATTGTCTTACCGTTAGTAGTTGAGCTCCTATGAACCAAGGACCATCTTTAGGGATTCTATGGTATAGATCAATTTCTGAGAGTTTTATAAGGTAGAAATCAATCCCTAGATCTATCAGGTTCATAGGGTCTCTAGTAAACCAAAACCTTTTTTTTTTCGTTGTAACTGGTTGTAACCCGTGTGTTTTCCTACCAGTTTAATGATTATGAATTGGTTCCATGGTTTGTAAATTCTTTCTTTTTCTTTGATGGTTATTGATATAAAATTTGCGTGGTTTTGTGGTATTTTCCAATTCAGTAATTCACCCTTTAAGGAAATAGCTTGAAAGATGTTGTCATACCCCATTTTGACCCGGAGGTTAAAGTAGAAGTACGACATATTGGAGATTCCTATTTTTTGTTTGTTGTTAAGGAGTCGCCACCTAATTATTTATGGTGAATTAGGACACCTAAAGTTTATTAAAGTAGTTATCTAAAGTTGATTGTGTTTAAGGTCTGCGAAACTTAAGATTCTAGGTAAGGGTTCAGTTAGTCTAAAGGGAAGGTATTAGGCACCCTTTAAGACCAATTAACAATGGTTAACCGACCGGACTTAAAATTAATTAGGCTAAATGTAAATATAGCATTATAGAAAAAGGAAAGTAATTTTGTAAGTATGGCTAAAATTATAGGTAAATATGCAAGAATGCTATTTAAAATAGAACTTGTAAAATGATAATAATTTGTATAAAAGAGTACTCATAATGCTATTTAAACTACAACTTATAAATGTTGTTAAAATTTTAAACGAAAGTGTAATAGTGTTGTTTAAAATAATACTTGTAGAAAATGTAGTGATTTAATAAGAGTTTATAAATAAACCAAAAGGAATAGGATGAGTGATGTTTATATGTATTTGGAGAAAAAATGACTAAAATTTAAAAGAGTTATTTAATAAAAGTTTTAAAGATTGTTTTAGATAAATATGTATTTCTAAGTGTTGAAAAGAAACTAAAGTGAAAGAGTCATTCGTTGAATTAGTTTGCTTTTTTTTATTCCTTAGAATAAGCTAACGTTAATGTAAGATTTATGATGTTTTAAGTTTGTAAAATAGCAAGCATAAATTATTATTTCCTTAACCAAAAGACGTAGTCATGCTATTTTGAAAATCGATTACTCAAATAAATGTTATAGGTACTATAAATAATTTTAAAAATAGAAGTGAATGTAATTTGTAAGTAATTAACTACCCATAACTAAACTAAAACCCTTAATGTTACTAAAGTCTATCTTAATTAACGAGCATAAATGTTAGTTATACAAAGCAAATAAAAATACACAAAAATAAGGGAGAGAGCAAAAGAGTAAATGGGTTTGGCCCATTTATTAAGGCCCAGCCGAACTGTTCATGCTTATTGGGCTTAGGCCCAATAATTTCCTCTATATGGCTGCTGGGGGCCGTCTTGTCTATTGGGCTTTGGCCCAGATTTTGTTTTCTTGTTTGGCTGCAGATTGGACTGATAGGAGGAAATTTCATGTTGGGCTTTTAACCCAACTCCAAATGCGGGGATGAACGAGTCTCTCGGACTCGTATACGATGGTCATGCATAAAACGAAAGAAAGGGGTTAGTATATAATCAATGAATAAAATTAAACATGTAAAATATGCACTCAAAAAAAAAAAAAATAGCAGATTGTATATATTCTGTGTATATTTAAGTATATCTCATGTATACCCATTCATATGGCCAAACCAACAAAACATGATACAATATAAAGCAACAGAGAGATCAATAATTGCTTGGCCATGATACCCTTACAGATTTTTGAAATTCAAACAAATGTTCAGTGGATTCTACAACATCAAGGAAAGGAAAACTGATTTTTTTTTAGCCAGTTCTCAGAGTGGGAAAAGAAAAGGGAGACATCAAGTATATCTTTAGTTAATAGAGAAATCTGAACTTGAAATGGGTTTGAGTCAATATCATAAGAACCAACAGCCAAACAGATTATCATCGAAACATTATGGCTCAGTTATCCTATATAGGGAACAACGGATAAACACAGATTCAGAGGAGAATGAACTGGGTATTAAACTAAGTTTGGGACCAAGGATGAGACTGCCCCTTTTCGTATCCGGAACTAGTTATGTCACTATGTGTTAATCAAAGTTAAAGCAAGTGGTTATCAACTTAAAACAGATTCGTACTAGCAAGCGATAATATACAAGGGAAATCACTCAAAGGAACAAAGATATTTAATTTGATGTAGCATGATGTATCACATTAAGTCTCAGATGAACCAAACTTATATTAGGCAGAGGGTGGTAACCAGTTTTAGAGGGTGAAACGTATTGAGGCTTTAAAGGAATTTGCTAAGCTTAATTAAGACAGGACAGATTCACAGCATAGGTCCAACAACTTTCAACTAAAACAAGGTGTATTATGTAATGAGCAAGGCAGTTAAACCAACAGAATGGATCCATGTTCAGATCAGATGTACACCAAGAGTTTTAATAGTTACGCAAGCAACTGAATAACAGCCTATATCAATTGAGCAACAACCTACACTAGCCAACAATGTTGAATCATGATTAAGGAAGTCAAAAGGAGAATCCAATATGTAATCGAACGAGAGGTCAAATAAAATCTTCAACCCATGACACAGTTATGCTAGGATACGCACAATAAGCAGATTTGTAAATTCTTAGGGATAAAAGACAACTTTCCCGAGATCAGCAACTAAACTGGGCATTTAAACTATTTTTTATACAAGAACTTTAACTGCATGGGATCAGTATTAACGAATCACACTTAGAGACAGCCAGTTCTTTAACTTAGACAGAAATTTACCAGAGGGAAAGGGAGGCATTATTCTAAGGGACCAGGAAACAACTTTCAATAGCTAATCAAGCAACATTTAGTGTCAAGACTGCCAAACACTCAAATGCATTCAGAGGAATAATCTTGGAAGTTATTTAGGGATGATAGCACCTAATCCTACAAAAGACTAATCCTGGACAGTCTACACTAGTTGATTATTGTTTCAAAAGAATACTTGCAAACAAACGACATAATGAGGAACGAGCAGATATGCCAAAGGCTATGTTCAGAAGTCATTTTTTATTAACCATCCTTAAGGTTCAAACAAGGACAGATCTGGAGTTTTGTTTCAATTCTACAATGAAACTACTTCAAACTGTACACAATGGAAAGAGAAATAAAACCAGTAACGCTCGAGGAAACTATATTCACCCAAAACAAAATTCACTCTCATACCATCATTTAAACTTATTCACACTCAGCTAATGATTTAAGGCATTCTACTTATTGTTGGAAAGCGGAGGAGTTTCCAAATATATTGTCCCATAGATTATATTGTCTCGCAACCCAACTGTAGGATTTTAAAACCAACTTAAACAGAACAAGCCGAACCTTAAGCTCATATCGAACTTAAACAGACACAATTGTCTAGTCCTAAGTATAAACAATGTGCTTGATATCCAGTGATCTTCAAACCAAACAAAATGCATAAATGCGTGCTAAACTAATTAGACGAAACAAGAATGCCAAACATGTGAATTCATACTGGAAGTTTAACCTAGAAAATCAACGAAAAATGCAAACGCCTGTTGAAACGAAGACACATATTACCAACAAACATAAAAAGAGAAAATGTGTTAATATTCAAACCAACCTAACAGTAACGGTAAGCACAGATTCAAAGGAAATGATAACAACGAGACCTCAAACCATGATTTCTTTTATGCGAACATAGAATCTGAAAACTTGAGAAGAACAGGTCGTAATAGAATCAAATTTTTACCTGTTCGTGGTGCAGTGAACGAGGTGTCGAATCTACACTCGAACTCGAAAACCCGATTAAAGTGACAAAGTTTCCAATCAACAGATAGAGTAATCGTTGGCCATTCTCTTTGGAATCCTCGCTATATTTAATGATTAAACTCTGGTTTTGTAGGGAATTTTTGGGTTCCAGAATCTTTGTTGATTTTTCTCCCTTGCCTAACGTTGATTAGGTTTCCATCCGAAAAAAAATCCCCCCAGATTTATAGGGTTTCGTTTGGTTTTTTAAGAAAATAGAGAGAGGAGCGTATGAGAGAGAGGAGCGGGGGACAGAGAGGGACAGAGGAGACAACGGCGTGGGGGGACAAGGGGAAGTGGAGAGGAGCGTGAGGAGAGAGGAGAAGTGGAGAGGAGCGTGAGGAGAGAGGAGGGTGGAAAGAAGGAGGAGGCGGCTAGAAGATGAAAGGAAAGAAAGAGGGAGGGAATTAGGTTTTAAGGGGGAATTGGACCGGGTCGGGTAAAATTGTGATGTGGGCTGGTCCGTTTATTTAGGGGTAATGGGCTAGTCCGTTTAGTATTTTAGTTGGGTTAAAATGTGGGTTGGGTATTTAAATGTGGGGTTGTTTAGTTGGGTAGGGAATAATGTGGGTTGGTTGAATTAATTAGAGTATGGGCTGATAATTTGACTGAAAAATATTGGTCCTTCCTCCGCTATTTTAATTATTTTCGGGCTTCTAATTTAGTAACCAGTACAATATTTATTATGTGAAGATAAATAGTAATTAGTATATGGAAAGTAAGGATTTTACAAAGTATTGTCTTGTAATTAATTTAATGAATCCGAACCCGAAACGAAAACGATGACTAACTGTTCAAAATTTATGATAAAGTAATGCTCATAACGTCGAAAAGTATAAGTAATGATATTAATAGTAGTAGCAATAAAATATTTTGAAAATAAAGTATTTAGCTCGTTAGTAAATTTAGAAACCCGATAAAATCAAATAAAGGAGGGACAAAATTGGGTGTCAACAGATGCCCCTCTTCGACCGGAGGCGATGTAAGAGTTTTCGGGCGAAGAAGTTGACGTAGTAGCCAATTTTGCCCCGACCAACAAAATACGAACTTGTAAGGAAACACGGTTTTAGTGTAAAATATTATGAGGGCTGAAGGAATTATGGTCGAAGCTGTTGAGAGAATGTTATTTATGGATTTATAACTTTGTAAGGGTTGTGGCCAGGTGATGAGAATGGAACATACGCTTATAGCCTCCTAATTATAAATGTGGTGCACAACACACCCATAAGTAAGACTCTACTAGACACGATGTAAATTCTCCAAAAATGCCCCAGTGTTGAGTTATGGAGACGCTGGGGATGTAGAAAGGAATATGAGATTATGAAAAGAGTTGATTGAAATAGAGTTTTAGTGGGGAATGTGAAAGAGAAATTGACCTACGTATCACGTGTTTGTGGACGTAGGCGGAGTTGAGTTCGAGAGTAGATTCGTGACATTTGCTTGTGAGTTTGATATTCCTCTTCAGCAAATTTGCCCCAGTTCACTGCGTAAGATAAAGTTCCACGTTGTGTTGCGTCTCTGCAGGTTGTACTTTCTGCCAAAACTGAAATTCATGTCAAAATTGGTAATAAAGTTGAAAGTGTAAAATTATAAAGAGCATAAAATGATAGTAAATATGAGTGTGGGAATGAAGATGAAGCCGTGTGGCCAATGTTGTCTCTGGTTGTCTTCAGGGACTCGAAAGAATGTGTGATGCGTATGCCGAGGATGCAATAATATCTCTAGTTGCAGTTGAAGATGATAGTGATAAGGCCTCCGGCTGTCTTCCGGGACTCGATGATAAATGATATCTGCGGAATTTAAGGTAAAGTTGTTAAAGTAGGCAAAGTAGATGATGAAATAAAGAAATGAAGTACGGAGTAAAATAAGTGTGTAGCCGTTTGGCTTATGCAGGTGAGGCTGTGTAGACATTTGATGTCTCCGGTTGTCTTCGGCGACTCGATGATATATCTCCGGTTGTCTTCGGGGATTTGATGATATATCTCCGGTTGTCTTCGGGGATTTGATGATAAATGATGTCATGTGATGTCTCCGGTTGTCTTCGGGACTCAATGATATGCTAATGAGGCCGTACAGCCAAATGATGTCTCCGGTTGTCTTCAGAGACTTAATGATATGTCTCCGGTTGTCTTCGGGGACTTGATGATGTGTCTCCGGTTGTCTTCGAGGACTTGATGATGTGTCTCCGGTTGTCTTCGGGGACTTGATGATGTTCCTTTGAAGTTCAAGGTAAAATTGTTAGAATTGGTAAAGTAAATGACAAGTAGAGAGTAGATTCATAGTGTAGCCGTATGGCTTATGCATATGAGACTGTATAGCCGAATGATGCCCCCGGTTGTCTTCAGAGACTCGACGCCAATCCTGTAAAATTCAAGATAAAAAATGTGAATTCTTATTTTAGGGTAGAATGACCCAATATGTCCTATTTTAGGGTGGACGAACCCGATGTATCCTATTTTAGGGTGGACGAACCCGATATGTCCTATTTTAGGGTGGACGAACCCAAGCATCCTATTTTAGGGTGGAAGAACCCGATATGTCCTATTTTAGGGTGGACGAACCCAAATATCCTATTTTAGGGTGGACGAACCCAAGTATCCTATTTTAGGGTGGAAGAACGCAAGTATCCTATTTTAGGGTGGAAGAACCCGATATGTCCTATTTTAGGGTGGACGAACCCAAGTATGTCTCCGGTTGTTTTCGAGGACATGATGCATATGCCGTGTGAGGCATTTAAAGAAATGATATCCTATTCAAGGCGGACGAGCCTAAAATGTCCTATTAAAGGCGGACGAGCCTAAAGCATGTCTCCGGTTGTTTTCGAGGACATGATGCATATGCCGTGTGAGGCATTTAAAGAAATGATATCCTATTAAAAGTGGACGAGCCTAAAATGTCCTATTAAAGGCGGACAATCCTAGAGTGTCCTATTAAAGGCGGACGAGCCTAAATGCTGTGCGTTTGTGAACAATGATGTTGTCCCTTTGTCGGGCATTTGAAATCAGTAGTGCATATGCAATGCGATGCTTTTGAAAAAATGATGTCCTATTAAAGGCGGACGAGCCTAAAACGTATAGTTATCCTCGGGGTGTGATATTGATGCCTCCAGCGGTCTTGGGAGATGCCTTCAGCTGTCTTTGGAAACTTAACAATGATTCCTGCAAAGTTCAGAGTAAAATGGTTAAAGCTGGTAAAGTATATGATAAAATAATTGATAAAGTATGGAGTAAAGTGGTGGAATAGCCGTCTGGCTCATGATGTTGATGGTATCGTGACAGGCTGAATTGATGGCACGTAATCCTGATTTGATTCGTCTTTAACCTGCAAACAGGTATATTTGTTAATGAAGTCATAAAGTTGTTGTGATGAAAATAAAATTGAAGATAGAGTTAGAAATAAAGCCGTTTGGCTTTTAAGGCGAGGCCATAATGGGCCAGATAATGCTTTTCGGTCGTGACTGATAGACTTGATTGTTGATCTCGTGGTCTTTTAATTCCTGCACTCAAAGAAAAATTCTTAGTTTGGGAGGGGGAAGTTGATTCGCGTTGACTCAAAGCTTGACGTTGTTGGCGCTCCATTTGTCTTGTTTGTTTGGATCTTGTGATCTCCGTACAAATCTCGGTAGATGACCAGTGGTGAAAAATGATTGAAAGAAAGTATTTCATTTGAAAGGTAGGTATGTAAGTATATGTATAAGGAAATGTAACTATACGTATATAAGTTGTGAAATATGTATATGTAAATGTATGTATGTAAGGAAAGATATATATGTAAATGTATATATATGTAAGTTGTAAAATATTCTGCCAACTTCGGATTGTGACACTTCTAAAGTAATTGGTCTATAATACCTCCTGTCTGATAGCCTAAATATTGTCGATGTCTAACCGTTCTTTCGTCTATATCTTTTCAAAATATGCCCCAGTTTTGGGTTCAAAAGGGTATGCTAAACTTATGTTGTGGTGTGACCGAACCTTATATAGGTTGCCTACGTATCCTTCCAGGGAATCAGGTCAGAACGTAGTTCGTAAGATACATAAGAAATGGTTTGAAATTTAATAAAGGGACCGAACCTAATGTGGATTGCCTACGTATCCCGCCGTGGGAATCAGGTCAGCGTAGTTCTGTTATATAAACGGTAAAAGGTTTGTTGGATTTTTATCTAGGTGCGACGGATCTGTATGTTGATAGTCTACGAATCCCGCGAAGGACTCAGGCCCTGTGTGGTTTTCTTTGTGTAATTGTTTTTAGATTTCTTTGTTATAAAGCAACCGAACCCTATGTGGGATGCCTACGTATCCCCTCATGGGAATCAGGTCAGCGTAGTTCGTAGGTATTAAAGGAAAGGTTGCAGACTAGGCTGTCTAACCTAATGTCGTATTTTGATTTCTTCTTGGATTGCTAGCTTTCAGGCTTATGTCATCACCTATCGGCTATTTCAATTCTTTAAATGGAGTCTTGTTTTATCCTCTAAATTCTTTGTTATCCCTCGGGGCGTATGTTATTCATTCGTTTATGTCACAATCGTAGAGTTGACAGATTTGATAAGTAAAGTAGAGAATAACAGTAATAGAAATGCATTCATAGTTTCTACAATTTAAGCTTCCAAACGATGAGGCAAAGCCAACAAAAGTTTTGAGCATGATTCGAGCCTTTAAAAATAAAAGTTCACTACATGTTCAGTCTACCAAGACTCCTGGCGAACCAGGGACGGAGTACAGGTCCAATGCTTCAGAGTTTCTCCTGGTTCTGCACCCTGGATGGTTGGTGTCTCAGTGTTGTGAGTAGTTGTAGCAGCAATCTTTACTGGCACTTGTTTTCGCATCATCCCCACGGGCGCAACGAAAGTTGATGACATGCCCCTCTCCATCTTTTCCAATTGGCACAACGGCCTCCTTCAGATTCTTAACTTTTCGATAATTATCATGTTCACGTTGGCGTTTTTGTGAGTAGGCAAAGGGATGGTGATCCATATCGGGTCGAGCTCCAGTGAGCTGGATTGCCCCTTCCTTAATCAAGGCTTCGATTTTATTTTTGAGGCCATAGCAATCGTCAGTGGCATGCCCAGGAACTCCAGAATGATATGCACAGTGCTTGTAACTATCAAACCATTTTGGAATAGGATTGAGAATTTTCCCTTCAATAGGTTGTACCACGCTTGCGGCTTTCAATCTTTCGAACAATTGAGCCAAAGGTTCAGTGAACCGAGTGTAATTACGGGTGTTTTTTATGACAGGGTTTGGACGAGCTCTATGTGTGGTATGTGGTCGATTTTGGTAAGTGGGAGTTTGAACAGGTGGGTTTTGATAGTGAGGTGCTCGAGGTTGGTGGTAATTTGCTTGGGTGTTGTAGACAGGGTAAGGGAATAGCGGAGCTTGGAAGTGGTAAGGGTAGAAAGGCTGTTGTGGATGGTCAAAGTATGCAATGGCTTGGTTTGGTGGGTTTAGAGGAGTAGTTGTAGGTGGTGTATTAGTGTTGGTGGGTAAAGGAATGTAAGGAGTATGACCTAGTGATTGATTTGGTGGGTTGACGAGTGGTGGATCAGGAGCAGCATAGGTAGTGTAGGTGGGTGGTAAGTTGTGGTGGGTAGGTACAGTGTTTTGCGGAGGAAAATGTTTAGGGGCTGGAGATTCAAGTGATGGAAAACGAGGCGGGTTTGGTGCGTCGTTCCTAGGTTCAGGAGGTGGACTTTGGAGTGCAACAGATGAGTTGGTCATGTTTCTAACCCGATTCAGTTCTCCGCGTAGATCCTCAATCTCTTGAGTTAGGCGGGCGATATGTTCATCCCGTTGGATAGTAGGGCTATGTTCAGAAGTCTCAGGGGGATCATTAGAAACCATGATGTTTTCTGGACCAGTTGAAATAGGTGCGGCTGGATCGGACGTAATATTTGCCTTTCCTTGAACAACCCAACTGCGTTGAGGTAACGATGATGTCTTTGACCTTGTGATGTAAGGATGGTCGGCCATTGAGTGTCAACACGAATCAACTCTCTTTCGGGGAATAAGATAAAGAAACATAAAGTATAAATGACGTTAGTCTCGCGAACATATCTAGGTAAAGTCGTTATCACGTAAGGCCAAGTATATCATGTAGCAAATAATTCATCAAATAAAGGCAAACAAGTTGTCAGACAAGTATATCAAACAATAACGTGTCCTAACATGCATGTGGCCTCTTTGTGCCAGAGATAGGCCTAGCGTTTGTTTGAAGGGTAAAGTGTGCCATAATACGTCCTCCCGTTGCTTTTGATTAATTAAACAAATTCTATTTCTCAAAAAATAAAGTACAAAATAACGTAATATTACATGTCAAATGAATACAACATAAAGTGTTTCTTAATCTAAATAAAGTAAATAAATTTCTATGCCTAACTTCTAGCTCCATTTGTGATGCCCTTGATCTTCGTCATTTGTTGTACTCCAATGAAAATTCGTACCTGTCATAGAAACGTTAGTGATTCCCTCCCTCTTAAAGTTTAATTAATTAGAGCAAATAGTCAATATTTAGGCACAGTTATCCTTCAAATATGCACATAAAGTATGATTGGTGTCACTCGGGGTCGTGAACCCAGTTGGACGTTTGGGTGAAGTTATCTAATGGATTTAATACACCAAGGGTATTAAACCTCCTAGGTCATGAAATGTATGTTCTTAATAAAGTGTGTTGGTTTAGCTCTATCTTAGGCTGACTAAGAGTGGGTTTACTAGACGCAAGGTTCCCGAGCGGACAACTCGAGTGAGAAGGCTACGCGGTCCCCGTTACTCGGGCACCCCGCGCATACGCCAACTCTCCTAAAATTTGGATTCTACGAAAGAAATTTGCGGGTGCGCAAAACACACCTCGCGTGTACGTGTGATAGTGTGAGTTTCCAGAAGTGAAAGAAATATGAACGGAATGACAATTTATCAAAGCAGTAACACATAAACAGTTTATATCAAACAAACAATTTATATCAAAAAAAAAAATAATAATAGCATGTAAAAACAGTTAACGAATAAATGAAGTAAATTCCAATAAGCACACAAAGCCTATTTAAACTAAGTCCGTTATGGTTAGAACCTAAGTATTCCCCAGCGGAGTCGCCAAGCTGTCATACCCCATTTTGACCCGGAGGTTAAAGTAGAAGTACGACATATTGGAGATTCCTATTTTTTGTTTGTTGTTAAGGAGTCGCCACCTAATTATTTATGGTGAATTAGGACACCTAAAGTTTATTAAAGTAGTTATCTAAAGTTGATTGTGTTTAAGGTCTGCGAAACTTAAGATTCTAGGTAAGGGTTCAATTAGTCTAAAGGAAAGGTATTAGGCACCCTTTAAGACCCATTAACAATGGTTAACCGACCGGACTTAAAATTAATTAGGCTAAATGTAAATATAGCATTATAGAAAAAGGAAAGTAATTTTGTAAGTATGGCTAAAATTATAGGTAAATATGCAAGAATGCTATTTAAAATAGAACTTGTAAAATGATAATAATTTGTATAAAAGAGTACTCATAATGCTATTTAAACTACAACTTATAAATGTTGTTAAAATTTTAAACGAAAGTGTAATAGTGTTGTTTAAAATAATACTTGTAGAAAATGTAGTGATTTAATAAGAGTTTATAAATAAACCAAAAGGAATAGGATGAGTGATGTTTATATGTATTTGGAGAAAAAATGACTAAAATTTAAAAGAGTTATTTAATAAAAGTTTTAAAGATTGCTTTAGATAAATATGTATTTCTAAGTGTTGAAAAGAAACTAAAGTGAAAGAGTCATTCGTTGAATTAGTTTGCTTTTTTTTATTCCTTAGAATAGGCTAACGTTAATGTAAGATTTATGATGTTTTAAGTTTGTAAAATAGCAAGAATAAATTATTATTTCCTTAACCAAAAGACGTAGTCATGCTATTTTGAAAATCGATTACTCAAATAAATGTTATAGGTACTATAAATAGTTTTAAAAATAGAAGTGAATGTAATTTGTAAGTAATTAACTACCCATAACTAAACTAAAACCCTTAATGTTACTAAAGTCTATCTTAATTAACGAGCATAAATGTTAGTTATACAAAGCAAATAAAAATACACAAAAATAAGGGAGAGAGCAAAAGAGTAAATGGGTTTGGCCCATTTATTAAGGCCCAGCCGAACTGTTCATGCTTATTGGGCTTAGGCCCAATAATTTCCTCTATATGGCTGCTGGGGGCCGTCTTGTCTATTGGGCTTTGGCCCAGATTTTGTTTTCTTGTTTGGCTGCAGATTGGACTGATAGGAGGAAATTTCATGTTGGGCTTTTAACCCAACTCCAAATGCGGGGATGAACGAGTCTCTCGGACTCGTATACGATGGTCATGCATAAAACGAAAGAAAGGGGTTAGTATATAATCAATGAATAAAATTAAACATGTAAAATATGCACTCAAAAAAAAAAAAAAATAGCAGATTGTATATATTCTGTGTATATTTAAGTATATCTCATGTATACCCATTCATATGGCCAAGCCAACAAAACATGATACAATATAAAGCAACAGAGAGATCAATAATTGCTTGGCCATTATACCCTTACAGATTTTTGAAATTCAAACAAATGTTCAGTGGATTCTACAACATCAAGGAAAGGAAAACTGGTTTTTTTTTTTAGCCAGTTCTCAGAGAGGGAAAAGAAAAGGGAGACATCAAGTATATCTTTAGTTAATAGAGAAATCTGAACTTGAAATGGGTTTGAGTCAATATCATAAGAACCAACAGCCAAACAGATTATCATCGAAACATTATGGCTCAGTTATCCTATATAGGGAACAACGGATAAACACAGATTCAGAGGAGAATGAACTGGGTATTAAACTAAGTTTGGGACCAAGGATGAGACTGCCCCTTTTCGTATCCGGAACTAGTTATGTCACTATGTGTTAATCAAAGTTAAAGCAAGTGGTTATCAACTTAAAACAGATTCGAACTAGCAAGCGATAATATACAAGGGAAATCACTCAAAGGAACAAAGATATTTAATTTGATGTAGCATGATGTATCACATTAAGTCTCAGATGAACCAAACTTATATTAGGCAGAGGGTGGTAACCAGTTTTAGAGGGTGAAACGTATTGAGGCTTTAAAGGAATTTGCTAAGCTTAATTAAGACAGGACAGATTCACAGCATAGGTCCAACAACTTTCAACTAAAACAAGGTGTATTATGTAATGAGCAAGGCAGTTAAACCGACAGAATGGATCCATGTTCAGATCAGATGTACACCAAGAGTTTTAATAGCTACGCAAGCAACTGAATAACAGCCTATATCAATTGAGCAACAACCTACTCTAGCCAACAATGTTGAATCATGATTAAGGAAGTCAAAAGGAGAATCCAATATGTAATCGAACGAGAGGTCAAATAAAATCTTCAACCCATGACACAGTTATGCCAGGATACGCACTGTCACACCCCATTTTAACCCGGGAGTTAAAGTTAGAAGTACGACATATTGGAGATTCCTGTTTTTGTTGTTTTTAAGGAGTCGCCACCTAATTATTTATGGTGAATTAGGACACCTAAAGTTTATTAAAGTTATGTTTAAATTTAACTCTGTTTAAGGTCTGCGAAACTTAAGATTCTAGGTAAGGGTTCAATTAGTCTAAAGGAAAGGTATTAGGCATCCTTTAAGACCCATTAACACGGTTAACCGACCGGACTTATGTTATTTAATTAAGGCTAAATGTAGATGTAAATGTTTAAATATTTAAGAAAATACCTTGTAAGTATTGCTAAAGTTATTTAAAGTGAAACTTATTGAAAATAATAGTTGCATAAAAGAATTTAGTTATAAATGAACTAAAAAAGAAACAGAATGTGTAATGTTTATATGTTTTGGAGAAAATGACTAACAAATTTAAAAAGAGTTAATAAAATCTTATAGAAAGACTATTAGTTCAACGTATATTGTGCGAAGGTTATTTTAAACAAATATGTATTTCAAGTGTTGGACAGAAACTAAAGTGAAAAAAGTTATCCGTTAAAACTAATTTGCTTTTTATTTCTTAGAATAAGCTAACGTTAGTGTAAGATTTGTGACGTTTTAAACTCCTAAGATAGTAAGCATGAATTATGATTCTTTTAGCCGAAATATGTAGTCATGCTGTTTTTGAAAATCAATTATTCTAATAAATAAATATTGTAGATACTCTAAATAGTTTTAAAAATAGAAATGAATTCAATTTGTGGAATTAACTACCCATTACCAAACTAAACCCTTAATGCCACTAAGGTTTATCTTAATTAACAAGCACGAATGTTAGTCATACAATACACATTAAATGCACACAACAATAAAATGGAGGAGTAGATATAATATAAATGGGCTCAGCCCATTTTAGGAAGGCTGTTGTCCGCTGTTGACTGTTGGGCTTCGGCCCAGCAGCCTTAATATGTTGCCGCGAACTGTTCATCACCTATTGGACTTCGGCCCAATAAATTTCTTTGTATCGCTGCTACTTAGCTGCTACTATATGGGGGCTGACTAGAGGAGTTACGCTGGGCTTTGGCCCGACGCCAAAATGCGGGAGAAGATGACGAGTCGCTTGGACTCATATGCGAGATGTCATGTATAAAAAAAATGAAAAGAAAAGGATTAGTATCTACTCGACGAATAAGATGAAATATGTAAAATATAACCAACTAACCTCCTCATAAATGTATGGGATAAAGTGTGTCAGTCATATACACACATATACATAATCGACACAAGTATACTTAGCATATAAAACTGAAAGAGATGCAGAAATGTAACATGCTTTATAAAGCTGTCCGAATCAATTAACACAAATTAAGCAAGCCAACTGATTACTATATCTCTGGTGGCATACCCGAAATGAGAATATTGAATATTACCTAATCATGAGGAATCTTAACTGGAAAAACAGTGACATTAAACATTCCTATTCAGACACTGACTCAAATCAAAAAGGACTTGAATGTAGCGACCAGATGCAAAGAAGCCAAACAGGGACAGCAATAAAGAAGGCAGCAAAATAACAACCACGAATAGCAATTTTCCCAAAAATAGGCGTCAGAATAGAGAATTTGCTCAGTCCAGTATAGCAACACAGTTGGCTCAAAATTTACAACCGCAAGTTGTTCCTAGGACCACAGGTTATCTGCCATTAAGGACACACCACAACCCAAATGAAACAAAACTTGTCTATAAAATAGGCATCAGAAACCAGACCAGTTCCTCTAATAAGGCAATGACCTTTTCTTCAACTTAATACTTCAAACCAGCAAATAGCCATAACAACGACAAAATGCAATAACCTCTTTCCATCAAGCGTAGCATTCATCAGAGTGGTATTATTTCATGACAAACAACAAACAGCCGCAATTCCTAGTAGGCTAACTGAACCTTTCAAAAAATGCACAAATTATTATGCTGAAATGATGATTAAAATGCAGCTAGAATCCTCAGATTCAGCAGACCACAACAATAGCAGCAAGGCAAAAACCATGCAGGTGGCAATCTTGTCCCAACTGAATGTCGACAAATAGAGGAATTGGAGATTAGATAGGACTGATGTTTAATTAAAACAGAAGAACAGGGAAACATATTAATAGCTAACATTGTTACTATACTTAGGCCAATGATCACATGAGAGGAATCTGACTATTAAAGTTATCTTAGATGACAATATACTTGCTAAACATAAGTATCTTAGATGGCCAAAGTCAGTTTCAATCTACTTGCTTGAAAGATATTAGAACAGATAAGAAATGTGGGCTTAACTAATCTAACTATCAGTAATCCTTGTTAAAATATTAAGACGGATCCCAGTAACTTAGACCAAACAAGGCTTACATTGCTGCTTCAGCATTACCAAATCAAGATGGAAAAATGCACTAAGTTTAACAATGATCGTAGACAGGGGAAAAGCCGGATATGCAGTGGTTTAGTTAACTAAATTGGACTATCGTTTAAGTACACCTAAATGAGCTACTTGGTCCCTTTAACTCTAAAGTCATATAAAAACTGATCATTTCCTCAAAATCTCTATTGTTTTCCAGCCAGTTTCTTATTAGTATCTCCTAGACATACATCATAATTTAGGCTAGTTTACAGCTAGCATATCATTTTGACCCTAAATGATTTTCAGAGAAAAGTACCAGTTGTCCAAACATTATGACCTCTTTTAGACCTTGTTTTAGACAAATGAATATTTAAGGTAGGTGGTTTTAGCCTTATTAACATTTTCAAACATTTAACATGAAGCGCAAAGTGGACATAGTTCTCATGTGGCGGACTAACACAAATTTCCTATCATTTTCAGTTTCATAAGTTCAGTAACCATATACTCAGACTAAGACACAAGTATTTCAATTCAAAATAAACCAAAATCTTAGAGCAGAGTCATTATCAAATCCTACAAGAACATGACAACACACAGACCAATCCGAATAGCGTGAACAAATCAGTGATAGATTCAGGGGTACAAGGTGACATTACGTAGTTGTACAGACCAACACTACCAAACACATTGGCATTTGCAAGGCTAGACAGGCCCTTATGTTCATACTAAACTTAAGTGAGTCGAGATAAATAAGGAGGATGCTGATCAGGAAGTTAAAATAAAGGCATATTGATTCAACACAAAACTATTAAGCTATACTTAACAGAGTAGTATAAGCCATTTCCCGAACGACTACACTGATATTTTATGCCATTTTGATCTGACCTCCGGATACTAAACTCATGCTTGAACATTAATTCGACTATGTCTACTAACAAAACCAACAAATGATGAACCATACAAGCATTTAAGTAGACTAGATATCAGATAGATTCTCAAGCATCCGAGCTACGATAGACATCTTTCAAATTCGATTAACGATTAGTATTCTATCCTAACAACATCCAAACATCAAACAAACAACACGACGACAGGGAAAATACATAATTAACGAACCAGAGCAAAAACTAGAGACTGAAAATAAGAAACGTATTCAAGATTTACCTTTTTTGTGCGCAGTGAAGTGGGTATGAGTCTCGGATTCGTACTCGAACTCGAAGAAATCGATTAAAGTAACAAAGTTTCCAACCAAAAATTAGAGTAATCGTTGGCTGATCTTTTCCAGTAATCTTTGATGGTTGAAACTTTTATTTGTAGGGGGATTTTCGTGGTTCCACCTCTCCCTTTCAATTGAGTAATTCCTCTTCATTTATAGAGTGGGGATGAGGAGGAGCGTATGAGAGAGAGGAGCGGGCGTGATGGAAGTGTCAGGGAAAGATGGCAGAGGCGTGGGTGTGGGGAGAACGTGAAGAGAGAGACGAAGGTGTGGGGGGACAAGGTGAGTGGAGCAGGTGTGGGAGGAGAGTGGAACGTGAGGCGGACAGAAAAGAATGGAGAGAGCACGAAGATGACAGTCGAAGTGGGGAGAACGTGAGGCGTGGAGATGACGATGAAAGAGAGACGAAGGAGACGAAGAGGGAGAGAGCTGAAGGGGTGAGCGGCGATGAAGGATAAAGAGAGAAAGGGGGAGAGAGGCGGAGAAAGAGTGAGGCGGCTGTGAAGAGAAAAGAGAAAGAGAAAGAGGTTAGGGATTTAGGGTAAAGAATAAGGGAATTGGGTCGGGTCTGATAATATTTTGGGTTGGACCGAATTAATAAGGGATGTGGGTTGGTCTAATTAATTAAAGTGTGGTCTAATAATTGTATTTTTATTTTGGGCCGTTACTTTGGCTGAAAATTGTTCAACCTTCCTCCCCTATTTAGTTTATTTTTTGGGGCTTCTAATTTAGTAACTAATACAATATATTATACTATGATAACTAGTGATTAATATGTACAAAATAAAGGATTTGACAAAGTGTTGTCTAGTAATTACTTTAACGAATCCGAACCCGAAAACGAAACGATGATTAAACGTTTAAAATCTGTGATAAAGTAATGCTCATAATGTTGAAAATAAAAGTAGTGATATTAATAGTAGTAGCAAAAAAATATTGTGAAAATAAAGTATTTAGCTCGTCAGTAAATTTAGAAACCCCGAGTAAATTAAATAAAAGAGGGACAAAATTGGGTGTCAACATGCACAATAAGCAGATTTGTAAATTCTTAGGGATAAAAGACAACTTTCCCGAGATCAGCAACTAAACTGGGCATTTAAACTATTTTTTATACAAGAACTTTAACTGCATGGGATCAGTATTAACGAATCACACTTAGAGACAGCCAGTTCTTTAACTTAGACAGAAATTTACCAGAGGGAAAGGGAGGCATTATTCTAAGGGACCAGGCAACAACTTTCAATATCTAATCAAGCAACATTTAGTGTCAAGACTGCCAAACACTCAAATGCATTCAGAGGAATAATCTTGGAAGTTATTTAGGTATGATAGCACCTAATCCTACAAAAGACTAATCCTGGACAGTCTACACTAGTTGATTATTGTTTCAAAAGAATACTTGCAAACAAACGACATAATGAGGAACGAGCAGATATGCCAAAGGCTATGTTCAGAAGTCATTTTTTATTAACCATCCTTAAGGTTCAAACAAGGACAGATCTGGAGTTTTGTTTCAATTCTACAATGAAACTACTTCAAACCGTACACAATGGAAAGAGAAATAAAACCAGTAACGCTCGAGGAAACTATATTCACCCAAAACAAAATTCACTCTCATACCATCATTTAAACTTATTCACACACAGCTAATGATTTAAGGCATTCTACTTATTGTTGGAAAGCGGAGGAGTTTCCAAATATATTGTCCCATAGATTATATTGTCTCGCAACCCAACTGTAGGATTTTAAAACCAACTTAAACAGAACAAGCCGAACCTTAAGCTCATATCGAACTTAAGCCATTTCCCGAACGACTACACTGATATTTTATGCCATTTTGATCTGACCTCCGGATACTAAACTCATGCTTGAACATTAATTCGACTATGTCTACTAACAAAACCAACAAATGATGAACCATACAAGCATTTAAGTAGACCAGATATCAGATAGATTCTCAAGCATCCGAGCTACGATAGACATCTTTCAAATTCGATTAACGATTAGTATTCTATCCTAACAACATCCAAACATCAAACAAACAACACGACGACAGGGAAAATACATAATTAACGAATCAGAGCAAAAACTAGAGACTGAAAATAAGAAACGTATTCAAGATTTACCTTTTTTGTGCGCAGTGAAGTGGGTATGAGTCTCGGATTCGTACCCGAACTCGAAGAAATCGATTAAAGTAACAAAGTTTCCAACCAAAAATTAGAGTAATCGTTGGCTGATCTTTTCCAGTAATCTTTGATGGTTGAAACTTGTATTTGTAGGGGGATTTTCGTGGTTCCACCTCTCCCTTTCAATTGAGTAATTCCTCTTCATTTATAGAGTGGGGATGAGGAGGAGCGTATGAGAGAGAGGAGCGGGCGTGATGGAAGTGTCAGGGAAAGATGGCAGAGGCGTGGGTGTGGGGAGAACGTGAAGAGAGAGACGAAGGTGTGGGGGGACAAGGTGAGTGGAGCAGGTGTGGGAGGAGAGTGGAACGTGAGGCGGACAGAAAAGAATGGAGAGAGCACGAAGATGACAGTCGAAGTGGGGAGAACGTGAGGCGTGGAGATGACGATGAAAGAGAGACGAATGAGACGATGAGGGAGAGAGCTGAAGGGGTGAGCGGCGATGAAGGATAAATAGAAAAGGAGAAAGGGGGAGAGAGGCGGAGAAAGAGTGAGGCGGCTGTGAAGAGAAAAGAGAAAGAGAAAGAGGTTAGGGATTTAGGGTAAAGAATAAGGGGATTGGGCCGGGTCTGATAATATTTTGGGCTGGACCGAATTAATAAGGGATGTGGGCTGGTCTAATTAATTAAAGTGTGGTCTAATAATTGTATTTGTATTTTGGGCCGTTACTTTGGCTGAAAATTGTTCATCCTTCCTCCCCTATTTAGTTTATTTTTTTGGGCTTCTAATTTAGTAACTAATACAATATATATATTATGATAATTAGTGATTAATATGTACAAAATAAAGGATTTGACAAAGTGTTGTCTAGTAATTACTTTAACGAATCCGAACCCGAAAACGAAACGATGACTAAACGTTTAAAATCTGTGATAAAGTAATGCTCATAATGTTGAAAATAAAAGTAGTGATATTAATAGTAGTAGCAAAAAAATATTGTGAAAATAAAGTATTTAGCTCGTCAGTAAATTTAGAAACCCCGAGTAAATTAAATAAAAGAGGGACAAAATTGGGTGTCAACAGATGCCCCTCTTCGACCGGAGATGATGTAAGAATCTTCGGGCGAAGAAGTTGACGTAGTAGCCAATTTTGTTCCGACCGACAAACATGAATTTGAGAAAATATGGGTTAGGAGAATTGGTGGAAAATATTATGAAGGCAGAAGGAATTGTGGTCGAACCTGTTGAGCGAATGTTATTTATGGATTTATAACTTTGCAAGGGTTGGGGACAGGTGACGAGAATGGAGCATATGCTTATAGCCTCCTAATTATAAATGTGGTGCACAACACACCCATAAGTAGGACTCTACTAGACACGATGTAAAATCTTCAAAAAAAATGCCCCAATGTTGAGTTATGGAGACACTGGGGATGTAGAAAGGAATATGAGATTGTGAAAAGTGTAGATTTAGTAGAGTTTTAGCGGAGGATGTGAAAGAGAAATTAACCTACGTATCACGTGTTCGTGGACATAGGCGGAATTGAGTTCGAGAGTAGATCCGTGACCTTTGCTTGTGAGTTTGGTATTCCTCTTCAGCAAATTTTCCCCAGTTCACTGCGTAAGATAAAGTTCCACGTTGTGTTGCGTCCCTGCAGGTTGTATTATCTGCCAAAACTGAAATTCACGTCAAAATTAGTAATAAAGCTGAAAGTGTAAAATTATAAAGAGTGTAAAAATGATGGTAAATATGAGTGTGGGAATGAAGATGAAGCCGTGTGGCCAATGTTGTCTTTGGTTGTCTTCAGGGACTTGAATGAATGTGTGATGCGTATGCCGAGGATGTGATAAGTTCTCTAGTTGCAGTTGAAGATGATAGTGATAGGCCTCCGGCTATCTTCCGGGACTCGATGATAAATGATATCTGCGAAATTTAAGGTAAATTCGTTAAAGTAGGTAAAGTAGATGATGAAATAAAGAAATTAAGTAGGGAGTAAAGTAAGTGTATAGCCGTTTGGCTTATGCAGGTGAGGCCGGGTAGCCATGCGATATCTCCGGTTGTCTTCGGGGACTTGATGATATGTCTCCGGTTGTCTTCGGGGACTTGATGATGCATCTCCGGTTGTCTTCGGGGACTTGATGCTATGTCTCCGGTTGTCTTCGGGGACTTGATGCTGTGCCTCCGGTTGTCTTCGGGGACTTGATGCTGTGTCTCCGGTTGTCTTCGGGAACTTGATGTTGTGTCTCCGGTTGTCTTCGGGGACTTGATGCTGTGTCTCTGGTTGTCTTCGGGGACTTGATGTTGTGTCTCTGGTTGTCTTCGGGGACTTGATGCTGTGTCTCCGGTTGTCTTCGGGGACTTGATGATATTCCTGTAAAGTTCAAGGTAAATCATTAGAGTTGATGATGTGTAGCTGTCTGGCTTATGCATATGGGGCAGTATAGCCAAGTGATGCCCGGTTGTCTTCGGGACTTGATGATCTGTCTCCGGTTGTCTTCAGGGACTTGATGATGCGTCTCCGGTTGTCTTCGAGGACTTGATGATACATCTCCGGTTGTCTTCAGAGATTTGATGATGTGTCTCCGGTTGTCTTCAGAGATTTGATGATGTGTCTCCGGTTGTCTTCGGGGACTCGACAATAATTCCTGCAAAGTTCAGAGTAAAATGGTTAAAGCTGGTGAAGTATATGATAAAGTAATTGGTAAAGTATGGAGCAAAGCGGTAGAATATCTGTTTGGCTTATGATGTTGATGGTATCGTGACAGGCTGAACTAATGACGTGCGATCCTGATTTAATTCGCCTCCAACTTCGTCAACCTACAAAACAGGTGTATAAAGTCATAAAGTTATTGTGATGAAAATAAAAATTAAAGATAGAGTTAGAAATAAAGTCGTTTGGCTTTTTAGGCGAGGCCATATTGAGCCAGATGATGCTTTTCTGCCATGATTGATAGACTTGACTGTTGATCTCGCGGTCTTAAGTTCCTGCACTCAAAGAAAAATTCTTAGTTTGGGAGGGGGAAGTTGATTCGTGTTGACTTGAAGCTTGACGTGGTTGGCGCTCCATTCGTCTTGTTTGTTTGGATCTTGTGATCTCCGTTTAAGCCTCGGTAGATAAACAGTAGTGAAATAATTGAAAGAAAGTATTTCATTTGAAAGGTAGGTATGTAAGTATATGTATAAGGGAATGTAACTATACGTATATAAGTTGTGAAATATGTATATGTAAACGTATGTATGTAAGGAAAGATATATATGTAAATATATGTATATAAGGAAATATATATGCGTAAATATGTGTATGTAAGTTGTAAAATATTTCTGCCAACTTCAGATTGTGACACTTCTAAAGTAATTGGTCTATAATACTTCCTATCTGGTAGCCTTAATCTTGTCGATGTCCAACCGTTCTTTCGTCTATATCTTTTCAAAATATGCCCCAGTTTTGGGTTCAAAAGGGTATGCTAAACTTATGTTGTGGTGTGACCGAACCTTGTATAGGTTGCCTTCGTATCCGCCAAGGAATCAGGTCAGAACGTAGTTCATGAAACATAAAATGGTCTGAAGTTTTCTAATAAAGGGACCGAACCCGATGTGGATTGCCTACGTATCCCACCAAGGGAATCAAGTCAGCGTAGTTCTGTTATATAAACGGTAAAAGGTTTGTTGGATTTTTATCTAGGTGCGACGGATCTGTATGTTGATAGTCTACGAATCCCGCGAAGGACTCAGGCCGTGTGTGGTTTTCTTTGTGTAATGTTTTTTTAGATTTCTCTGTTATAAAGCAACCGAACCCTATGTCGGCTGCCTACGTATCCCACCATGGGAATCAGGTCGGAACGTAGTTCGTACGCATGCAAAAATGGGAAAAATTCTAACCTAGTATGACCGAGTCCCTATGTGGGCTGCCTACGTATCCACCAGGAATCAAGTTAAGCGTAGTTCGCACGCATAAGATATTTTTGGATTTTTTTTGTTGTAAAGCAACCGAACCATTTGTGGGATGCCTACGTATCCCACCGCAGGAATCAAGTCAGCGTAGTTCGTAACCGGTTGTTAAAGGAAAGGTTGCAAACTAGGTTGTCTTACCAAACGTCGTCCTTTGATCTCTTCTTGGATTGCTAGCTTTCAGGCTTATGTTATCACCTATCGGCTATTTCAGTTCTTTTGAGTGGAATCTTGTCTTGTCCCCTAGCTTCTTTGTTACTCTCTCGGGATGTATGTTGTCTTATTCGTACATTTCATGTCACAATCGTAGAGTTGACAGTTTTGATAAATAAAGTAGAAAATAGATGATTAAGGAAAATCAGAAATGCATTCATAGTTTTTGCAATTCAAGCCTCCACAAGATGAAGCAAAACAAACAAAATCTTGGGTACGGTTCAAGCATCAATAAAAGAAAACAAGTTCACTACATGTTCATGCTACCAAGGCTCCCGACGGATCGGGGACGGAGTACAAGTCCAATTCTTCAGAGTCTCCCCTGGTTCGGCACTTCGTGTGATAAGTGTCTCGATGTTGTGAGTCGTTGTAGCAGTAATCTTCATGTGTGTTTGTCTTTGGATTGTAAATGGGAACGACAAAAGTTGATGATATGACCCTTTCCGCACTGGACTCCTTTAAATCTTGGCACCTCCGTGAGCAGGCAAAGGATTGCTGACCCCATTGGGCTTAGCTTCAGCGAGCTGGATTACTCCTTCCTTAATCAGGTCTTCGATTTTGTTTTTAAGTCCATAGCAATCTTCAGTGGCGTGCCCAACAACTCCAGAGTGGTATGCACAGCGTTTGGAACCATCAAACCATTTTGGGATAGGCTCGGGAATTTTTCCTTCAATCGGTTGTATTATGCCTGCTGCTTTCATTCTTTCGAACAATTGAGCCAAGGGTTCAGCGATCTGAGTGTAATTACGGGTGTTTTTGGTGTCAGGGTTTGGACGGGCTCTAGGTATAGTATGTGGTCGATTTTGGTAAGTTGGAGCTTGGTTGGGTTGATACGGACGTGGGTTTTGATGTGGAGGCGCTCGGGGTTGGTAGTAGTTAGCTTGGGTGTTGTAGACATGGTAAGGAGATAGTGGAGCTTGGTAGGGTTCAGGATAGTGGTAAGGGTATAAAGTTTGTTGTGGGTGGTTAAAGTATGGAATGGCTTGGCTCGGCTCATGCCCTCGGGCGTTCATGACTGCAGCGACATCTTCCTTCTTCTTTTTAACCCCGTTGATAGAACCAGATTGGATAGCTTTATTTATTGCTTGTAAAGCAATGAGATCCTGAATTTTCCCCGATTTTATTCCTTCTTCTAAGGCTTCTCCCATTCGGACAACTTCTGTGAATTTTTGTCCCATCATACCTATCATTTTCTCGTAAAATATGCCAGCATGGCATTCAATGAAGGTAGCAGTCATTTCTCTATCATTCATCAGAGGTTGAACCCTAGCCGCTTCTGATCTCCAACGTAACGCATACTCGCGGAATGTCTTAGCAGCTTTCTTGGTTAACTTAGTCATGTAGACTCTATCCGGTGTGATGTCGGTGTTGAAACTGAATCGGTCCATAAAGTCTTGGGCCATGTCACTCCAACCACGCCATTTACGGACGTCTTGTTGTGTGTACCAAGTAAGCGCTTCGCCAGATAAGCTTCTTATAAAGAGCTTCATCCTTATGTTCTGGTCTCTGCCCACTCCAACCAGTTTGTCACAATAAACCCTTAAGTGTGTATGAGGGTCGCCTGTTCCATTGAATGTATCAAATTTTGGCGGTTTGTAGCCTACGGGTAAATCGACGTCAGGTTGAACACAAAGATCTTCGTATTCCACACTCTTAGTTCCCCTAGCAACTTGAAGGTTTCTCATTGCTTCTTTGAGACTGTGGATCTCTTTTAGCAATATGTTATCTGCCCCTGCCTTTGCATCCTTTTCCATTTCTTCGTATTGATCTACCTCGGTTTGGAACCTGACCGTTACTGGGTTGGTAAAGGCTTGTGTTTCTGTGGCATATACCGGAGGAACATATTGTGCATTTGGGGTGACAAAGTGTGCCCCGTGCATATGCTGGGTTGGATAAGTTTGGACGATGGGGGTGTTTTGGACAAGAGGTGGTGTGTTATAATTGGTGTTTATAGGTGGTTGATTTGGTGTGTTTAGAGGAGTGGTCGTGGGTAGTGGATTAGTGTTGGCGGGTAAAGGAACATAGGGAGTATGAACTAGCGATTGACTTGGTGGGTTGGCGGGTGGTGGATTATGAGTAGCATAGGTAGTGTAGGTGGGTGGTTGATTTTGTGGAGGAGTATAGCTAGTGTAAGTGGGTGGTTGACTTTGCGGAAGAGTATAGTTAGTGTAAGTGGGCGGTTGACTTTGTGGGGGAGTATAGGCGGATGATGGATTTGGTGGATTTGCGGGGGTGATCGGAGGTAGATTGTTGTTGGTAGGCACATTGTTTTGGGGGGGAAAATGCTCGGGAACTGGCGATTCGAGTGATGGGAAACGAGGTGGTTCTGGTGCAGTATTGCTAGGTTCAGAAGGTGAATTTTGGAGTGTGATGGACAAATTGGTCAAGTCCCTAACCCGATTTAGTTCTCCACGTAGATTCTCAATTTCTTGAGTCAGACGGGCGATATGTTCATCCCGTTGAATAGCAGTTCCGTGTTCGGAAGTCTCGGGCGGATCGCTAGAGATCACGATGTTTTCTACACCAGTCGGAATAGATGCGGCCGGATCAGACATAGTAATTTCATTTCCTTGGACAACCCAACTACGTTCAGGTAGCGATGACGTCTTTGACCTTGTGATGTAAGGATGGTCGGCCATCGAGTGTCAACACGAATCAACTCTCTTTTGGGAATAAGATAAAGAAACATACAGTATAAACGATGTTAGTCTCATGAACATATCTAGGTAAAGTCATGATCACGTAAAGTCCAGTAAGGCATGTAGCAAATAATTTATCAAGTAGAGTTAAACAAGTTGTCAAACAGATGATTATATCAAAAAATAATAACGCGTCCTAAGATGTATGTGACCTCTTTGTGCCAGAGGTAGGCCTATCGTTTGTTTGAAGGGTAAAGTGTGTCATAATACGTCATCCCGTTGCTTTGATTAATTAAACAAATTCTACTTCCCCAAAATAAAGTACAAAAGTTGTGTAATATTTATTGCATATCAAATGAGTACAACATAAAGTATTTCTTGATCTAAGAAAAGTAATACAATTTCCTATGTCTAAATTTCAGCTCCGTTTTGTGATGTCATTGATCTTCGTCATTCATTGTACTCCAATGCAAATCCATACCTGTCATAGAAACGTTAGTCATGCCCTCCCTCCTAAAGTTTAATTAATTAGAGCAAATAGTCAATATTTAGGCACAATTATCCTTCAAACATGCACATAAAGTATGATTGGTGTCACTCGGGGTCGTGAACCCGCTTGGACGTTTGGGTAAAGTCATCTAATGGATTTAATACACCAAGGGTATTAAACCTCCTAGGTAACGAAATGTATGCTCCTAATAAAGGGTGTTGGTTTAGCTCTATCTTAGGCTGACTAAGAGTTGGCTTCCTATGACCCAAGGTTCCCCCAAGCGGACAACTTGGGAGTGGAAAGTCCGTGGCCGTCGACTGCACCGCCGATCGCCTAAATCCACAACATCAATCCAACTAAAAGGGTAATTTAGTAGTGCACGGGCGCGAACCGCGAAGCCGTTTTAAGTGTGTGAATATGTGTGAGTTTTCCAGAAGTGGAGGAAATATGAACGGAATGACAGTTTATCAAAGCAGTAACACATAAACAGTTTATATCAAACAAACAGTTTATATCAAGCAAACAATTAATAGCATGTAAAAACAGTTAACAAATAAATAAAGTAATTTTCGATAAGCACACAAAGCCTATTAAAACTAAGTTCGTTATGGTTAGAACCTAAGTTTGCCTCCCCAGCGGAGTCGCCAAGCTGTCACACCCCATTTTAACCCGGGAGTTAAAGTTAGAAGTACGACATATTGGAGATTCCTGTTTTTGTTGTTTTTAAGGAGTCGCCACCTAATTATTTATGGTGAATTAGGACACCTAAAGTTTATTAAAGTTATGTTTAAAGTTAACTCTGTTTAAGGTCTGCGAAACTTAAGATTCTAGGTAAGGGTTCAATTAGTCTAAAGGAAAGGTATTAGGCATCCTTTAAGACCCATTAACAATGGTTAACCGACCGGACTTATGTTATTTAATTAAGGCTAAATGTAGATGTAAATGTTTAAATATTTAAGAAAATACCTTGTAAGTATTGCTAAAGTTATTTAAAGTGAAACTTATAGAAAATAATAGTTGCATAAAAGAATTTAGTTATAAATGAACTAAAAAAGAAACAGAATGTGTAATGTTTATATGTTTTGGAGAAAATGACTAACAAATTTAAAAGAGTTAATAAAATCTTATAGAAAGACTATTAGTTCAACGTATATTGTGCGAAGGTTATTTTAAACAAATATGTATTTCAAGTGTTGGACAGAAACTAAAGTAAAAAAAGTTATCCGTTAAAACTAATTTGCTTTTTATTTCTTAGAATAAGCTAACGTTAGTGTAAGATTTGTGACGTTTTAAACTCCTAAGATAGTAAGCATGAATTATGATTCTTTTAGCCGAAATATGTAGTCATGCTGTTTTTGAAAATCAATTATTCTAATAAATAAATATTGTAGATACTCTAAATAGTTTTAAAAATAGAAATGAATGTAATTTGTGGAATTAACTACCCATTACCAAACTAAAACCCTTAATGCCACTAAGGTTTATCTTAATTAACAAGCACGAATATTAGTCATACAATACACATTAAATGCACACAACAATAAAATGGAGGAGTAGATATAATATAAATGGGCTCAGCCCATTTTAGGAAGGCTGTTGTCCGCTGTTGACTGTTGGGCTTCGGCCCAGCAGCCTTAATATGTTGCCGCGAACTGTTCATCACCTATTGGACTTCGGCCCAATAAATTTCTTTGTATCGTTGCTACTTAGCTGCTACTATATGGGGGCTGACTAGAGGAGTTACGCTGGGCTTTGGCCCGACGCCAAAATGCGGGAGAAGATGACGAGTCGCTTGGACTCATATGCGAGATGTCATGTATAAAAAAAAATGAAAAGAAAAGGATTAGTATCTACTCGACGAATAAGATGAAATATGTAAAATATAACCAACTAACCTCCCCATAAATGTATGGGATAAAGTGTGTCAGTCATATACACACATATACATAATCGAGAATTTGCTCAGTCCAGTATAGCAACACAGTTGGCTCAAAATTTACAACCGCAAGTTGTTCCTAGGACCACAGGTTATCTGCCATTAAGGACACACCACAACCCAAATGAAACAAAACTTGTCTATAAAATAGGCATCAGAAACCAGACCAGTTCCTCTAATAAGGCAATGACCTTTTCTTCAACTTAATACTTCAAACCAGCAAATAGCCATAACAACGACAAAATGCAATAACCTCTTTCCATCAAGCGTAGCATTCATCAGAGTGGTATTATTTCATGACAAACAACAAACAGCCGCAATTCCTAGTAGGCTAACTGAACCTTTCAAAAAATGCACAAATTATTATGCTGAAATGATGATTAAAATGCAGCTAGAATCCTCAGATTCAGCAGACCACAACAATAGCAGCAAGGCAAAAACCATGCAGGTGGCAATCTTGTCCCAACTGAATGTCGACAAATAGAGGAATTGGAGATTAGATAGGACTGATGTTTAATTAAAACAGAAGAACAGGGAAACATATTAATAGCTAACATTGTTACTATACTTAGGCCAATGATCACATGAGAGGAATCTGACTATTAAAGTTATCTTAGATGACAATATACTTGCTAAACATAAGTATCTTAGATGGCCAAAGTCAGTTTCAATCTACTTGCTTGAAAGATATTAGAACAGATAAGAAATGTGGGCTTAACTAATCTAACTATCAGTAATCCTTGTTAAAATATTAAGACGGATCCCAGTAACTTAGACCAAACAAGGCTTACATTGCTGCTTCAGCATTACCAAATCAAGATGGAAAAATGCACTAAGTTTAACAATGATCGTAGACAGGGGAAAAGCCGGATATGCAGTGGTTTAGTTAACTAAATTGGACTATCATTTAAGTACACCTAAATGAGCTACTTGGTCCCTTTAACTCTAAAGTCATATAAAAACTGATCATTTCCTCAAAATCTCTATTGTTTTCCAGCCAGTTTCTTATTAGTATCTCCTAGACATACATCATAATTTAGGCTAGTTTACAGCTAGCATATCATTTTGACCCTAAATGATTTTCAGAGAAAAGTACCAGTTGTCCAAACATTATGACCTCTTTTAGACCTTGTTTTAGACAAATGAATATTTAAGGTAGGTGGTTTTAGCCTTATTAACATTTTCAAACATTTAACATGAAGCGCAAAGTGGACATAGTTCTCATGTGGCGGACTAACACAAATTTCCTATCATTTTCAGTTTCATAAGTTCAGTAACCATATACTCAGACTAAGACACAAGTATTTCAATTCAAAATAAACCAAAATCTTAGAGCAGAGTCATTATCAAATCCTACAAGAACATGACAACACACAGACCAATCCGAATAGCGTGAACAAATCAGTGATAGATTCAGGGGTACAAGGTGACATTACGTAGTTGTACAGACCAACACTACCAAACACATTGGCATTTGCAAGGCTAGACAGGCCCTTATGTTCATACTAAACTTAAGTGAGTCGAGATAAATAAGGAGGATGCTGATCAGGAAGTTAAAATAAAGGCATATTGATTCAACACAAAACTATTAAGCTATACTTAACAGAGTAGTATAAGCCATTTCCCGAACGACTACACTGATATTTTATGCCATTTTGATCTGACCTCCGGATACTAAACTCATGCTTGAACATTAATTCGACTATGTCTACTAACAAAACCAACAAATGATGAACCATACAAGCATTTAAGTAGACTAGATATCAGATAGATTCTCAAGCATCCGAGCTACGATAGACATCTTTCAAATTCGATTAACGATTAGTATTCTATCCTAACAACATCCAAACATCAAACAAACAACACGACGACAGGGAAAATACATAATTAACGAACCAGAGCAAAAACTAGAGACTGAAAATAAGAAACGTATTCAAGATTTACCTTTTTTGTGCGCAGTGAAGTGGGTATGAGTCTCGGATTCGTACTCGAACTCGAAGAAATCGATTAAAGTAACAAAGTTTCCAACCAAAAATTAGAGTAATCGTTGGCTGATCTTTTCCAGTAATCTTTGATGGTTGAAACTTTTATTTGTAGGGGGATTTTCGTGGTTCCACCTCTCCCTTTCAATTGAGTAATTCCTCTTCATTTATAGAGTGGGGATGAGGAGGAGCGTATGAGAGAGAGGAGCGGGCGTGATGGAAGTGTCAGGGAAAGATGGCAGAGGCGTGGGTGTGGGGAGAACGTGAAGAGAGAGACGAAGGTGTGGGGGGACAAGGTGAGTGGAGCAGGTGTGGGAGGAGAGTGGAACGTGAGGCGGACAGAAAAGAATGGAGAGAGCACGAAGATGACAGTCGAAGTGGGGAGAACGTGAGGCGTGGAGATGACGATGAAAGAGAGACGAAGGAGACGAAGAGGGAGAGAGCTGAAGGGGTGAGCGGCGATGAAGGATAAAGAGAGAAAGGGGGAGAGAGGCGGAGAAAGAGTGAGGCGGCTGTGAAGAGAAAAGAGAAAGAGAAAGAGGTTAGGGATTTAGGGTAAAGAATAAGGGAATTGGGTCGGGTCTGATAATATTTTGGGTTGGACCGAATTAATAAGGGATGTGGGTTGGTCTAATTAATTAAAGTGTGGTCTAATAATTGTATTTGTATTTTGGGCCGTTACTTTGGCTGAAAATTGTTCATCCTTCCTCCCCTATTTAGTTTATTTTTTTGGGCTTCTAATTTAGTAACTAATACAATATATATATATTATGATAATTAGTGATTAATATGTACAAAATAAAGGATTTGACAAAGTGTTGTCTAGTAATTACTTTAACGAATCCGAACCCGAAAACGAAACGATGACTAAACGTTTAAAATCTGTGATAAAGTAATGCTCATAATGTTGAAAATAAAAGTAGTGATATTAATAGTAGTAGCAAAAAAATATTGTGAAAATAAAGTATTTAGCTCGTCAGTAAATTTAGAAACCCCGAGTAAATTAAATAAAAGAGGGACAAAATTGGGTGTCAACACGCACAATAAGCAGATTTGTAAATTCTTAGGGATAAAAGACAACTTTCCCGAGATCAGCAACTAAACTGGGCATTTAAACTATTTTTTATACAAGAACTTTAACTGCATGGGATCAGTATTAACGAATCACACTTAGAGACAGCCAGTTCTTTAACTTAGACAGAAATTTACCAGAGGGAAAGGGAGGCATTATTCTAAGGGACCAGGCAACAACTTTCAATATCTAATCAAGCAACATTTAGTGTCAAGACTGCCAAACACTCAAATGCATTCAGAGGAATAATCTTGGAAGTTATTTAGGTATGATAGCACCTAATCCTACAAAAGACTAATCCTGGACAGTCTACACTAGTTGATTATTGTTTCAAAAGAATACTTGCAAACAAACGACATAATGAGGAACGAGCAGATATGCCAAAGGCTATGTTCAGAAGTCATTTTTTATTAACCATCCTTAAGGTTCAAACAAGGACAGATCTGGAGTTTTGTTTCAATTCTACAATGAAACTACTTCAAACTGTACACAATGGAAAGAGAAATAAAACCAGTAACGCTCGAGGAAACTATATTCACCCAAAACAAAATTCACTCTCATACCATCATTTAAACTTATTCACACTCAGCTAATGATTTAAGGCATTCTACTTATTGTTGGAAAGCGGAGGAGTTTCCAAATATATTGTCCCATAGATTATATTGTCTCGCAACCCAACTGTAGGATTTTAAAACCAACTTAAACAGAACAAGCCGAACCTTAAGCTCATATCGAACTTAAACAGACACAATTGTCTAGTCCTAAGTATAAACAATGTGCTTGATATCCAGTGATCTTCAAACCAAACAAAATGCATAAATGCGTGCTAAACTAATTAGACGAAACAAGAATGCCAAACATGTGAATTCATACTGGAAGTTTAACCTAGAAAATCAACGAAAAATGCAAACGCCTGTTGAAACGAAGACACATATTACCAACAAACATAAAAATAGAAAATGTGTTAATATTCAAACCAACCTAACAGTAACGGTAAGCACAGATTCGAAGGAAATGATAACAATGAGACCTCAAAACATGATTTCTTTTATGCGAACATAGAATCTGAAAACTGGAGAAGAACAGGTCGTAATAAAATCAAAATTTTACCTGTTCGTGGTGCAGTGAACGAGGTGTCGAATCTACACTCGAACTCGAAAACCCGATTAAAGTGACAAAGTTTCCAATCAACAGATAGAGTAATCGTTGGCCATTCTCTTTGGAATCCTCGCTATATTTAATGATTAAACTCTGGTTTTGTAGGGAATTTTTGGGTTCCAGAATCTTTGTTGATTTTTCTCCCTTGCCTAACGTTGATTAGGTTTCCATCCGAAAAAAAATCCCCCCAGATTTATAGGGTTTCGTTTGGTTTTTTAAGAAAAGAGAGAGAGGAGCGTATGAGAGAGAGGAGCGGGGGACAGAGAGGGACAGAGGAGACAACGGCGTGGGGGGACAAGGGGAAGTGGAGAGGAGCGTGAGGAAAGAGGAGAAGTGGAGAGGAGCGTGAGGAGAGAGGAGGGTGGAAAGAAGGAGGAGGCGGCTAGAAGATGAAAGGAAAGAAAGAGGGAGGGAATAAGGTTTTAGGGGGGAATTGGACCGGGTCGGGTAAAATTGTGATGTGGGCTGGTCCGTTTATTTAGGGGTAATGGGCTGGTCCGTTTAGTATTTTAGTTGGGTTAAAATGTGGGTTGGGTATTTAAATGTGGGGTTGTTTAGTTGGGTAGGGAATAATGTGGGTTGGTTGAATTAATTAGAGTATGGGCTGATAATTTGACTGAAAAATATTGGTCCTTCCTCCGCTATTTTAATTATTTTCGGGCTTCTAATTTAGTAACCAGTACAATATTTATTATGTGAAGATAAATAGTAATTAGTATATGGAAAGTAAGGATTTTACAAAGTATCGTCTTGTAATTAATTTAACGAATCCGAACCCGAAACGAAAATGATGACTAACTGTTCAAAATTTATGATAAAGTAATGCTCATAACGTCGAAAAGTATAAGTAATGATATTAATAGTAGTAGCAATAAAATATTTTGAAAATAAAGTATTTAGCTCGTCAGTAAATTTAGAAACTCGATAAAATTAAATAAAAGAGGGACAAAATTGGGTGCCAACAGATGTTGCATTCAAATTATATATTAAGGTCTAGTTTTTTTTATTGTCATGAGTCTAGATAACTTACTTTTTAGGATTTTGATTGATATTTGGTGTATCTCTGCTTCTTTCTAGCTGATCTATTTCCTCCGTGGTCATCTCCGTATCAGTAGCTTCCTTTTAAGCAGTCATGTCTGTCAGAAGTTGCATTTCAATTGAAAGTCTTGCGTTTCTTTTGCCTTCACTTTCTCTCTCTAGTTAAGTTAGAGAGAGGCTAGAACATTTTGGTCTTCTTTAAGCTATCGTAGCGAGCATTAAATTAAGTGGGGCTACCGAACATGCAAGACATGTTGAGAAAAAAAAAAAAAAAACCCTCGTGAAGTATCTTTCTTTATAATCTACTGATATTTTATATTCACTTACTGATTAATTCAAATTCATATCGCAGAGTCAATTCAAAACCTCATGTAGTGAACATTACAAATGATGTTTTTTTTGGGGGGGTGGGGGAGGGGGGAGGGTTTAACAAAGTGGATCTTAAGGGCGTAGGCAGGTGTAGGCTCAATAGATTGAGAGTGAGTTGTTAGAGTGGATAAAAACCTCAATAGGTTAAGGGTTGTGTCTAAAGTTGGAGTTAATGACTCGATATGCTGAACTGAGAGCAAATAGTCCACACTAGTGTCCAATCAGTTGAGTTAAGGAGAAAAAAAAAACACCTAGCTAGCTAGAGCAATAGATTCGTGGTGAAAAAAGAATGGTGAGCACAAACTTGTCGACATATGATGACTATCATAATATCACGTGAAAAAATCTTAAAGTCTAACACGTGGCGACGTTTGCAATTAGTAGAGTAATTTGGGATATAATAAACAATTATTTGAAAATCCTTACACAACAAATGTAAAATACATTTTAGAACGCTGAACACCATTCACGATATAAAATAGTTACACAATCAAGTTATTTATATGTAATTATAAGAAAATTTCTTAATTAGCATTAATTGATTTTTTTTTTTTTGAAAAGTAATAAATATAATTATTAATCTGCTATCAATGTTAAAATTCAGTAACAGTATATGAAAAATTACACTCTCCGCACACATAACTTAAATCCAAAATTCAGGTGTATAAACATTTCCTTTGTTTACCCTAACCCTTCTTTTTCTTTTCCAATTATGAAAGAAAAAAAAAGTAAATTATTACGTTATGATGATTTTAGCATGACATCAGCAACCTATTTTTAGGATATATAATTGACAAATAACCATTCAAATGACGTAATTAGTTTACTATGATCTGAGAAGTCTCTTAATTTGTTTTTTTATTTTCTTTCCATGAACAGAAAAGTCATTAATTATTTTTTTGTTTTTTCGTAAGTCTCTGACCAAAAAAAATTGAAATGGTCAACTCAATGGCCATTGGCTCCCCCACTATATAAGCAGAGTGATCCTAGCCCATTTTTCTCTATCCCCTCTCTTATTCCTTTATAAAATATATACATAGAACGAAAAAAATTCAAGATTCTGAAATGGCAACCAAAGTGTACATTGTGTATGTATTCCTCTTTTTCTATTTCAGTTTCTTGATATGTATATCAAATGTATATTTGTTTTTGTGTGTGTAACCTTTTATTCATTGTTTTCTGCAAAGCAGTTTTTCAGTCTTGAAGTTTTCTGTTTGAATTTTAAATTGGAAGGGGATGTGGGTATGATTTAGTTTTGGTTTTCTTGATAGTCTTCGTCAATTCTTTTGTTAATTTTAATGTTTCTTTGTTAATTCTTTATGTTGGTTTCTTCATCTTCAGTTCTCAACTATGAATATCAGAGTTCATTGCTTAAACGGTCATTGAACTATTGGAAATAGCTGGACAAAGTCACTATTATTTTATTTTTTTTAATCAGAAAAATCACTTATCTTTTATAATTTTATTCGAAAGATTACACAAGCCGGAGAATAATATATCTGAAAACTTTTAATAAAGTGACACCTGTTTTGTAAGACAAAAAAATAAAAATCAAAAATATTAGACCCAAGTCCACTTTAACCAAAGGCCTCATATCACCCATAAATTCCTTTAATGCCTTTGTGGAGGAAGTTGTCTTTTATTTAGTTACCATAGTTTTCAATGTTTGTTTATTCTCTTGATTTAAGGTTGGAAGTCCTTGCATAGAAAATGATTGATTATTTTTGCCTAAATGTTTAGGTATTCGTCATGACATGTTTTATGTTAAACCTATAAACCTGAATAATTTGGAGTTCAGAGGATACGTGTTCGAGTCTTAGGATTGATTTTTTTTTTTTCATATAAGGAGGACTTTCCCTTTTAACGACCCTATATGACACAAACCTATATTAGATAGGCCAGTAGGTACTAGACACCAGATGGTTACAGAAAAGAAAGAATAGCTTAGAGTTTTTAAAAAAAAAAAAATGAATAGTAATTTTGTTTCTTAAAACTAATTTAAATTTGTAAATTCTTATTGTTCTTTCAATAGAATAATCTCTTTGTTGACTATTAGTGATGATTTATTGCTCTCTGGTTTCAGCTATATACTAGATGATGAAAGTCCATGCTAGCACGGCCAACACAAAAAATAGTATTACATTTTTTGTAGTCTGTCTAAAAGAGAATGATATATTTTTATATTTAGAAATCATTTAACTTTAAACTTCCTCTTTTACCTTTAATGAAATGATTTAAATTCACACAAATATCTATAACTTATTTTAGACCACAAGTTTCAAAGATCTTTCCTTTCTTTTTAAATTTTGTGCCTAGTCAAACTATGTCACATAAATTAGGACAGAGAGAGTACCTTTTAGTAATATAATTATGAAATTTTTATTATAAAAAGTATTATAATTCAATTAACTGAAAATATCAATAAATTATTTTATTTAGTTCGCTTCTCTCATATATGACTTTTCTGATTTGGTTCCCCAATTGAAAGATTTGAAATATATCTTCTCCTATCGAGTTTCATTTCATATTCAATAACACTGAAAAGCGCTTTCATGTGTCAGCATCTGCTGTAGTCTTAAATTTTTAAGTATAGACTAACTTCATCTTTTTAAGAAAATATATGTATACATTTCTTGAATGTTTATATTTCGCCTTCTTGATGTTATTCCTCATTATTTGTGTGAGACGTATGTGTCTAAACTTATACCCAAAGGTATAAGTTTTAAATCTTTTGGTTTTATGACTTCTTTAGCGGTTTATGTGCAAATTTAAATCGTTATTTTTTTTCCCAAATTTCTCTTCTTTAAATTTTCTCTAAGCGTACCTTTACCATTTTCTGAACTTATTATCATTATTTAAATGTCCTATTTTTTTTTTGTTACAATTATCTCGTACTTCTTCACGTGGAACCCACCTTATTATTTTTTTATTTATTTTTGCAATTGTCTCCTAATTCGTCATTTGAGCCTCACTTTTTTTTCTACTATTATAAAAGAGTGACCCTTCATTTTTTTTATTATTAAAGAGCGGGCCCTTAATTATTCTTTTTTTTAAAAAATTTACTATAGATACATGAGTTTCTATATAGAAAGTGGGTCCCTTGGGGTGGACGACTATACTATATAGAAACTCATGTTTCTATATTAGTAGAAATATTGTCCTGTTGTAGTTTCTAGAAGCATTTTATCAAATTGGATTGTCATGCTTATCTGCTATATTCCAAATGTCTACGTGGACTTTCTACATCTTTTCAAAGTTGGCTTGCAATTTGCAGTAGAATTAAAGTCAAAGTTGTGGTCCTGTACATATAAATTTTTATTCTTGGATTTAAAAACTCATGAACATATATATTAAATTTTGGCAGTTACTATTCCATGTATGGGCATGCTGAGAAGCTGGCACAAGAAATATTGAAAGGTGCTGCATCTGTTGAAGGTATTGAAGCTAAGCTATGGCAGGTCCGTTAAGTTCTGTGCACTAATTATGTACAGATTTTTTATACCCTCAGATTAAGTTAACGTATAACAATAGATCACTTTATAATAAGCCTAATCAGGTAACTTTAAAACAGTGTAATAACCTCGTATATTCAGTTCTACACTGTCAATATATACAACTTAAATTCGTTAAAAGGTCCGAAAAACGAATGATGGGCATGTAATGCACTTATATCATTAATCTTATATGCCAATTGGGTGGAGTTTTTCTTAGTTCTATGCACAGGCTGTGTATAGATTTTTGACTCCATAAGATTAAGTTAGACCTATAACAATAGATCACTCTGTGATACGCCTATTAAGGCTTCTGTAAGAAAGTGTAATAACTTCTTGTATTCAGTTGTACACTATCAGTATATATAACTTAAATCCGTTTCTGTCGTTAATCTTATATGCCAATTGATATATGGAACAGGTGCCAGAAATTCTTTCAGAAGAAATTCTTGCAAAGATGAGTGCACCTCTAAAAGGTGATGCACCAGTGATTACACCAGATGAGCTTACTGAGGCTGATGGCTTTGTATTTGGATTTCCAACAAGGTTTGGGATGATGCCTGCTCAGTTTAAGGCTTTTCTTGATGCAACTGGTGGTCTCTGGAAAACTCAAGCACTAGCAGGCAAACCTGCTGGCATTTTCTATAGCACTGGTTCTCAAGGAGGCGGCCAAGAAACTACCGCGTTAGTCCCTTTTCCTCTCTCTCAATAATTAGCTTCAAATTGCTGTCTTTCTATAGCTATGTTATATGAATCCTTCTCTAATGGGCGTGACAAGGGTGTGGATAGAATGCATTGGATGCCTAAACTTACTGTATATGGAAGCTTTCACAAGTTGTGTCAACATTTAAAGAAGTGAACAAATACAATGAACAAAATACTGTAGCAACATCATATGAAGAAAAAAAAAAAAAAACACAATTCAAGTACATTACTGCAACATAGCAGCCCTCGACGAGTTTTCATTTTTTCAAACGTATTCACAATGATTTTATTAAGAAACAGTACTAAGTACTTCTTTCTTCTATATAGGCATCAAACAACCCCGACCTATATTAGATAAATGACGTACTTGATCAGTAGGCTGGGAAGCATTGATCGTCAAGTGCTGTCATATTATTTTATCTATGCCTTATGTATATATGGTAAAATTTTCAAATGAAACCGGTGCCAGATGATGCAGGTTGGCCTGAGCTGCATCTGCCCCTGAACTTACCCTAACGGATATGTACATTCAAGCAAATCTATGTAATTCAGATTCTTAGCCTTGAAGTTCGAAAGTTTCACATTGCCTAAATGTGATGATATATTGTGCAGGTTGACAGCAATTACACAGCTTGTTCATCATGGAATGATATTCGTTCCAATTGGCTACACATTCGGAGCTGGCATGTTCGAGATGGAGAAAATCAAAGGCGGAAGTCCATATGGTGCTGGTACTTTTGCTGGTGATGGCTCTAAACAGCCTACAGAGCTTGAATTGGAGCAAGCTTTTCATCAGGGGAAATACATTGCCACCATCACTAAGAAGCTCAAAGTCTCTGCCTAAAATCTCAGTTCACCATTTGCATTCTATAGTTTTTTCTTCTTTCTCTTTAGAAACATGGTTTGGTTTAAAATTAAGTTGGTACTGAACTAAGTGTGTGATGTCCTGTTTTTATCACCGTATTTATAGGGATCATTTGGTCAGTGTTTGTTACAGGTTCATTTTACATGTTTATGAATCTTGAAATCTTCTTTTTGTGGCCCAAATAACTGGATGTTGTACCTGGTGTGCTTAATTGAGAAACAACTAGCTATATATATATATATATATATACTAGCAACATATTGTTAGGATTTGAATCCCAAATCCGACTTTTGTAAGCAGGTTCCCAGGAAAGATTGGAGGGTCACAGCTGGACCACTTAAATACCAACCTCCTTAGACAGAACCTACTTACGCCGTGATGTAAGCGAAGAATAAATAGCACACACAGATTTATAGTGGTTCACCCTCAATGTGAGAGCTACGTCCACGTTGCTGCTGCAGATCTTATTAAAGAAGAAATATTACAAGTGTTTACAACACTCAACCTCACAACCCCAATCCCAATTACACTCAAGAATTTTACCACAGAAAATTCTCTCAAAGACCTTCTCTTACTTAGGCCTTTCACTAAGAGTATTTCTCTTAGATTTTTTTCTCTCTTGTGTATAGCAAATGATCTTAATGATATCTTACAAATGAACCATAAGCTACCTATTTATAGGAATGAATTTCCTATGATGAGGTAAGCGCTTACATCACAACTATTATGAGGTAAGCGCTTACATCACAACTATGTGAACAAAAGAATTGACTTGTTTGGCCAATTCCACACCTAACAAATCTCCCACTTGAAGACTAATTTTAATTTGTCTTCACACTTTGATCGATGCAGCAGCTCTTTCCTACTTTCATACTTCGTGCAGGCCAACTGAAGTTGAGCATAGCTTCAGTTTGTCTATCGTCACTGCCTTTGTCAGCATGTCTGCTGCATTCTGACTCCCTGCGATCTTCTCAAGCACTAGCGCTCCATCTTCCAAAGCTGATCTAATGAAATGGTACTAGAGTTGTATGTGCTTCGTTCGAGCATGGTAAACCGGGTTCTTTGCCAAATGAATGGCGCTTTGGCTATCACAATATAGCACACTTCCCTCGTGGTCCTGATCCAATTCCCGCAGAAAAGTTTGTAGCCACATCATTTCCTTTGTGGCCTCCGTCACAGCAACGTACTCAGCCTCACAACTAGAGAGAGCTACTATCTTTTGCAACTTGGAAACCCAAGAGATTGCAGTACCTCCGAAGGTGTAACCATACCCGGATGTGCTCTTTCTGCTATCAATATCACCACCATTGTCAGCATCAACATACCCTTGCAATCCTGTTTTTGATTTTCGGAAATACAGAGCTGAACTCGAGCTGCCTTTCAGATATCTGAATATCCACTTCACAGCCTCCCAGTGTTGCTTTCCCGGATTGCTCATAAATCGGCTGACAACTCCCACTGCATGTGCAATGTCTGGCCTTGTACATATCATTGCATACATAAGACTACCGATTGCAGATGCATAAGGTATCTTGTCCATCTGCTTCTTCTCATCCTCGGTTGTCGGCGACTGATCCTTTGACAACCGAAAGTGTCCAGCCAAGGGAGTGCTGACTGGCTTGGCATCATGCATGTTAAACCTTTTGATAACTTTCCTCACATATTCTTCTTGTGAGAGTTTGATGCCCTCCTTGCTTCGGTCGATTCTCATCCCAAGGATTTGCTTTGCAGCTCCCAAATCCTTCATTGCAAACTCTTTCGATAACCCTTTTTTCAACCGATCAATCTCCTGTAGGTTTGCTCCTACGATTAGCATGTCGTCGACATAGAGTAGCAGTATCATGTACGAGTCTTCAAATTTTTTGAAGTAACAGCAGTGATCTGCCTCGCACCTTGAAAAATCAGCTTTCTTCATAAAGCTGTCAAACTTTAAATACCACTGTCTTGGAGCCTGTTTTAGTCCATACAGACTCTTTTGAAGTTTGCACACCAGATTCTCCTTTCCTTTGATTTTGAATCCCTCCGGCTGTCGCATGTAGATTTCCTCGTCTAGATCACCGTGAAGAAATGCAGTTTTCACGTCCATCTGTTGCACATGTAGATTTTCCTTTGCTACCAGCCCAAGAACAGTTCTGATAGTCACCATCTTGACTACGGGAGAGAAGATCTCCGTATAGTCAATGCCTTCTTTCTGTTGAAATCCCTTTGCAACCAGCCTTGCTTTATAACGCTTGCTTCCATTGGGTTCTTCCTTTATCCGATAAACCCATTTGTTTTGCAATGCCTTTTTATCCTTTGGCAACTCGGATAATTCCCATGTATGATTTGCCGATAGTGAATCCATTTCATCCTTCATTTCCAGCTCCCACTTAGTCGATTCATCGACTTGCATTGCTTCTTCATAACATTCTGGCTCCCCTCTATCAGTGAGTAGAATGTAGTTGAGGGATGGAGAGTACCTGTGAAGCGGCTTCCTGATCCTGGATGATCTATGCAGCTCTGTGATTGGCGTCTGTTCATTTGTTTCAGAATCAACACTTTCATCAGCACCTTCTCGGATTGTTTGTTCCTCTGCCTCGGTTGTACCTGGCTGCGGCTCAGGTGCCAGAAAGTCCTTCAAATCGACTATTTCCGATTCCTTGTCCTGACATTCTGAATTCTTTTGCAGCTTGTATTTGTACAGTACCTCTTCGTTGAAGACAACATTCCTGCTTCGGATGATCTTCCGATTTTGTTCATCCCAAAATCGGTACCCAAGCTCGGTGTCACCATAGCCAATAAAGTAACACTTCTTTGATTTTGGATCAAGCTTGCTTCTAGCCGTATCATCATTATGAACATATGATAAGCAACCGAACACTTTCAGAAATGAAAGATTTACCTTCTTGCCACTCCAGACTTCTTCTGGAATTCTGAAATCCAAGGGAACTGACGGTCCTCGGTTAATTAAGAAGGTCGCGGTATTGACTGCATCTGCCCAGAATGTCTTGGGCAGTCCAGAGTGTATTCTCATACTCCGAGCACGCTCGTTCAACGTTCGGTTCATTCTTTCGGCTACTCCATTCTGTTGCGGCGTTCCAGGAATAGTCTTCATCATCTTGATCCCATTATCGGCACAGTACCGTTTGAAATCACCATCAGTGTATTCTCCGCCGTTGTCGGACCTCAAACACTTCAACTTGAGGTTTGTTTCATTCTCGACCATGGCTTTCCATCTTTTGAATACACTAAACACATCGGATTTATTTTTCATAAAATAAACCCATACCTTCCTGGTTGAATCATCAATGAAGGTCACGTAGTAGTGTGATCCTCCAAGGGAGGGTACAGTGGTAGGTCCCCACACGTCTGTGTGCACCAATTCCAGCTTTTCGACCTTCAACTCTCTGCCTGCACTTGAGAAGCTTACTCGCTTTTGTTTTCCGAGAATGCAGCTCTCACACGTATGAAGGTCCACCGTCTTCAGCTCCGGAATTAAGCCATTTGTCACCAACAGCTTCATCCCCTTCTGGCTGATATGCCCCAGCCGACAATGCCACAAATCTGTCTTCTTTGTGTTGTCAACCACAGCAACAGTATCACGACAGCTAGTCGTCATGTAGAGAGTCCCAATCTTCTTTCCTCGGCCAACTACCATAGCACCTTTCGCCACCTTCCAAGACCCATTACCAAAATTGAGATCATATCCCTCATCATCAAGCTGACCTACTGAGATCAGGTTTCGCATCAGCTTTGGAACATGTCTAACTTTTGTAATCTTCCACGAGGATCCATTTGACATCTTCAAATTAATGTCTCCCGTGCCAACAACGTCTAGCGGCTCTCCATCGGCTAAATAAACTTTGCCGAGATTCCCAGCCACGTAGTTTGTCATTATATCATGATGTGGGGTGGTATGAAAGGACGCTCCTGAGTCAAGCACCCAAGAGTCTATCGGGCTGTCAACCGATAGCAACAACGCATCGCCAATGTCTTCCGTAGCAGCGTTGATTCCAGCCCCCTTGTTGTCCTCCTTCTTTGGCGCCCTGCAGTTCTTCTTGAAGTGACCTGGTTTTCCACAGTTCCAACACTCATGTGTTCGTCCTGGTCTGGATTGACCCCTGCCATTCCTTGACTTCGATCTGCCCCTATTTCGGTTGTAGTTTCTGTCATAATTTCTGCTTCTGTTTTCAACATTAAAAGCAGAACTCGTCGATGCCTCTCCAGAATCTGTCCTGCGCACTTCCTCAGCAAGGATACGATCCCTAACATCGTTGAACTTTAGTTTGTCACTGCCGACAGAATTACTAACCGCTGCTCTCATTGGCTCCTAGCTATTTGGTAGGGATGCCAACAAAATTAGAGCTTGCACTTCATCATCGAAATCAATTTTTACCGATGACAATTGATTTACAATGGTATTGAATTCATTTACGTGTGCAGCAACATGAGCATTTTCCATCATCTTTAGATGAAATAGTTTCTTCATGAGAAATACCTTATTATTTGCCGAAGGTTTCTCATACATGTCAGATAATACCTTCATCATATCTGCGGTGGTCTTCTCCTTTGCCACGTTGTGAGCAACGTTCTTCGACAGCGTCAGCCGAATGACTCCCAGAACTTGTCTGTCGAGGAGATTCCAATCTGCTTGCTTCATCTCCTCTGGTTTCGGACTCAGAGGTTCATGAAGCTTTCTGCCATATAAATAATCTTCAATTTGCATTCTCCAGAACGCAAAGTCTGTACCATCGAATTTACCGATGCCGTGCGTCGTACCATCTTCGCCTCCCATCGTTTCTAAATCACAACACAGCCTGTTGCTCTGATACCAGTTGTTAGGATTTGAATCCCAAATCCGACCTTTGTAAGCAGGTTCCCAGGAAAGATTGGAGGGTCACAGCTGGACCACTTAAATACCAACCTCCTTAGACAGAACCTACTTACGCCGTGATGTAAGCGAAGAATAAATAGCACACACAGATTTATAGTGGTTCACCCTCAATGTGAGAGCTACGTCCACGTTGCTGCTGCAGATCTTATTAAAGAAGAAATATTACAAGTGTTTACAACACTCAACCTCACAACCCCAATCCCAATTACACTCAAGAATTTTACCACAGAAAATTCTCTCAAAGACCTTCTCTTACTTAGGCCTTTCACTAAGAGTATTTCTCTTAGATTTTTTTCTCTCTTGTGTATAGCAAATGATCTTAATGATATCTTACAAATGAACCATAAGCTACCTATTTATAGGAATGAATTTCCTATGATGAGGTAAGCGCTTACATCACAACTATTATGAGGTAAGCGCTTACATCACAACTATGTGAACAAAAGAATTGACTTGTTTGGCCAATTCCACACCTAACACATATGCCCGTGGGATGCACGGGCCGAACATGTCTATTCGCTTTAATTAACCAGTCTTTAAGGTTTGTATTTTGAAAATAACTTTTAAAAACATTCTAATTGTTATTATATATACAAAATATATTTTATGTACTATCATTTTAGTTGTAATTAAAAGTCTTTGAGATGGAAAGAGTCGGACATTTTTATCATTATCATGACAATGAAAGTTGTTCATTGATGTAAAAGAAAATTAGTAAGAATATGAGGGAAAATAAATATTTTGGTTCTAAATTTTTTCTTTTAAATTCTTCAATATTTTATATGTATACCGACAGGTTGATATTCATTTCAATTAAGTAACTGTTCAGATCCAAACATAAGAACCATTTTGTTGTATATATTGGATTAAAATATTTTTATTAAATTAATATTAATTGTTACAAAGAAATCAAAATTAGAAAGATATATGTTATATCATTAATCACCAAATTTTAATTCTGAAATGAAAATATAAAGTAATACATTATATAAATGTAAAGAAATAATAATTAGAGACTACAAAGGAGAGTAAATAAGTAAAGTATTGACAATGAAGGAAAACGGGAATAAATGTCACTCTCTCCCTATACTTTTACTTGTCGACGTTAACATATCAAGGAAAAAAATCACGGAAAAAAAATCATCTTCTTATTTTACCTCTCACATTAGTTATTCATTTTCAAATCATTTTTTGAGTCTATTGAGACTATATACCAATAAATATGGATATTATGATAAAATATATACTTTATTTATTAATTTTCAAAGAACGTGAAAAGTCAAAAGTGAACAAGTTATGTGTAGGAGCATTAAAATAACTTTTGGTACAAATTTGCATTGTTATTGTTCGTCCTCTCTTCACATTTAAAGTGTTGACAAAGAAGAAAAACGGGGATAATAGAAATAGAAAAGAAGATAAATATAGAATAGAAAAATAGACATATATTTTTAGTAATGCGGCCAAGTAATATGGACGAAGGGAGTACTTCATTTTTATTATTTTTAAAGAACGTGAAAAGTCAAGTATAGTAATGTGGCCAAGTAACATGGGACGGAAGAAGTACTTTATTTATTAATTCTTAAAGAACGTGAAAAGTCAAGTATAGTAATGTGGCTAAGTAATATGGAACGGAAGGAGCACTTCATTTATTAATTCTTAAATAACGTGAAAAGTCAAAATGAACAAGTAAAAGTGCACGGAGGAAATAAATATGTGTCGGAGAATTAAAATAGAAGTGTACACGTGTGTACATGAGAAGAGAATAAATATTCAGCACTGTGGCATATATCCACGCAAGATTTATTACTTCTCAAAGAATGTGAAAAGTCAAAAGTGAACAAATTAAAGTGTATGGAGGAAATAAATTTGTGTAGGAGAATTAAAATTGAACTGCATATGTCTATACACGAGAAGAGAATAAATATTCAGTTAGAACACGAAAAGTCAAAAGTGAACAAGTAAAAGTGCACGGGGGAAATAAATGTGTCGGAGAATTAAATTTAAAGTGCATACGTCTATACATGAGAAGAGAATAAATATTAAGTATTAGGACACATGTCTACATGGGATATAAAAATAGTTGAATAAAGTGTACAAATTATATAGCTCATGGTACAAGAATTTAATGCGGGTACAATTCGTGAAGCTGTAGGTACAAGCTTGGGGAGCCGTGTTCGCCCCCCCAAGCCGCTTATATATAATAGATAAATAATAGAAATGTAAAAAGCCAAAAGTGAACAAGTAAAAGTGCATGGAGGAAATAAATTTGTGTAGGAGAATTAAAATTGAACTGCATATGTTTATATATGAGAAGAGAATAAATATTCAGCTAGAACATGAAAAGTTAAAAGTGAACAAGTAAAAGTGCACGGAGGAAATAAATATGTCGGAGAATTAAATTTGAAGTGCATACGACTATACATGAGAAGAGAATAAATATTAAGTATTATGACATATGTTTACGTAGGATATAAAAATAATTGAATAAAGTGTACAAGTTATATAGCTTTTGGTACATTTTCTATAAGAATGTAAAAAGCCAAAAGTGAACATGTAAAAGTGCACAGAGGAAATAAATTTGTGTAGGAGAATTAAAATTGAACTGTATATGTCTATAGATGAGAAGAGAATAAATATTCAGTTAGAACACGAAAAGTCAAAAGTGAACAAGTAAAAGTGCACGAAGGAAATAAATATGTCGGAGAATTAAATTTAAAGTACATACGTCTATACATGAGAAGGGAAATAATATTAAGTACCATGACATGTGTCTACATGAAATATAAAAATAGTTGAATAAAGTATACAACTTTTAAAGCTCATGGTACAAAAATTTAATGCGGGTACAATTTTTAAAGCTCATGGTACAACCATGGGCTGCTGTGTTCGTCCCCTTACGGGGCTTCTATATATTAGAAATATTCAATACATAATAACTAACACATGCATCTGTTTAGAAGGGAGTGCCAGAAATTTTGTCATTTACTATTGAACAAGTCTAAGCTATCTCAAATGTTAACTCAGAATCACCAGAATCTTGTTAACATATCAATCACTTTTCTCATGAACTTCATTAAGTACTAATCCAATCAATACATACAAAGGTAAGAATACAAAGACCTTCTCATGAAACAAAATCTCCATTGGGCCCTATAACTCCAAGAATGAAGAAAGTACTCTCATATGTAGTCAGCTAAATTATAAACCATCTGCAATTACATATAAATAATCAGACTACCCGTATCAGCATTAGAAATGAAAATTTAAATGCAATTCCTCAAGCAATTTAAAGAATTACAATCCAGTGTTTTTGGTGATTCAACAGCTAAATTATCGGAAAAAGCAAACTTATGAATTTATAATTTGGTGTTCGTTTGTTACAATTGATTAAAATGTAAAATACTTATTTCCATTTTTTGGCAAAAGAAAAAGAATTTAGTTTTTCAAGAAAAGTGAGTCGGTTAAATTATAGAAACAGTTTTCTCATCTTCTTATATTTATATATGCATTAAAAAACTCACTAAATATCTATAAATATTTGACTGTGAACCTAATTATTATTATTATTATTATTATATATTAACTTGAGGTCGTTGTAAGAGCTCATCAACTTATTAGAGAACAGAGAACAATCTCCCAACTCTATAGAAATTATAGAGTTAGCAAACTCTTGATTGAAAATTGCATAGCAAACTCTTAATTGATCTTTCATCATTCTTATTGATGGGAAAATATAATTCTGCCCAATCTAAAATTTTATTTGCCTCTTAACTGAGCTAGTGGCCTCATTTCCATAAAAACTTGTAAAATACTTATCAATAAATTTCCCCATATATCAGTTTGATGTGCAGTTATATTTACTGAATATAGTTTTGAATTGAATCATTTCTTATAGACATCTTGCTGAAAAGTATAACTAGATAGCACAAAATTATGAATATAAGTATAACTTGATCTCATATTTCTGCAAAATAGCAGATGTCATCTACCGACTATAACACTAATCGTGACATTGTTTGAGGTAAATTCCTGCTTGTCGTTCCATATATCTGCATCTTCATATTTTCTCATTGAGGTATAAGTAGGTTGCCTAGGCAAGGGCAACCTTATATTGTCCGTCTCCAACATTAATACGACAGAAGACATGTTCGGTCTGTGAACTGCCATATCTTGCACACAAATTAGTGCCAAGTGTATGCATCTCAATGCTTCATCGTGTTGACACTCGTCCCAAATTGAACGGTCCACTAAGTCCATTGGCGTACCTTCATCCCATTTCTCCCATGCCTGAAAATTTTCCACAATAAAAAGGAAAAATAAGAGAAAGGGAAAACCACTGTTTTCGTAGTTGTAGTTTATAACAGTAGTATTCTTTACAAGACATAAAGCCTTTAACTTCACAAACAGACACTGAAAAGTAGTTGAGAAAGTTGATTGGACATACATAACCAATAATGCCTGAGTGTTCATCTGAGCGAAAGCTTGTGTTCCTCTGACCACAAATGATCTCCAGTAGTAGTACACCAAAGCTGTAGACATCAGATTTTCCGGAGAACAAGCCTTCCATTGCATACTCGGGAGCCATATATCCGCTGGTTTAAGTTAAAAAGGAATCATCGATAGAGTTAGCTCTCAGAGCAAGTTAATGGATCATTAGTGTCTCTTAACGGTATAAAATTGATGGATACTCACTATGTGCCTACTACCCTGTTTGTATTTGCTTCATTTTGGTTTCCTCCAAATATCCTGGCCATACCAAAGTCTGAAATTTTCGGATTCATCTCTTCATCTAGCAAAATATTACTAGCCTTTAAATCTCTATGGATTATCCTGAGTCGCGAATCTCTATGGAGATACAGGAGCCCCCGGGCGATCCCTTCAATAATGTTGAAGCGTTTCCTCCAGTTTAATTGAGCTTGCTTAACAGGATCTGGCAAAGGTAAACCAGCAAAATTAATTGTAAGTAATCAATCTATATATCCAAGGGAGAAAATATATTAGGATTTGTAGCATTTTAGAGCTAACCAAATAGAAATGAATCTAAACTTCTGTTGGGCATGTACTCATAAAGCAGGATTTTTTCTTCTCCCTCAATGCAGCAGCCCAAAAGTTTAACAAGATTCCTATGTTGTAATTTGGCAATTAGCATAATCTCATTCTTGAACTCCTCTACACCTTGTCCTGACTTTCTTGAAAGCCGCTTCACTGCAATTTCTAGGCCACATTGTAGCTTGCCCTAAAGAGAAGATAAACATCGATGTTAGTCTACGGCCTCATTTGTTTTTATAAAGATTAAGATGTCGGAATCTGAATCCACATCTGAATATTAAGATGTGCATTAAGAATTAGATGTCTGAATCAGTATACACATCTTAATATTAAGATGTTGTATTAAAACCTGAAATACTAAATAATTAAGATTGTTTGTGATTTCAACATCTGAATGTCTAAAATCTGTCTTTACATGAAAATTAATATAGCAATCAACCTTGTAGACAGGGCCAAATCCTCCTTGTCCCAGCTTGTTTTCACTAGAAAAGTTGCCGGTTGCTGCTGCTACACTGCTGAAACTGAAGAAAGTTAGTTCGCAACCACTTCCTTGATGCCCTTCAACACTCAAGTCTCCTGGCCCCGATAAGTCCATAGAGAACTCTCCGCTCCTAGTTTGCTCGCTTATCTCCATTTGGTTGATCCTCTTGGATGCTAAAAATAGGAAATTAAAGATATAGGTACACTATGTAACAGGAAATAACTGTTGTAAAAACAAGTCGAAAACACCAGCTATTTTGAAATTTTACCTCGAGTTTTGGCTCTATACTTGCAAAGTAGCAAAACTGCCATACAAACAACAAAAGCCCCAGCTGCCAGAATGGATATTAGCACAATTTTCATTGTCCTGTTCTTTTTACCTGTTTCAAGAAAGTTTGTAATGGGGGACATCTAACAATTAGAAAAGCTTCAAGTATTTCCTAATCATTCTTCAAAAGAACTTGAACAAACACAAGAAGATAAAACATATTGGATAGGCTAAAAGATAGAGATAAGAGTATAATAAAATACTGGCATCAACTGTTAGAAAATAGGAAAACGAAATTGAGGAATTTCGAGTTTGCTATGAAAAATCATTGTCCTTAAAGAAATATTGCTCGTATATTCTTTAGGGGTTTACAAGCAATTTCCTTCCGGATTCAACAAAGCCCTAGTATACTGCAAATTTAACTACGTTACTTCAAGAGAGTCCATATACTTATAGAATTTGAGAGATAACTTTTGACGAGAAGTCATTTTGTTACACGAATAGATGTGTCTGTTCAATTTAAGAACCTACAAATATTACAAACTAACTCAACAGAAACTAATCAGGTAGAACATGTTGCCACAAGCATTTTGAGACCACAACTGCTGAAAATGACAAGCAATTCACATTTTTTGGACCAAATGACAATTGCTTAGCATTTGGCGAACTGCAATATGATGCAAATTTTAATGATTGTATAAATACCAAAAACAATTAGTAGTAAACATGTTACTATTTCAGCAGATTGTAATGCTTACTGAATTCAGAATGAGCAAGGCGAATATAGAGAGTATTTCCCCCTTCCTTGAACTGCTGCAGATCAACTAAATCTCCACTCCATATCATGCAGTTTATTCCGTTAACAAAAGCATAAGCAGTGCAAGAACAATTTTCTGAGCACTTTCTTTTACACTCGTTGATGTTTTGTATAGCTAAAGTATCAGCAAAATCTGGCAACTTGATTTTCTCAATCTCCAAAAATCCATCCCTCTTTCCACCATCACTACTATTTCCCCTGCATTCCAATCTTGTTCTCCTAACACACCCTTCTGACCAGTTTCTCGCATTCCACTTTCCCCAATCTTTCGGTACAAATCCATCTAAACAGACACACTTTTGCGAATTTGAGGCATCACATTTCGCGAAATTCCCACAAAAGTTATACAGGTCACAACCATCTGATGGATGAAACTGTATCATGCTCCACTGTCCCTTATCGTTATCCCACCTTTCTTGCAACTCGTATCCGGTTGGACTAATATGGAACCTCACTAAATCAGAAGCATTTGCTGCAGTGTAAGTGAAGTATAGCCTATTCCCCTCGTTGTAAAGCTTGAAACCATGTAAATACACAGCCTTCATATCTGGAACACCTGTGAATAAGAGTCCATCCCAATATCCACTTCTCCAACGTCTATTTGGTCCATCCCATATCACAATCTGTGGTGATCCACGAGGATTAACTCCCAAGGAGTACCTGTCGAAAACATAATTAAGTAAATAAAAGTGTGCTCTCAGCTTAAACTTTTAGATGAGATGGTCACACAATGCAACACGATATCAGAGTTGACAAAATTCTTGCTACTAATTAACTTATATTATTAGATGAGATGGTCACATAATGCAACCTGATATCAGAGTTGACAAAATTCTTGCTACTAATTACTAACTTATACTATTAGATGAGACAGTCACATAATGCAACACAACATCAGAGTAGATAGAATTCTTGGGTTCAAGTCGCACCACCACTTATGGATTATTAAATATTCAGACCACAAGTGAGGTAGCGTGTTTGAACAAAACACTACTTAAAAAACAAGAACTAGGATGGACAAATTCTATTGCTAAACAGTAAAATTGTTGCTAATCCTACTTAGCGGCAGACAAATTCTATAGCTAACCAACAAAATATGTCGCTAATCTTATTTAGCGATGAGACTATGAACAATTTAGCGACCGCTTGGCGATGAAATTCGTAACTAATTCCAATTCTTTTCTAAGAGAAAATTAAGTAAATAAAAACGTGTTTTCTCCAACCGTTTAAGTTTTTAGATAAGATGGTCACATGATGCAAGATTACATACCTTCCACTTGAAGGGTCACTTTCAGTAGTCCAAGACCTCAAAACTCCATCCATATAAACCTTCATTTGTGGCAAAAATGTGTCTGTAGGATGCTGAAAACTCTGCCACAAGTCCCTGTTATTACTATTAACTATGACAAGATTGCCATTGTCCAAAAGGGACCCCGTAGAATTCGTCGTATCAACAGTAACATTCGTCGACCATAATAAATCGCCACGACCATTTTTAACAACTAAATTCCCATTTTTCTCAATTGTAAAGACACCATTTTTATCAGAAATTGGTTTATCTCTATTTGCAACCCAAACAACTGAATCTACTGGAACATCAGCATACCATATACCAAGAAACCTTTCTTTAGATCCTTTAGGACTAAAAAATCCCAAAATAAATTTCCTTTTTGGAGAAATAATAGTGTCACCATCTCTTAGAATTTCTCCTTGTCTAATTTTATTGGCTGCACAAGAAATAATGAACAAAAAAATGCACCAGTGGGAAATAATGAGACCACTGGCCATTCAAGAATTGGAATTATTAAAAAATAAAGATTTCAAGGATTTTGATGAAGAAGGAAAAAAATAACAGATTGTAGTAGAGCATTAAGGGTATAAGATGACTAGAGAAAGAAGAAAAATATGATGGCTATTTTTGGTTGGCTGTGTGTGAATTTAATGTAAAAGCCTAGAGAGATATTGACTTGACAAACTTTGATTTTGTAGTTGAAGATTCTAGGCTGACCAACCTTTCCCTGGCCCCACAAGTGTACTTTTAGAAATTTTATAAAAAATTAATTTGGACAGTTTAAATAATTTTGTAACCTTATTTATTTTACGGAAAAGGTCCAAAAATACCCCTTAACTATTGAAAAAGGCTCATAAATACCCTCCTTCCACCTTTTGGTCTAAAAATACCCTTCCATCCACCTTTTAGGTCTAAAAATACCCTTAAGGTTTGTTTTTGGCTCAAATATACCCCTCAAACTAACAAGTTAAAATTAACTCTTTTAAAAAGCCAAATGACAATTTGTAATTGGTCAATAATAAAATTCCGTAATTTAAAAAAAAATCCAAATTTTAAAAAAAAATTGCCAATAATAAATTTCCAGTAATTTAAAATTCCAGATTTAAAAAAAAATTGTCAATAATAAAATTCCGTAATTTACATATTTGTTTTAAAAAAATTGTGTGGAAACTTAAAAATTAAAAACTAAAAAATATGAACGAAACTGTTTTTATTTTTTTTTGCATTTCGTGAATAAAAAAACGAAATAGGAAATTATAATTTTTTTTGCATTTCGTGTATTAAAAAACGAAATAGGATAAAAAAAAAATCGTTCATATAAAAACGAAATAGGATAATTTTTTTTTTTTCGTTCATATAAAAACGAAATTGGAAAATTGGACAAAATATATTTTCCAATTTTGTTTTTATATGAACAAAATTAATTTTTTTATCCTATTTCATTTTTCAATACACGAAATGCAAAAAAAAATTATAATTTCCTATTTCATTTTTTTATTCACGAAATGCAAAAAAAAAAAAAAAATTCGTTGATTAATTCACGAAATGCAAAAAAAAAATCAGTTTTGTTCATATTTTTTAATTTTTAAATTAAATAATATATGTGTCCAATCACAAAATGCCATTTGGCTTTTTAAAAGAGTTAACTTTAACTTTGTTAGTTTGAGGGGTATATTTGAGCCAAAAACAAACCTTAAGGGTATTTTTAGACCAAAAGGTAGAAGGAGGATATTTATGAGCCTTTTTCAATAATTCAGGGATATTTTTGGACCTTTTCCGTTTATTTTAACATGTGATTAAGACGTTAGTTGCCTTATTTGTTTAGGTTAAAAATTCAATTTCCTAAAAGATTCACTCAACTTTCATTTTATTGCATCAAGTTTTATTTTTTTGCAACATAAAGTCAGTCGACTTTGCGCAAACATCACAAAACTATTCATCGTAACAACAAAATAGTAATTGTCATTGCTTAAGAGTCCCAAAAAGTCACTAGAAATGTGTTTCTCTAACAAAAAAAATATGTAATTTTGCCTAAATATAATGCTTTCTCTGTTTTAATTTATGTGAACTTATTTTCTTATCAGTCCATGCAAAAAAGAATGACTTTTTTCTACATTTGAAAACAATTTACCTTTATGCAATTATTTATAGCCACACAAAATTTATGTGACTTATTTAACACCATAAGTTTAAACGTCTTCTCTTCTTTTTTAAACTCTGTGTCTAGTCAAATGGGTTCATATAAATTGAGACAGAGAGAGTATACAATATCTCTTTTATTTTCTCCTAATGACTTTATTTGATATTTAGGTAAAGTTGCATGACTTTTCTTTTGCAAACAATAGTTTAGTGGGTTTGGCAATAATACTTTAGATAAAATTAAGCAATTTCTTCGTTACAGAAAGTTTACTAACCTTCATACTATAAAATGAAAATTGAATGACTATCTATAAAATTAATCCAATGATCTAATGATATACTTTAAATTTTTATTATTATGTGTATATAGAAGTTAATCAAAGATGAGTCATCGTCAAAGAAGAGGGACATAGATATTGTGTACTTTAATCAACTAGGAGTACTATTACCAACAATGGTTGTGATGTAGTGGTTGGTATTACTCCATCCTTAATCAAGGTCTCGAGTTCGAGCCCCCTTAGATACTGAGTCACCATTGTTAGAAAGTGTTTTGCCCCTCAAAGTGGGACTACCCGGCACGAATTCGGATTAGTCGGGCTCCAATGCGAGTACGGACTATCGGATGAGAAATCAAAAAAACAACTGGGAGTACTATTTTAACGTGAAGAGAAAAAGTAAATGGTCAACTACTACTTACTATTTTGAAAACGTGCTCGCAGACAAAAGTAGATGACCATAGTCATTTCACTTTCCGTAGAGCCGAAAAATAAAAATAAAGCAAAATGTGTTTCACATAATTGAAAAATACAATTCACCTACTTCTTCTTTTTTCTCCTTCCGTCCATCACCATTAAACAAAAAAGTGATTAATTAATGAGTAACTTAGATATTTCCTCGTCCAAATTTATGAGATATAGTTTGATTAGGAGCGGAGTTTTAAAAAAAAAAAAATTATGATCTAAAACAAGTCATAGATATTTATGTGGCTATAAATTATTTTTTTAAGAGTAAAAGGGGAAGTTTAAAGTTAAATAAATTCTAAGTAAGGAAATGTATCATTCTCTACGACAGGCTAAAAAGGAAAGTATTCACATAAATTAGGACATAGAGAGAGTATAAGATTTTGAACATTAATTACAGTTTGTGTTATTATTAAAAAAAAAACTGGAATTTTATAAAAAAAAAAAACTAATTGAAGTTGTGTATGAATTTTCACGATAACTTTATCGCTTAATCATAATTAATTAATAAACGTATAGTCAAGAACAAAACAGGCTTTTGTAACTCTATTTTTTCACGAATTGAAGTATATGCTAATACAAATGTGGATATTTTTCTTAACAAATGCATAAATTGGTTACTGTGACGAAGATAACAAATCGGATTAGGGAAAATGACATCAGGTACTTACTTAAGACTCTTTATTACAAAATATATGGATAGTTTTCCTTATTTACAAAACATAACGATATTTTATGAAACATGACAGATTTTCATCTATTTTTCAGAAAATAATTTTTTTTTTCAAAATTTATTTTTAAAAAAAGTTAATTTTTTTTTCGCTTAAAGGCTTAAAAAATTACCTGAAATTTTTGTGTATGAAAAATGTATGAAATGTGTATGTGTGAGCGAAATTTTTAATATAATTTTTATACACAAAATTGTGAGTGAAAACTTTAAGCCTTGAATATTGTATGCAAGTTGCTACAATGTTGTTGTAGTTGTATTAATTTTCCAGAAACCTAATATGAACTTTATATACGAAAAATGCGAATGAAATTCTAAGTCTTGAGCAAGATATACACATTTCATACCATTCTCATACATAAAATTTTGAGCGTAATGTTTAAGCATTGATCGAGATAGACACATTTCATACGTTTTTCATACACAAAATTTGAGCGAACTTTTTAAGCCTTGAGTAAGATATACACATTTCATACACAAAAATTTGAGTATTTTAAGTCTTGAATGTTGTATCAAAGTTGTATACAATGTTGTTGTAGTTGTTTTAATTTTACAGAAATCTAACATGGACTTTGTACACGAAAATGTGAGCGAAATTTTAAGCCTTGAGCAAGATACAAATTTCATACCGTTTTCATACACAAAATTTTGAGCGGATTTTTTAAGCCTTGAACGAGATATACACATTTCATACGTTTTTCATACCGTTTTCATACACTAAATTTTGAGCGAACTTTTTAAGCCTTGAGCAAGATATACAACTTTCATACATAAATTTTTGAGCAAAAAAAAATATTTTTTAAAAAAATATTTTTTTTAAAAAAAAGTTTTTGTAAAAAATTTAAAAAGATTTTTTTTTTAAAAAAGCATGTTTTGTATAGGGTTTGTAATGTTAATGTTATGTTTTGTAAATAGAAAATTATCGTCACGTTTCGTAAATATTTCTCCTTAATATGTATATATACGTACTTTTCCCTATAACTTATGCTTATAAACCATAAGTTATAAGCCCATCCAAATGGGCTCTAAGTGGATCTATAAACCAAATTCTGAATAAGTCGGGTATTCCCAGTTCGTCAAGCGAAATCGGTGGTTTTACGCTATGATGAGCTAAAGCTAAAATTAAGTTCCACGTGGTATCTTGTTGATGACACTACTGTAAATCTCATACTAGACCCAAGGTAATTCCACAAGTGGGGTCTGGGGAGGGTAGAGTGAACACAAACCATACCCCGATCTTAGAAGGTAGAGAGGATGTTACGGTAACCCTTAAATATTGAGCTCATTTGGGATTAATTAAAAGAGTCGTTAGTCGAAATTTTGAGCTGCTATACCTTGGGGCCTAAACAAGACGAGCCGAAGCGTGGTGTATATGTATACATACCCCTTATATAACTATGTATCTCACAGTCACATGTATATCTGTAAATATCTCCCCAGTACATCTATATATCTCATGTATATCAAATATATTTGTCATAGTTATGAAAATGAGTGTGTGATATATATACGTTACACACGTATGACATACAGTGTCATAGGATGTTTCCAAGTAGATTTCAAATCTAAATTTTACTTCAAACTAGTCTCACCTCTGATCTTTTTCAAAATTCGTAGATAGTTTCATCCAAGTATTTTCAACGAATTCCAATCACTTTCACTCGGGTAATAAAATACTAAATAGGATGATTTGGCTCGTTGCTTGTAACTAAGATTGTTAGTTTAGTCATTAGTAAATATTTTCTAATTTTTTATATTATGAAACTTTCCATTAGTTTTTACAAAAACTTAATAATTGGAGATCGTCTCACGTGATATTATAATCAGTGGAAACGCCGTTAACTTGAGTCTTAATCTTTCTTTTTCCTCTCATCATTATTCTTTCAAAATAATCTAGTACAGGGAATGATTGTCTTTTTAGTTTCTTTTTTCTTCTACACATTTGGCAGTCAAATACTAGAGTTCACATTGAATATAATATGACTTGCTGTTGGTATGTCGAATGATAATCCGAAAAAGACATTCTTTTCATACATTTTATTTTATTTGCTCGAAGCTGATTGGCTGAAAATTTAATTTTACACAAACTTCTATTTCAAGTTATTTTTGTGTTTACATTCGGCTTTTATGCTACTCTAAGTCTTAAATATCAAAGTACTTGTAAGTGGTTGTACACAAAATCAGTAGGGTTCTAAAAACCAAAATGAAACAACTTTATCTGAAAATACACTCATGGGTATTTAAATTGTTTATGTGCTGAATAATTTACGTGAGTATTAATGGTTTATTTTAATAGCTCTTTGGGTCTTTAATTACTCCTTATAAATGTATTGCTAACATGATTATTCATATTTCACATTATATCTTACATAAAATGATATATTAATTCTTGTATTATATATGCGAGCATTAACAATACGGGGTTTAATAAAGCTAACCAAGTGACGTAATAGCTAGGTTAAGAGGCAATATAGTCTAATAAGATGCAAACCCATGATTTAAACTTTACGGGTTCTTACAACAATCTCAAGTTAATATACAATATAATATAATTGGGTTTACAATCATATATTTATGTATATTTAGTGTATTTCTTAATACATATAAAGGGTATGGATAAAAGCTATTGAATTTCCGTAAACCCATATGTATTCTTCTAGATCCGCCCCGAGTCTAACATAAACGTTTTAGATGACAAAATGAACACCTCTTCGTCCTCGCCTTTTCTTTACTTTTTTTGTCGCTCTTTTACTCGTATTTTTAGTTTGAATTTTATTTTTCTTAAAAGTTTCTCAAAATATTCTAGTTTAGACAAGTATGTTCCAACATTCCATCTTCAATCTATAGCTATATATCTATATCTCTATCTATATATAATATAAAGATAGACATAAACAGGTGATGTGGTACCTCTCTATGCCCTCCATTAGTATTTATCTTTTTTCTCTTTTTTTGAATTTTTTCCTATTAATTTCCTCAATCACTCTATTTAAAAGGCTAAAATATCTATATTAAATTGCCAGCCCATTTATTTTTTGTAATAAAGCCAAATAACCGTTTCTTTTCAGAGAATTAAAACCAAAATAGAAGACCAAAAGCATTAGACATTAGTTTTCACCAGACGGTGCATTTGTTCCACAATTGTTATTTTTCAAAAGGCTAAAATATCTTCATGAACAGATCTATACTCCACTACATAATGGTTATTTTTTGGTTGATTTACTTTTTAGGATTTTTGATTTTCAATAATTGTCTATTGAATAATTGTTCCATATATGATTGGGAAATTTGGTTTGATTTTTAATGTATTAGTTGTGTTTCGTTAAAAGTGTTCGCAGGGAAAAAATTGAATATTCAAACTTTCATTGGCTGACTTCTTGAACAATATCAGAGAAGAAGTTTCGTCCTTGAGAAATACCCAAAGGTACAAATTCTTCATTTTGTTTATTGGTGTTTTATTTCATGTATTTCTGTATTAAATCTTCCCTTTTTTTCCTTTTTACATCCAATTTTGGCAGAGTACGAGTCCAAGCATGCATGGGAATTCAGATCAATTTTTTTCTTGAGCAACAACTCTTCAAGAGAGACGATAATGGGAATATTCGAACTTCCATTAGTTGACTTCTTGAACAATATCAGAGAAGAAGTTTATCGTCCTTGAGAAATACCCGAAGGTACAAATTCTTCATTTTTTTTATATTGGTGTTTTATTTCATGTATTTCTGTGCTAAATCTTCTCCTTTTCCCTTTTTACATCGAATTTTGGTAGAGCACGAGTTCAAGCATGAAAATTCAAATCAACTTTTTTCTTGAACAACATCTTTTGAAGAGAGACGATACCGGGATTAGTTTGAAGTGAGACGATAAAGATATAAAAACATAGCCAAATATATCTATCAGCCAATTTTTCATAGCAAAATCCATTTTCAACAAATTTTTCAACCATCTCATTATTATCAAATAACCCTTTTTTTTTTTTCTCATTGAACTTTGCTTTGTGTATGATTTTATTCTCATTTTTGTGTTTGTTTCCTCACTTTGTTCTCATAACTCATTTAGTACGAGTTTTCTTAATTGAATATACCAATGTTTTTCTTTAAAGCCCGGGATGTTGTTTTCTCATTTTAGGATGAGAACTATCAAATTAGTTTCGAGCAATTTGAATTCAAACATTTTGAATATGCATTTAAGTAAAACAGGAACTTGAAGGTTTCTTTTCGTTAACTACGTTTTGGTCTTTGTTTAGTTGGATTTTGAGTTATTAAAAATTATTGTATTGGTTTAGTAAGAGTTGAGACTAAAATCAATTTAAAATAATGATCAAATGTATAGAGAAAATATAGATGAAATTCGTCAATTTGATGTGCAAAAATATTTTCACTTCGCCTGTTATGATTATTATAAAAGTTTCATAGTAATCATGAAGAAATATTTGATAAATAGAGAATTATTTTCTTTTACATGGCATAAATTAATTAGTTATATTTTATTTTTCAAAATATATATTATATAAAGTTAGGCATTAGAAATGTGAAGTGACACCTCTATTAGCTCAAGAAACTAATATTTGTTTCCCATTTTTTACCTTTTCTTTTAATTTTTCTGTTAAATATGGAGTGTAACGGTTGCAACAATCATAGTGGTACAATTAAAATGTAGTAAATAATCTCTTTAAATTCTACAATAAGAATAGAACGTGGATGGCTAATGGATTATTCAAGTGTAACAGCCTAGACTTCTACACTTATTATGCAATTAATATGTTTAATTTGCTTTAGTCATAAATCGTGAAAGGCCAAGGGATTATTTTTTTATCCCTTTTGTTCATATATATATATATATATCTTTTTTTCCTTTTTGAGATGAAAATTCCTTTGCCTATACTTTGTACAATTCAGTTTGACGTAATGACCTTAATTAAGGTATTATAATTATACATATTCACCTTCCTTACACGTATATAAAGTTTTATAAAGGTACTATTATAAAGTTTTCCCATATGTAATTACTTATGCTTTTAGCTTTTCTTTCCTAGCATTTATTCCATACAGGTTTATTTTTGGCTTTTGTTTCGACACCATATGTTCTCATTAAACTGTCAAATTATTGTTGATTAGAAGAAATTAGTATGTCTTGAATTTGTAGATAATGTATGAAGCTTCGTTGAAAATAAATATTTTTAGATCAATATATGTGGTATATATATGATGATGTTGAATGTGCAGGTAGCCAGGTACCGCTATAGAAAAAGAGGACAAATTTGTTGGAAGTTCACAAGGCATAAAATTATACACTCTGAAATGGATAATGAGGTTTCAAATTTTTTGGACATGTTTCTAAATAGTGGTCTTGGTCATTACTGAGAGTAAAATCATATTTATATTACGTTATACTTTCATTCTTTTTAGTTTTTGTAATGGCAAATTAATGGGTCATTTGTTGTTTTGGAATTTTGATTTTTTCTTATTTTGAGAGAGAGGGGTTTGAGGCTAACGACCACGTGCTATATTTTTATTCCCCTGTGTTTTCATTTTGATCTCCGTATTCTCTTTCGTTTTAGTAAATCTATCATTTTTATGTGGCAAAAGCGCTTGGGACCCCCCTGAACTTGCAACTTTTTATACAGTGCACACCTAAATTATGCGGAGGCTTAAAAAACCCCCCTGAACTTGCAACTTTAAGTGTCCACACCCCTCAGCCGTGTAAACACGCGTTGTACACGGTGTAAAAAATGTTGATGTGGTTGTCCACGTAGATATCCACGTAGATAATTACAACCCGACCCAAGTAACCCATTTATTTTAACTTTAAATTAAACATAGGCATTTAAACCCCATTTTACTCTTTATCTATCAAAATTTTTAACCCTAACCGATGGTTTGTCTCCCACATATGTTCTCCCCAAAAAATCAGAGTTAAGGGTTTACTTGTAAGTGAGCAATTTCAAGTGATTCCGATTAGTTGCTGCTGTTGCTTCAATTGTTGCTTCAATTTTCAATATTTTGGATGAAATTCTTACAAGGTAAGTGATTATCCGCTGTTAAAATGTGTTTTGTGTTTGTTTTCATCGTGTTTAAGCTTGTTTCTTTGTAGGGTTTTTGTTTATTATTCCGACTAGGGTTCAGTCATGGGTTTCATCTAGTGTTCCGATTAGGGTTTTGATTTGTGGTAAGACTATGATGTTAATGAGTTTGTGTTCTTATAAATTGATTGTAATGTGTTGAAATTTTCAATTTTGTGCATGCATGGCTGTTAGGGTTTTCTTGTAATTTCTTCTAAAAATTAGGGCATTTCTGTAAAACCCTTTTTCTATTGTCTTAATTATTAGATTATGTTTAGTATTGTTAAAAATTGGGGTTTTTTGTAAATAATTGATGCATTAGTTGTATGTTTGTGTCTAATTGAACATTTGATGTCTGTTTGTAAAGTAGTTGTTTATTTGTATGTTTATGTCTTAATTTTCTGGTTATTATTCATTGTTAATAGGTTGACACATGGTTTCTAAGTATGTTAACTTAAGGTTCAAAGTTGGGGGTATGTTGGTTAGTGAGGTAGGGTCAATCTACATTGGGGGTAAAACTTAACATGTGTTCAATGTTGATGAAGATCACATGTCTATTCCTGAAATAGTAGATTATTGTAAGTCATTTGGGGTAACTAAGTTAGGGAAAACATATGTAGTTCCATCTCAAGGGGGTGATTTGGTTGAATTGCAAAAAGACAGGGACATTTATGACATTGCACTCTTCTTACATAATGGGGACACAATAGACATTTATATGTGTGATGCCTCAGTTATGGAGGATGTGGGTCCTACTGGAGGGCAAAGTTGTCACGCCCCGAACCTAGGCCTGAACGTAACACGGCACCCGGTGCCTGACTACATGTGACCGAGCGAACCAACTGGCTGGCTGAATCAACATGTGATACCAAAACATAACTAATTTATAAAATAAAACCAACACATGCTGATTAACTAAAAGTCTCACTGAAATATCATAATGTGGAAATACTCAGACAATCTGAACATATCTGAAAGTAGCCAACATGGCTAAACCAACCAACTAAACGACTGCCAACAAGGCTAACATAATAAATATCTGACTGTCTGAACTGTGTCTATGAAGCCTCTAAGAGTACTGAATAATAGAGCTGTCTATAAACTGAAATAACTGGATAGCTAACAACGCCCCGAAGGAATTTGGGGCTTACCAGTAGCTGATACGTGCACTCCTAAATAGCTGAGTCGTCAACCTGTATATCGTTTCCTGCATCGCGAGATGCAGGCCCCCAAGCAATAAAAAGGGACATCAACACATTTGAATTGTACTGGTATGTAAAGCAACTGAAGCAATAAAATACTGAAACTGAAACTGATAACTGTAACTGTAATAGCAAGGAAGTAGAGATATGAATACTCCCTGCTCTGTATCTGAATCATCTGTATTTTCTGTGTTTGTATATGTGGGGCCTCGGCCCAATAATAAATGCACGCTATGGCCTCGGCCTAGTAGTGCGTCAGTCAATGGCCTCGGCCATGTATATACGTATACACAAGACTATGCTGTGCCCTCGGGCAAAATCACATATGTATAATTATGGTTAATTAATAAGGATTGAGACCATAACAACAATGAACAATGCTGAACTGAAATAGACATGATGGACTGAATTGAAAACACTGACTGTTTCTGAGCATACTGAATTTCTAGACTGAAACTCATGTGGTAACAATACATAAGTCTATAAAGATTACGTGCTGAGTTCATGATATTCAAAGTGACAACCATGAACGAATTCTGTAACTGCAACCTAGAAGATAACAGTTGTACAACATATCACGAAACTAGGGCTAAATTGTATTCTGAGTCATATTACTGACAAGTATGAAGAATGAGGCGTAGGGAGAATCATGAACATTCCCTAACGTAGATAGTTAACCTCACATACCTTAATTCCAGCCTTTGAGCGTAATACAATGTTCGTCAACCCTTTCAACTTTGATCTATATCAATACAAGTCAAAGGGATTCTATATTAGCAATAATATTCATGCTTTGGTCATCTAAGCATTTTATCAAACACTTAGTGGGCATGAAGCTCCACAACCTTCATTAATGGTGTTTTCTTCACCCAATCCCCACTCTATTACTTCTAGCTGATTCTACAATCTCAATTAGGTGTAATTAACATCATTCTTCATCACCTACATGAATACAACAATCCCAAGTCAACAATCCAAAACTCTAGCATAGTTCATATAATCCTCTTTATCAAACCAATTTACTATTCTCCCAAGAACCCATCAATTCACAACTATAAATGTTTAGAGAGTAGAAACATTACCTTTTTGAAGTCCAATCCTCTTGAATTCGGGTTCTAGGGTTTCCACATCCAACAATAATGTTCCAATCCTAACTCTATGGATTAGAAGAGTTTACTCAAGTTAGAAAGGGATTAGGGATTTAAATTCAACCTAGAATCATGATAAAAACTTACCTTGGAAGATCTTGAGGTTTGGGACTTGTTCTCTATGAGTTTAGAGAGAATTTTCGTGAATGGGGGGCTGGGGAAATAAACCCCAAGTCCTAAATATAGCTTAAAACGCGTAAACCCGACTTTTGACCCGAAACTGACCCTGTTATGCGATGGTCGCGCGACGCACATGCAGCACACGACCATACTCAGATCATTAGTCAGAGTACGGGTTTTTGTGCGATTGGCGTACGGCGCGGGGCCATCGCACGCGCCCGCACGCGCCCTCACAAGCGGCAGGTGTCGGTTCTGCACAGCGTTCGGTAAAATAGGCATAACTCTTTTTACGAAGCTCTGTTCAAGACCCATAATATACCGTTGGAAAGATATTTCAAAGGGATACAACTTTCATCAAGGAAGTTTTCCCAAATTCCAAATTAATAGAGGGGTTATGGTCGTTGGAAGTAAGACCTTCTATAAACTCACTTGCAAACATGCCCCGTAGAGTGGCTTCCAACGTTTCTTTGCCCAAAGACATTTCTTATGACTTAATTGGTTTTCAAAACACTTCCTATAACCCTCATATTGGTTCCATTATATTATCATCTTATGAGTCAAACTTTCGCCCGAAGCTACGAGGTGTTACAAAAGTAGTCAAGTTACAAGTGTAGGTGGAAATTTAAGTCAAGTAGATAAGTATTTTAATGCACCTGTGGCTGGAAACAGGGAATCTGATTCCCTTTTTGTTCCCTATGGTGGTTCTCAAGATCTAGGGTTAAATCCTTCTTCTTCTACTATTCCAAGTATTGAAAGGGTTGCTAATGAAGGGGTAGCATATGGTTATTCTTCAATAGATTGGACATATTTTGAAGAAGAAGAAGAAGAGGTTGCACCAATTGTCCAAGAAGAAGAGGCTGCACCAATTGTCCAAGAAGAAGATGCACCTACTTTTGTAGAAGAAGATGCACCAGCTGAAGATGAACAGAATGTAAACAATGATGATGATTCTGAGTCTAACCAGTCTGTTGATTATGGGTCAGATGTACATGAGGAGTTGAGGATTGTGAAGCAAGATATGAGAAAGTTTAACAGAGAAAATAAGAGGAACAAGAAAAAGGAAAAGCCAAAAGGTTTTCTAGGTGAAGTTGGAGTGGACGAAAGGTATGATGATATTGATAAAGGTAAGAAAAACTTTAATGGTAAACTGACAGGAGATGAGCCATATTATGATAGTTCTTATTGTGAAAGTTTTGAATCTGATGATGAATTTTGTCCTGTTTCTGATGATGAACTTGAAGGAGGGGAGTTAAGGAGAAGAAAAAAAAGTAATAGAGTGGTCTATGATCCAACTTGTGAGGTTGTAATTTGGCAGTGTGGTTTGGTTTTTGAAAGTGTTAAAGAACTTAGAGAAGCAATCACAAAATATGCAATAAAAAAGGGGGTTGAGTTAGAAAAGTTTGTGAATGAACTTACTAGAGTAAGGGTGAGATGTAAAAGAGGTTGTCCATGGTTATTGTATGCTAGCAAAGAAGGGAGGAGTTAAAATTTCACTATCAAGACATATAACCCAAGGCACAAATGCACCAGAACCAACATAAATTTTCTCTATAATTCTAAATTTTTATCCAAGTATTTGAAAGATATGATTGTGTCACAACCTACTATCAAAGGGTGGGAAATTCAAGATTGGGTTAGAAAAGAGTTAGGTGTTTATGTTGGCAAGGCAGTGTGTTTAAAGATAAGTAAAATGGTGTTGCAAGAGGTAATGCGGGACCATGTGGCTAAATTTAACAGAATCTTAGACTACAGGGATGTATTGCTTCAAACAAATCTTGGCAGCACTTGTCTTGTTAAGTTGACACATACAGAAAATGGCATCAAACAATTTCTTTATTTCTATATATGCTTTGATGCTATGAAAAAGGGATTCACCGATGGGTGTAGGAAGAGTATAGGGCTGGATGGGTGCTTTTTGAAAGAGTTTGTAAAGGTTAGTTGTTGGTAGCTGTTGCTAAGGATGGAAACAATCAAATGTTTCCAATAGCATGGGCAGTAGTTGGTCTTGAGAACAAGGATACTTGGAGATAGTTTTTAATGATTTTGAGAGAGGATCTGAACTTAGGAGGAGGTTCCCAGCTTACTATTCTCAGTGACATGCAAAAGGTAACTCAAAACAATCAAATATTTCTTTCTTGTTTTTATTTTAGACTAACTCTAATAACAGTATTATGCTTTGTTTTGAAACTACAGGGACTTATAGCTGCTGCTGAAGAAATATTACCTGAATGTAAGCACAGGATGTGTGCTAGACATATCTTAGCAAATTGGTCACAAAACTGGAGAGGCATAGAGAGAAGGAAGAAATTTTGGGCTTGTGCTAGAGCAACATTTGAAGTAGATTTTAAGTATAAGCTTGATGGTCTAGCTAGGTTGGGTAGAGGTATTGTGGAGGACCTCATCAAGTACAACAAAGAGAGATGGTGCAAAGCATACTTCCAAACTTCCTCCAAATGTGACAGTGTGGATAATAACATGGCAGAAAGTTTCAATGCATGGATCTTGGGACCAAGGCACAAGACTATTGTTTCAATGTTGGAAGAAATCAGAATTAAGGTGATGAACAGGATTCCTAAGTCAAGAACATTTGCTGAAAGCTGGACGGAGGATGTATCTCCAATGGCAATGATGGTGTTCCATGTCAATGTAGAGAGATCAATGCAATGCAACATTGATTGGAATGGTGATGAAGGGTTTGAAGTGCTAGAAGGGTCATATAAGCATACTGTGAATTTGGGTCAACAAAAGTGTAGCTGCAGATCATGGGAATTGAAGGGGATCCCACGTGCTCATGCTATTGCAGCTATGAACCATTTTAATATGGATGCATCAAAAGCAATTTCAAGCTGGTATAGAAAAGACAAATATTTGAAGGCTTATTCTAACTTCATTCAGCCAGTTCCAAACATGAAAATGTGGCCAGACAGTACCAATCCAATTGTTGAGCCACCTAAAGTGAGAAAGATGCCTGGTAGACCAACTAAGAACAGAAAAACAAAAATTGGAGAAGTGAGAAAATCAGGGAAGTTGCCAAAGTATGGGATAACAATGACTTGTTCAATCTGCAGAGGAGCCAATCATAACAAAAGGGGTTGTCCAAAGAATCCTATGGCTAAGACAAAATCAAGAACCACACCACATGTATACTTGCTTACATTGCTTACTATTTCTTATTACTTAAATTGCTTAGTATACTTACTTACATTGCTTAATCTGATTTGTACTACTCTAGTGTGCTGCACCCTCACAACAGTCCTCTAATGGAACTAAGAGAGGTAGAGGTCAATATGAAAGGGGAAGTACTAGCAGTAGAGGTGAAGGAAAAAGTACTGGAACTAGAGGCAGAGGAACAGGTGCAAGAAGTGGTTACAAGAGGCCAAGGTTTGTGGGACAAGGTGTATTTGTTTCTGGAACTGGATATACTGCAATTAATGTAAGTGTCGTCTTCTTAAATTGTTAGCCTTGTGTTTTCAAAAGTGAGCCCAAAAAATAACCAAGTATTATTTATGTTGCAGCAAGGTTTGCCAAGCAAAAGGAGGGTCAGTACTGGCGTGACGAGTTCTGCACATGTGACTGGTGATATTGGTTATCAACCAACCAAAGGAATGAAGTGGAAAGGCAAACAAGTTGTAACTCAAAGAGAACTTGGAGTCCAAAGTGTTGTGCATCGCATTCAAACCAGATCAAAAGCTACTGGGATTCAAACAAGGGCACAAGCCAAGGCTAAGTCACCCTCAAAAGCTGCTAAGGACAAAGTTCCCTCTAAGAGTGCAAAGACAAGGGCAAAAGCTAAGGGAAAATCTCCTGCAAAGAAAGCTTCTTAGTTCATTTGTGGCTGGTGAATGTTACTTAGACTTTGACTAATGGTATTTTAGGTGTATGTGGTTGTTGTTGAACAAAACTTAAACTTATGTGTTTTTTATGTTGTTGTGAATTTTGCTGTTTTAAGTGGTTGTGTATGCAGCTGTTTTTGGTTGAAACAGTTAAGAACTTTGGTGTTGTTATGTTCATGAAACAATTAGGCACTTTGGTGCTGCTATGAAATGCATCTATTTATGTAGTAGCCAACGTGTAAATGTGTGTGTTTTACAGTTTGATTTCTTTGTGAAATACAATGTTGATGTACTGTTATTGGTAGTAATTCTCGGATAAAATACCAACTAATTCAAGACATGTTAGAAGTAGCACACATATTGCTTTAATCAGCAAAAACATACACTTACATCCGTCAAATATATCCCCGTCGTCTAACTTAACCAAAATTTACACAAAATGTTCCTTTAAGTCAGCCAAAATGTGCCCCCTTCCATCTAAGTCAAGCTTAAACTAACTACATCCGACATACTTAGTCTTAAATTAGCGGGAAATTAGGATAAAGTACATTATCACATTACATATCAAACTTAAGCACAAGACTATCTTCAATGTCCTTCTCCACTTCAGCTGTTATTGTTGCTTGTTAGTTTTCTTTAACAACCCCGAAATCACAATATTTGCTTGAATTAGAAACTCCGGATCATACCACTTGAAATACTTACAAGGAGTTCGAAATAGGGACTGCATCTGTATAAAAAACAAAATAATCAATGTTAAGAAATTTAACTAATAGAAATCAGATTAAAAATTATGAATATTACATACCCCATAATGCGTACATCCGAGAAATCTACGCCTGGGATTGTCATCCGACCATGAAATTCTTGTGACTGGAGGACACCCACATGCACAAACAAGCCTAGTATTATAAGTCATAGGTTCAAAGATTAATGGAAAGGAAGAAAGTTGATGGCAAAGAGAAGAAATTTAATGGAGGAATTCTTGAAATTTCTAATATATGGTGGAGGAGAAGGGGTTATGGTGTATAAATAGGAAGAAAAGAGAATGAGAGACATTGGGGAAGGAAAATATTAAAGGAAAAGGTTTATTTTAAGTTTTTAACCGCTGGGGGGTCTAATGTGGACAAAAAATAACACCCTCACGCGCCATTAGACGTTTGAAGCCACTTTCTGTGCCATGTGGACACTTAAGGGGGATGCGACGCGTAAAGTTGCAAGTTCAAGGGGGTTTTTAAGCCTCCGCATAGTTTAGGTGTGCGCTATATAAAAAGTTGCAAGTTCAGGGGGGTCCCAAGCGCTTTTGCCTTTTTATATTTATTAGCATATTAATTTTAATTTTTATACATTTATATTGTAATTTTTCCTTTTTTGGGGTAGAAACAATTGCTTTAAACTAAATGTATATACCTCTATTTACTTGTGTATGATAAAAAAAAAAACTATATTCGATTTTTATAATTGTAAGAGAAAGTATATTTCACAATCGCGCGAAGCGCGGACCCTTTCACTAGTTATTGTTAAAGTGAATGGGACGTCATAGGGGCAGGTAGGGGTGTACAAAGTAAACTGACAAACCGCACCAAATCGAGAAAAAAATTCGACTAGTGGTTTGGTTTGACTTGGTTTGGTGTTGAAAAAAAAAACCCGACCATAATTGGTTTGGTTTGGTTTTAGCTAAAAAAAGTTAAACCGAACCAAACCAACCTGACATTACATGTATTCAATTTTAAAAATATTTATTTGTAATGTAATTTATAAATATTTCTTAAATTTTTTCATAGTTTTTTATCTATTATCATATTATTCAAGTTTGGATTTAGAATTTTGAATGTCAATAAGTTTTATATCATATGGATGTGAGTAACTCATATAAAGTCCAAACCAAAACCAACTCAACACTAATACTAACAAAAGAAATTCAATTTACCACTAGGAATGACAATAATGTTGGATAACTATTATTTAGTTTTGCATAATTGGTTTAGAGAGTAAAAATACATAACTTAAGTTTTTTTTCTTGTCATGTAGTTAATACGTATTAGCCGTACTTATTTTAGCATGACTTAGTATTTTTAGATTATGGTCATTTTCTTTATGGATTATTAATTAGCAATATTCATTTTAACCGATTTTATTATCTTTTGTTGAATATTTTAATACAATGTCATCACTCTTCTCGCATTTTTTGTTATTTTGTTATGAAACACCTTAATTATATAGTTGTATCTTACTAGGACTAAAGAAATATTTGAAGTAAAAGTTATATGTTTTGTATCAAGACTATTTCGAAAAAAAACCCGAAAAACCCTAGAAAACCGAATAACCCGAGAAAACCCGAATTTTATTGGTTTGGTTTGGTGTATAAATTTAAAAACCCGACGCAATTGGTTTGGTTTGGTGTTTAAAAAATCGAACCAACCCGGTCCATATACACCCCTAGGGGCAGGGACAGAACCACAATAAAAAATATTGGTTCCGCACAATTTAGTAACTTCGATTCAAGCTGTATATTTTTAGTAAGAAATTCACTTTACTTTTACAAATAATTTATTTCGAACTCAATAAACAAAAAAATGTTATAGTTCAGATAGAGATGAAGTCATGATTTGAACTTTATGGATTCTAAATTCTAGGAGAGCGTCATTAGGTGTTAATAATTGATTTTCGAATTTCATTTTTCTATATATTTAGTAAATTTCTTAATACAAATATAGAATTTGAACTAAATTACTGAGTTCGATCGAACCTACACGTTGGCTTCTAGCTCCGCCCCGGGTTCAAAACCCATAAATTTAAAAACAGCTACACCTCTACATAAGGGAAGGACATTATTTACATGCCCCACATATTCAATTATTCAAACAAAACATTACATTTATGTCCGAGATTAATATATGTATCTATTGCATTAATATTTCAGTTTCTAAAACTTTGAATAGCTAATTCCATCTACAGTCAAATCTGTCTATAATTGTCATTCGTTATAACAGCATTTCACTATAACGGCTTGCTTTTCTCCGGAACCGATTTTTTATGTTATATTTTACTTCTCTATAACAACATTCTGCCTATAACTGTAGAGGAACTGCTCGAGTGTACTGCAGTTCCTTAAAGCTGAGCTGCTGAGCTGGTGCATTTAGTTAGTTATTAGTTAGTTAGGATTTGAAGTTAGTTATGATGATTAAGTTAGTGGGCCAGCTAATGTACAGCTGTATATATCAGTATAAGTGGTTAAACTTGTATATATAGATACACTCTTTGTAGTTGAATGATCAATGGAAGATATTTTCTCATTTCACTAACTTGCTCAATACTTCTTCTTTTTCTTTCAACTGTTCTTCGTATAATTTGAGCTCTTCCATTACAATTGCAATGATTATGTGATGATATTACAGAGATTTAACATGGTATCAGAGCATTAACCAATCAGATTTGGGAATTTCTTCAACAATCTAGAAGAAATTGAGAAATCGAGGTCAATTTTTTCACTTTCTGTTAATCGAGTCAATTTTTTCTCTGTTTTTGATCAAGTATATCCTTGAATAACAACAATGACGGTTGAAGACATTAATGCACAAGGACGAACTCAACAAGGTGATGAAAGAAATGAGCAAAGGCAAAATCAGCAACGTACTGTTGATACTACTTTGGATCACAATCATCCATTGTACATGTATGCATCTGATGGTCCTGGTTCCTTATCAGTAGGAATTCAACTGATAGGGATGGAAAACTATGGATTGTAGTGTCGTGCAATGAATCTAGCTTTGCTAGGGAGGAATAAAATTGGATTCATCGATGGTTCTGTAAAGACTAATAGTTATGTACCAGCTCACCAAAACCAGTGGGATCGATGCAATGCGATAATTGTGTCATAGATCATGGGGAATGTTGCGAGGGAATTGTTAACTGGTATCCTTTTCTGTTCAGATGCACACATAGTTTGGCAGGAGTTAAAAGAGAGGTTTGATAGGGTAAATGGTTCCAGAATCTATCAGTTACACAAAGAAATTTTCACACTCACACAAGGTACTTCCTCAATCTCAGTTTACTATACTCGACTGAAGGATTTGTAGAATGAGTATGATTCAATCATTCCACCTAGACCTTGTGATTGTGAAAAATCAGCAAAGTCAGTAGAGAATCTACAATACCAAAGGATATTGCAATTTTTTATGGGACTTAATGAAGGATACAGTCAGGCTCGTAGCCAAATTCTGTTAAAAACTCAATTGCCTAGCGTCAATCAGATTTATGCAATGCTAGTTCAGGATGAAAGTCAAAAGATGATGACTGGGAGCAGTTATGCAGCTATAGAACACATTGAGCCTACAACACTGTTTACTGCTAGAGCAACAGTTCAAAGGCCTAGAAGGAACTTCAATCTTGTGTGTAACTTTTGCCACATGAGAGGACACACTAGAGATGGTTGTTACAAGCTGATGAAATGTGAATTCTGTGGTCAGAAGGGCCATGTGAAAGAGACTTGTTACAAATTAATTGGCTATCCAGCAGATTTTAAATCCAAGAGGAAAAATGGTACAACAACTAGCACTTCAAGTGGATACATGGTTCAAGGGGAAAACAGCTGTGCAACTGGAGAACATTTGACTCATAATGGTAGTAGCAACTTAAGGCCAATAGGTAAATACATGACTCATGGAGAGAGCAATGGTTCACATGCATACATGGCTCAAGGTGAAGGGAGTAGCATGAATAATATGCACATGAATGCACCAGGAAACCTCTTTACCAGAGATCAGTTCAATCAGATCTTGACCTTACTCAACAAAGCAGGAGTGAACAACACCAATGATAACACAAATGCAGGTGGAAACTCAGGACCAAATGTTGCAGGTGGTAATGCAACAAACCACATGATTCATAATGACAAACTAATGTTAGATGATACAAAAGTAGGAAACAATGGCAATGTACAACTGCCAACTGGAGATACTACAAGAGTGACTTATACTGGAGATTGTCCTTTGTCTGGAGGTGATGTGATCAGGAGTGTATTATGTGTTCCAGCCTTTAAATTCAACCTTTTGTCTGTGGCGAAACTGACAAAAGAACTGAACTGCAATGTGAATTTTTTTCCTGGTTTTTATATCTTCAGGATCTCTTCACTGGGAGAGTGAAGGAGATTGGTAAAGAGCAAGAAGGATTATACATTCTGCTATCACAAGTGAATAAAACCAAGGTCCGGATGGACAGCTCATTTGCAGCAACAAGATCAGCAACAAGAACTGTTGATCCTACCTTGTGGCATCTAAGGTTGGCACATGTCCCCATGGGAGTCTTAAGGAGATTGTCTGTTTTTCAAAATAAAGAGAAGTTTCATTAGATACTTGTGATGTATTCCCTTTAGCTAGGCAGACTAGAATTCCATTTCCCCATAGCAATAGTAGGATGACTGAATCTTTTCACTTGATTCACATGGATGTATGGGGTCCTTACAAAACCACCACTTATAATGGAATGAAATACTTCTTGACTCTAGTTGACGATTTTTTTTGATGGACTTGGACTTTTCTATTGAGGGTGAAATCAGATGTAGCTGAATTGTTAAAATCTTTCCTTGCAATGGTCTCAAACCAGTTTGGCAAACAGGTCAAAATGTTTAGATCAGATAATGGATCTGAGTTCTTTAAACAGTCATGTGGTGAACTTTTTAAAATGCATGGCATAATCTATCAAAGTTCTTGTCCCTACACCCCACAACAAAATGAGGTGGTAGAGAGAAGACATAGGCATATTTTGGAAACTGCCAGGGCTATTAAATTCCAAGTATGCCTACCTGATAAATTCTGGGGTTGTTGCATTGAAAGTGCAACGTATGTTCTTAACAAAATTCCTTTATCTAGTTTGGAGTTCAAATCTCCATTTGAAATGCTTTACAACAGGACACTATCCTTACAGCATATGAGGGTCATTGGTTGCCTTTGCTATGCCACTAAGTTACCCAAAGATGACAAGTTTAGTCCTAGGGCAGTCAAGGCAGTTTTACTTGGCTATGGTTTGCATCAGAAAGGCTATAGGATTTTTGATCTTGTCAATAAGATTTGTTTCATTAGTAGAGATGTTGTATTTCATGAACTTATCTTTCCTTTCAAAAATCCTCAGAATAGCATTAGTGATGATGGTATTGGTGGTTCTCTCACTTCTTTTCCCCTCGTGCACATTACTCATACTTCACCTGTGACCGATCTTGCATCATCACCACACATCTCACCTGCAGTTGAGGATACTGTTCTTGTCCCAATCACTCAGAAGATGCCAATTCCTCCTGAGTTAGACCATCATGCAGAGTTCAATGAGGAGGTTGTTCCTCCTATGATGGATATTGCAGACCAAGATGAGTATGCCAATCACTATGAGATTGTGCCAACTGCTCATGAGCAAGGTGCATCCAGGACTGTTAGGGCAACTAAACCTCCCATTTGGTTGAAGGACTATGTCACCTTGTCTAATAGCAAGCAGAAAAATGGACCTAGTGTCAGTGCTTGTTCCTATCCCTTGTCAGATGTCCTGAGTTACAAATGATTGTTGTCTCAATATTAAAGTTATATTGCTCACTTTTCTGCAGAGACTGAACCACACTCTTATTCCAGTGCCATCAAGGACCCTAGATGGGTTGAGGCAATGCAGCTAGAGATCAAGGCCTTAGAGGATAATCACACTTGGTCTGTGGTTTCACTTCCTCCTGGCAAGAAGGCTATTGAGTGCAAATGGGTATATAAAATTAAGTACAAAGCTTCAGGAGAGGTTGAAAGGTTCAAAGCAATGTTGGTGGAAAAAGGTTACAATCAAAAGGAGGGTCTGGATTATCAGGAGACATTTTCCCCAGTGGTGAAGATGGTCACTGTCAGGGCTGTTATTTCTGTTGCTGCAGCCATGAACTGGTCCATCCAACAAATGGATGTATTCAATGTTTTTTTACAAGGAGATCTCCATAAAGAGGTGTACATGGATTTGCCTCAAGGGTTCAAATCCACCTCTGGTTCATCCCAAGTTTGTAGACTGCTCAAGTCATTGTATGGCCTTAAGCAGGCTTCTAGGCAGTGGAACATCAAGCTCACCACTGCACTCATTTCCTATGGTTTTGAGCAAAGTCATCTGGATTATTCCTTATTCATTAAACATGATTTGGTCTTGGTTTATGTTGATGACCTACTTATCACATGTGATGATGATATCCTGATCCTTGCTACTAAAACTGCTCTTTAATATTCTTTCAAGATCAAGGATATAGGTGTGTTAAATTATTTTTTGGGCATAGAGTTTGCTAGGAGTTCAGAAGGGATCCTCATGCATCAGAGGAAATATGCTCTTGAGCTCATTTCTGATCTTGGCCTTGCTGGTGCTAAGCCCATGAAAGCACCAATGGAGTTGAACCACAAATTGACCACTGCTGAATTTGACTCCTATTTTGGTCCTCATGATGACATACCCTTACCAGATCCTGGTACTTATCAGAGGTTAATTGATAGACTGCTATACCTGACCAACGCCAGTCCTGATATAGCATTTGCTGTTCAATGCCTAAGCCAATTTATGCACTCTCCCAAGTGCTCTCATATGAATGCTGCACTCAGAGTTGTGCAATATGTAAAGAACTCTCCTGGTTTAGGGGTTCTTATGAAGGTTGCTGATTGCAATAGTTTGGAGGCCTTTTGTGATGCTGATTGGGCATCTTGCCCCAACACTCGCAAATCCATCACTAGATACTTTGTCAAATTTGGTTCTTCACTCATTTCCTGGAAATCCAAAAAGCAGGCTACCATTTCCAAAAGCTCAGCAAAAGCTGAGTATCGAAGCCTGGCTGCCACTGTTGCTGAGCTTGTTTGGTTGATTAATTTGTTCAAATCCCTTGGGGTTGATGTCCAGTTGCCTGTATCCATCCATTGTGACAGTAAGTCAGCCATCCAAATAGTTGTTAACCCTGTCTTCCACGAACGTACCAAACACATCGACATCGACTGTCGTTCCATCCGCGAGAAGGTTCAATTGAAGTTGGTTCAGCTAGTATATTTGGCCTCATCTGAACAACAGACTGATATACTCACCAAGACCCTCACACATGTTCAGCATGGCTATCTATTATCCAAGCTAGGGCTGATGAACATCTTCATTACCCCTAGCTTGAGGGGGGGTGTAGAGGAACTGCTCGAGTGCACTGCAGTTCCTTGAAGCTGAGCTGCTGAGCTGGTGCATTTAGTTAGTTATTAGTTAGTTAGGATTTGAAGTTAGTTATGATGATTAAGTTAGTGGGCCAGCTAATGTACAACTGTATAGATCAGTATAGGTGGTTAAACTTATATATATAGATACACTCTTTGTAGTTGAATGATTAATGGAAGATATTTTCTCATTTCACTAACTTGCTCAATACTTCTTCTTTTTCTCTCAACTGTTCTTCGTATAATTTGAGCTCTTCCATTACAATTGTAATGATTATGTGATGATATTACAGAGATTTAACAATAACAGCAATGATATTCATTATAGCAATACACTTTTTGTAAAATTACCTCTCTATAACAGCCACACTCAAATATTTTGTAAGAAATATATTATCTATAAAATAAAATATTTATGATAATCATCATTAATGTCATGTACATAGTAAATTTCAAGTACGGATATCTAAAAATCTTCAATTATACTATTAAGTTCTTAGACAGCCTTCAAGAGAAAGCTATTGAATTCCCTTTTGCTAAAAGTTTGAACAAAAATCTTCGTCAGTTCAAACGTTATATTATTACTAAGAGACTGGAATTTATGAAACAATCTAAAATTTTAGAATTCTTACATCAAACTTGAAAATTTAAAGTTTCAATTAATTTTAAATGCATATTTAGATTTTAATTCTTTATCGGTATGGTATAAATAGTTATGGATTTCTTAGTAATTTATTAGTCTTTTCAATTTTTAATTAATGAAATATGAAAATCAATTGGGAATTTAAAATTAACAGGTATTTTTGGTTTCGTTTATACTAGCATAAAATGTAAAAAAAAAAATGCGTAGTTTTGTTTATAACAACTAAATGAAATCTAAACATCAAATGTCAGTATACATACATAGCAGCACCTCACTATAGCAGTCATGAAATTTTCGGATAAACGCTGCCATTATAGAGAGGTTTGACTGTATAGTCAAAGGCGAAGCCAGGATTCCGAGTTTATGGATTCGGGATTCTAATTGTTTGAAGTTACTGGGTTCTAAATCAATAATTTGTACATATTCAATGAATTCTTTTAATACAAATACTGATTTTGGACCAAAGCTACTGGATTTGGCCGAACCCGCACTCAATGAACTAGCTCCGCCCCTGTCTATAGTGTGAATAATTTTGTATAATATTGCGACGTTCGTGAAATGTGTGTCTGGTACTCGCTTTGGAGCCCAACTATATCTAAATTCATGTAGCGTAGGGGCTCATTCTGGGGGAACGCTCCTTACCAAGGATTTTTCCATACCTAGGGCTCGAACCGAGACCTCTGGTTAAGGAAAGAGCAACTCCATCCGCTGCACCACATCCTTTGGTGATAAAGGTGATTAATTAATGAGTTACTTAGATATTCTCTCCGTCCCAATTTATGCGATATAGTTTGATTAAGTACGATTTTTTTTTAAAAGAATTTTTTTGAAACTTATGGTGTAAAACAAGTCATACATATTTGTGTGACTATAAATCATTTCATTATGGGTCGTTTAAAGTTAAATAATTTCTAAATAAGGAAATGTATCATTCTTTTTTAGACAAACTAAAAAAAAAAGTATATCACATAAATTGGAATATAGAGTATAAGATTTGGTATCTACTTACTCTAAATACTGGCAAGAAAATATTCTCTATAGTAGATTTTGAACATTAATTACAGTTTATGTGATTATTAGAAGAAAAAAAAAAGAAGGTGAAATTAATAAAATATTTTTTATTGAAGAAACATGTATGGATTTTCACGATATACTTTATCGCTTAATCATAATTAATTAATACACGTATAGTCAAGAACAAAACAGGCTCTTGCGACTCTATATTTTCACGAAGTATACTAATAGAAATATGGATATTTTTCTTAACAAATGCATAAATTGGTTTATTCCTTTTAGGGCAAAGGGGCAAATATATCCCCGCCGTTACCCAAATGGAGCAAATATATCCCTGCCGTTACATTAATGGTGGAAATATATCCTTTTCGCGAACAAAATTTTTTTAAAAATCATTTAGCTTTTTTTTTTTTTAAATTAAGAAAATGTCATGTGGCTTTAAAGAAATAAGTCTACCTGTTTTTTTCAGTAGACTTGATTTTTTAAAGTCACAAAGCAATTTCTTTTTTCTAGTGGGTTGTCTGTTTAGTTGAAAAAAATATCTCCTTCGCTTTAAAAACAAAAAATTTACTCATTTTTTTTAAATGAACCAGACTCGACCCACCAGAAAATAAAATTACCATGTGACCTTAAACAAATAAGTTTACTAAAAAAAACAATGGGTAGACTTATTTTTTAAAGTTAGATGGCATTTTTTTAATTAAAAAGGTATGCTAAATGATTTTAAAAAAAAACTTGTCAGCAAAAAGGGTATATTTACACCATTTGTATAACGGCAAGGGTTTATTTGCAGCATGTTTTTAACAAGGGTTATATCTGCTCTAAATCGCGAAGTTGAGGGATATATTTACACCTTTTCCCTAACATTAATGTTGTTCGTTTTAGGGAAAGTTACATTATGTGTCCGCCAAATAAAATTATTACAATTTGGTCCCGGTATTAATTATTTTATCGATTTAACCATTTTTTTTACACAGTAGCCATGTACAAGAAAAAAGTCATCTTCTTTCTCACTATTCTTCCAACACGTAGTAGTACCACCAGCATTAACACGACTTCCATCTTATACCATTAGGTACCGAAATTATCAAATTTATAAGAAGACCTTGAAATCAATCATTATTGAGCCTGAAATTCTCATATCTAAATATCAAAATCCGAAAAGTGATATAATTTGAAATAGATATTATATTGTTCAAAAATCTTGTTGATGACAATACTGTAAATCTCATACTATACCCAAAGTAATTCCACATGTAGTGTCTAGGGAGGGTAGAATGAACATAAACCTTATCTCGATATTTAGGAGGTAGAGAGGATGTTTCCGGTAACCCTTAAATATTGAGCTCATTTGGGATTAATTAAAAGAATCGTTAGTCAAAGTTTTGAGCTGCTATACCTTGAGGCCTAAACAAGACGAGCCGAAGCGTGGTGTATATGTAAACATACCCCTCCTATAACAATGTATCTCATAGTCACATGTATATCTATATATATCTCCCGGCCAGTTCATCTATATATCTCATGTATATCTATATATTTATCATATTTATGAAAATGAGTGTGTGATACATATACGATATACACACGTGACATATATTGTCATAGGATGTTTCCAAGTAGATTTCAGATCTAAATTTTACTTCAAACTAGTCTCAATCACCTCCGATCTTTTTCAAAAATTCGTATATAGTTTCATCCAAGTATTTTCAACGAATTCCAATCGCATTCACTGGGGTAAAAAATACTAAATAGGATTATTTGGCTCGTCGCTTGTAACTAAGATTGTTAGGTTAGTCGTTAGTAAATATTTTCTAATTTTTTATATTATGAAACTTTCCATTTGTTTTTACAAAAACTTAATAACTGGAGATTGTCTCACGTGATATTATAATCAGTGGAAACGCTGTTAACTTGAGTCTTAATCTTTCTTTTTCCTCTCATAATTATTCTTTCAAAATAATCTATTAGTACTGGGAATGATTGTCTTTTTAGTTTCTTTTTTCTTCTACACATTTGGCAGTCAAATACTAGAGTTCACATTGAATATAATATGACTTGCTGTTGGTATGTCGAATGATAATCCGAAAAAGACATTCTTTTCATACATTTTATTTTATTTGCTCGAAGCTGATTGGCTGAAAATTTAATTTTACACAAACTTCTATTTCAAGTTATTTTTGTGTTTACATTCGGCTTTTATGCTACTCTAAGTCTTAAATATCAAAGTACTTGTAAGTGGTTGTACACAAAATCAGTAGGGTTCTAAAAACCAAAATGAAACAACTTTATCTGAAAATACACTCATGGGTGATTTTGGCTAATGAACTAGTTAGGTAATGATTATGATACATAAATTGTTTATGTGCTGAATAATTTACGTGAGTATTAATGGTTTATTTTAATAGCTTTTTGGATCTTTAATTACTCCTTATAAATGTATTGCTAACATGATTATTCATATTTCACATTTTATCTTACATAAAATAATATATTAATTCCTATATAATATATATGCGAGCATTAACAATACGGGGTTTAATAAAGCTAACCAAGTGACGTATTAGCTAGGTTAAGAGGCAATATAGTCTAATAAGATGCAAACCCATGATTTAAACTTTATGGGTTCTTACAACAAACTCAAGTTAATATACAATATAATATAATTGGGTTTACAATCATATATTTATGTATATTTAGTATATTTCTTAATACATATAAAGGGTATGGATAAAATCTACTAGTATTAAATTTGCATAAACCCATATGTATTCTTCTAGATCAACCCCGAGTCTAACATAAATGTTTTGGATGACAAAATGAACACCTCTTCGTCCTCGCCTTTTCTTTTTTTGTTGCTCTTTTACTCGTATTTTTAGTTTGAATTTTATTATTCCTAAAAGTTTCTCAAAATATTCTAGTTCAGACAAGCATGTTGATGTTACAACATTCCATCTTCAAATATTGTTAAAGTGAACCGGACGTCATAGGGGCAGGGACATAGCCACAATAAAAATTACTGACTCTGCACAATTCAATAACTTCGATTCAAGTTGTATATTTTTAGTAAGAAATTCACTTTACTTGTACAAATAATTTGTTTCGAACTCAATACACAAAAAAAAATTATAGTTCGGATAGAGACAAAGTCATGATTTGAACTTTATGGATTCTAAATTCTAGGAGAGCGTCATTAGGTGTTAGTAATTGAGTTTCAAATTTCATTTTTCTACATATTTAGTAAATTTCTTAATACAAATAGACTAAAGTTATTGAGTTCGATCGAACCTACACGTTGGCTTCTAGCTCCGCTCCTAGGTTCAAGACCCATAAATTTAAAAACAGATATGCCTCTGCACAGGGGAAGGACATTATTTACGTGCCCCACATATCCAATTATTCAAACAATACATTACATTTATGTCCGAGATTAATCTATGTATCTATTGCCTTAATATTTCAGTTTATAAAACTTTGAATAGCTAATTCAATCTATAGTGTGAATAATTTTGTATAATATTGCAACGTTCGTGAAATGTGTGTGAATATAAGAGGAGTCTTATATTGGTACACTGCTTGTGGTGACAAATAGTGAAGCAACACGTGCTGTATAATGTCAAGTTGCCTTCTAAGTTAAGGGTTGATTTTTGTTTTGGAAGAATCTTAGTAGGCATTTGGCCATAGAAATCAAAAACTTTTTCACTTTTTTTTGAAATTTTGAAGTTGGAGTTAGAATTGTGTTTGGCCATTGTTTTTGCAAATATTTTTTTTTTTTTTGTTGAAATGTACTTTTCAACAAGGTTTTGATTGTGAAAAACAAGTTTTTCTTGTTTTTCAAATTCCAAATACAACTAGTTGTATTTGGAATTTTCATGGCCAAACTCTAATTTTTAAAAAAAGTGAAAAAAAATCCGGAAAAAAAGTGAATAATTCTTATGGCCAAACGAGTCATAAATTCTTCGAAGGAGCCAATATACACGTGGTACTTGGGCTGCATCGACCCGATAAATATTTGAGAACATGCCTAGAAATATCAGAATAGGGAGAGATATTCAATTATTATCAAAACTAGCAATACATGCCTGTGCGATACACGGGCCGAACATGTCTATTCACTTTAATTAACCAGTCTTTAAGGTTTGTATTTTGAAAATAACTTTTAAAAACATTCTAATTGTTATTATATATACAAAATGTATTTTATGTACCATCACTTTAGTTGTAATTAAAAGTCTTTGAGATGGAAAGAGTCGGATTTTTTTATCATTATCATAAATGAAAGTTGTTCATTGATGTAAAAGAAAATTAGTAAGAATATGAGGGAAAATTAACATTTTGATTCTAAATTTTTTCTTTTAAATTCTTTAATATTTTATATGTATACCGACAGGTTGATATCCATTTCAATTAAGTAACTGTTCAGATCCAAACATAAGAACCATTTTGGTGTATATATTGGATTAAAATATTTTTATTAAATTAATATTAATTGTTACAAAGAAATCAAAATTAGAAAGATATATGTTATATCATTAATCACCAAATTTTAATTCTGAAATGAAAATATAAAGTAATGCATTTTATAAATGTAAAGAAACAATAATCAAAGACTGCAAAAGAGAGTAAATAAGTAAAGTATTGACAATGAAGGAAAACAGGGATAAATGTCACTCCCTCCCTTTACTTTTACTTGTCGACGTTAACTCAAGGAAAAAAAATTATTCTTCTTATTTTACCCTTCACATTAATTATTCATTTTCAAATCATTTTCTGAGGCTATTGAGACTATATACTAATAAATATGGATATTATGATAAAATATATACTTTATTTATTAATTTTCAAAGAACGTGCAAAGTCAAAAGTAAACAAGTTATGTGTAGAAGCATTAAAATAACTTTTGGTACAAATTTGCATTGCTATTGTTCGTCCTCTCTTCACGTTTAAAGTATTGACAAAGAAGCAAAACGGGGATAATAGAAATAGAAAAGAAGATAAATATAGAATAGAAAAATACACATATATTTTTAGCAATGTGGCCAAGTAATATGGACGAAAGGAGTACTTCATTTATTAATTCTTAAATAACGTGAAAAGTCAAAAGTGAACAAGTAAAAGGGCATGGAGGAAATAAATATATGTGTTGGAGAATTAAAATAGAAGTGCACACGTGTATACATGAGAAAAGAATAAATATTCAGTACTATGGCATATATCCACGCGGGATTTATTAATTCTCAAAGAATGTGAAAAGTAAAAAATGAACAAATTAAAGTGCACGGAGGGAAATAAATTTGTGTAGGAGAATTAAAATTTAACTGCATATGTCTATACATGAGAAGAGAATAAATATTCAGTTAGAACACGAAAAATCAAAAGTGAACAAGTAAAAGTGCACGGAGGAAATAAATGTGTCGGAGAATTAAATTTGAAGTGCGTACGTCTATACATGAGAAGGGAATTAAATATTAAGTACTATGACACATGTCTACGTCATTTTTATTAATTCTTAAAGAATGTGAAAAGTCATGTATAGTAATGTGGCCAAGTAATATGGGACGGGAGGAGTACTTCATTATTAATTCTTAAATAACGTGAAAAGTCAAAATGAACAAGTAAAAGTGCACGGAGGAAATAAATGTGTCGGAGAATTAAAATAGAAGTGCACACGTGTATATATGAGAAGAGAATAAATATTCAGTACTATGACATATATGCACGTGGGATTTATTAATTCTCAAAGAATGTGAAAAGTCTAAAGTGAACAAATTAAAGTGCATGGAGGAAATAAATTTGTGTAGGAGAATTAAAATTGAATTGCATATGTCTATACATGAGAAGAGAATAAATATTCAGCTAGAACACGAAAAGTCAAAAGTGAACAAGTAAAAGTGCACGGAGAAAATAAATGTGTCGGAGAATTAAATTTAAAGTGCATACGTCTATACATGAGAAGGGAATAAATATTAAGTACTATGACACATGTCTATATGGGATATAAAAATAGTTGGATAAAGTGTACAAATTATATAGCTCATGGTACAAGAATTTAATGCGGATACAATTCATGAAGTTGTTGGTACAAGCTTAGGGAGCCGTGTTCGTCCCCCCAAGCCGCTTTTTTCTATTATTCTATTATATATAAGCATGGAAGGAGGACTAACACCGTTTCCCATGCTTGTACCAACAACTTTAGAAATTGTACACTCAATGAATGCTTATACTAAAAGTTATATAACTTGTACTCTTTAACCAACTACTTTTTTATCTCACGTGGGCATATGTCATAGTACTTAATATTTATTCTCTTCTCATGTATATGCGTATGCACTTATTTATTTCCTCCGTGCACTTTTACTTGTTCATTTTTTACTTTTTACGTTCTTTAAGAATTAATAAATCTCACGTAGACATATGTTATAGTACTGAATATTTATTCTCTTATTTACTTGGGCAAATTACTTGACTATTCACGTTCTTTAAGAATTAATAAATGAAGTACTCCCTTCGTCCCATATTACTTGGCCACATTACTATACTTGTGTTACACCTCGGAAAAAAAAATAAAAAAAATCTTCCGTTGGTACGCAAGTGAATGAACTAGCGAAATACGAGTATCGGGTTAATGATGACTTAAGGGCATTTTGGGAAAGAGTTATAACGTCTCTTAGATTAGTATTGAAGTGTTGAACAAGTGTTAAGAAGGTTCCATGAGGATCCGAGATCAAACGAAGTGGCGAAACTAAGTTCAGTGACTGATGAGTTCTACGGCTCATTATACGGACCGTATAATGTTATACGGACCGTATGGTGGACCGTAAAACCATCACAGTGAAGGTTGGTTGCTGGTGGAATTTTACGGTCAGTTATACGGACCGTATAAAATTTATACGGACCGTATAACGAACCGTCGAATGGTCACAGTGAAAGGTTGCTCACTGGTAACGTTTTACGGTCAGTTATACGGACCGTAAAACTGTTTTACGGACCGTATAACGGACCGTCAAGTAGTCACAGTGAAGGGGTGCTGGGCAGACCCATTTCACGGTCTATTATACGGACCGTATAACCATTATACGGACCGTATAATGGACCGTATAATGGAACCCGACAGTTCGGTGATGATTTAATAAATAAAGACCAAGTTCATGAAAATCATTTCCACATTTCCTCTCTCTCTCTAAAACATCTCTCTACAACTTTTGTACAAGTTTTCAAGGGTATTAATCCATCAACCACATTAAACAAGTAAATCCAAGGTAGAAACCCATCAAGGATCATCTAAAGTCAAGAAACCCAAATGGAGAAAAACTAGGGTTTTACTCAAAGTGGAGTATTATCAACAAAAGCTTGTCCCTACAACTTCTAAGGTAAGATTCATGATTTTTATATGATGTTTACGGTATTGGAGAATTAAAATGCATGGATTGTAGAAAACATGGTCCACTAGGACATGAATGATGAATAGTGACGTTTTTGAGACATAGTTTGAATTGAATCATGATTGTTGTTGTATTGTGATATGAGTGTGTTATAAATGACGTTAAGATCATGAAATAAACATTGTATATGGATGAACGAAGTTGGGTGTTGTGACCATAAATAGGGACAAATGGAAGTGAATTGAGAATGTGGATAATGTAGATGATTAATGGCCATGGAAACGATATTATAAATGTGTTGTTGACGTTTGGGGTTGAATTATGATATGGACAAATGTTGTATAGATAAAGGAGATGCTGTCCAATTTTCTCTAGTTCTAGCCATGTGCACTAGTTATCGATACTAATGATAGTATGGCCTTAATGAAGGTAGAAACGTGAGCATCGAAGGAGTACGTGCAAGTGTAGAATAATTCGACAAAGAGGTATGTAAGGCTAACCCTTCTTTCATAAGGCATGGTTCTTTGGCCAAACTCCTAATCCCTCTATATGAGCATGTTGACTACAAATGTTTCACATTCCGAGCTCATAAGCTCACTATCCTTGATTGGTACTACGAATGCGCTACGCACCTCAGGTGACGAGTAAGACTACGATATAGAAGTAACAATAACGATAATGATAGTAATGATGATGGTGATAATAATGATGCTAAAGGTGCCTATGGGCTGTTATACTCATACGTGCCTATGAAGGGCTATAATGAAACCCCGAGCTTATAACGCCGGGTAGAATATATGTGTATGAATATGTATAGAATATGTATACGATTACGAAACGCGCGCACACATCTGCAGATGGTACGGATAACCCTGAAGCCTTGGTAGGGCCAGGTATGAGTAACATTGAGCCTTGGTTGGCCAAGTATGTATATGAAATACTGATCCAATGAGGTCGGGTACGTTATGTAAATGCCATGTATATGAAATGATTATGTATGTATATATTATGTAAAAGAATGTGATGAGACTATGTATAAGAATACGAATGAGGACATGTACACTAATACGAGCACAAGCATGGTACGAGTTTTATTATGGGGCACGAATGACGATGTGAGTAAGTAAGCGACATGATGATGATGATGATATTATTGTCTCCCCTCCTATGCTATTCCATATATTGTTCATTATGTTGTATATCAATGTTAATCATGCTTTACATACTCAGTACATTCTTCGTACTGACGTCCTTTTGTTTGTGGACGCTGCGTCATGCCCGCAGGTGCACAGGGAGACAGATTTGACCCATAGCTGCCTATTTGAAGATTTCATAGAGAGCTCCATTTCCTTCGGAGCCATATCTTTTGGGTACTCATTCTTTTGTGTATATAATTATGGGCATAGCGGGGTCCTGTCCCGCTCATGATATGTCATACTCTTAGAGGCTCGTAGTCATGTGTATGTGGGTAGAGATGTTTGGCCATGTCGGCCTATGTTTTGTATATCTTTTGTTGGCCTCGTCGGCCTTGTATATTTGACATGGCATAGATGCCCATGATATGTTAATTGATGATGGTCGTCCAATGGGACTAGCTTGATTAATGATTTAAAATGCATGAAATGAATTATGGTTCACCTAGATGTTATGATATGCATGATAAGGGGGTGCCCGGGTGGGGTAGCACCGGGTGCTCATCGTGGCCCCCTAGTCGGGTCGTGACAAAAGTGGTATCAGAGCAGTTGAGTCCTAGGATGTGTCTACGAGCCGTGTCTAGTAGAGTCTTGGTTATGGGTGTGTTGCGCGCCACACTTATAAACGAGAAGCTGCGGACATCTTAGGAATATATGACCTTCTCTCTTCATAAGAATCGTGCGATAAAGCTATGATGTAAGAAATTCTTGTTCTTAAATCGTGTGTTGTGTATTTCAGAGATGCCTAAAAAGAAAAAGGCTACAGCAGCCCAAAGGGGCAAGACGGTGGCAGAAAAGCAGGCTGAAAGAGCACCGCCACCAGTAGTAGAGGAAGATGAGTCCCAGAGTGCGGCTCAATCTCAGTCCTCCCAGACAGTGCCTATTACTGAGGAGCACGTGGGAGCCTCAGCCCCAGCTCCAGCTCCTCCGCCGAATGCTTCAGGCCAAGACGTAAGAGAGGCCATTAATTTGTTGACTCAGTTGGTTGCGGCCCAGACTCAGAGGCCAAGCGCGGGGCAAGGCGACAGGACTGTTAGCGCAAGGGCCCGTGACTTCATTGCTTTGAAACCCCCGGAATTCTTTGGGTCGAAACTGGAGGAGGATCCCCAGGACTTTGTTGATGGTATGCTAAGGACGCTCCGATTGATACATGCTTCAGACACCGAATCGGTGGAGCTAGCGTCATACAGATTGAGGGATGTCTCAATCCAGTGGTACACGGTTTGGATGGCTTCGCGGGGAGCCAATGCACCTCCGCCGGTATGGCAAGAGTTTGTCGATGCTTTTATCCGTCACTACATGCCTCCAGAAGTTCGGCGAGCTAGGGCCGATAAATTCTTGAATCTGAGGCAAGGTAGCATGAGTGCTACAGAGTATAGTCTCCGCTTCAATTCCTTGGCTAGGTATGCTTCGGCCATGGTAGCGGATATGGGCGATCGGGTGCACCGGTTTGTGAAGGGCCTAGGGCCACATTTGATGGATAAATGCTTGACTGCATCTCTTCAGGATGGCATGGATATTGCACGTATTCAGGCGCATGCTCAGGAATTGGAGGAACACTTACAGCAGCGGAGGAATGAACATGAACAGGATAGGGGACATAGCAAGAGGGCTAGATCTTCGGGGCCGATGAGTGAGTCCAGAGGTGGGCACCGGCAGCAGCCCCCTAGGCATGCAGGCTACTCTATGACCAGTGCGCTCCCACGGTTTTCAGGCCAGAGATTGGATAGATCTGCTCATTCAAGGCCGAGCCCGAGTTATTCAGGACCTCAGTATAGAGATGATTCAGGCCAGTCTAGACCACCCGTGCCACGATGTTCCCAGTGTGGGAAGTTGCATTGGGGTCAGTGCCGATCAGGTTCAGATGCTTGCTATTCTTGTGGTCGACCAGGCCATATTATGCGTGATTGCCCCTCAGTACAGGGTAGAGGTAGGGCCCAGCCATCAGGGTCGATAGCCGGGTCTTCAGCATCTGCACGCCCTATGGGGCCAGGTTCACATGCGCCGGTTGGCCATGGTAGAGGTAGAGGCAGAGCTCCCAGTTCCAGCGGTCCTCAGCACCGTATTTATGCTTTGGCTGGACGCCAAGATCTTGAGTCTTCTCCCGATGTGGTCACAGGTATATTATCGGTATTCTCTCATGATGTATATGCTTTGATTGATCCGGGCTCCACATTGTCTTATGTTACTCCATATATTGCGGGTCGATTTATAATTGAGCCGGAGTCTATTAAGCCTTTTGAGGTGTCTACGCCCGTTGGCGAATCGGTGATAGCTAGCCGAGTGTATAGAGATTGCGTAGTGGTGATATGTGACCGCCGTACAGTAGCTGATTTGCATGAACTAAAAATGGTAGATTTTGATGTTATTATGGGCATGGATTGGTTGGCTTCTTGCTACGCCAATGTTGATTGTAGAACGAAGATAGTTCGTTTCCAGTTCCCGGGCGAACCAGTCTTAGAATGGAAAGGGAATACGGCGTCACCAAAGGGTAGGTTTATTTCCTATCTAAAAGCGAGGAAGATGATCACTAAATGGTGTATTTATCACCTAGTGCGAGTTCGAGATGTAGAAGTTGAGTCGCCGACTCTTCAATCAGTTCCGGTAGTGAACGAATTTCCGGATGTGTTCCCGGAAGAGCTTCCAGGCCTTCCTCCCGAGCGAGAGATAGATTTTGCGATTGATGTGTTGCCAGACACTAATCCCATATCTATTCCTCCCTATAGGATGGCACCCGCAGAGTTGAAAGAGTTGAAGGAGCAATTGAAAGACTTGCTTGAAAAAGGCTTCATTCGGCCTAGTTCATCCCCGTGGGGAGCACCCGTATTGTTCGTCCGGAAGAAGGATGGCTCCTTGAGAATTTGCATTGATTATCGGCAATTGAATAAAGTGACAATTAAGAACAAGTATCCCCTCCCGAGGATTGATGATTTATTTGATCAATTGCATGGTGCCAAATGGTTTTCAAAGATTGATTTGAGGTCCGGGTATCACCAAGTAAGAGTTAGGGAGAAAGATATCCCTAAGACAGCTTTCAGAACAAGATATGGCCATTTCGAGTTCCGAGTAATGTCGTTTGGGCTAACTAATGCACCGGCAGTGTTTATGGAATTAATGAACAATGTATTCAGGCCTTTTCTGGACCTATTCGTGATTGTATTCATCGACGATATCCTAGTGTACTCTAGATCCGAGGCTGAGCATGCGGAGCATTTGCGAACCGTCCTTGGAGTTCTTCGAGCTCGAGAGTTGTTTGCAAAATTCTCCAAATGTGAGTTTTGGTTGAACTCGGTATCATTCCTGGGCCATATTGTTGCAGCTGATGGTATTCGAGTGGATAGTCAAAAGATCGAGGCAGTGAAAACTTGGCCAAGGCCCACAACCCCTACAGAGGTTCGTAGCTTTTTGGGCTTAGCCGGGTATTACAGAAGATTTGTTGAGGGTTTCTCTTCTATTTCTGCACCGCTCACAAAGTTGACTCAGAAGTCAGCTAAGTTTCAATGGACAGATGCTTGTGAACGTAGTTTCCAAAAGTTGAAAGACAGATTGACTTCTGCCCCAGTCTTGACACTTCCAGAGGGAGTGGAAGGATATGTTGTTTATTGTGATGCTTCAGGCGTCGGGCTAGGCTGTGTATTGATGCAAAATGGTAAGGTGATCGCGTATGCTTCTAGACAATTACGGAAACATGAACAGAATTATCCTACCCATGACTTAGAATTGGCCGCGGTGGTCCATGCTTTAAAGATATGGAGACATTACTTATATGGTGTCCACGTGGATATTTATACAGATCATAAGAGTCTCCAGTACATTTTCAAGCAGAAAGAGTTAAATTTGCGGCAACGACGATGGCTAGAGTTGCTAAAAGACTATGACGTCGAAATCCTGTACCACCCCGGAAAGGCAAATGTTGTGGCCGATGCTCTTAGCCGCAGGTCTATGGGAAGCTTATGCGATGTGCGACAAGAAAAGAGAGAAATGACCCGTGAGCTTCAGCAGCTAGCCAGCCTAGGGGTCCGAGTAGTGGACTCAGGTAGCAGCAGAGCTACCATTCAGAATTCGGCAGTTCCGTCGCTAGTAGCGGAAGTAAAAGAGCGGCAAGGTGAGGATTCTAGGCTAATGCAGTACAGAGATACGCTCGCTCAGAAAGGGGGGTCACCATTTGATATTTCGGGAGACGGAGCCCTCCGATGCCGAGGCAAGCTATGTGTCCCCGATGTGGCAGACTTACGCCACCAGATTTTGAGAGAGGCTCATTGTTCCCGTTACTCCGTTCACCCTGGAACGACGAAGATGTATCATGATCTTAAGTCTATATATTGGTGGAATGGGATGAAGAAAGATGTAGCGGAGTTTGTAGCCCAATGTTCCAATTGCCAATAAGTAAAAATAGAACACCAAAAGCCGGGTGGCTTATTGCAAGCTATAGAAATCCCAACTTGGAAGTGGGAAGTGATTAATATGGATTTCATTACAGGGCTACCTCGTTCTCGACGCAAGTATGATTCCATATGGGTGATTGTGGATAGACTCACTAAATCAGCTCATTTCTTACCGGTCAGGACGACCTATGTGGCAGAAGATTATACAAGGCTTTATGTTAAAGAAATAGTGAGACTCCATGGTGTCCCAGTGTCTATTATCTCCGATAGAGGAACTCAGTTTACGGCCAAATTTTGGGAGTCCTTTCAAGAGGGTCTAGGGACCCAAGTGCGCCTTAGCACGGCATTTCACCCACAGACCGATGGGCAAGCTGAACGCACCATCCAGACTCTTGAAGATATGTTACGGGCATGCATGATAGATTTTGGGGGAAATTGGGATGACCATTTGCCACTCATTGAGTTTGCTTACAATAATAGTTATCACTCCAGCATCCTAATGGCACCATATGAAGCTTTATATGGGCGAAAGTGTAGATCCCCGATTGGGTGGTTTGAAACGGGAGAGGCCAAGTTAATGGGGCCCGATTTGGTCCAACAAGCCATAGAGAAAGTCAAGCTCATACAAGATCGGTTGTTGGCGGCTCAAAGTCGCCAAAAGTCTTATGCAGATAATCGTCGAAGAGACTTAGAGTTTCAAGTTAAGGATTGGGTGTTTTTGAAAGTGTCGCCGATGAAGGGCGTTATGAGATTTGGCAAAAAGGGGAAGCTTAGTCCCCGGTATATAGGGCCTTATGAAATTGTGCGAAAGATAGGCAAAGTGGCCTATGAAATAGACTTACCTCCAGACTTGGAGTCAGTTCACCCGGTTTTCCATGTCTCGATGCTTCGGAAGTGTGTTGGAGATCCTACGAGGGTCGTCCCAGTGAATGATATTCAAGTGACAGAAAAGTTAACTTATGATGAAATACCCATTGCCATATTAGATAGGCAAGTACGGAGGCTTAGAAACAAAGAAGTGGCCTCAGTTAAAGTTTTGTGGAAAAATAATAATCGAGAGGAAATGACATGGGAAGCGGAAGAAAATATGCAATCCAAGTACCCGCATTTATTTCAGCCCTTGGGAGAAGTCCAAGATGAGACGTCAAAAATCATAAGGTATGGATGTTTTCCTTTTATGCTTCTGGGTCGTGTGTGGCCAAAATTTTCATGTTGTTACGATGTGGCCCTGTGTGGCATCGATATTATGGGTTGTTGTGACAGGTTGTTAGTGCCATGTTATAGGGGAAACTCTGGCGAAATTTTTATAAAATCCCGGGTGTTCTCGACATTCGAGGACGAATGTTCTTAAGGGGGGGAGAATCTTACACCTCGGAAAAAAAAATAAAAAAAATCTTCCGTTGGTACGCAAGTGAATGAACTAGCGAAATACGAGTATCGGGTTAATGATGACTTAAGGGCATTTTGGGAAAGAGTTATAACGTCCCTTAGATTAGTATTGAAGTGTTGAACAAGTGTTAAGAAGGTTCCATGAGGATCCGAGATCAAACGAAGTGGCGAAACTAAGTTCAGTGACTGATGAGTTCTACGGCTCATTATACGGACCGTATAATGTTATACGGACCGTATAGTGGACCGTAAAACCATCACAGTGAAGGTTGGTTGCTGGTGGAATTTTACGGTCAGTTATACGGACCGTATAAAATTTATACGGACCGTATAACGAACCGTCGAATGGTCACAGTGAAAGGTTGCTCACTGGTAACGTTTTACGGTCAGTTATACGGACCGTAAAACTGTTTTACGGACCGTATAACGGACCGTCAAGTAGTCACAGTGAAGGGGTGCTGGGCAGACCCATTTCACGGTCTATTATACGGACCGTATAACCATTATACGGACCGTATAATGGACCGTATAATGGAACCCGACAGTTCGGTGATGATTTAATAAATAAAGACCAAGTTCATGAAAATCATTTCCACATTTCCTCTCTCTCTCTAAAACATCTCTCTACAACTTTTGTACAAGTTTTCAAGGGTATTAATCCATCAACCACATTAAACAAGTAAATCCAAGGTAGAAACCCATCAAGGATCATCTAAAGTCAAGAAACCCAAATGGAGAAAAACTAGGGTTTTACTCAAAGTGGAGTATTATCAACAAAAGCTTGTCCCTACAACTTCTAAGGTAAGATTCATGATTTTTATATGATGTTTACGGTATTGGAGAATTAAAATGCATGGATTGTAGAAAACATGGTCCACTAGGACATGAATGATGAATAGTGACGTTTTTGAGACATAGTTTGAATTGAATCATGATTGTTGTTGTATTGTGATATGAGTGTGTTATAAATGACGTTAAGATCATGAAATAAACATTGTATATGGATGAACGAAGTTGGGTGTTGTGACCATAAATAGGGACAAATGGAAGTGAATTGAGAATGTGGATAATGTAGATGATTAATGGCCATGGAAACGATATTATAAATGTGTTGTTGACGTTTGGGGTTGAATTATGATATGGACAAATGTTGTATAGATAAAGGAGATGCTGTCCAATTTTCTCTAGTTCTAGCCATGTGCACTAGTTATCGATACTAATGATAGTATGGCCTTAATGAAGGTAGAAACGTGAGCATCGAAGGAGTACGTGCAAGTGTAGAATAATTCGACAAAGAGGTATGTAAGGCTAACCCTTCTTTCATAAGGCATGGTTCTTTGGCCAAACTCCTAATCCCTCTATATGAGCATGTTGACTACAAATGTTTCACATTCCGAGCTCATAAGCTCACTATCCTTGATTGGTACTACGAATGCGCTACGCACCTCAGGTGACGAGTAAGACTACGATATAGAAGTAACAATAACGATAATGATAGTAATGATGATGGTGATAATAATGATGCTAAAGGTGCCTATGGGCTGTTATACTCATACGTGCCTATGAAGGGCTATAATGAAACCCCGAGCTTATAACGCCGGGTAGAATATATGTGTATGAATATGTATAGAATATGTATACGATTACGAAACGCGCGCACACATCTGCAGATGGTACGGATAACCCTGAAGCCTTGGTAGGGCCAGGTATGAGTAACATTGAGCCTTGGTTGGCCAAGTATGTATATGAAATACTGATCCAATGAGGTCGGGTACGTTATGTAAATGCCATGTATATGAAATGATTATGTATGTATATATTATGTAAAAGAATGTGATGAGACTATGTATAAGAATACGAATGAGGACATGTACACTAATACGAGCACAAGCATGGTACGAGTTTTATTATGGGGCACGAATGACGATGTGAGTAAGTAAGCGACATGATGATGATGATGATATTATTGTCTCCCCTCCTATGCTATTCCATATATTGTTCATTATGTTGTATATCAATGTTAATCATGCTTTACATACTCAGTACATTCTTCGTACTGACGTCCTTTTGTTTGTGGACGCTGCGTCATGCCCGCAGGTGCACAGGGAGACAGATTTGACCCATAGCTGCCTATTTGAAGATTTCATAGAGAGCTCCATTTCCTTCGGAGCCATATCTTTTGGGTACTCATTCTTTTGTGTATATAATTATGGGCATAGCGGGGTCCTGTCCCGCTCATGATATGTCATACTCTTAGAGGCTCGTAGTCATGTGTATGTGGGTAGAGATGTTTGGCCATGTCGGCCTATGTTTTGTATATCTTTTGTTGGCCTCGTCGGCCTTGTATATTTGACATGGCATAGATGCCCATGATATGTTAATTGATGATGGTCGTCCAATGGGACTAGCTTGATTAATGATTTAAAATGCATGAAATGAATTATGGTTCACCTAGATGTTATGATATGCATGATAAGGGGGTGCCCGGGTGGGGTAGCACCGGGTGCTCGTCGTGGTCCCCTAGTCGGGTCGTGACAACTTGTCCTTTAAGAATTAATTAATAAATGAAGTACTCCCTTCGTCCCATATTACTTGGCCACATTACTATACTCGACTTTCACGTTCTTGCTGAATATTTATTCTCTTCTCATGTATAGACGTATGTAGTTCAATTTTAATTCTCCTACACAAATTTATTTTCTCCGTGCAGTTGTACTTGTTCATTTTTTACTTTTCATGTTCTTTAAGAATTAATGAATCCCACGGGGACATATGCAATAGTACTGAATATTTATTCTCTTCTCATGTATACACGTATGCACTTCAATTTTAATTCTCCGACATATATTTATTTCCTCCGTGCACTTTTACTTGTTTACTTTTGACTTTTCACGTTCTTGCTGAATATTTATTCTCTTCTCATGTATACATGTATGCACTTTAATTTTAATTCTCCGACACATATTTATTTACTCCGTGCACTTTTACTTATTCACTTTTGACTTTTCACGTTCTTTAAGAATTAATAAATGAAGTATTCCCTCCGTCCCATATTACTTGACTTTTCACGTTCTTTAAGAATTAATAAATAGAGTACTCCCTTCGTCCCATATTACTTGGCCACATTACTATACTTGACTTTTCACGTTCTTTAAGAATTAATAAATGAAGTACTCCCTCCGTCCCATATTACTTGGCTTTGTACTCTTTAACCAACTACTTTTTTATCTCACGTGGGCATATGTCATAGTACTTAATCTTTATTCTCTTCTCATGTATACACGTGTGCACTTATTTATTTCCTCCGTGCACTTTTACTTGTTCACTTTTGACTTTTCTCGTTTGTTAAGAATTAATAAATCTCACGTAGACATATATTATAGTACTGAATATTTATTTTCTTCTTTACTTGGGCAAATTACTTGACTTTTCACGCTCTTTAAGAATTAATAAATGAAGTACTCCTTTTATCCCATATTACTTGGTCACATTACTATACTTGACTTTTTACATTCTTTAAAAATTAATTAATAAATGAAGTACTCCCTTCGTCCCATATTACTTGGCTACATTACTATACTTAACTTTTCACATTCTTTAAGAATTAATAAATGGAGTACTCTCTTCGTCCCATATTACTTGGCTACATTTCTAAAAATATGTCTATTTTTCTATTCTATATTTTTCTTTATTTCTATTATATATAAGTGTGGTGAATGGACGAACACAGCATAAAATGCTTGTACCACAAGCTTTACAAATTGCATACGCAATGAATACTTGCACCAAGAGCTATATAAATTGTACACTTCAACCAATTACTTTTAATTCCACGTGGACAATAATTGTACACTTTAACCAACTATTTTTTAATTCCATGTGGACATATGTCATAGTACTCAATATTTATTGTCTTCTCATGTATACATGTATGCACCGTTCGTGCCCTTTTACTGTCCACGTTGATTTTTCTTCTTATTATTAATTTTACCCTTCACATTAATTACTCATTTTCAAATCATTTCTTAAGGCTATTGACATTATACACCAATAAATATGAATATTATGGTAAAATATATACTCCCTCCGTCCCATATTACTTGCCCACTTTCCATTTTACATGGCCCTTAAGAAATCATAAATAAAAGATGTATTTTACTATCATATTCCTATCTCTATCTAATAAAGGGAGCGACTTTTATCTCCGTTTTCTTTCTTTCTCAATACTTTAAATGTGAAGAGAGAACGAATAATTCTCCGACATATTTATTTCCTCCGCCCACTTTTGACTTTTCACGTTCTTTAAGAATTAATAAATGAAGTATATATTTTCTCATAATATTCATATTTATTAGTGTAGTATAGTCTCATTAGCCTTAGAAAATGATTTGAAAATCAGCAATTAATGTGAAGGGTAAAATAAGAAGAAGAAAATTTTCTTTCTATTGATATGTTAACGTGGAAATTACTTTTGACTTTTCACGTTATTTAAGAATTAATTTGGTGATTTACGATATAGCATATATCTTCTAATTTTGATTTCTCTGTAACATTTTTTTTTATCTATAATTGTTAATATAAAAAATTATAATGTAGCTAATTTACCCCTTATTAACATATTTTTTAATTAATTTAATAAAAATATTTTATTAGTTTTGCTTTTAAAAAATCCAATATATACAACACAATGGTTCTTATGTTTGGGTCTGAACAGTTAATTAATTGAGATGGATATTAACTTGTCGGTATACATATGAGATATTAAAGAATTTAAAAGAAAAGATCTAGGATCAAAATATTAATTTTCCCTCACCTTCTTACTAATTTTTTTTTCACGTCTATGAACAACTTTTTTTGTTATGACAAATGACAAATTTTTAACAATTATTTACAAAATACAAACCTTAAAAACTGGTTAATTAAAGCGAATAAATACGTTCAGCCCGTGCATCGCACGGGCATATATTGCTAGTATATAATGAAAATGTCACAGTTCAAAATTCGAAGGTCGTGATTGATACATAATAAACACCTACTCCTACCAAGCGGACCAGCTATTATCAAGTAACGTCTGTTCATAAAAAGACACATGCAAAGCAAAAATATAAAGGTAAAATTTCATAAATAGCACTATTTATGTCCCTAAAAACAAATTATGGCGATATTATTGAGTTTATAAAATATAGCAACAGTTTTTCTAATTAATCTTCTAATGTTGGAAATCTTACGGAAAATACTTGATCACGAACACTGTATGGAATTCTTGAACGATCTCATAGCTTGAGGCGTGTCAATTAAGACACTGTCTTTAAGGATATTTTACCCGATATGGGTGTATACCCCAGGATTCAACAAGCTCTTTTAATATAAAACTAGGAGATAGAATCTAACAAAGATTAAATAATATAAAATCCTGTGAAAATATGAGAAGAAGAAATAAATTTGTTCTTAGCTTTTACTCCCCAAAGATGAACTCGGAGATCTCATATATAGAGCAAAAAGATCTTTTTCTTATCATCTGTCAACGTGCAAATATTTAAGAGGAGTTAAAAAGCCATAAAGGCTATTGGTAATAGAAGACCATTCATTTTAGCAAATTGAATGAAGGAGACATTGGCAACAAACACTTTTGACCAAATTGAATGAAAGACATTAAGGAAATTAATGAAAATATAATTATTCTTTTTGAGATATAATATTTTGTTCAACAATCCCCCACATACCTCAAAATGAATAATAAGGAATATAATGAAATAAGAGTTTCGGAATAGAATAAAATGAGAAATTTTGCTGGGTTTTCACATATGAGTATCATGCGTCGAATCTGGTGTCTCGTAGAGTATGAACCAGACCTAGATAAAACAAGATTAAACTTACAGAACAAATGGTGAAGTTTGAAACTTCTATGAACCAAGAATTCTTTTGTAAGCTCAGTGTCTCATTTTATCACATTATACTCGCACAATCTTTGTCGTTATCGCAGTTTTGCGCTAGGAGGCCATGCGCGTGTCCTGGTATTCATGAGTGCTCTAGAAATCTGTCACAATTTCATAGGAGCGGCACTACTCCACACTCATATAGGTCCAATCATCAAGTGTATTCTGCAGAGCAATACACAACTTATAAATGATATGAATTGGATTAAGAGTTTAACTCAGCCTCACTTTGCCTTGCAGTATTGCACTTTATTCACACACCATATGAAGAGACATAATTTAATAGTGCATACTTGATCAACTAATGACTTGTTATTACCCATATGAACCTAATTCATGGGATCTCCAATCACATACGTTGGGTTACCATCATTGTTGATCTACTCAAGTTGACAAAAGTCTCATTCCCCTCGATATTTCTTTTAGTTTGTGAATTGATCAAGTTCACCTCTAACTTCACATAATTTACGTAAATAATGTCATCTCAAAACAGTTGCTTCAACACATTATGTCTCAAATATATATGTCTATTTTTGCTATTGAAAAATTATTTTTTCCCTACTGCTATGGCAACCACAATGTATAGACACAAAATTAATGTTGATTTTATTCCAAATTGGAATACTTGTTAAAAGGTCTCTTAACCCTTCAACCTCATTACCAACCAACCCCAAAATAGTAAATTCAGTTTAGTTGATTTCCATGTTATGGAACCTCACCAAGAATAAACTCATAACCACTTGTAAATTTTGATATTCACTTAGCATTATTGTACCCTCTAGTACAACAAAAATAAATCCACTACATTTGTACCATACTTATGGTACCTCACAAATGTATATTTTTCTTCAAAAAACGAGTAGCATAACATTAACTGAACACCCCCACACTTTCAAATATTTCAGCATATAAGTAACCATCGATGAAGAACACAAATCATTGTAGGCTAATTTGATAGCTGATAATATTGTCCATCCGATTGCCAATAACGGCAATATATAGTATGTATAGGGTTAAGGAACCATATCATGAGAATTGGATGAAAGGCCAGCAATGGTCAGAAGAATAGGAAATAATGACAATTCAATGGTCAAATTACCATAGTCAAAGAGTAACGGTTTTTGGTTTTAATATGGAGTAATATTGGCTAATAAAAGGGTTTAATGCAAATAAGAGTGTTGTTACACATCAAATAAAGGTCTGTTACAACAATACAGATTAGCCATCAAAGTCCTCATTAATATGGTCTTAAAAGAATGAATTTAGCCAAGAATATGAACTCTTCTTTTTGAGATATTAATTTTTTTTTTCAACAATCTTCCACTATCTCAAAAAGATAAGAAGAAATAGAATGAAATCTTACGAAAAATACTTGATCACGAACATTGTACGGAATTCTTGAACGATCTCATAGCTTGAGGCGTGTCAATTAAGACACTGTCCTTAAGGATATTTTACCCGATATGAGTGTATACTCCAGGATTCAACAAGTTCTTTTAGTATAAAACTAGGAGCCAAAATCTAATAAAGATTAAATAATATAAAATCCAGCAAAAATATGAGAAGAAGAAAGAAATTTGTTCTCAGCTTTTACTCCCCAAAGATGAACTCGGAGATCTCATATATAGAGCAAAAAGATCTTTTTCTTATCATCTGTCAACGTGCAAATATTTAAGAGGAGTTAAAAAGCCATGAAGGCTATTGGTAATAAAAGACCATTCATTTTAGCAAATTGAATGAAGGAGACGTTGGCAACAAACACTTTTGACCAAATTGAATGAAAGACATTAAGGAGATTAATGAAAATATAATTATTCTTTTTGAGATATAATATTTTGTTCAACATCTAATACATCAGATGAGTTCAACGGACCATAAATCTATAATGTATGTAGATGCCTTTTGTAGCTCTGGAATGAGACACACCTTGAAACAATCAGTTTCTCACTGACAATTTAGACTAATCCGTATTTTAACCATGAATACCATATTTTTACGGGTTGAATATCTTTTCTTTTTTTTCCGCAGATTGCTCTTCATATGTGCTGGTCTTTAATTTTTGCCCCTCAAATCAACGGTCTTCAATTTTCGTCCCTACTTCTCATTTATGAAAATTTGTGAGCCAAAGTACCTTTATTTGTTGGTCTACGAAACCAGAGATTTTGGGTTCGAACCCAAGCAGAGTTCGACATAGTTCAGTAGAAATTAGGTTATCCAACATAAGTTTATAGAAACTAGGTCTATTCGGGTAAAGTTACAGAGAAACTATGCCTTGTCTGACATAGTTCTGTAGAAATTAAGTTATCCTATAGAACTATATCGGACAAGGCATAGTTTCTATGTAACTTTGCCTGAATAGACATAACTTTTATGAAACTTTGCCTCGCGAAATTAGGTCATAGATCTAAAAAAAAAAATCGATGTTAGGGGTAAAATTAAAGACCACCCCAAGATAGGGGCAATCGTGCGAATTAGGTTGGAACCCAAATTTTACCCTTTTTTTTTTTTTTTGCACGGATTGTCCTTCAAAGGCGCTAGTATTTAATTTTTGCCCTTCGCTTAAAAAAGTGATCGAAAATTCCCCGAGATTCTGGGTTCAAACCCAGGCTTAGTAAAAAAAAATTTAAAATTCGCAAGGCAAGACCTCGCGAAAATTCTCCCTTATAAGGCAGAATTTGCCTTAAAAGCCTGCATTAAGGCTGAGTTTGCCTTAAAATTCTACCTTAAGGCAGAACTTAGTTATGTCTTATAAGGCAGAATTCTGCCTTAAGGCAAAAGTTTACCTTGCGAAATTTTGCAAGGCAGAATTTTTTTTAATTTTGCTGGAATTCTACAAAAGTTAGGCCTTAAGGCCTAAATTTTGCCCGAATAGGCCTAATTTTTCTACGAAATTTTTTCTTACGAATATTTCCTTTTACTAAGCTGGAGTTCGAACCCAGAACCTTGAAATATTTTAAGCGAAGGAAAAAACTTAAAGACCTACAATTTGAGGGGCTGAAACTAAAGACCACCCTCAAATAAGGGCAATCATGCAAATTGCCCTTGAAAATATCACTCATCCAACCCGAACGGATTGGGTGTCAGTTACCCTACCCAAACTCATATAATTTTTTACCAAGTCAAAATCAAAGTCAAAGTCAAACTTGACCACCAAAAAAAATTATAGAATCGAATTACCCATTTGCCTAACAATTCCAAATATATGAGTAGATTCCTAATTAGAGTACATTTACTCGTTTAAATTCTCAAATTTGCATTTTAGGAACCTAGATTAAAATCCCCCATTTATAATATTAAATCTCATGTTTTTATGGTTGGAATCATCCAAATTTATGAATGATCATTACTAAGGTAGTAAGAAATCATTACCTCAAAGTTTAGTGAAGAAAAGTTTGCATTTTCTTAGTCCTCATCGTAAGCTCTTTTTCCAAAATTTTCCAAAATAGTTTCCTTTTAAATTTTCTGAACTATTGCTATCGTGGGCCCTGCCACTATGATCTCAGAGTCTGGGCTTGGGCCAAACCTCCTTTCGCGCCATTGGGCTGGGCCAATGTTACCGCTTTCACCAACTGTTGACCAAGGTCCTCTTTCACTATCCTGCGGTGAGCGGTCGTTCGGATTGGATATGAAAATTTCACTTTAGAATTAAGGTTTTGGGATTGAAGAAATTATAATTCAAATAAGCTCGGATCGCATTGGATTTCTTACATTCGGTTTCGAATTAATCAGTTTGGATATTTCAAATTTTTCGGTTTTGACTTTGATTCTTTAAGGCAGGCTTATTAGAACGAAATTCATATGTCCGAGTTATCAAGTTACAGGTCTTAGCATAATGTGAAAGAAAATTAGAGCTAGAAATATGTGGCCTTCAAACACACCAAAAGGACATTAATAGAGTCATACTTACGAATAAACGTGTTCAAATTATGAAGCGGAACACAAATACTCAATTAAATGAAAGTTTGACTTATTACATAAAATTTGTTTGATGGTGAATATTACTTAATAATTTTCTTTAGAAATAAAAGAGAGGTAAACGAATTTGCCAGCTCCTAACTTTTGCAAAAAACTGAATGTTTATTGGTTTGCTTCAAAATTCATAAGAATGTCCTGGCCGAAGATGTAGGATCTAGCAAGTGCGTTTAGCATATGAGATTATTCATTTATTCCATTACATAGCAGTCCGCCAAAGCTCATGATAAAAAATGATCTAACTTTTATTCTCTATAAAATTTTAAATTTTTAATCAATATAATTATTATATACTAATGTATATAATCAGTGTGTATATACATTGATTATATACTTATGTTACACTTACTATACACAAAATATTTCTACTATTTAGAAGAGTGAGTTTTACTCACTCTACGTCGTCCGTCATGGCCCCTCCCCATAAATAAAAAATTTTGCCCCCCCCCCCCCCCCTTAAATTAAAAAAAAAAAATCTCCCCCCCCCCCCCCAATATTAAACAGGCCCACAAAAATAAAAAATAAAAATTTTGGGCCCCCCATAAAAAGTGGAACCCATCACATCCAAACTCACGGGAAAAAAAAGTGGACTCCATATTAATAAAATCAAGCAATATTTAAAAAAAAAGTGAATCCCGTATTAAAAAAATAAATAATGTTAAAAAAAAATGTGGGCCTCATATTAAACACCATGCGTATCCGTAGCAAACACTAAATATAATAAAGTTTTAAATACGGAGCACAAACTACAATGTTATATTAATCGTGTTTTGAACATAGTATCTCATATTGACAAAATCAAGCAATATATTAAAAAAAAAAGTTAATCCCATATTAAAAAAATAAACAATGTCAAAAAAAAAGCTCAGACTTTGTATTCTTAGCAAACACTAATATAATAAAGTTTTAGATACGGAGCATAAATTACAATGTTATATCAATCGTGTTTTGAACATATATATATATATATATATATATATATATATATATATATATATATTATGCATAAAAATAGTGCAAACTAATAATGTTCAAAAGGGTGGACTCATACTAAACAACACCAAGCAATATAAAAAAAAAAAAAAAAAAAAACTATATAAAGCATGGGTTCATCGTCTGTTGTCCCTTAAAAAAAGGGTGGGCCCCATACTAAATAACACCGAGCAATAAAAAAAAAGAAAAAAAAGTGGAACTCACCACATCCAAACTCACGGGAAAAAAAAAATGGAGCCCAAATTAATAGAATCAAGCAATATTAAAAAAAATGTGAATCCAATTTAAAAAAAAAAACTATATAAAGCATGGGTTTAGACCCAAGCTTCATCGTCCGTTGTCCCTTAAAAAAAAAAGGGTGGGACCCATACTAAATAACATCGAGCAATAAAAAAAAAGGAAGAAAAAAAAGGGGAACTCACCACATCCAAACTCACGGGGAAAAAAAGTGGACCCCATATTAATAGAATCAAGTAATATTAAAAAAAAAGGTGAATCCCATATTAATAAAACAAACAATGTTAAAAAACAAATGCTTAAGAAATCAAACAATTAAATCAATAATGATGGACTCATTGCCACATGCGTATCAACCCATTAGTGGGAGCAAATGAAATTATTGTACAACAATATACTTAAAATACTTCTATATTAAAATAAGAGAGAATTTAATTACTTTTTCATTTTTTCCTTACTCTAATAAATGTGAAAAGAGATTAATGTCATAAAAGAAAAAATAATATTAAATGGAGATCAAATAATTAATAAGCTAAATTATTGAAATTATAATTCTAATTGACGTTTCCTTAAAACCCGTGTAAAAAACAACATGACAAGTAAAATGAGTTAAACAAAAAATATTTACTAAAAATTAAAAAAAAATAGAAGTTCTTCATGGCCCCATATTAAACACCAACCAGTATTAAAAAAAAAAAAAAAAAAGTGGAACCCACCACATCCAAACTCTTCGAAAAAAAATGTGGGCCCCATATATATTAAACAACAACTAATATTAAAAAAAATGAATCCCATATTGAAAAAACAAACAATGTTAAAAAAAAGTGCTTAGAAAATCAAACAATTAAATCAATAATGATGGATTCATTGCCACATGCGTATCAACCCATTAGTGGGAGCACATGAAATTATTGTACAGCAACATACTTAAAATATTTATATATTAAAATAAGATAGAATTTAATTACTTCTTCATTTTTTTCCTTACTCTAATAAATGTGAAAAGAGATTAATGTCATAAAAGAAAAAATAATATTAAATAGAGATCAAATAATTAATAAGGTAAATTAGTGAAATTCTAATTCTAATTGACATTTCCTTAAAAAACATGTAAAAAACAACATGACAAGTAAAATGAGTTAAACAAAAAATATTTACTAAAAATTAAAAAATAGAAGTTCTTCATTTAAATAGAAAATCAAATTTCTACTTCGTTTCATCTTAAACATATAAAATTAATATAATAATTTGAATTAGAATTATCCAAATCAAATTTTGATAAAAAAAATTATATGTATTACTTTACTATTACTACTATATAGAAGAGTCAGTTTATAGAGGCAACATCGTCGTCCGTGTTCGGTCCTATTTTTTTATTTAAGAGTAAAAAAATCCTTTGTGGTCCCACCCACTTTTTTATTTAAGGCAAAAAAATGACGTTTTATACTTTATATTACCAACTCTTCTAAAAAGTAGATAGAAATACTTTATTATATTTATTATGTTTACTAAAATAAATATACTTAAAATATATATATTTAAAAAATAACATACAATTTAATTACTTTTTTATTTTTATTCTTACTCTAATAAATGTGAAAAGAGATTAATATCAAATGAAGATCAAATAATGAATAAGATAAATTAGTCAAATTATAATTCTAATTCGCGTTTCCTTAAAAAAACCATGCAAAAGACAACATGACAAGTAAAATGAGTTAAACCGAGAATATTTACCAAAAATTAAAAAATAGCATTTCTTCGTTTAAATAGAAAATTAATTTCTACTTTGTTTCGTTTCAAACATGTAAAATTAATTTAATAATTTGAATTAGAATTATCCAAATCAAAATTTGATAAAAAATAATAAGTATTTTACACTTTTAAATTAATCGAATTAAAATTGAAAGTATCAACTGATGCTTAAATATTGCTATTATTTTATCTCAAAGAGAAGAAAATAGTTTTCTTTTAAACAAATCTTCTCTTTTAAAAAGTATTAATAAATTTTCGTAGCAAACACGAATAAAATAAAGTTTTAGATACGGAGCACAAACTATAATGTTATATTAATCGTATTTTGAATATATATATATATATTATCATTATCTAAACACAACTATATATACATTACACTATAATTTGAAATGTTGGGCCCGTGCGCAGCACGGGCATAGGCTATCTAGTGTATCGATAACCACTACAAACGGTTACAACCACACGACAAAAAAAAAAAAATACCATGTTAAGATCACTTACTTAAATCCAGAAGGTTCGCATTGACCTTTCATGTGGCCTCTTAAGTTTAATAATGTAGTGATATAATTTAATGTTAGACTACTAACGTTAAATGCACAAAATTAAGGACTACATTCTGAAAGTGGGGAAGGTTCCTTAATATAGTTATCCATGGATAGTGCACACACTTCAAAGCGTAGTGTGACAAATGGATAAAATACTACATAGTTAATTAATTAGTCTGATTAACCAAGTAAGGCGCAACTTAGCAAAAAAAATTTTATCACTTTAGGAATTCAAGACAAAAATTGACAAGTGTTTTCAACTATACTCTAATTAACATTAAAGAAGTAGTCCTCTTTTATATGACTCAATTCTAAAAAAATATTGAGTTATAAATAAGAGTAGTTTAGTAAACTTCACATTGTATTTATTGATTTCTTAATAGGCGTGATTTTTGCTAAGGTGACACTTATTTTGGGACGAAAAGAGTATAATATTAGGGGTCATTTGGTTGGAGGAATTAGGTGATTTATTACGATTTAAAATTTGAAATTTAATTTATTTCATGTATGATGGAACTAAATCATATTTAGAGAATTTTCTTAATACAAATAACGTGTGACAAATGGATAAAATACATTGTTGTGAATTAATCGGTCTAATTAACAGAGTAGGATGTTAATAGGTTTTTATTATCTATCACTACTCTGCTCTACGCCTCTACCTATGTGGTACTCTTAGTAGTTGGAATTAGATTGTAATGAACAAGGGTTTATATTGCAATGGAGAAATGAAAAATATATATATACTGATAGAGGAATGCTGCTCTTTTCTTTGCAACAAAATGTAGAGATAAAAGAAAAAAGTTAGAAGGGTGGAAGGTTCCAGATACTATTACAAATAACTAAGTAGGCGTTTGGCCATGAAATCTAAATATTTTTCACTTTATTTGGTATTTTGGAGTTAGAGTTGAAGATGAAGTTGTGTTTGGTTATAATTTTTACAAAGAATATTTGGTTGTTTGAATGTATTGAAAGTGAAAAAAGTAAAAAAATTGAAAAACAAGTTTTGATTGTTTTTCAAATTCCAAATACAACTTTAAGTTGTATTTGAAATTTTTTTGGCTAAACACCATAAAGTGAAAAAATATTCCGAAAAAAAGTGAATAATTCTCATGGACAAACGGGCCCTTAAAAAAAAGACAAACTTCCTGCATAGCCCTAAAAGAATTGATTCCTCCTGTATATATAAATCTTTACACAAAGCAAATGTTCCTTTTTAAACAAGGTCTCAAACGTAATTTGGTAATTTCCCAAATCAGTCTGCAACCGTGCCACATTCGTAACATAGACTATTGGGGGTCATTTTCTTTGGGGCGGGGGTGTGGTGGTTAGATGATCAATTATCCCGGTTTAAAATTTGATCGAAAATATATATTAGCTAAACTCGCCATTAAAATCAGATTATAATATGAATTACTTGTCTCAGATAGAAGGTGAATAAATCATTTACGTTATAATCATAATTTTAGAGATTATAATTCCGAGACATCCCGGTTTCAAACCAAACGACCCTTTAGTAGACAAGAGAATGAGATAGTACCATTGACCGTACTTTTCAACTTTTAGCTAGCGTTTGGTCATAAATTTTGTGAAACTTTGAAGAAAAAAAAAGTTTTTAAAATTGTGTTGAAAAATAGTTTTTGAAATTTGAAATTGCGGTTGGACTTGCATTTTACATGAAAAAAAATATTAAAATTTCGTGAGTGGAAGAAAATTTCATCCGGTCCAAATTAATTTTTGGAACTTGAAAATTTTTCTTCAATTTTTTCTTTTTAAAAACTAATCAAATACTATGGACAAACGGATATATATTTTTTTTTTTTTGAAGCTTCCAAAATCTATGATCAAACGGAGCTAGAATTACATAAGCTCAGTGTATCGTTCAATTCTTTTTTTTGCTCTCGCTAAGATCTTTCAATTCCCCTGCAAGTTATTTTGAATACTTAAAAATGTGTCTTTTTTGAATACTTAAAAATGTGTCTTTCTCTTATTTTTTTTTAACATAAATAAAAGATTTACGTACTAAATTTAGTGTCAAACTTTCAAGAGAGTGGCGTCATTTCATATTTGTTGATTAATTCACGAAATACCAAAAAAAAAAAAAATTGTTGCATTTCGCTTCAACTTGTTACAAAATGGGTTAGATTAAATGGGTGGGGTTTAATTTTTAAATTAAATAATATATGTGTCCAATCAAAACAAGTCACGTGGCATTTTAAAATTGAAAAAATACCATCAAAATTAGGGTGTTAGTTTGAGGGGTATTCTTGAGCCAAAAAAATAGGTTGGGGGTATTTTTAGACCAAATAGGTGGATGGAGGGTATTTTTGGACCAATAGATGGATGGAGGGTATTTGTGAGCCATTTCCCATACGTTAGGGGTATTTTTGGACCTTTTCCGTTATATAAATATAGTTATATATATACACTATGTTTAAGTTATTTCTAAGTTTATAAGTTAAGTTACTATATAACTTAAGTTTTTTGTCTAAGTTTATAAATTTCTATTTTATAACTCAAGTATATATATATATATATATATACACTTATATATATACACTATGTTTAAGTTATTTCTAAGTTTATAAGTTAAGTTACTATATAACTTAAGTTTTTTTTCTAAGTTTATAAATTTCTATTTTATAACTCAAGTATGTATATATTATAAGTAGCTAAGCATATAAGCTAAGTTTTTTCTAAGTTTATAACTTTCTATTTATAACTTAAGTATATTTATACTAGATATACCTAAAATATACTAAGAATATATTTATAATATAAATATACTTAAGTTATAAAATAGAAATTTATAAACTTAGAAAAAACTTAACTTATATGCTTAGCTACTTATAATATATATATATATATATATATATATATATATATATATATATATATAAAAGTTATATGTATTATAACTTAAGTTATTTTTCCAAGTATATAACTTCTTAGGTCTAAGGTTATTTTGCAAACAAGAATTCTTAAAATCTCTCATTTTTTGCTTATTAGTATTACAAAAAAGAAAAGCAACCGCATTTCTAACTCTTTGAATAGAATCTTCAAAATAGTCAAGACCATCTCTACAATCAGGTTTAAAATGTGACAATTACATCTCACATGAAAAATATTTTCTAGCGGAGGGTTTAATTCCCTTTTTAAAAGACCAACCGCCTTTGTATTATTAGAAGCATTATCTAAAGCAATACAAAGTGTTTTTCTATAAATGTTAAAAAAAATTCATAATAGTTGACATCGAATCTGCTAAAAACTTTCCGTCATGACGACCTTTCCCTTCATCATATAAAAAAGCTATAATTTGTTTTTGCATCACCCAATTATCATCAACCCAATGACATATAATAACAAAAAAATCTAACTTGTTAAGACTGAGACCAATATCGGCGGTAAGAGAAACACTATAATTTAAAGAATTAATACATGGCGCAAATAAAATCTATATTTTTTATATAAATTAATAATATCCGATCTACAAGTACTTCTAGGAATACCCTCAAACAACGGATTATAACAACGTTGAATATAAGTAACAAAACCCAAACCCGAAGGAAAGAAAAATGGTAGGACATCAAAAGCAACCATTTTAGCTATTTCTATACGATCTTTTTTCTTGTTATAGCTAAAACTTTTACCGATTCGTGGGTCTATTGTTTGTTGAATACCCCCCACATTTGAACCCGTTTGCTCTCCCCAAACATCCTTATGTCTAGTTCTCATATGATTCGTTAGTGAACCCGTTCCACCATCCTTACTAGTTTGTTGCTTGAAAGTAAATTCTTTTCCACATATATTACATATAGCTAATTGTCTTTCCTTATCTTTAGTCACAATTTTCCAAATTCCAGAGGTTGGCTTACGAGATTTTGCCGGTTTGTCTTGTGTATGTGATTGTGAAGGATGTGTATCTCCTATGGGATTTTCGGGGGCTTGTGTTTCATCATCATCATCAATTTCATTAAAAGTGCCGGTATAGTGTTCCATTACCTCATGATCTAAAAGTGGATTATTTCCACCAATATTAATACCTAAATTAGGTGTTTCGTTCACAAATGTTTCCTCCATAAACCCATCCCTACCACTACCACTACTACCACCACCACGTCTCACTCTCTTCGACATTATTAAATAACAATAATTTAAATCACAAGCAAATAAATCACAAGAAAATAAATTGCAACAAATTAAATAGCGAAAAATAAAGACAGAGTTGGAACGAAGGTGCCAAATTGCCGGACTAATTTTCACCAAAGTGAAGGCGGCTAGAATTGCAAATCCACCAAAGCTTTGGAGCTACTTCGGATTGTTGCAAAATCACCAACTCCACCAACAATTTTTTTTTTTTATAATTGCAAAATATAAAATTGAAACTAGAATAAAACTTTATAGTATTTAATTGAGAGGAATTTAAAGTGGCTAATTGTTGCAAAGTAGCTATAATTGAGAGAAAGAAAAGAGTGAATTGGTATGGATGAAAATAAAATGGAGAGGGGTTTATATAGGGGTGGGGGATGGGTTAAAGTGTGTCACACCCCTTTTCTAGGCCCGCGCGAATGAACGTAGGTTTATTATTAGAGGGGTTTTCCATTTGAAGTGACGGTTTTGAAAAGAGATTATTTTATTTACAGAGTCGCCACTTGAAATTGAGTTTTGGTGTTCCAAGCCACCTTATGAATCCCTAATCAAAAGGAAATGACTCTTTTATTATGGTCCGCGAAAACAGAAGACCAGGTAAGGAATTCTGTTGACCGGGGAGAAGGTGTTAGGCATTCCCCGAGTCCCGTGGTTCTAGCACGGTCGCTTTATCGATTTATACTTAGCTTAAATTAATCTTTGAATATATTATGTATTTGAGCCTTGATTTGCTCGTACTTTTATTGTTGAACATTTATTGGTCTTAAACCGGATGAGTAACCGCATTCCGAATCTTTTAAGCGTCTCAAAATAAGATGCATAACTGCATTCTTACTCGAAACAAGATTAATTACTAAAACGATTTTGGCCAAGGTACGTAACCGCATCCTTGAGTTATTAAAAAGAACGTCTCGAAATAAGATGTGTAACCGCATTCTTAATCGAAACAAACGTTTTGAAACGTGCCTAAAGCTCGTCTAGCGTTAAAGACAATTATTTGTCTCTAAAATCCGAGACTTAAAAATTATTTAGTTATTATTAATTTTCACTCTTTTGACAACGGGTTTTGAATAAATTCGCAATCCATCTCGCTCCCTTAAAATTGATTTTTCCGCTCTTTTCTTTTATTCTTGATAATGGGTTTGAAATAATTCGCGCCCCATCTCGCTCATCTCACAATCACGTGATTATAGTAGCGGCTGTTTTATGCAATTAATGCCAGAAGTTGCATTTTTCATTTGTGCATAAAATCAAATCATGATACCATTGGATTTCCCTTTCAATTAATATTCAAATAAAAATGAACACCTAAACAAGGCACATGTAGATATTAATTACTGTACCTGATTAAATTGCATCAAAGTAAAGGAATGAACTTTCTCACTTTTAGCCTTAAATTCTTTACTACTCTTTTACTGGATAAGTTACAAAACCTTTTAATTTTATGCAAAGTTAAACAATGAAATACTAGTTCGTCCAATTCTTAAAGCACTGAACCAGATAAGGTGAAAATAAAGAAATAAAATAACACACTCAAACAAATGACACCTAATTTATACAACTCATGTCAAAACAAATAATCACTTACGTAACCATTAAAGATAAAACCTCATTCTAACTTTAGTTAATTGCACATTTCAGAACACTAAATAACAAAAGAAATGTTTTCTACGCAAAATAATGCACGATCTTAGCACTAATAATCAACACCCAAAAATGTAGTTGAAGCATGGAAAGGCTTTTTTTATTTTATTTTTTATAATTTTTTGACCAAGTTATACTATTTTTGTTAACATTGAAAAACAAAGAAAGCTAATTTTAGCAAAACTTGTTGGAATCTAAACAAACGTGCTAACCTCATATTTTTAATCATGCTAACAACACAACAAAAAATACTGCATTTAAAAAGCCGACATCATTTAAAATATATGAATCTTTCAACAATGAGCCATATTCCACAGTAAACCTTATATCAGAAAGTTTGACAAAGTAATCATTCAAGTAAGATAGAAGAAAAGGGATAAAGAGTGACTAAGAAGGCTTTCAACTTTAAACCTCAAGAGTTTTATCCAAACTTATACATCAACATGGTAGTTCGTTAAAAACAATGAGCTGAAAAAATGAGAGAAATAAACACACCTCTAATGGCGAGCTTCTCAAGACCAGAACCTCGACGGAACTGAAGCGGAACCTCGCTGGACCTCCCGAACTCGACCAAAAAATTAAAACCCCAAACAGCTGCTGTCTCCCCTAGTATTTTGGTGGTTTCGGGGTGGTTTAACGATGGAACGTTGGACTGGTTTTCATGATGTTCTTTTTTTGAGTTATGGCTGGTGGTTTGATGGTATTTGGTTCGGAGAAGAAGGACGAAGGAAATGGTTGTGGTTTCAAAGAAGCTAGCAAGCTACTAAGGCTCTTCCAAAAATGAATAAACTCTCCATGGTTTTTCTTTAGCTGTGGTTTTTATGTTGTTCACTGCTCAAATCTTATTCTTTATGTCTAGTGTAGGTTTTTTATGGTTTCTCTTTTTGGTAAATTGTGGCTAATGATTTTTAGGTGTGGTGGATTTTTTCTAGCTGCTAGGTGCGGCCGTGATGTTGTGCGTAGATGTAGGATGGAAAAAATGGCGACTAGGTTTTTTTCTCTATCCCTCTTTTTTTTTTTTTTTTTTTTTTTTTTATAGTGTGTCTAGGTATAGGGTTTTGAGTGTGCTCGTATAGGGTTTTGAGTGTGCTCATTCTTTTCCTTTTTCCCAAAATGCCCATGTGTATAAAAAATATCTTAATGGAATATTCCTTCCCAAAATGGATTCTGCTTTTTGTGTGGAAGAGTGAAATTTTACCAAGTGGCAATATACTATTAGTTCTATTGTTGATTTAATTAATAAAAATACTACTCCTAATTTAAAAGCAAGATTAAAAATACTCAGTTACTCGATACTCTTTTATTACAATCTTTAACTTGGAAATTAACTAAAAATAGATTAAAAAAATGTATTTTTTTTTGGGGAAATTTTCTTTCTTTTGTCACAAATGAAAACAAAACTTATTATATTCTAAAATGAGACTCCTTTTTTTTTTTTTTTTTTTCAGTTTTCAAATTCTATAATAAAAACCTACTAAAAAAAAGAAATAAAGTTAAAAATGTCCAAGATTAGACTAAAAAGAAAAATTAATCAATAAGACAATAAAAACATCCCGAGAGGGTCAAAATTACGTGTCTACAAAGTGTATAACAAAAAAGTTTGGAGGGGTTGGGGAACAAAGGGAGGCCAAAATGGCCGTTTTTAGCCATTGCCAACGGTCCAGTAGGTGCAACATTTTATTAAAAAAAAAAAATTACCAGTTAACCGGTTTTAACAGGCCGGGTCCGGTTAACCGGTTAATCGATCACAATTTTTGAAAATTGGTCCGGTATTGAACCTCGGTAGAGGTAAATCGGTCCACCGGGTCCAGTTACGGAACCGGTTAAACCCGGTCCGATTATCGAATTTGACCGGTTCAACTGAACCCGTTGACCGGCTTAGCGTCATTGGAGGAAAGAGTAGGTACCGACAAAAAGTTTTACTATGTGCCTCACGCAACTGATATTAGTTGTGTGGGACTCTTTTTTATGAGATAAAGAAGTAGATCCACATCTTACACTTTTGTGTCCACAAATTTTGAGTTTACTTTTTTGTCTCACAAGAAAGATTACACAATTGATGTCAGTTGTGTGAGCGAATTTTAAAATTTTCCGATACCTACATTGGAAACAAATCGCGAGAAACCTAAAGTTCGCTTGCCATTGCACAATCTTCAATGAACTCTTATCTATCACAAAATTCTCATCAGTATATACAATTATACATTACTTCCCTCACGACACTTCATCGTTTAAAAACTACTTTTTTTTGTCCTAAAAAGATTGTCTTAATTACTATTTGAACAGTTAAAGAATTTTTTTTCTTATCATAATTTTTTCAAGTACTTTCTAAATATTTTAAATTGTTAACTACTGTGACTAATAGTACTTTTTATATAGTTTCTATATGTAATTTTCATTTCAAAAAAATTAATTATATATCCGTATTCACACCGAACATTAGTTAGTTTGACCCTCGTAGTCCAAGTTAAGACAATCTTTTGGAAAATTATCTATTTATATTTTAAAAATTTATTTTATTTTATTTTTATTTTACTCTTAATAAGATGGTTTAAATATAGTTTATAACTAATTTTAGATATTGACAAATGTTTTTAGAAAAATTAATGGGCTAAGCTAAGTATTATCTCATAAAATGGGACGAAGAGAGTGATAAGATAAACTAACAAATTTATCTATTTTATTTCAGGTTATCCATTTCTATTTAATACCAGACTACTACTCTCACTATCCCAATTCATGTGACATAATTCAAATTTTGAAAGTCAAACTGTTTATTTTTTATCATGAATTCGAATATGAGATTTTAAAGTTTTTTGAAATAAAATTTATATATTTAAAAACTATGTAAAAAGTATTATAAGTCATAATAATAGACTATTCAAAATATTTAAAAATATATGAAAAAATTATTGTCCAAGAAAGACTTGTTTGCATCTCAAAATCCGAAAGATGTCATATAAATTGGGACGGAAGGAGTATTACTTTAGGTATCTTTTAATTGATGTAATTATTCAAAAATTCTTTTATTTAAAAGTTAAACTCGTTAGTGAATTTTTTTTGCTCCATTTCATCCTATTTGAATTTATAAGAGCCACATGTCCAAAAAAAAAATAAAAAAATCCAGCACACAATATGGTGGTAAAAAATCTAAGTCAACATCACGTCGTTTTCATACTCGTGTTTCTCATTGGACTAGATGGCCTATGCTCGTACTGCGCACGGGCCCAACACTTTGGATTATAGTGTATATATGTATATGTAGTTGTGTTTGGATAGTGATAATATATATATATATATAAACAGTACAAACTTTATATATATATATATATATATATACACTATATATACACAACATTATCTCTCTGGTGTGAAGTACTTTTTTTTTTCGGTTGCTTTCTCCAATCTCTACTAGTTTCTCTCTCATCCTCACCAACACAACGGTAAGTTGCTCCCCCTCCCCCCCAACCCCCGCCCCACCCACCCCCCAACCAAGCCACCCCAAATGGCCACCGGCGACCGACTACTGACGACCAGATCTCTCTCTCTCTCTCCTCTGTTCTCCCTTTTTTTTTTCTCCTCTTTTCCTCTCTCTTCTACCCTGCGACCGGAAAACCCTCCACCAGTAGGTTTTCGGGCAGTTTCTGTGGGTGAACAGTGATTCCGGCGAATGAACAGTATTTTCCGGCAGATAACAGCATTTCCGGCGGCAAACAGAGATTTTTCGGTGGTGAACAGGTTTTATTTACTTGGAGTTGGTACCTCCAATATCCCATTTCCTATTTTTTAGCCTTATAAATTTTGTTTGCTCCGCCTAATTAAATATCTATTTCACTGCTTATAGACTATTGCTAACTTGTGCTTTAGTAGTGATCCTTCATTTATCTTAGATTAACCTTTCACTAGCGTATATTTGCCTTACTGGCTTTGGTGAGGGATGGTAGACTAGGATCATGTTCTCGGTTGGGATCGGGGGCTAGGGTTGGGGGGGGCTAAGGGGGTTGAGGGAGCTTCTAGGTTGAGAGTAGGGTCTTGGAATATTGGGACTTTATCGGGAAAGTCCATAGAGTTAGTTAAGATTCTCAAGAAGAAGAGGATTAATATAGCTTGCGTCCAAGAAACTAAATGGGTAGGACCTAAAGCTAAGGAGGTGGACGGGTACAAGCTTTGGTTCTCGGGCAAGTCGAGGTATAGGAATGGGGTAGGGATCTTAGCAGATAGTGAGCTTAGAGATCAGGTGGTAGAGGTTAGGAGGATCAATGACAGGATGATGATGATTAAGTTAGTCGTTGGAGGGTTCACCCTGAACATTATTAGTGCCTACGCGCCACAAGTGGGTTTAGACGAGGAGGTAAAAAGGCGCTTTTGGGAGGACTTGGACGAAGTGGTGGTAAGTATACCGCCTGCTGAGAAGTTATTCATAGAAGGAGATTTCAATGGGCACATTGGGTCTGTTTCGAGGGGTTATGACGAGGTGCATGGAGGATTTGGCTTCGGGGACAGGAATGGTGGAGGAGTCTCACTCCTGGATTTCGCAAAAGCTTTTGGATTGGTCATAGCCAACTCGAGTTTTCCGAAGAAGGAGGAGCACTTGGTAACCTTCCGTAGCTCGGTGGCTGCGACGCAAATAGACTTTTTGCTTCTTAGAAAAGATGATAAAGGCCTCTGTAAGGACTGCAAGGTCATACCGAGTGAGAATCTTACGACCCAACATAAGCTATTAGTGATGGATTTGGAGATAAAAAGGAAGAAGAAGAAGAGGGTCGTGGATGACCGACCGAGGATTAGGTGGGGAAGTTTGACTCTGCCTAGTTCCCTAGAGATGGGGGAGAAGTTGATGGCTATGGGAGCGTGGGAGAGTAGTAGGGATGTGAGCAGTATGTGGGATAGGACGGCCAGTTGCATTAGGGAAGCAGCTAGAGAGGTATTGGGGGTCTCACGAGGCCGCCGTGGTGGGCACCGAGGGGATTGGTGGTGGAATGGAGAAGTCCAAGGGAAGGTAGAAGCAAAGAAACAGGCATATGTGAAGTTGGTAGATAGCAAGGATGATGAAGAGAAACGGACGAATAAGGAAAAGTATAAGATGGTGAGAAAGGAGGCGAAGTTGGCAGTTTCGGCGGCTAAAACGACAGCTTTTGAACGCCTTTATGCAGAACTAGAGGACAGAGGTGGGAATACGAAGCTATTTAAGCTTGCCAAGGCGAGAGAGAGGAAGGCACGCGACTTGGATCAAGTGAAGTGCATCAAGGACGAGAATGGCCAAGTGTTGGTACAGGAAACCCGCATTAGACAGAGATGGAAGTCATACTTTCATGAACTCTTGAACGAAGGATGGGACAGAGACATTGTGTTGGGAGACTTGGAGCACTCGGATAGGCGTCGCGACTTTGGATATTGTAGGAGTATAAAGGTTGAGGAGGGTAAAGAAGCTGTTCGTAGGATGCGCAAGGGAAGAGCGACCGGACCTGACGAGATCCCTGGGGAATTTTGGAAGAATGCAGGCAGGGTAGGCTTGGAGTGGTTGACTGGGTTGTTTAATGTCATTCTCAAGACAGCGAAGATGCCGGAATAATGGAGGTGGAGTACAATGATTCCTGTGTACAAGAACAAGGAAGGCATTCAAAGCTGCAACAACTATAGAGGTATTAAGCTGCTAAGTCACATTACGAAAGTGTGGGAAAGGGTGGTGGAAATGAGGGTGAGGAGAGGTGTTTCTATTTCAGAGAACCAGTTTGGATTCATGCCGGGGCGCTCGACTACAGAAGCCATTCATATTGTAAGGAGATTGGTGGAGCAGTATAGGGAGCGGAAGAGGGACTTGCACATGGTATTCATTGGCCTAGAAAAGGCCTATGACAAAGTGCCAAGAGAGGTCATATGGAGATTCTTGGAGGCTAAAGGTGTACCTGTGGTGTACATTAGAGCGATAAAGGACATGTATGATGGAGCTAAGACCAGGGTAAGGACGGTAGGAGGAGACTCGGAGCACTTCCCTATTATGATGGGGTTGCATCAGGGATCAGCTCTTAGCCTGTTTCTATTCGCCGTGGTGATGGATGAATTGACGCGACAAATACAAGGTGAGGTGCCTTGGTGTATGTTGTTCGCGGATGACATAGTCCTGATTGACGAGACTCGCAATGGAGTTAACGATAAGCTGGAGGGCTGGAGACAGACGTTGGAGTCTAAAGGATTTAAATTGAGTAGGACCAAGACAGAATACTTGGAGTGCAGGTTCAGTGGCCTACCGCATGAGGCTAACGAAGAAGTGAGGCTTGGTACCCAGGCCATTAAAAGGAAAGGAAGTTTCAAATATCTTGGGTCTATTATACAGGGGGATGGGGATATCGATGACAATGTTTCACATCGTATTGGTGCAGGGTGGATGAAATGGAGGTTCGCCTCCGGAGTGCTGTGTGATAAGAAAGTGCCACCAAAACTTAAAGGCAAGTTCTACAAAGTGGTGGTTAGACCGACTTTATTGTACGGGGCGGAGTGTTGGCTAGTCAAGAAATTTCACGTTCAGAAGATGAAAGTCGCGAAAATGCGAATGCTGCGGTGGATGTGAGGGCATACTAGGAGGGATAGGATTAGAAATGAAGATATCCGAGACAAGGTGGGAGTCGCATCGGTGGAGGACAAGATGCGGGAAGCGAGGCTGAGATGGTTTGAGCATATGAAGAGGAGAGACACAGATGCTCCAGTGCGGAGGTGTGAGAGGTTGGCTATGGACGGTTTCAGGAGAGGCAAAGGGAGGACGAAGAAGTATTGGGGAGAGGTGATTAGACAGGATATGGCACAGTTTCAGCTCACCGAGGACATGACCTTAGATAGGAGGTTGTGGAGGACTCAGATTAGGATAGAAGGCTAGGTGGCTTATCCTTCCACCAGAGTAGTTGTAGTTATGCTCATTTGTTTATTGCCATTTGATTTCTGCATTTGATTGCTGCTTTTATTTGTGGGGCCGTTGTACTTTGGTTATCTTATTTATTTATAGTAGTTACGGCTCCTTTCTTTCCGGACTGTTCTACCATGACTTTCTTGCTTTTGGTATTCCTTGTTTTCATATTGTTTTCGATATGCTTGGTCCTATCTGACCTTTTGTCTTGTTTTCTTCTCTTGAGCCGAGGGTCTTTCGGAAACAGCCGCCCTACCTTTCAAGGTGGGGGTTAGGTCTGCGTATACTCTACCCTCCCCAGACCCCACATGGTTGAATTATACTGGGCTTGTTGTTGTTATTGTTGTTGTTGTTATATATATATATATACACTATGTTCAAAACATAATTAATATAACATTGTAATTTGAGCTCGGTATCTAAAACTTTATTATATTCGTGTTTGCTACAAAAATTTATTAATACTTTTTAAAAGAGAAGACTTGTTTAAAAGAAAACTATTTTCCTCTCTTTGAGATAAAACAATAGCAATATTTAAGCATCAGTTGATACTTTCAATTTTAATTCGATTAATTTAAAGGTGTAAAATACTTATTATTTTTTATCAAATTTTGATTTGGATAATTCTAATTCAAATTATTAAATTAATTTTACATGTTTAAAACGAAACAAAATAGAAATTGATTTTCTATTTAAACGTGCTATTTTTTAATTTTTGGTAAATATTCTCGGTTTAGCTCATTTTACTTGTCATGTTGTCTTTTGCATGGTTTTTTAAGGAAACGGGAATTAGAATTGTAATTTGACTAATTTACTTTATTCATTATTTGATCTCCATTTGATATTAATCTCTTTTCACATTTATTAGAGTAAGAATAAAAATGAAAAAGTAATTAAATTCTATCTTATTTTAAAATATAAATATTTTAATTATATTTATTTTAGTAAACATAACAAATAAATGACATGGCGGAATAACAAATACAACAATTAAATATCTAGATTAGATCTCAAGCTAATATAAAAAAAAAGGAAGGAAATTGTATGTATTTGCCTACTTAACCTTTTGAAAAAAAGCAATAATAATGAATCCACTATTATTGACTTGATGGGGATACTTTGGGAATTACATGAATTTTGTTTGAATTTTTAATATATGGGCTGCACGTTTTTTTTTTTTTTTTGACATTGCTTGTTTTTTTAATATGGGGTCAACTTTTTTTTTCATGAATTTGGAGAGGGTGGCATCCACTTTTTTATTTCATGAGTTTGGAGAGGGTGGGATCCATTTTTTTTTTTTTTTTTTTTAATATTTCTTGGCGTTTTTAGTATGGGGTCCACCTTTTTTTTTTAAGAGTGACTGACGACGAAGCATGGGTAAACCGATGCTTCTATATAGTAGAAAAATAGAAATACAATAAAGTATTTCTATCTACTTTAGAAGAGTTGGTAATATAAAGTATAAAATGTCATTTGTTTGCCCTTAAATAAAAAAGTGGGTGGGACTACAAAGGATTTGTTTGCCCTTAAATAAAAAAATGGGACCAAAGGACGGACGACGATCTTGCTTATAAACCGACTCTTCTATAAGTAATATATATATATATATATATATATATTATGTTCAAAACACGATTAATATAACATTGTAGTTTGTGCTCCGTATCCAAAACTTTATTATATTAGTGTTTGCTACGAATACGAAGTTGGCAAAAATTTATTAATATTTTTTAAAAGAGAAGACTTATTTAAAAGGAAACTATTTTCCTCTCTTTGAGATAAATAATAGCAATATTTAAGCATTAGTTTATACTTTGAATTTTAATTCGATTAATTTAAAGGTGTAAAATATTCTATTGTTAATGTATGTAGATTGGGCCTAAACAATACCTATTATTTTTTTTATCAAATTTTGATTTGGATAATTCTAATTCAAATTATTATATTAATTTTACATGTTTAAAATGAAACAAAGTAGAAATTTGAAATGAAGAACTACTATTTTTTAATTTTTGGTAAATATTTTTTTTTTAACTCATTTTACTTGTCATGTTGTCTTTTGCACGATTTTTTAAGGCAATGTCAATTAGAATTATAATTTCACTAATTTACCTTATTAATTATTTTATCTCCATTTAATATTATTTTTTCTTTTATGATATTAATCTCTTTTCACATTTATTAGAGTAAGTAAAAAATGAAAAAGTAATTAAATTCTATCTTATTTTAATATATACGTATTTTAAGTATGTTGTTGTACAATAATTTTGTTTGCTCCCACTAATGAGTTGATACGCATGTGGCAATGAATCCATCATAATTGATTTAATGAGATACTTTGGAAATTACATGAATATTGTTTGATTTTTTAATATGGGATGCACTTTGTTTTTTGACATTGTTTGTTTTTTTACTATGGGATTCACTTTTTTTTTATATTGCTTCATTTTGTTAATATGGGGTCCAACTTTTTTTTCCGTGAGTTTGGAGATGGTGGGTTTCACCTTTTTTTTTTAAAATTAATTAGTTGGTGTTTAGTATGGGGCCCACACCATTTTTTTTAATGATGGACGGACGAAGCATGGGTGCAAACCCATGCTTCTATATAGTTTAAATTCTGTCTTGAAAATCTTTACACTAATCATTACTCCCTTCGTCCCATATTAGTTGGTCACATTATTAAAAATATATATCCTAAAATACTTATTCATTTACAAAATCAAGATACAATTAATTAATTTTTTCCTATTTTATCCTTAACATTAATTATTTTTCAAAATAATCATAATTGATTAGAGTATAATTTATTGGAGAGATATAAAAGTAATATAGTAAAAATATATCTTTTATTTATGATTTTTTAAAAAGCGTGTAGAGAAGAAAGTGACCAATTAGCATGAGACGGAGGGAGTAATGATTAAGACATTTAACCAATTCGATTAGTTACCTATCTAATTTAGGAATACGGACAGTTGGCTTCTTTTTCCATGAAAACTATATTTTCCGTATAAGGAAACTAATATTACAATTAGGTTCATCTTATATTCTTAAATTTATTAATCTAAATTCTTAAATAATCTTTAATATCGTAGTCCAAATTAAGAGTCAATTTGGTAGCCAATTTATCTATTAACACTGTTAAGAAATTTGGCAATTTGACTCGACTAAAGGAAAATAATAAGAATAGAACAAATATTTTAGTACTCTGAACCTACTACCATCTAAATTCTAATTAATGATACAGAGGAGATGGTAGTGGCACAAAAAAGTTTAATATAATTTTCAAAATTTTATATTACACTTTTTTTTATCTATTAAAAAATAATATCTTCTTATATTTAAAAACTCTTGTCGGACCAAAATTTAAAAACTCTTTAATTAAGTAAAGACTTTCCATTTTATCCTAACAAATTTTACCGTCATAAAAATATCTTAACTTGTTTAACATCACAAATTTTAAGTATAAGTTTTTTATGTGTTCAAAATCTTTTTTTTTTAAATCCAATTAAATACTGTCACGCAAAATAAAAAGTAACCAATGAGCCATGTGAGCGCAAAAAAAAGTTCATATAATAATTGCATTGTGTTTAAGTATATAATTTTAGATATGTCAGTTTGTATAAAGTCCAGCCAACCACTTTTGCCGTCTTATAAGGTTTTGATCTCTCTGGCAAAATCATCAATGATTGACCAAAAATAGTTAGGACTATTTATAATATAAATAATACTCCAACCATCTTGCATTCACATACAAATTATGCTTTATTTTATCTTTTGTTCCAACCTCATCCTCATCCTTCTTCTTCTCAATTTCAAACTTCACTTCGAGATAAATTAATGCTCTTTACATGACCATTATATTGAGAAAATATCCTCCAAATATAGAGCATATAGTTGCACTATTGATAAAAGATTTTATATATAACATCACTGTCCGAGTCAATTTTCACTTTTCGACTAAATATTGTGCTATCTCTCATCCGTACAGGTACTAGTACTCAGGCTTAGAAAGACGGGAAGAAATCTGTCATTTTGCACACATTCAATTATTTCACCGAGTACCTTTAACTTCCCGCCAGGCCAGGTTCTGAGTAACTCTGTCCACGAATGTTTAGACAGGAAAAAGTTAATTAGTGTTTTTTGATACTTTGTGCAGTGCAATTTGTGGTGAATTCTGTTTTTGCAAATCTCTTCTTGAGATAAGCAGCTATGACTATTGCTGATTCAAGCAGTATTCCAAGTCCAACTAGGCTAGAGGTATTGTTTTTTACTCTCAATCTTTGTTACCCTTAAATAGAACTCTGTATTGTTTGGCTTAAACTTTGTATTTGTGTTTAAAACTTCACTTAATATGTATAAATAACTTATCAAGAACCTAATAAGCTGCATTTTCTAGAATCCAGAACTCATAAACTCAAAATTTAGCTCCGCCTCTGTCCTTAATTTTGTTAATCCCAAAATGGAGTTTGCAGTAAAAATGATATTGACTTATACATGTATCTGAATTTTCAGGGAAAATATAGTGGAATGATGGTATGTTGGATTCTTGGACTTGGGTCACTTGTTTCTTGGAATAGTATGCTCACTATTGGAGATTACTATTATGAGCTATTTCCGGTAAGTGTCCCTTTAATCTATCATCTGATCTTTTGATTCTGTCAATTGATTTTCACTTAGGAATGTTAGGGGCCCTTTTTGTCGGGAGAGGAACTAGCTTATAAGTTACAGGTTCTCATGAACCCAATAACTTTTGTCCAGTGTATTAAGAAATCTCTAAATATCTATAAATATTAACTTGAGATCGTTGTAGAGACCCATAAATTTTAAATTCTGGATCGATCTCTGCTTTTTGTGTGAATGGAAGTTGAGACCAAGGTTGTAAGATTATGACCTTGCTTGATTTATGATGTTTTCTTGACATGAAAAATGGTGAGAGCAATTTCTGAAATAAATGGGAACAGTTTTTTTTAATGTAAATCCATCTTTTGTGAGAGTTGCATAGAGTGAAAATCCTGTAGTTAAATGATTAATAATAGCTACTTTACATTATAATCATAAAAGAGTTGAATTCATGCAATCCCAAATAACTAGTTAGTACTTCAAACGAAAGGGAGCTGAAATTTAGATATCTGCTAACTGGTTTTATTTTGTCATGTACAATGAAGAAATACCATCCTTCACGGGTGCTTACCCTCGTTTATCAACCATTTGCACTTGTGACAATGGCAATTCTTGCATATAATGAGGCAAGAATCAATACAAGAAAGCGCAACCTAACTGGATTTACTCTTTTCTTCTTAAGCACATTCGCGCTCCTAGTGGTATGTTACAGTGATTAATGCAGTCATTTTTTATAGGTTTAAATCTTTGTTCATCCTGACTTGACCTTATTTTTCATATTTTTCAAGTTGGATTTGGCCACATCAGGAACCGGGGGTCTTGGAAATTACATCGGTATATGTGCTATAGTCGCTATTTTTGGAGTTGCAGATGCTTTTGTTGAAGGTGGGATTGTAGGAGATTTATCCTTCATGTGCCCTGAATTTATCCAAGTAAGGTTCAAACTTCTACTTTTTTTCCAATGAGTTGCTACTACAGTCAAACCTCTCTATAACGACGATGTTTGTTCCGATAACTTTTTACTGTTATGGTGAAATGTTGTTCTAGAGAACATATAATATAACATAACATAACATGAAAATCAGCTCCAAAGAAAACTTGGGAGTTATAGTAAAATGTTGTTATAGAGAATGACTATTAGAGAAAGGTCTGACTGTATAATTCTTGAATAACATTTCTGAAATGTTTTATTGCCGTTAAGAATTTTCAGTCATATTTTGCTGGTCTGGCTGCCTCTGGGGTGCTCACCTCTGCTTTAAGGCTAGTGACTAAAGCAGCTTTTGAAAGGGCTAGTAACGGTCTTCGCAAAGGAGTTAGTAAGTGATTTATAATAATGCCAATGTTCGTTAGCAAAATGAGAGAAAAAAAGAAAACACTTGATAAAATTTGTCATTTCCTTAGACAGAATCTTGTGGTTGTTGATTTTGCAGTGTTATTCCTGGCTATCTCCACGTTCATTGAATTTCTATGTATTCTTCTATATGGGTTCATCTTTTCTAAGCTACCAATCGTTAAGTACTACCGCACAAAGGCAGCAGCAGAGGGATCAAAAACTGTTGCAGCAGACCTAGCCGCAGCAGGCATCAAGTCTGAAGCAACCGAAAGAGTACGTAACTTATACTTAACTACTCCCTCCGTTTCAATTTGTTTGTCTTAGTTTGACTGGGCACAGAGTTCAAGAAAATAAAGAAGACTTTTGAATCTTGTGGTTTTAAATAAAGAGATGTATAATGTACTAAAATACCCTTTAATCTTGTGGTTTTAAACATGTCATGCAGGATGTTGAAATTAAAAAGTTACCAAATCAGGAAAGACGCATTCTTTTTGAAATAAACTATAAAGGAAAGTAAGACAAACAAATTAAACGGTAATAAATTTATTACTGATTTCTTGACCTTAGCGTTTGATATGCTCCTGTCGACTGAACAGGCTGATAATAATAACACTAAACAATTGGAGCGCCTGAGCAACAAACAACTGTTCTTTCAGAACGTCGATTACTTATTGGATTTGTACTTGATTTATGTCCTGAGTTTGTCAATTTTCCCTGGATTCTTGTATGAGAATACTGGTTCCCACAAATTAGGCTCATGGTAAGCTTGCTTGTCTCTTCTCTGCTGGCTAATTTTCATATCCAGCATACTATTTTTGCTATAATATTTGCAAGACCTCTTGAATTGTTTCCTTTCATAAAAAATAGGCTTCTGAAAAAATGCATAGGAGGACACCGAGAAAAAAAAGAAAAATAAAAGAACAATACCATTTCAATCTGAAGTAGTATTGTAGTATAAGTAAATTGGAATATCATGCTTTGAACTTGAATCTCAAATAGCACACCATTTCATAGTCTTAAGTTTCGGGCATGTGCAGAGTCAACTAGGTTCCTCGAAGTCTTAACGAAAAATGTTGAATGTTTGCTTCGGTTACTGCTGATTTACTAGAATAATAAGTAGTTTAGTTGTAGGAAGAGTCTTCGTTTAAATTTAAACTTAGATAAGTTTAGTTGAGATATTTTAGGCTTTTGAATTTGTTCTGCATATTTTTTCACAGATTTTCTGTTTTCAAGTTAGAAACGCTCCATGCTTAACACATTACAAGAGAAAATTTCAATCGTTACTTCCAACTTTATTTGCTGCAACATCTTTTTCAAAACCAACAGAAATTAGATATACATGCTTTTGAGATAAACCAAAGTCGTTTAACTGCAACTTGAGTAACAAAATGGCTAGAAGAAGACGCCTCCCAGGAAACTACTGCTACTTTTGTAACTCTCATACCGAACACTAGATTACAATAGAGTGTACACATTGGTTGATCCGCTACATAAACTATGTGAGCTAAAAGGAAATGTCTTGCCTGTTTCAGGTACCCTTTAGTCCTGATAGCAGTCTACAATATGTTCGATCTGATAGCAAGGTACATTCCACTGATCGAAAAAATCAAGTTGAAATCACGAAAGGGCCTAATGATCGCAACACTGTCTCGTTTCTTGTTCATTCCTTGTTTTTATTTTACTGCAAAGTACGGTGATCAGGGCTGGATGATAATGCTCGTGTCCTTCCTAGGATTAACCAACGGTTATCTCACCGTTTGTGTCCTCACAGTTGCTCCTCAGGGATACAAGGTTGTTAAATTACTTTCCAGTCTTAAAAAACACGAAAACATTTCTTCATTGTTAGTTTTGACTTAAATTTTTTGAACTTACTGGATTCTGTTTCAACAGGGACCTGAGCAAAATGCATTGGGTAATTTGCTAGTGTTATGCCTACTGGCTGGACTATTCTCTGGCGTTGCACTAGATTGGTTATGGATTATTGGTAATGGGAAGTTCTAACCAAATCAGAATCTGTAAATGTATTTCTTAGTTTCCCATCCGGTGTCCCATGTAAGGTACCCGCTTTTGCCCCCGGCTAAGTCAGATTCGGCCCGGAAAGTCCCACTTTGGGGTAAAGTATTCCCTACCTTAATCAGATTAATGTAAAATTGATTGAATGTATTGCTACTCTTTTTTTCCATAACCTAGTTTCAATTTTCAGCTTCTACAAACACATTGGCATAATGGTTTATATATAGATATCGTTAACCAAGTTATACAAAATATTAGGATATCTTTTTTAACTCGCGGAAGTCTCCAGCACAATAGGGGTGGGTTCAATTCTCACTCTCTTCTTTTCAGCTTCCCCTTCCATAATCCTCCTCTATGTAATGATTTTCTTTTAGAAAAAAAGAATATGAGGTCATTTCTATTTGAGAATTCATTGCTTAGATAGTTACTGAACTACTGGAAATAAGTGAACAAAATAATTTTTCTTTCTTTTGCATCAGAAAAAGTCACTGATCTTTTGCTATTGCACTTAAAAAGTCACTCTAATTGAAAAATAAAATATTCCATCACTTTTTAATGACATGACAACTGATTTTTTAATTTTATGAATTGAAAGCACTAAATTCAACCCGTCTTAACCAAAAACCTCCTACCCAACCCAATACCCGACCCCTACTCCCCTAGAATCCCTTTATATGCTGAATTCTTTAACAATAATTTCAACTCTTAACTCCTATATTACCATTCACCTCAACTGTGGACCTCAAATTACACTAGATGAACTTGGAAGTGGGTGGTCTTGAATTTTTTACATCTGCTTGCCTCGTTGGCAAACCTTCAATGTCAAAAATCAAAACTTGTAAGATTATTAATGTTTTGCCCATGAAGCAAGCAAGGTCAAAATAAAAATTCAAGGCCACGTCCTACCTCTAGGACCATTTTTGTAAATCACCCAACAGCAAGTGGTGGATATATGGGTGGGCAACTTGGAAGGAATTAAGATGCTTTTGAGTTTTTTTTTAAAAGTGTGGGAAATTAATATAATGGAGGTAAATTCGTAAACTTGAAGTTAGTGAAGTAGTACAATCATAGTCAATTAACAACCAAGAGAGAAAAAGAAAGAGAGAGGTAACAATTAAATAATTGCATGAGGGATCAGATAAAAAGAAAAGATTTGTCTGTACACCTCAACATGGAAAATTTGAAATAGTATTATACAAACGACTCCAAATCAAACTAATTAATTAGTCCAATGAATAATAATAAATCAACCATTTGCCTATTTAATATGCCATTACCGAGGGACCAAACATATTATAGGTCCATATGTATCCAATAAAATAACACAATCTGATGCAATTACTTTGAAGTTAACCAACGTTTTCTCATTTGTATATTCTGTTGGATCCTCTTCCAAAAGCATTAAGCCAATGATTATACATGATCGTATGATCTTTAATCCAACTCATCTATTTTTAGTAATCTCATATAGACATACTGAAAAATCAATTATTTTCCAATGAAACCTCCATTTTGTCTTTATGTTTGAAGTTAGATGCTAACCATCCCTTTGCTTGGGACGGATGTAATTAAATTTATTATAGCCCAATTAAGGATTAATATTGCACAGGTCAAGAATACTGTAAATAGGCAAGTGTGGCTACTTGTTCCTCTTATTGTTCGACAAAATAAGAGAGAACCTAGCTATATATTTATAGGCATCTGGTCTTGACCTAAAGGGCCTCCCCTAATAGATTTTAGGGTTATTAGGTCTTCAACAGGGTCTATTGTCAGCCTACACCAATACATGACGTGATTCAGGCCCTATAAGAAACCTAACAATTAAGCGGCCAAAATCATGTCCGCCAATTATATTTATTTTGCCTGTTTTATAAACGCAATAATCATATTAATGATAGTCCACATTTAATAAAAATTCCAACAATGGAATCTTCTGTAATTTCGTTTTATTTATCAAATAGAGACAGGTAACTCTAAATATAGAAGAGCTGTTGGATTTTTTTTTTCCCCTTTAATTAGATATTCGATATCTAATATTCACTGAGTCGCCGAATATGTATTTACATCATCAAGGGACCCCTATAAACATGCTGATCATCTGAGTCTTTATAAATTTTGGAAGTCTTGATTTAGAAGGTTTTAATATCTCCGTCATATTAAATTTTCTTTTAATCAACAATGATTGATCGAAAAGATGCCAAAATACACAGAAGTATATTAAAGGATCAATTATCTTGACTTCACTTTCCTTAAGCAGTTCTGTCTTCCTAACAAAAGCAAGCTCCTCCTTTCTTGACAATTGATAAGGTGTTCATCAATTTATCTCTTTTTACATAGTTAATCTACACTAGAAATGCTTCTATTTCATATTATTTACTTTTCAGATATTGTAATATAATATCGTAAGTGTCCTGTATTCTCCTCCTCGTCCTCCTTATTATTATTATTATTATTATTATTATTATTATTATTGAATTTCAACTTTAGTTCGATATGCATGCTTTTCACATTTGACACTTATTTTGAGGAATAAATATCAGCAAGATATATATGCATCCATTCCTAATTTCATTCCCATGTAACATATACTCCCCCCGTCCCATAATAAGTGTCACCTTAACCCAAAAAATTTGTATCATAATAAGTGTCACCTTAGGAAACCAAGACATAATTGACTAGTTTTTCCAACTCTACCCTTAGACAAAAATTGACAAGTTAAAGTAACATCTAAATGGTTATTGGAAAGGGTCATTTGCACGATTGGCCTTATTTGGGGGGTGGTCTCTAATTTTTGCCCCTCAAATTGGTGGTCTTTAATTTTTGCCCTTCGCTAAAAACCCCTTGGTTCTAGGTTCAAACTCCGCTCAGTCAAAATTTTTTAAAAATTCGCAAGGTAGAGTTTGGATTCGCAAGATAAAGTTTTGCTACCTTCAGGCAGAGTTTCAAACTTTACCTTTAGACAGAGTTTGCCTCAAACTCTAGCTGATCAGGAAAGTTTGACTGCAAATTCTACCTGATCAGGTAGAGTTTGACTGCAAACTCTACTCAAGACAGAGTTTTGCCTTCAGGCATAAGGCAATTTTTTATTTTTTTTACTCAGTTGGAATTTTGCAAAACTCTGCCCTAAGGCCTAACTTTTGCCCGAATAGGCCTAATTTTGCTACGAAACTCTGCCTTGCTATTTTTTATTTTATTTTTTACTGAGTCGGGGTTTGAACCCCAAACCTCATGGTATTAGGTGAAGGGCAAAAATTAAAGACCAGCAAATTGAGGGGAGAAAATTAAAGACCAGTGCCTTTGAAGGGCAATCCACACAAAAAAATGGATTGGAAAAGCCATATAGTAACTTGATATTGTTACTTGGTATTGTTGGATTTCGAATGTCAAAAGGTTTACTACTTGTGCATGTTCTAATCAAGAGGAAAAAATATTTTTTTTCATTATATAGGGGTAATTTAGTAAACTTCATATTGCATTATTGGTTTCTTAATATGAGTGTTTTTGGCTAAGGTGACACTTATTATGAGATGGAGGGAGTAGTATATGGTTTGTGCTATACTATATCAGGGGTAGAGCTAGGTGGACGCAAGCAGTACCGGAGTTAGGATTTTTAGGAATTCAAAATATAATGAAGTAAATACATAAAGAAATTAATTAGGGGCTTCAACATCTACAATATATACATAAAAATAATTTTGACCTTATATAATATAATTTTCTGGAGGTTTGTCGTCTTTTGTTGAAAATTACACTGTATATATAAGGTCAAACTTATTTTTTATGTATATATAGTAGATGCTAAATACCTTGGTTTCTTTGTATGTTTACTTCTTCATAGTTTCATTGTCCTCAGTAAAAATCCTAAGTGAAAATTCTTGCTCCATCACTGCTTGTTATATATCTATATTAATTAAGTTGTCATTTGCAACTGGTGAACACTGTTGTGCAATCTCTTATTCAGAGCCAAAAGCGGCCATGACAATTGCTGATTCAACCAGAATTCCAAGTCCAGCCAGGCTAGAGGTACTGTTTTTGAGTCTCAATCATTGTTACCCTTAATATATACTGTTAATCCCAAAATGGAGTTTTACAGTTCAAAATTCTGCTTTTGACAGATATATATATATATATATATATATATATATATATATATATATATATATATATATATATATATATATGTATGTATGTATCTGAATTTTCAGGGGAAATATAGTGGAATGGTGGTATGTTGGATTCTTGGACTTGGGTCTCTTGTTTCTTGGAATAGTATGCTCACTATTGGAGATTACTATTATGAACTCCTTCCGGTGAGTGTCCCTTAAACCATCGTTTTCTTATGTGTTTTAATTAACATCAACACAACTTATAGAGTAAAATATTTCTTACGCGATTATGTACTTAAAAAATAACTACATGTAACTATTATCCAAGGAGTATTAGGTCGGGCCAAAACATGATTTATTTTTTGTTTTTTGAAGTGGTGTCATGTACACGTATATTATGTTAGGTGAGTTGCTAACGGTGATTGTACTTAACTACGTGATAATTTTATATGTGTGACAACCTACATGTGATTCTAGGATCAAATTTGGTATTTTTCGATGTTATTTTTTATTTGTTGTTGTATATATATTTAGTCATTATCATTATAGAAATTAATTTTGTGACATTGATATAATTAACTAAAAGTTGAATAAACACATACATGCATGAAACAATCTAGAATTATTCAATGTTGGATTAGTTAATTAGTACTTCCAAGTAAACAGACTTGACTTTTAGATTGCCTTCTGACTAATTTGCTTTTGTCATGTAAATTGTAATGAAGAAATACCATCCTTCAAGGGTGCTCACAATCATTTATCAACCGTTTGCACTTGCAACAATTGCAATTCTTGCACATAATGAGGCAAAGATAGACACAAGAAAGCGCAACTTAACCGGATATACCATGTTCTTCTCAACAACTTTAGCACCCCTAGTGGTATGTATACTCCTTCACTTTCAATTTATATAACATAAGCTGACTCGGTAAGGAACTAAAAAAAAAAATTGCAATTTAAAATTTGTCATAATATTTATGTTGCTAGAAATTATCTCATTAAAAATGTGTTTGGTGTGGAGAAAAATATTATCTAGAAAATATGTCTTGGATTTTTCCATGTTTGACTAGTCAATTATTTGGAAAACATTGACTAGTCAAATATTTGGAAAACATTCTTTCTAAAAATATAAGTTCTTTAAAAATGAGAAAAATGACTTTCTGATAGAGGTAGGAATTTTTTTTTTTCACAAGTAGCATTCCGCTCCTCCCCGTCTTCCAACATACCACATTTCACCCCACCCCCATAGTCAGGGGTGGAGGGAGAGTATTATTTATGGGTTCGGACGAACCCAATAACTTTTGTTTAGATCCTACATTTATATTAAAAATATCATTGAAAATGTATGAACATTTAGTTGCACACCCAGTAAGTATGACGACTATAGGTTTGATGGCAAGTTCAAAACCCGGAAACTCTAAATTCTAGCCCCGCTTCTAGCCCTAGCCCCTACTCCATCACCCCACACCCTACCCTCGCTCTGACTCCAACCTCTACTCTTATAGTATTTTGCCTAGATTATATGTAAATGCTTAAAAGATAATATCTTTTATTTACTTATCAAACATCAAAAAATAAGAAAACTACTTATCTTTCAGAAAAATATTTTCCTTCATACCAAATACATAAAAAATTATTATTAAATACTCCCTCTGTTTCAATTTATGTGAACCTATTTCCTTTTTAGTTCGTGCCAAAATGAATGATCTCTTTTCTAATTTGAAAACAAATTTACTTTATGAAATGATTTACAGCCACACAAATATTTAAGACTTATTTTGAACCACAAGTTTTAAAAGTCTTCACTCTTTCTTAAATGTCGTGTACAGTCAAATGAGTTCACATAAATTGAAACGGAGGGAGTACATTTTTGTAGGACAGACTAAAAAGAAAGTTTACTTATCATTGACCCGGAGGGCAGAGGAATTGTGCGATACTGCGATCATCCCTTTCTTTTATTGCCTAATTTTTGTTCATATTCACTTGATTTTTCTTTTTCATGTACTTGGCAGTTGGATTTGGCCACATCAGGAAAGGGTGGTTTAGGAAGTTACATTGGTATATGTGCTTTAGTTGCTGCTTTTGGAGTTGCAGATGCTTTAGTTAAAGGTGGCATGGTGGGAGATTTATCCTTCATGTGCCCTGAATTCATCCAAGTAAGATTGGAAATCCTATACATATACCCGTCTGATCTCTCTATAATAGTTACTCCATTTTTTTTTTAATAACATTTTGTTATAATAACCAAGTGGTTTTTAAATTAAATTTTTATGTTATGTTATATTGTATATTTTCTATAACAACATTTCGCTATAACAACCAAAACAATAGATATCGTTATAAAAAGGTTTGATTGTATATGGTTCTTCAAATTGATCTGCGAAAGCGCTTATTTTGGCTGTCATGCATTATTTGTTCAGTCATTCTTAGCTGGTTTGGGTGCCTCTGGAGCTCTTACTGCTGCACTAGGGCTGATTACTAAAGCAGCCTTTGAAAGGACTACTAACGGTCTTCGCAAAGGAGTTAGTATGTACTCTATATTATTGTCTTTTTTAATGTTTTTGTAACAAACCAGAATTCTCAACACAAATATATATATATATATATATATATATATATATAATCATTGATAGCAACTATAACATTCAAGCTACTGAGTTACAATGGAAAATACTAAATCAAGTAACTAATATAGAATAAGAATGAGGATGAGAAGTTTGACTCTGAGAAAGGAGACAAGAGGAACGGAAATACACATGCTCCTCTTGCTCCCACAAGACGAGATATTATATCAACCTGGATCCCAAACAAATAAATTGTTGGACTGTCCAAATAACTGGCCCGTTCGCATTTTAGCCCCTGGCCAGCAACTTGGCCAGCCTCTATCCAAATAACCGGCCCATAAGCATTGCTTATAGGCCGGTTATTCATTAAGCATTATTAGAGTTATCCCTGTTAATAACAGTATTTGTACTTTTAAAAAAGATTAACATTAAATTATGTTAAACCAATTAATACTCTACTAATTAAAATTGTAAGGTAAAATCTGAAGGAAAAAAAAGAAGAAGGAATAAATGACTTCTCGTTGAAAATTTAAAACAAATTGTCTAATAACTGGGGCTCGAGGTAGTCCTCGTAATCTCTAAATAGAACATTTAAATTATCGTAGTAGTTTTAATTGATACAATTGATTATTTCCTTAGTCAAAATCATACAAATGTTATTTTCTCAGTTTTATTTCTGGCTATTTCCACATCCTTGGAATTTTTATGCATTGTTCTATATGCATCCGTCTTCCCAAAGCTGCCAATCGTTAAGTACTACCGCACAAAGGCGGCTAAAGAAGGATCAGAAACTGTTGCAACAGATCTAGCGGCAGCCGGCATTCAGAAGGAAACTGCTGATAGTGTAAAAAATTTTTATACCATCAATCAATATAATTAACTATAATGAGGAAAGAAACTAGTTATATTATTATGATATGTTGTAACTCTATTTATCAAGTTGTCATATCAGGCTTGTAGCTTGTTTGGCCAAACTTTCACAATCTGTTAAATTTGAAAAGTACTTTTTGTCATAAACACTACTAAAAAAATAAGATTTCCCGACCTAAAAAAAATGGCTATTTCCGACCTCATGAGGTCGGTTTTGGTCAAAAACCGACCTCAAAATTCGGTCGGAAAACAGTGGGTCAGTATTCTTACCGACCTCGTGAGGTCGCAAAAAACCGACCTCATGAGGTCGGTATAATTTTTTACGCCGAGTATTAATTAAATAAATTACCGACCTCATGAGGTCGGTAAATTATATTAATAATATAATGATATGAGTTTACCGACCTCCTGAGGTCGGTAATTTATATGAATACCCCCAGAAAACCGACCTCATGAGGTCGGTAATTTATAATTTCTGGGAAAATTTTGCATAAAACCGACCTCATGAGGTCGGTAATTTGTAAAAAAATTAGTAGGACCTAGCTGCTATTCCGTGCCCCCCGTCAAGATGAAAACAATTTTAGATTCAACTAAAACCAGCTCAAATAGCTGCCAACAATTCACCAAACTACTACAAATACATAAAACATTAAGCTACTTCAACAAACACATATATTACAATCACTAATACATCAAATTCAATTCGAAACTACTTCAAAGTTAAATCAAAACATCATTCAAACATTCACAAGAGACATTAAACTACTTCAACCTTTGCAAACATCCACAAAACATTAAACAAGTCTACATTAAGTCTACAACATTAGACTACTTCACCCCTCGCAAACATCCACAAAACACTTACACAATCCACAAATCCACCACAACATTAACATTCAAACATGCCTTTGTGTGTTTGACACGTGAGTCCCATCATCATCCGCACCACTAGATTGAGTATGGGGGTTACGAGCATCATCAGGATATGACGGAATCCCCCTCGAAGCAAGTTGTCTGGTAACCAACTACGAAAAATATAAAATTAAACACTTAGAAATGATTTCTAGGAGTAATCAGTTTTATGACAAATCAAACTACTTTGAATTCTTACTTTTAAGTATTACACAAAACCAAACCAGGAGTAATTAGTTTTAAGAGGAAAAAGGTTTCATGCCAAGAGGTTTCATGCCAAAAGGATATCCACGAAATGTCACATATGGATATCATGAATCAAGAAACAAAACTTTAAAGTGAAAGGAAGTTGTTCTTATATATATGATTTCTGTCATGGCAGATAGGATTCTTTAGTTGAAAAGACACAAAAGTTCATATCCATGTATTCTCTTTCTCTATGTTAGATAATTTAATCTTACCCTCATCACTTGTTTAAACTTCAATCATTTTCCAATGAAATGTCAATTTCTTTATCAAGTAAACACTGCATAAGAAGTCTGATAAGAATGCCACTGTGCAGAACCACACCTAATAAGAATGCCACTGTGCAGAACCACACCTCTCAACCGTGGTAATTTAGCTGCTAAGTGTAATGTTGGGCCACTTCCAACAGATTGCCCATAAAGAATCAAATCTTCCTGGCTAATTCCATAGCCAGAATAGTCATATCTGCATTGTATTGGAGATGGATTTTTAAAAAAGATGAAAACACAGAAGGATAACCTTTTTTAGAGTAGAATACATCATAACTTATTAGGTAACTGGTCAAAGTATGATAGCCTATAAACTTCATTGCAACATGAGAATGTGCTGACATGAGTTGGGCATTGAACAAATTGTCAATCTTCGTAGCTAAATGTTCAAAATTTCAATTAACATAACATTCTGGTTAAATCAAGGATGTAAAAGATCAAAGGCCAGTCTGTTTCAGTATAAATATCAAAGTTTTATTCCCTATACAAAGTAGGGACCCATGTCTCTATCTAAAAGCACCATAGCTGAAACCCCATTTTACTTTTTACATTTCATTCTGTGGGTGAATGGCTAGTGAATCTATCACACTACATATAAGGACAAAGAAAATAAAAAAAACTTGTAACTGTTGGAAAGAGACTAGTGATTTGTGACAACAATGAAAATTCACCCACCACTACTTTTGCTTTTCCAATTCTCAGTAAAAAAGAAAAAAAGATGATAACTCACTGTCAAAAACACAACAAAAGTTTACAGATCAAAAGGCACTGATGAGAAGAAAAATAAATCACAGAACCTCCAACATTTAACTATGAAATTTCACTGAAAAACATGAGATCAAGATTGTAGTAACTAGCAATAGGGAGACGAAAGAGCAAATAGAAATTAACAAATCTTTAAATTGGACAAAAATGTGAAAAAAAGCTTTCCTTCTTTTTAAACTACAAAAAAATGGGTGACAAAAAAGTGACCTTTACCAAACCCCATGAGAGAGAAATAACAACATAGATACAGGGCAAAAAAGGTAGAGTAGACAAAGACTCATATCTCACAACCAATCCCCAAACACAAAGATAATAAAACATCCTTAAAAAATCAAGATTTACCATATCAAGCTTAGATTTTTACAAACATTTAAGAGAGGAACCAGTATCTTCTATGTCCTACATAAGATTCTAAACCCAAAACCCAACATTTATAATCTTTTTTTAAAGGAAAAAAGAGTTCAAAACAAAAAAGGAAGGGAAAGAAAAGCAGACCCCATAAGGTTGACTCTAAGATTAGCTTTAAGAGTCTTCCCCTCAAAATAGAGAATTTCAGTTTCAAATGGCCTCAATAACCAATGACGAAAAATTCACAACTTCCCATGCAGATGAACTTTTCTACAGAGGTAGAGTCCTTTCTCTTCACCAAAAATTCTTTCCTCTTCACCCAAAATTACTTCAAACAGATTCCTTTGAAGAAGGAGATTTAGAAGAAGAAGAAGAAAGTTTTTGCATAAACTTCTTGATCACCCCAATTTGTTCCCCATCACAATCTTGCAGGGTGAGTTTTGAACTTAATCCAATTGAGTGGTCTAATACTGAAATCACCACTAGTAGTAGTTGCAGAGATAACCATAATATAAGACCTAAGAAATTGTGGTCTAAGCTCATTAAAGATTCTGTAATCAGCCACAAGTTCAAAGCTTCAAAGGATGATGCAATAAATTAATACAATGCAATAAATTAATACCACTTACTTCATCCAAATAGAAATCAGTTTTAAGAGTAATTAGATTTTGACAAAGCAATACTGGTGATTATGTTAAATGTATGACATACTGTTAAGACTTAAATGCTTTTGTTATCCTATTAACACTGCAAGAAATCTAAAAGAATAAAATAGAAGAGTGGTATTAGTACATTCATCCATGTTTACAGTTCCAAAATTTGCAAAACCCTGTTCATCTTAGAAGGATTCAAATCCATGCAAGAAGCAGAACCAGGTCATAGCAAATCTTGGAACTCAACAACCTATCAGAGGGGATACTGGTATATCAGGTCACTACCATTTTGTCAAGTTCATATTTTGTACATGCTTGCTAGTTATGTTAGTTTGCCTCAATAGGATTAGTAAGGTAAAATTCTACAACAGGGAAAAATTCATAAAACGTACCACTACACCGTCAAGATTGTCAAGTGCATTATCCCTCTCAGATCTCTAAAATGTCGAAATGGCTCAAAGAATGTCTTCGTTGAGGTATCTGAAAGGAAACAAAAGAGAAAGAATCAACATAAGGATGTTTTTAAAAGGTTAAGGAGGAAGAATAAAGACACACAAAAATGTAATTTCGTAAAAGTTGCCAACTTCAAAACACTGATAGTATTCGAAAACCGAGTAATAAAGCTAAACCCATTCCAAATAGAACCTATAAATAGGAAGTAAACAATCGGCTACTAATTTCAAACATGTAAAGAAAATATGTAAAGAACGTCATGATTCTGGACTTATTCTTGAATTTTCATAAAGAAAAGAATCATAGCCTGAAGACTACTTCGGTACTCCATTTTTTTCTCTACAATTCAACAACTTTAATATCCTTCATTAATTATTTTCTTTTTATATTTCTTTTTTTGTCAAAGTCCTACACGAACTTTACTAATATGACAAAATGGTCTACTGTTTTGGCCAGTTAATGATGCCATCATGCCCCAAATAAAGTTGTACAAAACAATGGAAGACAAAAGACATCAAGATAACAATTCCGGCGTTTCTAATTCCAAATTACATTAAGCATCAATTCAACAATTAAAATAGAGAAAGCACATTTTGAGATAGGAAAATACATACCAGAAAGATTAAGGATGTTGTCTACTGATCGTCAAAGTTGTCAATAGAGGCAGCACAATGATCTCTTAAATCAAGCACAAACAACTGAGAAAACAAAAGGGAAGATTGGGTCAATTCTGTCCAAGACTCAAACATTTTAGTTAGAGTAACAAAAAAAGGGGAAGTAACTTTGGGAATTAAAACGAAAGAGGAAATTACTGAATCAAAGGAGAAATTAGGGCTTACCTAGAAGATGGAAAATGAAGGTGGAGACTATTGGAAGAAGAGAAGGGCGTGAGATATGGGGAAAATGAAGTGAAGAAAGTGTGAGAGCGTAGAAAATGGGGGACAGATTTGGAGGAAGTAGTCAATTAGGCAAACTCTTTTTTCAATGTTATATCTGAAACAAGCTTTTTTCAGCTGGGTAGGGACGGCGGCGGCGGTGACTGGCAACAATAATGGTGACGTCGCCGGAGAAGGGGGGAGGGGGTAGAGAAGGTGATGAGAGGAGAAGAGATTGAAATGGGAAAGAGACGGGTTATAACTGGGTCCGTTTTGATTTTATTAGACTGATTAATTATACCGACCTCGTGAGGTCGTTATATTTAATAATTTTAATTTTAATTTAAAATAATACCGACCTCGTGAGGTTGGTATTAGACTGATTAATTATATCTACCTCATGAGGTCGGTATATTTAATAATTTTATTGTTAATTTAAAATTATAATATATTTAGCATCAAATAAATTTCCGACCTGGTGAGGTCGGTACATTAATTTTTCAAATTTTGATACAATATTACCGACCTCACCAGGTCGGTTTATTTTTAAAAAAATTAAAAAATAAATATTACGACTTTACCGATCTCATGAGGTCGGTTTTTTTCCGACCTAAATTGAGGTCGGTTTTTTGAGGTCGGGAAATCCTGTTTTTTTAGTAGTGAAATAATTTTTTGAAAAATATTAGTTTTTGTTTGGGTAATCAAATAGAAAAATACTTTTGATAATATGAGAGTAGCAATTTGTGCATTTTACCAAGGTTTCAAACAATGCTTCGGTGGAGAAGCTACTTCTTTCAACTTCTACAAACAGTTTCTCGTACTAGCCAGAAATCTTCAAAAATTTTGGCTAAGCACCTTAAGTCCCTAAAATAAGCATTTTTCTTTAAAAAAAAAAAGATGCATTTTTGGCTTCTCAATTGCCAAACAAACTATTAATATGAATAGTGTAGTTGATTATTACTCCCTTCATCCCAATTTATGTGTTACTGTTCGAATTTCTAGAGTCAAATGATTTTTTTTTTTATCGCAGCCGTTTATGTCTTTTAAATATTTTGAATTGTAACTTATTGCGACATTTAGTACTTTTTACGTAATTTCAAAGTATGTAAATTTTATTTCTTAAAGATTCCATGTCCGAATTTTCGATCAAAATCTAAAGTTTGACACTCAAAACTCGAATGGTGCCTCATAAATTGAGAAAGAAGAAGTATATTCAAGCAATGCTTGGTATAGCATAAAAATATATACATTTACACAAAACTTAATCTCAAACTAAAAACTGTATTACTGATTCCTTTTTTTTTTTTTTTTTGATGGTACGTTCGTTATGCTCCTGTGAATTGAACAGGATGATAATAATGCTAAACAATTGGAGCGCCTCAGCAACAAAAAATTGATCTTCCAGAACATTGACTGCATGTTGGACATGTCTTAACTTTCTCAATTTTCCCTGGATTCCTGTACGAGAATACTGGTTCCCACAACTTAGGATCATGGTAAGTTGTTCTGCCATTCATGAAATTTTGCTACAAATGCTTGCTTCCATGCATGTCATCATTATTAGGCTTTTAAGCAAAATATATAGATATATACGCTTTCTGTTAAATAGTTTGTTATATATAGGGAAAGTGGGTGATCCCACATCGATGGGTAAAAGCCATTTCTTGGTCCTTTTATATACATCCTTGGACCGGGCCGCATAATAAATTAATTACTTCTTCTTTTCTATAACAGAAAATCAATTATTGAATTTAAATTTAAAATAAAAGGACACATGAAATAAAGTGACTTTTGGAAAAGGCTTGACTTTTGCCCTATAAATGAATGTGAGTTCCCTACAAAGTAAGAGAAAATCTGCAAGTATGATATTTGTGATTTGTTGTATCCTGAAGAGAAAATTGTCAGTATTTTTTCTAAATCTGTATACGGGCAATATCTTTTTTAAGGAAAATCGTTTTCACGGCTCAAGCCTTCTTTGTTTCGTTTTCTTCTTATAGTTTTCTAACACTTTCGTCCTAATTTATGTCATATTTTTCTAGACTGCCCCAAAAAAAAAAGTCATATGGTCAAACTTTTCTATAATAACGTCGTTTATAGTAGTACATATAATATAACATGTGAAAGTTTTCAAAAAAAAAAAAACTTGGGTTATAGTGAAATAGTTTGTGAATTTTATAGATAGGTCTGATTGTTTGTTTTGAAATAATTTAACTTTGAACTTTCCTTACTGGGATGATTTGTAGTTACACGGTATCACATAAATTTGGATGGAGGGAGTAATAGTTTGAAGGAGAAAAAAAAAAGAAATGATCAATATTATTTCAATCTGAAGTAGTCTTATCATTCTGTAGTGTAACTCCACTTAAACTTCACGCTTTGAACTTGAAATAAGTTGAAGTATTATCAAGATAATGCCTGCTGGTAATTTATAAATAGATGCTTCCATAAGAAAAATTAATTTAATAAAAATGGTTTGCTTGTTTCAGGTATGGTTTAGTCCTGATAACAATGTGCAATGTGTGCGATTTTATCTCAAGATACATTCCTCTGGTTGAGAAATTGAAGTTGAAATCGCGAAAGGGCCTAATGATCGCAACATTGTCTCGTTTCTTGTTCATTCCATGTTTCTATTTCACCGCGAAGTATGGTGATCAGGGCTGGATGATAATGCTCGTGTCCTTCCTCGGACTCACCAATGGTTATCTCACTGTTTGTGTCCTCACGATTGCTCCTCAAGGATACAAGGTTGGTAAAATCTTACTTTTAGTCTCTTCTAAAAAAGATATTACTCCCTCGGCCTCGATGTGATAGTATTTGAATAGACACAGAATTTGAGAAAGAAAGAAAGACTTACATTTTTGTGTCTATAAAATCATGTCATTAAGAGTAAAATGAAAAATTTAAAGTTGATCTGTTTTTAAATATAGAAAGGTGTTATTTCTTATATAAATAGAACTATAAAAGAAGCTTAAAATTTTGAACTCTATTTGTGTAGGGACCTGAGCCAAATGCGTTGGGTAATTTGCTAGTATTATGCCTACAAGCTGGAATATCTTCTGGCATTGCCCTGGATTGGTTGTGGCTTATTGGTAATGGGAAGTTCTAAGGAGACTAAGTTCTTTAAGATTGATAGAATATAACAGCTATCTGTATCATGGCGTGGGGATCATTGTGTGGGGTCCAGTCCTCTATCCCATATTTTAATAAAGGAAGATTTTTCTTTTTTTGACAAAATCACATTGGTAGCAATTGTGGAATTGGCCAACAAGTCAATTCTTTTGTTCACATAGTCGTGATGTAAGCGCTTACCTCATCATAGTCGTGATGTAAGCGCTTAGCTCATCATAGTCGTGATGTAAGCGCTTACCTCATTATAGGAAATTCATTCCTATAAATAGGCGGCTTATGGTTCATTTGTATCATCACCAAGATCATTTGCTATACACACCAAAATCTCAGACAATACATCTGAGTGAGAGCAAAGTGAGGTGTTCCATAGACTGTGAGAAAATAGTCTGTGAAGAAAAATAGAGTGTGAGTGATATTGTAGTAAGGTGGAAAATCAAAAGAGTGTTATTTCTTTTGTGGGTGTAGTGGTCTTAGGAGTATTTATACTCGTTACTACACAGTGTAAAATTCCTTACTATAGTGATATCAGCTGCTCCTCTTGGCCGTGGTTTTTCCCTTATTCAGAAGGGTTTCCACGTAAAATCTTGGTGTCATTATTGCTGCATTTTATTCTTGCTGATTTAACCATAACTTAGTGTTCCGCGTTTATCACTAATACCGTGAATATTATTTTGCGGGTCTATTTTATTCCCATCACATTGTGTTGTGGCTTCATATCTGCTGGTTGCTCTCTTTTATATCCAGGTTTTGAAGTTTCTGTTTCTACAAAAATATTGTGCATATAGACACCGGTGAAATGAGGAATTTCGCTAAGGGTGTTCAAAATTTAATAAATATGTAAAAAAATACTTTCTTTGTCTCAATTTATATGAATGTATTTGACTAGGCATGAAGTTAAAGAATGAAATAATGACTTTTAAAATTTGTGGTCTAAAATAAGTCATAGCTATTTGTGTGATAGAAATCATTTCAGTGAAGGTAAATTGGGGTGTTTAATGTTAAATTGCTACTAAATATAAAACTGACTAACAAGGAAAAAATGTCACATAAATTGAGATGAGGGATTACTAGGTAAGCCGAAGGCCGTAATATTTAACATATGTATGCAGTAAGGGTATGGAAATGACCACCTTCAACTCACCTAGTTACGCCCCTGTATATAGATAACGATCACATTGTCAAAACGCGAATAGAAACAGAGCTCTTTAATCGCAAATATGTTGCTAACATTGGCTTATCTGTCCATAGTATTAGGTCTCTCGCTCACTGAAAGCTATGAAACTATAGTGCGTAGTCTGTGGTAGTTCAAAATTGTAATTGACTCCATTCGAGCTCATAGGTCAGCAGTGTTTACACTACATAGTAGAATTTAAGTTTTTTCTTTCAGAAAATAAGCTAACCCACTGATTTCCCAAGTGTTCTCACTGCTAAAAAAAAAACAGGAATTTTCGATCAAAAATTTCGACCACACGAGGTCGAAAAAGCCTTTATTTCGACCACAGGCGTAGGTCGCTAACACGTAGGTCGAAATTTTTACCGAAATTAAGAAAGAAACTGTTTTCGACCACATGTGGTCGAAAATATTATTTTATAATTAAATTATATTTAATTTTTTCAACTACACGTGATTGAATGATTATTTATCTTTAAATATTATTTAAATATTTCGACCACGTGAGGTCGAAATATGAAAAATTTAAATATAAAAAGAAATTTATTTACAATTCGCCACATGTGGTCGAAATTGTGAAGTCCGCCCAGAATTTCGACTACATGTGGTTGAAATCTAGCGACAATATTGCTAAATTTCGATCACATGTGGTCGAAATTGTATTTTCTGGATATAATTTCGACCTCACGTGGTCGAAATTTAGAAATATCTGGGTTGATTTTCGATCACTGGATTATTTTTTCCAGCATTTGCCTGCTTTTAGCAGCCCACCTGCCAATTTCCAAACAACCAAATTCATCAACTAAAACAACCATCCAATTCATCAATAGTGCAACATAACAACCATAAACAATGTTAAAACACTTGAACACTTAAACATTGTCCATTCAAACACTTATAAACAATCAAATTCAACCTCAAAGTACCTAATATTAAAACTACATTCAAACACTTAAACATCATAAGCTTAAAAGTACTTCTAATTCGAATTAAAACTAAATTCAAACCCTTAAACATAATAAACATATCCATTTAAACATAGCAGAATTAGAATCCAAAAGTAAACGAATCAAAAAGGTCAACGTTGGGTGTTAGAGATATGATCCAAATCCTCCCCACTAGACTCATCGACAAGAGCATGATTTATGTCAGCCTGTGACCTACGTCGTCTACCTTGGGAAGGTCGGGGTTGGTTGGGGGGCTGTGACCTACGAGCATCCCCAGGACACGGGGGAATATGAAACTCCCCTGAATTGAGTAAGCTATTAATTTGGGCTTGCATACCCAACATCCTTGTTGTTGTTAGCTGAGCAACTTGATACTTCATAGCTTCACACTCCTTAGGATCAATTGCCCCATCATTAGCAGCACCTATGCCTTCAAGGGCCGACAGGTATCTACAAAAGGCTCGATTAGGCATCCCATGCCTTATTGGGGGAGCAACCTTCTCAATCCACTGTTGCTGTATTACCTCTTCGGTCATCAGCGTGCTACTTGGCTGAGTGGCTCGAAACTCCCCAAAGTGTTATTCAAATTCGTTCTGAAATTGAAGGATACAATGTTAGTAGTCTAATTTAGTCCAAAAAAGAGATTATTATTGTTAACTAATGACTTACCCAAGTTCGCTTAGCCCTTGGCTCAACCCATCGGTCTGTACCATCGGCGTTCTTCTCCTTCCTCATGTGAGTAATCTTGAAGATCTCATCTTGAGGTGCTGCCTGACCCTTCTGTAGCTCCTGCAAACAAATCAAGATTAACAACTAAAAAAGTAATGTTTTTCAGTTTTGTTATGTATCATGATCGCTCCTCGACTAGCTAGCTAGGCTACTGTCTTGAAGTATTTGAGTAAGGAGGGCCAAGCCAAGTTGTTATTTAATTTAATTTATAGTGATGTTGTACCATATAAAGGTGTACAACTAAATTTTAAAATGTGATCTTATGGGATTTATATTGGATAGGACTTTGCAATTTAGTTTACCACTCTTATTAAGTAGAAATTTGTTTAACACTCATAGATAACATAATTTTAAGTTAAAAGATGTTGAAAGAAATAAATAAAGATTTTGGCTTGACAACTTAAAACCCTTTGGTTTGTTACAAAGAATCAAGCACACTTTGTATCGACGAAAAGCTGATTAATTAGTTATTACGAAGTGTAGCAATCCGAACCTCATGCACTCAATAAAGAAAGATTATGACAATTGACAGTCTCAAAAATAAAGTATATAAAGTGAAAAAAGATACACTCCAATTAACACTACATCAATCTTAATCTCCAGATCAATAATGTTACCCTACGTTCATTTGATATAAAATACTAGCAATTTATGCCACAGTAAAGTAGCAATATAAACCATGCACCACACATAAAGTGTCAACACCGCAACAATCTTTTAACTCACTTATGTACTCATCAAGGTAATTTGTGGTTTGTTTTCTTTTTGTTTTGTTAAACACTTAAAGAAATATTAATTACTATCGACAAGATTTTGCAGATCACCTGTCCTTAATTTAAAGGAAAAAAGAAGCTAAAAGTGAAACTGGCATCACCCAAGCTGTTGAGGGAATTATTTTTAACAATTGGAAAATTGAAAATTTTGAGTGTTCATCCACTTCACATTTTATTTAATTCATGTTAATATTGTGTCCTCATTCTCCATTTAAGATTTGTCGATATTCCATCCTATCCTTCTATTCTATCCACACCATGAGTTCCAACTTTCCCTCAGATTGTAGAATCCCTAATAAAATACTTTCCTTAGTTGTTACGTATCTCACAAGAACATCGTTTCTTTGCTACATAATAACCACCCATGTATTAACAACTTACTCAAACTCAAATGTGGATTTACTATTACTCAAACTAAGAAGTTTCCATGTCAAAACTAAGCAAAAACATGAATAAAAAACTTGATTAAAAAACTTAAACAAAACCTAAACCAAGACTGTAAAAAAACCTGAACCAAAACAGTCAAAAAACTGAACCAAAACTGAAGATTATGACTGCACATAAAATAAACACTACATGAACTGAAAACTGGACAAAACATGCACCAAAACTGAACAAAACTAAACCTAAAAACTAAATCAAAATCTGAACCAAGACTTAAGAATAAGAAATGTCATTTGTCAAAGCTATAGAAGGAGGCATACCAGCTGCTTCATCAAGTCCACTTGGCTCGTGGCCCCACTAGTGTGTAGCGATCCACCCTTCACTAAGGCTCTGGCGGCCTTCCCATTTGCACTTCGTTTCAAAAACGTCGGATCAGTTGCCCAGTAGTGCAGTAAGTCCTTCCACCAGTCATCTTGGATCCAGTCAGGCTGCAGGCAATTATGACGGGCTCTAAGTAACACATCCTTAAGTATTTTCCCCCATTTTTTCTCAAAATTCTGCGCTACTAAATCCTCATGTTCCGGCTTCCAAGAATACTTTGTCTGCAAAGAAATTAAAATGATTGAAATGCATATTAAAGGAATATCCCATAAACAATCAAGATACAGTTATATTTTTTTACTACAAATTATAAATACCCTAAACTCTATAAACATCTGCTTCTTCAGTTTCACTGGCACCTTGCCCCAAGACGGAACGACGCCTCTATAAAGTCCTTTGGTTGTCTTTGAAATCCTTTAAGTTGCTTTGCCTGGAAAGAAGCTATTACAGTTTGCTTTTGCGGGTAAGGCATAAAAGTTACTACGATGTTGTTGGTCCTCTAATTGGATTTTAGTATTTTTTTAGAGTCACCACCTAATTTATTATGGAAAACTAGGAAAATCGGGTTTAAAGATTTTTTCAAAATAATTAAAAATCTTTTGGACCAAAGTTCGAGGTAAGGGTTCTGGTAACCCCCTATTTTACGTACTCTAGTATTAAAGATCCGTAGAGTACGGTTGACCTACGAGCTTCAATGTGTGATTTAACTGTATTTATTTGTTTAAAAAATGTTTAACTTTCCACACAAATGTCATTTTTTGTTCATATCATAATTTAAAAAATTCGGCCAAAAGTCCCCTTTATAAAGGGATTTTTGGGTTTGAAAATCCACGTAAGTGTTCAACTCACTTTATTGCCGGACTAGGACACCCGGGATTCCTCCCGAATAGAGTAGCTACTATTCTAGTCCTACTAAGATGAGTTTAGTTCTTACGGGTTTTTATTAACTTTTATATAACAACATATGGAGCATTCTCCTATATTTATACATATATATAGAGGGAAAAAAAGATCTTATCAAGTCCAAATTTTATTATTTTTTCTTAAAGCCCATAAGGTCAAACTGTGTTCCACGTCCAGATTCCATCATCTCAATTTTGGTCCAAAATATTTCTTCTTATCAGTGCATGCAGTATTGGGCTTCCAGGCCCAAGTATCTTTTTTTTTTTTGGTCCTCAGTTCACAAACCTTTGATCCAAATAATCTCCAAATCCTTTTAAGTCAAAGTAAAAGCAGTCCGTTTTTATCCCAAATAAGATCAAGACTTTAAACTTACCAAAACCCAGATTTTTCTCAAAGTATTCAGAACATCTTTTACAAAATGAAACAATTCCACCATTTCAGACAATATTAGGCTACTTCCTGAGACTAATTTATGTATTTTCCCTATAATTTCTTTCCTCTCTCTGCTTTCTCTCTCCTCTGCTTTCTCTCTCCTCTGATCTCCAACTCTCCAACGGTAACATCTCCTCCCTCCCTCCTCCCACCCCACCCGCCACCCCGTCAGGCGACCAGACCGCACCACTGCCCAGGTAACTCCGGCGACCAGGTAATGCCAGCCACTTTTCCGGCCAGATCTACTTTTTTCTCTCTTTCCTTTTCTTCTTCTCCTCTTCTCCTCTTCTTCTTCTTCTCTTCTCCTTTTCCCCTTTTTTAGCTGCTCCTGGCGCTGCCAGAACACAGCTGCGTCATCGCCGGAGACTTTTTCCGGCACCATTTTCCGGCCAGCCCTCTCTTTCTCTCCTTTTTTTTCTTTTTTCTTTTTCTTTTCTTGTCCCCCTCTTCTCTGCTACTGTTTCAGGTCTCTGTGAGAATAATTCCGGCAGTGAACAGTAACTCCGGCAGTGAACAGTGAACAGTAACTCGAACGTTGAACAATGTTTTCCGACGGCGATCAGGTTCATTTCAACTGGAGTTGGTACCTCCGGTTTCCATATCCATTATTTGTCCATACACTTGCAGTTGCATTTTTTGCTAACTTTAGACTTTTGAATAGTTTATTAGTTCATACTCATTTTCGTGGCTTTGCTTAGTGATGGTAGACTAGGGTCATGTTCTCGTTCGGGGACGGGGGCGAGGGTTAGGAGGGGTAAGTGGGTTAAAGGAGCGTCTAGGTTGAGAGTAGGATCTTGGAACATTGGAACGTTAACCGGGAAGTCCATAGAGCTAGTTAAGATTCTTAAGAAGAGGAAGATTAATATAGCTTGTATCCAAGAGACCAAATGGGTAGGTCCTAAAGCTAAGGAGGTAGACGGGTATAAGCTGTGGTTCTCTGGTAGGTCGAAGTATAGAAATGGGGTGGGCATTTTAGTAGATAGTGAATTAAGGGATCAGGTGGTAGAGGTTAGGAGAGTCACTGTTAGGATGATGTCGATTAAGGTGGTTGTTGAAGGACTCACTTTGAACATTATTAGTGTATATGCGCTGCAAGCGGGCTTAGGCGACGAGGAGAAGAGGCGCTTTTGGGAGGATTTGGACGAATTAGTGGGAGGCATACCGCCTACTGAGAAGCTATTCGTGGGAGGTGATTTCAATGGACACATCGGACCTATTTCGGGAGGTTATGATGATGTGCATGGAGGCTTCGGCTTCGGGGACAGGAATGGAGGAGGAGTCTCACTTTTGGATTTTGCAAGAGCTTTTGGGTTGGTGATAGCCAATTCGAGTTTTCCAAAGAATGAGGAACACTTGGTAACCTTCCACAGTTCGGTGGCTAAGACTCAAATAGACTTTTTACTCCTTAGGAAGGATGATAAAGGTCTGTGCAAGGATTGTAAGGTCATTCCGAGCGAATATCTTACAACCCGACATAAGCTCTTGGTGATGGATTTAGCGATCAAGATGATGAGGAAGAAGAGGGTCGTGGAGGACCGACCTAGGATCAGATGGGGGAGTTTGACCACTATTAGTGCCCTGGAGATGAGAGAGAAATTGAAGGATATGGGGGCCTGGGATAGTAGTGGGGATGCGACCAGTATGTGGGATAAGACGGCTAGTTGCATTAGGGTGGTAGCAAGGGAAGTGTTGGGGGTCTCGACAGGTAGTCATGGTCAGCATCGAGGGGACTGGTGGTGGAATGGAGAAGTTCAAGGGAAGGTGGAAGCAAAGAAGGTGGCGTATGCGAAGTTGATAGAAAGCAAGGATGAGGTGGAGAAGTGGAAGAATACAGAACTTTATAAGATGGCGAGGAAGGAGGCGAAGTTGGCGGTTTCGATGGCAGAAACGACAGCTTTTGAACACATGTATGCTGAACTAGAAGAGAAAGGAGGGGACTAGAAATTGTTCAGGCTAGCCAAGGCGAGGGAGAGAAAGGCACGTGATGTGGATCAAGTAAAATGCATCAAGGACGAGCATGGAAAAGTATTGCTAGAGGAGACTCTCATTAAACGGAGATGGCAGTCATACTTCTCCAAACTCTTGAATGAAGAAGGGGACAGAGACATTGTGTTGGGTGATTTAGAACATACAGGAAGGCGTCGCAATTTTGGCTATTGCAGGAGTATTAAGGTTGACGAGGTTAAGGGTGTTGTTCGTAGGATGCGCAGGGGAAGAGCGGCCGGACCTGACGAGATTTCGGGGGAATTCTGGAAGAGCGCGGGCCCGACAGGTTTGAAGTGGTTGACTAGGTTGTTTAATGTCATCTTTAAGACGGCATTGATGCCCGAAGAATGGAGGGCGAGTGTAATGATCCCTCTATACAAGAATAAGGGAGATATCTAGAGTTGCAACAACTATAGAGGTATCAAGCTGCTAAGCCATACTATGAAAGTGTGGGAAAGGGTGGTGGAGATGAGGGTGAGGAGAGGTGTATCTATTTCAGAAAACCAGTTCGGATTCATGCCGGGACGTTCAACTACAGAAGCCATCCATCTTATGAGAAGGTTGGTGGAGCAGTATAGGGAGAGGAAGAGGGACTTACACATGGTATTCATCGACCTAGAAAAGGCTTATGACAAAGTTTCAAGACAGATCCTATGGAAATGCTTGGAGGCTAAAAGTGTACCTGTGGCGTACATTAGGGTGATCAAGGACATGTATGAGGGAGCCAAAACCAGGGTGAGGACAGTAGGAGGAGACTCAGAGCACTTTCCAGTTGTGATGGGGTTGCATCAAGGATCGACTCTTAGTCCATTTTTATTTGCCTTGGTGATGGATGGATTGACACGGCAAATTCAAGGTGAGGTGCCATGGTGTATGCTTTTCGCAGACGACATAGTCCTGATTGACGAGACTCGTAGAGGAGTTAACGCTAAGCTGGAGTGTTGGAGACATACTCTGGAGTCTAAAGGGTTTAAGCTGAGTAGGACCAAGACAGAGTACTTGGAGTGTAAGTTCATTGAAGCACCTCAGGAGGCTGACTTGGAAGTAAGGCTTGGTACCCAGGCCATCCAGAAGAAAAGTAGTTTCAAGTACCTTGGGTCTATTATGCAAGGCAGCGGGGAGATTGACGATGATGTCACACATCGTATTGGGGCAGGGTGGATGAAATGGAGGCTTGCTTCTGGAGTGCTATGTGACAAGAAGGTGCCACCAAAACTTAAGGGAAAGTTTTACAAAGTGGTGGTTAGACCGACTATGCTATATGGGACGGAGTGTTGGCCAGTTAAGATCTCTCACGTTCAAAAGATGAAAGTTGCCGAGATGAGAATGTTGAGATGGATGTGTGGCCACACCAGGAGTGATAGGATTATGAATGAGGATATTCGGGATAAAGTAGGGGTGGCCTCGGTGGAAGACAAGATGCGAGAAGCGAGATTGAGATGGTTTGGGCATGTGAAGAGGAGAGACATAGATTCCCCAGTGCGGAGGTGTGAGAGGTTGGCCATGGATGGTTTCAGACGAGGTAGGGGTAGGCCGAAGAAGTATTGGGGAGAGGTAATTAAACACGACATGGCACAACTACAACTTACCGAGGACATGACCTTAGATAGGTGGGTTTGGAGGACCCAAATTAGGGTAGAAGACTAGTAGATAGTCTCGTTATCCGTTCTTATTAGTAGTCGCGTTATTGCAATATAATTTCTTGTGCTCCGATTTCTGTTATTATCTGTTATTTCCTGTGCTTTGATTATCTTGTGTTATCTGCTCCGATTTCTGCTATTATATGTTATTTCCTGTGCTTTGATTATCCTGTGTTATCTGTGTCGCTTGCATTATTTCATTTCCATATCGCTTTGAATCTCTTATCCGAATCTCTTAACCTTATCTGACTTTTTTTTTTATGCTTTTATTGAGCCGAGGGTCTTTCGGAAACAGCCGTCCTACCTTGGTAAGAGTAAGGTCTGCGTACACTCTACCCTCCTCAGACCCCACGATGTGGGATTTCACTGGGTTGTTGTTGTTGTATTAGGCTACTTCCTGAATTTTATTTTCTTTGTAAGTAGTCCAGTATCACCAGTGGGCTTAAGGCCCAAAAACAGTCCAATTACTTCAAGATAATAAGTTTCACAACAAGGGGCGGAGGGCCCAAATCCCTTTACCGATTGAATCTATTTTGAAATCATTTTTTGCCCTTATTTAAACATCAGCCAAGTTTTTTAAACTTAACTAAAAATTGGATTAGGCTCCATTTCATGCAAAAAAGATTTAAGTTATTCGAATTTTTATATAAAAAAAAAAAGTGTCTAGGCGACTTTCCTAAAACTCTAATTATTGTCATAAGTTCTAACATTCATAGGGGTTCCAATATTCAAGTGTTGTTTACAACAATACATATAAACAAGAATATATATATATATATATATATATAATGCAAAGTAGGAGCGGAGTAAGGCAAATTTTGACTGATGGGCCTACCCAAGTCCACCAGTGTCATTTTCACTCATGACTGGACCTTCAACATATTAGCTTCCATTTCTCTTCATCAGACTCGAATAAAAAAAGGGTAGTTGGGCCTCTAGCCTAACAGGTTTCATGCAACGATGCGACCCAAACAAGGTTGTTTCATGCAACAAAGAAGAAAAGGGGAATATGGATTAGATAGCATCTAAAAAAGAAACTAAGACTTAATGTAAACTTGATGTAATAAATACCTATAGGTCATATAATTCTAACAAAACACTACATTTGATGAAATAGAAACTCAACTAAACATACACACCCACATGGATTGAAAACAGCAAAGAAACAGGCCCAAAATGTGAACAACTGTAGGCTTATAATTTTAAAGCCCACAAAAATTGTAACAGCACAGAAGCAAACCCAAAATTGAAATAAGCGAAAAAAAAAATAGCAGGCCCATAGAATCATTTTCTCAAGAAAAAAAAAATAGGCAATGCTACACAAATAAATATACACAGCTATTAGCCAATATACAATTGATATACACACCCATGGAGACACTAGAACAACTCCAAAAGGAAAGCTTTCACCCTCTTGTTCCTGATGTCACACAAGATCCAAGGGGTTTCTAGGAACCCCTGGCATGGTAGACACCAGGGAAGGCTCAAGCTTAATCCCTAAGTTCTATTTTTGCCTCTCCATTTATGTGTTAAGCTCATAGTATATAGGAGAAGAGGTGTATACCTAATGGTGACAACAAGCAATCCCTAATAAGCTATCTAAGTATATATCTAACAGATTTGGCTATATCAAGTTGAATAATTTTGTCACACAGCCAAGACAAGGTAAGAAACAATCCATGGTTACACAGACTCAGAACCAGTATACATATTATATACATAGCATCAATACTTGTCCAACTTTCAGGAAGACATTTTCTAAGTAAGCACACACAAAAGAGGTTTAACAGTCATGCAATGACATAAGTACTATACATCACCAATTTATTTTAAAGGAAATAGGAGGGTGGGTATACATCTGTATACAATAACTATGCCACTTCATATACACTGGAGTGTATATGAAGTTGGATACACCTTATATACCAGATGTATACCTCCTAGGTTTGGAGAATTCAAAACCCAGAGGAGGCAAGAAGAGAGAGCAAACGATCAAAACACTTAACCCAAGCTTTTATGTAAAGGCAGGAATGAAGTAAGGATACACAACACATCCAAATAGAGATTGCAATCAAAACAATAAAAGAAGGGAAAGTAATTTCACAACAGGTTTTTGTATCTGTCTGCTTCTAGCTTACTCCTCATGCCAAGTCTAGAATCAAACAAACCATACTAATTGGCATGATAATATGAGAACAAAATAGACATGGTTTTTTACATAGGGAATTGGCTAGCATAGTGGACATGCCTCTTATCAGATTCAATATAATACCACATAAATAAGGAATATGCCACCAACTCATATTTTGTCATTCATTTATTTTAAAGGACAACTAGGAAAATTTCAAACTCTGATCCCTATATGCAAGTTTAGATTACTCTTCATCATACTATGAGATGATGCTATTTTTAAAGAACAAATCCTATAGACTAAAGCAGAACCAAACCAAGTAGGGATATTGATTGAAAATACTCTTTAGGCAAATAGGGACCTCCCAACAGATGCAGAAAAGGACTAATCACACCTAAACATAAGTGATTGATTAATCACTGCAAATTAAACATAGTTGAGGTAAACACCAAGTTTCATGTACACAGTTTCTGAAACTGAGCTTAAGACATTCATGTAACCTGTTGAACTTCATCAATCTAATAGGCATACAACAAGTATCTTAAAGGATATCATGTTGGGTCTAAGCTACTTTCATCTCATACCCCTTTAAAACACATGTGATCTTTAAATTAATCTAAAACATGCTTGTATATTAAACTGTGATTGATAGTGTCACAACCCAGCCGAAGGGCCGCGACGGGCACCTGGTGCTAGCCCACCCGGGCACCTCTTAAAATACCTTTACATTTACATCTAGGTGAGCCACATATTAAATCATACTTTCTATCCATCATTCATACTATTTCCATTGGGCAACAATACATATATACATATCACCATTAATAGCAATGCTCATAGCAATGTACATAAGCCGACGAGGCTAACAAAATGACATCTAAAATATAGGCCGACAAGGCCAAACACATCTAACCATATACACATGTCTACGATCCTCTAAGGAGAGTATGTCATATCATATAGGCAGGACAGGACCCCGCTAAGCCTATAAATATGTACACAAAAGAATCAATACCAAAAGCTATAGCTCCGAATGAAATGGAGCTCCGCTATGTAGTCCCTGAGAAATATAGCTATGGATCAAGCCTGTCTCCCTGGCCACCTGCGGGCATGACGCAGTGTCCATAAACAAAAGGACGTCAGTACGAAGAATGTACTGAGTATGTAAAGCATGATCAATATCATTATGAAAGCATAATAGACAACATAGAAATAGCATAGGATGAGAGATAGTAGTATCATCGTCATAAGCACTTGCTTCTCATAGGGACTTTCCATCTCTAACACGTAATTGTGTACATACATCCATATCCGTATTCGTACTCATGTCCGTACTCATTTACATTTCGTATTCATAGTCGTATTCATATACATGTTCTTATTCGTATTCGTATCATGCTCATATCTATATCATATACATATCCATATCATATACATAGCATTTACATAGCATACCCGACCACGAAGGTTCGGTGTTTCACGTACCCGACCATGGCTAGGCTCGGTTATCATACATACCTGGCCCTACCAAGGCTCAGGGTTACACATACCTGGCCCTACCAAGGCTTCAGGGTTATCCGTACCCAACTGCAGAGGTGCGCTGTAGATCTGGTCCAGAGAGGGGTGCTAATCTGGGCTGATTATACGGTGGAACATACGGCCCGTATGTTTTATACGGCCAGTATGTTTGGCAGTATAATGCCTAGTTTTCCGAAGTTCGTTCTCGTCGACTCGTTTGATCTCCAATCCTTACAGAACTTTCTTAACACTTGTCTATTACCTCATTAACAATCTAAGGGACGTTATAACTCTTCTCCAAAGAATTATTAAATCCTCGTTAACTTATTACTCGTAATTCCCTTTTGATACTTATCGTATGCCTCGCCTTCTCTTGGCAAACTTTCTTCCCCTATCTCGAACGTCTTTGAAATCTTAATTAGGGTCATCAAATGTCATTCCTTACTTATTGAAATACCGTATACCTGTGCTCTTCTTTAGTCTATTCGCTGTGCATCAACGGAAAATTTTCCGAGGTGTAACAGATAGGTTGGCAGAATATTCACCATACACCAATGGGAAACCAGACAACAAACTTAACTAACAAATAAATAGGCATGGACAAACATAGAGGCAAGTAATCATCAATTGTTCTAAGCATGAGTATGTATCAGACCACACATACATTTTAAGAAACACAGAACTAGACTCAAAGGGATCACGATACCTAGACAGGTCCCTAAGCTTAAACATTAGCCAAATACAGGCAAGACTTCAAGGATATGTATCAATTTATGTGCCAATTAGGATGTCAAAACACACAAATTTGCAGATATGCTTAAGATGCATTCAGATTAGGATAGACCAATCTCTCATATAAGTAAGCAAAATAGTTAATCAAATGATCAAACATATATAGGAGTTAACCAGGTCAAAACTCTTAGCAGATTTCTGGGCCAAAGTATGACTTCAAACCAGCATCTCCTCAGTTATCTTAACAAGCAATATTAGAGAAGCAAAGGCTTGCATATTTTGATCAGGGTTTAACTTTAGCAAAATAAAGACATGATTTCAACAGACTTAGACTTTTCATACCATTGCACTCAAAAAACCATTTGTAGGGACATTGTCCCATTTTAACCAAACTAAAAACTACATCTGACACAGTCCAAGATCAAATTTCATACTCAGATAAACAAGGAAGCAGAGACTGGGTTAAAGCAACAAGATTTCAAGCATAACTGTGTCTTGACCATGCCATTGTTACCAATTCAAATCCCTTGACTTTATGTAAAAACAGGTTCAAATTAACAAACTGATGTATCCCATGAACATGCATAGCTGCATAGATTAACTCAATACAAAAAGAGACTAGATAAACATCTAACTTAGTTGATTGACACCTAAGGGTACTCAAATGAACTAACTATCATGTTTGACTAATCTAATCTGACATGGTCATACTTGTAAGGACTAACTTGTAAGCAATTTACACCAAAGAAACAAGTTAGGCAAAATATGTTCAATTAAACAGGCTGAATTTCATGCTTAAAGTAGATAAATCAAGGTATCACAAGTATGTTGTACAAATCAAGCTAAACTGTCATATATACATGATTAACTTTAAACCAAGCACCATGCTTGAGCTAACGCAATATACTTATCCAGAATACATCAATAGATTAGAATGAACTAAGCTAGACTAAACAAATTCGGTTTAAGAAAACTTAATCAACTACTTAGCTAAGTATACTAAAACTAATATAAGCAGGTTGGACAAACTGAGCCTGCTGATATAGGCACAAATTCAATCAAGACATGTTAAGACAGCTGTGATACTTGAGACATGCTTAACAACCAAATCAAGACTAACACCCATAAGTGTACTTAATACAAGTTAAACTAAACACAACATAGCCAACATGTTTTAGAAGACCAAATTAACTGGCACACATTCATATTATCTAACTACTGACTTAAACTAGAAGGACCTACTAAGTTACACTAACATACAAGACTAACTAAATCCAGAACAAATACTAGCATACAAATAGGTCTCCCTTTTAAGCTAACAAAAATACCCTAATAACACATGATAAGCCCAAAGAAATGAAAACAGAAAGGAAAACATAAAGAATAAGGGAGAATTACCTCTTTTTTGGGCAGCCTTATATCGAGATTGAACTTGGGAGATTTTTTGCTCCTCCAAATCCCAAAAACTCAGCCACAAAACATAGAAAACAAGTTTTAAAATTTTACTTGACTCAGAAAAGTTAAAGATCTCAAATATTTTTTGAAACCTTAAGTATTTCGAGTTCTATGAGTACATTCAAATTTTCATATGCTCAAAACTTGTTCTACAACAAAGAAATTGGATCCCTTAAATAGAAAACCCCGAAACCCTCGTTTAGCTGATGTGGGATAACTCCCCATTTTAGGGGTTTCCTCCTCACATCCATGTTGTAGGGTTAGGATTAGATGCAAAACGAATAAAGGGTCAGATTTCACCCTTAACGACTCGATCCGTTCGGTTCTTCATGAACCAATGAGATCCATGGATTCAAATCCACAAACAAGCAAAAATAATTAAGGGATAACAGAGTATTACCGTTTGAGACTCAGGAAAATATAGGAAAAATAGTAAAAAGGACGAGATAACACCCTGTTTGGGTGGAGTTTGGTGAAAATTGGAGGAGACAATAAATGCATTGCCCTAAATCGTCCATACCAGGCCTGTTAAGGCCTTACACCTCTAAATCATTGCCAAAAATGGCGAGATGACGAGAGGAGAGAGAGCGTGGCCCCGCGGCGGCTAGGGTTTCCCTCAAGGGAACCCTTTCTCAACTCTTAAGGATCGTTTGGTTCCAACTGAAAATAGAAGTGGGGCGTTGCCCCTTTAGAAAATGATTTGGGTCGGGTTGGTCCGATTGGGCCGACTCGGTCCATTTTTAAAAAAGGAAGAAAAAGCCCATTTTCGTGTGTGTGTATATATATATATATATATATATATATATATATATATATATATATATATATATATATATATATATATATGTGCATGTATATAGAAAAATGGATAAAATTTACAAATTGGGCAAGATTAAAAGGGTCAATTAAAGCAATTAAATTATAACCAAATTAAAACAAATTAGACAATTAATTAAGACACGGTCAATTTCACAAATTTACAAATATAGCCATAATTAACTATTTAAATCAATTACAATTAATTTGAAAGTTATCAAATAATATGGTTATATAGAAATTAAAGTTGAGGGGTAAAAATGGCCATTTATTCTAATTAATCAATTTTCTTGAATTAAATATTTGGTGATAAATTTCGGATAATTTGAACAATTAAATAAATAGTTATTTTAAACTATTTTCTTGATTGAATTTAGTAAAATGCATCACAATTGTTGTAAAGTAATTTCCAAATGGTTTATTATAGAAATTATTTTACCAGATAATAAGGGTAAAATATTACCTGCATAGTTTATAAATCATTCTGATTTCTAAAAAGAATACACATTTTACTCCATTTAACATTCAAGTACTCTGAGCAATTAAAATAAATTATGGGAGGCCAAAAGTTAAGTGTCAACAAAAGCTGCATCAAAACAATTAGATAATTAGATGCTATAAAATTAGATGTTTTAAAATAACGTAAATAACTTGTGAAAATTAAATAAACTTACGTGTATCCAACTGACTCGATTATGAGACGACCATGCTTATCAACAGTCAAAAGCGGTGGGAGGGTCTCCTTTTCTGGGACGCTCTTCGTCAGAATCGGAGCTACTTTCTTCATGCTCCGACGTCCCGACATGTGGAGTAGATGATGTCGATGGCTGTGACATAGTCGAGCTAGGAGTAGCTGTCGGAGTACCGCGCATAGTCGCTCGATGTAATACATGATAAAACTCAGGGAGGCCATGCGAGATCGTCAAAGGTGTGATAGGGGACTGAGATCGTCGTGCCTGTGGCTCTGTCTGGCCGTGAGGCCAAATAAATAGGGGCACTGCGACATGGCCAGTCGGCTGACTCCATGCCAACCCATCTGCAAATTGTGACATTGGAGGGCCAAATGGTGGGAGGCAAGGCGCAGGATCTCTAGCTTCAATCCGAAGGGGACCTGGCTCTATGCCCTCTGGTGGTATATACAGACCCTTCTTTTTTGATTTTTTTGGGGCTTTCGCAATAGTCTTACCCCTTTTATCACCCGCCATCTACAAAATAAATATATGTAAGTATTGCAATAAAATTATGAAACAAAGATTAAATGTTAATGGTAAATACTTACTCACACCAGGTGTTTACACCAAAGTTTACATCAAACCAATGTAACTTACCGTAGTTAAATAATCTAATGACAGCTCATATATGTCCCACTTATAATCTGGTGTAATATAGCAAAGAATTACAAGCCCCAAAATGGTCTCATCTGGTTACAGGTGAAGAAGAGGAAGATACACTTTCTCTATGTGATTTGCCCATTTACAGTAGTAGGTTTGTTGTCGATGCTCTACAACATACTTGTTCAACAATTTTCTCACTGAATCGTGTTAAGAAAACAAAACTTTTACAAAAGATTTTCCCTTTCCTATTGACAAATTGAAACGGTGAAAGAAACAAAATCCAGGATCTAACTTGTCCACTTTTTCATGTTCATTAAAAGTCCAGATTCTCATTGAATAATAGATTTCTGTTGGACTTGTTACCACTTTTTCATGTTCATTCAAAGTGCATAAATTTACAATTCTCATAGAATTTCTTTGTTAATATATTTATCTAGTCGCTCAGGTCCTTCTTGTTTTTAGAGTTGAAGCATTATAATGTTCCTTCTGCTTAGAGTTGCTTTCTTTGGAAGCATTATAATGTTCTGATCATTCACACAATCGAAATAGAGAGTTTTGGTATCTTAAGGGACCATTTTTGTTCCCATCAAATCTATCCGAGATCGTTAAGTATTTAACGGAATCATGTGTTATTTTTTGGCGAACTTAATATAACAAAACTATTCAAAGCATACTTTAGGGACTATTTTGAACATACTCCCGAATATACGAGATCATTTTTGTCATTCTCTCAATCAAAATATGTGAATATGTAATAACTTAGACTAGATATATGACATTTTAATCGTTCTTCAAGAGAATTTCACGTTTAGGAGTAACTTTTGAATAATAGACTAATTTTCCTGTATATTTTCAATCTAAGCTATTCCAAGTCTTAACAGATTGAGATGATTATATCTGTTCTTTTCAACAGATAATTATATCTTCGTAATTTAAATTTGACATATCTAGTTATTATCCTTAAGCTGCTCTCGAGCCTTCTAACAAACAAGTGGTCTCCCTTGAGAAGTTATCTATCTAAATTACAATTCATAAACAACAAAAATTAGTTTAAAAGATTTATTATTGACTCTAATTTCCTTTTGAACCACTTAAATCCAAATCCCCTTGCCTTTCAGTCTCCACCTTTTTAGCAAAATGGACAACTGATGTGCTTCTCTTGTTTTTCAATTTAACAAATTACCGTTGAAAGAGACGAAACACGCACAACTAATTATTGTTGAAATATGGCATTCGTGTTGAAACAATGGAATCCAAAATATCCATGTGGAACAAAAAAAAATTACAATCTCTTTAGACAAACATATGAGACACAACAAAATCATTGGAGAATGCAACACAGTTATGCCAAAATAAAAAATAACAACATTCAATTTCATTTACCCAGTTACATGACGCAGTTACAGCTTACCGAGGACATGACCTTAGATAGGAAGGTGTGGAGGACCCACATTAGGGTAGAAGGCTAGTATATAAGTCTCGTTATCTTTCCTCATTAGTAGGTGCATTAGCGCATTATAATTTCTTGTGCTTTGATTTATGTTATTATTTGCTACTTTCTGTACTTTGATTACTCTATTTTATCTGTGCCGCTTTCGTGATTTGCATTTCCATATCGCTTTGAATTCCTTGATTATCCTGTTTTACTGTGTCGCTTGCATTATTTCATTGCAATATCGTTTTAAATCTTTTAATCTTATCTGACCCCCCTTTTTATGCTTCTATTGAGCCGAGGGTCTCTCGGAAACAGCCATCCTACCTTGGTAGGAGTAAGGTCTGCGTACATTATACCCTCCCCAGACCCCAAGATGTGGGATTTCACTGGGTTGTTGTTGTTGTTGTTGTTGTTGTTGTTGTATTCAATTTCATTTACCCCTACCTTTGCTACAAATGCAACAACAACAACATTCAATTTCAATATTTCATTTCATTTCAATTCAAAACCCTAAAAAAAATACATGATATAAACCCTAAAACAACTATTGGACACTAAATAAAGTTATCAAATCTACTAAATATAGAAGGTAATGCAACTAATAACATGGTATTGAAATACATGCTTGAGAACTAGTTCAATTTTGGGCTTGTGTTCATAAGATTGAAAAAGAAAAAAAATTACCTGAGCTGGTCGAAAACGGCGGTGGCAACGCTTGCTGGTCGGAAAAGGTGGTGGCTGCGACGATAAGCGTCTAAGGAGGTGGGGCAGTCGGGTGGTGGGACGCGTAGAGAGAGGAAAGAGAGAGAAAGAGAAGGAGAAAATAAAAAGAAAAGAGACCCGATGGGGTCTAAATCTTTTGAAATTTTCGACCACATGCGGTCAAAAATAATTAAGTCCGATTTGACCGAATTTGACTTAATTATTTCGACCACATGTAGTCGAAATTAGATTTTTTTTATTTTTTAATTAATTATTTTATATGTATATAATTTAATTATGTATAAAATGTTTTTTTCCCTTTTATTATTTTTATAAAAATAAATTTCGACCACACGTGGTCGAAATTCACCTTTTCTGTTAAAAAATCGACCTTGTGGTCGAAATTCTATAAAAATTTAAATAAAAATTAAATTCTTCAAATTTCGACCGCCTGTGGTGGGTTTTTTTCCGACCAAAAGTGTGGTCAAAATTTTTAGGTCGAAAATGCCACTTTTTTAGTAGTGTCTTGGTTGGAAACCGACGTTATCTGCTTTCTTACGAGTTACTCAGTTGTAAATAATTGACAACTTGAATAGATATTTACTTATGAGTTTACTCAGTGATGTATAGGTTAAAAATAATTGACAGCTTGAACAGATTGAAATAAATATAGTCTCAAATTGCCACTCTCAGACAGTAAGGATGCATGAATAATAAGTACTCCTATTTACTTATGAGTTACTCATTTGTAAATAATTTATTTAGCTTGTATACCCTGACAGTCAGACAATAATAAAACATTATCTGATCAATCTACTATTTCCAGCCATAACTAGAGCTGGCAAAATGAGTTAGGTCCTCGAGGCCATCCCAACCCAGCCCTTTAAGTAATCATGGTTGGGCTAAGATTTCTTTAGCCAATTTAGATGTGAGGCTCAATAGTTCAGCCCCTCTTGGCTCGCCAACCTCAAGGCTTGGGCTGAGGTCAGAAAAAATAATAAATTGATCTATTTTTAATAGAAAATCATAACTAAATTAAATAAAAAAGACATAGATTAACGAAAAAAGAATGTACTAACTGCTAAGTAGTAAATTAGAAATTAGAATTTTACTTTTTAGTCATAAAAATCATATTATGTTGAATTGTGATTTGGATTAGTGATAAAGATAGTAATTTAAACTTGGTCTTTTGAACAGATTTTGTTTCTGTGATACGAGTTTGTAATGCGTGGTAGAGGATTCTATTGCAGATTGCAAAAATTTCCATTTCAAATTGTACGGAATATCACTTAGAAATTGCTATTTTGGAAGAGAAAAAGATTAAAGGGATAACCCGTCCTAGTTGCGGCCCGCTTAAGGCTAGGTTGAGGTGCCATCTTAAAGACCCTTTAGTAAAAAGGACCAACCCATCCTAACCCAGATAACTTTTTCTGGCCCGTTGGGGTGGGCCCAACTCATTTTCACACCTCTAGCATAACATGTCATTTACCTTCTTTTTTTGAGGATTACCATATATTATGCTTGCTAGAAATTTCATGATTAGTTCATAAGTATTATTATAGATTACCATAATTTAAATGGGAGCTTTGGAGAAACAATAAGGTTATCTCTGGGGTCCAATTCATGAAATCAATTAGTTATACTTGCGTCAAGTTATATTGATTACATCATACCTCCCTATGATGTGATCTTTTTTCGAACCTACGTGAACGCGAGATATTTCGTGCACAGTATTATATATTTTTTTAAATTCTTTATCCTGTGTGCGATATTCACATGGGGCCCCGATTAATTGAAATTCGTCGCGCGTAAGACCTAGGTAAGGAAGAAGCGATCCATTTTAGGGTCCGGAACCAAAATGCCCCCAAAAAATCCATTTTGAACCAAAATAACCCAACAAAAAAAGTTACAAAAGTACCTTTAGCGCAGTAAAATACTGGGCTATAGCACTTCACGGAGACGAAGCCGTTAAGTGCTATAGTGCAGTATTTTACTGCGCTATATAAATGTTTCTCTCACCTATAACGCAGTAAAATACTGCGCTATAAGACTCCGCCTTAAAACACATCGGGTTCCACCACCGGTCCCTCTAGTGGTTAAAAAACAAAAGTTGAAACGCCATTGGAGGGGAAACCGAGGTGGTCCCATCATCAAAAAATGTCATTTTCTATTAAATTTCGTCCGGAAAGTTTAGATTCTCGGTATATTCAAGTCAAGGAGCAAGATTTTAAGTTTGAATTTTGGGAAAAAAACGGCGTACAACTCTATTAAAATAACTTTACAAAAAATCTTCGATTAAGGTTTTCTACTATGAACTTTTGTTATTATTTTGTTATATACATTATATTCTAAGCATGCTTAACATTTAATCCTTGCTATTTTCCAAAAAAAAAAAAATCAATTTTTTTTTGTTCTTGTTCGGACTGGGTAGTGGCTTTTGCCACTGTTCCGATTTTTGTTTTTTGTTTAATTCATTATTTGTTAAATGTTTATGAATTGTTAATTTGTTAAATGTTTATGAATTGTTAATTTGTTATATGTTTATGAGTTGTTAATTTGTTAATTATTTATGAATTGTTAATGAATTATTATTTTGTTAATTGATTATTTGTTAAATATTGATTATGAATTTATTAGTTGTTAAATATTATTTATGAATTGAAAGAAGTTGATTGGTAATGAATTATTATGTTGTTAACACTTTGTTTGGATGATTGTTATGTATTGTTTTGACATTTATCGTATTGTGTTGTATTGTATAGGACCAAATCAGCGGTTACATAAAATAGGACCTTTCGTCGTTACATAACAATAAAATTAAAGTAACAATCAAAGCAAACATTTTATTTAAACTAACAACATAATATAATACAATAGGTAACAACCATCCAAACAAGTTGTAAATGATTATGAAATGTTAAACTATATAATTTTAAAAGCGTGAATATATATGTTAAATAAAAAAAGATTATCCTAAAAAGAATAGTTAAAGTTCTTCTTTTCATAAATACATAAGCTAACGAAAAAAATGTAAAGTTTGTAGGAAAATATGTGGTCGACGAATATACTCTTTTAGTTTAATTTTATCGTAGTTGTGTTGGCTATTTGGTCAACTAAAAATATATCACATATTCAAAATAGAGTTCCAAACAAATATTACTGCTGAATTTCGATTCCCAAACTAATTAACTTAACAAGTCTTTGCCATCACATAATTCAAAAGTAATTAACTTAAAAATCTTTGCCATCACATATGTGTCCTTACTATCACATATTAAATTTACTGCATATCACATATTGTATAGACCGGACTCTTTCATGGATCCGAATGTTCCCCCTGGGCCTGATGTTCCCCGGCGCCCGATGCTCACCCGGGGCCCGATGATCACCCAGGGCCCGCTGTTCACCCGGGGCCCGCTGATAGATTGTTATACGGGATGACAGTTTATCAAAGAAGTAACACGTAAACAGTTTATATCAAACAAACAATTAATAGCATGTAAAAACAGTTAATAACAAATAAAGTAATTAAAACAAGCACACAAAGCCTAATTAAAACTAAGTCCGTTAGGGTTAGAACCTAAGTACTCCCCAGTGGAGTCGCCAAGCTGTTATACCTTATTATAACCGAAGTCAAAATAGTTTACAACATCCGGTAATTCCGAGGTTAATTAAAGTTTAGGGAGTCGCCACCTAATTATTTACGGTAAATTAGGACAACTAAAGTTTATTAAAGTTATTTCTAAAGTTAACTCCGTTTAAGGTCTACGAAACTTAAAGATCTAGGTAAGGGTTCAACTAATCTAGAGGGAAGGTATTAGGCATCCTCTAAGATCCATTAATAATGGTTAACCGACCGGACTTATGTTAATTAATTTAAGGCTAAAGATGCAAATATAGCATTTACTTTTAAGAAAAAGGGCTTGTAAATGTCGCTAAGGTTTTAAAGGAAAATGTAATAATGCTATTAAAAATAGACTTATAAATATTGCTAAGGCTTTAAATAAAAATGCTATTTAAAATAAGATTTGCAAAATATAATGATTTGCATATAAGTAGAAACTTTTAAGAGAAGACTTAGCAAATTTAAACTTGCAATAAAATTATATTATATGAATATGGTGATGTAGAAAAATCTAGACTTATTTTACAAATAGGATGCAAGAGGAGGTGAGTTTTCTTTCTCCTTTCATTATCTTTTATTAACTATGTTTAATTTAAAAAAGAAGCGTGATTAAATCAAATTTGCAATACTTAAATATGTATTTTGCATATCCACGGTATTTCAAATCTTTAAGGTGATAAGGAAACAAAAGTAATTCTCTAATTCAAAGCACGTGTTCTCGTTATTGAAAATCAATGATTCTAGTAAATATTATAAAATAACGTAAATACTTTTAAAATAGATATTATAGATAACGTAAATAATCTTAAGATAAATATTATGATTTTAGCGTGAAAATGAAGCTCATGGAATTAACTATTAGTTCTCCTTAAAATAAATATCCACTGTTTCGAAAACTACCCATATTAATTTCCCTATAATTCATATAGGCTAAAAGGCGAAAATAAAGTGTTAGTCATACAAGGTAAATAAAAAATACACAATAAAAATAAGATAGAAGGAAAGAAGTGCAAATGGATCAGTCCATTTTTAGGACTACTGCTGCAGCCTATTTTGTTATTGGGCTTTGGCCAGGAAAGTCTCTTTTTTTTTTGTCGCGGGTGGGCTGACTCGAGAGGAAAATTTCGTTGGGCCTTGGCCCAACACCGAATGCAGGAGATGACGAGTCCCCCGGACTCGTACGCGGAAGTCATGCATAAAAAAAATGAAAGAAAAAGATTAGTATACGATCAATGAATTATATTAAACATATGAAATATAAACTCAAACAAACCAGCGGATTGTGTATATTCTATGTATATCTTAAGTATACCTTATATATACACACCCATAAGGATGTGTAGAAGGTCAATATTGGAAAGCTGGCAATGCACGCATACATACACAATTCAGCCACTATACACTTATAACATAGAAAAACAGGGCAACACTCAAACATAGGCAAACCAAGAAGTACTCGACCATGCGACAAAACAGAATATTATTAAATTAAGTATTTCAGATCATGATGGAGACTAAAAAAAGAATCAAAATGCCAGATTTGTTCACGTTTAGACTGGAAAAGCAGTAACGAAAAAAAATACAAAAATTACCTCAACTACATTATTACTATTTTAGAAATAACAGTCGATTATTAAAACATTTAATTAGAAACAGGAGAAGGTTGAGACTTGAGATGATTTTGTTTTGAGACCAAACTCGGCTATTCTCTTCAAGAGTAGACAACACAAAGAGGACAAACACCAATGGCTGAACACATCAATATCTCCACAATTCAACAGACCAAGGAAAGCATTTAAAGGCCTTTATCATTTATAACTCCACTTGGATTCAGTCGAACAGAAGTAAAGAGAAGGGTGATATACAAGGGGAAACCAGGCCGCATGCATGATATACCAGATTTCTCCTCGTTTGTTAGTACATAAAAGGGGTTCTGGGCAATTTCAGTATCCAACTTAAGCTCAACGAGACAAGCAATGGGACCTAAGTGAGTTACAGTCCTTAAACACATAGCGTAACAGATACCATAACCTAAATCAGACCCATATTTACCCCAAAATCCATAAGTAAAACACCTACTGATTTGTAAAACAGGTGGGCAGACTCATTTTTATATTATCACACTTATAAGAATAGAGGTAATTAGGCATAACATCCTTAATCATGCTTGTGACTTGTAAAGCCGATGATAAGGTTTGATCAGGCAGGCATTTTCAGAGGGCTGAACACAGACCAAAATGTAACAGAAAAGAAAACAAATTCGTGCTTTTCACTCATATTTGATAGAAGATAAATGACTAAACTAGAAAAGCTTAATAATGCTGAGTTTATATGAGATCCTCAAAAAATTAGAGCCGCTTGCTAAAAATTTGCAGCAGCAAGGTTGAGCTAGAGCTAAACCCATTCCTTTACTCGTTTAACATATAGGCCTTATGTGTTACTACCTGTTTTAATCATATACACAATATACCTAAGATATACCCATCACGATGTGTATATCAGATGTCTATCGAATGTATACCTTCTTCTTTCCTTGATAACCCACTATATATCCTATGTATATTCGGCTTTAAATAGATTCTAAGTCCTGGAAATTCGGTCTAAGCATCCAAACTACAATAGACATCTTTCAAATTCATTTAGCAGTTAATAACCTATCCTAACAGCTCCCAAACATCAAACGAATAATAGGACAACGAAGAAACTACACAACTACTACAAAAAGAATAGCAGAAGTAAACTAGAATTTTAACTAAATCAGAAACTAAAGACTAAAAGTAATAAGTGTATCAGGGTTTACCTTTTTTGTGTGCAATGAACGGGGTGCAGGGTCGCGGATCTTCACTCGATCACGACAAACTTGAACTCAACAAAAAATAAATGCAACTAAATGTAGACTTAACGGAAGTCGCAACTGAAAATTGGATTTTTGTTGAAACCTAGTTATATTTTGTAAGCCCCTCGATATTTCAAATGCATATCCGAGATATAGTGATGAAAAAAATAGAAATTTCAAGCCGGCTAAAAAAAGAACTCTATTTATAGGGAATTTTGGCTATTCCAGCACCCTCTCTTCTACTTCCGAAAAACGATTATTTATAGGGGATTGTTAGGGTTTTTGAGGTTCGAAATTGGGCGGGATTTGAAACTTAAAAGTTTGAAATCTCCTCAAACTTGTTTGAAATTCGAACGTTTGAGGAGCTTTTGGACGAACCTGTCCTGTTCACGTGATTTCAGATTCATACTCAAAGTGGTGAGATTTTGTTTGAGGTCGGGTCTGCTCTGCTCTAGTTTTGATATGTGGGGAAACTTGCACGAAAATGGTGTTGTTGGCATCTGCCATGGCTGAAAGCAAGTGAACCTTTGTTCAAAATAAGAAAGGGATGAGCGAGTGAGGAAAGGGAAAGGAAAGAAGGGAGCGGCTGCGTTTGTTTTGATGAAAAGAGTTTAGGGTTAGACGTTGAATTAGTTTTAAGAAGAAGTGGGCCGGCGGGTCGGGTAATGGGTGATGGGCTAGTCAGGTAGTTTATTGTAATGGGCTGGTCGGGTAGTTTAGGGTAATGGGCTGCTCCGTTTGGGCCATAAATTGGCTGAAAGTTTTGATTCTTCGTCCTCTATTTAATTATTTTTTGGGCTTCTAATTTAATAACTAGTACAATGTATACTATGTGAAGACAATTAATAATTAGTATGTAGAAAGTAAAGGATTTAATAAAGTAAAATTAATTTAATGAGTACAAATCCTAAAATGAAATAACGACGAACCATTTAAAATTTGTGATGAAGTAATACTAGTAATGTTGATAGTAGAATAGTGAAAATGAAAGTAATGATATTAATAGTAGTAAAATAAAAATAGTAGTGAAAATAAAATATTTAGATTGTTAATAAATTCAGAAACCCAAGGAAATAAATTGGAATAAAGGAGGGGAAAAATTGGGTGTCAACATAGATCAGTATTGTCTTTGCAAGACAATCATAGGTCAGAGTTATTATGGGCCGGTACTGTAGGGATATCTACTAGGCTCCGTCCCCGTAGGCTGCAGAGAGCGTGGGCTCTTTTACGTGAGCAACCCCCACACCCTCGGGTGTTGGAGATATTGTTTTGGGGCGGCATCTACCGTTGCGTGTCCGTTGGTCGGGTACAGCATGATTGGGCGCTCATCACGGCCATGGTTGAGCGGTGGAGGCCAGAGACACATACCTTCCATCTTCGCACTGGTGAGGCCACGATTACACTTCAGGATGTGGAGGTTCTCTTTGGATTGCGGGTAGATGGAGAGCCACTACACACTCGGTACGAGCCTCCTCCTGGTCAGACGTGAGCGACAGAGTTGACTAGGCTCACCCACTTCGTACCTGATGCCGAGGTCCAGATTTCGGGACAGAGTCGGGTTAAGATTAGTGCACTCTGCACTTATTTGGAGGGTCTGGATCCGGTTGACGACGGCACCCCGCAGGATGATGTTGATCGTCATGCCCGTTTGTACCTGCTTATTATATTCGGGGGCATCTTGTTCCCGAACTCATCGGGTGCTTTTGTCAGCTTACGTTATTTGGTTTTCTTGGAGCATCTGGACCGCCTGGGAGACTACAGCTGGGGTGGTGCTGTTTTGGCGTATCTTTACAGATGCCTGTGCCGAGCGTCTGTTGGTGTTGTCAGAGATGTGTGTGGATTTTTTCCTCTTCTCTAGGTAATATATTAAGTGTGCCTTCCTTTAATGTAGACAAACCTCTTGAAATGACGACTTAAAAATCGTATTTTCTAATATCGCTTACAGTTATGGGCGTGGGAGAGGATGCTGACTTTTCAGCCCGTTCCTAGGCATCACCTCGAGATTGACATGCCTTATGCGAGTAGGTGGACAACGGGTTTTGACCGGGATATGGATACGCACCACAATATTCTTCCATTCCGGGACCAGCTTGATCACATGACGGATGATGCGGTAAAACTATTTAAATTTACATTAATAATTTAATTAAACGTCTTTTCTACTTGGTGATCACTGATTTGTATTTATATGTTATGCAGCTATTTATATGGACGTCGTACGCTGCTATATTAGATGGTTTGCCGCCCTTTCTGTAGGGCAGATCAGAGGGTTTGGAGGGCGCGGTGTCCATTGATACACCTGGACATCGTAGAGGATCACATGCCCGAGTGTGTCTTACGACAGTTTGGGCATACACAGAGTATACCCCCTAATGTCCGTCATGAGCTCCGACACTACCAGCGAGACGATCGGGCTGCCATTGATGATGATTTCTGGCTTTCATGGATGTCCAGCTCTACCGTTGGGAGAACAGGTTGGGCACTTTAGCGGTGGTCGGCCATTTGACTCCCATTGAGCATTACATGCGCTAGTATCATCCGATCACACGCCGATTGATCGGCAACCCATCTTTGCATCCCCTTAGGGATGTAGGATACTCAGCACTCGCGGGGCAGTACGAGGCATTGGTAAGTTTATCGTATTTAGATTTATTTAATTGCATTAATTGTTACGTTTTAAAAATAAACTTTTTTTTTCTATTAAACACAAATGCAGCTGGTGGCCGTACAACGTTTACGCATCTTGGGGTTAGAGCATATGCCTTACCCTGGGCTTGCGGGGCTTGCCGCGGAGATGGTACGGATATCCGAGGATGGTATCCGGCAGGCAGGCGAGATTAGGGGCAGGGAGGAGCCTGTTTCGGAGGCTGAGTATCAGGCAGCGCCAGGAGGAGGACCGGGTGCTCCCAGAGAAGGAGGTCGTGCTGGCAGAGGACGCCGTGCGCGTAGAGGATGCGGTGCTGCTGCTAGAGGACCTGGTGGTGGAGGACACCATCTGGTAGATGAGGTGGATGAGGCCGATCCCATTCCAGAGGGCGTTCACGGTCTAGCCCATCCGCAGCCGTTCCAGGCAGGTGGCAGCTCACCTGGGGACTCACCTACGTTTACGCTGGCGCTCTTACTTGCTGAGATACCTGGGTCTTCATCATAGCCGAGCCAGAATGCATACATGGAGGAGCGTGATAACGTTGATTGGGCGGCGTTACGCGCTTCATTAGCTGATAAGCGGCCTGTGACGAATTTAGAGGGAGCCAGGATTCTTGACTTCGATGAGTTTTTGATCTCGGTTAGTATTTAAAATACTTATTTGTTCCTTTAAAATTATTTATTTTAAATATATATATGTTACTCATTATTTAGTAATATTTTATATTTTAGGATTCGGCGCCAGCGGGTCCACCAGAGCCACCCACTCAGGCATTTTCTCATGGATCTGCCGAGCTAGCGGTGTCTTCCTATGTGACTGTCGAGCCACAGGTAAGCTTTTTATTAAAATTTGTGTTATTCAATATAAGGTCAATATTTAATATACATATTTGATTATTTAAAGTACTTATTTTAAATATGTACGTTACTTATTATTTCGTTTTTTTTTTCTTCATATTTTAGGATTCGGCGCCAGTGGGTCCACAGGAGCTACCCATTCAGGAGCATTCTCATCAGCCTGCCGAGGCAGAGGTGTCTTCTCATGAGACTATCGAGGCGCATGTAAGTTTTTTACTTAAAACTAATTTTATTCAATATAAGGTAAATATTTATTTAATTTTTATAACTTTTACTTGGACTTCGAACAGCATCTCGTCCAGGAGACTACCTCATATTCACCACCACACCCATCTCAGGAGCCTACAGACCCATCTCAGGAGCCTACTCAGGCGCCCGTTGACACACAAGTTTGATTAAATAAATAACGTTAATGTTTTCAATATAAATAAGAAATGGTACTAATTATTATATATTTTTAGGTTCATCCTTCGGCGCCCGCGGTGACAACTCCTGACGAGGAAGAGGTCGAGTTTCCAGACCTAGCTCAGCCTGAGGTTCTGAGCGTGCCAGCGGGACTAGATCCCAAGAAGAAACATGTTCTAGTTAAGGGCGCAAGGGCTAGGGGAAGAGGAGATGATCATGACTTGGAGCGCCCGGTTATTAAGAGGAAAAAGGGCAATGGAGACGATGGCGAGGGCGGTGGGGATGGTATGAGCCTTAGGCCTAGGGATAGTCTCCGGCATACTACATGTGGGACCCATCCTCGATAGTGTATATACATTAGTGTTGTACAATTTATCGTAAATATTATCTATTTTTTGCAGATTTATAAATATTATCTTAGTCTTTATTATTGTTTATAGTTTCACATCCTAAATTGATAATAAAAAAAACGTGACACATTCGAAATAAAGTTAAGAATTAATTTAAAAATAAGACGAAACCCTAAAAGATAAATAACTTAAAGCTAATGACTACAAGTCTTCAAACAAAAAAGAACTTCGAGCACTTTTCAACCACTAAAACGACAATCCAAAGTATTGCGTATTGATATTTGGCACAAATATCATGTTTTGTGTCGTATTACAACTTCTTCTTATGACTTTTATCGCTTAATTCATGAGGTAACCGTCGTATTTGAACTTATGTCGTTGCATTTCATGTCTATAGGTACGATGACAACAAACGATGGAAAATGTGCTTAAAATTGATTGAAAGTCGTAGTAGATGTCGATTGGCTGAGGCGACAAGTCGATTACCGCAAAGGATGAACTAACGGAAGAGTAATCACCTACAGACTTTCGCTTTCCTTCCGCATCGCGGAAGGATCGCGAGAAGCTTCAGAACTTCAGGCCATCGATCCGCATCGCGTGAAGAAAGCGGAATGACCAAACTCAGTCATCAGACTCCGCGATCGACCCGCATCGCGGGGAAAAAGCGAGAAGCTGCAGAACCTTGCGCGATCCTTCCGCGATGCGGAAGGAAAGCGGAAGTCTGCGGATCTTTTTCCCAATTAGACTAGGATTTGGATTCTTTATGTATTAATTTTACCCTAGCCTATATATAGACGTTTTTAGAGCTGAGAACGGTATTCTTGGATTATTCAAGGATTTTGTAAGCCACCATTCTCCTCTTTATCTCTTTAGTTTATTTTTCATCTTTTTCAACCCTAGTTTATTCATGGCTTCTCTTGGCTATGATCGAACCATGAGTAGCTAATCTCCTAATTCTAGGGTTGTGGCGAAAGACTTGAAGGTTGATGTGATGATAATTTCTATCTATTGATTTTCCATATTGTGGGTTGCTTATTTATTCTTGGTTTGAATTGTTTGATTATCTGGCCAATAGTTAGACACTATCTGTGGTGCGTGGATTGAACTTGAGAAAGGGAATTCACGTACGTAATAAGAATAAATAGAGTTTGTTCGATTTAATCGTTTCGCTAATGAGGATAGAGATATACCCTTTAGCCCTACTTAGTTGAATACGGTAAAATAAAGGCGTTCTTGTTATATCTAATGACCATAGAGATATAGGCATTAAAGTAACATCTACAGGCTTGTGAGTAGTTCGAGAGAATATCATAAAGCATAATTAACCCGTCAACTAGTAACCCTGGAAATAAAATAGGTGGAATTGTCTGAAGATCAACTGGATTGTCGAAAGCCATAACCCTAGATCTTTCTCTCATCTGATAATTCTTACAATCTTTGTCAAGGTAGTCCCAGTCACAAAATCACCCATCATAAATTGTTTACTTTTCAGTTTTAGTTTAGTACAACAAACAACTTGGTTTTTACTCTCTTGAATAGTTTTATTCGAATTTGAATTAGTTTAACAGTATAATCTAAGTCCCTGTGGGATCGATATCTGTACTTAACAGTCTATATTACTTGTACGACCACGTATACTTGCGTGTGCGTTTGGGAGCAACAAGTTTTTGGCGCCGCTGCCGGGGACTTAGAAAAATTTACTGTTTCTCTAGTTTGAGTTTGTTTTTTTTTCTATTCAAGTCTTTACTCCTCTTCGTTGTTCTACTTGTGATTCTTTAGGCTTCTCTGGTTTATGGCAAGCACTAGAAGTTCAGGACAACCGTTAGTTGATCTTGATCCAGAAATTGAAAGAACCCTTCGACGATAGAGACAAATGGCTAACGAAGCAGCGAGACTTGCTCTTGAACAGGCAGAAAGGGATAGAGCAAGAAACGCAGATGAACAGGGAAACCAAGCAGCTGCGAGGGCACAAGAACAACGAATTCTGTTATCCAGTTATGCCAGGCCAAGTCTGGCTACCATTGCTAAAGCTATTGTTAGGCTTGACATTGCTGGAAATTTCGAACTAAAAGAAGGAACAGTGCGACTGGTGCAACATACGTGCCAGTATATGGGTAAATCTAGTGAAGACCCGCATAAGCACTTAATGCAGTTCGTGGAATTGAGCGAGAATTTCCAATATAGAGATGTCCCCGACGATTATGTGAAGCTGTCCTTATTTCCGTTCTCACTTATTGGCGAAGCGAGAGAATGGTTGACAAATCTACCTGCAGGTTCTATTACTTCTTGGGAAATATTATCAAATAAGTTTATCGACAGGTTCTTCTCACCCAAGAAGACAAAGGAGCTGCGAGGAAGAATTGTCAATTTCACCCAAAGAGACTCTGAATCTCTACCACACGCTTGGGAGAGATATAAGGGCTATCTGCGAGATTGCCCCCATCACATGCAGCCAAAAGAGATCATTGGCAACTATTTCGTAGAGGGTCTCAACCACGAATCAAGGGCCCTGCTGAATGCTTCGGCTCAAGGTCAGATATTAAACAAAACATATGAAGAAATGGAGGATCTCCTTGAGATGATGTCTGAGGTTCATCATGAGTATAATGAGACTAGCAGGGCATTACCACAAAAGGCTGCTGGAGTTCTTAAAGTTGATGATGTTGCAGCCATTCGGGCTGATATAGGTACTCTTACTAATGTGATGTTGAGGGTGTTTCCTCAAGCTCAGCAGATTCAGCCAGTTCAGCACATTCAGCAGGCAGCATGTGTAGGTTGTGGTGAACCTCATGATTACAACAATTGTCCATTGAATCCAGAGTCTGTCTATTTTGTGGGGCAGCAGAATCGCGGTATTGGAAATCGGGGGAACTATTATGGGAATAACTTCAACACTCCATTTGGAAAGCAGGATTTCCACAAACCGAACAATTATCAACAACCTCAAGCACAGCCATCCAGCAATTTAGAGGAAATGATGAAGCAGCTCATAGCTCAAAACCAGGCGAAGCAGCAACAGAATCAGAAAATTCAGAGTGAGATGCAGAAATCGATTCACGAGCTTGAGCGTCAGATGGGGCAGATGGCTCTTATGCAGAATGTCAGACCTCCGGGTACGCTTCCGAGTGATAATGAAAATAATCCAAAAGAATGCAAAGCAGTCACCTTGAGGAATGGTAGAGAGCTAGAGGAAGTGCCACCGAAAAAGAAGAACATAGCAGAGGCAGAACTTATTCCTGCTAAGCGAGCAGAACCAAAGCAAACAGCCGCAGAGCATCAGGTAGAAGAAGTGGTGCGACCACCCCCTCCCTTTCCACAGCGACTACAGAAACAGAAAGCGGATTCGGCTTGCAGGAAATTTCTTGAACTCTTAAAACAGGTACACATCAACATACCTCTGGTGGAGCTTCTACAAGAAGTCCCAAAATATGCAAAATATATTAAAGATGTGGTCGCAAACAAACGTCGTTGGACAGAGTTTGAGACAGTTGCACTTACTGAGGAGTGCAGTTCTAGAGTGAGGAGTAAAATCCCGCCAAAGTTGAAAGATCTGGGCAGCTTCACAATTTCAATTACGATTGGCAACATTGAGGTTGGGATAGCATTGTGTGATTTGGGTGCTAGTATTAATCTGATGCCCACCTCTGTGTTCCGGACATTGGGTTTGGGGGAGCCAAGGCCAACCACTATTACTTTGCAGTTGGCTGATCGCTCTCTTGCGTACCCTGATGGTATTATTGAGGACGTTCTTGTGAAGGTAGGCCCATTTATTCTGCTAGTTGACTTTGTGATACTTGACTATGAGGCAGATAAGAGTGTTCCTCTCATCATGGGGAGAGGCTTCTTGGCTACTGTTGATGCTGTGATCCGAGTGAGGGATGGAAAAATGTCCATGACGGTTAATGGGCAAGAAACGACTTTTGATGTGTTTAAAGCCACCAGACTTCCAGCCCATTATGAGGAATTGAAAATGATTTCTGTGGTGGAACCTGAGCTCACAAATGCCGAGTTGGATCACTTCTTAGCCTCGCGAGACCCTTTGGAGACAGCTTTGGTATATGGGGAAGAGCTGATGATCGATGCAGAAGTGGAGGAGTGTCTTAGCATTCTTGACACTTCATGTGCTTATCTACGAGCACATACACCGTTTGAGGAGCTGGACAGACCAGAATCATGGAAGAAGCCGAAACCATCTATCGAAGAGGCGCCCGTTCTTGAATTGAAGCCATTGCCTCCTCACCTTCGCTATGCTTTCTTGGGTAGTGGAGACACACTGCCCATAATCCTCTCTGCTTATCTGAATGAGGTACAGGTGGAACGAGTATTGCGCGTGCTAAGAGATCGGATCCGAGCCCTTGGGTGGTCGATAGCTGATATTCGGGGTATTAGTAGCTCGTTTTTCATGCACAAAATTTTATTGGAGGAAGACAGCAAATCCAGTATTGAGTGTCAGCGGCGACTGAACCCGATCATGAAGGAGGTGGTGAAGAAAGAGGTAATCAAGTGGCTTGACAGCTACATTATTTACCCCATATCGGACAGCAATTGGGTGAGTCCTATACAATGTGTCCCGAAGAAAGGGGGCATAACTGTGGTGGAAACCGAGAAGAACGAATTGGTGCCTCAACGAACTGTCACGGGCTGGAGGATATGCATCGACTATCGAAAGTTGAACAACGCCACCAGAAAAGATCATTTCCCTTTACCCTTCATGGATCAGATGCTCGACAGATTGGCAGGGCATGATTATTATTGCTTTCTGGATGGTTATTTGGGTTACAACCAGATCATGATCGCGCCCGAGGATCAGGAAAAGACCACATTCACTTGTCCATATGGCACGTTCGCATTCCGGAGGATGTCTTTCGGTTTGTGCAATGCACCAGCTACCTTTCAGCGATGCATGATGGTTATCTTCACCGACATGGTGGAAAATTATGTAGAGGTATTTATGGATGACTTTTCTATCTTTGGAGATTCCTTTGATGACTGTTTGAACCATCTGGATGCCGTGTTAGCACGCTGTGAAGAAACAAACTTGGTACTCAACTGGGAAAAATGCCATTTCATGGTCCGAGAAGGAATTGTTCTTGGGCACAAGATATCAGGCAAGGGAATAGAAGTCGACAAGGCAAAGATTGAAGCAATTGAAAGATTGCCACCACCCGTTTCAGTTCGGGGAGTGCGCAGCTTTCTTGGGCATGCTGGCTTCTACCGACGGTTCATCAAAGACTTCTCTAAGGTTGCCAATCCACTGTGCAGGCTTTTAGAGAAGGATGTGAAGTTTGTGTTCAATGAAGCTTGTCTGACGGCTTTTGAGGAGCTGAAACGAAGGCTGGTATCTGCTCCTATTATCGTAGCACCCGATTGGTCTTTACCATTTATCCTAATGTGTGATGCAAGTGATTTTGCTGTGGGCGCTGTCCTTGGTCAGAAAAGGGAGAGAATCTTTCACCCCATTTATTATGCCAGCAAAACACTTGATGCAGCCCAGATGAACTATACTGTCACAGAAAAGGAGTTATTGGCGGTTGTCTACGCCTTTGACAAATTCTGATCATACCTAGTGGGCACGAAGGCGATTGTCTACACTGATCACACGGCAGTCCGTTACTTGTTTGCAAAGAAGGATGCAAAGCCAAGGCTTATCCGTTGGGTGCTGCTTCTTCAAGAGTTCGACATCGAGATTTTAGATCGAAAGGGTACAGAAAATCAGGTGGCAGATCACTTATCGAGGTTAAAGGATCGAGAACATGTTGATGAAGCAGTGGGGATTAACGAGACGTTTCCGGACGAACAACTTTTTGCTCTTAAATCAGCTGAGGTGCCATGGTATGCAGACATGGTGAACTTTATAGTGAGTGAGATTTACCCTCCTGGTGCTAATCACGAGAAGAAGAAGCGGATTCTGCATGACAGTCGTTTCTATGTGTGGGATGAGCCATATCTTTACCGGGTTGGCACAGATCAGTTAATCAGAAGATGTGTTCCAGAGGACGAGGTCCCAGCAATTCTTGAGAAGTGTCATTCATCACCCTATGGAGGACATCATGCTGGGGACAGAACATCAGCCAAGGTACTTCAGTCCGGGTTCTACTGGCCAACTCTGTTCAAAGACGCTCATGAATTTGTGCGTGCCTGTGATAGCTGCCAGAGAACCGGAAATATTTCCAAGCGTCATGAAATGCCTTTGAAGGGCATCTTGAAAATCGAGTTGTTTGATGTGTGGGGTATTGACTTCATGGGTCCCTTTATACCATCCAAGGGAAATAAATACATATTGGTGGCTGTAGACTATGTTTCGAAGTGGGTGGAGGCCATTGCACTTCCCACCAATGATGCTAGTGTGGTGGCGCGATTTCTGAAAAAGAACATTTTTACGAGGTTTGGGACCCCGCGGGCCATCATCAGTGATCAAGGTACACACTTCTGCAATCGGCTCTTTGATAAACTGTTGCTCAAGTATGGGGTGAAACATAAGATAGCGACTGCTTATCACCCTCAGACAAGTGGTCAAGTGGAGGTATCGAACAGGGAGATCAAGAGGATTTTGGAAAAGACTGTGAGTGTAAGTAGGAAAGATTGGTCATTGAAGCTTGATGACGCTCTGTGGGCATACAGAACAGCTTACAAAACTCCGATCGGTACGTCCCCTTATAAGCTCGTTTTTGGTAAGACATGTCATCTACCAGTCAAGCTTGAGCATAGAGCATATTGGGCGATCAAGAAGCTGAATCTCGACATGGTTCAAGCTGGAGAGAAGAGACTGTTGCAGCTGCACGAGTTGGAGGAATTTCGCTATCATGCTTATGAAAGCGCGAAAATGTATAAGGAGCGCATCAAAAGGATTCATGACAGGCACATCCAATCTTGTGACTTTGAGCCTGGGCAGTTAGTACTGCTGTATAACTCCAGGCTGAAGATTTTCGGTGGAAAGATAAAGAGCAAATGGTCCGGACCATTCGAGGTAGTTCGAGTGACTGCACATGGTGCTGTCGAGCTTAAAAGACCCCACTCGGATGAGACATTCTTGGTGAACGGACAGAGAGTGAAGCATTACTACGGGGAGGCCACTGACCGTGCAAAGACCACCATCAATCTGGAAGAGGCTTGAAGGGCGCCTGCGTCGTGCCGCGACGTTAAATCAGGCGCTGCTCGGGAGGCAACCCGTATGTGTAAAAAAAAAAAAAAAAAGTGTGTCGTGCCACAACCCTAACTAAGGCGCTTGATGGGAGGCAACCCAACAATTTGTAAGATATAAGTCACGTTTGTTCATGTTGCAGGAATCGAGCGGAAACGAAGAAAACAGACAAAGTGCCCAGTGATTCGCGCAATATACCCGCGATGCGGTCAAATCGCGCATCACAAACTCAGAAATGCCCAGTGATTTGCGCGATATACCCGCGACGCGGTCAGATCGCATGGAGATCTGCAGCTTCGAGCGATTGACCCGCGATGCGGACCGATCGCGCGGGTCGACCCGTTGTATATTTCTTTTCACTAATATAGGGTATACACGGACCCCCCTCTCATTTTTCATTACACAGCATTCCTCAACCATTCCCATTCTCCTTGAATACGAAAAAAAAAAAAATTTGCCCATCCCCCCATTCCCTCTCTCACACAAACAACTTCCGATTGTAATCCATCCCACAGCAACACCACAAGGTAAGTGTTCACCTTCTCTATTTTTCTCTCTCCTTGTCATTATGTTGGTTATGTGTAGAGTAGGGATATGGGTATGGGCGAATTGAGGGCGGGGATTGGTATTGCTTGTGTAATAGGTGTGAATGTGGATAGAATGTGAGTCCCATTGCATAAGGGAGGGTTCTTCAACCCCCATTGTTACTCAAAGTAAAGGGACGAATTTACGCCCACAAAGTGCTCGATGAAAGTCCCAAACCAGGTTTTTGTGAATTTGTGAAGTCTTGAGTAACAATGGAACATTAACCGAGCCTAGGAACCCTTGTGTACGGCACCTCACCACCAAATTCGAATTGTGAGGAAAAGCAATTCCTGTTTCCTCCTAATCAACATGACGATCGTATACCTTGTTTTTACTTGCTAGGTCTTGTAGGAGTAGTAACTTCTTTTGATTTTTCTTTCCACTGTATAGTTTGAAGTAAGTGTGGGGTTGTTTCCCGACCCCGTCATGCCTAACCGAAACCTCTTGTTTGGTAATGCATTGTTTTGCAGGCAACATGGTTCACAGCAAATCCAAGGGCAAAGCTGTCGCCTCCTCCTCCCAAGGTACAAAACGAGGGCGAGCACAGAACCCGCCCAAAGAGAAAAAGGGGCAAACGTCCGGTAAAGGCAAGCATCCCGCGGTGGTTATTCCCCCAGCAACTAAAAGGACAACAAACCCCCACCTCTCGGGGGAATGAGCGGAGTGGTATGCGGGGTTTGACACCTCGAAAGGGTACTACCATGAGCGGGCAATCAGTAGAGCCCCTTTGAAGAGGAACTTTCGGGATATCCATGACCGTATAGTTACCATGGGATGGACATCGGTATTCGAACAACCGGGGCCTGTGAACATCGATCTGGTTTTGGAACTCTATGCGAGCGTCCCAACCCGTCTGCCTCGAGAATCTGTGCACTTTCGAAGAAATTGGGTGCCATTAACGGCATCAACCTTGTGCGGGGCAATCGGAGTCCCGGATGAGCCTGTCGAGCCCTTACTTGAATTCATCAAAAGGCCGGACTATCGGGCTATCCGAGAGACACTGTGTGGAGCCCGCTCAAAAGCTCAATGGGCCAGATACTCAGGACCTATGCGGAAACACCGAAGTATGAGCATGAGCAACTTTTGTAGAGAGGCCCGAGTGTGGCTGCGCCTCCTGAATGCGAGAATAATGCCACTTGATCACTTCTCGGAGGTACAACGGGAGAGAGTGTGCATTGTGTACTTCCTAATGACAGGGCAGCCGGTAAACATAGAGTATTGGATGCTACAGGAAATCCGCCGAGTGCGGGCTGGGAAGTCGAAAAGGCTAAGTTATGGGAATACTCTCACTTCCTACCTAATGCGGCTCGATAGTGAGTTAGCGTACTCTACTGATAGAGTACTTGAGGCACCCAATGAACCACTCGATATCTCCAATGTCATGGCCCCAGCAAGCATATCCGGACATCACTTGACCCCGGCGGAGGAGAGGTCTGCCCAGTCAACCATACTAGCTCAGCTGTACTCAGGAATGATGGTTGCGAGTGACCACTTTAATATTGATCTCACCAGGGTCTTTATTGATAACCCACACACTCCACACTCTCGGGCGTTGGTAGGTGAGCTATCTCAGTTACCCGCGGATGAGGATGAGAACTCAGCTGATAGAGTGATGGTCCCATGTGAAGAGGAGGAGGAGGCAGAGTCGCTGATGCAAGGCGACGACGAAGAGGATGAAGAGGATGCCGAGCCAGATGAGGGCGCGGCCGATGATGAGGACTTCCTTGATGAGGACGACTAGGCCCTAGTGGGCCCCAGGGAGTATTTCTTGCCTCGCTTGTGCTTTATTTGTTTTCAAATTTACATGCATTGAGGGCAGTGCATACCTTTAAGTGTGGGGTGGGGAAATACGTCCCTAGTTTGTAACAACATGTTTTGAGGTTGCGGATGATGACTAGAATGTCGTAGGATGTTTTTGTTTTATAGGATTTCTTTTTAGTTTTGTATCTTAGTGTGAAAAATGAAAAAAAAAAAAAAAAAAGTTGGAAAATTTTCAAAAAGATTTTATTTTCTTTATTTTTCTTTGTTAACTTCTTAAGCCCCTCATTAGTAGGCATTCATCATCCACCCCCTTTGGTTTTCTTATGGCCTCGGTTCTTTCCCGAGGGGGGGCCTTTGAACCGGGCGTAGGTAGATTTTTTTTTTAGTCACAGGAAGGGCTGTTCCTGATGACGGGTGGATGACAACCTGCTTGAGGGAAAATCAGTCAGTAGGCTAGGAACATTCAAATGCTAGGTGCACGGGATAGGTAAAGTTTTGGCATATGAACGACCTTGAAATGTTTTGTGAAAGCATGCCGTGAAAGTGTATTACTTTTCTTGGAAACACTTGAAAATGGTTTTTGTGTTGACTCGTATGACCCACTTGGCATTGATGATTTCCATTGTGTTTGATTGTTTCGAGGGACAACCGGATCCTTCTTGCGTTGATTATGTGCCATGTGTGAGTAAGGTTTCGTTCGTATCCATGTTTGGTATTGACGTCTAGAACTTGCCCTGTGTGTGCACAAAGCGAAATGAAGTTCGGTTGAGCCTAGCAAATGATAGAGGCATTTCTTTGATTAGTCACTAAAAATCCTGAAAAGTTATCCCACCAACTTGCAAATAGCACCTTAGTTAGCCCTTTTGAGCCTTTATCCTTTTCTTTGATAGCAGTTAATTAGCCGTTACCCTTTCGTTCTATAAAACTTGATTTTTGATCCAAAACACTCCAGAAGCACTTTAAGCACATTACATGCATAATGGGAGTTGGGAGGCGAAAACAAAAAGAGGAGAAATGGTTGTTAACTGTAATCTAGGAAGACAATGGGGGCACCGAATGAAAAGAACTAATTCACGTGTTAGTTGGGAATTGAAAAAAAAAAAAAAGAAAAAGAAAGAAATCTGAAAAAGACAAAAAAAAAATGTAGCGAAAAAGTGTCCCTTCTAACTTGTGTGATCTTGAAAAAGAGTGGTGCTTAAACAAAGAAACAGGGCGAATTGGGAGAAATTTAAAAGTTAGTTGATATTGAATAAGGGCCTAATGAAGAAGTTGTGCAAGAGCGATAGAAGTATATGTATTAAAGTGCTTAGGGAGGTTAGTCACTATTATCCAAATAATTCCTACCCGTCCCTCAGCCTACACTACAACCCTCGAAGTCCTACTTGATTCTAGGTTCGTCTTACGGGTATTAGTGGAGTGGTTACACTACGGGCAAGCCTATGGTATGTTGTACTTTACATGTGATATTCTTTGTGAGAGTGAGCGTACTTAATGATTTTATGTCCATTGATTTAAACATATATTTCTTGATGAGATATGGACTACTTTGTTGAGGTGAGGGCTCATAATTAGCAATAGAATGGTGAAGTGTTAGTTTCTCGATCATAAGGTTACCTATATGCGTTAAAGTGGTGTCGTTGAGTCAACTGGTTTTGAAATTCGAAATGTTTTCGTTGAAAAGAAGTACTTGGTGCTGAAAATGAGTTTTGTTTTTGAACCCTTGGCATGGCTTTCGTAATTCTGGGTCACTGGTTTGTTTTGAAAATCTCACTTCAAGAGTTAGCCATACTAGCTGAATCCCGTTGCAGACCTGTTTGAATGAGTAAGCTAGAAGTGTAGTCTGATGTTGGTTTGTGTTTGCCCGAGGGCGAGCAAAGTCTAAGTGGGGGGTGGTGATATTTGGCACAAATATCATGTTTTGTGTCGTATTACAACTTCTTCTTATGACTTTTATCGCTTAATTCATGAGGTAACCGTCGTATTTGAACTTATGTCGTTGCATTTCATGTCTATAGGTACGATGACAACAAACGATGGAAAATGTGCTTAAAATTGATTGAAAGTCGTAGCAGATGTCGATTGGCTGAGGCGACAAGTCGATTACCGCAAAGGATGAACTAACGGAAGAGTAATCACTTACAGACTTCCGCTTTCCTTCCGCATCGCGGAAGGATCGCGAGAAGCTTCAGAACTTCAGGCCATCGATCCGCATCGCGTGAAGAAAGCGGAACAACCAAACTCAGTCATCAGACTCCGCGATCGACCCGCATCGCGGGGAAAAAGCGAGAAGCTGCAGAACCTTGCGCGATCCTTCCGCGATGCGGAAGGAAAGCGGAAGTCTGCGGATCTTTTTCCCAATTAGACTAGGATTTGGATTCTTTATGTATTAATTTTACCCTAGCCTATATATAGACGTTTTTAGAGCTGAGAACGGTATTCTTGGATTATTCAAGGATTTTGTAAGCCACCATTCTCCTCTTTATCTCTTTAGTTTATTTTTCATCTTTTTCAACCCTAGTTTATTCATGGCTTCTCTTGGCTATGATCGAACCATGAGTAGCTAATCTCCTAATTCTAGGGTTGTGGCGAAAGACTTGAAAGTTGATGTGATGATAATTTCTATCTATTGATTTTCCATATTGTGGGTTGCTTATTTATTCTTGGTTTGAATTGTTTGATTATCTGGCCAATAGTTAGACACTATCTGTGGTGCGTGGATTGAACTTGAGAAAGGGAATTCACGTACGTAATAAGAATAAATAGAGTTTGTTCGATTTAATCGTTTCGCTAATGAGGATAGAGATATACCCTTTAGCCTTACTTAGTTGAATACGGTAAAATAAAGGCGTTCTTGTTATATCTAATGACCATAGAGATATACGCATTAAAGTAACATCTACAGGCTTGTGAGTAGTTCGAGAGAATATCATAAAGCATAATTAACCCGTCAACTAGTAACCCTGGAAATAAAATAGGTGGAATTGTGTGAAGATCAACTGGATTGTCGAAAGCCATAACCCTAGATCTTTCTCTCATCTGATAATTCTTACAATCTTTGTCAAGGTAGTCCCAGTCACAAAATCACCCATCATAAATTGTTTACTTTTCAGTTTTAGTTTAGTACAACAAACAACTTGGTTTTTACTCTCTTGAATAGTTTTATTCGAATTTGAATTAGTTTAACAGTATAATCTAAGTCCCTGTGGGATCGATATCTGGACTTAACAGTCTATATTACTTGTACGATCACGTATACTTGCGTGTGCGTTTGGGAGCAACACGCATTCTTGATGTTTTGAGCCTATTTTATTAATTGTACAAATATAACTAGAGTTCTATATAAAATATTGAAGTTCCGGAATCTCAAAGCATGATTAATATACGGCTAAACTACGTAAAAAAGATAAACTACGTAAAAAGGAGTGAAAATGTAATGTTTTGGAAAGTGGCGGAGTCCTATAGCGCAGTATTTTACTGCGTTATAGGTGAGAGAAACATTTGTATAGCGCAGTATTTTACTGCGCTAAAGGTACTTTTGTAACATTTTTTTTGTTGGGGTATTTTGGTTCAAAATGGTTTTTTTGGGGGCATTTTGGTTCCGGACTCTCCATTTTACTAAATTAGTTTAATACTATATCAAAATATTTGTAAGAAAATTATATAGTGATCGGTGGTGATGACTAGCAGTGGTGATTGAGAATGATGTGGGTTGATGGTGATGATTATGGGTAATAGCTAATGGTAATAGTGATTGACATTAGTGGTTGATGATAGTGGTGCATGAGACTAATAACTTTGGTAGATGATAGCTATAGCAAATGGTGAAGGTGGTTGACGATATATATTGGTAGCTGATGGTGGTGATTGGCGGTTGTTAGCTTTGCACGACCTAGGTGTCTGTCCAATGTATACCTACTTCTCCCTATGGACAGAACACGTTTCCTAACCTGTTCTACAAACGTGTTTGCGGAATAAAAATAAACAGGAAGGTAAAAGACACACGATATTTATGTGGAAACCACCAGGCTCACAAGGGCGATAAAAATCACGACCTTCCTGCAGGATTTACCCCAAACTCCACTACAACTGTGAGTCAACAACAAATTAAGTTACAAACTCTAGAACCTAATTCCTAACATTAGCCTTGCTACCCAAACTCTGACTAGCAAGCTATCATCAAGCAGTAAACCCCTACTTGAAGTTACAATGGTTTGTATCTACTTTTATACTTCTTAATAAGTTGATAAAGATACAACTCAATAGAACAAACCTTATACAAGATTTCTTAACTTGTGAACTAGAGAACATTATACAGTAAAATAGTTCCTTCAATCCTTCTTCTTGCATTAGGGACGCAACCCCGGATTCTTGAATATGTTGGATGTGTCTTTTGATCGCTCAATATTATGAATTCTCTCTTTGTGGGTGTCACGACCCAACCCCGTGGGCCGCGGCCAGTGCCCTAGCTGGGCACCTATACGTACCCGATACCCAAATTAGCATATTATCAGAATAATAATATAATAATAACATTAGTGGGTGCTACAGAATTTAGCAGAAGAGCAGACTTGGCACACAGAAGCCGATAAGGCTATCATAAAACAAAACATCCCAAACATATGTACAGAACCCACACAGATGTATCCACAGACCTCTACAGAACATATCATAATCATAAGACGGGACAGGGCCCCGTCATACCCTGAACAAAGTACATATCCAGATAGCAGTGACAGACTGTACCAAAAGATGGGCTCAGTAGAAGAGAGCGCCCCAAATAGCAGAAATAGGATCCTAAACGTGTGGATCAGCGAACCTGTCGTCAGTACCTGCGCGGCATGAAAACGCAGCCCCCGAAGAAAGGGGGTCAGTACGAAATATGTACTGAATATGTAAAGCGGAATCACAGAAGTCAAATCATAATGGTTACAGAAAATGAGTACAGAATCCAGAGTGTCAAATGCATATTTCCAAAACAGACAGAATGCGTACAGAAACATATGTCATATCATATCATATCCGGTCCCTGACACGGGACTCGGCAGACAGAATGTGGCCACCCTCCCGACGCTGGTGCCACTATACAGAGGAATCAGAAAAAGGGGCGTGGCCCCGTATCATATAATGTCATATCAAAATGTCCATACAGATCAGATCAGAATAGGCGGACATGGCACATCATACTCCACAGACCCATGTACGCGTATACCTGACCCTCACATCGGGACGCGGCGAACAATGCAGAGAATTACGCTTGACAACATATCCTGGCCCGGGCTCAGTGTGGGAAACATTGGGACATCCACGAATGGAGTAATGAGAGACTAATGCAATTTAAAAATATAATAAATGTTTTCAAAGACTCGATGAAGCGTATCAAAGACCAACAAATCCAATGAGGTCGGACGGAATCATAATAAATGTATTTCGGATATCATAATAAATTACAGAAGTATAACTTTCCCGAAGTCATTCCGAGTGTCAAAATAATTTATAATATTTAACAGAATATTTAAAATAATATTCGTTAAGCGATTAGTAGGGTAATTAAAACATTTCTTTCAAAAATCGCTTAAAAAGGAAGCTTTAACACATTAGGGGCAAAACCGTAAATAGCGGGCCCGCCTTGGGACAAACAAGGCGGCGGGCTCAAATTGTGCCCTCTAAGCATATAGTATCCCCTAAAAAGGTTATACAAACATTCTATGACTTTCTGAATAATTTAGAGCAAAATTTCATAATTTCAGAAAAAAAAAGCGTATCAAAATGGTTCTATTCTACTGAAGGAAAAACTGAAATTTCGTCTTGCGGATTCTGAGGGCCAAGAGGTCCTTCGAGGCCCGGATCCGACCCTAACACACTAGGGGCATGCCAAGGGAAGAATTGGGGTTGCTTTACATACCTTTCGCGCTCCTTAAGCCTTTCCAAACTCACTTCCCGTTTCGTCGAAAAACTGCAATTGGTCAAGTTTACCAATTGTGAATTATTAATGCCATTATTTCAACTTTAAGCATATTTGGCTACCGAAATTTCGGCAGCACTTCCCCTATACATATGACACCCCGAGAATTCAACTCGGCTATAAATCATCAACAACAACCCAAACGACAACAACAATATCAACAATGAACATTAAAAACACAAATATCCTTCAACTAGTCATTTTTCTCACAAGTTGACATAATCTTCAATTCAACCCAACTTTCAACTAAGATCAATAATTTCATATTCAACAACCATCATGATCATCACCATATAGTTCTAGAAACATTTCATATCGTTTTCCTTAAGATATACACTTGATATACATGATATACAATCTTCCGCCAAAATCATAACTTATGCAAAACATCAAATCTTTGGCATACAACTTCATAACAAGTTTCCAACTTCCAAATTCATCAATGGTCATCACAACTAACAACCAAACAACTTCATTTCCTTAATGTCGGAAAAACCATACTAAAACGACATAAGTTTCTACATTCCAATTCAATACAAACTTATATCATTCTAACTTCATTTACATATCAAGCATTACAACAACACTCCAATACTCTAAACAAACTTAATCCATTTCATTCCCAAGTCAAATATACCACACGGCCATATGCTATTTTTCTCCATTCAATCAAATTTATTCCACTTTCATTCTCAACATAAATTTCATCACATTCACAACTAGAATACAACATGAATTCTATACATTTTTGGCTATACAATATACAAATACACATGGCTACACATATATACCACACATCCACTTTGCAAACTTCCATTTCTCCATACAATCAACACATTTCTATATACTACAACCCAAACAAAACTCCATAACACAAGAATAAAGGATAAATTCTTACCTTTTCCTCTAGTCTTCTTTACTTGAATTTGTGATCACTTTGGTGAACCAAGGCCTCCTTTCTCCAAACCAACTACACCAAGTTGAAGAGGGGACTCAACTTAGTAAGGAAACCACAAAATACAAATTTTTAACACAAGATTTTTGGTGGTGAATTTTCCACACCAAACCCGAAATGCCTTCTTTCTTTTGCTCTTGTTTTGCTCTTCTTTCTCTTCTAAGTCTCTTGAACCTTCTAAGGGATAGTGATCCCTTTATAATTAATTAGCACATGGAAATATTCATTAAAGCCATGGGTTGGGCCTCACTTGGCCGGCCACCCCTTAAACATTGGGCCTAAATTTTTATTTTATTTTGTTTGGGCCAACTCGGTTGGTCCCGAGTTGGGCCTAGCCCACTGACCTTTCGACCTTAAAATGTTCATAACTCCTTGTACCGACGTCACCTGGGAACCCACGACCTATGGATTGAAAGCTAATTCAATTATCTACAACTTCTATTTCAAGGTATTTTCGAAATTCCAAACTTACAATACAGTTTTTGCCCCCCAAAGTCAGGTCACCCGAAAACGTTTTCTTAAAAATATTCGTTTGGAGGGTTTCCACTTTGATTTGGTCCAAAGGTACTTCATGAGTTGTGTTTAACTTTACATATGTGATTCATATGACTTTTCAGATGTTCCAAAAAAAATCTCGGTATGTGGGCCCCACCCCAGCAGATGCTCCGAGGTTAAAAAATACGGGATATAACATCCTCCCCCCCTTTAGAACATTCGTCCTCGAATGTTAAATTAATCTCATAGGGTTTGAAAATACTTTGGGGGAGTTCATGTTTACAGACATCACATATGACACACGATTGATATTGGAATAAATTAAAGCAGGGATTTAAGGTTACCTGTGGGTATAGAGAACAAATGAGGATATTTCTTCTTCATTTCCTCTTCGGCCTCCCATGTCATTTCCTCCCTATTATCGTTCCGCCACAGTACCTTAACAGAGGCTACATCTTTATTCCGAAGCCTCCTTACCTGACGATCCAAAATAGATACGGGCTGCTCCTCGTACGATAGTTGCTCCGTCACCTGAATATCATCAGCAGGAAATATTCTAGAAGGGTCACCGACGCATTTACGAAGCATAGAGACATGAAATACCGGATGTACCGCTTCCAAATCAGATGGCAAATCTAGCTCATAGGCGACATTTCTAGTTTTTCGAACAATCTGATAAGGCCCAATATAACGCGGACTGAGCTTACCCTTTCTGCCGAACCGCATCACGCCTTTCATAGGCGATACCTTCAGGAATACCCAATCGCCTACCTGAAACTCCAACGGTCGACGCCGTTTATCCGCGTATGACTTCTGTCGACTCTGGGTTGCCAACAGTCGCTCCCGAATAAGTTTTACCTTGTCCACGACCTGCTGGACCATATCTGGGCCAATCAACTCTGACTCGCCAATATCAAACCAGCCAATCGGCGATCTGCATTTCCTGCCATATAGAGCCTCGTACGGAGCCATCTGGATGCTGGAATGGTAACTGTTATTATATGCAAACTCAATCAATGGCAAGTGATCATCCCAGCTGCCTCTGAAATCAATAACGCAGGCCCGCAACATATCCCCCAGCGTCTGTATAGTGCGCTCGGCCTGTCCGTCGCTCTGAGGATGAAAGGTTGTGCTCAGACTCACCTGAGTCCCTAGACCCTCCTGAAACGACCTCCAGAAACGCGCCGTAAACTGGGCGCCTCTGTCAGAAATAATAGATATAGGAACTCCGTGAAGCTTCACAATCTCTCTAATATAGAGCCTGGCATAATCCTCGGCGGAATAAGTAGTCCTGAAGGGAAGAAAATGGGCTGATTTCGTCAGCCTATCAACAACGACCCAGATGGAATCATACTTCCGTGGAGTGCGAGGCAAACCTGTAATGAAGTCCATATTAATAACCTCCCACTTCCAAGTCGGGATTTCCATCTCCTGCAACAGTCCACCCGGCTTCTGATGCTCAATCTTGACCTGCTGACAATTAGGGCACTGGGCGACGAACTCTGCAATATCCCGCTTCATGCCGTCCCACCAGTATAAGCATCGGAGATCATGGTACATCTTCGTAGACCCAGGATGGACCGAATAGCGAGCATAATGTGCCTCGCTCATAACCTGCTGCCGAAGGCCTGCAATATCAGGTACACACAACCTGCCTCTGTATAACAAAGTACCGTCCGGTGAAAACTCGAACAGAGTCCTCTCCTTATCATAGGTTGTGTCCCTGTACTGAGCTAAGACAGGATCTTCGTATTGACGCCGCTTAATATCGTCCCTGAGGGATGACTCAGAAACCTCTCGAACAGAAATCCGTGTATCTCCAGAATCGGCCAGACGAACCCCGAGACTAGCCAACTGCTGAATATCACGGGCTATCTCTCTCCTGTCTGGCTGTAAATCGGCCAAACTGCCCATAGACTTCCGACTGAGCGCATCGGCAACAACATTAGCCTTACCCGGATGATACAGAATATCCACGTCATAATCTTTCAGAAGCTCCAGCCACCTCCGCTGTCGCAAATTAAGCTCTCTCTGCCTGAAAATATACAGGAGACTCTTATCATCAGTATAGATATCCACATGAACGCCATATAAATAGTGTCTCCATATCTTCAGAGCATGAATTACCGCTGCGAGCTCCAGATCGTGGGTAGGATAATTCTTCTCATGCTTCTTGAGCTGCCGGGAAGCATACGCTATAACTCTGCCATGCTGCATCAATACACAGCCCAACCCCATGCCAGAAGCGTCACAATAAATAACATACCCGTCCGGTCCCTCTGGAAGAGTCAGAACTGGGGCTGTAGTCAGCTTCTCCTTCAGCAACTGGAAGCTCCGTTCACAAGCGTCAGACCACAGGAACTTAGCTCCCTTCTGAGTCAGCCTTGTCAAAGGCGCTGAAATCGAAGCAAACTTCTCCACAAATCCCCTGTAATAGCCTGCTAACCCCAGGAAACTGCGTACCTCTGTGGGCGTCGTAGGTCTGGGCCAATTCTTCACGGCCTCAATCTTCTGTGTGTCCACCCGGACACCATCAGCTGCAATAATATGCCCCAAGAAGGCCACTGAAGACAGCCAGAATTCACACTTAGAAAATTTCGCATATAATTTCTGATGCCGGAGTACCCCTAATACCGATCTCAGATGATCTGCGTGCTCCGCCTCAGACCGAGAATAAACCAAGATATCATCAATGAATACAATTACAAACATATCCAAGAATGGCCTGAATACCCGGTTCATCAAATCCATGAATACTGCGGGGGCATTAGTAAGCCCAAAAGACATAACCCTGAACTCGTAATGCCCATATCGGGTCCGGAAAGCTGTCTTAGGGATATCGGCCTCTCGTACTCGCACCTGGTGGTAACCGGATCGAAGATCTATCTTCGAAAAACACTTAGCGCCCTGCAGCTGATCAAACACATCATCAATCCTGGGGAGGGGGTATTTATTCTTTATAGTTACCTTATTCAGCTGCCGATAATCAATACACATACGCAGCGACCCGTCCTTCTTACGCACAAATAATACCAAGGCTCCCCAAGGCGAAGTACTGGGTCTGATGAAGCCCTTATCTAACAAATCCTTCAGCTGCTCTTTCAACTCCTTTAATTCTGCAGGCGCCATTCTATACGGAGGAATAGAGATAGGCTGAGTGTCTGGGAGTAAATCAATAGAGAAGTCTATCTCCCGCTCTGGAGGAAGACCTGGAAGCTCGTCGGGGAAAACATCTGGAAACTCATTAATCACGGGGACTGACTGAAGTGTCGGCGTCTCTGCGTCCAAGTCTTGTACCCGTACCAGATGATAGATATAACCCTTTCTAATCATTTTCTTTGCCTTAAGGTATGAAATAAACTTACCTTTCGGCGATGCTGTATTACCAGCCCATTCTATAGCTGGCTCCCCGGGAAACTGGAAGCGAACTACCTTATTCTGGCAGTCAACATTAGCGTAACAGGAAGCTAGCCAATCCATACCCATAATAACATCAAATTCAGTCATATCTAACTCTACCAGATCTGCCTTAGTGTCACGGTCACAAACGATCACAGAACAGTCTTTATAAACCTGTTTCGCTACAACAAAATCCCCTATCGGTGTGGCTACCTCAAATGGCTCTATAGGTTCAGACATAATACCAATTTTACCGGCAACAAGGGGTGAAATATATGATAAAGTCGAACCTGGATCAATTAGTGCATACACAGATCGAGAGAAGACCAATAAAGTACCTGTGACGACATTAGGAGATGCCTCCTGATCCTGGCGGCTGGCCAAAGCATAAATGCGGTTCGAAGGACCGCTAATACCAGAAGCTCCACCACGGCCTCTACCGCGACCCGCTGGTGCTGGAAAACCCTGCCCCGTTGGGCGCATAGCCACTGACGAAGATGAAGACCCAGCGGCTGATCCGGTAGGCTGCGCTGCACCACCCGAACTACCCTTATACGGGCAATCTCTCACAGAATGGCCCTGACGGCCACAAGAAAAGCATGCACCGGTGGCTCTGTAGCACTCTCCCGTATGGTATCTGCCGCAAAAAGAACACTGAACCCTGGGTGGCCTCATCTGACCAGAACCCCTATCTGTCCGCGAACCTGAAGCCCTGGAGCTCTGGCCTGCTCCTGAATACCCTGGGCTATCGAATCTGCGACCTGCAGGCTGGGGAGGCGCGCTCTGCGCCGGCTGAGATGAAAATCTGCTAGGCTGATGCGGCTGTTGGGGCTGTCTGCCCCGAAAGTCTCAAGATGACCTGGCCCTCTTGGGCTGTCTCCGATCCTGGCCCCTGTCAGGCTGGTGTCCTCCTCTGCCCCGATCCTCCATGCCCTGGGCATGGGCCTGGATACGGGCAATGTCCATACCGGGCTGAGCAGCCAATACTAAGCAGCTATCAACAAAATACCGATCCAGCCCCATAATATATCTATGCATCCAGTCCGCCATAGTAGCCACCACAGTAGGTGCATATCGGGCCAAGGAATCAAACTCCAAACTATAGTCCCGAATACTGCAGCCCTTCTGCCTCAATAATAAGAATCTATCAGATCTGGCTCGTCGCAACTCTGGGGGCAGAAAGTGTCCAAGAAATGCCTGAGAAAAATCGCCCCAAACTGCTGGAGGAGCGCCGTCCCCCCTGGATAGCCCCCATGACTCGTACCAGTTTGCCGCCACATCATATAACCGGTACGAAGCTAACGCGACTGACTCTGTCTCGGAAGCATTAATCAAATCTAGAGTGCGTCGCATCTTCCTAATAAACTCCTCAGGATCCTCCTCGGGCTTTGTCCCGAAGAACTCTGGAGGGTTACAAGTCAAAAACTCACGGGCTCTCGAACTATCACGCCTGACTGCCCGGTCACCTCCCAGTCCATGCCCCTGAACCTGCCCTGCCACAAGTCTAGTCAGCAACTGGACTGCCTCCCTCATAGACTGATCCTCAGTGCCTGGCCGTGGAGCTGGAGGCTCAGGTACTGGAACTGCGGGAGCTGGCAGTGGAGCCGTCCCCCGATCTGCAGCTACGGCTGCCCCAATCTCCTCCACGAGTGGCGGTGTAGAAGAACCCTCTGTCTGGGGCAAAGTCTCCGGAGCAATATATACCTGGGCCCTGGTAGTCCTCTGGACCCGGCTAGTCTCTCCTACGGCAACTGACTTGGCCTTTTGGGCCGCTGTCGCTTTTTTTGGAGGCATATCTGCAAATATAGCCACTCGTTAGGAAGGGGTCATCCTGATAACACAGCTCTATCGCACGATCTAAGACAGAAAGAAGGGTAGTATCCTAAATGCCCTGTAGCCTCCTATTTATAGGTGTGGTGCACAACACACCAATAAACAAGACTCTACTAGACACGGTCTGTGGACATTCCGAGGACGAACCGCTCTGATACCACTTTTGTCACGACCCAACCCCGTGGGCCGCGGCCAGTGCCCTAGCTGGGCACCTATACGTACCCGATACCCAAATTAGCATATTATCAGAATAATAATATAATAATAACATTAGTGGATGCTACAGAATTTAGCAGAAGAGCAGACTTGGCACACAGAAGCCGATAAGGCTATCATAAAACAAAACATCCCAAACATATGTACAGAACCCACACAGATGTATCCACAGACCTCTACAGAACATATCATAATCATAAGACGGGACAGGGCCCCGTCATACCCTGAACAAAGTACATATCCAGATAGCAGTGACAGACTGTACCAAAAGATGGGCTCTGTAGAAGAGAGCGCCCCAAATAGCAGAAATAGGATCCTAAACGTGTGGATCAGCGAACCTGTCGTCAGTACCTGCGCGGCATGAAAACGCAGCCCCCGAAGAAAGGGGGTCAGTACGAAATATGTACTGAATATGTAAAGCGGAATCACAGAAGTCAAATCATAATGGTTACAGAAAATGAGTACAGAATCCAGAGTGTCAAATGCATATTTCCAAAACAGACAGAATGCGTACAGAAACATATGTCATATCATATCATATCCGGTCCCTGACACGGGACTCGGCAGACAGAATGTGGCCACCCTCCCGACGCTGGTGCCACTATACAGAGGAATCAGAAAAAGGGGCGTGGCCCCGTATCATATAATGTCATATCAAAATGTCCATACAGATCAGATCAGAATAGGCGGACATGGCACATCATACTCCACAGACCCATGTACGCGTATACCTGACCCTCACATCGGGACGCGGCGAACAATGCAGAGAATTACGCTTGACAACATATCCTGGCCCGGGCTCAGTGTGGGAAACATTGGGACATCCACGAATGGAGTAGTGAGAGACTAATGCAATTTAAAAATATAATAAATGTTTTCAAAGACTCGATGAAGCGTATCAAAGACCAACAAATCCAATGAGGTCGGACGAAATCATAATAAATGTATTTCGGATATCATAATAAATTACAGAAGTATAACTTTCCCGAAGTCATTCCGAGTGTCAAAATAATTTATAATATTTAACAGAATATTTAAAATAATATTCGTTAAGCGATTAGTAGGGTAATTAAAACATTTCTTTCAAAAATCGCTTAAAAAGGAAGCTTTAACACATTAGGGGCAAAACCGTAAATAGCGGGCCCGCCTTGGGACAAACAAGGCGGCGGGCTCAAATTGTGCCCTCTAAGCATATAGTATCACCTAAAAAGGTTATACAAACATTCTATGACTTTCTGAATAATTTAGAGCAAAATTTCATAATTTCAGAAAAAAAAGCGTATCAAAATGGTTCTATTCTACTGAAGGAAAAACTGAAATTTTGTCTTGCGGATTCTGAGGGCCAAGAGGTCCTTCGAGGCCCGGATCCGACCCTAACACACTAGGGGCATGCCAAGGGAAGAATTGGGGTTGCTTTACATACCTTTCGCGCTCCTTAAGCCTTTCCAAACTCACTTCCCGTTTCGTCGAAAAACTGCAATTGGTCAAGTTTACCAATTGTGAATTATTAATGCCATTATTTCAACTTTAAGCATATTTGGCTACCGAAATTTCGGCAGCACTTCCCCTATACATATGACACCCCGAGAATTCAACTCGGCTATAAATCATCAACAACAACCCAAACGACAACAACAATATCAACAATGAACATTAAAAACACAAATATCCTTCAACTAGTCATTTTTCTCACAAGTTGACATAATCTTCAATTCAACCCAACTTTCAACTAAGATCAATAATTTCATATTCAACAACCATCATGATCATCACCATATAGTTCTAGAAACATTTCATATCGTTTTCCTTAAGATATACACTTGATATACATGATATACAATCTTCCGCCAAAATCATAACTTATGCAAAACATCAAATCTTTGGCATACAACTTCATAACAAGTTTTCAACTTCCAAATTCATCAATGGTCATCACAACTAACAACCAAACAACTTCATTTCCTTAATGTCGGAAAAACCATACTAAAACGACATAAGTTTCTACATTCCAATTCAATACAAACTTATATCATTCTAACTTCATTTACATATCAAGCATTACAACAACACTCCAATACTCTAAACAAACTTAATCCATTTCATTCCCAAGTCAAATATACCACACGGCCATATGCTATTTTTCTCCATTCAATCAAATTTATTCCACTTTCATTCTCAACATAAATTTCATCACATTCACAACTAGAATACAACATGAATTCTATACATTTTTGGCTATACAATATACAAATACACATGGCTACACATATATACCACACATCCACTTTGCAAACTTCCATTTCTCCATACAATCAACACATTTCTATATACTACAACCCAAACAAAACTCCATAACACAAGAATAAAGGATAAATTCTTACCTTTTCCTCTAGTCTTCTTTACTTGAATTTGTGATCACTTTGGTGAACCAAGGCCTCCTTTCTCCAAACCAACTACACCAAGTTGAAGAGGGGACTCAACTTAGTAAGGAAACCACAAAATACAAATTTTTAACACAAGATTTTTGGTGGTGAATTTTCCACACCAAACCCGAAATGCCTTCTTTCTTTTGCTCTTGTTTTGCTCTTCTTTCTCTTCTAAGTCTCTTGAACCTTCTAAGGGATAGTGATCCCTTTATAATTAATTAGCACATGGAAATATTCATTAAAGCCATGGGTTGGGCCTCACTTGGCCGGCCACCCCTTAAACATTGGGCCTAAATTTTTATTTTATTTTGTTTGGGCCAACTCGGTTGGTCCCGAGTTGGGCCTAGCCCACTGACCTTTCGACCTTAAAATGTTCATAACTCCTTGTACCGACGTCACCTGGGAACCCACGACCTATGGATTGAAAGCTAATTCAATTATCTACAACTTCTATTTCAAGGTATTTTCGAAATTCCAAACTTACAATACAGTTTTTGCCCCCCAAAGTCAGGTCACCCGAAAACGTTTTCTTAAAAATATTCGTTTGGAGGGTTTCCACTTTGATTTGGTCCAAAGGTACTTCATGAGTTGTGTTTAACTTTACATATGTGATTCATATGACTTTTCAGATGTTCCAAAAAAAATCTCGGTATGTGGGCCCCACCCCAGCAGATGCTCCGAGGTTCAAAAATACGGGATATAACAGTGGGTGCGCAAACTTCTTCTTGGTAAGACTTGGGTATTTATAACAGTGTGGCTCCACAGGTAAGTGACAAAGCCGTCTCCTTGTTGGATCTTAACACGCAATAAGGTTTTGTGTTGTACTTGGATTCTTTCCTTGCTGAGTCGGCTTCTTTTCCTTGTAGAAGGCTTACTAATCTCGACAAATATAGCAAGGAATCTTTCATACTTGACCGCCAAGTCTTTACCATAATTCTTCTACAAATCCTTGTTGCTGCAGGATTTGTCTGGAACATGTTCACGAACCTATTTCATCCACATGGTTCGTCCATCTCTGAATATATGCATTGTTGAGATGGAACATGTTCATTTACCTGTTCCACCAATCTCTTTCATTCTGCATCTGCCTTTGAAATGGTTCTGAGATATTGGTTGGAACATGTTGTCAGACCTGTTTCATATATATATGTATAGCTCTGTGTCTGCAACCGTCAACTGGTCTTCTTACCACTGATCCCTCCACCTCTTTTGCTCGATGTCTTCCCCTTTAATCATTCCCCATTCTTTGATATAGAACATGTTCTCATACTTGTTCTCTTATCTCTTCTCTCCATTTGAACACTGAACTGCTCTGTGGCTAGGTCATCTCTTCTCTCTTTTTGTACTGTGCTTGTCTGCTTGTCTGTATCTGATGGAACATGTTTGTAGACCAGATTCATGGGCATTGCTTGCAACGGTCTCTTTGCAATAGATCAGTTCGTTGGACTAGTTCCATGTGCATTGCATTCTTGCTCATTCTTTGTTTGGAACTTCTACTATATTCAACCAAATGTCTAGCTTTATTCAATTCATTCTTGTGCACTCTCACATGTATCTAGACCTGGTTTGTCTTCTTCATGGTATCAATCATTGTTTGCCTTTTGTTTATCATGGGCCTTTGTCATTCATCAGTCTAGATAACGCCAATAGTGATTGTTATGGTAATGGTGGTTGGTGGTGATGATTGTTAATGATAGCTAGTGGTGTGACTAATGACTGTAGTGATTGTCGACGATAATGGTTGTGGGTGATAGTAGTTGATAATGGTGGGCGGCGGAGACGATAAGTGATAATGGTGGGGCGACAACAGTAAGCAGTGAAAGTGGATAGATGAGTGATGTCATCTTTGTAGAAATTATTGAATAGAAATCTTAATGATATTGAAATTTTGTTATAGATCTTAATCATTCAGATCTATTCAAACCAATTAAATGATTGTAAAATAAAATTAAAAAACACACATAATAATTACGATATGAAAGATTAAAATTCAAACATGAAAAACAAACAAATATAATGACAGAGATCTAAATAATTAAAATTAATACTAGAGACCTAAGAGGCTAAGACAGCTTGTCTGACACTTAGTATTCATAGTTTTGAATGGAAAGAAAGTACAAAGGAATCTTTTTAGATGCTTTTTATATCATTTCTACCGGTACTTTCGCAATGTTTGGTGCATTTTTTTTTTTTTGGCTCCTAGTATTGAAGTTAGTGAAGTAGTAAATTCATAGATAATTAACAACCAAGAGAGAAAAAGAAAGAGACCGAGAGCAATTAAACAAGCTAGGGATCCGAGAAAAAGAAAAGATTTGTCTGTACTCTTCAACATAGAAATTAAAATGTGAAAATAGTAGTATAATTCAAAAGACTCTCAAATCAAAGTACTTGTCCAACAAATAATAAATCAACTCTTTGCCTATTCATATTTAATTTAATACTCCTAATATGCATTACTGAGGGACCAAACATAAATTGGTCCATATGTATCTAATTAAATAACACTTTGAAGTTAACCAAAGTTGTCTCATTTGTATCTTCTCTCTCGGCCTCTTCCAAAAGCTTTAAGCCAATGAGTATGATCTTTAATCCAACTCATATAGTTTAGTAGTATTTTATTCTGGTTCACATCACCTTGTCTCGTAAAAGGAAAAATAGCTTTGTCAAATTTCCTCATTTCCAATCGAACTCGACACATTCTACTTAAAAAGTAAAAAAAATTCGTCCGTTCCGCCATACTATTGATGGTGTTGCATTCCAGTAAAGTTTCTATTAATAATCTTGGTATATACTCCTTTGATTTCTTTACTAATACATACATTTTGCACTCTTCTTAAAAAAATATTAATTAAGTGTTCATTACTAAATTATCCCTATAAATAGTAATTTCTCAATAAACCTGAAAAATTATTACTTAATAACAAAGATAAAGTTTAAAAAATATAATTAGTTATCTTTTAACTTACTAAAGTGGATAAGTAAAAAATATATATTTTAAACATATTTGACAAGTAAAAAAGATGGAAGAAGTGTATTACAATTTACATCCCTTGTGGCCTTTTTTTTTTTTTTCTTTTTTCCGTCATGTGTCTTATGGAACACAAATATTTGGATCTAACGCATCTCCATTACATCTTCTTCCATCTGATTATTGACACATGACATTTATTATATCCAATGGACCAGATTATCTTTCTCACTAGATCAACTTTATACAACATCAACTCTAAACAATTTGCCTATAATATAAAATTATGGTCTCTGTAAAGTCATATTTTTGGAAGGCTCATATTAACAAACCTTGTTGACCGCTTTATAAGGGTTGTTTTATTTTCTCCTCATATTTAATTGCTTTTAATTAACAAAGATAGATCGAAGAGATGACAAAATACACAGAAGATTATCTAAAGACCAAATATGTTGACTTCACTTGCTTTAATACTATTTTATGCAGTTCATATGAGTCTCCACACCCTCCTAACAAAAGCAAGTTTCCCTTCTCTTGACAATTTGCAAAGGTGACCATTAATTTCTCTTCACATTTTTGTTCATCTATGCTATGATTTATTCTTCACCGCAAAGTTGGCTTGTTAGTCCTAATCTCTTATTTAGGTTGCAATCATCTTAAGTATTAATCGGTGAAGCCGAGTCATGAGTGTTGCGGATTCAACCAGAAGTTCAAGTCCAACAAGGCTTAAGGTTTGTTTTAGATCTTATTACGGTTAGAATTTAAGTTATATACACTCATAACGTAGTTTTTTTTTTTTTACATTATCAGTGATTTTTAACACGTGCTAGTGAGTTTGTTGTTATATTTATCAGGTTGCCAATTTTTAAGTTTACCTATAACTACCCTACAAGTAATCTGATCGTGCAAATATTATTTACACGATTAGTACATAGATCCTTAAATTTTTACCCTAATATGTTTACTATTATTACTCAGATAGAAATGCATCCAGAAACTCTTACCATACAAGTTTATTCATGCTGAAATCCAGGGGAAATATAGTGGAATGTGGTATGTTGGATTCTTGGACTTGGATCGCTTGTTTCTTGGAATAATATGCTCACTATTGGAGATTACTATTATGAGTTGTTTCCGGTGAGTTTCCTTTTAATCATCTTTTTCTTATATCTATATTCTATTATACGGGTTAATTTCAAGCATGGTCAATTAACTTTTGTCATGTAAATTGTAATGAAGAAATACCATCCTTCAAGGGTGCTTACACTCATTTATCAACCATTTGCACTTGCAACAATTGCAATTCTTGCATATAATGAAGCAAAGATTGATACAAGAAGGCGCAACTTAACCGGATATACTATTTTCTTCTCAGGCGCATTTGCGCTCCTAGTGGTATGTTATACTCCATCCATTTTATGTGATATAGTCTGAATTGATACAAAATTTGAAAAAGAAAGAAAAGTTTTTAAATTTATATGATCTAAAATATGTCATAACATTCGTATTGCTATAAATTATCTCATTAAGGGTGTGTTTGGTCTTGAGGAAAATATTTTTCAGAAAATGTTATTCAATTTTTCATGTTTGATTGGTCAAAATTTTTAAAATTCGGTCTTTAGAAAAATAGGCTCTTTTAAATGAGAAAAATAACGTAGAAGTAGGAAAAATAAGTTTCATAACTAGCTTACTCCTTCCCATCCTACAACACACCACATTCTACGCAACCCCCCATAGCTGGCCCACACCCCTAGATTATGAGCCCGTTTGGATTGGCTTATAAGTTGCTTATAAGTTGTTTTCAGTTTTTTTGAGTGTTTGACTGACCAGCTTAAAGTCATTTTGTGCTTAAAATAAGCTCAAAAAAATAATAATTGGGTCCGTTTAACTTAGCTTGTCTAAAGCAGCTTATAAGCTGCTTAAAATAAGCTCATCCAAACAGGCTCTGTATATAAATGCTTTTAGAATAATATTTTCTGCGTAGCTACCAAACACCACTTATTTTTCAGTAAAACATTTACCTTCGTACCAAACACACCTAAAAGTAAAATGAGAGCTTTAAAATTCAAATATCATTAAATATAAAAAGAAGTCATTTTTTTTGGCGGACTAAAAAGAATTGTATCACATTAATTGAAACAGAGAAAAGAGGAATTGTGCATTCCTCACTTTCTTTAATTGCCTATTTCTTTTTCATTTTCACTTGATTTTTCTCTTACTTGCCAGTTGGATTTGGCCACATCAGGAAAGGGTGGTCTTGGAAATTACGTTGGTATTTGTGCTATAATTGGTGCTTGTGGAGTTGCAGATGGCTTAGTTAAAGGTGGCATGGTGGGAGATTTATCTTTCATGTGTCCAGAATTCGTCCAAGTAAGATTGAGGTTGTGTTTGGTCCGGCAAAAATATTTTTTTCAAAATTATTTTTGAATTTCTGATTGTCTTCCCAACCCCCAAATTCTATCAGGACAATAATTTTTTTTAATAGAATAGGGGAAACAAATTCTATAAACGGGCATTTCATTTTGATTGTCTTCCCCCACCTCTACCTTCGACTTCATAATATTTGTCTAAATTATATTTAAATGATATTGGGGGCAGTATATTTTGTTTACTTATCAAACACCAGAACATAAGTAAGAGAACCACTAATTTCAGAATTTTTTTTTCCTGTATACCAAATACACGCAGAAAGTTATTCATAATTTCACTAATTTGCTTTTACTATGGTTTTTGAATAAATTTTGTGAAAATGTTACAAATTTTCAGTCATTTTTATCTGGGCTGGCTGCTTCTGGAGCTCTTACTTCAGCTTTAAGGCTAATTACAAAAGCGGCCTTTGAAAGGACTAATAACGGCCTTCGCAAAGGAGTGAGTACGTTCTTTGTAATCCTATTGTTATTAGATAAAGAAAAAGGGACACATTAGTAGTTAGGTAGCTGGTTAGAGTTATGCAAGTATTAGTGGTACATAAATTAGTTATGAGGGAATTTATGTATATTATTTTATGCAGGCATTAGTCACGTGGGATTTAGTTATTCCATCTTCTACCCTGCATAAAATAATACATGGAATCCCTCATAAGTTATACATCTATAAGTTATGCTCTAAATTGCAAACCACCCACGTTATTAATTTTATGCATGAATAACTTACCTCCTAACCAGCTATCAAATGTGATATTGCTTATGCATAATTTAAGACATGAATAATTTGCCTCCTAACCAGCTACCAAACGTACCCAAAAATTGTACTCCTAGTTTTCATTGATAAAATTGATCAACTCCTTACTCAAAAACTCAAAGTCATAATATTGTTGATTTTGCAGTGTTATTCCTGGCTATTTCAACATGGTTGGAATTTTTATGCGTTGTTCTTTATGCATTCATCTTCCCTAAGCTACCAATCGTTAAGTACTACCGCACAAAAGCAGCAGCAGAAGGATCAAAAACAGTTGCAGCAGACTTAGCAGCAGCTGGCATCCAGAAGGAAGCAGCTGATACGGTAAAGATTTTTTATACCATCAGTGCAATATAATATAAGTAACTAGTTATAACGAGGAAACCAACTCGCTATTTATGTTATACTTCCTTCGTTTCTATTTGTTTGTCCTACTTTTCTTTTTAACGTCACTTTTTACATCCAATATTCTACATTATATATTTAAAACCACAAGATTCAATAGGATATCTTAGTACATCAAACACATCTTTAGTTTACGTCCACAAGATTCAAAATGTGTTCTTTAAACTCCCTACCGAGCCAAACTAGGACAAACGGATTGAAACAGGGGAGTAACTTGTTGTTCCCAAACACACACGCAAGTATACATGGTCGTACAAGTAATATAGGATTCAAAGTCCAGATATCGTACCCACAGAGACTTAGATGCTATAGTGTTCAACTAATTCAAATTCTATTGTAATTATTCAAGAGAGTAAAAATCAAGGTGTTTTTGTTGTAACTAAACTATTGGTTGAAGACAAAATTATTAAACGAACACTTTGTGATTTAGAATTTAGATGACTAGGAATAAGACTATAAGGTTTATCAGATGAGAAAGAGTTCCAGGGTCATGGCTTTCGACAATCCAATTAAGTCTTCTGACAATTCTACCTATCTTATTTCCTGGGTTACTAGTTGACGGGTTAATTATAACTTTATGAGTATCGTCCAAATTGCTCACAAGCCTATAGATGCTACTCTAACGCCTATATTTCTATGGTCGCCAGAAAATAACAAGAATACATTTACTTCTCCGTATTCAACTAAGCAAGGCTAAAGGGTATATTCCTATCCTCATTAGCAAAACGATTATAACGAACAAGCCCTATTTATTCTTATTACGCATGCAAATTCCCTATCCCTAGCTCAATTCACACACCACGGATAGTGTCGAATTAGTGTTCAAAGTAATTAAACAATTAAGCACAAGAATAAATAAGCAACCCAAAATATGAAAATTTAATAGATAAAAATTGTCGTCAAACCAACTATCATGTATTTGCCACAACCCTAGAATAAAGAAGTTTAGCTACTCATGATTCGAGACGAGACAAAAGAATTGATTAGTAAACTATGGTTCTATGGAGAAAATAAAGTAAAAACGACAAGAGACGAGAGACGACGACATACAAGTCTTGAAAAATATCCCAGCACGTCGTTCCTAACATTAAAAACGTCTATTTATAGTCTAGGGTTAAAACTAAAATAAGTAGACCTAATCCCGTTCAAAACGAGAAAAACTGGATGACACCCGCGTCGCGGGTCAACGCGGGCACTGTCTGTGATTTCTGAGTGCAATAGTTCAGAGAGTGTGTCTAGTCGCAATATATCCGCGACGCGTAACCAACGCGAGTTGTACACCTGCCGCGACGCGGGTTTGACACACAAAGTCCTTCAGTTGCCCAAAATTCTCTAAGTGTCGCGCGATCCTCTCGTCACCTCGTGCAAATAAAATCGCCTCCAAAATCTACCAAAATTGCTCGGTTTTCCATCATTTGTCGTCGTTGTACCTAAACACCCAAAACATACCAACATAAGCTTGAATACAACAATTCAACCATAGATAAAAGCGATTAAAGTACTAAGAATGAGAGGTAAAGTGACGCTAAATATCGATATTTGTGCCAAATATCATAACTCTTTTTTAAGTTACCATATTAGGCTTAATATGAATGGTTTACCTACTCCCTTCATTTTTATTTATGTGAACCTATTTGACTGGGCAATGAAGTTTGAAACTTGTGGTCAAACTCTGACTGAAAACTGTGTTAATGATATTTTGGACGTTAACCTTTGTTATGCTCCTATGAACTGAACAGGCTGACAATAGTGCTAAACAATTGGAGCGTCTAAGCAACAAACAATTGTTCTTTCAGAACATTGACTACGTGTTGGACTTGTTCTTGGTTTTTGTTACAACTTTCTCAATCGTCCCTGGATTCCTCTTTGAGAATACTGGTTCCCACAACTTAGGATCCTGGTACGTTTTTTGTTTTTGCAGAGACTAATTTGTTTTGTCATGAATGAAACTTTTATTCCAATACATAGATAGACAATTTAATTTGTCTATTACTCTCAATTGAACCCTCCAACTTACAAAATGATCATCTAGACACCTCAACTCGTCTCTATTGTGTCTGTTGAACACTTCAACTAACAAAATGATCATCTAGACACCTCCAAAATTTATGTGTCACTTCAGTGTTGGGTGCCCACAACACGCAATGGGGACAAGTTGAGATGTCCTAGATGTGCATTCTCAAAGTTACAGTGTTTAGTTGTCAATTGAGGTCAAGTTAGGTGTGAGCAGGTGTCTATCTATGTATTATGCCTTTAATCTACAAATGCTTGCATTCAACAAGAAATTTCACATATGAACTCTCCTCTCCTCGGGATTAGACTTTTTCTGATAGCCCTTTTGTCAGCGTCGATGAATTTTCTATCCAGATTTTGATTTCGATCGAAAACACAATAATAATTTGTTTTATGAACAATTATGTTATTTCCGGTCCAATTGAAATTGGTAGGGGGGCCGAGATCTTGAGAAGCTCTTCAATTTCTCTCTCAAACTGCTTCCATATGTCATCAACAATAGGCTTTTAAGCTAATGGATAGAAAGTATGCAAAAGGGGAAAATGGAATCATCAACATTTTACAGTCTGAACTAGTTTTTTTTTTTTTTAAATAAAAAAATAGTGCAAGTCTACTTGAACTTCATGCTTTGAACTAGAAATTCTAAATGGCACGGCATTTTATGATCAAGATCTTGGCCTTTTGGGTATGTACTACTTTCTTCCAATAGTTTGTCCTATCAAGAAAAATTATCGGCCTAAAAATAAGGTTCCGATCTTTTGGTGATATAAAAGTCGTTTTCATATCAGATTTTATCTTTAAAAGTACATAATTCAAATTTGTCGGGATTTAGGATAGAATTGAATTGTGAATGCACTTGCAGTCAAGACACTATCAACCAATAATCAAAATTCTTTTCTGTCATATATTTTCCCTGTTTTAATTTACGTGTCTTACTTTCTTTTTTGTCTATTACAATCTCACTTTCTATATAGCAAGTTTTTAGTTCGAATCACTTGACATGTTTAAGACCACAAGACTCAAAAAGGTATTTTCGTATGGACGATAAGATTCAAAAAACTTCTTGGTCAAAGTAAGATGCATAAAATAAAATGGGGATAGTAGTAGACAATACATGTTACTTCAAGATAAAATTTAGTTTAACTACAATTTGAATAACAAAAGGACACCACAAGAAGATGCTTCCTCAGTGCTACTGATCCGTTGAGGTAAATTATGTTAGTAACTGAGTTTTCCCTGTTTCAGGTATGCTTTAGTCCTGATAGCAATGTTCAATATGTGCGATTTTCTAGGAAGATGCATTCCTCGGCAATTGAAGTTGAAATCGCGAAAGGGCCTAATGATCACAACACTGTCTCGTTTCTTGTTCATTCCTTGTTTCTATTTCTCCGCGAAGTATGGTGAACAGGGCTGGATGATAATGCTCGTGTCCTTCCTCGGACTCACCTATGGTTATCTTACTGTTTGTGTCCTCACAGTTGCTCCTCAGGGATACAAGGTTGGTAATTCTGTGAAAATCTTGTTATTAATTAAGGTAAACTGAGAAATTTAAATTGTTTTAAATATAGAAAGCTATTAGTTTGGGACAGACAAAAAAGGAAAGTATGCCACATTAAATAGAACAAAAGGGGTAATTCATTATTAGTTTTTAGCTTAAATTAAATTATGAAGTACTTGTGTTTGTGTAGGAACCTGAACAAAATGCATTGGGTAATTTGCTAGTATTATGCCTACAAGCTGGAATATGTTCTGGCATTGCCCTGGATTGGTTGTGGCTTATTGGTAAAGGGAAGTTCTGAGGAGAGTAAGTAGGCGTTTGGCCATGAAAACCAAATATTTTTTACTTTATTTGGAATTTTGAAGTTGAAGTAAGATGAAGTTGTGTTTGGTTATAGTTTTGCAAAGAATATTTGGTTGCTTCAATGTACTGATAGTGAAAACAGGAATTTGGGTATTTTCCAAATTCCAAATAAAGTTGTATTTGCAATTTTCATGGCGAAACAATGATTTTCAAATAAAGTTGGAAAACAATTCCGGGAAAAAGTGAAAACATTTCATGGTCAAATTAGTTCTTAAATTCTTTGAGTCTCAAATTCTTTAAGATTGACAGAATATAACATCTATATATTTGTATCATGGAGTGGGGATCATAGTATTGTGGCTTGATATATGCAGGTTGCTCTCTTTTATAACCTGGTTTTGAAGTCTCAGTTTCTACAAAGATATTGGTACATAACACTGGTGAAAACGAGAAATTTTCTCAACGGTGTTCAACATTTAATAAAGATGTATACAAAGTAATATGGACATGCAGTGAGGGTGTCCGACTGATCGCTTAATAGCTATGCCCTTGTATATAGATAATGATCACATTGTCAAACATGTTACTAACGCCGGCGTATCTGTGAACTGCATTGGGTATGTCACTCAATTGAAAGCTATGAAACTATATTAGTTTGTGCCTTTGTCGTACAACAAATCTCTCTATAACGACGTTATTCTTTTGGATATCTTTTGGCTACTATAGCGAAATGTTGTTATAGAGAACATACAATATAACATAAAATGTAAAATCGCGATTCCAAAGAAAACTCTATCATTATAGAGAAATGTTGAGAGAATGACTATTATAGAGAGGTCTTACCAAAGGCGGACCCAGGATTTTAAGAGGACGGGCCACCATCAAAGGAAGATGCATGTTAGTCGAAGCATCGACTTCAAATCCTGGGTCCGTATCTAATCACAATGTCCTGTAACACCGCATCATTTAAAGATTTTGTTAAACACCCATAAAATCGATGTAAATAAATATATATGAAATGGCACAATTGTTTAGAGCTCACTCGCTTGCCTGGTGGTTTGGTGTCAAGTTATACACGTTAGGTTCCCTGTTCGAAACCTGCCAGCAATACGTTTTGTTCATTCTTTTCTAACTGTCGAGCTTTAAAAAAGGGTAACTTACAGAAATGACTATATTATTAGACTTGTTAACAATCGGTAGCTAGATTTTGTGTATTTACATTTCGTAGATGCTTTTTAGATGTATTTGAATACACTTTCTAGTTGTATTCGTAACTAGGTTTTAGCTATGCCCACGTGTATTTGAGTGTATTTGAATACACATACTATTGTATTCAGCTTTTGCAGTACGTAACCCAAATACATTCAAATACATATATACAACTGCATATAGACTACAAAATGAAACATTGTAGCTACGAAATATAATTAACTTAAATAGTAGTTATTAATCATAAATACCTCTTAGGGTTAGCTATGCCATGTAAAGTTTCCTAAAAAAATGTTATAGTCTAGACTCGAACTTGGGTCATGCGCTTACGCTCAAGGAGCTAAGGGGAATGCTAACCAACCGATCCACTTCAACAGATATGTTTTAGGGGTCCTCTTAAAATATGTGGTAGTTCTTCAAGGTATATTGTTACACCTTGTAGTTTTGCGCATCGAGATTTGTGGTACGTTGGTGTCTTATATTTGGATCGGTATTTGTTTCAAGGTCATATTAGGTTGGACATGCTTAACTTGTGCTTATAAGTGAATCGAAGCGGGAAGGTTCGTCAAAAGTTGTTTTGGATAATATGGTGTATGAGTCGTATAAGTGGGATATGATCCGTATTTTAAGATATGGACTGTATTTAAGAATACAAAAATTTAGCAGAAAAGTAGAAGTTTCAGGTCATATTACACGGCCATATTATACAGACCGTATAATATTAAACGGCTAGTAAGTTGGCCGTATAATATTATACAGAGAGATCAAAATTTTACAGAGAAGCAGAAATGATGGTGGCATTATACGACCGACTTATACGGGCCGTATAATGTTATACGGCCAGTAAATTAGCCGTATAATATTATACGGCCAAGTTATACGAACTGCATAATACAAGTCGGTGGAAATTTCCAGAATTTAGGCATGACGACCCCTCTTCATTTTAGACACTTTAAACACACTTCCAAGTTCAAGAGAGCTCTAGAAACTTCTCCAAACATAATTCCAAGCCAAATTAAAGGATCAAAGTGAGGATCAAAACATCTAGGGTTACAAAGTGAGATTCAAACTTGATCCTTCTTCTTGTAAAAGCTATAAAGGGTAATTTTAAGGTGAAGTGACTTTGGAAGTTGAAGTGTTCTTGAATTTTGAGGTAAGATTCCATCTTAGTTTCATGCTTATGAGCTTATTTTGTGACTATGCTAAGATTTGTGGAGGAGAAATTGGAGGAAAAGTTCAAATATGAATTTAATGATAGTTTGAGTTGTAAATCAACTTGAGCTATAATTATTAGCATGTTTTGAGCATAATATTGTTATGAGGGATAATAATGATGCTAAAGAGGTGTAGTATATAAGTGTATAAGAGGTTGTGTTGAAGTTGTTAAAAATTGATTATGAGAAGAAGTTTTGGGATTAGATTGAGCTTAGTTTGCATGAAATCTTTTGATTATGGTATTGTTGATATTTTTATTGCTGTTTGGGAGTTGATTTGAAATTTGGTGGAAGTAGATAAAATAGGGGAAGTGCTGCCCAAATACCGCTAGCTCACTAATTACTCTAGTTTGAGCTTATGAGTGCTTTCAAGACTTAACTATACTATGAATTTTCTTGAATGTAGATTTGTGAGCTTGGGAGGAGAAACGTTAAGTAGTTAACGAGACGAAAAGGTATGCTAAGGCTAACCCTTTCTTTCTTAAGGCATGATTCTTTTGTTGTGAACCTACACACAATATCTGTTACGGTTCGTTTTTACGCGGGTTAAGGCATAAAAGTTACTACGAGATTATTGGTGTTCTAATTGGATTTTAGTGTCTTCAGAGTCGCCACCTAATCTATTAAAGGAAAATTAAAAAAACCGAGTAAAAGATTTTTTCAAGCAAGAGAGAAATCTTTTGGTATCGAAGTTCGAGGTAAGGGTTCTGGTGATCCCGTAGGGAAGGTTTTACGCACCCTAGTATTAAAGATCCGGTGAATACGGCTGACCTAGGATCTCCAATGTGTGATTAATATATTTATTTGTTTATTGGTGTTTAATTTTCCACAAAAAATGCCATTCATATTCATAATCTTCAAGGAAAACTTTTGGCAAAAAGTCCTCTTTATAAAAGGGGTTTTTGGGTTTTTTTAAAAATCCAAGTAAGTGTTCAACTCACTTTATTGCCGGACTAGGACACACTTGGAATTTCTCCCGAGTAGAGTTGCTACTATTCTAGTCCTAATAAGATGAGTTTAGTTCTTACGGATTTTTATTTTTATAAGAAAATATGAGTATTATCTCTATATTTTATACATATATAAGAAAAAGTAAAGTTTTAATTAATCCAAATTTTATCACTTTTGAAGCCCATAAGGTCCAATCGTATTCCCAACCCCAAAGTCCATCATACCTCAATTTTGGTCCAAGTGTTTTTCCCTAATTTTCTGTCCATTTGGTTTTGGGCTTCCGAGCCTAAATCAATCACTATTTTTTATCAGGTTTTTGCTTAGTTCAGAACCCATTTCCAGCCTTAAGAATATGCGAGTCTCTTATTTCTCAGCAAATAAGGTCTAGATCAAAACGACTCTTTTGAGTTTTGCAAAAGGATTTATTACAGCCCCATTTAAATCTCAAGAGAATATGTGGGGCTACCAAACATGCTAGCCTATATTTTTACCCATGGATGGGCCTTCATCATATTTGCTTCCCTTTCCACTTTTCCCATGAACTTGGTCAAGAAAGGATTATTGGGCCCTTAGCCCAATGGGTTTATGCAAGTAGAAATCGCCCAACGAATAGTATTCCATGCAAGCAAAGAAAGGGGAAATACAGATTAGGAAGTTATATTGTGGCTTAAATAAAGGAAACTAATATAATAAAGATATAAGGCATGGAACTCTAATATATATCATTCAATGGATAGAAATTCGACTAGGCATATATACCCCTGTAGACTGAAAACAGCAAATAGATAAGCCCAAATTTGCCTATAACTAATAGCCTTACAATTCTACAGCCCATTAAAACAGTACAGAAACTGACCCAACATTAAAAATAAATAGAAAATCCAACAAGATCATTTTCCTTGAACAAAAATAGGCAATGCCATACAAATAAATATACACAACTTCCAACCAATATACCATGGGTATACACACCCATGGTGATACTAAAATATCCCAAAAGGGAAATCTTTCACCTTCTTGTTCCTGATGCCACACAAGATCCAAGGGGTTTCTAGGAACCAGGATCCCCATGCATGGTAGACATCAGGGAAGGCTTAAGCTTAATCCCCAAGTGCTAATTTGCCTCTCCATTTATGTGTTAAACTCATGGTATATAAGAAAGGAAATGTTCAATATTTTTTGTATACAAGGCTTACAAGTAAAAACTAGTTATACTTATCCACACACATAGTGCACAATCATATAATTAATTAGGCTAACATGGCATAAAGGTCTGGCCCAAACATAGGTGGCCCAACGCAACTAGACTTTAAAAGAGATGAAGAAAGTGAAGGCCCAAATTGCAGTCATAAATGGAGTAGCAGAGGTAAGAAAATGGAAGCCCAATATATTAAGACCAGTAAAAGACCAAGCCCAACCGAGCATTGATTAAAGCAAAAGAGAAATTCCTAATTCATATAGGTGATATTCCTCCCTTATACCAAACTAAACGGCGTATGCCCGTGCTGTGCACGGGCCCAACTCTTTGAATTATACAGTGTATCTATGTGTATGTAGTTGTGTACAATTATAAAGATTTATGTATTGGGTAGCGATAGTATATACATATATACATATATATATATATATATATATATATATATATATATATATATATATATATATATATATATATATATATATATATATTATACTGCTGTTATTTGTTTATTAAGTGGAATTATGTGACCATGATAAAACAGTGAAATGTAAAAGGAGTGTAAAAGTGATACGTGGCTGAAAACATAATTAATACCTGCTACTTGAAATGACATCATCTGTTCTGATGAAATTTTTATGAGCAGGGGAAAAATAGGGAAAGTACGAATATATTTAATACTAAGCTACAGTAAGATTTTACTTTTAACTAATGGAATTATTCAATGGCAAGCGCTTGACCAAATTGCCCTTCAAATGGGCTGGTATTTAATTTTTGCTAGCCCAACACTTTAGATTACAGTGTATCTATGTGTATGTAGTTGTGTTTGGGTAGTGATAATATATATATATATATATATATATATATATATATATATATATATATATATATATATATATATATATATATATATATTATATTGATAATAAACATGCACAAGTTTGCACTATTTTATGCACATTGTAGTTTGTGCTCTATATTCAAAACTTTATTATATTAGTGATTGCTACGAATACAAAGTTGGCAAAAATTTATTAATACTTTTTAAAAGGAAACTATTTTCCTCTCTTTGAGATAAAACAATAGCAATATTTAAGCATCAGTTGATACTTTGAATTTTAATTCGATTAATTTAAAGGTGTAAAATATTCTATTGTTAATGTATGTTCATTGGACCTAAACAATACTTATTGTTTTTTTTTATCAAATTTTGATTTGGATAATTATAATTCAAATTATTAAATTAATTTTACATGTTTAAAACGAAACAAAGTAGAAATTTGATTTTCTATTTAAACAAAGAACTACTATTTTTTAATTTTTGATAAATATTCTTGGTTTAGCTCATTTTACTTGTCATGTTGTCTTTTGCACGGATTTTTAAGGAAACGTCAATTAGAATTATAATTTGACTAATTTACCTTATTAATTATTTGATCTCCATTTAATATTATTTTTTCTTTTACGACAGTAGTCTCTTTTCACATTTATTAGAGTAAGGAAAAAATGAAAAACTAATTAAATTCTATCTTATTTTAAAATATAAATATGTTAAGTATATTTATTTTAGTAAACATAACAAATAAAGGACACGGCGGAATAACAAATACAACAGTTAAATATCTAGATTAGATCGCAGGCTAATATAAGAAAATAAAAAAAATTGTATGGTTTTGCTTCTTAACTTTTTGAAGAAAAGTAATAATATGGGGTCCATATTTTTTGCTGTACAATAATTTCATTTGCTCCCACTAATGGATTGATATGTGGCAATGAATCCACCATTATTGACTTAGTGGGGATACTTTGGGAATTACATGAATATTGTTTGATTTTTTAATATGGGGTGCACATTTTTATTTTTATTTTGACATTGCTTGTTTTTTTAATATGGGGTCCACTTTTTTTTTTTTGATATTGCTTGGGGTCCACTTTTTTTTCATGAGTTTGGAGATGGTGAGGTCCACTTTTTGTCCATTTTTTTTAAATATTGTTTAGTGTTTTGAGTATGTGGCTCACCTTATATATATATATATATATATATATATATATATATATATATATATCCTGGTATACTAGAGGCATACTAAGTTGTGTATACCTGGTATACTGGGCATATCCCTAGCTCAAAGCACAAGTATAAATGGCACATAGCAGGTAGGGGTGAGATTTTCAGGGGTTGTCACTTAATTCTCATACGACAAACCAAACCAGCATACACCCAACATCCCACAGAAAAAGAAGAAAGCCCACATTTCCAACTTATAGTTACTATTTAGGCAAACAAGACTTCCTTAATAAGGCGCAGTTTTTTTACCTCCCTAGAAGATAACATAAAGTCATCAAGGGAGGAGAGGTGTTAACTAAAAGTAGAATGGAAATAAGGAGTACGGTGCAACAGGCTACTGGTGTAATAGAACATAGAGACACAAGGGAGGAGAGGTGCAGAGAAGGGGATCACTGCCATCATGTTCAAGGAGAGAACATGATGGTACTTTATTTTCTCACACTGGTTTCTGTTTTGCAGGTACACTGGCAAGGAGAGTGCAAGCTTAGCATGTACTCACAACAACAAAAGGAGGACACAAAGTTAGAAGATTGGTTACACAGAGAACACACAAGCATTGCAGATCCACATGATCAACTGCAGCAAATGACATGCAGAACTGGTTTCTACAATATATCTGCAGTCAGGGCTGATATACACAAGATCAAATTTCATACAAGGATTCTTGGAGGATTTTCAGTAACTCCCAGTTCAGTGGGCCCATGCATTGCCTTGGCAAGCTGAATTGAGAGGCATCAACTGCTACTGATTAGCACAAGATGCAGTAGGAAATTAGTGCAGAAACTAACTGCATTTAATGATTTAGCACACGGAAACACTACAGACCTCTTGTGTACACATGGGCATACAATTTCTATTTAGTGGTTATTTCTTAGTTGGTGGTATTAGCACCCCGGGATGCTCATCCTACTAGAACTGGTCATTAGTTAGAGAATGTACTGCCTTGGTACATATTGAGGGCCAAATATAGAGCATGTGGAAAAAAAATCATATGTATATTGCAGTATACTACCTGGGATATACATGTGCATTCATGAGTTTTTACAGGATTGCAGACACTGATATACACAAGTACATTGCTGATATACGTGGATATACATCTGATATACATGGAGTATTGGCCAACTTGTGCAGCATCGGATCAAACTTGGGACACACTTGCTCAAGTTTTACGTATACAACTGATATACATAGAGGATTGGCCAACTTGTGCATCAAGGGATCAAACCTGGGACATATGTTGGTTGACAAGAGGAGGAAGAACATTTCACATATGCATAATAAATGGGATTAACAGCTCATTTATTCAAGTTCTAGTTTTTATCATATTCTTAATTTAGCAATTTGTAGTGCCAACTTAAGTCATCATATAAGACTTGGGTTGGTCTTTAGCTTAATTCTTGCATTTTTATTAGTCATTTTGGCACTCTTTGTAAAGACTTTTTATTTGTTGTTTTGAAAATTTTATAAAATCAGCCCTAGGCTCACAAGCCTAGTGCAATTTGCTAAAAAAAAAAAAAAGTCATCAAGGGACATACTTTATCCTTTACCATAAATCAAATATTAATCTTCAAAACAGGCTTCACTTACACTTACTTTAAACATAACAACAAACCACAAAGAAAAATATGATTAAATGATGGCCTGAGATTCATGTATAGAACTTGTTTACCTTAATAGCTTCTAAACAGATAGACTAGTGACCAAATAATGTCACATGAGACTCATGAGCAGTTCCAACACTTAGACTTGTACAAAAAAAATGAAACCAACTTATTTTATGGGCTCAAATAATTAGGCAGTTCATGAGGACAAATTTAGAGCTTTCAAAGAACCCTATTTTCTTGTCTTTAAAATCACACAAACGTATAAACAACCAAGGGGATAAAAAATTGGGATAAATGCACCTTTCTAACAGTGCTCCACAGGGACTCAAGTTTAGCAAGAACATGAAAACTAGATAGCACATAGGAATAAAGCAAGCAGTTATAACATACTCCTTACCAAAACTAAAAGAGGTGTGTGTGGGGGGGGGGGGGGGGGGGGGGGGGGGGGGGGGGGGGGGGGGGGGGGGGGAACCAAAAAGAACACAAATACCAAGCACGTTTGAGAGGGAAATATGCAAAGACAATTAGGCTGCCTATGTCGATAAACAAACTTCTTAACTTAATCATGCCTAGAGCAGGTTATCACAAAGTGATCAACTTAACTACACCTCACAGAAGGCACATCTGACTAGGCAAATTAAGCTAGACTAATTGTATAAAACAACATCAAACAGGTTGAACTGCCTTCCTCTGACTAGGAAAATTAAGCTAGACTAATTGTATAAAACAACATCAAACAGGTTGAACTAACACATAAGCAAGTTCAATCAAGATAGATTAAACCAAGCTTAACAAACTAAAACTAAGTTATCTTATGTGAACATGTTTAATTAAGAAGCACTGTCGCCTAAGGTTTTAGCAACTGTCAATAACATATTTCTTTAAAACAGGCATGACTTAAGTGAACTCTAGGCACATTAATCAAGTTCAAAACATATCCCCATATGACACAAATTTTCCCTTTTTAATATGAAACAAACAACTTAATGTGGAACCTATTCGTGCTGCACAAAATAGCTAATTAACTTGTTAACAGAGCCATACCTAGCAGTCTTAGCAATTCATCACAGTTGTCTAGCGCATCCCTTAATCTTATAGACATGACTCACCGAATAAACTCACACAAACTCTATCCGAAATCAATCTGTGCAGAGTAAACACAAATTTATAATGACACTATCTTATTAAATTTTACCAGAGAAACTGAACCAAATAAGCTAGCGATTATTTTAAGTTAACCAGGTAGAACCAATCACATTAAGCTTGACTTATCACAAACTATTATATCAAACCAAGTAAGCAACTAATTTAGACCCATTAGGATTATCACTATTCCTAGATTCAATATAGGCTCAACCAAAGCAAGTAGCATCGAACAGAGATGTTTGTCTTAGTAAATAGGCACATTTGACAAGTACAAAAATGGGTTATAATGTTCAAATGTAAGAGCTTATTTTCTTATACCACTTTTAGCACAATTCACACACATACATTTAACTCCCCCAAGCTGGCAAATTAAAGCTTAAAGAACACACCTATCATTCTATCATATAATCAAACCTAAGCCTTCTACACTTAAATACTTTATGGAAAAAAAAAATACTTAGTGAGCTATTAAACGCAATTTGGATGTTTCAAATCTTTCCTAAACTCAACTATTGAACACAAGATCCTATTAGCGTTTACCCTGGTATATATCCTACCAGTTGATAAATTTTCAATTTAAAAAGAAACTCCAATTAGATAAAGACATGATATATTTCATTAACCAATCGTCTATTAGTAAACAAAACCTTAACTAGTCACATAATGAATCATAATCCCTTAGTCCACCCTATATAAGTTATTAACCATGTATACTACCACTATTATCCATTGAACAAGCATCAGTCTTTACTAATGAGTCAAAAATACTAAACAAAGTTTAACAGGAGAGACATCATTACTATGCTCTCAATACCACAGGAATCAAATCATTAAGCATAATGGAAGGTGCAGCCTAAGTGAAATTTAGACTAAATGTACATTAAACTGAAGCTAATTAGACATTAAATATATAACTGAACCAGCAAATGGAAAACATAACTGGATATGACTTAACTTAGTCTATACAAGCCTAATTCAGACCAAAAATAACAACATAACTATAGTTTCAACACACATATAACAAACAGGCAAATTACTAAAAAATGAAAAAAAAGTTTACCGTTTGCAAGTGCAGCCTTATATCGAGATTGAACTTTGGAGATTTTTGCTCCTTCAAGCCCCAAAGGCTCAGCCACAAAACCCAGCAAAACAAGTGAGAATAATTTCTTTTTTTAATGTTTTTTTACTTGACTTAGAAATCTAAAAATCTCAAATATTTTCTTTGAAAACTTTAAGTATTTCGAGTCTTGTGAGTATATTTGAATTTTAATATGCTCCCACTTGTTCAATAATGAAAAATAGGGTTCTTTAAATAGGAATCCCCAAAACTTCAAAACCCTTGATTTCACGATGCGAGATGACTTCCCATAGATGGGATTTCCTCCTCATATCCCCCATTGTAGGGTCGAGATTAGCCAAAAAAAAACAAATGAAGGGTCAGATCTGAATCGCAAACCACTAAAAACAATTAAGGATTTGTAGGATATAATCCTTGAAAGTGTAAAAGGTGAAGAAAATAGAGAGGTAATACCGTGTTTGGGTGCTGTTAGGTGAAATCGAGTTGAAGCAACTAATGCTTTACTCGTTCTAGCCACACCAAGCCTGGAAAAAACATGGCCTGCTTAAAAACTTGCCATAAATGGCGACGATAACGTAGGAGATAAGGGTGTCGCCCCATGGCAGCTAGGGTTTCACAAAGAAAACTTAGCAAAAACACAAATGACCCCTCAGGGGTTCGTTTGGCTGAGAAGAGAAGTACATGTATTTGTTGTTTGGGCCGGGTCTGGCCCTATATTTGGCCGGGCTCGGCCAATTTAAGAGGAAAATAAAAAAGGGGCCTGCCTACTTATATATATACATGATATATATGAATATACATGTATACTTATATATATATATATATATATATATATATATATATATATATATATATATATATATATATATAGCGGGTGAGTATGCAAAATTCAATAAATAGCCCAATTTTAAAACGATGTCCACTAATTGGACATTTAAAAATAAGACCCTATTAAGCTAATTGGTCTAATTCAAAAAGGAAAGTAATAGCAGCAATAGAATAAGGAGAAATAAATAAACTTTGTCAAAAGACCTTAATTCAATTTGACTAGTTTAAATTATTGTCATAATTGGCTAATAATTAATTATTTTAATTTTAGCCGCTTAATGGCAATTTCAAAATTAATTACCATTATAAGTCAATTAATTATGATAAAAATCCTATAAGTTGATCAAATAAGAATTTAAGGATAAAAGTGACTAATTCACTTAATTAAATAGATTCCTTGAATTAAATGGAGTAAAATACTTTGCGAATTGCTATTTAATCAATTTAGACAATTAAGTGAATAATGATGGAAAATTATCCTCTCTTCATGGCTAATTTAGAAAAAAGTATAATAATAGTAAAAAATACTTAAATTAATTTATAATATTACCAAAATTATCTTATCAAACAAAATTGGCAAAAATATAGCCTTCATACGTTCTAGAAAATTATTTTGACTTCTAAAAACATATTTCCCCCTGTTTAATATTTCAAGGACTCTAGATAATTAAATCAAATTATGGGAGGTCAAAAATTAGGTGTCAACAATATCCATAATATCCTTATTCCTAAATATGCTAGAAGCTTATGATTTTCAACGTTCTTACGAGATTGTTGATAATTGTCTTTTGATTATTGATCTTTCTCATATGGTTATTGATTTTATTCATTGATGTTGATCTCATCTTATGATTTTTATTCTTTCAAGGTTAGATATGTTTATCATGATAGTTCCATAATGATAATCGAAAGTTTACCAACCTTACGTCACTCCGATAGATTTATAGCCTTTATTTGGGCTCTCATGCATGCTTTATATATATGTATATATTTTCTCAAACCGAGCTGCGCTATAGTTGGTTGGGCATGGCACGTAGATGTGCACACCACTGCAGTGGGTACGTTCTGTTGTTACTCCAGATGCGGGATGCCCCGGACGTGGGATGATATGATAGATAGATCAGGCTGCACGTTTCACATCACTAACAATTATATTATATATGTATAAAAATGTTTTTTTAAAAGGCTAAGCATACATGATATCCTCCTTAAGGGGCAATCACATGTACAAGTTGTTTGTCCTATCTCATGCTTCTTTCATACTTTTATTATGTTGTTATTCATGCGTTACATATTCAGTACATTATTCGTACTGACGTCCTTTTTGTTATGGACATTGCGTTTATGCCCGTAGGTAGGCAGGGAGGCGGACCAAACCCCTAGGTCGCTTCATCCGCGTTTACCCAGGAGCACTCCATTTGTTCTGGAGCTACAGTTCAGCAGGTACAATTCTTTTGTGTGTGTGTGTGTGTGTGTATATATATATATATATATATATATATATATATATATATATATATATATGTGGGTATGGCGGGGTCCTGTCCCGTCCTTATGATGTTTTGTACTCCTTATAGAGGCTCGTAGACAGGTGTATATTGTTAGACTTTCTGTAACCTCATCGGACGTTCTGTAACCTCATCGGTTCATACTTTTATATATCATTTTTGGCAGCCTTGTCGGCTCGTACATATGGCACAGTTGTTGACGATTATATAGATTGTGATATTTATAAGTTATCATTTATGGTCCACCTAGATACTATTATGAGAAGTATGCTAAGATGTGCTCGGTAGGGTAGCTCCGGGTACCCGTCATGACCCTTCGGTTAGATCATGACAAAAGTGGTATCAGAGTAGTTCGTCCTAAGGTGTGTCTACGAGTCGTGTCCAGTAGAGTCTTGTTTATGAGTGTGAAGCGCGCCACCTTATAAACAGGAGGGTGCAGGACATTCAGGAATAATTGACCTTTCTTTCTCATCTTAGATTGTGCGATAGAGCCATGTTATCAGGATTCCTTTTTTCCTAACCATGAGTTATGATTTCAGCAATGCCTGTGAAGAGAAAAGTTACAGTGGACCCGAAGGGAAAGTCAACAATAGGTAGGAATACTGAGCGGGTACCGCTTATAGATATAGAAGAGGTAGAGGCCTAGAATAAGGTTTCATCTCAGACCTCTTACACTCCGCCCGCTCCAGAGGAGCAAAGAGGAGTTCCAGTTCCAGCTCCAGCACCCCCAATTCCTCCACTAAATGCCTCAGGCTAGGAGATGTGGGAGGCTATTCAGTTGCTAACCCAGTTAGTAGCCGCTCAGGCTCAGCGGCAAGGTACGGGTCATAGTGATAGAGTTGTTAGTGCCAGAGTTCGTGACTTCATTAGTTTGGACCCTCCAGAATTTTTTGGGTCGAAACCAGACGAGGACCCACAGAATTTCATAGATTAAAAGTTGAGAACATTGCGGGTAATGCATGCTTTTGATGTTGAGTCGGTAGAGTTATCCTCTTATAGATTGCGAGATGTGGTTGAACATTGGTATAACACCTGGGTGTCTTCTAGAGTCACCTCTACGGGTATGGCAAGTATTTGTAGATGCTTTTCTCTGACATTATTTGCTGCAGAGGTTCAACAGGATAGAGCTGACAAGTTCCTAAACCTCAGACAGGGAAACATGAGTGCTCGGAAGTATAACCTTCGTTTTAATTCTTTAGCCAGGTATGCTCCGTCTATGGTAGCTGATATAGGAGATCGTGTCCACAGGTTTGTGAATGGTTTGGGGCCATATTTGATTGATGGTTATTTGACGGCCTCGCTTCAGGAAGGTTATGAATATTTCTCGCATTCAGGACCATGCCCAGAATTTATAAAAACAACAGCAATACCGGAGAAGTGAACGTGAGTATGATAGGGGCTATGGTAAGAGAGCCAGATCCTCAGGTGCTGTTAGTAACTTCAGAGAGGGTCAGAGGCACTCAGGTCATTTAGCAGGTAGTGCACCTCCACAGTTTGTAGGCAAAAGATTTGATCGCCCTATTTATTCCGAACCAGGTCAGAGTTCCAGAGCTCTGAGTTCTCGGTATAGGGGTGATTTCAGTCAGATGAGACCACCTTTACCATGATGTACTCAGTATGGTAAGTTGCATACTGGATAGTGTTTTTTAGGTACGGATGCTTGTTATACCTGCGGTCATCCAGGCTATATGATGCGCGACTATCCATCGAAAGGTGGTAGAGGTATGGTTCAGCCCACGGGATCAGCAGCTGGTTTTTTATCATCGGTGCTCCCTCGGGGCAGAGCTTACAGAACCGACAGGCCGTGGTAGAGGCAGAGGGGGAGCATCTAGTTCGAGCGGTCCTCAGAACTGCATTTATGCACTGGCTGGATGACAGGATCTTGAGTCTTCACCCGATGTTGTCACAGGTATATTATCAGTATCTTATCATGATGTATATGCATTGATTGATCCAGGTTCTACATTGTCGTATGTTACTCCTTATATTGCCGGTCGGTTTAGGGTGAAACCTGAGTCGATTAAACCTTTCAAAATGTCTATACCCATTAGTGATCCAGTGATAGCTAGATGAGTATATAGAAATTGTGTGATTATAGTTTGTGACCGTCATACCATGGCAGATTTGATTAAGCTAATATATTTTGATGTTATTATGGGTATGGATTGGTTGGCCTCTTGTAATGCCAATGTTTATTATAGAACGAAAATGTTTTGTTTTTTTCAATTTCCAGGAGAACCAGTTTTAGAATGGAAGGGTAATACAGCGTCTCCGAGAGGTTGGTTTATTTCCTATCTCAAGGCAAGAAAGATGATTGCTAAGAGGTGTATTTATCATTTAGTCTGGGTTCAAGATACAAAAACAAAGCTGTCAACTCTTGATCTACTCGAGTAGTTAATAAGTTTCCAGATGTGTTTTCGGATGAGCTTCCAGGCCTTCTACCAGAACAGGAGATTGATTTGCCATTGATGTGCTATCGGATACTAAGCCAATATCTATCTATCCTTATAGAATGGTTGTTGAAAAATTGAGGGAGTTGAAGGAGCAGTTGAAGGATTTTCTCGAGAAAGGCTTTATCAGGCCTAGTTCATCGCCGTGTGGAGCACTGGTGTTTTTTATAAGAAAGAAAGATGGCTCCTTGCGAATGTGTATCGATTACAGACAACTGATTAGGGTGACAATCAAGAAAAAATATCCACTTCCAACAATTGATGATTTATTTGATCAGTTGTAGGTGCCAAATGGTTCTTAAAGATAGATTTGAGATCCGGATATCACTAGGTGAGAGTTAGGGAGAAAGACATTCCGAAGATGACCTTCGAACCCAGATATGGTCACTTTGAATTTCGTGTGATGTCGTTCGGGTTAACGAACGATCCTGTGGTATTTATGGATTTGATGAACAGTGTATTCAGTCCTTTCCTAGATTCGTTTGTGATTGTGTTTATCGATGATATCCTGGTATATTCTCGATCTAAGGTAGAGCATGCAGATCATTTACGTATCGTCCTTAGAGTTCTCCAGACTCGGAAGTTATATGCAAAGTTCTCAAAATGTGAGTTTTGGTTCAATTCTATGACTTTTCTGGGGCACATTATTTCACTGATGATATTCGGGTCGATACTCAGAAGATTGAAACAATGAAGACTTGGACAAGACCTACAACACCTACTGAAGTTCATAGTTTTCTTGGCTTGGCAGGTAACTACTGAAGATTCGTAGAAGGTTTTTCTTCCATTTCTGTACCACTGACGAAGCTGACTCAGAAAGCAGCTAAGTTTCAGTGGACGGACGCTTACGAGCGCAGTTTTGAGGAGTTTAAGAATAGATTTACTTCGGCCTAGGTTCTGACACTTCCAGAAGGATCGGAGGGCTATGTTGTCTATTGTGATGCTTCGGGTGTTGGACTAGGTTATGTACTGATGCTACACGGTAAAGTTATTGCTTATGCTTCAAGGTAGATGCGTAAACACAAGAAAACTACCTAACTCATGATCTAGAATTGGTTGCGATAATTTATGCATTGAAGATATGGAGGCGCTATTTGTATGGTGTCCATGCTGACATCTATACAGACTATAAGAGCCTCCAGTATATTTTCAAGCAGAAGGAGTTGAATTTGCGGCAAAGGCGATGGTTGGAGCTATTGAAAGATTATAATGTTAGTATCTTATATTATCCTGGAAAAGTGAATGTGGTAGCTGATGCTCTTAGCCACAAATCCATAGGTAGTTTATGTGATGTACAACCAGAGAAAAGGGAGCTAGCTCGAAGCTCCAGCAGATAGCTAGCCTAAGAGTCTGATTATGGGATTCGGGCGATACCGGGGTCACTATTCAGGATTGAGCTGTCTCGTCTTTGGTGGTTAAGGTGAAAAAGCGCCAGTATGAGGATCCCATGTTAGTTTATTATGGAGATACATTCCCACAGAAGAAGAAGTCATCATATGAGATTTCAGGAGATGGAGTTCTCAAGTACTGATAGGTCAAATTACACCTATTAGTGGCGTAAAGCGGACATTGTCAAATATAGTAACCCAAACAAGGTTGGGGTCAAATCCCACAGGGAATATGGATAGAGAAGGATACTAATTGTATGTGATACTGGTCTTTAAAGGATTTAATTCTATTCCGCATAGTTTGGAGTAATTGTTTTGTAATATAAACTAGCACTATGACTTGAATTGTAAATGCGAGAGAGAGACTAAGGTTGTGTTCCCTGTTTTGATTAGATATTATGCTTCAGGTTTCAGTATGATATACTTCTAATGGTTGTTCTAAGGATTTGCACTTGATCTCTTAAAGACCTCCTAATGTTTCCCAACAGTTAGGCCGTATTTCCTCTTTATGATTTTTCCAAATACAAAAGAGTTGATATCGAAGAATTATCAATAATGCCAATTAGACTTGTTCTTATCCCTAAGTTCGTCTATTAAACGAGGGTTAACGCCCCGATTCATTGTTATTCGATCTTATCAACGCTAACTCACTTTCCCAAGAAAAGTTAGAATAATGGCTTAGGCTAATGCTTGCAATCATTACCCAACACTAAAACACCAAGATTGAGTAAACACCAACAACCATTATGGATACATCAATATTAGAAACCCATTCACATAATATCCATCATAAGGTCCACAACCTTAGAATTAAAATTAGCTAATAATACTTTTGTTCAACAAAGAAAGCTCAAAAGATGACATAATGTACTTACAATGGTAATAAATATGAACAAAGGATGAAGTTGAGGCCTTAAATGCTCCAACAACTTCACAATTATCTAATGATAAAACTTAATGCTCTACAATCAGTGAATGATGGCTGAAAAACCTAGAATATTTATAAGACCCAAAATCGTGCTAAACTTCTGGACAAAAACACCCTTCACGGCATCGTTTCGGACCGTAATACGTATTACGGTTTGTCCTTTGTTCCGTCTTTTGTCAGCTTGATATTAGGTCAACCGTTACGGCTTCCTTCGACGAACCGTAACACAGGTTACGGTCCGTATCTCCCAGTGGATCTCAGCCTCAAGTCTTCAGTGGATGTCATCTTGACATGTATTACACCTACGCCCCGTAACGATGCGTTACGAACCGTCCTTCTGGGTCGTAACGTTGACAATCCTTCAGCATGTTACTGGAAATCCCTTCAGGTTACGATCCACGTTACGACCCGTAACGCGAGTTACGGATCATCCTTCTGAACCGTAACGTTTACAATCCTTCAGCACTTCAATCTCATGTTTCAGATCACGTTATGGTCTGTAACACAAGTTACAGACCGTCCTTTAGCTCCAAAGTTGTTCGTTTTTCAACGATTTTCTACATTTTCGTTCCTTAGTCAACCAACCCTACACAATATCAAAATAACATAAGAAACGATATAAAAACACTTAAAAACAAGTAAAACTTCTAGTAAAAAGACATCAAATATGCCGTAATTTCACGACACATCAGGTATCGAGGTAGACTGTGTGTTCCTGATGTTGTAGGGTTACACAGCCAGATATTGAAAGAAGCCCATTATTCCCGTTATTCTGTTCATCTGGGAGTGACACAGATGTATCATGATATTAAGTCAATTTATTGGTGGGATGGAATGAAGAGAGACATAGTAGAATTCGTAGCTCAATGTCCTAACTGTCGGCAGGTAAGATCGAGCACTAGAAGCCTGGTGGATTGTTGCAAGCTATGGAGATTCCATCTTAGAAATGGGAAGTAATTAATATGAATTTTATTACAGTCTTACCTTATTCTCATGGCAAGTATGATTCTATATGGGTGATCGTAGATAGACTCATAAAGTCAGCTCATTTTCTACCTGTTAGAACTACATACTCAGTTGAAGATTGTGCAAAGCTTTATATCAAGGAGATAGTAAGCCTTCATAGTGTTTCGATAGCCATTATACCCGAAAAAAGAACACAATTTACAACTAATTTTTGGAAGTCTTTCCAAGAGGGTTTGGGGACTTAGGTGAGTCTTAGCACAACAATTCACCCCCAGACTGATGGACAAGCTGAGCGTACTATTCAGACCCTCGAAGATATGTTAAGAGCATGTGTGTTAGACTTTGGCGGCAGCTGGGACAATCATTTTCCACATATTGAGTTTGCATACAACAATAGTTATTATTCCGGTATCCAGATGGTACCGTATGAAGCCCTATATGAGAGGAAGTGTAGATCACCAGTTGTATGGTTCGAAGTAGAGGAGACTAGATTAGTATAGCCAGAATTGATCCAACAAGTAGTGGAGAAACTTAAGCTTATTCAGGACTGACTATTGACAGCCCAAAGTCGACAAAAGTCTTATGCGGACAATCGCTAACGAGATTCAGAATTCCAAATCAATGACTGGGTATTCTTGAAGGTATCACCGATGAAAGGCGTTATGAGATTTGGTAAGAAGGGTAAGCTTAGCCCTCGATACATTATACCCTATAGGATTGTACGCAAAGTAGGCCGAGTAGCCTATGAGTTGGATCTACCTTTAGACTTGGAGTTAGTCCACCCAGTTTTCCATGTATCAATGCTTCGCAAGTGCATTGGATATTATTCCAGAGTTGTACCCATAGATGATGTTCAGGTTACCGAGCAATTATCTTACGAAGAAGTTCCCATTGCTATTCTAGATAGGCAGGTTCGACGATTGAGGACTAAAGTTGTAGCTTCAGTGAAGGTCCTTTGGAGGAACAGGAATAAGGAAAAATGAATTCGGAAGCTGAAAAGATATGAAGTCTAAATATCCTCATCAGTTTTCAGCTCCAGAGCAGATCCAGACTACATCATGATCGTCTTCAGGTATGTATTATTTATCAGCTACTCTTATTGGTCATGTGAGGCCATCTTTGTTGTTGATGTTGTGGCCTTGTGTGGCATTGTATAGTTTGGGTTGCTGTTTGTCAGGTTGGTAGTGGTATAGTTACAGGGGAGACTCTGCCGAAATTTAGGTAGAATTCTTGAAAGCTAACATTCGAAGGCGAATGCTTTTAAGGGGGGAGGAATGTTACACCTTGTGGTTTTGCGCATCGAGATTTGTGGTACGTTGGTGTCTTAGATTTGGATACCGGGATTTGTTTCAAGGACATATTAGGCTGGACATGCTTAACTTGTGCTTATAAGTGGATCGAAGCAGGAAGGTTCGTCAAAAGTTATTTTGGATAACATGATGTATGAGTCGTATATCTGGGATATGATCCGTATATTAAGATATGGACCATATTTAAGAATACAAAAAATTTAGCAGAAAAGTAGAAGTTTCAGGTGATATAACACGGCCATATTATACAGACCGTATAATATTATACGGCTAGTAAGTTGGCCGTATAATATTATACAGAGAGATCAAAATTTTACAGAGAAGCAGAAATGATGGTGGCGTTATATGATCGACTTATACGGATCGTATAATGTTATCCGGCCAATAAATTATCCATATAATACGGCCAAGTTATACGAACCGTATAATACCAGTCGGTGGAAATTTTCAGAATTTAAGTATGATGACCCCTCTTTATTTTAGACACTTGAAACGCACTTCCATGTTCAAGAGAGCTCTAGAAACTTCTCTAAACATATCCAAACATAATTCCAAGCCAAATTAAAGGATCAAAGTGAGGATCAAAGCATCTAGGGTTACAAAGTTAGATTCAAACTTGATCCTTCTTCTTGTAAAAGCTTTAAAGGTAATTTTAAGGTGAAGTGACTTTGGAAGTTGAAGTGTTCTTGAATTTTGAGATAAGATTTCATCTTAGTTTCATGCTTATGAGTTTATTTTGTGACTATGCTAAGATTTGTGGAGGAGAAATTGGAGGAAAAGTTCAAATATGAATTAAATGATATTTTGAGTTGTAAATCAACTTGAGCTATAATTATTAGCATGTTTTGAGCATAATCTTGTTATGAGGGATAATAATGATGCTAAAGAGGTGTAGTATATACGTGTATAAGAGGTTATGTTGAAGTTGTTGTTAAAAATTGATTATGAGAAGAAGTTTTGGGATTAAATTGAGCTTAGTTTGAGTGAAATCTTTTGATTATGGTATTGTTGATGTTGTTATTGTTGTTTGGGAGTTGATTTGGAATTTGGTGGAAGTAGATAAAATAATATAATTGCTGCCCAAATTCCGCTAGCTCACTAATTACTCTAGTTTGAGCTTATGAGTGTTTTCAAGACTTAACTCTAGTATGAATTTTCTTGAATATAGATTTGTGAGCTTGGAAGGAGAAACGTTAAGTAGTTAAGGAGATGAAAAGTTATGTTAAGGCTAACCATTTCTTTCTTAAGGCATGGTTCCTTTGTTATGAACCTACACACAATATCCATAATATCCTTACTCCTAAAAATGCTAGAAGAATATACTTTTCGAAGTTCTTACGAGATTGTTGATAATTGTCTTATGATTATTGATCTTTCTCATATGATATTGATTTTATTTATTGATGTTGATCTCATCTTATGATTTTTGTTCTTTCAAGATCATATATGTTCATGATGATAGTTTCATAATGATAATCGTAAGTTTACCGATCTTACGTCACTCCGATAGATTTATAGCTTTTATTTGGGCTCTCATACATGCTCTGTATATATGTATGTATTTTCTCACACCGACCCACACTATAGTTAGGGGAGGATCTACTAATGTTCGTGGGGATGCCACGCCACACGCAAGCTTCGGTGAAAACGCTATGTATAGATCTATACATACGTATCAGATTGTATAAATTGATATACTGCCACCCTATGTAACAAATGGCTTAGTAGTGCCCGTGGCAAAAGGCAATTGTTGCCCCCTTGGTGACCAGGGATCGAGCCTCACTAATAGCATTTAATTTTTTTTTTTTTTGGCATGTTGCAGTAAATAGACAGCATAGCACACGTGCATAGTAAATCTACAAATTGACTCCACAAATTTAGGAGCCCTTTTATATCAGTTGCCTCTTTCCTTTTTTTTTCTTTTTTCATTTCCTTAATTCCTCTTGAATTTTCTTTTTACATTTCCTTAATTCCTCTTGACTTGATTTTAAGGTAATAATACATATTGCTAAATCAGTTGCTTTTATATTTAAACAAATTGGAAAGACCTAATCTGTGCGGCAAGTTGTTGTAATTATTATGTATTTTCGTTCTATCTTTTTGTCTAATATAAATGGAAAGGACTAATAACCCGACTCGAAGCCCAACATAATCGACCAAAATTTTATTCTATTTGGATTCAAAAACAAAAATAGCACCCGGAGCCTCCAAATCTTGGATCCGCCTCTGACTATAGTCGGTCGGGTACTACGCGTAGATGTGCACCCCACTGCAGTGAGTACGTTATGATGTTACCCCGGACGCGGGATGATATGATATATGGATCAGCTGCATGTCCCGCAGCACTAACAGTTATATTATATATGTATGAAAAATGTTTTTTTAAAAAGGCTAAGCATGCGATATCCGCCTTAAGGGGAAATCAGATCTACAGGTTGTTTCTCCTATCTCATGCTTCTTTCATACTTTTATTATGTTGTTATTCATGCCTTATATATTCAGTACATTATTCGTACTGAAGTCCTTTTTATTATGGAAGTTGCGTTCATGCCCGCAGGTAGGTAGGGAGACGGAACAAACCCCTAGGTTGCTTCATCAGCGTTTGCACAGGAGCGCTCCATTTGTTTTGGACCTATAGTTCAGTCGGTACAATTCTTATATATATATATATATATATGGGCATGGCGGGGTCCTGTCCCGCCCTTATGATGTTTTGTACTCCTTGTAGAGGCTCGTAGATAGATGTAAATAGTTAGACATTCTGTAACCTCATCGGTTCATACTTTTGTATATCTTTTTTAGCAGCCTTGTCGGCTCATACATATAGGCACAGTTGTTGACGATTATATAGATTCTGATATTTATGAGTTATCGTTTATGGTCCACCTAGATATTATTATGAGAAGTATGATAAGAGGTGCTCGGTAGGTTAGCTTCGGGCACCCGTCATGGCCCTCCGGTCGGGTCGTGACATATATACATGTCACGACCCAACCCCGTGGACGACTAGTGCCCGAGCTGGACAATCGTATACGTACCTATTAAATATAGACAAACTGATTCATAAGAGCAATATGGAAACTTGCAAAAGAACCTCAAAGGTTCATAATGTCATCATATATAGGTATCCAGATAACCTGTCTCCTAAGGAGTCACAACTAATCAAAATATAATATGATACGCAAGCCGACAAGGCTGCCATTACATGTCAATATGATACGCAAGCCGACAAGGCTACCACTACATATCAATACCATGCGCAGGCCATAAGGCTGCCACTACAGACGAACATATCCATAGCACATCATATAGACACAGCTGAACAAAACTTATACACAACCCACACATATGTCTACAGACCTCTAAGAGTATCGATAGTGAAATATGACTGGACAGGGCCCCGCCATACCCCTGCATAAACATATATGTATACACATAAAAAGATCTGTACCAAAAGTCTAGGCTCCGGAACAATGGAGCTCCCCAAGACAGCTGAGTAGAAGTCCTAAGCTGGAGGATCTCCAAATCGACTATCCGTACCTGCGGGCATGAAATACAGCCCCCCGAAGAAAGGGGACCAGTACGAGATATGTACTGAGTATAAAAAGCATGAAATATAATAAAAAGGATCATGACTGAAATAGAGATTATAGGAGACAAGTATGACATCCAAAATACCAATACATTTGCCTTATGAAACGTAAAACATGCATGTCAATATCATATATCATACCCGGCCCATTACGGGACTCGGTGAATAAAGTCATCACATATCATCCTTGGCGCCACAATCACATCATCATATCATCATATCATCATATATACATATATATATATATACCGTACCCGGACCTCTAGTGAGGAGCTCGGTGAATAATGCAGTGAAACTATGCACGAGAACATACCCGACCTGGGACTCAGTGAAAGATATAATAACAGTATGCACGAGCAGAGTAATGAGTAACCATATGCAAATCATATCATCATCTGAGACTCGATAGAATAGGTAGAATGAACTAACACTTGAGTATCAACGGAGACAGTCATATCAAGTATCCCTCGAACGTCATTATGAATTATGTCGAAAGGAACTTTAGGAATCATAGACACGTATCGAGACAATATGAAATAACTTATGGAAATCAAGAACATTAACCACCCTAGTGTCTCTAAGAATAGGAGCTTATACATTCGTCGTTTGTTCATTTCATGTAAATCATGCCAAAACGAAACAAGGGTTAGCTTTACATACCTTTGGCACTTAATCCGTGACTCGATATGTATACATTGCCCAAAATATATCAACCTATATTGAGACGTCAAGACTATGGTTAAGCTACGAAAAGGCATAAAACGTACTTCAACGTTAGTAGCTTATTTCAAGACAATTGGGCAGCACTTCCCCTATATCGCTCAATTTTCTCACATTTACGCCAACTATACAACAACCAACATAGCAACAACCAAAGCACGTCTAAGTTATCGCATTAAGAACTAGTCGAAACAAGATCCGAGGATACTCCAAAACAGCCCACATAACATAAGAATGCCCGATACACCTCAAATATCTAAAATATGCACCCAACAAGCCACATACGCTTCGCATACGATATTTTCTACGATTCTCTCTTATCAAATTAGTGATTCGCATTAGCAACAACACAACAACGGCCTCAACTTCCATATGCAAGAAAATTATCTTAACATTAATAAGTCCTAAAGCAGCCCATCAATTATAACAACACAATACAAGCCTTAACTACACTTAGTCCTCCAATTTCACAAGAACAACAACACAACCAGAACCCGATCATTACCAACACAATACAACCATAACTTTAAATATCAAATTCTTTCATTTTCATCATATAACCCATGACAACAATAACGACAACAATAATCACAATTAATCCATCATTACTAGTTTAAACAGCCCTCCAACCGAATCTTAGCATCAACACACATAATTCCTTACATCCAATTCCACATTCACCAAATTATACAAAGACCAAATTATCACTAAAACATGCAAGAGAGAATTAAATCTTACCTTAACAAGCTTGGCTCCTTAACGCTGCTGAAATTTGTAGCTTCAAATAACAAACGTTCTTGCTGCCCCCAATGGATTAATTCACGTTACTAATCACCTTGGAATGTTTAAATCACCTTAGAAATTAAGCTTTTATTAACAAGAACTTGGACTCCCTCAAGATCAGCCATGGCCGTGAGTTGCCATGGCTGTTGTAATCTTTATTTTTTTCCTCTGATTGGACTTGAAATTCATCAACTCAATTGTGTAGAAGGTGGGGGGAGGAGCTGGCCGTGAGCTTCACTAGGCGGCTGCCATGGCTGGCCGTGACTCTCTCTCTATAGCTTAGGAGTCATTCTCTGTTAATTTACTTTGGTGAAGACTTATGAATGAAGTATATGAAATATGAATCATTTTATGGCTATTTATATGTAAGCTACCATGTTGACAAGTGTCCAACCCTTATGACATGTGTCCTACTTAATTCAACACCAATCAGATTCATCCATGTCTGTGGGGCCCACTTAGTGGTCTATTTAGCTTAATTAATCTTAATTAATTACTAATTCCCACTTAATAATCTAATCATGGTTAATTAATCCCTAATCTTCATTAATGTTTCCATACTAATAGTAATTAGCTAGCAAGCCGAGCATTATTAAAATCGGGATTAAAAAGTCCTTGCCTCATATCTCAAAATTAATCTTGTCCTTGAACTTACGTCGATTAGCTTACGAATAATCAAACATACAAAAATACGCGAGATAACATTCTTCCCCCCTAAAACGCGCTCGTAGCCTATCTTGTCATACTTAATTCATCCGTACTAAAACGCGCTCGTAGCCTATCTTGTCACACTTCTTTCCCCTCCTTTCTTCACCCTTTGATTTTCTCGTATCCTGCTATAGGGGATTTTCTATCCCTTCCCTTTGCTACTTATAAGTCGCAATATCATTAGCGCACAGCTCTATTGCCAAATCTTAGCGTCTAATCTAGTATAGCATTGCTATCCTTTATAACATCTCTTAAGTTACTCGTTACCATTCTCTTATCCTACTCTTTCTTTCTATAAGACCCACTTCCTAATGTCTTATCATTCAAGGTCTTTACAAATAATTCTCGGCACTGTTTCAAGTACCATTCTGACTTCTATCCATTTATTGCTGGCTTTCAGATCTTGCTAACTTATTTCAGCAAGGGATCTCACTTAAAGTGTAAGCATCCATATCAAATATATTGTAGTGTCAATTGTTTCCATCTTACACTTGCATTTCTCACACCCGCTTCCCCTCTTAAGGGTGTACTTGTGCCATTATCTGTTTGTATTCTGCTCGATGTCCCTATTTCCAATCTCAAATTTATTTGATCCCTTTTCCAATTCACTTGGTGTACTGTACCATATCCATATCTTTCTTTATAATCTATAACTTTGATTATCCATGTATGAAACCTTAATCAAAATCAGGAAGTGATGAGAACCTTTCGATATATAGTACCTGTAGTCATTCCAGATTCTCAATTAGGTAGCACTTATATTCTGATGATAAGTATCCAAAGCTCTCTTATAACGGTATCTTTATCCCAGCGGATATAATCTATTTCCTCTAATAAATTTACAATATCTCAGTTTTTTCTTAAATCCACAACCCTTGTCCTTTAAGGATTTCACTATTTCTGAGGTGAAGTCATATATACTCAGTACTCCTTTATGCCTTATGCTCTTTCACCCTTGTTGTGTACCCAACACTGACTTTAACTTACTCAAAGTCATATCAAATTCGTCTTAATAATGGTCTTATCTTATCACTTTGTTGTCGTACTACACCTTTAAGTTCGTAGCTATATATTTCACTTTTTATTTTATACTCATACTCAATTATTACGTCTATCTTGGGTGTTTCCTTTAGTATTCCCCTACCATTTCTCCAGTCTATGTCCATCTTTTATTCTGTGCACGAGGAACCTCATGCCACCCCGGTATCCTTCGGAAAACACTACTCCCGCATAATCCCTTTCTCTTTTTCAGAACGTATTCTGTTCATCCCTATTTGTTCTTATTATATCCGGCACTCATTCCGCCTTGTTGCTCATATTTTTGTAGTTTGGTCTTTCACAGTTCCGTACTTATATTACTCGTGTCCTCGGCTATACAGGTTATAACCTATTACTGCACTGTTATCTCGCTCGCTTCCTTCTTTTAATTAACTTCCTCTTTTCTTGTGCTCGCTTTCATTCTCGTTATCGCATAATCTTTATTCTGAACTTTCCCTATAGAACTTTATAAGTCTTTCTCATCCGTTCCATACCTTGCCTTTCCATTTCACATTGCCTTTATACTTTAGTCATCTAGATCACGTCATATCTTTTAGTCACTTCCTCACTAGGCTTTACTCATTTTCATAACAATCCTTATTATATTTACATTATATCCTGTTCGTAATCAATCCTATAGTGTAACACTTCTTAGCCTTTTACCCCTTTCTGGTCAATCTTATCCTTAATACCTCACAAGCTGCCTTATCAACACATTCATATTCGTCATAATTCTTCTTCCTCTGTACTCTTGTCTCAATCATACTGTTAATCCTTCTAACTATAAACTCGTTGTAATTTATCCCTGCTTGTCAATTCAGTGATACTTCAATATAACACCCTATTAAGATTTGCCAGCCTTTTCTAAATCATCTCTTATTATCGCAAACCCTTCCAAATTGTCCTAGCATTTCCTTCTTACCATATTGATATCGACCTCATAATTACTATTACCATCAATTCAACGGTTAACTTTGTTTCTCGAAGTCAGACTTGCAACTTGGTCAAATCTTATCATTATCGTTGACATGACCTTTCAAGAATGTTATGAACTTATAGATCATTCCCTTTTTATTCATAAAAAAAAATTTGGCAGAGTTTCTTCTGCATTTATTACTATCCCAAAACCTGCACGCAGGAAATATCAACAATGCCTCACAGGGCCAACATATATATATATATATCATAGCCACACAGGGCTCCTAATACCAACAACTATATGAAAATGACAAACTTACCTCATATGTCCAACTCAAACTGTACCTGTTACACTTTTCTGTTTATTTTCCCTTTTAATCTTTAGCTGCATTTCAATCATACTTGCAACATTCATACCATATCTAACATATACCCTGCTCACCGTCACTTGTCTTTTTACTGATTTCTTCAGCTCCCTCTGTTCACACTTTTGAACTTATCAACAACATATATACATTCCATCCATTTCCTTATTATACTTACCTTGATGATGGCCAGTTTGCCACTATATATATACAAATTATCATAACGTAACCTCAATATTCAACTTTCACCTGTATGTATAACTACTTTCCATCCTAGATTTCAAAATTCCCACGGTGATGGGAACACCTTGGTCGCTGTTACTCATAAATACTTGGTTGTCGGCCCCTTTGATTTCCGCTCGCCGCTATTAGGTAATAATCTATAGCAAATGCACATATATAGCAAATTTCAATAAAGTATCATATACCTGTAGTCGATCGGTCTCTAGTCTGATCTGGTGATCTATAAGGTGAAGTGTGCTCCTCGTCATCATCTGCCCGCCATCTACTCGTCTGGCCTTCATCGTCTTCCTCATCTGAGTCCGGGGAATGTAGATAACCGGGCAACTCCTGGTTTACCGATGACCAGGATAGGGGGTTGGAGTAATTCGTAACACTTACCGGGGTAGCCAGTCTAACGTGGTGCTCTGCCATAGGAGCAACTGGTATGGCCTCGGGGACCGCCTCCCTGGATATCAGAAAATCTGGAGGAATTGTCGCTGGGTCCTTCGAGGGGTTAGTCTCGATAGAATAACTGAGGCTCCTCCTGCTCGGTCCTGGAGCCTGGGGTCCTGAACTTACTCTAGGGGCCTTCTTAGCACCCCCACTATTTGAAGCTGACCTCTTCATCTCTCGCCAATCTGCACCTACCTACAGGAAAAGAGGTCAGAAACAATCCTTCCTAGGTTATGGCTCTATCGCACGATCTAAGACAGAAGAAAAGATAACATCCTAAATGTCCTATAGCTTCCTGTTTATAGATGTGGTGCACAACACACCGATAAACAAGACTCTACTAGACACGGTCTGTAGACACTCCGAGGATGAACTGCTCTGATACCACTTTTGTCAGAACCCAACCCCGTGGGCCACGACTAGTGCCCGAGCTGGACACTCGTATACGTACCTGTTAAATATAGACAAACTGATTCTTAAGAGCAATATGGAAACTTGCAAAAGAACCTCACAGGTTCATAACGTCATCATATATAGGTATCCAGATAACCTGTCTCGTGAGGAGTCACAACTAATCAAAATATAATATGATACGCAAGCCGATAAGGCTGCTATTACATGTCAATATGATACGCAAGCAGACAAGGCTGCCACTACATATCAATACCATGCGTAGGCCGACAAGGCTGCCACTACAGACGAACATATCCATAGCACATCGTATAGACACAGCTGAACAAAACTTATAAACAACCCACACATATGTCTACAGACCTCTAAGAGTATCGATAGTGAAATATGACGGGACAGGGCCCCATCGTACCCCTGCATAAACATATATGTATACACATCAAAAGATCTGTACCAAAAGTCTAGGCTCCGGAACAATGGAGCTCTCCAAGACAGCTGAGTAGAAGTCCTAAGCTGGAGGATCACCAAATCGACTATCCGTACCTGTGGGCATGAAACGCACCCCCCCCCCCCCCCGAAGAAAGGGGGTCAGTACGAGATATGTACTGAGTATATAAAGCATGAAATACAATAAAGAGGATCATGACTGAAATAGAGATTATAGGAGACAAGTATGACATCCAAAATACCAATACACTTGCCTATGAAACGTAAAACATGCATGTCAATATCATATATCATACCCGGCTCATTGTGGGACTCGGTGAATAAAGTCATCACATATCATCCTTGGCGCCACAATCACATCATCATATCATCATATCATATATATATATATATATATATATATATATATACCGTAGCCGACCTTCTAGTGAGGGGCTTGGTGAACAATGCAGTGAAACTGTGCACGAGAACATACCCGACTCGGGACTCGGTGAAAGATATAATAACAGTATGCACGAGCAAAGTAATGAGTAACCATATGCAAGTCAAATCATCATCTGAGACTCGATAGAATAGGTAGAATGAACTAACACTTGAGTATCAACGGAGACAGTCATATCAAGTATCCCTCGAACGTCATTATGAATTATATCGAAAGGAACTTCAGGAATCATAGACACGTATCGAGACAATATGAAATAACTTATGGAAATTAAGAACATTAACCACCCTAGTGTCTCTAAGAATAGGAGCTTATACATTCGTCGTTTGTTCATTTCATGTAAATCATGCCAAAACGAAAGAAGGGTTAGCTTTACATACCTTTGACGCTTAATCCGTGACTCGATATGTATACGTTGCCCAAAATATCTCAACCTATATTGAGACGTCAAGACTATGGTTAAGCTACGAAAAGGCATAAAACGTACTTCAACGTTAGTAGCTTATTTGAAGACAATTGGGCAGCACTTCCCCTATATCGCTCAATTTTCTCACATTTACGCCAACTACACAACAACGAACATAGCAACAACCAAAGCACGTCTAAGTTATCGCATTAAGAACTAGTCGAAACAAGATCCGAGGATATTCCAAAACAGCCCACATAACATAAGAATGCCCGATACACCTCAAATATCTAAAATATGCACCTAACAAGCCACATACGCTTCGCATACGATATTTTCTACGTTTCTCTCTTATCAAATTAGTGATTCAGATTAGCAACAACACAACAACGGCCTCAACTTCCATATGCAAGAAAATTATCTTAACATTAATAAGTCCTAAAGCAGCCCATCAATTATAACAACACAATACAAGCCTTAACTACACTTAGTCCTCCAATTTCACAAGAACAACAACACAACCAGAACCTGATCATTACCAACACAATGCAACCATAACTTTAAATATCAAATTCCTTCATTTTCATCATATAACCCATGACAACAATAACGACAATAATAATCACAATTAATCCATCATTACTAGTTTAAACAGCCCTCCAACCGAATCTTATCATCAACACACATAATTCCTTACATTCAATTTCACATTCACCAAATAATACAAAGACCAAATTATCACTAAAACATGCAAGAGAGAATTAAATCTTACCTTAACAAGCTTGGCTCCTTAACGTTGCTGAAATTTGTAGCTTCAAATAACAAACGTTCTTGCTGCCCCCAATGGATTAATTCACGTTACTAATCACCTTGGAATGTTTAAATCAACTTAGAAATTAAGCTTTTATTAACAAGAACTTGGACTCCTTCAAGATCAGCCATGGCCGTGAGTTGCCATGTCTGTTGTAATCTTTATTTTTTTCCTCTGATTGGACTTGAAATTCATCAACTCAATTGTGTAGAAGGTGGGGGGAGGAGCTGGCCGTGAGCTTCACTAGGTGGCTGCCATGGCTGGCCGTGACTCTCTCTCTCTCTAGCTTAGGAGCCCTTCTCTCTTAATTTACTTTGGTGAAGACTTATGAATGAAGTATATGAAATATGAATCATTTTATGGCTATTTATATGTAAGGTACCATGTTGACAAGTGTCCAACCCTTATGACATGTGTCCTACTTAATTCAACACCAATCAGATTCAGCCATGTCTTGTGGGGCCCACTTAGTGGTCTATTTAGCCTAATTAATCTTAATTAATTACTAATCCCCACTTAATAATCTAATCATGGTTAATTAATCCCCAATCTTCATTAATGTTTCCATACTAATAGTAATTAGCTAGCAAGCCGTGCATTATTAAAATAGCCATACTACTATACTGTTTACATCATATCCCCTTCCTCTTGTGATGCGACCTTTCCTCGAACTTGCGTGAACCCGAGATACTTCATGCACAATATTGACTTTTTTTTTATATCTATATTTTTATTTTCCACCAGGCCGTGTCCGGTATCCGCATGCATGGGCCCCGACCAATCCGAATTCAGGTCGTAAGGCCCATTTAAGGAGAAATAGCTCCATTTTATATTACCACAATTAAGCACCTATTCATGTTAAATTGACATAGTTTTGTTCATGCATTGAGACGGAATTAGTATTTTCAACCATTTTCTTCATGGTTGGAAACAGAAACACCCCAACCCCATCCCAAAGAAAAAGTTTAACGGGTAAAGAATATATACACACACACATTACTCCAAAGGATATGGAAGTCAAGGAAGACATGTATCCACATGTTTGAGGAACAAGAATTTACTTGAAAATGTGCCATTTCTCTATCAATTCCTCCTTGTCTTGAACATGTTTTTTCCCTCAAGTTGTGCTAAAAGCCAAAGCAGAAAGAATCATAACCCAAAAACAAAAACAAAAAAACCGAAAATAGTAAATGAATTTTGAAGGAAAAAAAACAGAAACGCACTTTTGGAATCTACTAATTATATTCAAAAATAAGAATTGCTTTTTCTTTGGACAGTCGATAGAAGAGAGCACTGAAACAAACCCAAAATAACCAGTTGATACACAAGGAAATGACTTGTAGTATTGCAATTACTAACCAAAATTACAAGGAAATAGCAAATGGAATTGACATAGAAGAAGGAGATGAGAATTAGACTCAAGGAACGGGGATGAGAGACATTTACTTTGCCAAAGCATCACAATTCGCAAAATTGTTTCTCTCAACCCCTCATCCCTTTTAACCACTTGCTAATTGGGCCCGGATCCCAAATAAAATTCTCTAACATTTTACTCGGCCCAATAATTCCAATGGAATTAGTCTCATTCACCAATTCTAGCCCACAGGCCCTTACAAAGTCAATTGTGTTCACAACAATATTCTTGTCCTCAAGGTTCGAGTGAAGCCACACTGAAATTACAATAGTAACTCTGTCAAGGCCTGAATATGTGTCGACAACTACTGCTTTAGTGTGAAGATGAAACCAAGAGCTGCCAACCTTATGTAGTAAAGAATCAACTTCAATGACCTTTGCAGATTCTAAACTACCAACATGAACAACAGAAGCCACAACTCCTGAAATTACCTCTGGCTCCTTGTTAAATCCAAAAATTACCTCATTTATATCAAGAGAATAATGAGCATCAATAACACTGACTAGTTCATAGTAATAAAAACAGTGCTTAAGCATTGTAGTAGTTTTATTCTTACAAGCATCACACTGTCCACCAACCAAGATAGAATAGTTTTTGTGCTTAATAATCACTTCCCTAGTAGTTAAAGCAGCGATATCATGTGAAGCTAATATCACCAATCCAACCATTTTGGCCACTTTGCATGGGGATACATCTCTCTTAAAATTACAAACAGAACGAATATATGATAAGTAGCCTCATAAGCATTATGATTCAAAAGCCATTGTTTCAGAGTTAACATTAAGCCCCTCACCTTCACGCCACACTTCAATTTCATTGCTCGTGCAATTGCAATATTGGGCACCTTCCTATTCTGTTCATCAAAAGGGTCAGTCATGGAGAAAGCAACAGACTTAATATAAAATTGATTAGCTGCCACGACCTATTTTGCCTAAGCCGTGCGGGCACTTACCTTCCCACCTTGGTAAGAGAACGCTCAACCCAACCATAAATAAAGTCACAATATATAACTAATCAAGTGGAAAAGAATAGATAAATAAGTCTCATATATATATATATATATATATATATATATATATATATATATATATATATATATATATATATATATATATATATATATATATATATATAATAATAATAATAATACCCTCAAGGTCTAGTTTGAATCATACAAGAGCATCTAAAAGGGAAATAATACAAGTCTGAAATAATAATACATAAAGTATCTATATCTCTGAATAGAATAGGACAAAAGATAGAGAAGTCTTCAAGGCAGTGAATCGTCATGCTCACCCTAGAAACTCAAAGATAAAGCTGAAGCGACTATCAGTCACGTGTCATGGAAGTGGATCCAACCTGATACTCTACACTCATGAAAGAATCCAGCAAGTGTAGGTCAGTACAAAACAACGGTACTAGTAGTCATCATCGGCCGACTAAGCATAGCTAACACAATTCAGATAATAAAGTAGATAAGCAGATAAACTAACAAGTATAAGTAAAATGTAACCGAATCCAAGTACACGTCATCGCCTAAGTAAACCATATAAACCCAAATGTGCCAAGTCTGAATATATCAAGTCTGAATCCAACATCACAAGTATAATTCCAAACATCTCAAATTAACCAATAATGCAATGCAATGCAATAGTGTATGAATGCAATGCAATGTCATGCAAATGCTGTGTACACATGTACGCCAGACGGAAATATCGACATCTCAGTAGCACAACCCAGTGTGACTCGCGAAGTCCACCCATCCCGGATCTTTTCCCAACAAACAGAAGAGACCCCGAATCTTTGCCCACGGGGGATTCTCACCGGCACCACGCTGGGGGACCCGCGGAGTCCATGCACTCACTCAATCAATAATTTCGAAACTAACATCGGACATCGTCCATCTCACGACACTCAAGTAAAATCGATCCCAGCTCATCAAAATGTGTCATCAAATATAATCAGCATCTCAAGAGTGTATCATGAAAATGAGAGTGTGTGCAATGCATGGATCAACATCAATAATCATGCTTACTATCACAAGTACCAACAATGGGTACCCCAAAAATATATCTGAATCACAATACCAACAGTGGGTATGCCAACAGTATAACCGAGTCACAAGTACCAACAATAGGTATGCAAACAGTATAACCGAGTCACAAGTACCAACAGTGGGTACGCCAAAAATATCATAATCAAGATGATAAAACAAAATCCAATATCTATCAACCACTCATGGCATCAAGCAAGCATAATAGAACAATCAAATCACAACACAAACGGGGTGGCTAGTCCCAACATACAACAAGACCTATCCTAAGGCAATATCCAATCCAACTTCATACTCGAAGGTTCATATGTTGTCTCCGACAATATAAGCTAAATATGTGCTTCGCTATATGAAGTCTCGCCAAGGGTAAGTCATAACCTACCTGGATGGCCGAACCGCAACACTAACAACTCACTCCTTTGCTGTGCCTTTCCGCTGAACTTCAGAACCAAAGTAGTCTAAGCATAATCGAAATCTAGATTAGAAATCATGAAGAATGATACTAATATTGCTACCATTCAACTTACGTTAATTCTAACCCTAGAAATTGGGGAAACCGGCCCACAAGGGCAAAATGGAAAATTCATAAGCAAAATGTCAAATTAAGCACTAGGTGATCATAACCCAAACACTAATTTCTAAACTAACTCATAGATTTACCCAATTTTGAATTTGAAGTACCCCCAATTTGGGTATAAACCCTAACACTTTGATTTCGAAATTCAACACTAGAAATGGAAGATATACAATTAATAAGCTTAGATTCATCAAAATCTAACATAAACATCATCAATTTCTTCATTAATAAGCCTAGGGAAAAGTTCATCAAAACACTCTTCCAACTTCCATTACTAAGGGATTATTAAAGGAAATGGGGGATCTATGATGATTAGGATTAAAGGAAGAGTAAAGGAATTAGCAAGATGTACCTTCAAGAATATTCCCAAAATATCTCCAAGAATAGTCCCCAAAAGCTCTAATTTCGAAATGAGAGTAAATGAGGGTCTAAAGGATTTTAATACTTCATTAATTATACACACTGCCCGTCACCTGCTTTAGCGGCACTGGGACCGCCCCAGCGTAGCCGCTTCAGCAGTAAAGGCAAAACTCCATCGACCGCTCTAGCGGTACTGCTGCTGTGGTGCTGGTGCCGTCAAAGCGGGCACCAGACACCAGAAACATACCCAAGTTTCACCACTTGATTCGATTTTCCGACTAATTCCCGAGACCACTTGCTCACATACCATACACATAGACACACCTAAAAACACGCTACGAATGCGCTTGTGGCCTCGAAATTCCCAACGGAGGTCTCATTGACCAAGTCAACTCCCGATACCTTAATTCCAATTTCCCAACCCAAGTCCCAAAATGCATCCGAGTGCATTGGGAACCAAACCAAATACACACACAAGTTCTAAATGACCATCCGGACCTCTCGAAATCGATGGAATTTTAAAAAAGGTTCGTTTACCTAAAATTCAACTTTGGATCAACTACTTTTCACTTTAAGCCTATATTTCACAAAAGTTGCCTCAATTCGGTCTAGACATCTCAAAAAGCGTGCCACTGATCCCTTCAGGTCAAGAATGAGCCAATCAATGCGCTGGAAAGGGAAAAAATACCAAAAATATATAAAAGCCAAACAAGTAGTTATTTAAGCACTTTTGATGTCAAATAATGAAGATCAAAGTTGTCGACAGAGAGAGGCTCATTGCATATAAACAGATTAGTTATGGTTGCTGAGATTTCCTCAAGGACACCATCCCTATCTTCTAGAATTATTACATAAAAGTACCTCCTCGAGAATCAAAGACTATAGCCATTCCCAAAGTAATTCAGCCTCTCGAAATTTTCCCAGTTTGACTAGCTTTGACATCAGACTGACCTGTGCAATGTCACGACCCGACTAGGGGTCGTAACGGGTATCCGGAGCTAACTACCGAGCACCGCTCATATTTCTAGTCATCATACTCAATCTGAATGCATACATATATAAATACCCCAAGGCTATACATAGATATACGTAAGCCTGTGCGGCTACCAAAAATGATATACAAAAATGCACACTGACATCACCATGGGCACCAACAACCCACACGTACGTATCTACGAGCCTCTACTAGAGTACTAGACATAAGACGGGACAGGACCCCGTTGTGCCCCAAATATAAATATATGTATACAAAATAGTAATCAGTGGCACCTCCGGAACAATGCAGTGCTCTCAAAGTCTGCTGATAGCTCCTACGACTCTGGATCACCTCCCTGCCTACCTGTGGGCATAAACACAGCGTCCAAAGAAAGGGGACGTCAGTACGAGCATTGTGCTGAGTATGTAAGGCATGAATAAATGAGCATAATAGAAAAATCATAAGACATGAGATGAATATATAACCTGCTTAACCTTTAAGAATGTGTGCGCGTTTTAGCCATATCACATTTATCATCATATCACATATACCGTCGTCATTAACCCACGTCCGAGTAACCGTCATACGCCGCCCACTAGTGGTGGTCATGTCTGGCCTTCCAGGCGCGGTGGTGTCGTAAGAAGCCCGCATTAGCGGTGACATGTCCGGCCATCTAGGCACGGTGGGATTGTAAGCAGCCCGCATTAGCGGTGACATGTCCGGCCATCTAGGCACGGTGTAACCTCATCATCGTACAGATCTCATAAAACATACATTCGAACTCGAAGATAATCTAAAACTATATCGGGGTGACGTAAGGTCGAAAACCCTCGATTTCTGTATGGATTATTCAGGATCATCATACCGCACCCTGAAGGAATTATCATCATAAGATGGGTTTAGCAACAATGAACATCAAGTAATCGTATGATGGTTATTAGCCTCGTAAAATGTCATTTCATAGCATGAACATCGTGAGAATATTGTATCATAAGCTTTAGAATCTCTAGACTTTGGTTCATCATTACCTCTATCGTATTCATAATATATCTCTTATTCTTTTTATCTCATAAGAGGCTTTACATAACATGGACTCACAGTTCATGGGATGTAAGAAGGTCATGGAGAGATAGGGGTATTCATGCCATCAGTATCCTGCCTTAGAAATGAAAGGACAAGCCTTACATACCTTGTATCTCTTCAACTCTCTATCGTTCACTTGCGTGCCTCTCTAACTTGTGATTCTACCTTCAAGGGAATTCGTACAAAAATTAGATAATCGATAACATAAGTATATTTGAACTAAAACTAATAAAAATTGGGCAACAACTCCTTAGTTTCTACAACTTTCCCCATACCATATAACAATTCCCAAACATTTGTAAGAACATTCATAATCTCATAATCCACAATCTTCATCAACCATACATCATTTAATTCGCCTACTCCCATTTCAAGTGCATCCATAGCCATGGTCATAATACAATATTGCATTCGTCCTCCTATTATGTTTCTCCCATGTTCTTAATATCATTTATAGCAAGATTCTATTCATAATACATCAAGAGCCATGATTCATGTCAACTACTATTTAAGATTACTATTACTTTCACCTTTGAGCTCTATATTCTATTTTCTTCCATAATCTAAGTCTTTCAACCCCTCAATGCTCTCAATAATAGGAAATAAACATAGAACTCACCTTAAGCACTTGGGAACAAGCCTTGAGTCACTCTACTCCATTAGAATGGAATCCTCCACTTGCATGCCAAAGGAATCCTCGCTCTCCACAAACCCTAGTAGGCTTCCTAGTATATGAATCTCTTAATTCTTGGCTTTGATCTTGGCTTTTTGGTATAGATTGTTGTGAAAATAGAGGGAGGGTTTTTGGAGGGTTCTAGAGAGATATAGAATCTGCTTTTTATGGAAAATAATGAAATAAAACCTGGTTTCTTATATTTATAGACAAGGTTGGAAACTTCTAGGTCCGCAGGTCGACGAGCCGGTCGAAGGTCGTCGACGTGTCGACGGTAGGTCGTCGTGGCTGTCGAACCGCCACTTGAGATGTCTGAGTTTAGAACCTTGTCGACGGTGCCAGTCGACGGCTCGTCGATGTGGCCGTCGATGCTGACTGGTTTCACCAGTTTCCTGAATTGCTTCGTTTTGCTCCGATTCGATTCGTTTCACTTCTAATTACCCTGTAATGTCAAGGATGCCTACTTATATTCCTGTACACATACAACAAAAAATATCTCATGAGTAAAGCTCTGGTGCGGACTACCGAACCGAGGGTATACATCGCCAATAAGCCAAAAGCTACTTGAAATAAAATGGGAGGTGTAACATTCTTCCCCCCTTTAAAAACATTCGTCCTCGAATGTTAAGTTGTCGGGACTTCTACGAAACTTTCGCCAAAGTTTCCTCTATAACATGGAGCTACCATCCTGTCACAACAGCTCATAATAACTATGCCACATAGGGATATAACACAATAGCAATAAATTATGGTCACTCACGACCAAAAGCATGAAAAGAAAGCATACATACCTCACAATATCGAGGTTGCACCTTGGATCTCTTCCGGGGGTTGGAATAGGTGTGGGTACTTAGACTTCATATTTTCTTCCGCTTCCCAAGTCATTTCTTCTCGGTTATTGTTTCTCCATAAGACTTTGACTGAAGCTACTTCTTTGTTTCTAAGTCTCCGCACCTGCCTGTCCAGTATAGCCATAGGTACCTCTTCATAAACTAGCTTTTCTGTCACTTGAACATCATCTACCCGCACGATCCTAGTAGGATCTCCGACACATTTTCGGAGCATTGAGACATGGAAAATCGGATGGACTGATTTAAGTTTTGGGGGTAAGTCCAATTCATAAGCTACTTGACCCACCTTGCGGACAATCTTGTAGGGTCCAATATATCGAGGACTCAACTTGCCTTTCTTACCGAATCTCATCACGCCTTTCATCGGTGATACCTTCAGGAATACCCAATCATCCACTTGAAATTCTAAACCTCGTCGACGGTTGTCCGCATAGGATTTCTGGCCATTTTGGGCTGTCAACAATCGATCTCAGATGACCTTGACCTTTTCCACCGCTTGTTGAATCAACTCAGGACCTATTAATTGTGTTTCCCCGACATCAAACCACCCAATTGGGGATCTACACTTTCCTCCATATAGAGCTTCATACGGGGCCATCTGGATACTGGAATGGTAGCTGTTATTGTATGCTAACTCGATTAGAGGAAAGTGATCATCCCAATTACCACCAAAATCTAGCACGCATGCCCGTAACATGTTTGCGGATGAAACGTCGTTCTAAGCTTTATTTGAGTACCCAAACCTTCTTGGAAGGACTTCCAGAATTTAGTTGTAAATTGTGCTCCTCTATCTGTGATAATAGATAACGGAAAACCATGAACTCTCACAATTTCCTTAAGATACAATTTTGCATAATCTTCTGCTAAAATATGTGGTTATGACTGGAAGAAAATGGGCTGATTTCATGAGTCTTTCCACGACCACCCATATGGAGTCATACTTGCTTCGGGAACGAGGTAACCCCACAATGAAACCCATGTTTATCGCTTCCCATTTCCAAGTTGGAATTTCCATTGCTTGTAATAATCCTCCTGGCTTTTGATGCTCGACCTTCACGTGTTGGCAGTTTGGACACTAAGCTATAAATTCTGCTATGTCCTTTTTCATTCCATCCCACCAATACATTAGCTTAAGATCGTGATACATCTTTGTCGCTCCTGGATGAATGAAATATCGGGAGTAATGAGCTTTTTCTAGAATTTGACGATGTAGCCCTGTAACATTTGGGACATATAGCCTGTGTTGGTACTTAAGAACTCTATCTGTAGAAACTTCAAATGGCGACTTCTCTTTCTCATGAAATGTATCTCTATAATGGCTCAACTGAGGATCTTCATATTAGTGTTCTCTCACCTCCATATCTAAGGATAAGACAGTTGGGTTATGAATACCAACTCTTGCACTGCCAGAATCAATTAGACGAACTCTAAGGCTGGCTAGCTGGTGGAGCTCACAGATTAATTCTTTCTTCTCCGAAGGAATCTCACATAGACTTCCCATTGATTTGCGACTAAGTACATCGGCCACTACATTCGCCTTTCTGGGGTGGTATAAAATACTCGCATCATAATCTTTCAATAATTCCAACTACCGTCTCTGTCGAAGATTTAACTCCTTTTGCTCGAAGATATGTTTGTGATCCGTATAAATATCAACATGAACACCATACAAGTAATGTCTCCACATCTTTAGTGCATGAATAACCGCAGCCAATTCAAGATCATGAGTTGGATAGGTCTTTTCATGTTTACGCAACTGCCTCGAAGCATAAGCAATGACTTTACCGTGCTGCATCAATACACATCCTAACCCAACACCAGAGGCATCACAATACACAATATAATCGTCTGGTCCTTCTGGGAGTGTCAGGACTGGGGCTGAAGTCAATCTGTTCTTTAACTCTTGGAAACTGCTTTCACAAGCATCAGTCCATTAAAATTTCGCTGATCTCTGAGTTAGTTTCGTCAATGGTGCTGAAATGGAAGAAAGTCCTTCCACTAACCTGCCAATCCCAGAAAACTATGAACTTCCGTGGGCGTTGTAGGCCTTGGCCAAGTCTTCACAGCCTCAATTTTCTGAGTATCAACTCGAATGCCATCAGCTGAAATAACATGGCCCAGAAAAGTCATAGAATTCAATCAAAACTCACATTTTAAAAATTTGCATACAATTCTCGAGTCCGAAGAATTCCAAGGACAATATGCAAATGGTCTGCATGCTCAGATTCCGTCCAAGAGTAAACAAGAATATCGTCAATGAACACGATCACGAACAGATCTAAGAGTGGCCTGAATACATTGTTCATCAAGTTCATAAATACTGCCGGAGCATTCATCAACCCAAACTGCATTACCCAAAATTCATAATGGCCATACCTTTTCTGAAAACTGTTTTAGGAATATGTTCTTCTCTAACCCTCACTTGGTGATCTTAGATCGATTTTGGAAAACCACCTGGTGCCCTGTAACTGATCAAACAGATCATCAATTCTTGGTAGCGTAATTTGTTCTTAATCGTCACTTTATTCAATTGTCTATAATCAATGCACATCCGTAGGGAACCGTCTTTCTTTCGCACAAATAGGATAGGTGCTCCCTACGGTGTCGAATTGGGCCTAATAAATACCTTCTCAAGCAAATCTTTCAATTGAGCCTTCAACTCTTTCAATTATGTCGGAGCCATTCGGTAAGGAGGAATAGATATGGGCTTGGTGTCCGACAATACGTCAATAGCAAAATCAATCTCTCTTTCCGGGGGAAGGCCTAGAAGTTCATCTGGTTCATTCACTACCGGGACAGATTGAAAAGTTGGTGGTTTTGCTTCGGTATCGTGAACTCGAACTAGGTTATAAATGTAGCCTTTAGCTGTCATCTTCCTTGCCTTATGGTAGGAAATAAACCTACCTCTAGGAGACGCTGTATTACCTTTCCATTCTAGCACGGGCTCTCCCGAAAACTGAAATCGAACTACTTTCGTTCGACAATCAACATTGGCATAACATGAGGCCAACCAATCCATACCCACAATCACATCAAAATCTAACATTTTCAGCTCGATTAAATCAACTTTGGTCTGACGTTTGCATACCACAATTACACAACTCTTGTACAATTATCTAGCTATCACGGGATCACCAACCGGAGTAGACGCCTCAAAAGGTTTAATTGGCTCGGGTTTCACCCCCATATGATCAGCAATATAGGGAGTAATATAAGATAATGTAGAACCCAGATCTATCAACACATAAACATCATGAGAGAATATAGTCAATATACCTATAACCACATCCGGAGAGGACTCAAGATCCTGTCGTCCAGCCAAAGTATAAATATGGGGCTGAGTACCACATGAACTGGACGCTCCCCCTCTACCTCTACCTCGTCCTGCTGGAATCTGGGGAGTCTGCCCTATCGGGCCCACAGAAGAAGAACCAGCTGCTGACCCTGTGGGCTGAACCCTACCTCTACCATACCTCGAGGGACAATCACGCATCACGTGCCTAGTCTGTCCACAAACATAACAAGCATTTGTACCTTAACGACACGGGCCCGAATGTAACTTTCTGCACTGGCTACATCGTGGGACCGGTGGTCTCCTCTGGCTATAATCACCCCCAAACTGAGAACCTGAAGCTCTCAAACTCTGACCCTGTCCTGAATTAGCGGGGTGGTCTAATCTCCTGCCTGCATACTGAGGAGGTGCACTAGTCGTTGACTGGCCTAAATATCTATAATATGACTGCCGTGATCTCCCTCTATAGTTGCTAACTGGACCCATAGATCTGGCCCTCTTACTTTGCCCTCTATCAATATCCCGCTCACCCCTTTGCGGATGTTGTTGCTCTTCTAGATTCTGGGCATGGGCCTGAATGCGGGAAATATCTATCCCCTCCTGTAATGAAGCTGTCAAGCAATCTTTAAACAAATGTGGCCCTAGGCCTCTCACAAACCTATGCATTCTATCTCCCATGTCGGCCACCATAGTCGGAGCATATCTAGCCAATGAGTTAAAGTGAAGGCTATACTCCCGGGCACCCATGTTTTCTTGCTTCAAATTCAAGAATTTATCCGCTCTAGCCCGACGAACCTTGGGTGGCAAATAGTGGCGAATGAAGGCATCTACAAATTCTTGTCAAATTGGAGGAGGCACATTTTCTTTTCTTGAGGATATGACCGCCACATCTCGGAGTCTATAAGATGTTAACGCCACCGATTCAGTCTCGGAGGCATGAATAATTTTTAATGTCCTTAGCATTTCATCAATAAAACCTTGCGAGTCTTCATCCTTCTTTGACCCGAAAAACTCCGGAGGATTTAAACTTATGAAATCACGGGCTCTAGTACTAACTGATCTGTCACTTGGACCTGTACTCTGCCGTTGTGCCTGAGCAGCAACTAACTGTGTCAATAGATTAATAGTCTCGGTCATTTATTGACCCGAAGCAGCCAGTGGAGGAACTGGAGGCATAGGGGCTGGAGCTGAAGCCCCCTCTTGTTCTTCTACAATAGGCGGAGTATAAGAGGTGTTTGAAGGAGCCTCATTATGTGATTCGCCCTCCTCTACATTAGTTGGCGGCTCCCTTTCTATCCATCTTTCCGTCGTAGCCTTTCCCTTCTGGGCGGTAGTGGCTTTTCTCTTTACCGGCATAGTTGAAATCATAACACACAATTAGGGAGGAGGAAAATCTTATAACATGGCTCTATCGCACGATCTCATAGGAAGAAGAATAGTCATTTTTCCTAAATGCCCCGCAGCCTCTCGTATATAAGTGTGGCACACTACACACCATAAATAAAACTCTGCTAGACACGGCTCGTAGACACTTCCTAGTACTGAACTGCTCTGATAATACTTTTGTCACGACCTGACTAGGGGCTGTGACGGGTACCCGGAGCTAACTACCGAGCACCGCTCATATTTCTAGTCATCATACTCAATCTGAACGCATACATATATAAATACCCCAAGGCTATACATAGATATATATAAGCCTGTGCGGATACCAAAAATGATATACAAAAATGTACACTGACATCGCCATGGGCACCAACAACCCACACGTGCATATCTACGAGCCTCTACTAGAATACTAGACATAAGACGGGACAGGACCCCATCGTGCCCCAAATATAAATATATGTATACAAAATAGTAATCAGTGGCACCTTCAGAATAATGGAGTGCTCTCAAAGTCTACTGATAGCTCCTACGACTGTGGATCACCTCCCTGTCTACCTGTGGGCATGAACACAGCGTCCAAAGAAAGGGAACGTCAGTACGAGCATTGTACCTCGTATCTCTTCAACTCTCTATCGTTCACTTGTGTGCCTCTCTAACTTGCAATTCTACCTTTAAGGGAATTTGTACAAAAATTAGATAATCGATAACATAAGTATATTTGAACTAAAGCTAATGAAAATTGCGCAACATCTCCTTAGTTTCTACAACTTTCCCCATACCATATAACAATTCCTAAACATTTGTAAGAACATTCATAATCTCATAATCCACAATCTTCATCAACCATACATCATTCAATTCTCCTACTCCCATTTCAAGGGCATCCATAGCCATGGTCATAATACAATATTGCATTCATCCTCCTATTATGTTTCTCCTATGTTCTTAATATCATTTATAGCAAGATTCTATTCATAATACATCAAGAGCCATGTTTCATGTCAACTACTATTTATGATTACTATTACTTTCACCTTTGAGCTCTATATTCTATTTTCTTCCATAATCTAAGTCTTTCAACCCCTCAATGCTCTCAATAATAGGAAATAAACATAGAACTCACCTTAAGCACTTGGGAACAAGCCTTGAGTCACTCTACTCCATTAGAATGGAATCCTCCACTTGCATGCCAAAGGAATCCTCACTCTCCACAAACCGTAGTAGGCTTCCTAGTATATGAATCTCTTAATTCTTGGCTTTGATCTTGGCATTTTGGTATAGATTGTTGTGAAAATAGAGGGAGGGTTTTTGGAGGGTTCTAGAGAGATATAGAATCTGCTTTTTATGGAAAATAATGAAATAAAACCTGGGTTCTTATATTTATAGACAAGGATGGAAACTTCTAGGTCCGCGAGTCGACGAGCCGGGTCGACGGTCGCCGACGTGTCGACGGTCGTCGACGTGTCGACGGTAGGTCGTTGTGGATGTTGAACCGCCACTTGAGATGTCTGAGTTTAGAACCTTGTTGACGGTGCCAGTCGACGGCTCGTCGACGTGGCTGTCGATGCTGACTGGTTTCAATAGTTTCCTGAATTTCTTCGTTTTGCTCCAATTCGATTCGTTTCACTTCTAATTCCCCTGTAATGTCAAGGATGCCTACTTATATTCCTGTACACATACAACGTAAAATATCTCGTGAGTAAAGCTCTGGTGCGGACTACCGAACCGAGGGTGTACACCGCCAATAAGCCAAAATCTACTTGAAATAAAATGGGAGGTGTATCATGCATTTCCTTCTCTGTGAATTTTTCCAACAACATGTAGAAAAACATCACGATACGAATCAATGGCTAATGAATCAGTAAAAACTTTAGTTGATGACCTCATAAAATAGCAAGTCCAATAATTATGCACCAGAGGAGGGGAACCGCTTTCAGCAAGACGAGTAGGAAAATCAGTTAATAACCATCATGATTGTACAAAGTTAACAAGATTTATTGCAGGATGTGTCATTCTTTTGTGCTATAAAATTGCATCAAGCGCGAAACTCATGCACTGAGAAGGGAACTGAAATAGTCCCTTCGAGTTCTTCTCCCAATCCTTATTCTGAGTGTTCATGTTCAACTGAGTATAACCTGTTAGAGCCTTGGACTTAGAACTTATTCCTGGATTAGAACTTATTCCTGGATCCCATACACAAAGGTTCGTTGTAGTTCCACGAATAGTGACAATAGAGTGATTCCCACCAGGATGAAATGGAAATCGATTCTAAAGATGTTAATCAATGAAGGTGTTATCAATATGACAAACTAATTTCTTAAGAATTTTCTTGAAATCGACCGCAAATAGGGTTGAACAATCCTTGCAAGGGCTGCATAATTTCAGCGAAGAAGTAATATGTACTATTACAATACCTTCATCATGGTCTACGCCCCCATTATGTTATCCACGCTCAACATAAGGTATTATTTCATCTGAAGACAATTCACATGTTGGAATATCATGCTCAATCTCCATAAAGAATTTATCTAGATGTAGATCTGCAATAATCTCAAGTTCCATAAAAAATTAAGCAAGATACATATCTTCCAGGGGCCCAAATTCAATTTTCCGTTCACTAGAGTCACGAGCAAGACAAGTTGCAATAATGTACCTCTTTGGCCTATCTCTATGGGAACTTTCATCGAACACGTGGACTACACTGCATTTAGGACCTGTAGCTTCTTTATCCGGTATTTCGATTGGAGACAAATACGTTTGTGCTACAGCCATGTAACAATTCGTCGAACACCTTAAGTGCATCCATTTTTCCTTTACATTCAAATTCCTCATTATAGTTTTGCTTATCATGATCATGTGCAAGGCATGACGAAAATACATCTGATTCGCTGAAGCCCGACGAGATAGCTTCAAAATGAATTAGGTACTAGGTCATGGAAGTTACCTGCCGGAGAGTGGCCAAGCCACTTTGATATGATGTAAGATGTTGTTTACAAAAGAGAATGAACACTTTAACAGTAAAATGTTTCCAATATCCTCCAATTGCTAGTTGCGGAAAAGCCATTGGTACCACATCAAAGCTGCCCCATCGAGATAGAACGAGGCGAGAGATAATTTTTCACTCTCTCCAATTCCGTAGAATTCAAAGTAACATTATGTGATGACCCGCTACGTTATCATGCTATCTAGGCGCCATGTGGAACTATTTTTGCTATGTAGGAAGCTTATGTGGATGCTTACATGGAAAGGAGGCTAGCTTATGTGAGAAGGTTCTAGAGAAATATGGAGATTTCTTATGGAAGACCTTAGAACCTTATGGAATTGCATGGAAAGTCCTTAGAATAATCTAGTTGTGTAGAGATTTCTAGAATAGGGGCTTATTTATAAATATGTAGGGACTTGTAAAATAATTATTATTTACATACTAGTCCCTAGGTGAGTAGTATAAATAGTAGGGTCATTCATTTGTAAATCAGCAAGCAAAAATCAATGAAGTCTTCTATAATAAAAACCTTCCTTCTATCAAATTTCTCTTGTCTTATTCACCTACTATTCCCTTAGCGATCTTGAGTGTAGTAATCTAGGCTGACTTGGCATAGCAAGATCGTGAGCAAGTTGTGCAAGAACGTGAGCGAGTTGTCAAGTGTCGCACGTGCGCTTAGTTGAAGACTAAGGTCGTGACAACGTGGTATCAAAGCGAAGGTTGGGACTAAGGGAATGACAAACGACGGAGAAATCAATGCTGCTAAAACCCAAGAAAATGTCATCAGGATGCCGCTGGCAAGAAAGGCCATAACAAAAAGAGGGTTGCCGCTAACAAGAGCCAGGAGGTGCTGCCAGAGGTGCTGCCAAATGAAGGGCTTACATCCTAAGAACCATCTACCATTGAGGCGAGCGAGGATGACGTGGAGGTCCTATCCGAGGATGTCTCGCTTAGTAAAGAGTGGGTTATAAAGGTTAATATGCGGTTGGACGCCATCGACACATTTGGCCAACGTTTGGGCAAGATGGAGGGCACTCTTAGCGTTCTTGAGGGGCATACTCTTAAAGAAATTAAAAGCATCCGAAATGACTTAGAGGGGCGTATGCAGGCTGAGATTGAGGTAAAGCAAACCATCATTGCCTTAGAATGCAGATTCATGGAAGCATTGAGTACTATCGATGCCATGAAGGCAAAGATAGTGGCACTCTAAGAGCAGGTCAGTGTTTGCATGACCGAGGCAGCCAACAACGTTGTTGTGACGAGGGAGGCTAAGATCGAGGCTCCCAAGCCACCAGTGTTCAAAGGGGTTCGTGATGCATAAGAGGTGGATAACTTTCTTTGGTACTTGGAGAACTACTTCGGGCATGGCAAAGTGAGGGACGATGAGGCCAAGATCAACACCGCTGTGTTGTACCTATCAGAGACTGCCATGTTATGGTGGAGAAGAAAAGTCGCCGATGCTGAAAGAGGTCTATGCACAATTAGCACATGGGATCAGTTCAAGAACGGCTTCAAGTGACAGTTCTTACCAAGTAATGTCTTGTACGAGGCAAGGCGCAAACTAAGAGAGTTGAAGCAAGCAGGAAGCATACGAGACTATGTCAAAGAGTTCACCACCCTTACGCTTCAAATTCCCAACCTCACCAATAATGACTTATTGTTCTACTTTATAGACGGGTTGCAAAATTGGGATAAGCAGGAGTTGCAACGCCGTCAAGTCGCAGACATAGACCAAGCCATAGTGGAGGCCGAGTATTTGATGGACTTTAGGCATGACAAGCACGACAAAGGCTAAGGCAATGAGTCAAGGGATAGCGATGCCAAAGGTGGGGGAGACCGTGGCAAGAGCAAGGAGTCACAACAACCATACTCCAAGACCCAAAATGCGAACAAGTTCGACCGCAAGAAGTGAAGTCGTCAGGGCTATGCCGAAAATAAGGCGCAGAACGAGAAGAAGGGATGCTACTTATGTTGAGGGCCGCATAGCTTCAAAAATTGCCCTGACCTGAAGAGCCTTAGCGCTATGGTGCGTGAAAGTCACGAGCAGACGCAAGCACAGAGTACGGGAATTGCACAGTTGGGGACGATTAGACTATGTGGCGCTGTCACGAAGCAAGATAGTCAAACCAACGATAATAAAAACCAGTACGTGGATCTCACCATCAATAACAAGCCCGTTTGTGCACCGGTAGACAGTGGGGCGACTCATAATTTTGTGACCGAGGCCGCAGTGAAGAGACTAGAGTTGAAGCTCGATCCAATTAACGCACTCATCAAGACCATGAATACTAAGACAGAAAATGCTCGTGGTGTAGCCAATGGAGTTGGTGTCAAATTGGGAGATTAGAAAGGTACGATAAACTTTACCGCCACTACAATGGATATCTTTGACATTGTTTTGGGGCAAGAATTCTTTACACATTGTCATGCGATGATCGATCCCTACCTCCAACGTCTCTTGGTCATGGAGCGAGAAGGCGCTTGCATGGTGCCTACAGTGAATATGTCGCATGGACAGGGCCATACACAACTTTCAGCTATGCAGCTTGTCAAGGGGCTCAAGAAAGAGGAGCCAACATTCATGGCAACCATTACAAGTTTAGAGGGAGATAATTTGCTCGAAGAAAACAAAAATGGTATTTCCAAAAAGCTACCTAAACGCTTTCCTCTTAGGCGTGAGCAGGATCACAAGATTGAGTTGGAGAATGAACCGGAAAAAGGTCAAGTCATGCACCGATTACCGTCACTGCCTCACACAATAAGGAGATTGAAGCTATCATTGACTACCAGGCCAAGTGGAAACAAGGGCAAGAAGCCACTGCCATTTTTCTCGTGCATTGGAAAGGGCAATCACCAGAAGAGGTCACATGTGAACGATACGAAGACTTGTGGCAATTTAAAAACAAGAGTCAAGAGTTTAAGCAGCAACAGTGCCCCGTGGTTGTCGCAACATCAGGTGGGGGAGAGTGTGATGACCCGCCATGTCATCATGCCACCTAGGCGCCACGTGAAACTATTTTTGCTATGTAGGAAGCTTATGTGGATGCTTACATGGAAAGGAGGCTAGCTTATGTGAGAAGGTTCTAGAGAAATATAGAGATTTCTCATGGAAGACCTTAGAACCTTATGGAATTTCATGGAAAGTCCTTAGAATAATCTAGTTGTGTAGAGATTTCTAGAATAGGGGCTTATTTGTAAATATGTAGGGACTTGTATAATAATTATTATTTACATACTAGTCCCTAGGTGAGTTGTATAAATAGGAGGGTCATTCATTTGTAAATCATCAAGCAAAAATCAATCAAGTCTTCTATAATAAAAACCTTCCTTCTAGCAAATTTCTCTTGTCTTATTCACCTACTATTCCCTTAGCGATCTTGAGTGTAGTACAATCTAGGCTGACTTGGCATAGCAAGATCGTGAGCAAGTTGTGCAAGAACGTGAGCGAGTTGTCAAGTGTCGCACGTGCGCTTAGTTGAACACTAAGGACGTGACAATTCGGCCTGAAAAATCCAAGACTCTGGATTGTCACCACAGAACCGTCCTAATTCTACTGAAGCACGCTTATGGCGAACCATAAGTGCTTCCGAAGCCAGATCTATGTTCTCATCAGATCTTTGGCGATGACGAATTATGTCCATCATTGGAACTTTGTTTTGGGGCCCAACGGTTGCAAGCTTTCTAACCAACACCTGTAGCAGTGAACGAATTTCAAATATCTCCTTCGACCATGAATCCTTCCTGACGTTAACTGAATCATAGGGAGTTTGGAAGTTTTGGTCCTCTAGTGAAAACCTTTGGATGAAAGCACCAATGAAACAAATCCGAAATAACCAGTTGATACACAAGGAACTGACTTGTAGTATTACAATTATAATTACAAGGAAATAGCAAATGGACATGACATAGAAAAAGGAGATGAGAATTAGACTCAGAGAACGGGGATGAGGGACGCAGACATTGCCGAAGCATCACAATATGCATAACTGTTTCTTTCAACCCCTCGTCCCTTTTAACCATTTGCTAATTGGTCCTGCATCCCAAATAAAACTCTTCAACATTTTACTCGGCCCAATAATTCCAATTGAATCAGTCTTATTCACCAATTCTAGCCCATATGCCCTTACAAAGTCAGTTCGGTTCACAACAACACAGTAGTAAATAAGAGTCATATTCATATAATTAATTAATAATATAAGTATAAAAGACTATGCTTTTGGATCTTGCCAAACTTTATCCCAATCTAAGCAATTGACAATTAGAAATATACTATTTCCTCCGTCCCAATTTATGTGATGCACTTTAACTTGACTTTTTAATTAATTAAGAAGGAAATATTATGGTTTAAAACAAGTGACCGATATTTGTGTGCATATAAATCATCTCATTAAGAGTTAAAACTAAATTATTTTAAATATAAAAAGGTACACTATTCTATTTGGAATAAAATTTAAATAAAATTGTATCACATAAATTGATAGAGGAGTTTTGGATAATAGGGTTTTGCTTGTTATATATAAAGCAGCAAAAAAAAAAAAAAAATCAAAGTCCCAATTATTTTACTCCTCTTGTGCCCCCGGCATAAAAGGGAGAAAATAAAGAAGATATTCCAAAAAAAAAAAAAAATCTATGAAGTCAAGAGGTCCATCATTTAATTTCTAAGAAATGGAGAAAATAAGAATTTGGAATTAATTCCTTAAAAATGCTCATTTCCCTATTCCTTACTTTGGACACAATTTTCTTACTTTGGACATGTTTTTCCTGCATGTGCTGTTACTGTCCTCTAATAGCCATGGAGAAAAAATCACAACAAAACAAAAACATATATAGAGAATATAATGTAATCGGAAAAGACTCAAATATACCATTGAACTATCGGAAATAACTCATTTATGTCACTCGTCAATAGTTTGGCTCATTTATGTTATCGTCCGTTATCAAAATGACTCATCCATGCTATTTTTCATTAACGTCGGTTTTACAATACTAGATATTACACGTGGCCTCCAACTAGATTATGATTGTGGGTGGGTAGGGTATATGGGTCCGATATTTTATTAATTTGGGATTTACAATTGGGCTGATTTAATTAAACGACGTAGACCTCTAATTAGAGGCCACATGTCATATCTGGTATTATAAAACCGGCGTTAATGAAAAATAGCATGGATGAGTCACTTTGGTAACGGGCAATGACATAAATGAGTCAAACTATTGATGAGTGACATAAATGAGTCATTTCCAATAGTTCGATGACATAAATGAACCAAACTATTGATGAATGACATAAATGAGTCATTTCCGATAGTTCGATGACATATTTGAGTCTTTTCCGTAATGTAATTATAGGATCACAAAGAAAAAATAATATGAAAACGCAGGCAAAAACCAAAAAACTACTTTTGCTTGGAGTCGTTTAATTACTCGTTTATTCAAAACTGAGAAAGGTCTTCTATGGTCGGTGCTTTGTCAAACCATTGGCCGTATCATTTTGTTCTTCGACATTAATTAATTGGATCTTTTGACACCTTCATCTCTTATTAGCATTGACCTTTCAAATGAAGTGTTACCTCGATCCAGTCCCTCTTAAATGTCGTTTTATGTTTTTAAAAATTAATTTAAAATAAGTGCTCCCTCTGTCTCAATTAAAGTGACACCTTTTTTTTTTTTAATTTGTCAAAAAAAGAATGTCACTTTTTTTATAATTAGAAACAACTAAACTTTAAAATTTCTTTTTTACTCTTAATGAAATGATTTATAGTTAGATAAATATATAAGATTCGTTTTAGACTACAAAATTGAAAAATTTCCTCTCCTAAACATATGCTAAGTCAAATGATGCAGCATAAATTGAAACCAATGAAGTAACGTTTTAAGAAACTAAGAAAATAGTAGTCCAAAATTAAAACATTTCCCGATATGTATGGAGAATAAAAACCAATAGTATCACAATAATTAACACTTTTTATTTGACCCAAAAGCTCCCTCTGTTTCATCATATGTGATGATATTTACTGAGCAAGAAGTTTGTGAAATAAAGAACAAAAATATTTTTGAAATTTATTATTTAAAAGAAGTTGTATATACTTGTGTAACTATAAATAATTTTATTTGGTAAAATGGAAGACTTAAAATTAAATTATTAGTAGTCGATCACAGTTGATTGTTGGCGTACGTATGGGTGACGTGGAGCTTACCTTATATGGATTTGACCCATTGAGGTTTGACTTGAGATAAGTACTTGAGTATATAGGACCTTTGTGGTTATAATTAATTGCGTGTAAGTCTTATGGATTTCTTTTTTCGTCCAAAAATGGATTCTTTTTAATCACTTACCTAAAGAGTTGACTACATGCCTACATTTTCCAATTCCAGGTAGACATTTGAGGCCACCACCTTAATTTCGTGGACTACAACGTTGGCTGTATTATTAGACATTTTGGCTATATGCATTCGTAGTTTATGAGTCACTTATAGAAAGCCATAAAATTTTCGTTTGTGTGGATGTACTCAAGGATATGAAGTGTCATCTCCTGGCAACCTATGCGGCGTTGCTTTTGTAAGATTGTAAATCTTTTTAGTTAAAGGTTGTATATCTTTTTAGTTTTTTCCAATGTATGAAAAGAAAAAAAAAAATTGTTTCTGTGTCTACTCGTTTTTTTGACATAAGTGAGTCCCTAAGATTCAGGGTATAATTCTCTTTCCCTTGCTTTGTAAATTCAATCAGTTTCCCAACTTTTTAATATAGTTGAATTTAGTGACATAACAATCTCTTTAAGCGTGCAGTCTCTCTAGCTGTTTAAACTTTTAGAGTAGATAGTCAGTTAGTCACACACTTAAATACATATTACAAAGCAAGCAAAAGCTCTTGATCTCTAGTCTAACCACCATCAATTAACATAATGAAATTTTAGATACTCTACTTATTAAGATGATTCAAGCCTTCACGTGAGGGGACATAGTAAATATATAATTAATGCATAAAAGTGTGATTTTTCAAACAGCTTAAATTTTTAAATGTGATGGTCAAACACTTAAACAATCTAATTCTTAACCATCATTCAACCAATCTCAGTCACTTTTTTCCCATTAATCTCATCCACTAAAATTAGTGTGGACATAGCTTATTGAATTTTCCAATAAACTCGAAAGGTAATTAAGAAATTTCATTTTAACGTATTCATCTAGTTGACATGAGCTACTTTAAATAAGTGTAGTCAAGAATGGTTTTCCTAGTTGAGAAAAAAAAGTGAAAAGAGCAAACCTCGATCAAAAGAAGATCATGAGCTAGTCACTAAGCTATGATATGATAAGACCGTTCATCATAGCCTAAAAGAATAATTGGTCCGACAATTATGACTCGTGACTTTAATTTCATCTTAGTTTAAACTAGAGCCAAAAAGTTTATAAGACTTTTAAGCACTTGTACGAGACGATGAGAAATGCCTACTCTTCTATCCAATTGAGAAACTATGCTCCCGTGGCGCCATAGATTTTGGAAACTTTCTTTTCAAAAAAAAAAAAAAAATTAAAAAAATTATTAGTCCACGGAGTTTGATCAGTTTATTAAAAAGTTTGAAGAAATTTTTTATAAGTTTCTGGGTGAAAATTTTCTTCCACTCATGAAACTTCAAAAAAAAATCAAGTAAAATGTATATCCAAACACAACTTCAAGTACCAAAATTAATTTTTTTGATACACTTTAAAAGTTTTTTTTTTCAAGTTTCACAAAATTTATGGCCAAATCTAACTATATCTGTGCCTTAATTTTGTGATCATATTTTGGTTTTATTGTTTGCAGACTGCTTTTAATTTATCATGCTCCTTATAGTTTTTTGCTATAACTTTTTATACTGTTTTGAACTGCTTGTCCTTATGTCGAGGGTCTACTGGAAACATGTATACATCGAAAAATCTAGCTCAACACATGGCACAATAAGAATGGAACATGTGGCAGGTGAAAGCAAAACGTCACTTAGATGTTTCATTTGATCGGAATAAGAATTCTCAGATAAGCCCTGAGCGAACCATCCAAGAAAGTTGTATCGGGTCATTAATGAGAGATTAACGTCGAAGCAAACGTTACGATTTAGAATTAAAACAGCATTTATTGTCTATTATTACTCGTTATTAGAATTTAACCACAGCTTAAATGCCGATGTATTTGTAATATAAAAGAAGCTTAAAGGCCTCTAAAAAAGATCCTCGAATAACAATTACTTCCACACATTCCTACTATTCAATCTTTTACAATTAAGCTTACTTTATCATTCTTTTGTACTGGTTTAACATTAATTCTGCCAAGTCAAAGCATATAATTGTTCCACCGGAGGAAAACCTATTAAAAAATTTTCTCCAAGGATTAACAAAGCCGAGGCTTATTTAATTCATTATTGCTTATAATTCTTTAATGATTTATTCTTTTGATTTCTCTAGTCATTATTAGCCTTTTTATTCACTGTTTATAACAAATCAAATCATGTATCCTTTAAATGACAAACAAATTTAACTGTACTCTTTTTTTAGGGTAAAGGGTTTGGCGCCCCACATTGGGGCTAAAGATAATAGTGATATTGTTTGGTTGCTCTATTTACTTTACTTATCATCTTTAATCTCTATTACCAGGTAGTTTTCGACAATAACAAACACTGGAAATCAAGTTGATGGTGTATTGAACAACATTAATGCACAAGAAAGAGATCTGGCAACAGGGGAAGTCAGGGCGAGGAATTATCAAGCCCAGATTTCCCCTCGTGGATCCAAGCATACGGGAAATAAGTTAACTCCTAATGATGAACACGAAGAAGAAGTAGCGGCTACAAATCCAAGGTTAGCAAAGATCGTGGACTTGCTGGAAAAGTAGCAAAAGGCTATTGCTGATTTGCAAGCAGAAAGAAATAATGTTGGAACAAACTTACCCAATACGAATGCTGAGCACAAAGAAAGCAGCAGTGAAACCCAAGGTGACAAAACGACACCTGACATTATGAAATACTTGGAGGCCCTTTACAATCAGCTAGAAAAGAATGAGAAAGAATTAAACAGTCGATTGGATGGCAACAAAAAATAATTTAAGGCGTTCAATTCTCGGATAGAACAGATTCCAGGAGTCCCCCTGTGTTGAAGGGACCAGATTCAAGAAGATATGTGTGGTTGTCGTACCTACCAAGTGTCGTGCCTAAATTAATCCCGAAGATGTTCAAAATGCAGGATCTACCCAAATATGATGGGACCACAGATCCTCAAGAACATGTGATCGCATACACATGTGTCGTTAAAGGGAATGATATGCAGCCAAACAAGGTTGAACCTGTTCTACTCAAGAAGTTCGGTGAAACATTTTCCAAAGGGGGGATGACTTGGTATTCGTTGTTTCCGAAGTATTCGATTCATTTCTTCTTAAATACTTGTGGATGTTGTTATCAAAGCACATGCTAGAGCAAAGAAGGTGTCAGCAAGGAAGGCAAATATATTTAAGATTGCCCAGGGCGATGCTGAGTTGCTTCGTGAGTTTGTTATGAGGTTCCAAAAGGAACAGATACTATTGCAGGCCATCCTAGATAAGTGGGCAGCAGAGGCATTTGCCAAGGGATTAAATTCTAGAAGCTCGAGCGCCTTGTTGAACTTAAAAGAAAGCCTATTGAATTTCCCGCTACAACATGGGCAGATATTCATAATAGTTATGAATTAAAAATTAGAGTGGAAGATGACCAGTTCGGGTAACCGACTAGATCAGCTGGCAGGAGTCCGAACCATGATAGACCTAGAAGGAATACTGATTACGATTTCAGGTTTAGGAAAGAAAGATATCAACTGTAGGGTCAACAGGAAAGATCCCGTTCAAGACCAGAACGAATCCGAAATAATCAATATGAGAGGCCAAATTCTGACAGAAAAATTAATTCGAGTCAAAATAGACAGGAATTGCAGTCCAAATATACAACAGTGGATTCAGTTACAAATAATATTGAAAGTTCGAGGTTGTCGGAATATAATTTCAATGTTGATTTAGTAGAATTAGTCGCAACAATAAGTAAAATTGATGGCGCGAAGTGGTCCAGACGAATGAGGTCATCCCAGTCAGAGGGATATGAGATTATTTTGTGGTACCATGCAACCCATGTTCATCGGACCATTGACTGTAAGCATCTCAGGGACGAGGTTGCGCGGTTGTTAAAAGATGGCCACTTAAGAGAATTCTTAAGTGACAGGGCCAAAGATAACTACAAAAAGAATAGGATTTTGGTCAAGCAGGAACTTCAGACTGAACCACATCATATTATCAACATGATAATTGTCGAGCCTGAGAAAATCAAGGAATTTTCTTCGGGTAGAGATGATGAGGTCATAAATTTCGTGAAACTCTTGATCATAAATGAAAAAAAGCTTTATCGGTTGGCAACAGAAGTGAGGAAGAAATTTCATCTCGATCCAATGATTTGGTGATTTCTGCTTTGACTAATAATTGCGTAGTTTGAGTTGCAGTTGTTCTGAGAAGTGGAGTGAACATTATTCAGTGGGGAGTCATAGAGCAGTTAGCAATGATGGGTGAAATAGAACTACTCTGAAAAATTAAGAGAGGAGTTGTAAAGTTGTTAGTTGTCACCGAAGTAGAAAGGAATACAAAGTTTCAAGTAGTAAATGGAGGCATAGAATTCAAGGTTATCTTGGGGAGTCCTTGGATTCAAGATACAAACACCGTGATCGCAACTCCACTCAGACGGTTAGAATTTCAAACGCCGGAGGGAGTAGAGTTCATCCCGGCGAAAATTTTCGACGACTGGAATGTCCGATAGTGGCATAGGCAAGGCGGATTTGCAAAAGAAAAAAAAATTGACAGTGAAGATGGAAGAATAAGTAGAAGGAATGAGTAAAGGAGTGTTTTTACAAGGAAGAAATTCGTACAAAATGGTCGCAAGTCAAGATCATTTGAGGTAAGTTTTAATTCTTTAAATATTTTTTCTAAGAAAATTTTAACACTTATTGCAAGATGAATCCCAACAAGAAATGAGTTCGGAAGCAAGGGAAAATAGCAAAGTTATCCGGAGGATTTAGAAAACACGTGCTGCACTCTTTTCCTTTCGTCAAATTTTTATCCTTGAAAGTTTTTCTGAAAAGGTTTTTAATGAGGCATCAACAAAACGTGTTACCTTGAATAAATTGGATTGATCGAACATCGGAGGCAGCAGTAAATCAAGAATGATTCAAAAAGCTTTTGAGAAAAGGAATCAAGACGAGATACTGGGGACTGACAAAGGAAATGTCATAAGAAGTCAAAGCTTTTAAATCAAAAGACTGATACAGTTTCCATAGAGGCTGAATAACTGTTGGTCAAGCTCTAAGTCGACTAGTAAAAAATCTGTACAAATTTGATGGATTTATTTCCTAAAAGTTTGATGTTACAATAAAAAGAAATGTATCAGTCAAAATAGACTTTTTCTCTTCTCCTCTTCGACAAGTGGGGGTTGCTCAGATGGTAAGCGCCTCCACTTTCAACCTGAAGGTTGTAAGTTCGAGTCACCAATGGAGCAAAGGGGGGAGCTCCTGGGGGGGAGGGGTAAAAAAAAGGACTTTTTCTCTTTAAATAAAGATTGTGATTGAAGAGTTATACATGCTCGTATTATACACAAATCATAAGTTTGCACTTAAAAAAATAATGCCCAAATGAGTTCGAGACGTCTAATTCATCAACATATTTATAAGGCCTTATTCATGAAAAAAAACCTGAGAAAATAAAATTTAGGGGTATATAAACACAAGAAAATCAAATTCAGGGGTATATAAACCCAAGAAAATCAAATTCAGAGTTATTTAAGCCCAAGAAAATTAAGTACAGTGATATTTAAACCTGAGGAGATTATTATCCATTTGGAGGTATTTAGTCCGGACGATAATAAGATAACCCGAGTAAAAAAGAAAAATAAAAGAAGCAAACACGGAAGTTATATCCAAATGCAATAAAAGTGTGCATAAATCGCACATATATGTCATTTTCAAAGTAAATATGGAGGAGTTCATTTCCCATGAAAAGAAAAGGAGGCCGAGTGAACAGAAGTTTAAAAGCTAACTTCAGGAACAATACATCCGGGTAAGCTTTGAATTATTTTCGTATTTTTATTTTGTCTTACATTAGAATAAGGAATAGTAGCCAGAATTATGACGATAAAATGGGATGAAGAATCATGTTTATTAAATTTGAAGTTAAAGAGTACACGTTGAGAAATTAAAAAGGTACGACAAAAAAACCCAAGGTAAGTGCAAAAATTGAAAGAGTTACAATGTATCATCAAGTCACTAGTCTCAAAATATCTACTTTTCTCATCAAAATTGCAGTAAAAACTCTTCCCATAGTAAAAGCTCTTCCTATATGGTTACGGTAGAGTTAGCCTACGAGTTTCCTCCTCAAACCCCTCTGGAACCTTCTGCGATGATGAGCATGGACTAATTTGGCAAGTCTATCGGTAGACCTGTCAAGAAAAGCATCGAGAAACTAAACTTCTTAAACATTCTCTTCTTTGGTTGCTTCCTAGCAAGCTTGCCTTCATACTCCATTGAGGTAAAAATCCTGAGGAATAGAAGTAGCTAAGTGAATAAACAAAAGAGAAAGGAGAAGATTATACGAGGTCCAAAAAGTAAAAGTGGACATATGATTAATGGGAATGAAGCCGGGAATAAATTTTTGTTAAAAAGATTGAAATGTGCCCTTAGGTCGCAAGAAATCAATTTGTCCATGTTACAGATCCACGGAAAGGGCTGGTCCCATGATCCGCTTGGGCTTACAAACAAAACTTGGAAAAATACCATTAGAAGTTAACAATTGTTCGAAACAAAAAAGAAGAATGGAAATAACAGTTTTATTATAAAGAGTTAAGAGCAAGTATGAGGGCTAAGTGTCCGGAACAGCTCCAGCAGCAGGTGGTGACCCGGAGTCTTCACTTTCAGGGTTGTCCACTTCAAGACCCTGGATGTCCTCGAGAGCCATCTCCGCAGCCTCCAAGTCAATATTCGCTTCAAGCAGCAATGTAGGAAGATCAAAATCAGGAGCGCTTGCCTCTTCGAGCGTATCCCTCCGAGTTGTAGAATGACTAAATCACGACGAAGTCGTAATGTTTTGCATCGGGCACGAAGGTAGTCCCGGGAAACCTCAACACTAAAAAGCTGGCCATGTATGTTGTTCAAATTCTCCTCAAACCTGGTAGCTTTATTCTAAAGATCTACATATGAGGAATTTAGAATCTGAAGAGAATTCTATCGGTCCCTTAGTGAATTACCGCATCTTCTAAGCACATTCTCGAGGAGGCCCGGAGAGAATCAGAATCTTGAATCTTCGCACCCTCTCAACTTTATCCCTTAAACGATCGTTATCTTCCTGGAGCTTGACCTCACCACGGGAGGGAGCAATAGATCATTCAAGTTCGGCAGTGGAGGTGGAAACCACATGACATTGATAGAGGAGAGATAAGAGGATCAAACAATAATACCGGGGACTTGTGAGGGAATTTACAAGGAACACAGAATAGGTACAGGAAGGAACAAATTGGCCAGGTGATCCAGTGAAGATTCCAAGCTGGAAACCGGAGGTTTTAGACCTGGAGATAAGCTCACAATTCCAGCTTTAGCCAATGGAATGAAGCTCCTCTATGACGGTTTGCAAACTGGGGCAGTAGGGTTTCCTAGGCATAATTCAGATGGAGAAACCTTGGGTTCCTCGGATGCTTTATTGGAACCATCAGGTAAAGGGTCCTGGGGACTACAAATCTGAGGCCGCTTCATTTTCATCATCAATAAAAACGACCCCGGGCCTAGCATCCTGTTGTTCTTTGCACCACGCTTTCTTGAGCCAGCATCAGGTCCGTACTTTAGAGTCTATTACTGCCAAAGAGGTTGATGCATGCTTTTGCTTACACTTTCGAATGGAAAAAACAACATTGACAATGTCTGATAGGACAGCTTTTCGAGTGGGGACTCTCCCGGAAGTGGTCTATCTCACAGAAGGACCTACAAGGAGAGGATGAATTAAAAAAAAAGGAATAAAGAAGAGGTATGAAGTCACACACTGTTAATGAAATTGAGCTTTGCTTACCGTGCCTTTTTCCCCTCCACCAATTGGAGGTCATGCTTCTCCAAGATCGAGTCATATTGGGAGTGGCGCGTAGCAATGCAATGACCCATTCAAAAAGCCTAACTAAAAGTTCAAGCTCTACAAAACCGCTATAAAGTAGCATAGATACGAAAAAAGGATTAAGCAAAGTGAGATGCAGTATTATTATTTTAAAAAAAAAAAGGGGGATGGAGGGGGGATGGGATTTAGGTAAGGGGATTACGAGTGCTCAGCTCGGGTGCAGAACGATGAAGGTGATAGGTACGGATCATCAAGAACCTATGAAGCCATTCCCGATCAAAATCATCCTCCGGGTTGACCAAACAGCTCTTTCTGGTTGCATTGTTTTTTGAAGCAGTGGAGTTCTTTATTGCGACGTGTATATGCCATCCTTCGTTTTGGTGTTCTTCCTTGGTTATAACGATAGAGTTGCACTGAAAGAGCTTTCTTACGGTTTGTTCGATTTGCTGGGGTCTGATTTGCTCCCTCTTTTCGGCATGTCCCAAAGTAATTAGTATATATGGTCTTAGAGTCCCCTTGGCAATCCTTCCATCACAAGGATATAGGAGAACTAACCCTCCTCTGAACACCTAGGGAGCATACAAGTGCATTAAGTTATCAAGAGAGAATGCAACTCTAGCCTAGTCTGCTAGAATTTGAATACAGTAGACCAGAAGCCAACTTTGAGGAGAAACTTGACCGACACAAACCCGATATCGGGGGACAGAAGTCTTCAATGATTTAGGGAATTAGAAGATTGAAACTTATCGCAAAAGAATAATTTAATCCATAGAGAAACTTTCAAAGTGATGGTTCATCCTGGCTTCAGAATTAAGAGCAGCAATTTCAACTTCAGGAGTGAAGTTGCAATCCTCTCAAACTTTGGGAATAGTATCATCACTTATGAAAGACTCAATTTCTTCAACAGATTGATGGTGGTCAACGACGCTAAAATCTTCATGATACTTAAATCCAGCATGGAGGACATCAGCGGCAAATGAATTAAGATAAACTTTTTGACTTGTTGGTGAGATTGGGTCTTTCCCAGAATAATGTCCAGGAGATGGAGTGTTATTTTGACAAGAGCGATTGGGGGATGAAGAAGTAGACATAATTAAAATGTTGACAAGGAAGGAAAAGAAGTAGATAATCAAGATTTCAGGAGAGGTTTTAGATAATCAAGAGTTCAGGAGAGGTTTTTTCTCACTTATGGAAAAGAAACATTTGGTTGAATTTAGGCTTGATTTCTTGCCTTATATATACTTAATTAAGGGAGACGAAATGTTTGGTATTCAAAGGGACACAATTTTCTAGGAACGACAGCTTTATGTTAGTCATCGTAATTGAAAGGTTATCAGTGTTTCGTGGTAGATGCATTGAATTCGGATTTGACAGTTGCCTTTTTGAATGAACCGTCGAGAAGATTCATTTTCCCGTTATTAAGCAGGGATAGGTCCGGTAACGTTTCAAATCTACTCCCTGGTATCATTTCTCTCCACTGGAGAGTGGGGGGACTATCTGTGTACATGGCAAAATCTAGCTCAACACATGGCACAATGGGAATGGAACATGTGACAGTTGAAAGTAAAACATCACTTAGATGTTTCATTTGATCGGAATAAGAATTCCCGGATAAGCCCTGAGCGAACCGTCCGAAGAAGTTGTCTCGTGTCATTAATAAGAGATTAATGTCGAAGCAAACGTTACGATTTAGAATTAAAACAACATTTATTGTCTATTATTACTCATCATTAGAATTTAACCACAACTTAAATGTGCTGATGTATTTGTACTATAAAAAGAGCCTAAAAGGCCTCTAAGAACGATCATCGAATAACAATTACTTACACACTGTAACGACCCATCCGGTCGTTATTTAATACTTCGTGAAATCATGCCCAATCTAGGCCTACGATCTTAAATAGTAAGCTCCATGGGGTGTTTAAATGATTAATAGTGGGGAAAATCATTTTCAGAAAGAGTTAAAAATCGTGGGCACGGAGCAGAATACAGTCCGCTATAACGACCAAAGTACCGCCACAGCGGTCCCGCTACGGCGGACGTCACGGACCAGTGGACGCGTTTTTCTATACTCAATTTTATATTTCACCCTCCTTTTTAATAAAAGACCCTTTAAGGCTCCTATTAGGTTTTCACAAGAAGAAAAACCCTTGATTCCAAGAAGAAAGGCTTCTCTAACATTCTCCACACCCTGCCCTACAACTACTATCTTTCACGGATTCGGATAAGGGCTAGGAGGGCGATTATCTCACGGATCTTCAAATGGCTGTTTGTCATCGAGGTGGGTTACGGTTTACTTAAGTTAGACTTTGATTAGTGAATCGTATACACATCTAGAGTTGACGGGAGATTGCATGACTAGGTCTTCGGACACGGAGTTTGGACGGTTATATTCTCTTTAACAATAGTTATGTACAAATAGTAATTAGGGTAACAACGAGTATTTAGTTAGGTGCTTAGTGCTTCTATTATGATGTTTATGCGTGACGGAATAGAAAGTGATTATTTGTCGTGATGGTTTTTTTTCTTTCTTTCGGTTTCATTGATAACAGAAAAGACGGTTCGTAGAGTGGAGGCCATTCCCCAAGATATTGCTTTCTTGCTCCTTTAAGGGGTATTTCGTTGTCTAGAGTAACTATTCCTAGGTATATTTGATTTTCCGTATTGTCAAGTTTATTGAAATACTCATATGATTGTCATTCTTGTTAATAAAGAGGATTGCATTGGGTGGATAGAAGGAAGGCATAATAGTGCTACGCCCATTAAGGGCATAATTCATGACATTGTTTTCATTCGTTGGCATCATTGCATATAATGCTTGTGGTTATGAGGTAATACATAAGAGAAAAAGTCTAAGTAAGTGCCAGTTGTTTTATCCGGGTTGTACGGCCGAGTTGGGTTAAATACGAGGTACTATTCGACAGGCAGTCCCTAGCGACATTGTAAGGTAAATATATTTACATGTATGAAAAAAGCATATTTGACCAGGGGTGAGGATGTGGCCTTGATTGTGACTCGGGCCCGAGGAGTGAATCCAAAACGAGTGGTACATGGACGCCATGAGTCCCCTGCAGGTCATGACTACTGAGCAATAACATCAGTTAGCATGTATGTACATTGTGATTTGGCCCTTGCATCACATTTCATACTTCTTTGTCCTTATGATTGTGTGCTATCAGTCCATTATATTGCATTGTGCATCTCCTAAAATTGTGATGTGTTGTGTGAGGTGTTGATCAATATGAGGGTAAGTGTAAGAGTGAATTACTAAGGGTAGACTTCTGTAGTGAGTCCGATGGACTTAGATAGTTCAATGATTGGTGGATGCGTGGTAAGTATGTCCCGTGGATGCATCATATCTTAGTAAATGAACTGGATAGAAAGCTCAGAAGGCTAAAAGTCAGAAATTAGATGTTAGAGTAGGTGAGGTACTCTAAATGATACTGATCAATGGGAAGAGTACATGTGGCCAGGAGGCAAAGAACTCTAATCCTCATTAATTGCATGATAAGGACTAAAAGGATAGAAATTACAAGCACAAGAGCCACGCCAACAATTTCAATGCAGCCAATTATTTGGAGACTTTTTTTATTTAATAGTTACCTCTGTGGGACCATGGTCCCGCTTAATACTACCTTTGGCAATTCACCACGTGTACCTCTCTTTTTTGGTCAAGCCTACACTTAAAGCGTGGTAGTACTTACTAATAATACAATTCCATGCAATATAGATTGCTTTATTTGTACCTGAAAAGGACAGCCAGGGGAAGACGTGTTACCTTACTAATCTCCGGCCACTACATGCGGCGAGGTTGTCGCCGGTGTCTTTAGTATTTGAAATAACTAGAGGCAAATTCAAGAGTTAAATTTTATGAGGCTTATTTTTAAGATTTCTAGTATTGAGCTTATTATATTTAAAAAATTTATGTAGTAAATTTGTACACGATTATTATGCGCACATGAAAAATATTGTCTTGGCCTTTTGGTATAGTCAAACAGTGGACAATATTTAAAAATTTAAATTTCTATATTTAGAATATTATCCTCCAGTTGGGATATGAATAATCACTCTCCAATGAGATGTACAGCCTACTTGGAAATATTAAAGAATGGATATTAATTAATTATTGAGTTGTTTAAATAATAATGCATAAATTAGGAAAGTGTTTGATGTGATTGTGACTTTGGTTTGTGATCTGTCAATCTATGAAGTCGTGGATACATTAGTTGAGACAAGCATCATCCATCTCTATCCATGCACATTTTTTAATTTGAACAATTAATTAAATCTATTTTATTTTATCTTGTTTCATGTACAATTGTGTATCACTAATTGGATATCATTTGAAAACGTACAAAGGAGCAAAATAAGGGAGACAATGTTTGACAAGCTATAATTGATCCTATTATATAGAACTTTAATGTTGAACATGAGAAAACAAAGAATGAATATTTTTTTTCCAAATTTTTGAGTGGTACTTCTTTGAAAGAGTAAATTACAAAAATTCATTAACATCTAAAATATTTGGAATATCAAAGTTTAACATGCTACAGTAACTTTCTTCAGAAGTTATGTTGGAGTTCGAATTCAATGAAGTAGGACTTGATGAAGATGTTGATCCAGAGGTAAAGTTTTTCCACTCATTTTGTTGGCAATTTTGTGAGCTAAAGTTTGAAATATTCGACGAGAATTGCTCCACATAAGGTTGCTGCATGACTTGAGCGTCGCTATAAATTGGAACATGTGAAGTATTTAAATTGGTGCAAGCTGGAACATTTTGAATAGGGTTTTGAATTTGGCTAATTTGACCAAATGGGATCAATTGGTTTTGGACATGGGAATTGCATAGTTGATTTTCTTGAAGATTACTTTGCAATAAGAAATTGTGGTTTTGGCTATGGGAAAAGAGGGAATTGGCTAATCTCAAAATCTCAGGATTTACTAGGGATTGTACACCTAATAGCCTTGAAAGATTTACTTGAGATGAAATATAGAGTGAAGGGTTGAAAATTGAGTTTAAATCAAGAAGATCAAGACGAGGACTATGAGTCACTGGATCAATTCCCATTCTCATAAGCTTTTTGCGAATATTAGTATTCCAATAATTCTTGATTTCGTTATCAGTCCTTCCAGGCAAGCGAGCAGCAATGGCAGACCACCTATAGTAAAAAAACGATATACAAGTTACAATCCATTTAACTCTAGAAAATAGGATAAATTAAAAGAATTAAACTTAATTTATATATACTGATAGATTAAAAAAAATTATACTGCTAATGAATTTTATCTTGTTGTAATATGTAACTTTCTTCATTTTCACGTTACTATCTACTTTTTGTGGACGATTATCCATTTTAAATGACTCAATAGTGTCAAAAAAAAATCAGACTGTTAATTTATATAATTTAAAATCATTTAAAAAATTACTTGGATATCTAAAGTCTAAGAGTTCAAAGGTGTGGATCAAATTAAATAGAAAATTTTGACAATAAAATATGACTAAAAATGTGAATATATATTTTAATAGATTTTAGTTGAAAAGAGAACTTACTTGTTTCCAAGAATACGATGCAATTGGATGATTGTCTCTTCTTCTTCGAAGGAGAATTTTCCCCTTTTAATGTCTGGCCTTAGATAGTTAGTCCAACGTAGCCTGCAACTCTTTCCACACCTTTGAAGCCCTATAAATTAAAACATATTTACAAAAAGGAATCGTTAAAACTTCATAGTAATACACTAATTCAATATTACATGCAAAGGTTTTAGATTATATTTTTTTTTTTGTTGAGAAAGACTAAAAGATTCTTTCCCTCCATTCAAGTTATTGAACCAATTTGACTGAACACGGAGTTTAAGAAAGAAAGAACGATTTTTGCAACTTGTAACATTAAATATGTTGTAACATTTGTGTGGTTATAAAACTTCTCATTTAAGCTTGAAATGAGAAGCTTAAATTAAATTATTTTAAATTTAGAAAGAGATCATTTTTTCTGAAATGAATTTATAAAAAAGAAATAGGTTTACATAAATTGAAATAGATCGGAAGGAGTATAAGAATAAAAAAAAAAAGTTACCAGCATTCTTAGGAAGTGTCCTCCAATTTCCAGAGCCATGCTTTTGAATGTAATCAATGAGCTTTTGATCTTCTTCTGTGGTCCATGGCCCTTTCTTAAGTCCATTTTTGTCACAACAAGGTGTTCGTCCCATGGTGAGAATTAAGTATTAGTTTTGTCGAGTAAAAATAGAAGTAATATTCAGAGTGAGAGAGAGGAGAAAAGGAAGAGAATAGTATGTCTTGTTGAGATATAATAAAGTACTTGTGGGTTTTGTGTGTTTGTGAATATGTTTATATAGGGAGGAGAAAAGCAATTGCACAAGAAAAAGGGAAAAATACGAAGTCAAAGGGTAGCTGTGCCGTCCTTTGTTTAATTCATCACTATGGCTACATGTCCCTTCTCACTTAAGAAAGGGATTACTACGTGGTGCAGAGTACATTAGAAGTTGTTTATATTTAGTAGCTATACTTTATTTTAATTACATCTCATAGCTAAATCTTGTATTTCAATTACATAATGTAACTAATTCAAAACTCATCTCCTCTAATTCCATTGTATCAATTTTTTTCCTCAACTCCCTCTCTCTCTTCTCCCTCAACTCTCTCTCCTTTTTCACTCTCTCTTTTCCGCCTCCGCCGTCGGTCATCTTCAACAATTCTTCGGTGCCTCTAAAGCCAACCATGTCCATTCCAATCAACCATTAAGGTGGGACCCAACAGACTGCACTTTGAACCTTCCTTGTTCCAATCGACCCACATATACTCAGCCACAGGTCATCTTCTTCGGCGTCTCAGATCTGAGTATATTTGCTTAGATCTTAATGTATTTCTCATATCTGAGCATTTATCATTGTTGTTGCCTGAGATGTATTTGTTTTTGTGTTGAATACATAGAAAGAAATGGTTTCTGGTTGGATTCTTACCGGACGACGGTGTCGTTGCCGGCGATGAAAAAATCTTCGGCGGTGTATTTTAAGATCTGAGTGTACTTTCATTTTTTATATCTCAAATATGAGTGTATTTTTTTCTTGTATCTCAAATTTGAGTATATTTTTGTTTCTTGTATCTCAGATCTGAGTGTATTCATTATTTTTTTAGTGTAAAATAGAGTGTTTCTTTATGTATTTTTCGCTTGTATTTCGAAGGAGATTTTGTTTTTATACACAAATGAATATAGTAAATTTTGAATACAGCTGAATATCCCTGTATTTTTTTTCATTTATGTTATTTGAATACAATCGAATTTAAATACAATAAGTTGAATACAATGTAAAAGTTGTACGAATGAATACAGCCAAATTGAATACAGCAAAATACAGCTGAATTGGAATACAGCCAAATTTGAATACACATTACTGTAGCTACGAAATGTAATTAACAAAAGTGTAGTTGTGCCTAAAAAAAAAAAACTTAAAGTATAGTCATATGGTTTAAGAATTATGTACTTACACAAAGTTCAAGCCACTTATTGCAATTAAATTTTTACGATAATTATTGTATTCCTCTTCCGTTTTCATTTATATCAAGTTTGAATAGACATGAAATTTATTTAAAAAGAAAATGAAGATTTTAAAAAAATTGTGGTCGTAATATGATATAACATTTTTGTGATTCTAATGACATCATTAAGGACATATTATTCAGTCCCAGAAGACCAACCAAAAACTCTAAGACTATAATAGAAGATATCTCTCTAAACCTTGGTCAAGCTAAGTTACAACTGCTCACTGTTACAGGGGAACTAATTAAGTAGTACTTGATTGTTTAATATAGCTTAAAATGGCTGTAGGAAAGATGAGTCATTCATGTTTTGTAACTATCTGAATCTTCGTAGAGATATAAAAAGAGCCCTTTTATTGTTAATCGGGCAAATTTGATGAAGAATTGATGAAGAAATGGGAATCTGTGTATAGAGAAAGAGAGAGAAACGAGAGAGTTCTTTCATTTCATTTCAGAGAAAACGTCTACAATGTACAAGCTAATTAGAAAGAGTTGGGCCTCTGTCTTTTATATTGACCCGAGTCCAATGTCCAAGTCTGGTTAAACTAATCAACAACAGTGATAAATAAAAAAGCCCAAACCGACCTAGCCCACTAACCTACATCATCAACTATTTTATGTACTCTAACACCCCCCTTCAAGTTGGAGGGTGATAGGACCCCCAACTTGCCAATGAGAAAATGATGAGCAGGACCGGGAAGACTCTTAGTAAGTACATCAGCAAGTTGAGTGGAAGTGGGAGTGTGATGTAATGAGATCAAATCATCAGCAAGCTTGCCTCGAACAAAATGGCAGTCCAACTCAATGTGTTTAGTACGCTCATGGAATACCGGAATCTTGGCAATGTGAATTGCAGCTTGATTATCACAGAGAACCGAAATAGGACTGCAAACAGGAAACCCAAAATTAGACAGCAATCTAGTTAGCCAAGTCACCTCTGCCACAGCCTTACTCAAGGAGCGGTACTCAGCCTCAGCTGAAGAAAGAGACACCACGGGCTGCTTCTTGGACTTCTAACAAATCAGGCTACCACCGAGAAGAATACAAAAACCAGTTACGGACTTTCTACTATCAGGACAAGCACCCCAATCACTGTCACAAAATACTTTGAGAGACAAATCAGAGCAGTTGTTGAGAAATAAACCATAGTCAGAGGTCCCTTTGAGATACCGTAACAAGTGTAGGGCTGCCTTCATGTGAGAGAGATAGGGCAGCTGCATGTACTGACTTATGTGTTGTATAGCAAAAGCCAAATCAGGTCTAGTATGAGTAAGGAAGTTCATTTTACCAATTAGACTTCTGTAGGTCTCAGGATTGGGTAAAGGATCACCCACTCCAGCCTTGAGCTTCTCATGTAATTCCAATGGACACATAATAGGAGAAGAAATGTCACAGTGAAACTCTTTGAGCAGATCAAGCACAAATTTCTTTTGATGAAGAAGAACACCAGAGGGTGTATACAACACTTCAAGACCAAGGAAATAGTTCAACAACCCCAAATATTTTATCTTAAACTGTTCATGAAGAAATAGCTTGAGGGCAGAAATTTCAGAGGAATCAGTGCCAGTTAAAATAATGTCATCAACATAAACAACTAGAATGACCAAGGAGTCTCCAGAACCTCTGGTAAACAATGAATAGTCATTTAAAGAATGACAATAACCTCTGGACTGCAGGGCTTGAGACAGCTTGGCATACCATTGCCTTGAAGCCTGTCTCAACCAATACAGAGACTTTTGTAACTTGCGAACCAAAGGAACAGAAGAAGAAGAAGAAGAAGAAGCAGGTACTGATAATCCTGGGGGAAGTTTCATATAGACTTTTCATCCAAATCCCCATGCAAGAAAGCATTATTTACATCCAATTGAAAAAAATACCAATTCTGTTTAACAGCAACAACAACAAGAGTTTTGATTGTAGACATTTTTACTACAGGGGAAAAAGTCTCATAAAAGTCAATCCCCTCTACTTGAGTATCCCCTCTGACCACTAACCTAGCCTTATACCTCTCAATGCTCCCATCAGCTCTATATTTCACTTTGTACACCCATTTGCACCCAATGGGTTTCTTACCACTGGATAACTCAACTATGTCCCAAGTCAAATTAGCCTTCAAAGCCTCAAACTCATTTCGCATGGCATCTTGCCACACAGGGACAGATGCAGCTTGAGAGTAAACAAAAAGGCTCAAGAACAAGCTGCTTACTAGATACTGAAGTGTGAGGTTCACAAGTGAAGCTAGGAACTGAAACGGACGAATTACAGATATAATTCTGAAGATAGGCATGTTGTTTCTTAGGTCTGAGAGATGTTCTAACAGGAGCAGGTATAGAAGGAATAGGGGAAGGAATATGTGTAAGAGTGGGAGACGAGGGTGTGGCTGGCACATGAGACAAAGAGAAAGAGGGAGAGGATGGAGTAGGAGAGGAAACATGAGAAGAGCGAAAACCAGGACAGGTCATTGGAGGAACAGTGTCATCAAAATAAGGAGAAGGAAAAGAACAACTAGTTGAGGATCCAGTAGAGGAAGTGAGGAAAGGGAAAATATGCTCATGGAATAACACATCCCTAGAAACAAAACAAGACTTGGATTGGAGATTTTAAAGTTTAAAACCTTTCTTGGCAAAAGGGTAACCAATAAAAACACAAGGAGAGGCCCTAGGCTAGAATTTATCCCTATGAGGTCTAGGAGTAGTGGAATAACATAGACAACCAAATGCCTTAAGGTGGTCATAAGAAGGTGTGTTGCCATAAATCAGTTCATAAGGGCTCTTGTGATTTAGGAGAGGAGATGGGAACCTATTCACCAAAAATGTGGCTGTTAAAATGCAATCACCCCAAAATCTGATGGGGAGATGAGATTGGAAGAGTAGGGCCCTGGCAGTGTCTAGCAAGTTCCTGTGCTTCCTTTCCACCATCCCATTCTGCTGAGGGGTATATGGACAGGAAGTCTGATGGATGATACCCTGATCTACAAAGAACTGAGAACCAGACAGGCTAGACCCTAACTCTAAGGTATTTTCACTTCTAATAGTTTGAACTTTGGTGTGAAATTGAGTAGTAATCATATTAAGGAAAGCTTTGAGAATGGTAAAGGCATTGCTTTTGGAACCTAGTAGGTGGGTCCAGGTGGCCCTGGTATAATCATCAACAATGGTACGGAAATATCTAGATCTATCATAGGTCGAGGTATGATAAGGACCCCAAGTGTCAATGTGGATAAGCTAAAAAGGGGCAGTACTTTTAATAGAACTGTCTGAAAATGGTAATCTAGATTGTTTGGCTAAAGGGCAAATAGGACAATCAAATGACTGTTTATGGGATAATTTGGAACCAACATTAGTAAGTGATTTCATTTTGGAAAAAGGCAGATGGCTAAGTCTATAGTGCCAAACAACTTTAACTTTATTCATATTCACATTGGCAGGAACAACAGTATGAGAAGGATCAGCAGATACAATTGCATGAACACTAGGAACAAAAGAAATGGAGGGGCAAACAGCAACAATGGCAGAACTATTACAATCAGCAACGGTAGAACTACTACAATCAGAAGAAACAACAGGAAAAGCAGCAAGGACAGGAAAATCACAAGTAAAAACAGTTGGGTGATGAGAAAGCTTGTATAGTCCACTGTCAGATCTACCAAGCACCACTGGCTTCTTACGAGAAGGGCCCTGTAGAGCACATAAAGTGTTGGTAAATATAACAGCATGACCAGGTTTAGTAACAAGCTTATGGACAGAGATCAGATTGTGCTTAAAACTGGGATATAGAGAACATTGTGGAGAACAAAATCAGGAAACAAGTTTAGGGAACCAATATTAGTTACTTTAACTTTGTATCCATTGGGAAGGGACACTAGATAAGGAATAGGTAGAGTTTGTAAGTTGAAACGTAGGGAAAATTCAGAGGTCATATGATCAGAAACTCCAGAATATATGATCCATATAGTGTTTTCTATCTTAGTAAGCAAACAAGTCCTGACATTACTATCAGGTGACAACTTACCAGCAAAGTTTGCAGAAGCCAAAAGATTGGAAGCAGGAGGGGAAGCACGAATGTGGGACTGTTGCAGCAATGACATCAGCTGGGAGTGTTGGTCCTTGGTAAGGCCAGGAAGGACATAAGAATGTTCAGATTCACCATGAGGACCACCAGAGTTGTCAAAATTTGAGTGCCCAGCATGATTGGAATCAAATTCAACATGAGCAGTTGTTTTCCTTGGACCAGTGTTTTTGGTGAATTTGAAATTTGGAGGAAAACCATGAAGCCTATAGCACTTCTTAATACTATGGCCAGGATTTCTGCAATACTTACATTCCAAGGATGATTTCTGGGGTTCGAAAGCAACTTTTGAATGAAAATTCTGTTTAGAGGGACCATGATATGGGCTTGAAGTAGAACCATGATATGAGTGTGAAGTAGATGCCCCAGCATTGAAAGACACAGATCCTGATGAAAACTGAGAGGTTCTAGAGATGTTCCTCTATTTTTCATCAGCCAACAGTATGCTATAGACAGTACCCACTGTTGGAAGGGGCTTCATCATTAGTATATCGCTTCTGACTTGAACATAGGTGTCATTGAGACCCATCAAAAATTGGTACACCTTTTGTTCATCCTCACCCTTCTTACTTCCCCCCACAAGTGCAATAAGATAGGTGGTTAGGGGAAATGGACCCAATTTCATTCCATAACTGTTTAATCCTATTTAAATAAGAGGATATGTCTAATGAACCATGGGAAATATGAGCTAAGTCCTTTTTAAGTTCAAAAATTCTAGCCCCATCTACTTGACCATATCATTCCTCTAGTTCACCCCAAATATCCTTGGCCAGTTCTGAATATTCAACGCTACGAGCTATTTCTTTGGTGAGAGAATTGGTCAACCAAGAAACTACGAGTTCATTATATCTTTGCCACTACCTGGCCAAAGGTGAAGTCTCAGGGGGTCTATCAGAGATAATATTTTATGAAATCCAACTTATTATGCACTGATAAGGCCACAAGAATGGTTCTGCGCCAACTACCATAACTAGTTCCATCAAAAGGAACAGGAACCAAGGAGGAACCCAACACGTCAGAGGGATGAACATACAGGGGATGGCAAGGGTGAGTATAATCATCGGGGTGAAAAGCAGTGTCAGAAGTAGGGGCAGAATCAGATGAGGATGAAGGTACATAGGAAACCCCACTGGTAGTAAGAAGCTCGATACCATTCGTCATCGCAAACAATCAGAAAACCCAGCAATATTGTTGAACACAATCACACGCAACACGAGCAAAAACAACAATCAAACAACATAAGTAACTAGTATCAATTTTACCCAGCAATATTGTCGAACACAACCACACGCAACACGAGCAACAACAACAATCAAGCAACACAAGGAACTACTATCAAATCTTGTCGAGAGAATGGAAGAAAAGAATGAAATTACCCGGCGAAATTCGAAACAGAAGCAAACCCTAATTTGAGAGAAAATTGAACTAATTAATCACCAACAAACCCCAACAATCAGCAACAATATATGAAATCGAAGCTTCGAATGAATTTTAATCACTCGAATATTCAAGAAATCGCAAAGATACAACTAACATTGAACACTGTAACCCTAAACTTCGATATTTGAGAAAAATAATTGGAAAGTATGAACGAGGGTAAGTTTGGACGAAAGCTAAACACCAGATCTATCAAGATCTAGGCTCTGATACCATGTTAATCGGGCAAATTTGATGAAGAATTGATGAAGAAATGAGAATCTGTGTATAGAGAAAGAGAGAGAAATGAGAGAGTTCTTTCATTTCATTCAGAGAAAAAGTCTACAATGTACAAGCTAATTAGAAAGAGTTGGGCCTCTGTCTTTTATATTGACCCGAGTCCAATGTCCAAGTCTCGTTAAACTAATCAACAACAATGATAAATAAAAAATCCCAAACCGACCTAGCCCACTAACCTACATCATCAACTATTTTATGTACTCTAACATTTATTTTGGATAGGGTCAATTGTCTCGCTTTATTATAGGATTAAATACGACAAAACTAATTTTTTTGTTAGTTAAACTAATGTTAAAGGATATAACTTGGTGTATAGCATGGCCAGTGAATCCCTTACATGTTTAAGCATGGTGCTTTATCCGACTTTTGTAATGGAGGTTCGGCTTTAGTCCCCCTCCTCTTTTGCTATGATGTAATAAAAGCTCATCCAAGCTCTAACGGGTGAGTATATTTTGAAAAACAAAAAGAGTTCTGGTGATATTTAATTAATAACATTTGTCTGACCATAAAACCTTCTTATTCAGGACAAAATGAGAAGTCTAAGTTAAATTATTTTTAAATTTAAAAAACTGTAATTTTTTTCTTAAACGAACTAAAAAGAAAATGATACCACGAAACTAAAATGGAAAGAGTTATTATTATTATATCATGATATATGAAAATAACACCCAAAAAAAGATTTATACTTTCACTATCAGTATATATATAATTTAATAAAATCCTTTAAGACAATTGTGAATTCTACTACATCTCAATTGTTCTCCCTGCTTTTCTGGAATAGGGTTGGGGTTTGGCAGGGCCGGCCAGAGGGCCAAGCCACTAAAGCGGGGGCTTTAGGCTCCAAAATTTTGGGGGTCTCAATTTTTTTTTCATCCAGTATTCGGTACCTGTATTGAATTTTCCGATTAATTCGATTTCGAGACGCGCAAGATCACTTAAAGAGGGAAGTGCTCCCTAGCAAGATATTTTCTATTAGAATTCTCGGACCCAAGACCTCTAGTAAGGGAGAATGAGGCCTAATGTTTACCTATAATAAATTTATAGGTTAGTTTTTCTTTAAAAAAATATTGAGTAGAAAAAATAAGGCCTCCCGTTAAAGTTGACTTTACGCCACCGATCTTCACTACAAGAAAGTATAGAAATGACAACAAAAAATTTAATATTTGGCAACAACTTAGTTTTATTGTTGGCAAATGAACTTTTTTGTTGCCATATAATTTAATTTTGTTGTCATGGTATTGATTATTGTTGCAAAAAGTACTTTTGGCAACAACAACAAAAGTTGTTGCGCGTTGTTGCAATAACAACCTTGGGAAAAGTCAATGCAACAATTTTTATTTTATTTTTTTGTTGCCAAAAGTACTTTTTGCAACAATAATCAATCTATGGCAACACAAAAAAATTTTGTTACCAAATATATTTTTTCTTGTAGTGCTTATTGAGCCGCCCCTGGGGGTTGGGTGGTTGATGGGGGTTTAAAATGGTAAACTCAAAGAGGTCCATCAAATGTTTGGTTCCATGGTAATATCATCAGCAAGATAATTAAGGAACAAGTATAAATATACCAAATATTTGATATAATTTATATATGCTATGTTTGTACCAGCCCTTAATTATCGCTTGATCATTTACTCTTGTTTTGAACCTCTCCATCAAATAAATCGCTGTCCAATAGTTGCACTTCGCTTTGTTTAGTTAATGTATTCATATTAGTTGTCTTCAAACTTGAGGAAGCCACGTACCCTATGCCCCCACAACCTAACATTTCCTTGGGATTTACCTTCGGCTGATGGGGAAAGATATTAATTCTTTATTAGTTAGTCCTAAAAAAATGTTATTCTCTCCGCACATAGACGGATCTAAAATTTAAATTGCAGGGTTTCAACATTTTAATTTTTTTTTAGCATTGACCCATTATATTTCTAAAGTTATGGGTTCATATATATCTACTATTTATTGTAATTTTAATAAATAAAAAATCACATAAATACCCACATCGAAAGTTTGGGGTTCAATTGAACCCCTCTCGTTGTAGTACTCCATCCGCCTCTGCTGATAAAAAAGAGTGTCCACTTAGCTATTTTTTTGTTAAAAAAGAGTGTATACTTACCGAATCAAGAAAAAATTAACCTTATCTTTCGATATTTGCCCTTATTAAGTGTTAAGTATCAAATCTCAATACTTATTTTGTTACGAATAATTTAGCTAAATTACCTATTTTTGTTTAGGAGTTAGTATTTTCGTAAAGGGTGTGCAAATGACTAGTTTTGTGTTTGCAAATAATTTAACTTTAAAGTTTTCATTAAACTTAATTGTTTGAATAATTAGACACTAGTGGAGTACTATCTTTATACATTGAAGGTAGCCTTCAATTTATGGAAAAAGGTTCGAATATGTCACTGAACTTTAAGAAATGACGGCCTAATATGTATCCATCAATAGTTGGGGTAAAATATGCCCCTATCATTACAAAGTTGGTCAAAATATGTCCTTATTTACTAATTGTGGAAACTTTTCAATACGTGACCTTTTTCTACAAGACAAAAGACTCAAATTTCCCCCATGAACTTTGTGAAATGATCCATATGTCCCTGAATTTTGAGAAATTTGACTTATTATTCCCGCGGCACCAACATCGACTTCTTCAACACTCAAAACCTCTAGCTGTAATGTCTTAATCCCTCAAACCTCAAATCATCCCAAATAAAACTCAAACAATCAGATAGCATCACCAAATTAAATTTTCACCTTTATTGGGAACTCAATCAACTCAATTCCATTACCAATCTTGCTCGATGTTCTCGTTTTCTGCAAAACTCCACGAAAACTTTATGATGATCAAGTATAGAGGATTCATCAAAGGTGGTATCTCTACTAACTATAAATTTGAGTAAAGACAAACACCAAAGGTTTTACCCCTTTTACTCTATCCACATACCCTACAAATATTACCTTCTTAGCCCTTCTTTCATGCTTTCCTTCATTAACATGATAATAAGCTGGACATCCAAATACTCGTAAGTATGAATAGTTAGAGGGTTCACCTGACCATACCTAATTTGGAGTCTTAAAGTCAAGCCAACGCTGGAGATCGATTGAAAATATGAGCAGCAATGTGAACTGCTTCAGCACAAAATACTTTGGACATTTTGGCGTGTAGGAGCATACGACGATGCATTTCAAGAAGACTTATGTTCATCCTCTCGGCAACTTGTCACGACCTAAACTAGAGGGGACATGACGAGCACTCGGGCCCTACCTGCCGAGCACCACTGAACATGCTTTTATACCATGACCATAGACAAGAATGGACCTCAAGGATCACTAGGTTTAAATCTACTAAATTATATAGGAAATATGCTGAAAAGGGATGAGCCCAAGAAGATATACTATTCAACTATACTGGATAACTCTACAAGCCAACTAGGCCATCATGAAAAACTATACATCAAAATATAGATATAGATCGAAAGGTCTATGCCAAGCCTAACCAATACCATGACTGTCTACAAGCCTCTACTGGAGTGTCTCATAAAAAGGTCGGGACATGGCTCCTACATACCCGTATATACACAAAAGAATGACATACCAAAAGTACAACGGCAACACCGGAACAAGAGAAGTGCTTCAATGTCAGCTGAACGGCAACCTACGGGGTGGATCACCAAGCTGTCTATCTGCACCTGCATGCATGAAGCGCAGCGCCCCCAGAAAGGGACGTCAGTACAGACAAAGTACTGAGTATGTAAGGCATTTACGGGGGTTTTAGCCTCCTCAAGCAATTAGTGGAGGCTAAAACTCCCGCGAATTGTAACTTTCAACCTCCATAAATTACCCTTTTTTTGTAGTGAACAACCTCATATGATCTTCTTTAAACTCATGTCCACAACATTTTAAAAATATACAATTGAGCAGCCCCATATACAATTGTATACAATACTTTCCTTCTTCCAAATACACCAAGTATAACAATCCCAACACATTCTCAACATTAACTATTATCTTCCATAACAAGATTTTGCTCGAACACACTAACAACCATAGCTCAAGTTAGGTTACAACTCAAAATAACATCAAATTCATGTTTGAACCTTTCCTCCAATTTCTTTCCCTCAAACCTTAGTATAACTATCACATAAACTCTTAATCATGGAAATAAAATGAAATCTTACCTCAACAACTCTAGAACACTTCAATTCCAAGACCACTTCACTTTGAAATATCCTTCAAAGTTTCTATAAGAAGAAGAGACAAGTTTCAACAATACTTTGAAAACCCTAGGCATTCAATTCTCACTTTGATCTTTGATTTTCACTTGGAAGAGTGATTGAATATGTTGAAGGAGGTTTCTAGAGCTTTCACGAACTTGCGCTATGTAAAATAACTTAAAAATGAAGTGGGCTCGTGATATATAAAATTAGAAAAATTCCATCGTCTCAGGAAATACGGTCCGTAATACTGGTCGTATAATTTTATACGGCCCGTATAGTGGTCTGTACTTTTCAACCCAAAAATCTGCCTTCTCTGTTAAATTTTTAGATCCTTAAATACGGCTAGTATTTCAAGATACGGTCCATATCTAAAAAATACGGTCCGTATAAAGCAGTTCCAGAACCAAACTTTTTCAAAACGTATTTTCTTCAATTCTCTTATTCTCAAATCCTTCCCTTACTTACCAAACATGAACTCAAACCCTTACAAACATAAGATAAGCATGCCCAACCTCGTATAACCTCGGACACAGCCCTTGTGTCCAAGACTAGGGCCATTAACATATGACGAATCTCAACGTATAAAACTACGAGGTGTAACATCCTTCCCCCCTTAAAAACATTCGACCTCGAATACTAGACTCTCAGGAATTTATAGAAATTTCAGCAGGGTCTCCCTTGTAACTGTACCACTACCAACCTGTCACGCAGCAACCTAAATGCCACACAGGGCCACAACAATCGATAACAACAATGACCCCACACGACCAATAAAACTAGCTGATAAATAATACATACCTGAAGAACTAAACTCATTTTATTAGGGCTAGACTTGAGAGAAAGTATGGAGTATGGAGTATATCTCCGCTCATACAAATATATATATCTCCGTTTTATACATACATACATATATATATATATATATATATATATATATATATATATATATATATATATATATATATATATATATATATATATATATATAGGCAATACAATCTTTATTTATCCAAGTCCAATTTTATATCACTGAAGCCTGTTTTGATCAACCCGTTTCTAAGTCCAAATCCAACTTAGTCTCAAAATCAGTCCAAATAAGTAACCTTATTTCAGTAATGTTGGGTTTCCAGGCCCAAACGTAGTCCATTTTACAGATTTTCCAGGTCCATATTTATCTTTTCCATCTCATGAAATATCCAATTTTTCTTTGAAGTCTAATTTTCAGTCCAATCTAATGCTAAGGTCCAAATGGCAAAACAATTATACGTTTTTGGCTTAGAAAACAGTCCATCGGTGGGCTTAAGGCCCAAAATTAAGTTTGTTCTTGTTTTTTCATTTCCAGATTTTCACAAGGGGCGGAAGGCCCAAAAATACAAGTTAGTTTCATATTAATCACGCCCTTAAACCAATTTTAAAATTTTGAAAGGGAAAACTTAAGAAGAGGTTTAAATACCAATTTCATGCATGTGTTAGAGATTAGCCAATTTTTGAAAATGATTCAGGTTAAAACATGTCCAAACAATCTTAATTTTTTAGAAAAATGAGTCAAGTACCGATTATCATACCAGATCGAGGTTTACCCAATTTGAAAATGTTTTTGAGCGTCCTCCTAAAATACTAAGTGTTTTCCTAAGTCCTACACATACATAAGGGTTTCAATATTTTTTCAAGTGTTTACAATTACATACACATATGACATATAAATGTAAAATAAGGGAGAAAGGAAGAGAATTGAGCTGGTGGGCCTACCCAAGCCCACCAGTATCCATTTTTACCCATGGATGGGCCTTTAATAATATTAGCTTCCCTTTCTTCTTGTTTTCGGGCTAGATCAAGGAAAATGGTTGGGCCTCAGGCCCAACAGGCTTATACAAGTAAGAAACGACCCGAGCAGAAATCCCATGCAACACAAAGGGGAAAAAGAAGGTAACGGTTAGAGAGTACCTAGGCCTTAACCATTAAATAAATAAGAAATTAAACATATTTCAAATGTATTTTCATGTTTAATGGACTGATCAAGTGACAAGATAAAGTGTAACGAGCCCAAACACAACTTCGCCAGGACGAATAAGATGTCAGGCCTAAACATGGAAAAACAAAGCCCAAATGCAACAAACAAAATAAAGGCAGGTCTAAGTAGATTTTTAGTGTATAACTATGGCTAGAATAGGGGGGTATACCACACCTATACCAACTATACTAGTTCCCATATACCAAAGCATATAGCAACTGCACATACCCAGTATACCTTAGGTGTATACCTTGCATATTCAATTAGGAGCACCACACTTAAAATAATAATAAAAAATCGTTGCTATCATTCTCCACTTAGTATATCCCATTTTATACAGATGCCCAGGTAAAGATAAATCAAGAATTTTACAGAGAAGAGAAAATGCAGCTAACTACTCAATTACTGTCACAAACATTAGCCAGGACCCTTTAATCATGATAGAATTCCAAAAATTTTTGCATAGATGACTGTGTATACTAGGTAGCCTATTCTTTATAATACAGGTATATACTATTGCTAAGTCAGTTGTTTAGGATAAAGTTAAGCAAGAAAAGGTGTCCATTCACCTACACATTTACTTTGTATTTAGCAACAGACCACATAATGTGAAGATATTTGACTTAGATCAAATTCAAATAGTGTACTGGATTGATCCCTTTAAAATTAAACTAGTGATTAGTTGACTACTTAAGCCTTCATATTATCAAATGCAAGACTCCAACTATTATGATAGTTTCAATAGTAAACCAATGACTAAAACAAGTACCAAATAGGACTTAAGATCATAAACAAAACAGGACCAACCTTTCTTTAAAATTTGACAACAACATAAGTGTGCAGATAGTTCACAAAAACCTCCTAGATGAGATTAAGAACTTAAACTTTCTCCCTTTTTTAAAATAAACACAGACATATGACCAAACAGGGGAATCAAACTGACCTAGTTAAAATAATGCACTCAATTTAACAGTGTCCAAGCAAGGAGTGAAAACTAAACTGGATCATGGATTAAAGTCCAATTCACTATTTAGTTAAAATCTTTTTAACAGCAAAGTTTCTAGCATTACACAAAGGAAACAACTCTTAATGCATAATGGAACTGTACATGATCATTAGCTTCTAATGTTGGTTTAAAAATGTAGACTCTCGACAGTTTAGACACCACATCATACTATAGCAACTTTTAGAATAGTAAAAACTCATTATAGTTTCATGAAATTCCAATAAACACAGACCAAACAGTTTTGAAAACTTCTCTATTATATCCTTAAACAAGTGGTCAGAGACAAACAAACTAAACCAAACCAAACATGAAACTAGACAGAGGCTAGACAATTTCCCACATTCTCTAATCAATCAACAAAAGGATATATGGAACATAACAGTTTTAGGTCTCAACATGGTATTACTTATTCAAGCTATTATGACTTAGATAAAATGGGATTTAGACAACTTAATCATGGTTCAAAGCATATATATATGTATAGGATAGTCTCTTAGCTTTTAAAACAAACCAACAATCCCAACATAAATCATCTTTCATCACATAGAGACCATATCAACCAACACTGTTAACAAGGATGTTTTAAGCATCTATTATCTAACCTAAGGGACATTTAACACACTTCCAATCACACTTGTATAGTAATCATCTATCTAATACATGATTTTATACTAACTATAACATTAAACTAAGCAAAACAGACTAAACAAACTAAACACATCATAATAATGAACATCTAGCTAATACATGACCCAACACAGCCTTACACTAACTAACTACAATTTTAAACTAAGCCAAACAGGCTGAACAACTAAGCATATAACGACTAACACATGATTAAGCAAACAAAAACCAAAAAGACAGAATACTACCTTTTCTAGGCACAGCCTTGATCGAGAATGAACTTGGATGATTCCCTCGTTCCTCAATCTCCATACTCAGCCACACACGAACCCAGAAAACAAGAGAAAACAAGCTTTTAAAATTTTACTTAACTCAGAAAAGTTAAAGATCTCAAATATTTTGAAATCTTAGGTATTTCGAGTTCTATGAGTGTATGGAATTTTCAGTATGCTCAAACTTGTCCAAATAACGGAAAATAGGGTTCTTTAAATAGAAATCCCCAAACCCTAATTTGATTTCGATGTGGGACAACTTCCAATTCTGAGAATTGGCATATCCTCACAATAATCAAAGGTTGAGATTAAACCAAACACGTATTCAAGGGCCAGATCTAACCCAAAAAGAGGTAATACAACGGGTTCTTCATGAACCAATCGGGTTTGAGGGATTCAAAACGAGTCGAGACGAAGGGATTTGTACTCCTTTGACCATAAAAAGCAAAAAATAAAAGGGGAAGATAATACCCTATTTGGTTGCGATATGGTGGAGAGAGGGATAAGCAATTAATGCTAATTTCTTTGCCCGAAATTGACATACCAAGACTGAGAAGAGCCTGCCATACTCAGATATTTTGCCATTTTTAGTTTGCATGACCGAAGAGAGAGAAATCGCCTAGTGGCGGCTAGGGTTTCACAAGGAACCCATGGAAAAAAAAACAACCTTTTGCTGAAGGAGGGAGTATATATGTTTGCCACTTGGGCCGGGTCTGGCCCTATTTTGGGTTGGGCTCGGCCAATTTGAAAGGGGAATAAAGGGGTAGCCCATTGTATACATATACACACGCATGGTATACATGTATAGACGTGTATAGACATGTATATGTGTGTGTATATGACAAAACCTAAATGGCCACAATCAGAACAAATAATAAATTCTTTAACTAATGGCCAAACATAACTTAATTAACTAATTAACCAAACTAATGAACATGATTAATATGCTAATGGATTTAAGTTGCAAATATAGCCTTAATTGACTTTAAACCATGAATTTGGTCATTTTAATTAAGGCTAGATTTAAACTCAACCAAACCATTAAAGGCTAGTATTACAATAATGACCTTAATCAACTTTAGGCCATGCAAATTAGCTATTTCAATTAAAGTCACAATTAGCCAACAATTGAATAATTTATGGAATTAACCACAATTAAACACTTTAATTAATTATGATTAACTCTAATAAATTGCACAAATGCACGTTGGGCATGCAAAATTAAGACTTGAGGGGTAAAACGGATTAATTTACTTAATTGATCAGATTCCTTGAGCTAAACAGGGTAAAATACTTACTAACTGACAATTTAACAATTTAAACAATTAAATAAATAATTGTTGTAAATTATTTTCTTTCTTGGTTAAATTCGGCAAAATTATCATAATTGTAAAAATATGTAAATTAACTTCCAAATGATTTATAACATTATAGAAATTATTTTATAAAATAAGAATGGTAAAATATTATCTAAATAATTTTATAAAATCATTTTGACTTCTGAAAATACATATTTCACTCTGTTTATTATTCAAGGACTCTAGGTAATTAAAATAAATTATGGGAGGTCAAAAATTAGGTGTCAACACTGCCAATGTGTAGAGGCCATCCTCTACCTTGCCTTTCAGCAGGACTAAAGAACCTTTAGTCACCTTCATAGTTCCCCCTCCGCTCATGTACTTGTAGCCTTGTTCATCCAGAGTACCCAGGGAGATTAAATTCTTCTTTAGATCATAAACATGATGGACTTGTGTAATAGTCCTCACGGTTCCATCGTGGCAGCGAACTCGAACTGAGCTAATGCCAACTATTGCACAAGCTGCATTATTACCCATTACTACGGTTCCTCCACTTTGCTCATAGCTGCTAAACCAGTCTCTTCGGAACATCATATACAGAGTACAAGCAGAGTCTAACACTCATTTGTTTCCATAACTTCCATTATTACATGATGTTGTAAGTACATAATCATTATCAGAATCATGTACTTGTTCAACTGTCGATGCACCCGCTTTATCCCTGGACTTTGTCGTTAGGTAATCTCGTTCAAAGTTCCCCTTCTTGCCACAGCCCCAACAATCCACATTCTTCTTGTGTCACGACCCAATTTACAGTTCGTGCGGGCACCTACCTTATCCCCTTAGTAGGCTAACTCTTAACAACCAACCCGCTATAAAAATTCATTTGACAAGTAAATAACAAGTGAAAATGATCAATAAGTCAAAAAGTAAAACTGACACTTTCATTATTCAACTGAAAATTGTACTTTCCCAAGACCGAGTCTAGACATGTACAAGAGCTTCTACAATACATAGATTGTAACCAAAAATAAAATGACACAAATTCTGCCTTTGGAATGAATATACAGAAGCTGTAGGAAGACATCCGCTACTCCAGCTAATGAAACTTCGAGCAATAACCTGAAACACATCTACACCCTAAAAGAAATGTAGCAAGAGTAGTATCAATACACCACACGTACTGGTAAGCATCATAGGCCAAATAAGATTCACGCATATAGTAAAGAATCAATCAAGATAAACAGATAACTACAATCGTTCATGCCTTTATAAATCCTAACCATGGGATAACAACCACGGCTAAGCATACCCAGTCTCCCTCTACTACTACCATATCAAAAGTAACAACAGGGAATAGGTAGTACCGGACCACAATCAGTCTTAACTCCAGTGAACGCCTAGACCACCTACTTCTCAATAATTAATGAATAACAATCAGTACCCCTCATACCCATAAATCCTAAGTGAGGCCACAACCCTTACCTTCCCTTCGATAATTAAACGGACTCGTAATTTCACAAGTGGACACAACAACCCAACAACGACAAGTAAATCAACCACGAATCACAAGAATAAGATAAAGTCCAATGCAATGCAATGCAACCAATGATAGTATCTCAACCGTACACACATGCTAAGGCATCTTTCGCACAATAGTCATGACCTGTGGGGACCCATGGTGTCCATGTACCACTCGCTCCGGAACTAACCTCGGATCACGAGCCTATAACTAGGTCACATCCTCACCCCATGTCAAATGTGCTTGTGTGTGTGTGTGTGTGTATATATATATATATATATATATATATATATATATGATCACAATATAAATCTCTCGTATTTCCAGTTCAACACTCAATATGAAACATGATCAGTCAATAATATCAATGTCAAGGAATACCACGCACCATGCCACAATTCATAATAAGACTCAGAGGAATCAACTCGACAGCAGCATGCAAATACAATTAAAATACAAATCACCCTAGCATATGGTATAACAAGACCCCATTATGGTTAGCTCAGTAATAAAACGAATCCCACCCACTATCTTAACCAACATCAAGAATACATAGACCATTTCCATCCTTCCAGACATAATAACTACCCTCATGGTCCAATACAGAAATAACAGCAACAAGCCCACATAATCAAAAAACATACCAACCTAAATAATATCCAATCGAACTTCGTGTCCGAAGACATAATCATGCTTTCTCCCGTCAATTCTACTACATGAATACGATTCAATAATCAAAGTCTAATTCAAATAAACCATAACCTACCACTACTAAAAAAACTGTCAAAATTAGAAATGCACAAACCTACGGACTGCGTCGCTTTGAAAAACCGATGAAAAATCGACGCAGTGCGTTGGTTTTGTGCATTTCTAATTTTTTAAATTAGAAAATCGTCGGACGACGTCGGTTGTTTTGGCAGAATTTTGAAATTATATTTCCGCCAAATTTTTTTTACAAAACCTGACGTCCCACGTTGGTTTTATTAAAAAAAAACAATAATTAATAGAAAACCGACAGACAATGTCGGTTTTAGTTTTAAAAATATATTAAATAATTTATAATTCATTTTGTTTTTTAAAATATTAATAAACGAATTTTTTTAAGGAAACCGACAGACAGGGTCGGTTTTTAATATTGTTTTTTGGTCAAAAGCAGGTCAACTATTTAAAAAACCGATGGACCGGGTCGGTTTTGTCCATCGGTTTTTTTAAACAAAAAAGGCCACACGGGTTTTCCACTTCATTTCCCTTTCTTCCCCCAAAAAAACACCATTCCCTCTTAAACCCTACCCTCTGCCCACCCCTCTCCGCCCAGCCCCACCGCCCAGTCCCCTCCGCCTAGCCTCGCCGCCTGCGCAACCCACCCCCACCTACCCCAGCCCCGTTTTTAACTTAGTAAATTGAGGTTAGTTTCTTTTAAATTCGGGCTTTTAAAATTCTTTCAATTTTAGTTTTATTTGTAGATTTTAGGCCTAATGTTAGTCTATTTAGCTTTGTTAAACATCATTTGTAATGTTATTAATGTTGAATTTGTGAAAAAATGTAAACTTTATTTGACTAGTTTACTTTTCTTTTTTCTTTTTTTTTTTTTTGCTTGAAATTGTGCTATATTTTATGTTCATTGTTAATGTATTTGTGTTATCTTAGTTATCATTGTTTTTAATATTATTGATGTTGAATATGTGCAAAAATGTATACTTTATTTGACTAGTTTTTTTTTTTGTTGTTGGATTGTGCTTTTTGTTAGAATCCATAAGTTATTAAAATTGTTATTGAGCATTCAAAATTAGAATTGGTTGAGATTGTGCTTTTCAAAGTTAGAATTGTTAAGTTATAATATTTCTATAACCTCAAAACTAAAATATAGACTTTATTTCACTAGATTTACTTTTCAATTTTTAGAATTGGTTGGGATTGTGCTTTTCAAAGTTATATTAAAGTTAGAATCCATAAGTTATTACAGTTAGAATTGTTATTGAGAATTAAAATTTATAATTGGTTGGGATTGTGCTTTTCAAGGTTGGAATTGTTAAGTTATAATATTTCTATAAATTCAAAACTAAAATGTAGACTTTATTTGACTAGATTTACTTTTCAATTTTTAGAATTAAAATTAGAATTCATAAGTTATTAAAGTTAGAATTGTTATTGAGAATTCAAAGTTAGAATTGGTTGGGATTGTACTTTTCAAAGTTATATTAAAGTTAGAATCCATAAGTTATTAAAGTTAGAATTGCTATTGAGAATTCAAAGTTAGAATTGGTAGGTATTGTGCTTTCTTAAATTATTGATGTTCAATTTGTGAAAAAGTTAACTTCATTCAACTAGTTTACTTTTCACATATATATATATATATATATATATATATATATATATATATATATATATATATATATATATATATATATATATATATGCTTGCGATTGTGCTATTTTTTATGTTCATTGTCAATGTATTTGTGTTAGCTTAGTTAGAATTGGTTGGGATTTTGCTTTTTCAAGTTATATTAAAGTTAGAATCCATAAGTTATTAAACTTAGAATTGTTATTAAGAATTCAAAGTTAGAATTGGTTGGGATTGTGCTTTCCAAGGTTAGAATTGTTAAGTTATAATATTTCTATAACCTCTAAACTAAAATGTAGACTTTATTTGACTAGATTTACTTTTCAATTTTTAGAATTAAAGTTAGAATCCATAAGTTATTAAAGTTAGAATTGTTATTGAGAATTCAAAGTTAGAATTGGTTGGGATTGTGCTTTTGAAGGTTATATTAAAGGTAGAATCCATAAGTTATTAAAGTTAGAATTGTTATTGAGAATTCAAAGTTAGAATTGGTGAGGATTGTGTTTTCTTAAGTTATATTTTAAGTTAGAATTCTTAAGTTATAATATATTTCTATAACCTCAATAATTTGTGGGTATATTTTTGTAGATGGATTGTATGTGGATGTATAAAATGAATAATAGTGATCGTGTGGGTGTACATGATGAATTAGTTGAAGGTGTTGATGGGTTTATCACACATGCAATGTCACTTCACCCTTTTCAAAATGAAGGGGTAATTAGGTGTCCTTGTTCTCGTTGCCGGTGTTTGAAGTATTTGAAACCGGAAGCGGTTAGGGTTCATTTATATAGTCATGGGTTCAAGGAGAAATATTATGTTTGGACTGATCATGAAGAGACTAATGGGGTCAATGGTATATTTTATAATATGGTTGTTGGTGAAAGTAGTGTGTCGCAGCAATATAGTCATGTCCAATATGATAGAGTTAATGATATGGTTAATGTAGCTTTTTTAGTACAGTCTGGGTTTGAACCTGAGCAAAATTTTGACCAACCTCCTAATGAAGAAGCAATACGCTTCTGTCAAGAATTAGAAGAGGCTAGTCGTCCATTTTGGGTAGGCAGGTAGCATTCTAAGTTGTCTGCTGCAGTTAGAATGATTAATATCAAATCAGATTGGACAGTTGTTGAAGCTGCTATGGACTCAATGATTAAGCTTGTGGGGGAACTAACTAGTCCGGAATTCGACATACCTAAGAGTTACTAGCAAAGAGATTGGTTTCCAAATTAGGATTGTTGTATGATAGAATTCATTGTTGTCCAAACGGTTGTATGTTGTTCTATAAGCAAGATGCTGATTTAAATGAATGTAAATTATATGGACATGTGCGTTATAAGCGGACACCTAGTGGGAAGATGGTTCCAATTAAGGCGATGCATTATTTACCTATTATACCTAGGTTAAAGAGGTTGTTTGCATCGCTGAGTTTTGTTCCTCACATGAGATGACACAACAAAAATAGAAGGATACCTGGTGTTATGTGTCATCCATCGGATGAAGAAGCATGGAAACATTTTGATAGAACTTATCTTGATTTTGCTAGTGAACCAAGAAACATTCATTTGGGTTTGTGTGCGGATGGTTTCAGACTATACTCTGTTTCGGCTGTACCCTAAATTGTGTTATCCCTGGTCCCCGTAATCCAAAAGTTTTGATTGATGTCTATCTACAACCTTTGATTGATGAGTTAAAACAATTGTGGTGTGAATGTGTAGTGACATATGATGTATCAACTAAGAGCAATTTCAATATGCGTGCTTCTTTGATGTGGACTATTAACGATTTTCCTGCGTATGGGATGTTGTCTGGATGGATGACTGCTGGAAAGCTTGGTTGTCCTCATTGCATGAAAAATAGTAAAGAATTCACTTTAAAACATGGCCACAAAAATTCATGGTTTGATTGTCATCGTCAGTTCTTGCCTATGGATCACGAATTCAAGAAAATGAAACAAGCATTTAGAAAGAATATAACTGAAAATGATCCTCCACCTCGAACATTGTCAGGAGAGGAAATTTGGGGGAGGGTTTGTCACTTGCCTAAGGTCATAGAAGTTGCCCCTTATAAACTACCTGGTTATGGTGTTGAACATAATTGGACTAAACAGAGCATATTCTAGGAGTTACTGTATTGGAAGGAGAATCTTCTACGACATAATCTTGATGTGATGCATTTTGAAAAAAAATTACTTTGATAATTTGTTCGACACAGTTATGGATGTTAAAGGCAAGACAAAAGATAACCCAAAAGCTAGATTGGACCTAAAGGAATATTGTAGGCGCCCTGAATTGAACTTACAAGACTTAGCGAATAATAAACTGTTCAAGCCTAAGGCTAGTTTTTCATTCACTTTGGAGGATAAACGAGAGATTTATCAATGGGTTAAGAATTTTCGGATGCTAGAGGGGTATGCATCCAATTTTGACAAGCATGCTGATATGAATGAAGGAAAATTGATTGGTATGAAAAGTCATGATTGCCATGTTTTCATGGAAACTTTGATTCCTATTGCATTTAGCCGCCTACAGGAAAGAATATGGAAACCAATCACAGAGATAAGTTTGTTCTTCAAGGATTTATGTTCTAACACTTTGACGGTAGAAAACCTTCAAAGAATGGAACAGAATATGCCAGTCATTACAACTAAGCTCAAGAAGATCTTTCCATGTGGGTTGTTTGATGTGATAGAACATCTTCCCATTCATCTTGTACAAGAGGCACGCCTTGGAAGCCCAGTTCAAACTAGGTGGATGTATCCTTTCGAGAGGTAAGGAATCCAAACTTACTACCTCTTTCTTTAATGTATTTTATTAACTAATTATTGTTCCTATTGATATTAAACATGTGCAGGACCATTGGCAAATGCAAAAAATTGGCTAAGAAGAGATCTAATATTGAAGGATCTATTTGCGAAGCGTATCCTGTAAAGGAAACAGCACATTTCTATTCATATTATTTCGGAAAGCAAGTGCCGTGTATGAGAAATAGGCCCAACCGTAATGATGAGGGGGGGGGGGGGGTTGATCCTAACTACCCACCAATGTCCATCTTTAATCAACCAGGAAGAGATTCTAAAAAGCCTCCAAAATGAACCATGAGTAGTATGGAGATGCAATCAGCTGTGACACATGTTTTGCTCAATTGCCCTGAAATTCAAGTATATATTCGGTGGGTGTCGAATTATGTTATTGAATTTAATGGGTAACTGATAAGGGTGAAACTAATGAAAATCTTGCATATGTGTCACAGTTACTTCGTAGAACTTGAGGGCGATGAAGCCATATATTCGAAGTTTTCCCATTGGCTGTACGATATTGTAAGTGTGGAAATTCATTGCATAATTTCAATTAAATGTAGGCTACATATAAGTTATTGAATTTTAATTTTCCTCCTTATTATATAGGTTTATCATATAGGAGAACATTCCCAATTGGTGAAAGATATAGCTCTTGGACCAGGCAATGAAGTTAAGACAATGAAAAAGTACATTGTTAATGGTTACAAGTTTCAAACTGAAGAAGTTTCTCAATATAAGAAGACGAATAATAGTGGAGTGTGCATTAAAGGCGATGCTGATGGTAGCGGTGTAACTGTTGATTATTACGGTGTGCTGCAGGAGATCATACAACTTAAGTATCCAGGTTACCCTAAGAAGAAGATAACATTATTTTGGTGCAAGCGGTTTGATCCAAGCCAAAGAGGTACAAGGATGAATCGTCAACATAACGTTATTGAAGTCAAACACACAAGACAATACAATCGCTATGATCCCTTTATAATTGCTCAAAATGCTAAGCAAGTGTATTATGCTCCATATCTTTTGCGTAGGGATAAGGCTGATTGGTGGGTGGTTATAAAGACTAAGCCTGTAGGGAGGATTGAGGTCGATAATGCGTTAGATGTGGCGTATCAAAACGATGTACCAGTTGTTCATCAAACGGTGGACATAGAGTTAGAAAATAGTCTGGAACATCCTCAACACATATAAGAAGAAGTTGCTGAAGATGATGTAACTATCATAGAAACTGTTGAGGAAGAATCGACCGATGGACCTAAAACAAGCGATGAGGAAGAATCATTTGATGAAAATGAAACAAGCGAGGATGCGTGGGAGGATGACTAGTTGCATCTTAGTTTATTCTATACTTGGTAATGACAAAATTCTATACTAGTTAAATTTTTATTCTAACATTATTAACTTTCTATACTTGGTAATTATATTAGTTCATTTATACTAACGTAAATTTGTATGCAGATGTCATCAGGTGGTAGTGATCAAAGTAGAGGTAGAGGTCGAGGTACTAGTAAGAAAAAATATAAGAGACCTATAGATCCTACAGCTACTAGTAGCAGTCCATTCCCCCCGCTCTACATATGCACTCTACTCCGCCTCCTTTTTTTATACCTGATTCTTCTATGCAGCCCTAGTCTGGTCAGTGGGTCTTCCAGCTGGTACCACCACAGCCGGCCTCATTTACCCATCCTACTCTTATACCTACACCTATGTATTGTGCACCACGTGGCAGATCTCCTAGCACATCGGCCACTTTGTCTCCTTTACCTTCTCCAAGTGACCTCCCAGTGTATCTAATTTGCGCCTTACAGATAGTATCTCTAAGCCTGAGTCATTGCCATCCAGCCAGTCTCAGACCCATCCTCGTCCTCCTGCACCTGCACCTACACCGATTCCTGCACAGGCACCGGGATATCATGGCTACAGCCGGGAGATACAGATTCGATCAGTCGGGTTTTCATCGTGCCTGAGGGAGCTGAGTAAGATTGTCTTTTATTAAGTTTTCCTAAAGTTTTTTTCATCTTAATCTTACATACGTTAAATTTTTTAACTGCAGGTACTATCCAGATCATGAAACTACAAAAGCCTTACTGGATGTTGTTCGGAGGCTTTATGGCGATCGGTTTTATACTTCATGGGGTGAAATCCCATATGATATTCGACAGGCTATGTTTAGAGAGTTTAACGTATGCATCTTATTATATATTTCATAACTTGAATTTACTTTTATATAAATCATCTAACATTAGCCATTTGATTTGCAGATGTATTGTACATGGGATCCAATGGACAATGATAGGGTTGCTGTGAACTTTGAGAGGAAGGGGAGTGCAAGGTTGTCCGATTGGTTTTGAGGGCTAGAAGGTATATGAAGAAGCCCCAATGACTAACCAACGAACAGTGGGAGAAACTTAAGGCATATTGGCAAACTCCTGAGTTTATCGTCAAGTCTGAGCAGGCAAAGGCTGCCAGTGCGTCCCAGAAAGGTGGCTCTTTGCACACTGCGGGTGCAAGAAATCAGGGGCACGTGGTGTCACACCCCACCCTTGGTAAGGCGTGATTGGTACCCGGCACCTTACGGAAATCGAGCGAACCAACTTATAACTTGTATTCTCTATGTCTCGAATGACAAAATAAGGATAAGGCTAGATATGAGCGTAATATCATGTATAAATATATGCCCAATGGACCCACGACGCCACTATAACGACCGACAGAACATAACGAAGCTATACACAGGAACTGTCTACAAAGCCTCTATGAACATGACTGAAGTATACAAGTCGGGACAGGGCCCCCGACATGCCCTGAACAAAAATCATACAAACATATATGCATCTAGACTTGGCAGCGCTCTAGGAAGAAATGGAGCTCACCAACCATAACTGGTAACTAAAAGTAGCCTACGATGAAAGATCCTCGTCTTGTCTATCTACACCTGTGGGCATGAACGTAACGTCCACAAAAAGGGACGTCAGTACGAGCAATGTACTGACTATGTAAGCCATGACTAGTAGCATAGTAAGAGATACCGAACATGGAAAATAATATAATAGCGTGTGAAGATAAAGTAATATAAAAGGGATCAACCTGTGTCTCTGAATTCCCTTTTAAGGCGAATGTCGTGCATGCTTAGCTTTTAAAAAAAAGACTTTTCCATATATATATATATATCCATATATAATATCTTGTCCGGCTGTTAAGGCGCGGTAATATATATAGCATCTTGCCCGGCCATTAAGGCACGGTAATAGATATAGCATCTTGCCCGGCCACTAAGGTACGGTAATACATCTAGCATCTTGCCCGGCCATTAAGGCACGGTGTTATCTTGCCCGGCTATATAGGCGCAGTGTTATCTTGCCCGGCCATATAGACGCGGTGTTATCTTGCCCGACCATGTAGGCACGGTATTATCTTGCCCGGCCATGTTGGCGCAGTGTTATCTTGCCCGGCCATGTTGGCGCAGTGTTATCGCCAGCTGATCAGTGGGATGTAATGCATACATACATACATATACATAAAAATACATAAATGAAATCAGCATCATCATTAGCATTACCATTGTCACTATATCATCTCTCGAAGAATCAACCATCGTAAGATGAAATCGATAATGTCATGAGAGTCTCGAAAATCATGAACTTAGACAGCACTGGAAATAGAATCATTATCTTCGCTATATCTCACCTCGAAGGAACGAGTAACATGAGGTGAGACCATCAACAACAAGTAAGATCAAGGAATTCATGGAAGGGCTCAATAATCTCATAATGCTCTCAAATCAGAGCTTCGGAGTTTCTAGAAGAGAATCATCATCATCGTCATAATCATCATAGAATATATTTCATTTAACATCATAAGAAGCTTTAAGAGTCATGAACTTCTAGCTTTTGAAAACAAGGAGGTTATGCAAAAATTTATGGAATCATGCCTTTGAAAGAAAGGGACGAGCCTTAACATACCTGTTCAGCCTCTAATTATCTACACTTATTCGTCCGACCTCGCAAGTCTACATTTAAGAGGATTCACACAATCGTTAGACTCATTGTAGTATATTTGTGCTAAGCTCTAAAGTCAAACTATTTTATATTTTGCTGAAAATCGGGCAGCATCTCCCCTATTTATAAATGTGGCGCGCAACACACCATAAACAAGACTCTACTAGACACGGCTTTTAGACAACCCTAGGAAAGAATTGCTATAATACCAAGTTTGTTACGCCCCAAATCTGGAGGGCCGCGACCGACACCCGGTGCCTACCTAGACCGGGCGAACCAACATTTAAACTTACATTTAGCTAAGAACGTGGATAGGCCTAAAGTGACCACCTACACTCATAAAAATCCCAACACAAATATATACATATAACTCTCTGCGGTCTAGCCGCCTCCTCAAGAAACAAAACATAATTGTATGCGGTCTGACCGCCTCATGGAATATATGCCAAACTGCTCAAACCACTGTACGAGCCGAAACGGCTCTCATAAGTAACTATGCATCAAAGGATGCGCCACAGGGCCACAGACTGACTGACTGTACTGTACATGTGTCTACAAGCCTCTAAAGAAGTATAACTGAGTCATGGGCAGGACAGGGCTCCGGCTCACCCGTCGTCCATAAACACAAAAGAAAGACTCCACATAGACCTAGCAACTCCAAACAAAAGGGAGCTCACCACCAGCAGATGTCAAGTACTGTCTACTGAGGAGTCCTGTCAATCTGTCGATTTGTACCTGCATGCATGAATGCAGCACCCCCCAGAAAAAGGGACGTCAGTACGAATAATGTACCGAGTATGTAGAGAAGAAGAGTAACATACACATAGGAGTCATGAAGACAATCTGAAAGTCATAAACTAAACTGACTAACTGAATACATCTGTACGTCTTACTGTCTGAACATATCTGTATGAATGCATCTATATATCTGACTATTTGAACATACCTGTATGAATGCATCTACTTACTGAAAATGCCTCTGGGGGCGTATGATATGCATAGATCAAAGTGCCGAGGAACGTTCGGCTCGATCCCTATCCCATATAGGCCTCTCCGGGCATAATAACATAATGGCCCCTTCGGGCATAATAGCATAATGGCCCCTTCGGGCATCATAATCATCATCACTGTGCACCAGCAGATCATGTGGTAATGCGTATATAACGCCTCGCCCATTTCCACATACCCTATATATATATATATATATATATATATATATATATATATATATATACACGTATATAACGCCTTCTGGTCATGGGTAAATATGCATAAATGTAAATGAATGCAATGCATAAATATGAACTAATATAATCATGATATAAAACTCAGGACCCATGAACAGAAGGAACAATCGTAATAGAGGGGTACAGGATCATCAAGAACTGGGATACTCCTAGTACTTCTAAGAGTAGAGTAATATGGAGACTCGATTACTCGTTGTTCGCTTGTATCATAGGATCATGCCAAAAAGAAAGAAAGGGAAAGCCTTAACATACCTGGAATCTTGCTTCTTGACTTTCCAACTTGCTTCTTGACTTTCCAACTTACTTCTTGTCTTGCAGGTTAAATAAGATCATTCGCAGTCTCATGATCTACAAATAAACCCATTCATACTATTGTCAGGCTTATCGTCATATGCTTGTCCTAAGCCTTTAAATGAAATCCCTTTAGAATCTACCGAAATTCGGGCATCATCTCCCCTGTTTATATGCCTAGCCCGAAATTACAATTCAGCAACCAGCAACCAACAACAACAACAACAAGGCCAACATCAACCATGTTATTCTCAATACCAAATACTCCATAAAACCTCCCATATAATATTTATTTGCATCTCCACCAATAGAATTATCATACAACTATTTAACGGTTCTATCTCCGTAAATAAACCAAAATTAACATTAATAATAGGAGATTCATACCTTAATCCTAATAATATCGCTATATCTTCACTTTCTTCACCTTAAACTTGAACCACACGCGTCGCCATACGATTCTATACTCGCAACTATACGTTTTTTGGACCGGAATTCGGGAATTATAGTTGATTTAGGCTTGAAATTTGGGTTTAGGAGTTGGGGAGCTGTCTAGAGAAGTTTGGAATAATTTGGAAGAGGTTGGGCCGTACAAAGAGGGGGAAATTCCCTTTTATAATGGTTCAAATCCGGGTCGGGTACTGTAGTAGGTCAGTACTGCTACAGTACTACGCATACTGTAGCACGCGTTTCTGTTCTGTCAGCCGAACTTGTAACGTCCATAATTCTCTACTCCGATGTCGTATCGACGAGCGGTTTGTTACATTGGAAACTAGACTCAACGAACTTCATTTTAGGATTTTGTTTCACCTCAAAACTCCTCATACTCTAAAATATATTCCTTCCCCAATTTGGACCAGAATTATCGTACGAAACCTTGCTCATCTTTTCTCCAAAGTCATACTACTCCATTTCTTCCACTCATTTCCTTATAAAACCTTCCGGTATAACTTATATACATCCTTTACTCATAAAATATGCTTAATAATGCTTCGCTTCATATATTCCAAAGTTATTTTACTTAACCATAGCTCAACATACTTACGCTTAAATTTAACAAGTGCTTCTTCAGAAGTACGGGATGTAACACGTGGCTAGGACAACGGTAAGTAGTTTTATACTTTTAAAGTTACCTACGATAAATATGTCATTATTGAGTTATTAATTCTATCTTTAACTTTTTTTTTTTTTTGCAAAAAAAGGCTACCAGACATATGCCGACTCAGGATCAGCTATTCCTAAAGACCCACACAAAAAAGAAGAAGTAGGAGTCGGATCCGATCGTATGGGTTGAGGACAGGGCTCGTGATTCCTATGTAAGTGATAATTTTATTATTTAAGTAATTATATAGAAGTCTAATTATGATATATTAGTTATACACTAAGTTTCATTTTTTAATATACAGACGCAATTTATGCAACATGTGGACCAGTACAGCCAAACTCAGCCTGACCACCCGAGCCGTCCTCCACCGGAATTAAAGATAGTTTTTTGGTGTAGAGAAGTTAGGGGAGTACAAAAGGGTAGAGTGTACAGTCTAGGCCCAAGGAACAACTTAAGTCGTCTTCGGTCAGGATTGCGAGGTGAAGGGTTTTCTCGACAAGCCGAGGGAGTTGATGGTGTTCATGTCGAGCCTATGGCACAGCAAATCGCCGAACTTAATCAGAAATTAGCTGAACTAAGGCAAAAAAGAGTTGAGGAAAGTAACTTCATGAAAGCAAACCTTGAATCGCTCAAGGCACAAGTTAAAAGCCACATTGCATGTGGACCATTTGGTGTGCCCCCTTCTCCCACCCCCCCCCCCCCCCCCCCTCCGACCCAGAAGATGATGATGAAAATGATGATGACGGTGATTACGTAGCCCGGACATTGGATGATCAGTTGTAGTAGTTTGGATTTCATAATGGACTTATGTTTTATGGACTTATGTATTGGTTTTGGTATTGGTTTTTGTGCAGGTGTGGCTGCAGAAAATGCAGCAATTGCATGCAGGAAATTTTTCGGAAAACCGACGCAGTCCGTCGGTTTTCTAGAAATTAATTCTGCAATATTTCCAGAAAACTGACGCACTGTGTTGGTTTTTTATAAAATTTATATTGTTTCTATTTAAATTAAAAAAATCGATGCAGTCCGTCAGTTTTTTTAATTTTTTTTAATATTGGATAAAAAACTGACGGACCACGTAACCGACGCAGTCCGTCGCAAAAAACTGACGCGGTCCGCCGGTTTTCAGAAAGCGACGTTATCAAAACCGACGGACCGTAATGGGTCGGTTACCCATCGGTTTCATTGGAAAATTCGACTTGGGCCGTCGGTTTTTGGCAGTTTTTTAGTAGTGTACCTCGAGGCCTAGCATATGTCACAAACGTCCATGGAATCTTCACTTTTTCATTTTCGAACCGGAAGCCATGACGGAGAAGTTTAGGAATATCACGAATCCGAGAACGAGAGCCAATTAAGGCATACGTAGTAGTCTAGACTCCATAGTCAACTAATCTTTACAAGTCATATAAAATAACCCTTCCCTTAAGTCCCCAATTCAAGAAGCCAAGTCTTAACCCATTCTCTAAATATCGAAAAAGTCATTATTCGGGTTTAGTTTATCATCCTGGAGTAAGAACCTATATGGAGTTTTTGAATATGCAAGATTTCTGGTCAAGATTACCCATTCCACTTTCCTAAGGTGGAAACAATAATAAAGACTCCATTTTTATTAACCCAATGAGACAAGGCCTAGTGAAGGAAGAATTAACTTTAAGGACGAGGACATAAAGGAGGCTTGAAACCTTTCCCAAGCCTCTAAGTGTTCTACCCAAAAATCCTCCCAAGTGACGGCCTCGAAGAAGGTTTGGTGGAAAAGTTAGGTCAAAACCCGAAATAAGGTTTTAATATTGGGTCTGGTCAACGTTGATTGCTGCAGCGGCCTACTGGTCCGCGGTAGCAATACCCTTGTGGCGATGGACATACTGCGATAGTGGTCCTTGGTGACTAGTGCTTCCTGCTATAGCGGAGGGGATGTCCACCGGGGCAGACACATTGCGGCGGTCTTTCAACCGCTGTAGCGATAACATTGTACCGGTGGCCCCGCACTATTTTTCCTCTTACCAACTCGACTATAGTTAAAATTAAGCGTAAAACTTCCCCGTGGACTAATCTCACAACTAATCAACTTGGTCTCTAGGCACTTGCTGCGGAAAGTCTAGTAACGGCCAAACAGGTCATTACATCATATACCAATTGAACAACCGTTCGTTCTCGAATGGCTTAGGGCGGTATGGAAGGAAACGAAGTCACCACATTGTAAGCTAACAACTACTTAGAATCCACACTAATGTTGTAATACCCAAGGATTTTTTATCGAGGTCTTCGTGCACTAGTCATAACTTGTTTTGCGTTAGAATCAGGACCAACCGCTTACGGGAAATCAAGTTATATCGCACTACACGAGGAAACCTCTAATAGTCTACCCGAATAAGATGAGTGACAAGGTACCGGACTCTCAATACCCCACTAAGCCTTTTAAAGCCACACACTCTATCTGGAAAAGGGACTTGAAGCGTGTAACATGGGTGAAAGCAATACGACTGAGAAGCGAGACAACGAGCCGCTGCCACGGTGGAGACCGCGAGCCTGAAGACTGCAGGATTTCACGAGCCGCTACAGCGGATGGATTTTTCGCTTTCCGCTGCAGCGGAACTCACTCAGATAGATTTAAATGGGGATGGTGATTTTTTTCACCTTCTCCTTCCCTACGATTCATTCCCTTACTTAAATATTTTTGTCCTCAAACATTCCCCCATTTCACCCATTTAAACCCCCACTCAAGGCATTTACCACCCACACTCAAAACACAAAAGAAAAAGGGATAACTTTTAGTGACGTAGCAAGAGTCAATTTTTTTGGGGCAGTCTTCGGCTAAATCAAGGTATGCATCACACTCTACAACTCTTACAAAGTTACTAGAAGCTTTTATTTGAAATTTTCCATGTCTAATGGTTGAAAATTGCAAGAAATTTTTGAGCTTTTAAAATAAGGGTTTCGGCTCTTTTGGGGGAGGATGAATCTGAATTGTTGCAAGTTATTTAACGTTCACAAAGTCTTAGTAGTGCTTACTGCTTAAGATTACCTTGAATTTGAGGGTAGAACCTTATTGAGGTGGTGGGTTGCCCTTGGAGAAAGGTTTGAATATGGCTTGAATTTGGTAGTCTATTTGTTATTGAAATGATGTTCTAAAGGGTGGAAAAGCCATGCATGCTGGCTTACTACTCGATCCCTTACAAAAATCGTTGAAATCGGACTAAAATTTTCGAAATAATAAGAGTTTTCGCTGGGGATGACGAAAATACTGTACCGGTGGCTAGGGCTGTTCGCGGTTTTGGTTAAAACCAAAACCAAACCGAAAATTTAACCAAACCGAATAAAAAAACCGACATTTGGTTTGGTTTGGTTTGATTTGGTTTTAAATTTTAAAAACCGCTAATATTTGGTTTGGTTATGGTTCTATTAAAAAATAACCGAACCAAACCGATAAATTATACATAAATTTTATAATTATTTATATGTATAATATTAATTTTTCATAAATAATTATAAATATTTTATATCTTTTAATCATTAATTTGTTTTTTCTCTACTTATTTCACATGATTGTTTAAGACATGTGTTTTTAAGAATATGTCCAAGCCCATGTCTTTAAGTCTTTTAACTCTTTAAGTGTTAAGTGTAACCTTACTAACAGAAGCCCACGTTAGAATCTAATGTCTTTGACTTAAATTTTTAGCCTTTCTTTGTTAAATTTTAGGTTGTTTCTTCTTTTTTTCCGAATTTATACCTTTCTTTTTTCTTGTCTGAATGGGTCCTAAACTTCTAATATTTTTCATATGAAAAAGACAGAGGTTGTAGATTTGGAGGTTCATATATAAGATACTTCGGTAACATCACCATTTGCTACAACTCAAGCACATGGTAATGCCCTAATACTCCTTCCGTGGGTAATCCTCCTAAAAAGCAGAAAAGAACAATTCCTTGTAGTCGAGACCCTAGCCTTAGGGATAATGATAGAAAAACATCTGAAGTTTGGGATCATTACACAAAGTTTTTTTAATAAAATGGGAGAATTGAGGGAAAAATGCAAGTACTGCCTCAAAGTTTGGGATCATTACACAGAATTTTTTTATTTTAAATATTTTCATTTTAATTTTAGGTAGTTTTTATGTTTCATTAATATGTATGTTTGTAACAACAACTAAAAGCTCCTATGCTCTACTTTATTTCCAGGTATGTGTATTAAGATGACAAAAATGGTGCAGCCACTACTAAGTTAGTTTTTAGCTCTATATGTAATAGTTTAGCAACTTTGGGTAACTTGAGTACTACACTGTCACTATTAGTGAAAATATTTCTATGATGTATGTTCCACCTTAAACTATAAATAAAAGTTATCGTTTGAACAAAAAAAAAGACATGTCTTTTTCAACTTTTTAATGCTTTACTGATAATTCTCGTGGCTGCTAGTCATAAACCGAAAAATTGAACCAAATCGAACCAAACCTACAATAACCAAACCGGTGGTTATTATTTTATTTGGTTTGGTTATGGTTTTAGACATTTAAAAACCGACTAAATTGGTTTGGTTATGGTTTTAATCAATAACCGATCCAAACCGAACCATGAACACCTCTACCGGTGGCCCCACACTATTTTTTCTCTTACCAACTCAACTATAGTTAAAATTAAGTGTAAAACTTCCTCGTGGACTAATCGTACAACTAATCAACTTGGTCTCTGAGCACTTGCTGCGGAAAGTCTAGTAACAGCCAAACATCTTGTTCACACGAGACTTTGATCTGTGCTTTGATTTGATCCTTCCCTGTTGGCTAGTCCGACCTCTCATAAAGAGCTCATTTGCCTGATCATCTCTGTCTTCTTCGAGATGCCTCCGCAAATCACTACAGTTAAGTGCCTGCGTCACTTGTTCAAGGTAGTTAGGCTCCTTGCTATACATCATTGAATTCTCGATATCACGATATCCTGAAGTCAATGAAAATAGCAGAGCACATGCAAGCGTTTTCTCGTCCTTTTTAGTTCCTGCAATCTGTAAGTCCATGACAAGTTTATTGAACGAGTCTAAATAATCTTGTAACGAAGTAACTGACCCCATCTTAAGTGTGTGAAGACGCTGTTGTAACAACATCCTTGTTGTCTACGATCGGTCCTAGTAAAAGCCCTTGAAACTTGTCCCACAACTACTTGGCCATCTCTCAGGTACTTGTACTCACTTCACAAAGCACGTTAGGTGCAAGGAACGGTTGGAGTACACTCAATGCATCCCCTTCAATCTTCTCCTTGTCGGAAGCCGATGTACTATCGGGATACTTTCCGTCAATAGCATGGATTGAACCTTTCCTACGCAGTAATGCCATCATCTGGATCTTCCAGATATGGAAGTTATTGTGTCCACTGAATCTATTGATTTCAAACTTCATGGAACTCATCTTTGCTTGTTTTTCCTCCTTGGATCTTCAAATAGTCTTAACGCTCTGATACCAAGTGTTAGCGGAAACGTAAAAGAAAGAACACAAGATTTAGCATGGTTCGGATCAAAATTATCCTACGTCCACCAGAGAACAATTGCCTTTATATTATAACAAAGGAATGAGATATTTCCCAATTACACCTAAGAGAATTGTTCTCTCAACTCTCTACTCACTACAAATGATTGTATTATTTTTCGGATGATGAACAAAGAAGAATTGCCTCTTTTATTATAGGCAAACAGTGACTTGGGCTCCAAGTGCAACATGGGCATTTCACATCTTAGCATCCTTTGGCTCCAAACAATGCATCCTTTTGCTCCAAGTAATACAGCATTATTTGGCTCTAAGTAATTAAGCATTCTTTAGCTTTAAATAATAGAAAATCATCCAACTAAAATTGAGACATGCGTTTTTCTATCACATGACAAAAACCAACTCTTTCATTAGTATTAGTAATACTTAATAAAGAAGGAACAACACGTATTGCATCTTTGCATGCTTCTTCAGGCGAGCTTGTAGGATCCAATCCGATAAATACCGCGTCTTTTTTGCTAGTTAAAGTTTTAAATTATTAATTTATAATGACTAAACAGTACTATTAGATATTTATATTTATAATATGATAAAACTTAGAGTAATTCCTGATACGTGTCCTTATGCAGTACTCTTTGTCTCCAATATGACAAACCAATCCCATAAGTTGTTCATGCCCTTCGAGTGTATAATAAAAAATTCCATGGGTCAATTCTTCTTGATCCAAATAAAAACATTATACAAAAAATTGGATAAGCTCCTCGTAAATAGTTCTTCCCCTTTTAGTAGGTCGAATGCGGTATGAATTAATTAAATTAGTTGAGTTCGTTAATTCTGAATACCATATAATTATATAAAAAAACAAAATAGAAACATAATGACATCTCGTTTTTGAGAAAAAATCTTGCCTATGAAGAGATGATGTGGCGCCATTTAGTTAAAAGGCATATATTGGATCTCAATTATTCACTCTTCATCTAAAAGGTCGGACACTCGGACTATATTACTTTTGATGATTAGGGAAATAGCGAACATGTAAAATCAAAAATTTGAAAATAGAAAGAGCTAGATGTAAGATGAGGACACTTGGGCATATGGAGAAGAATAATCCCTTGCTTTGAATAAAAAAGAGATCACGAGGTTACCATTAGCTTTTATGGTTGTTTTTTGACTTGGAAAGTTAAATTATATATTCATGTGAACTAGTGTAAGGCCTAATAAATACAAAATCATGAGCAAAAGTCTCACCCTTTTTCCACCTTTATCTGCTTGACAGAGCATTGTGTATTTTTTAGGTCAAACATTTTTTTTTATGCATCTATGTCTAAGATTTGCTCATTTGTTTCTAAACTTCCCATGCATGCTGTTCTTTTTGACTCATCTAGCGCCCCCCACAACCCCCACCTTAAGCCCCCCTCCTCCTTTTGCTTGCTTGTGTGCCCTTCTCACATCTTTAATGTGTATGTATATTAGTTAAAATGAATTTGACTTATATACATGAATAGTGTAAAAAGAAGTTACATTATCAGTATGTTTTAAAATTCAAACCTATTTCTTATATATTTTGTCTTATTTTCTAAGTTATATATATATATATATATATTCTTGAATTCCTTCTTTCTTTCTTTTTTTGTTAAAGAAAGAAGCTTCAATGTAGTGGTAAAACTGGTCTAAATATATTAGATGAAACAATTTTTACTTTCTTTTAAAAATTTTTGTTGAATTCGTGACTTTACTACTGGTTGTAATGCGTATTTTGTCTTATTTTCTAAGTTACTAATTCAACGTTTTATGGATAATTACCTGTATCTGGTTATCTTTCATATGACTAGTATGTGTTTAATTTGGACATGATCCGGTTGATATATATTTTAAAAAATAGAACTATTATATGAAGTTGAAAAGGAGTATTTGAAAGTTGAAGTTGTGTTTAAACATGCCATAGAATTTTTGAGTGAAAACTTGAAAAACTCCTAAAACTCATTTTGCATTCTTCAATTCTATATTTCAAGTTTGATCAAGACGTGTCAGTCGGGTTTTTCTGATCGATTTTTGTCGTACTTTTAGTAGTGTTTTTTGGTATTCAGCGTTAGTCCTTAAGTTCATTATGTTAGTTGGATCAAAGGTGCTCCACTTTAGCAAATTTAAGGGACTAAAGATGCTCAATGTTATATTTAAAGGACAAAAATAGACCTACTCTCATAGATAAGGGACAATTTTGGTTAAAAACTCACATTTGTGTGATTGTCGGGTGACTGTTGGGTGACATAATTCAAACTTGTTCCCTTAGAAGGGTTTGTCATCACTTAAAAAAACTCGTTGGACATGAAATTGAATAATCCACGTTGATGCATTCTGAAATTCATCATATGAATTGACTGTTAGGTATTAATTCGTACCTTAATTAAAATAGAACTAGTCAAAGTACAGATATAGAAGTAATAGAGGATACCTAGGGGTATTTATGTAATATGTAAATATTATTCCTATATATATATATGAGGTCATGGCACCCATAAGGGTGTGCAATATTATTATTTTCACATGGTATCAAGAGCCACGTTATTCTAGGGTTAATTTTTTTTTTCCTTTCTTCTTTCCGCAGCCCTAGCCACTGCTTCCGCCCAGTTCCATGGTGTCTTCGCCACTGCTTCCGCCTAGTTCCATGGCGTCTTCTGCACCTTCTTCTTCCACGGTTTCAGCCACTGCTGAGTCTGTCTTGTCCACGCCTCTTTCTTCACCTTTGTCGTCGGTGCCGCTGCCTGTTCATGGCGCCACCACAATGTCGCTGTCCTTTACGACTGGCAGCCCTCGTGTCTCTTCGTTTCCTCTGCGACCAGGTATCGGAGAGCAATACTCGACAAATTTTTCGTGGACTCCAACACGGTCTGTGGCCCCTTCTCCTCTCTTCCAGACCAGCCAGTTTGAGCGTGGTACCTCCTATGGGGGTTCGACATTTGCTGCTCATCCAGGTTTCGTCTCCCAGCCACCCCCATCTTCTGGCCTTGCCTCTCTCGCTGCTAGTCTCGAGCCATCTAAATTTAATGTCAAGAATTTTGTTACTACTATTCTCACTGTTGTTGAGGATTATTTACCATGGCGTACACAATTTGAATCATTTCTTCTTGCTCATGGGCTGCTTGGCATGATTGATGGTTCTATTCTGAAGCCTCCTATTTATATATTGGACGCTCATCATCGTGAGATTGGCAATACTGATTATCATCATTGGATACGCATTGATCAAATTGTTCGTGTGTGTCTTTTTGCTACGTTGTCTAAAGAGACTTTAGTGGATGTACATGATCTTAAACATTCGACGATGATTTGGGAGCGATTACAGTCTCGGTTTATGAATGCAAGTATGGCTCGATCTATGGAGTTGAAACGTATGTTGTCTCATGTCGAGAAAGGCGAGACTCGGTCTATGGAGGCGTATCTTCGTCAGATTAAACTGATAGCTGATTCTCTTGCTGCTATCAATTCTCCTGTGTCGAATAAAGATTTGATTGAATACACCGTATTGGATCTTGGTGAGGATTATGAATCCTTCATAACTGGAGTTACTCATTTTTCCGGGGCGACGTCTTTTGATGAGCTACGCTCAATGCTACTAGTTCAAGAACAACGGGTGAATTTCAAGAAGAACAGGGACCATGGGCTGGTGACTCATCAAGCGTTTGCTGCAAGTACTTTGTCTGCTCCTTCCAACACCACCTTCTCTACTTCTAACAACCATCACCAGCAAAAACAATACAATAAAACTAATGGTAAAGGACGAGGGGGTTGGCGTGGAGGCCGTGGAGGTCGCGGGCGTGGTCGCAGTCACGGTGGCTAGCAACACGGGCAGCAGCAAGGGGGTGTCTCGGGGCCACAGCAAAGTGCACCAACTCAGAATACTCAAGGCGGTATGGCAGTTTGTAATTCAGCTTTAGCATCTAAGAGTATTTTGGCCCTTACTTCCTGTGGTACTAACCGTATTTTTGCAGGTAATTCTAATGTTGAGGGGGTGTTTGGGACTAATACTCCTCCTGTAGTTTGTCAAATATGTTATCATCCAGGTCACTCAGCAATTTCTTGTCAGTCCCGTTATGCTCAGACGTCGTCTACGTCAGCTTTTGCTGCACCTCCTACGGGCGAGAATGAAACAACTACTTGGTTTCCTAATTCAGGAGCATCTTCCCACATGACCCATGATCAAGGTATTTTAACGAATAAATCTCTTTACTCTGGCCAAGTTCAAATTCAGGTTGCAAATGGTACTAAAGTCCCTATTAAATATATTGGTGATGCCTCTTTAAACTCCAACAATAAATCTTTGAAGTTAAACTCTGTTTATCATGTTCCCCAACTTAAATTTAATTTAATGTCGGTTCAAAAATTGTGCAAAGATAATAATTGTACTGTGAGTTTTGACGAGCATCATGTTTTTGTTAAGTACAACCACTCGGGGGAGGTGCTACTCAAGGCTACTAGTCAGGGGAGTCTATACCCGATCACCATCACCAGTCGTTCTACTCCGCAAATAGCTCTTTTGACAACCTCCATTCCTGGTCCAACCTGGCATCGTCGACTTGGTCACTGTGGAGATAGAGTTCTAGACACACTTAGGAAAAATAAAGCTATTGTTTGTGCAACTAGTTTTATTCATGACTGTGTTCCATGCCGTTTAGGAAAATCTCATCGTCTTCCGTTTAAAGATGTCATTCATTCGTGTGATAAACCTTTGCAAATTGTTCATTCTGATTTATGGCAATCTACTATTGCATCACATCTTGGATACAAATATTATGTTTGTTTTGTGGATGATTATTCTCGCTACTCTTGGATTTATCCTTTAAAACGAAAGTCCGATGTTTACCAACATTTTGTTTTCTTTCAAAAGTTAGTTGAGAATTTATTTGATACAAAACTAAAACATTTTCAGAGTGATGGAGGGCGTGAGTTTGATAATGGTCCTTTAATTAACCATTTTTTACATAATGGTATTTCCTTTCGAAAATCATGCCCAGACACCCAGGCACAAAATGGAGTAGCCGAACGCAAACATCGACATATCATTGAGTTAGCCCGAACAATGCTCATTGCAGCCTCACTACCTGCTCAATTATGGGTCGATGCTGCTTATACAACCACTTATATAATAAATCGATTGCCCACTCCAGTTTTGCATGGTGTATAACCTTATGAGACATTATTTAAACGGGTTCCAGATTATAATTTCCTACGTGTCTTTGGCAGTCAGTGTTTTCCTAATTTTCCTATTAAACCATCCAACAAGTTAGCTCCTCGGTCAGTGTCATGTGTTTTCATTGGTTATGCTCCCGGTTATAAGGGTTATAGGTGTTTGGATCCACTTACGGGTCGGGTATATGTGAGTCGGGATGTTGGATTTCATGAGTCCGTCTATCCATATCGCACCTTAGTGTCGAGTCAACCATCCAGAGTCATTGGGACTAGTGATTCAGACCCTTCCCTTTTATCTTTCTCCCAATCCCCGACGAATGTGGCTCCCACCATTTCCGTTGGTGACCACTCTGTTTCCGATCGCACCAGTCCGTCTAACCCATCCCCTAGTTCGCCGTCGTTGTCCAGCCCATCTTGTGGTCATCTTAGTCCACCTCCGCTTTCTACTCCACTGCAGCAGCCATCTCCTCCGTCTCCTCTGGCATTGTCACATCCTAGTCCACCTTTGCAGCCCAGTCCACAAGTCCCACCTAGCCAATACCTTGCTGGGTCGTCTTCCCCGCTTGTGTCTTCTTCCGAACCCTAACTTCAGCAGCCCATTTTTGTTCCTTCTGATACCGTCGACCACCAGCCTGTCGCCTCTCCTTTGGGTGGCATCTTTGTTCCACCATCCTCTACCAATGTTCATGCAATGCGGACCCGAGCTAAAGATGGAATTTTCAAACCAAATACTCTATTGAACCTTAACACTCTTGAGTATGAAAAAGAACCGACTTGTTTCTCCCAAGCTAATAAAGTGCCAAAGTGGCGCCAAGCCATGGCCGAGGAGTTTAATGCAATGCTCACTAATCATACTTGGGACTTAGTACCATTTAATTCTAATAAAAACTTGGTTAGTACAAAATGGGTTTATACGCTAAAATGCGATGAGCATGGTAATGTGGTTCGGCCTAAGGCTCGTCTGGTTGCTCGTGGAATGCATCAAAAACCTGGTGTAGATTACACTAAGACTTTTAGCCCTGTTGTGAAATCAACTACTGTTCGGTTGGTTTTAACTCTTGCTATTTCTTTTGGTTGGGTTATTAGGCAATTGGATGTTAAGAATGCCTTCTTACATGGGACACTGTTAGAGGAAGTGTATATGGAACAACCTAAGGGATTTGTTCACCCTGATTTTCCTGATCATGTTTGTCGTCTCCGAAAGTCTATCTATGGTCTTAAACAAGCTCCAAGAGCTTGGTATCATCGGTTTAGTAGTTTCTTGTTGCAGCAGGGCTTCTTTTGTGCACAATCCGATAATTCTCTCTTCATTTTTCGTAAGGGAAAATTCATTGTTTATCTTCTTTTATATGTTGATGATATCATTCTTACGGGAAATTCTACTCCTTTAATTACCAAGTTTATTTCCGTTTTGGCCAAGGAGTTTGCTATGAAAGATTTGGGGAATTTGCATTTCTTTCTTGGGGTGCAAGCCGTGCGTAAGTCTTGTGGCTTATTTTTATGTCAACACAAGTATGTTAAGGATCTTCTTCGTAAATTCAACCTTCATACGGCTAAGCCCGTACGTACTCCTCTTCCCAGTCGTACCACTTTGTCTCTCACCGATGATGAGTTATTGTCTGATCCTAGTGAGTACCGTAGTATGGTAGGGGCCTTGCAATACTTGACCATGACTAGACCTGATATTACATATATTGTGCACTTGGTTTCTCAGTTTATGCATGCTCCTCGTACATCTCACTTGTTGGCTGTTAAGCGTGTCTATAGGTACTTGGTTGGTACAACAGATTTTGGTTTGTGGTTACGTCCTTGCAGGCAATCTTCAATTATGGTAGCTTACTCAGATGCCGATTGGGCTGGCTGTCGCGATAGTTGCAGGTCTACCACGGGTTATGCGATCTTTTATGGGGACAGCCTCATTTCTTGGTGTGCGAAGAAACAACCGACGGTGTCCAAGTCGTCCACCGAGGCAGAGTACCGGGCAGTTGCATACACGGTCCAAGACACTCTTTGGATCCGCTCTCTGTTAGCAGAGTTGGGCTTGATGATCCGTTCTCCTGTTACACTTTATTGTGATAATGTTTCAGCGACGTATTTAGCAGTGAATCCAGTTCAACATGATCGTAGTAAGCATATTCGGATTGACTATCATTTTGTACGAGAGCGTGTTGCTCATGGTGATCTGGTAGTTCGCTATGTACCAACTCAGCACCAGTTGGCTGATATCTTCACGAAGAACTTGTCCAGTCAACGCTTTGAATATTTACGGTCCAACCTGCGCGTAGTTTCCCCCGCACAGTTTGAGGGGGTGTAATAGAGGATACCTAGGGGTATTTATGTAATATGTAAATATTATTCCTATATATATATGAGGTCATGGCACCCATAAGGGTGTGCAGTATTATTATTTTCACAAGAAGCTTTTACTGACAAACACATAACCTTATGATATGCTAATCACATTGAAAAATGCCACAATCTTAGGCTAATGTCTCAGTGTTTGGTGTCTGAAAGGATTTTTAAAGTTAAAAAATGAAGTTTAGAACGCTGATTATGCGATTAGTATATTAAATTTAACGAACTCATAATCTCATATACTCAAACGGATAACTCCTTGTCCAGATTTGCACAGTAGGTGTGATACTTTATAAAAAAAAATCGATATAATACTCATAATTTAACGAATGCTTACATCTGTATACTTGAATTGGTAACAACTTGTCCAAACCTTACAGTTTGCTTGTACATGATTGCTAAAATTGTTAGCTTACGTTAAGGGCGATGTAGTCTTGAATATACGGATTCGACAGAATTTAATATCATCGGCTCAGATCCTATTTATCTATTATAAAAGTCACTAACTATGTACGAAAATTAAATTCAGGACCAAGTTACTAACACTTCATGAGGTCGTTGTTTTAAAAACTCAGAACCCATAAAATTTGAATTCTAAATCCGCCTCTGTATACGTTCTAAAATTGATGAGCTGAGGATGTGTGCAGTTTAGGTGGATTTATCATCAAATGATAGTGTGTGTTTTGATATTCTATTGTGAGTTGTTCGTTTTCTCCAACAAACCCTCGATTATTTCTACAGCAATGGATTTTTCTTTGAAAAGAAATTGGTTTTGATAAGGGTCCAATAGCTATTTTTAGATATGAGATCCAAAAGTATTAGTGGATGGCATTTTGTTGATTCTATTTTAACAAATCCAGGCTAATTGTTTACGTATTATATAGGACTGGTGTACCAATAGCATTGACAGTAATATTTTAGAGCAAGGTCACGCATACATGTATACATCTGACCATGCAATTCATGTAGAGTTGGGGATAATATTCACATGAGAATTTAAATTATATACATTGATAATTTGTATCTAATCAATATCATTTTACTGATGGTACATAACAAATTATCATTACTCCTAAATTGATGGCGTAAAACTTATTTACACACAATTTACAAATCATGTGCTCTTGCCATATTTTAGGGCTTTTGATCGATTTACTTGACCCTCTCTTAGCATTATATTAATGGATTTAATGGTGTCAAATATTTCGAGAATTTTCCAGTAAACTATGGTTGACATTTCTGGAATGATCGAGTATTTTCACGAGACTATCAAATATTAAACAAAACTGAGTGAATAATCAAACTTTCATCATCCAAGAAGATTTTTACCATATATCCACTAACCTGATGACACGTTAATAAAATAATTAAATAATTTTCAAGACAGTGGCAAGATTTAGCAACTCTGTCACACACCTAGAATCTAATTGGCCAAGGAAACCGTGCAAATTACTTCTGATTATTTAAAAAATTGTGTTTTATTATAAGGGATTTGACTGCAATAACTTTTTCATGTTAAAAGAACTGCACTTCCAATAGAAAAATATGAACATGCAATGCTTTTTAGAACCATGCCACGTCGAACATCTCCAGAAACTGGTATATACTTGGTTTCAGCTATTTCTTTAATAAATGGAGTTATAATTAAGCAATTGAATTTGCAGAAGAATCCCTTTTGTTATTACCCAGAAAATGGTCGTTATTATGTGATAGAGTTTAAGTTAGCAAAAATTTCATAGACCTCCCCTCACGTTTTGCTTCGTTTCACTGACCTCTCCTCACGTTTACAATATTACGGCTATCTCCCCTATTTTAACTTTTTTGTAATACTATTTTTAGAATAAAATAGTTGTTACAAAAAAATTAAAATAGGGGAGGTAGCCGTAATATTGCAAACAAGAGGGGAGGCAGTTAAACGAAGCAAAATGTGAGGGTAGGTCTCTCAAATTTTCCTTTAAGTTATATATATTGTCACACAGTAATGAACTTTACATTGTTAGATAACTTACAATCCTCAAAGATTTTCATAAGACATGTCACCTGTTATAATCCTACAAGCCCGTGTTACTAATCCCTACCTTAATACTTGCATTACTAAACGATTCCTAAAAGTGTTCTAACATTAATGCAATTAGCTCTGTCCTAAAACCGATTCTCAAAGAGATATAAACGAAACGGGAAAAAAGCATATTAGAATTGGGCCTAGTATGTCTTTACGAACTGGGCAATCTGCACGATTGACCTTATTTGGGGGATGGTCTTTAATTTTTGTCCTTCGCCTAAAATATCTCAAAGTTTTGCATTCGAACCCTGGCTCAATAAAAATAAAAAAAAATCATAAGGCATAGTTTCGTTGCAAAATTAGGCCTATTCGGGGAAAAGTTAGGCCTTAAGGCTTAACTTTTGTAGAATTCCAGCAGAGAGAAAAAAAATTGCCGTAATGCAGACTTTTCGCGAAGAATTGCCTTGCGATTTTTATTTTTTTGACTGAGTGGGATTTTAACCTAAAACCTCTGAGTATTTTCGGCCACTTTTTTAAGTGAAGGCCAAAAATTAAAGACCATCGCCTTTGAAGGCCATCCGTGCAAAAAAATGTTACGAACTTACCCATTCAGAAAAATTATTGGGCCTGACTTGGGTGTTTGATAGCCCAAATTTAGACAGAAGCATCCAAAATATGTATCACAATTTTAAACCACACAAAAAGAAAGCCACAAAGATAACTTGGTGAAACCATTGAAGAAATAAACACAATTTTTGTTTCCATTTATCCAAACGATGAATGTGCTCAAAACTTATGGAGAAAATTGCCATCAATTAGTACCTTCATTAATAAGTTCCAAATATAGAAATGCAAATGCTAATTATCTTGCAGAACCATTACAAGTTGCTAATAGAAGAAAGCAAATGCAAGGCTTAGCAGTGAGAGCAAGTAGTGAAAGGCGTAGTTTCTTGACACTAGAAGAAGCTGGCCTTGTCGAAGTGTCTGGCCTCAGCACTCATGAACGCTTTCTATGTCGATTGACGGTACGTTACGGATTTAACTTATGTACATTGACAGGATAATTAATTTTTAAGTGATTTAGCTCATTTTAGTTTGTTCTAGCATGTGATTTGCTATATTATCAAATTATGTTTAACTGTTATTGTCAGTAACATGTTGCCAAAGACGGAGTCAAAATTTTAATTAAGGAAATTCGCCTTTTATAGAAATAGGCTAGATCACGATTCTACTTCAAGTCAAAGGGATTCTAACCCTTGTAATTATTTTATTATTTTTGCTTGTAATATACAGTTGTTAAAAGTAATCTGTTTTTAGGAAGGGATATTATTTGAACCCTCTGGTTCCACGTGGCTCTACCCCTGCATACTATTGATGTCATTGGTATAAAAAAGTTATACACTATTATGCACAAAAACTAAACTTGTATATCTTTTTTTTTTTTTTTTTTTTGTGAGTGGTGGTTGGGGGGAGGGTGTTAATATGGTCAAGTTATAATGAATAGCAGAGGCGGATTCAGGATTTAAATTTTCTAGATTCAATCTTTTAAGATTATTAACAATGAACCATTTTATTTTCAAAGTTATGAGTTCATGTCTACTGTTTATTGTAATTTTAATAAATCTTTACACATAAATTTATGCTCTGCGTCGAAAGATAGGGGTTCAACCTAATATGTTGCATCCGACCCCGATGAATAGTAACTGTAGCCAGTGTATATTTAGTGTATATACAGTGATTATACAGGCTAAATTTCGTAAAACTGATGCATAGCTTAAAAATCCCAAGATAAATTCGAACAACTGGGAAAAAAGAGTATGATGAGACATAATTTTGTTGAAATTTCTAAAAGGAGAGGCTCCTATATTATTGTAAAATAATTGGTACAATTTTCTTTGTACAGATTTCATCACTCAATTTATTAAGAGTGATAGCAGAGCAAGAAGGTTGTACAATTGAGGAACTAAATGCTGGGAGGTTATGTGATTGGTTCTTGAAAGACAAGCTAAAGAGAGAACAGAATTTGGATTCTGCTGTCCTTCAATGGGATGAATCTGATTTCCAGCTATAATTTTAGCCTTTTTTAAGGGATGGTAACGGGGTGGTACGGTTGCAGGGCGGTTATGTTCACTAATACTCCTACATTGAATGATTATGTTCACTAATGCTCATATATTGAATAATTATGTTCACTAATGCTCTCCTATATTGAAAGGAATAAAGAGGAAAAATGAACATAATATCAATTTCCTTTCCAACTTGCATTTGCAAAACACATTTGTTTGATCGACTATGAAGTAATGAACAATTAAATCTTTCACGATAATTATGTGTCATCAACCAATCCAACCCCAAAATTTTTAGTACTACCAAATTCAGAAAACCTTCCTAAGCAGATCATTGTATCAGCAACCTTTTTTTTTCCTTCCCTAGACTTGTTTCAAGATGCATATTGACAGGTTTTTCAGCAAAAAGTTGCAGTCTACAACTATTTTTGAGTGGAGGCCTAAGTCCCTCCTTAAATAAAATTGACAACATCTAATGATGATTTTAATAGAATTGTTTCTCATATCAATTCTCAAGCTCTAGCTAAACCTTCCTTCAAACTTCAAAGAAAATAGCTCAAAATATAAAACAGAAGCATAGATCAATTTCCCTCTAGATCCCACTCTTCATGCCGTTAAAGGAGGGTCAAAGCAGAAACAACCAACAACAACAACAATTACGCCTCAATCCCAAATGTTGAGGCCGGCTATATGAATCCTCATTGACAATTTTCTACATTTAAGCTCAATTTATGTCACTTATGTACCAAATAATCAAAGTAGAAACAACAATCAGTATTAATTTGGCTTCAATCAGTAAGAGGGATAATATCCTAAGCAATGGAAGTAGTCGTTATCTTTGCCTCCTCGACTGTGTCAAGATAAGATTATAAGCTAAAATTGTAATACAGTTGATGATTTAGACAACAATTGTAATCTTACGTATTGTCAAACACATGGGTATTACTGACTTTCGAAAGAGTACATGTAATAGCAAGAAAGGTAGGTGACCAAGATATGGCAGGACATATAGATAGAATCTGTTTCTTCATTAGTGTCATGTGTTCATGTATATTTTTTAATTTCTGTCATGTGAACATGTATTTTTTCATTAGCTCAATTTTTTATGTTTAGTTTTGTCCAACTAATGAGACGAAGTTAAAGAAAAAGCTCTGATAGATCTGTTCTTGTCTTTTTCTTGTACACTTATCCTTTCATCAAGTGTTCATTAAAAAAATTACATTCGTCAATTTTCAATTTCTTAAAAGATTACATAGTACCCCTTCACTATTATCCATATCCTCATCTAAATGACTAACTAGACAGGAATGTTGGCATTCACGTAACAAAAATATTTAGGTAAATGAAAAGAGAACAACAAATCAGGAACATATCCAAATTGCAAACAAGTTTGAATGAAAGTGGAATACATAATTATTCATTTCACTAAGCAAATCTTACCACAATAAACCAGATTCCTATATACAACCAAAATCCCTAAATCAACCTCTCTACAAGTACAAACAAATACAAACAAGCTACCACATCTTCAATGAAAGTGTTGAAGAACAATGGGTGGTAAAGATTGTTGTGACATGTACGCTAAACAAGCAGCTGAAATTTGATAAGCATTTTCAAATCAAATGCTTCTTTTTTATACTATGATTTCTACAACAATACCTATAAAGGATTTGTCCCTTAGACGGTATTAAATGGAGCGACTCAACAGTGAGGGATATGGCCGACCCCAACTCGCTTGAAATTAGCGACCTTGTTTTTCTTCTCCCTACACTTGTTTCACAATGCACATCAACGGGTCTCCTACGCAAAAGTTGCAGTCTTCAACTATTTTGAGTGGAAGCCTAAGATATCTCCCTTGACAAAATTCAATGAGTGATTCTAATAAAATCATTTCTCGTCTCATTTCTCAAGCTCTAGCTAAACCTTCCTCCAAAGCCAATAGCTCAAAATGTAAAACTGAAACATAGATCAATTGCCCTCTAAATCCCACTCTTTATGCCATTAAAGGAGTGTCAAAGCAGAAACAACCATCACTATTACATTGGCTTCAGTCAGTAATCTTCTAAGCAATGGAAGTAGTCATTACATTTGCCTCCTCTGTATTGAGATCGAGACAATCAGGTGTCATGTGAAAGCTAATAAAGAAAACCTTAGCAATGATAAATCAAACGATAAAAGAGAAACATATCCAAAAAAAAAAAAAAACTAATATGATTTGGTCACTTGACCTACAATATAAATAATTCAACATAAAAGAGAATATAAAGATATTGCGAAAATAGTTCTCCCCTAAACATAGAGGATTGTGATATTAATTATGGTAAATGTTTTGCCTTCCTTCAAGAAAAAGTAAATGACAAGAAAATTAGGACAATAACACTCGGCTGTGTCATAAGATCATAAGCCAAAGTTGAGCTACAGTGGATGATTTGGACGACAAATGTAATCTTGTGTATAATCAAACACATGGGTATTAGTGACTTTCCAAACAGTACATGTAATGGCAAGCTAAGGTAGGTGACCAAGATATGGCAAGATACACAGATGGATTATGTTTCTTCATAGTCATGTGTTCATGTATGTTTTTAAATTACTGTCATGTGTTCATGTATATTCAATTGGCTGAATTTTTTCTTTAATTTTGTCCAACTAATGAGAAGAAGTGGAAGAAAAAGATCTGATAGATCTGTTCTTGTCTTTTTCTTGTACTTATCCTTTCATCCAATGTTTAATTTAAAAATTACATTCATCAATCTTCTATTTCTTAAAAGATTACACTGCATCTCTTCACTCATATCCATATCCTTTCATCCAGTGTTATTTAAAAAATTAGATTCATCAATCTTCTATTTCTTAAAAGATTACATTGCATCATCTTCACTATTATCCATATCCTGATCTAATGACTAGCTAGACAAGAATGTGAAAATGAACAAGAATCCGGAACATATCCAAATTGCAAACAAGTTTGAATGAAAGTGGAATACATATTTATTCATTTAACTTAACAAATCATACCACAATAGACCAGATGCCTATATACAAAGCAAAATCCCTAAATCAACCTCTCTCTACAAGTACAAAGAAATACAACAAGACACCCAATCTTCAATGGAAGTGTTGAAGAACAATGTGGCTTGTAAAGATTGTTGTAACATGTACACAAAGCAGCTGAAATTTGATAAGCATTATCAAATCAAGCGCTTCTTTTTTATACTATGATTTCTACAACAATACCTATAAAGAATTTGTCCCTTAGACGGGTTTAAATGGAGCGACTGAACAATGAGGATTCCGACCCCAACTCGCTTGAGATTGAAAGCGTAGTTGTTGCTGCTGTTGTTGCAGCACCAATAAAGAATCCGATACGAGATCTATATCTCGGTGTCCATTTGCATAAATAACTCTCTCCGTGGCCAATTTTCTTCGCCATCTGATGTGAACAAGGCTACAGATATGTCAGCCAGTTTCTTCCGGCTTAATCGAGACCTCGGAAATTTCATTTGCCTCGGAGCGTTTGGCACTTCAGCATCATTATACTCACTCAAATTCTCCAAATCAGTAGCATTCTTAAAACCAACAGTCTTTCTTGGTGTACTATATTCAAAATGCCATCTTTTTGCAACCAATGTCTGTTCATTCACCAAACAAACCACAAAACTCATCAATACTTAAATCCAATCAAACTTTTTCTCAATTATAGTGTAATAGCACTTCAATAACAATTAAGGATAACTACATGATTGGACCACTCGAAAGAATAATAGACCGCGAATGTATAGATTTTGTATATTAAGTATAAATATACATATTGTGTAGACAAAATATACAAATACCATTCATAATCAGTGTATAGGTCTTGTATATTTTGACTAGCACCGTAAATAATTTCGGCCAACGGACAAAAATGAAAAAATCCAAACAATTAATGCTTACCGCTTCTCTAATTGGTTTTGATACATGAAACAGCCTCTTTAAATCATCATGATCAACTCCACACACTATCCTTATCTGCACAATGGGCACAAAAACACATCTTTTTCAATAATCCATTCCAGTAAATAGCAAATGAATTGAAAAACACATGAATTTAAGTACAACAACAACATACCCAGTGAAATCCCACAATGTGAGATCTGGGGAGGTTAAAGTGTACGCACACCTTACCTCTACCTTGGAAGGTAAGGAGATTGTTTCGAAAAACCCTCTGGCTAATTTAAATACAGTAAGTAAAAGAATTTTTTTATTTCTGTACTAACCAGGATATCTTGAGGCAAGGCTTCAAGAGGGGACTTCACAAAACTGGAAAATGAATTTTGTCTGCAAATTTTCTTCTTAGGTGTTGTGGAAATGAAATCAAGATCCTCAATATTAGGCAAACAAACTCTTTTCCTCCCAAATGAGGTACTTCTCACAAGCCCAAATTCCAGATTTTCACATTTCTTCAACATTGCCATTTTCTTCAACTTTTTTCACTGAAAACTCAACTTCAAGATCTGTATTTTTTTGCAACCAAAATAGAGAACAAAACCAATCAGTATTATCCAAAATCCAACCCCAAATGAATACACTATCAAAACACCACAAAACCCAACTAATCAAATGGACTAAACAGTAAAACCACCCAAATTATATATAAAAAAATTATCTTTTCATATGTCTTCCCTATTGCCATTTTATTTTTCACAGTAAACCCAACTGCAAGATCTGATTTTTCCACCAAATCAGAAAATTAAACCATTTGGTATTATTCAAAATCAAACCCCAAATGAATAAACTATCAAAAAAAAAAAAAAAAAAACCCAACCAAGCAACTGGAAAAAGCAACCAAATTATTAAAAAAAATTGATCTTTTCATATAGTACATCTTTCCCATTACCATTTTCTTGAACTTTTTCACAGAAAACCAAACTGCAAGTTTTGATTTTTACACCAAATCAGACAATTAAAACCAATCAGTATTATCCAAAATCCAACCCCAAATCAATAAACTATCAAAAACTTAAATTAAATTAAAAAAAAATCCAACTTAGCAAATGAATTAAACAGCAAAACCCAGAAAACCCAACCAATTTTTTTTTAAAAGATCAATCTTTCAAATAAAGATAGTCAATTAACTCAATCAGGATTATTCAAAATCCAATCCCAAATGAATAAAATATCAAAAAAAAAAAAAACCCAACTTCACAAATTGACTAAACAGCAAAACCCTAAAAACCCAACAATTTTTTTTTTTTGAAAAAAATAAAATCAAACCAGTAAAATCAAGGTAGTAAATTTAAGCCAAGTGGGTAAGCAACAGAGTATTTAAAAATTAGATACATACCTTGTTGTAATAATTCGAAGGTAATAGCAGTAGTAGATTGAGATTGAAGCAACAATTATTAACCTTGTACAATTGTACTAATCGTTGAAATGGGTCGATTTTTGTTTATATGTAAAAGACAGTTGTCTACTGTTTTTGTTTTGAGGTTTTAATAATTTTAAAAGATAAGTATTGTAATTTGAGATGTCAAATGGATTTGTTTTTTCATCTATGTGCTTAAATATGTGGGAGAAAAAAACTAGCCGTTGGAGATGTACACGTGGCAAATGGGAAAATGGAGAAAAAGAAACAACGTGGGTGGTTCAGAAATGACGTGTGAGATTGGTCGGTCCAAGTCGGCTTGTCGGTTGGCTGTACCAAAAACACGTTTCTGTTCTTTGTTCTTAGACATATTCAGTTATAGATAGATTCAATAATTTTATTTAGAGGGAGTAGCATTTTGGTCCCTCAATTATATATAAAATTTTGATGTTAGTCCTTTTGATATATGATTAAGCATATTTTTAATGAAAAAGGTTTAAATATACCGTCGAATTATCCAAAATGGTTTGTTGATGCCACTTATTAATGATTGGGCTCATTTATACCATCGAACTATTAAAAATAGCTCATTTATGTCATTCATCAATAGTTTGACTTATTTATATCATCGCTCAATACCAAAATGACTCATCCATGTCATTTTTCATTAACATCAGTTTTACAATACCAAATATGACACATGGCCTCCAATTAGATTATGAGTTGTGGGTGGGTCGGGTGTATGCGTCATATTTTTTATTAATTTGAGATTTAAAATTGGGTTAGTTCAATTAAACGACGTAGACCTCTAATTGGAGGTCACGTGTCATATCTGGTTTTATAAAACCATTGTTAATGAAAATGGCATGGATGAATCATTTTGGTAACCGGCGATGGCATAAATGAGCCAAACTATTAATGTGTGGCATAAATGAGTCATTTCCGATAGTTTGATAGCACATTTGAGCCTTTTTCGTATTTTTAACCTTCAACGATAATAACATACCCAATGTACTACCACAAGTATGGTTCGGAGAGAAGAAATGTATGCAGACTTTCTTCTACCTATACGGGATAGAAAAATCATATTTAACCTTTAATTAATTATAATCTCGTGAGTACAATGATATAAGCCTGTCTGGCAGTGAGACTAATTGGTCGAACATAGACGAAGTCTGTCATAGTGATTCAGGAGTCCTATGTGAAATGGTTCTCGCTCAACGGATCAAAGGTACGCTGGAAATAACAGGGTAATGACTCTGAAGTGCTGTTATCGATGTGATCGAATTATTAATCTGATGGATCCAAAAAAAGGGTGGTTCTACTATTAACTCAGGCACAATTCGTATATATATTTTTCAGAAACATGAAATCAGAAATGAGCAATTTTGATGCTTATTCTAGTCAATTTTAATAAAAATTATAAACTATTAATTGTTAAACTATTTAATTACCCATTTACTATGTTAAATTGGTATTGTTATTTCATATTTTATGGATAATCAGTTTTAAATTCAGTGTAAATATAAGACATTTTTCATAAAAAGGAATCAAAATCACATTTTTGGATTGTAAAGATTAACGTGCTTAAACAAATATCAAGAATCAAATTAGAATGGTCTATAACTTTGAGGATCATAAGTGTTATTATCCCATATAGTTATTGCTGGTCTCATCCTACAAGAAGTCTGAGCTAAAATAAAGAGTCCGTGGCATTTTGCACCCTTAATGTGTGCTCTTTTTTTCAACTTGCACCTTATTCTATTTTTTTTTATGATTTAAACCCCAATCTCTTTATTTCCTTGCAAAACAATAAATTCACCCTTTTTATAAATTTATCATGAGGGCAAAATAGGAATACAAATAATATATCTTTTTTTCCTTCAATTTATTTATTTTATTAGAACTGCAACAACAATAAATTTTATTTTCAAAGCTCTTTTTTATTTTTTTATTTTAAGTGATATTTCTCTATCAATAGTTGCTAAACATTTGGAGTTCTTATTGTTACAAGTTTGTCGCTTTTCCTTTATAAATTAGTAGTAATTAAATTATAAAGGAAAAACGACAAACTTGTAACAATAAGAACTCCAAATGTTTAGCAACTATTGATAGAGAAATATCACTTAAAATAAAAAAATAAAAAAAGAGCTTTGAAAATAAAATTTATTGTTGTTGCAGTTCTAATAAAATAAATAAATTGAAGGAAAAAAAGATATATTATTTGTATTCCTATTTTGCCCTCATGGTAAATTTATAAAAAGGGTGAATTTATTGTTTTGCAAGGAAATAAAGAGATTGGGGTTTAAATCATAAAAAAAAATAGGATAGGGTGCAAGTTGAAAAAAAGAGCACACATTAAGGGTGCAAAATGCCACGGACCCTAAAATAAACAGCGAAGATACCGCCACGTCAGCAAGTGTCACTATCGACGGTGGATATCTTTTGGAAAGACATAATAATTGGTGAGAGGGATGGTCAATTTAGATCCTTCCAGGAGAAGTATTCTACTCTAAAATGGTGGGGCTTTAATTATATAAAATATGGTGACGGCTGTTTTCTCTTTTTGTTGACGGCTGTTCCAGTTTTCAAAATTGGTCAACACGTTTACCAGTTACAGTAAAGTTCAATGAAAATGAGTCAAGGAGGGTTGGCTCTTAGCTTTTCCTTTTAAATTATTTTTTGTTTAAAGTTTTAAGAAAAATTTAGATTAAGTGGAAGGTTAGTAGGGTAACCGCTCACGGTCTAGTTTCAGTAGTACTATTATTTGCTTCCATTATCTTATTATTTATTATTGCTACTGTTATTCTCTACTACATTTACTTTTAATACTTGTTTTGATATGGCTTATTTGAGCCGGGAATATATATCAGAAATAGCCTCTCTACTCTCACATGGTATGGGTAAGATTGTGCACTCATCACCTCTCCAGATCCCACCTTTCGAAGTTCATTGAAAATGTTTCTATTATTGTCATTGTGGTCATCGGCTTCTTATGTTAATAGTTGGAGCTAAAATTTGTGCTAGTGTTACTAAATTAGCTTGTATTTTATCCTTTCCATTAATGAAAAATGATTAGCGTCATAAATCACTTGATTTTAGTCGAAGAAGGACATAAATGGTTGTTTCGCATAATTTAAAAGTAGATTCAATTTTTCCCAAAAGAAAAAAAAAGAATATGTTAACTTAGAACTTTATCTTTGAATTTCAATTTTACTAGATTTAAAAAAATTATCATTTCTTGAAAGTTGAGTAGAAAAATATTCTTTGCATTTATTGTATAAGCTATTTGCAAAGACAAGTTACTTTTTCTTAAAATAAGAAAGTAAATAATAAATGAATCTCTGTAGTAAGTATGACTAATTCATGGCATTTAAAAGAGAGTTTTATACTACCATTCTGTATAACTTAAATGAGAGAGAAAATAATATTGTATTGCAAAATAATATTAAAATAGTGGCAATATTGAGAAATCAAGATAAGAAAGGTAAAGAAGAAGAGAGTTTTTCAACAACTTCGGGCGTTCAACATGATTCTCAATACCTCCATCCACGAGATTACTTTGCATCTAGGTACACCAAAAGGTGTGTCATGCATGACATTGATATCAACATTTTGGGGTTGTGAAAATAAGGAATTGGATTAATGGATATGAAAGGATGAAAATCATTTACACCTTCTAACTTTGAATAATAGACAATCTCCCCTTTTTATCTTGATTGACTTTTGTAAATGCCTATTTTATCCTTACATTATCAACTTTTGTCTTCTTTGTTTTTGCTTGTTTAAAATCATGATTTTTAATATATTTTTTTTAATCTATGTATCGATTTCCTATAAAATAAATATATCTTTTGGGCAAAGAAAAAAGTGAGAAATACTAATTGAGTATATAAGTTAATAATGTTCTACAATAAATTAGCAGAATAAAAACATTAATTTTAACAATAATAATAATAATAATCAAACTCTAATATCTATTTATACAAGTGAAAATAACAAATAATAATAACTTTATAAATATATTCCAGTGCAGGTAATACAAAAAAACTTTAAAAATATTTTGTATGTATTGTAAATGAATTTTAAATTATAATTTTAGAAAATATTCCTTTAATGACTACCAAAACTTATTTATTTATATAGACAATAAAGAATAAGAGAGAAGTGAAACGTAAATTTACACACATGCATGTACATATGTATATATATATATATATATATATATATATATATATATATATATATATGCACACACTTAATGCACATAATATTGAAGTAACAATCATAAAAATTAAAAAATAGCATTAGATTCTGTGACAAATTCGTAAAAGTACTATTCTTATATATATACACATATATGTATACGGTAAAAATCGGACATATGTTAGAGCTGGTAAGACCAGAGATTGAAGGAAAAGAGGGAAGATCATCATCTGGTCCGATTTCTCCATAACCGAACTGATCGTGGCCGTTGGTCCGTTTGATCGGGACCGTTGGCCCGAATTGACCGGGGTCGTTGGTCCGAATTGATCGTGGCCGCTGGTCCGTTTGATCGTGGCCGCTGGTCCGTTTGATCGTGGCCGCTGGTCTGAATTGATCGTGGCCGCTGGTCCGAGAGACCTTGGCCGTTAGTCCATTTTGGTCATGGCCGTCGATCCGGGAGATTCGTTGCGCGGTTCCCAACCGGACGTAAGTCAAACCGATGGAACGAGGAACCGGAGGAAGGGATAGGAATGCGCCGGATACTATTCGCCCTTGACCGGAACAATGCCTGGGCCGAAGCTGAGTAAAGGCACCGACTGATCTGCCTTCTGCATCATTGAAACGGCCAAGCCCGGGGACTCGGGCATTCGTGGCCGTTGGTCCGAGTGGCTGTTGGTCCGTGTGGCCGTTGCAGGCGAGCCACGCGACAGTAACGTCCAGTCATGGTCAACTACCCACCATGCTTGTGTCAGACGGCGCCGTCAGTCTAATCCCACCAAATCCGTGCAGAGCTGTCCTTGTTACTATTATTTTATTAATTCATATTGTATGAGAACCATGGGAGTGACACCATAAATAGGGCACATCCCCCTCCTTTGTAAGAGTTGGCTCCTTTACCTTCCAAGAACACTTGTAATAGAGAAGCTCATATATACAATCTCTCTCTCAATATCTAATTCGGCCAAGGCCACTTGTTTCCATTTATATTGTGTTTCTTCCATCAAGTATTCAACATAGCTTCTAAATGTCCATGTCCATAGCAAACTAAGCAAATTATCGTTATTATCCGTTTTATTACTACATACTCATACACTTGTTTTCCACTATCAAATATACATCAAGATCCAAGCACATATCCCATACCCGCGTACAAATTCAATTGGTTTCCCGAATCCGGGGTAAACAATATATAACATAAATGGCGGATTGAAAAAATAAGGGTGAAATAGACGTTGCATAGGATAAAGAGGGGAGAATGTCTATTGTTCAAAATTGAAGGAGAGTTTGATTTTTAAAGCAAAGTTGGGGGCCGGATATGAAAAGATGTTATTCGTTTAAGAGTAATAGATGTCCACCCTAAATATAGTAATATTTACCACACTTCCCTTTGAATGTCGTCAAATATCAATAAATTTTGATTTTAGCTCTTATAATTTTTAGTTAAACACATTTAACAATTTAATTATTTGATATAAATGCGCACTTTGATTTCTCTGATAATGACTTTTTGTAAATTTGATGAATTGTTAAGCACTAAATTGTTCAATTCTTGACATGTTATGTTTTTTTTTTTTTTTTTTTTTTTACTGTTACTTCATGTTTGAAGGTAATATTGTTTAAAAAGTAATTTAAAATATCACACATTTTTTTCATAAAAGGACCAACAATACACATTTTAATTTTAGTTCATTAAAAGTTAGGTGGCTTAGCAAAGCATTATAGGGACGAAATTTAAACAGTTTCTTTAATATTTGAGGGGACTAAAGTTAAAATTATCCCTTTTTATTGTGAGGGGATAGGGCAGTCAAAATAGGTCAACGCGTCTACCAGTAATAATTAAGTTGTCAATCACAATGATGGTTGCCACTTTTCTATCTTTTTTTTTATTTTTTTATTTTGCTGAAAACTTCAATGACAAGTTGACAACAAGGGAGTAGAGTAATATAAAATGCCACTTTTGTGTATAGATCTCCGTTAAAATATGAAATTAGCTCACAAGACAGACGTGTATGGAAAGGAGTAAACGACTTTGGGACAAAAACCACAGTTGGTTCAGTTTTATTTTAGAAGCTCAAACTAAAATGATTCAGAGATGAAATCTTGTGTCTAAAATTTCAATAATTCCAATCTGAAAGAGGAATTTTCCTTCAAATGTTTCAAATGAGACATGTATATTGGTGATTAATGAATATCACAATTTTCAGGTCCACCTTCACCTTTCATACAACCTTTTTTAGTCTGGGGACGGAATGTCCTTTTTCCTTTCTTCATCCTGAAAGTACAAGAAGGGGGTGAATTGTAAGCCTGTTAAAAAATTTAGTTGACTACCGTTTGGTGTCAGTCGACTGATAGCGAGACAGCCTGCATAAAATTATCAGTCCTTCGATTTGCACAAGTATAAACCACAATAAATAGTAAGGGTGCAGAATATAATATGAGAACAATAAAATAAATGACACCAAGAATTTTTATACTGGTTCGGAACCAATGTGGTATCCTAATCCAGTCCCCTTGGGTTGCAAGGAGGTTATCTCTTTAAGCTCTTTGTAGTTTGAGTTGAGTACAGCCTTTGTGGTTTTCCTCGTTCACCACCAACGTTTACAAGGTTGGTTTTCACTCGCTCACCAACAACGAACAAGGGTTGGTTTTGACACGCTCACCAACAACGCACAAAGTTGGTTTTTCACTCGCTCACCAACGACGACTCTTTGGTTTTCACTCGCTCACCAAAGAAACGAACAATGACACAACCTCTCAATACAAAGCCTCACCAACTATACTATATCTCTCCTCTCTTTTTTTTTACACAGTAAGTCACTCAGAGTTACAATGCTTATGAAAAGTAGAGCAAAGAACTTGAGAAGGTTGAGACGAAATTATAAGTGGCTGCGTGCTGAACCAGTTTAGCACTTCTTCTTTAAATAGTGGCTCATCATGCTCCAAGGAATCTGATTTGTCTTGATACAGTGAATCTTCTAATTGAAATAGTATCTTTAGCTTTGATGAATTTTCTCCTCAATTGATTGCACAATATTTGCTCCACGGATTTTGCAGACATTCCTTTCTTGACACCATTATAATGTATACCATATTTGAACTCTTGGAATATTATAGAAATATCTCCTTACTACATTATTTTCCAACTTCCCAATTTTGTTTGAATTAGGAGTAACGTGAGAAGGCTTGGTCCTAATGGCTTGTTGGCTTTTATAACATTAAAGCCTTGGTCCATTAAGAAGGATTCTTTCTTGATACATGTGGACGTTGACTTCATCACTTTATTTGGAGAAGATTCTGACCCGTATTACTTCAGTGTCATACAAGGAATAATTTTAACATTGACTTATTTCCTACCTTTTATGACTCAGTACAAGAGATATCTTACTTGATCTTTATAACCTCCCTTCTAAGCCGTAGAAATTTCCTTGTACGGTGAGCTTTCCGAAATTAAACTTCTTTGCTTAATTGATGAATCTCGTCAAAGACTGCTTTCGTTTGGCAAGTTTCTGGCTGTACCAATTTGAGCTTTTATTTAGGCAACCCAAGAGAATTTCAAGATCCTCTTCATTTCACCTGGGATCTTGATTTATATTAATTTGAATGTAATCACATTCGTCTTCTAGTATTTGGACTTTGATCACTCCGAACATGAACATTTTTGTGCACTTAAGTCTTTTGGCATATCTTGATACTCCATAGATTGTGGACCTTCCTTAAATAACAAATTGATCTCGATCTTTTTCTTTTCTAGAATATTTTTCTTCCATAGGACCGTAGTAAATATTCTTTCCATAATTCTTGCACCTTGATTTGAGTAAGTCTTTTTCTTCAACATCTTCTTCCGTAATTCCATCTCGTAATATCTTCTTTTCCATATTTGATTAGATCTTCACCAAATCCTTCTTCATCAAATAAACCTATACCAAAAATAAATTTACCACAAGTAAATGTTCTTTTATTAATAATTATATTGGTTTGTTATCATCAAAATTAATAAGTGAAACTTTGGACCTAACACATCCCACCATCAAGGGCAGCTGATCCATTTTGCTCAATAGCGCCTCCATCTTGATCATTAGGAGCCTGTTCATTAGCGCCTCCATCTTGATCAGCATTTTGCTCATTAGCACCTCCATCTTGATCATTAGGAACCTGTTCATTAGCGCCTCCAACTTGTTCCTCATTAAGCAACGGGTGACTATTCCCGAAGCTAAGCATGTGTCTGCCATAAATACTCATTCGTATTAACCACTTACAAGTCAAACCGCATATGTTTGAGGTCTCAATTTGCGAATTTGTAATTAGAAACTTACAAATCCATCAAGAATCTTCCTTCTCTAACATGCGTGTTCAGTTCAGGGGCTGCAATTTGGAGAAATCATAAATTCTGTATTTCACGAAAAAGAAGAACAAAGTCGTCTTGTTCATGAAAATCAAGTGCTCTTTACTATTAGCATTTTACAAATTTCCAACCCAGCGAGTTTCTGCATTGGAGGACTTAATCTGATAAATCTAAAACTTTGGAATCAAGATGCTATTGCAAGAAGCTGCTGGGACCTTGCTCACAAAAAAGACAAATTATGGATTAGATGGGTGCACACTTACTACATCAAAGATCAGGATTTGTTTGACTGTCCTATACCACAGCAAGCTTCATGGATGGTGAGGCAAATCATGACTGCTAAGGAGATGATCCCTCAAACACAAATCTTCTTACTGCCTCATGGAACTGTGATAGCATGGAAAAGTCTGATGTTCAATAATACTGCAAGATCAAAAGCTAGATTTACCATGTGGCTCCACTTTCATGGAAGAATGGTAACTGCAGATAGACTGACTAAATAGGGGATAGCTGTTGATCCTAGATGCTCTCTATGTACTGCTCATCTTGAAACCAGAAACCACTTGTTCATGGAATGTACTTTTACTAAATGTGTCTGGAACAAGATTCTTACATGGGCTCAAAGGACTCCAATTACAGCTACTACATGGGACCAATACATGAATTGGGCCATCAAGAATGCTAAAGGCAAGACTCAAGCTGCTAGACTCTTTAGAATGAGCTACTACATGGGACCAATACATGAATTGGGACATCAAGAATGCTAAAGGCAAGACTCAAGCTGTTAGACTCTTTAGAATGATATTTGCTGAATGTATCCATGCAGTTTGGCAGGAAAGAAACCAAAGAGTATTTGAGAACAAGAGTAGGAATAGTGATAGCATTGCTAGAGAGGTTAGTTATATTTGTGTTGTTAGGGGGCTTAGAACTATGATCCAGCAATTTACATTTTGAATGCCTGCTCTAGGTAGAAGTAATTGTGGGTAGTTGTTTGTAAAGGATAGCAAGCTGAGGTATAAGCTATGCTATGGAGCTTTGTAATGGTTCACTGGTGATTAATACAAGTGGTTAGTTATCCAAAAAAAAAAAAAAAAGAATATCACAATTTTAATTTATTTTTTTGCTATAAAGAAAAAAGAAATTAACTTAAATAATCGTCTGCTAAAAAGAATAGCTGAAAAATGTATAATATATGTGTATTAGCTAACGGTTGTTAACATTTTTTATCAAACAGTCAAATGTATAATTTCTCGAGGGAAGAAAACATACACTTTTAGACATTTGAAATGATTTTAGGGTTTTGAAGGACTTTTGAATAGGGGCGGATCTAGGGCCGCCGAGGGTGTTCACCCGAACATCCTTGGCAAAAAACTACACTGTATATATAAGGTATTTTTTTCATTTTTTATGTAGATATATAGATTGTGAATAACTGAAAACAAGAGATGAGGTTGGTTCAATAGTTTATAGCGTTCAAAATTCACCTTGAGGTTTCAAGTTAAAATTTCAATTACTACATTTTTATTTTTCGAACCCTCTCAGTGAAAATCCTGGATCCGCCATTGCTTCTGAACTTGTTGAATAAGTGATAGGTACCATGTTGCCGGACATTGGAGTAAATTGAATGCCATGTTTATCGGCGAATTGCAGGAAATAGAACAAGTAATTACGGGAATATTGTATTCTCTTAGCAACAAAGTCGTTGTAGTACAGTGGTAAGTATTCCCGCCTTTCGCTTGGGTGAACTGGGTTCGGTAATGGCGTTTATTTTGTATTTTTTTTCTTCTGATCATGCTGGATTCTTGTCTTTCTTTATTTCCTTTCCTTTTAAATGTGAGTAGGGTATACATGGATCGGGTTGGTTAGAGTTTTTCAAATGTCAAACCAAACCAATTGAATCGGGTTTTTAAATTTATAAACCAAACCAAACCAACAAAAGTCGGGTTTTTCAACCTCGAGTTTTCTCGATTTTTCGGATTGTTTGAATTTTTTTCGGTAAAGTCTTTCATACAAAACATATAACCGACAAACAACATATAACTTATTCTCATACGAAAAACCACCATATTGATCACTATCGTTATTTCTAGCAATTACTACAACTTTGTAATCATTTTGGCGCTCATTCTAACCAAAACCATAAGCCTGAGGAGATAAACCACTCGATGCAAGGGGGAAAATTGTTTCAATTCTCTAGTAGATGGATTTCATATTACAAAAAACCCAAGAATGTTATGCTCAGTTTATATGAAATCATTCAAAAGTCATGCTGGAATATCATAAAGTTCACGGTATCCAGTGTTGAAAATAATTGGCTTGGTTTCATAGAAGAAATAACTCAAAGTCTCAAGATTTGTCACAAAATAATATACTTGACCTTGTACGTGCTCCCTCCACAACATACACGGTGTTTGAAAATCAAATAATACAACTTTTAAATCATGACCTCAAAAAACAAGTATTCAAAAAATTTAAGTCTCACTTGCAAAAATCCCCTCAAATCTGAATCTCCCAAGTCCAAAAATATATTTTCGGAAAGCGCAGTCCGACTTACTGATTTTTGGAAACTGCAGCCCACATTGGTTTCTTGTCGAAAGCTAGCTACTTACATTGGAGCTTCTTCTTGATAATCTTTTTTTTGTTGTTAATGATATGTTGGAGTTCTTTAATAAGGCATTAAACAAATATGATCCATTTCATGAGGTATTAACCCTTTTAGACTAACTGCACAAGACCGTGTCTTTTAAAAAAAAAAATCTTTTTTTTTATTATTATTACATAGGGGTAGGGAAGGGTAAATGGGGCAGAAGATTACAACGTGAGATTCGAACTCTCAAGATGAAAAATCAGTAGTCAATTAACCGAGCTACTAGATCTTCACCGCGAGACCGTGCCTAGCTCCTCACTTCCAATTAATCATTTAAGATACTTTTCCTTTCCAAACCATCCTTCCTTTTTGTTTCACATGGGCTTTCGACCCATTTTATCACTTAAAGCTTCAAAAACGTTGGCTGATTTCTCTTTATAAAATAATTTTTTCTAATATACGAATATTAAAAAATTAGTCTTCACAAAGTTTAGTTTCAAGTTTTAATCTATTTTATTATTAACATTTAACTTTGTACTTTTCTCTAGTTTTCACCATTTAACGGTTGCTAGTGTTTTACAATTTAAAAAAATTTGATCTCTTTTGTATTTAGAATTTAATATATGTACATCAGTACATGAATCCCTTTTTCTTTTTATTAGTAAGCTAAATTATATGTGCATATATATGGTGGCTCCAAGTTTGATGTCATTTTCTTTCTTCTTTCTTGTTGCAACTCTTTACATCCTTTTGCAGCGAACCTGTAAATAATGCATGATTAGAACAAATGTATATAATGTTTGCTATCAAAACTTCTCACCCATGTATATAATGTATATTATTTCACTTGAGTAGTTTAATGTACACTAGTGAATTTGTCCGCGCTTTGCGCGATTATAATTTTTTTTTAATAAATTTAAAAATGATAATTTTATAAAATCAATTGAGAAAAATGGGCATATTTTAAGTTTATTTATATTGATTAGATCACAAAGATATCACTCTCAGTCGAGAATTTTGAATGTAAATATTTTCACAACCCTACAAGAAAATGCCAAAGACCCTCGCACCAAGTGGTCTATGAACATCTTCTCTTCAGTTTCAAGTACTTTTTGTTCAATTAACACTTTAATTCAAGTATGTATTCATAGATATACGTACATAACAGTTGTCTGCGAGCTTAATTAAATAAAGTGTACAATATTCAGAGTTGGAGCCAAAAAAATTATTAATCTTCAAGAAAACATCAAAATCCCTCGCACCAATTGAACTATGGACGTTAATCTGAGAAGATCCGAGTTATAACTGCTAATGTGCTAACAGAGAATAGTCTATCTTTTACACTATTAATAACAGTTACCGACGAACATGCGCTAATAATTCAGCAGGTACATCAGAGTTATAACTGCTAATGTGCTAACAGAGAATAGTCTATCTTTTACACTATTAATAATAGTTACCGACGACCATGCGATTTAATAATTCAGCAGGTACTTCATCAAAATCAATGCTACATATATTTTGAATCTGGAGTAGATCATGATTAATATATGAATAAGATTTTGTCTAATAAATTCTGGAACCAAAAAGAAAGACCATGATTTACCAGTGTATGTTGCACACTCAAATCTTTCACATAAACATAATGAAGATAAGAACTCTACAGTAAGTAAAATGTTACTATAAGTTCCAGAGTAAATAACAGCATGTCGTGAAGGACTCATTAGCTCACATTCACATCAGTGACAATTGAGATGTTTTAGCAAGCGTTAACAGAAACACAACTCAGTAATATAACAGCTCATGTCTAGATCATGTTTACCTCAAAGACAAAGAAGGAATTAATAATGGTATGTAGTTTCAAGCAAGCTATACATTAGTAATTGCCAAAGTAGTAACACACTATTTGATATCAGAAGAAAACGAAAAAAACTCATCCTATTTCTTGTGGAATTTACATCCAAGTGAATTTTCCGCAATGATCGAATCTTGATGGGAAGATTTCATTTTTAACTGGAAAACTTATCATAGGATCTTTTTCCTTTTGTTTCCCCCATACAACAAATATAAGTAAAATTAAAAATTAGAATAACTATGTATATATTGCATAAAGGAAAAAAAAAAAACACGCTAAAAACATATATCTTAGGTGACTTCCTTTTAGATGGATATTCAGAATTTGAATAGGCTTCATCAGTTTTTATACTCATCATTCAAAATAGAATCCCACTGTCACAATTTTTGTGTCATAGTTTAAAATTTGAGAGTCAAACTTCTTAGTTTTGATCATGAATGCAGACATCAAATCTTTAAATTTTTAAAATATAATTTATATATTTGATATAATTTATATATTTGAAACTATAGGTCACAATAATATATATTATAAATATTTAAAAAACATAAAAAAAATCACGATCAAAGATATAATTGTTTAACTCTCGAAATCCGAATCGCGACATGAAAAGTTAAAAAAATAGGTAGCAAAAATTGAGGAAGATAAAGGATTTAAGATTAAAAAAATTGCAAAGTAGAAAAATAAAGAAAAATCTGAATCGAAAAAACAAAAAGAATTGATAGACTTATGTAATTACCCTTGTGAAGTGCGTGAATGATGGCATAAACAGAAAAGGCAAAATGCAACAAATACTTACAAAGAGGTAGGAAAGCCGATACATACATGGCCTCTATTTCTAATAAATATATATGGATATTTGGAATATGTATAGACTTACACATAGTTGGGGCAATAAATTATCCACTTACAGGCCATTTAAGCACCCATAATAAACCACCCACGTAGATGTTTTTTAAAGCATGCATTACTGGTTGTTTAAGAGAAATTTTAAAATCTAACGTAAATTAGACGTTTCAGTATGATAAATATATATGTAACCACTTCTGTGATGCAATAATTGAGAAGGAAAATAGAGAAAAAATTGAGAAAAAGTCAAAAAATTGAGAAAAAAGATAAATGCCAATAGAGACCATAGAGATGTGTCACATCATCTTGTTTGTGTCTTGCTTTGTATTATATATATAGATATAGATTAACGCATACTATTAATTATAGAGCAAGGAAAATGAATCAATCATGCCTTCTTCTTCAGTAAATACAACTAATGTCTAATAGCCCATTTGGATGGGCTTATTGTTTTTTACTTATAAGCCAAAAATCATAAGTTAGGAATTCCAGTTTATGCTTTTGGCTAAAAAATAAGTGCTTAAAAGCATTTTTTTTAATTTACCCAAACACTTCAAAAGTGCTTAAAAGCTATTTTGGCTTAAAAGCACCTAAAATAAGTCAATCCAAACAGGCTCTAATTAAAAGTAGATGTTATGAAGATTTCAAGGACGGAACTCCAGCGCACTGATTGAGCCGTTAAGGGATGTGAGTTATGGAAATTATTTTTTAAAATATAATAATTAAGAAAAATAAAAGAAAAGGTCAAAAAAAGAAGAAAAAAAGATAAATATGAATTGTGGCCATAGAGAGACGCCACATTACCTTGTCTATGCCTAACTTTATATTATATATTGATTATATTTGATTTCCATGTCAAATATATTTAAACCAATACAAGATTCTGAAAATCCCAAATCAATCCAAGTTAGTTCTCCCCACACATAAACATCCTTGTAAGCTTACACACCACACTACAAACATATTCTCATATTCAAATAAAAATAATATTATTCTCATCCATAGTCATTGGTGACATGTAAATTACGGACTTAACATCGTTAACGCACTTTAAAGACTTAAAAGTTATGAAATTGTTCTGGGTCATATTACTTAGTTGAATTCAAATTTCAAAATCTTAAATATTGGATAAAAGAAATAAAAACCTGATTATAAATTTTTAAAAACTCCATTATTAGTTGATTTGAAGGTTTAAAATATTGTAATCTTATCCAACAGGGTTCCCCATTTTTTTATTTATTTTGGCTGTATAGTTTTGAAAATTTCCCATATATGTTAATTAGTTTATCTTTTCAGTTATCAGATTAATATTTATTTGGTCAAAAAGTAGACATAATAATGAAAAGAAAACCTAATAAACTAAAGGAAATACTCCCCAAAAGACCCAACTGGCGGCCAACTTTCCAATAAGAATTCTATTTCATCAGGAAGTAGTATTCCGTTAAAACTCTATTTATATTCTTTTTTACCAAAATAAGCTATAATTTTTTTTTAAGACTAATGTAAAAAGGTATAAAAGTCCATCAATATGTCTAAGAATATTTTCAGTCTCAAAACCTAAGGTGCCGCTAATGGAATTAATCTCAGAGCACGTAGCAACAACATCATCACTTGGGCAAATTCTTTCCGAAGACATTATATATGAAATACTCTTAAGGCTACCTGTGAAAATATTGCTGAAGATGAGGTGTGTTTCGAAATCTTGGTTTTCTCTCATCTCTAGCCCCCAATTCGTCAAAGACCATCTAAAACTTTCAGCCACGAATAAACAATTCAGTCTTCTTTACACCAATAATAGCAAAACTTTTCACACTTGCTCTCTTAACGCGATTATTATGTACGAAGAAGAATCTCCAAGTAGTATCCCCATTAAGCTTGATGATTTTGATAGGCAAGACTGTACCATTTTGGGTTCATGTGATGGATTGTTTTGTATTATGAACGAGTTTAGAAATATCTTTGTAATATGGAATCCATCTACTAGAGAATTTAGACAATTTCCCCACCTTTCATCGACGGTTTTATCTCCTCAGGCTTATGGTTTTTGTTATAACGATTGTTTACCCCGAAATCGGATAATCAATTAAATTTGTAAGTGGGTATAGGATATGTGCTCGGATCTTGATGTATGCTAGATAGAGAAAATGTACATGTGGGAGTTCCTCAATAGGATGGTTAATGGTGGCGATTCGCTATTGACACTGATGCCGTAAACAATGTGAGATACTTAATGGAATAAACACAATATAAATGTAGACAAATAGCCTCGGCCGAATCAAGTATTGAAAGAGAGATTGTTTATATGAACTATTTTATTACTAAGTGTTCTTGGAAAAATGAAAGAGTCAACCCCTCCAATGGAGGGGGATATGCCCTATTTATAGTAACACACCCATGGTTCTCCTACAATATGGGTTAATAAAATAATGACAACAAGGACTGTTCTGCACGGATTTGGTGGGATTGGACTGACGGCGCCGCCTGACACACGCAAGGTAGGTAGTTGACTATTGCAGGACGCTACTGGCGCGTAGCCCGCACACACTGATCACACGGACCAACGGCTACTCGGACTAACGGCCACGAATGCTCGGGTCATCGGGCTTGGAAGTTCTAAGGATGTCGAAGGCAGACCTGTCGGTGCTCATGCCCAGCTCCGGTTCAAGCATTACCCCGGTCTAGGGTGAACGATATCGCCACCCCATTCCCATTCCTTGCTCCGGCTTCGTTCCCCCGGTTTGTCTCGTATCCGGTATTCACCGTATACAGATAGCCCCCACACTCCCCGGATCTCCGATCTATCGGAGTAACGGGGAGTGGATAAGTTCCTAAACCGGTGGCTCTCTCATCCCGACCTTACCTTCGCATTTTGGTGGGAACGAGCGCGTAGCGCATGCCCTTTATCGGCCACGTGTCTCAATCCTGGTGGTCCACTTCTGTCAACCGCCTTTTTCACGTCGTTTCGAGTCGCTTCAAATTAATGATGGGGCACGTGGCGCCATTTGATTGGTCGTCCTCGGTAACCGTTTCTCTCCCAACATGCCTATATAAGGCCTCCTACCCCTTCACTTTACCATTTTCACGTTTTGCATCCTCTTCAACCCTACTTCAATTCTGCGTTTTTTCTACTTGACCCACACACAACCAACTTCATATCCGGTCTCCCTATTGATCTGTTGCTTCATACTGTGTGCACAAGAGTCAACCTTGTCACTGCTGCTGTCGAGTATCCTTTGTTCGAGCGTTGCTGTTTCAACTTTGCCTTTTATTGAACCATCAGTTCCTCCGTTCTCCTTAAATTCCTCTCTTCGGCCTTCTTTCTTTCATATCTTCATGATGTCCGAATCAGCTTCCCATGATGCCCCATTGATATCGTCCCCGGGAGCCGAGCCTGCGTCCCCGGTTAAATTCGATCCCACGGCATCGGATATTATACCGGCCAAATTTAATTTCAACAAAGACCTTGAGGTCGAAAAGCCTTCCTCCGTTTCAGACAGGGGATTCGACGTGAGGCGGTATCCCTCATCCATCACCAAGGAGAAGCTTGACATAGTCCGGGCCGATTGCGGGTGGGACACTCGTCCTGTTCGGGTCTTCGCCCCCAGACCTGGTGAATCCGTTACCGACCACCGTGAAGGGTTTTTGTACGTTTACACATACCCCTTCACTCTCAAGCTCGACCCTCCGGTGGATCCGGTCATTCTCGATATGTGTCGCATCTACGGCGTTACGCTGGCCCAGATTGGCCCAAATGTTTGGAGGGTCGTAGCGTGCCTCCGGTCATTGGCCAACAACGCCGAGAAGGAGTTCACATTAGCCCATCTGATACGCCTATACTCCCCGAGGCTGTTCCGGGGTGGCGTAATGAAACTGGCCAAGCGCAGCCGGAATCCGTTCTTTGCGAAAATGGACGAAGACAGAGACCGGGGATGGTTGGAGCGATTCGTTCGGGTGAAGACCGAGGACATAATTCCAGCCGAGCATATGCCTTTCCCGGAGAAATGGAATAACAAGTGTAAGTCCCAAGCCTCGAATAATTGCCTTGGTATTGCTTTGTCAAATTTTGATTCTTCCTTCACACTGTTTCTCCTTTACTTTTGCTAGCCAATGGGTACGTTCCTCCGGTCATCCGGAATCTGAATGACTGGGTCACAGTGCTTCTCGCCCAGCATTCCTATGACGACCGGACATGGGCCCACTTGTCCCGTGGCCGATGGATCGCCCAAAATCACGGTATCCCTCTATTCTTATTCTGCCGCATTCTCCTTTACTCGTTTCGTCCTCTGATTTCTGCTAACATCTTGTCTTTTCAGGTTTGCCTAAGGGCTCGGTAGCCCCCAGGTCGGAGTCGGGGACCGCCCCTCCAGCATCGGCGCCCGAATTTGACACAGCGGGTTCTTCCCGTGTCCTCTCCGATGCTGCAAAAAGAAAGTGGCCCTCCGAAAAGGGGCAGACGCCGAAAGGGAAGAAGGCAAGGAGTGTTGCCCGCCCTTCGAGGGAAGAGGCAGAGCCCGATATCATTGTTCAGAGAGTCGGCTCCGTTCCCACCGTGGCTCCAATACCGGAGGAGGCGGTCTCCGTTCCGCCCCTTCCTTCCATTGGTGCAGGCCTCTTGGTTCCTGCTCCACATCCAGGTGCGGAAGAAATACTTTCACCAGCTCCTCTTCGGTCGATTGACTTTGTCGACATTTCAGGTGAAACTTCTTCGGAAGATGCTCCCCTTCAAAGAAAAAGGTCCGGGGAAGCGGTTGCTGTTGAAGCCGATAAAAGGACCGAACCAGCACCGGAGAGCGAAGCCCCCACAGGCACGCGTCCGTCTCCCGAGCACGAGCCTGCTGCAACTGTGGAGCCCTCGGCCTTTGCCGAATTTATTGAGGCTGCTCCAAGTTTATCTACCCCGGCTACGCGGGTAGATGACTTTGATGATATGTTCTCGAGAACCCCCCTCCCCCCGGAGAAGGAGCGGGCTTTGGTCATCTCCCTATTCCTCGGGCCACAAGGCCGGCCAACCGGATCTCTGAGTCAGGGGCCAGGGACAGCTTGGTAAACATCTTCCCGGCCCCGAGCGTGGAGCCAAGGAGAACCAGATCGGCCGTAGTCACCGTGCCCGAGGACTGCAGCTTTCTGTCGCGCCCGGTGGGCGTAGCGAGCTATTTACGGCCCCTTATTTCTGACTCGGACAAGCGCAAAATGACCGGGCTCACTTGGCAGTGCCTCATTAACGAGGGTATGCATGCAAGTAACCGGGTAAGCTCTTCTGCCATCCTTGTACAGTTTATCTATGGATTTTATCCTCACTTTGCCTAAGTCTTCTGACTTGTTTTACCTGTAGAGTGTGGTGTTGGTTAACGAAGCCTTCATCCGTGCCCAACATGAGATAGACGATCTTCGAGGCCAACTGGATGCCCAAGGCCGAGAAACGGAGAAATACCGGCATCTCCTTCAGGAGAAGGAGGAAGAGTTCAATCGGGCAGCCGTGTTCGCCAACCTTCGTCCAGAGCTCGATGCGGCTAAGGACGAAAACCGTCGTTTGAAGAGAGAGCTGGCCGCTATGACCGATTATAACCGGAGCCTTGAGGCTGAAAAGATCGGCCTTAGCCGGGATAAATCCCAATTTTCTTCGAGGCTAGATGAGTTGGAGACCACGGTTTCCCGACTCCGAGGGGAGCTGGACTCGGTGAATGCTGATGCAACAACCCTGGCCGAGAAGAACCGGCGGCTTGAGTCCGAGGCTGCTTTGTCCGACGAGCGCAGGAGGGTGTTTGAAAAGAAAGCCGAGGAGCGATCTCGGATATGCCAAGGCCTAAGAACCGAGCTCGAGGAGGCGGCTATTGCCAACGATGCCCTTAAGGCCGAGCTGGACGCAGCCATTGGTAGGATAAGTGTCCTTGAGGGGGACCGGGCTGATTTGGGAGCAAAACTAGCCAAGGCTAATGCCGACTTGGAAGAAATAATTGAGAAGCGTTGAGGCGGCCGAGGCTCATACTGCTATTGTTGCCGAATATGAGAAGTGGAAGTCTCGGTGGATCACCCTCGAGCAAGCCGACCGTGGTCTCTCGGATCTCCCGGCCCTGATACTCGAGGCCAAGAAGATGGAGGAAGAAGCCGATCGTGCCCTCGGGTCTGAGTCAGACGACTCCGAGCGAACTGAGTCCGAGCATTCAACCACCTCTAGTCATGCCGGATAGTATGGGGCTGGTGCCTTGCTTTTTACTTTTTGCCTTTGTAGGACTTTGTTTTTCTTTTGATGTAAGGGACATCCGTTGTATAAATACAAAGTGCATTTTTCTTGCCTCTTCGTTTGAATGTTTGTTTACTGCTTTTGCTATAGTTGTTGATCCGTTCTAGGACTGGTCGACTCGTAGTCGTTAATTCATTGTGCCCGCCGGTTTTATCCGATATTTTGGGGCCGGTGGCTTGCCAAATTTTGTCTTGGATCATAGTGATCTCGTTTCCTTTGTCGAATTTCGACTAAGGTACCCGGCGTAGGGTATGCGAATGAGGCAGCGTCGAGATACGACGGTTATCGACTGGGCAAAGTATATTTAACCGAGAGCTGTTTTCCCAACTTTTGGTAACTTGTATTTGCAAAACTGTTTGCATATATGAGAATTTTTACTCTTTCTTGCTTAGCCGTAGCAAACGTAAAATGGGACACGATTCATTGTGATCGTTTGGTACTTACATCGGAGGATATGACCGGTGGCCGGGCCTTAGTTTTGCCGTAGCAAAAGTTGAATGGGACACGATTCATTATGATCGTTTGGTCCTTACATCGGAGGATATGGCCGGTGGCTGGACCTTAGTTTTGCCGTAGCAAAAGTTGAATGGGACACGATTCATTATGATCGTTTGGTCCTTACATCGGAGGCTATGGCCGGTGGCCGGGCCTTAATTTTTGCCATAGCAAATGTTGAGTTTCTCCGTTTGTTGTAATCGGTGTCATCTTTGGTGTGGCATAGTACTCCCCTAGCACTTATCCGATCTCCAAGGTCGGGTGAGTGTTATTATGTCCCCAATCGGACGGTGCGACATCGGGTATTCAGGTACTTTCCCTTCATATTCGTTAAGTAACACGTTGTACTTGTTGCCTCGTTAAAAACCTTGTTGGAAAACCCATTTTGGGACAAAACCGTACTAAGGAAAAGAGTGCAACACGTGTTTTCAGATCTGGGTTCTAATTTTGTCTCACTCCTGCCTTCCTGCAAAAAAGAGAAAAGTTAACGAGAGAATACGGGGGGACCGTATCTTAGCAGTAGTATCTCTTTAGGTGGGCCACGTTCCATTTATTACGCAGACGCTGCCCGTCCATGGACTCCAACTGATACGACCCTTTGCCCGTTATACCGGTTATCTTGTACGGGCCTTCCCAGTTCGGAGCCAGCTTTCCCTCGTTGGGGTTCTTGGTGTGCAAGGTAACCTTTCGAAGTATTAAATGCCCAACTTGGAAATGCCGAAAGTTGGCTCTTCGGTTGTAATATCTCTCCATCCTCTGTTTTTGGGCCGCTATGCGGACCGACGCTCTTTCGCGCAGTTCATCCGCGAGGTCGAGCTTCACGGCCATGGCCTCACCGTTTGAATCTTCGGTGGTATACCTGAAATGGAGGGTCGGTTCGCCAACCTCCACGGGGATGAGGGATTCGGCTCCGTAAACCAATGAGAACGGGGTTTCCCCCGTGCTCGACTTGGATGTGGTTCTGTAAGCCCACAACACCTCCGGGAGTATCTCCCTCCAATGATGCTTCGATGCTTCAAGTCTCTTCCTCAGATTTTGGATTATTGTTTTGTTCGTTGATTCTGCCTATCCGTTTGCACACGGGTGATACGGGGTTGACACGATTTTTTTGACCTTCAGCCCCTCGAGGAAACTGTTGACCTTGCTACCCACGAACTGAGGGCCATTATCACAGGTTATCTCGGAGGGAACGCCGAAACGGCAGATGATGTGGTCCCATATGAAGTCGATGACCTCCTTCTCCCTTATCTTTTCGAAGGCCTGCGCTTCAACCCACTTAGAAAAATAGTCAGTCATAAACAAAATGAAACGGGCCTTACCTGGTGCCCGAGGTAACGGACCCACAATGTCCATTCCCCACTTCATGAAAGGCCAAGGTGAGATGACCGAATGCAGCAACTCCCCGGGCTGGTGAATCATCGGAGCATGTTTCTGACACCCGTCACATTTTCGGACAAAACTTTTCGTATCCTCGTCCATCCGGTTCCAGTAATAACCGACCCTGACAATTTTTCGAACCAAAGCCTCTGCACCGGAGTGGTTGCCGCAGGTTCCCTCGTGTACCTCTCTTATCACGTACTTCATTTCACCGGGGCCCAAACACTTGGCCAGAGAACCGAGGAAAGAGCGTCGATACAGTTGGCCGTCCACCAAGCAAAAGCGGGCAGCCTTGGTCCGTAGTGATCGTGACTCCTTCGGGTCATTTGGGAGCTTACCATCACGCAAGTAGTCGATGTACTTGTTGCGCCAATCCCAGGTCAAGCCCATTGTGTATATTTCAGCGTGCCCGATTTCTATGGCCGTGTTCGATAAGTGCACCGTTGCCCCGAGGTCGATTTCCTCCCCCTCGACCGAGGATCCCAAGTTCGCTAATGCATCGGCTTCGCTGTTCTGCTCCCTTGGTACATGCTGCATGATCCATTATTTGAATTGATGAAGTACCACTTGGGTTTTTTCGAGGTATCGCTGCATCCGTTCATCCTTTACCTCGAATACTCCATTCACCTGGTTCACGACCAAAAGCGAGTCGCACTTTGCTTCGATTGTTTCGGCTCCTAAGCTCCGAGCTAATTCCAAACCTGCAATCATAACCTCATACTCGGTATCCTAATCCAGTCCCCTTGGGTTGCAAGGAGGTTATCTCTTTAAGCTCTTTGTAGTTTGAGTTGAGTACAGCCTTTGTGGTTTTCCTCGTTCACCACCAACGTTTACAAGGTTGGTTTTCACTCGCTCACCAACAACGAACAAGGGTTGGTTTTGACACGCTCACCAACAACGCACAAAGTTGGTTTTTCACTCGCTCACCAACGACGACTCTTTGGTTTTCACTCGCTCACCAAAGAAACGAACAATGACACAACCTCTCAATACAAAGCCTCACCAACTATACTATATCTCTCCTCTCTTTTTTTTTACACAGTAAGTCACTCAGAGTTACAATGCTTATGAAAAGTAGAGCAAAGAACTTGAGAAGGTTGAGACGAAATTATAAGTGGCTGCGTGCTGAACCAGTTTAGCACTTCTTCTTTAAATAGTGGCTCATCATGCTCCAAGGAATCTGATTTGTCTTGATACAGTGAATCTTCTAATTGAAATAGTATCTTTAGCTTTGATGAATTTTCTCCTCAATTGATTGCACAATATTTGCTCCACGGATTTTGCAGACATTCCTTTCTTGACACCATTATAATGTATACCATATTTGAACTCTTGGAATATTATAGAAATATCTCCTTACTACATTATTTTCCAACTTCCCAATTTTGTTTGAATTAGGAGTAACGTGAGAAGGCTTGGTCCTAATGGCTTGTTGGCTTTTATAACATTAAAGCCTTGGTCCATTAAGAAGGATTCTTTCTTGATACATGTGGACGTTGACTTCATCACTTTATTTGGAGAAGATTCTGACCCGTATTACTTCAGTGTCATACAAGGAATAATTTTAACATTGACTTATTTCCTACCTTTTATGACTCAGTACAAGAGATATCTTACTTGATCTTTATAACCTCCCTTCTAAGCCGTAGAAATTTCCTTGTACGGTGAGCTTTCCGAAATTAAACTTCTTTGCTTAATTGATGAATCTCGTCAAAGACTGCTTTCGTTTGGCAAGTTTCTGGCTGTACCAATTTGAGCTTTTATTTAGGCAACCCAAGAGAATTTCAAGATCCTCTTCATTTCACCTGGGATCTTGATTTATATTAATTTGAATGTAATCACATTCGTCTTCTAGTATTTGGACTTTGATCACTCCGAACATGAACATTTTTGTGCACTTAAGTCTTTTGGCATATCTTGATACTCCATAGATTGTGGACCTTCCTTAAATAACAAATTGATCTCGATCTTTTTCTTTTCTAGAATATTTTTCTTCCATAGGACCGTAGTAAATATTCTTTCCATAATTCTTGCACCTTGATTTGAGTAAGTCTTTTTCTTCAACATCTTCTTCCGTAATTCCATCTCGTAATATCTTCTTTTCCATATTTGATTAGATCTTCACCAAATCCTTCTTCATCAAATAAACCTATACCAAAAATAAATTTACCACAAGTAAATGTTCTTTTATTAATAATTATATTGGTTTGTTATCATCAAAATTAATAAGTGAAACTTTGGACCTAACACATCCCACCATCAAGGGCAGCTGATCCATTTTGCTCAATAGCGCCTCCATCTTGATCATTAGGAGCCTGTTCATTAGCGCCTCCATCTTGATCAGCATTTTGCTCATTAGCACCTCCATCTTGATCATTAGGAACCTGTTCATTAGCGCCTCCAACTTGTTCCTCATTAAGCAACGGGTGACTATTCCCGAAGCTAAGCATGTGTCTGCCATAAATACTCATTCGTATTAACCACTTACAAGTCAAACCGCATATGTTTGAGGTCTCAATTTGCGAATTTGTAATTAGAAACTTACAAATCCATCAAGAATCTTCCTTCTCTAACATGCGTGTTCAGTTCAGGGGCTGCAATTTGGAGAAATCATAAATTCTGTATTTCACGAAAAAGAAGAACAAAGTCGTCTTGTTCATGAAAATCAAGTGCTCTTTACTATTAGCATTTTACAAATTTCCAACCCAGCGAGTTTCTGCATTGGAGGACTTAATCTGATAAATCTAAAACTTTGGAATCAAGATGCTATTGCAAGAAGCTGCTGGGACCTTGCTCACAAAAAAGACAAATTATGGATTAGATGGGTGCACACTTACTACATCAAAGATCAGGATTTGTTTGACTGTCCTATACCACAGCAAGCTTCATGGATGGTGAGGCAAATCATGACTGCTAAGGAGATGATCCCTCAAACACAAATCTTCTTACTGCCTCATGGAACTGTGATAGCATGGAAAAGTCTGATGTTCAATAATACTGCAAGATCAAAAGCTAGATTTACCATGTGGCTCCACTTTCATGGAAGAATGGTAACTGCAGATAGACTGACTAAATAGGGGATAGCTGTTGATCCTAGATGCTCTCTATGTACTGCTCATCTTGAAACCAGAAACCACTTGTTCATGGAATGTACTTTTACTAAATGTGTCTGGAACAAGATTCTTACATGGGCTCAAAGGACTCCAATTACAGCTACTACATGGGACCAATACATGAATTGGGCCATCAAGAATGCTAAAGGCAAGACTCAAGCTGCTAGACTCTTTAGAATGAGCTACTACATGGGACCAATACATGAATTGGGACATCAAGAATGCTAAAGGCAAGACTCAAGCTGTTAGACTCTTTAGAATGATATTTGCTGAATGTATCCATGCAGTTTGGCAGGAAAGAAACCAAAGAGTATTTGAGAACAAGAGTAGGAATAGTGATAGCATTGCTAGAGAGGTTAGTTATATTTGTGTTGTTAGGGGGCTTAGAACTATGATCCAGCAATTTACATTTTGAATGCCTGCTCTAGGTAGAAGTAATTGTGGGTAGTTGTTTGTAAAGGATAGCAAGCTGAGGTATAAGCTATGCTATGGAGCTTTGTAATGGTTCACTGGTGATTAATACAAGTGGTTAGTTATCCAAAAAAAAAAAAAAAAGAATATCACAATTTTAATTTATTTTTTTGCTATAAAGAAAAAAGAAATTAACTTAAATAATCGTCTGCTAAAAAGAATAGCTGAAAAATGTATAATATATGTGTATTAGCTAACGGTTGTTAACATTTTTTATCAAACAGTCAAATGTATAATTTCTCGAGGGAAGAAAACATACACTTTTAGACATTTGAAATGATTTTAGGGTTTTGAAGGACTTTTGAATAGGGGCGGATCTAGGGCCGCCGAGGGTGTTCACCCGAACATCCTTGGCAAAAAACTACACTGTATATATAAGGTATTTTTTTCATTTTTTATGTAGATATATAGATTGTGAATAACTGAAAACAAGAGATGAGGTTGGTTCAATAGTTTATAGCGTTCAAAATTCACCTTGAGGTTTCAAGTTAAAATTTCAATTACTACATTTTTATTTTTCGAACCCTCTCAGTGAAAATCCTGGATCCGCCATTGCTTCTGAACTTGTTGAATAAGTGATAGGTACCATGTTGCCGGACATTGGAGTAAATTGAATGCCATGTTTATCGGCGAATTGCAGGAAATAGAACAAGTAATTACGGGAATATTGTATTCTCTTAGCAACAAAGTCGTTGTAGTACAGTGGTAAGTATTCCCGCCTTTCGCTTGGGTGAACTGGGTTCGGTAATGGCGTTTATTTTGTATTTTTTTTCTTCTGATCATGCTGGATTCTTGTCTTTCTTTATTTCCTTTCCTTTTAAATGTGAGTAGGGTATACATGGATCGGGTTGGTTAGAGTTTTTCAAATGTCAAACCAAACCAATTGAATCGGGTTTTTAAATTTATAAACCAAACCAAACCAACAAAAGTCGGGTTTTTCAACCTCGAGTTTTCTCGATTTTTCGGATTGTTTGAATTTTTTTCGGTAAAGTCTTTCATACAAAACATATAACCGACAAACAACATATAACTTATTCTCATACGAAAAACCACCATATTGATCACTATCGTTATTTCTAGCAATTACTACAACTTTGTAATCATTTTGGCGCTCATTCTAACCAAAACCATAAGCCTGAGGAGATAAACCACTCGATGCAAGGGGGAAAATTGTTTCAATTCTCTAGTAGATGGATTTCATATTACAAAAAACCCAAGAATGTTATGCTCAGTTTATATGAAATCATTCAAAAGTCATGCTGGAATATCATAAAGTTCACGGTATCCAGTGTTGAAAATAATTGGCTTGGTTTCATAGAAGAAATAACTCAAAGTCTCAAGATTTGTCACAAAATAATATACTTGACCTTGTACGTGCTCCCTCCACAACATACACGGTGTTTGAAAATCAAATAATACAACTTTTAAATCATGACCTCAAAAAACAAGTATTCAAAAAATTTAAGTCTCACTTGCAAAAATCCCCTCAAATCTGAATCTCCCAAGTCCAAAAATATATTTTCGGAAAGCGCAGTCCGACTTACTGATTTTTGGAAACTGCAGCCCACATTGGTTTCTTGTCGAAAGCTAGCTACTTACATTGGAGCTTCTTCTTGATAATCTTTTTTTTGTTGTTAATGATATGTTGGAGTTCTTTAATAAGGCATTAAACAAATATGATCCATTTCATGAGGTATTAACCCTTTTAGACTAACTGCACAAGACCGTGTCTTTTAAAAAAAAAAATCTTTTTTTTTATTATTATTACATAGGGGTAGGGAAGGGTAAATGGGGCAGAAGATTACAACGTGAGATTCGAACTCTCAAGATGAAAAATCAGTAGTCAATTAACCGAGCTACTAGATCTTCACCGCGAGACCGTGCCTAGCTCCTCACTTCCAATTAATCATTTAAGATACTTTTCCTTTCCAAACCATCCTTCCTTTTTGTTTCACATGGGCTTTCGACCCATTTTATCACTTAAAGCTTCAAAAACGTTGGCTGATTTCTCTTTATAAAATAATTTTTTCTAATATACGAATATTAAAAAATTAGTCTTCACAAAGTTTAGTTTCAAGTTTTAATCTATTTTATTATTAACATTTAACTTTGTACTTTTCTCTAGTTTTCACCATTTAACGGTTGCTAGTGTTTTACAATTTAAAAAAATTTGATCTCTTTTGTATTTAGAATTTAATATATGTACATCAGTACATGAATCCCTTTTTCTTTTTATTAGTAAGCTAAATTATATGTGCATATATATGGTGGCTCCAAGTTTGATGTCATTTTCTTTCTTCTTTCTTGTTGCAACTCTTTACATCCTTTTGCAGCGAACCTGTAAATAATGCATGATTAGAACAAATGTATATAATGTTTGCTATCAAAACTTCTCACCCATGTATATAATGTATATTATTTCACTTGAGTAGTTTAATGTACACTAGTGAATTTGTCCGCGCTTTGCGCGATTATAATTTTTTTTTAATAAATTTAAAAATGATAATTTTATAAAATCAATTGAGAAAAATGGGCATATTTTAAGTTTATTTATATTGATTAGATCACAAAGATATCACTCTCAGTCGAGAATTTTGAATGTAAATATTTTCACAACCCTACAAGAAAATGCCAAAGACCCTCGCACCAAGTGGTCTATGAACATCTTCTCTTCAGTTTCAAGTACTTTTTGTTCAATTAACACTTTAATTCAAGTATGTATTCATAGATATACGTACATAACAGTTGTCTGCGAGCTTAATTAAATAAAGTGTACAATATTCAGAGTTGGAGCCAAAAAAATTATTAATCTTCAAGAAAACATCAAAATCCCTCGCACCAATTGAACTATGGACGTTAATCTGAGAAGATCCGAGTTATAACTGCTAATGTGCTAACAGAGAATAGTCTATCTTTTACACTATTAATAACAGTTACCGACGAACATGCGCTAATAATTCAGCAGGTACATCAGAGTTATAACTGCTAATGTGCTAACAGAGAATAGTCTATCTTTTACACTATTAATAATAGTTACCGACGACCATGCGATTTAATAATTCAGCAGGTACTTCATCAAAATCAATGCTACATATATTTTGAATCTGGAGTAGATCATGATTAATATATGAATAAGATTTTGTCTAATAAATTCTGGAACCAAAAAGAAAGACCATGATTTACCAGTGTATGTTGCACACTCAAATCTTTCACATAAACATAATGAAGATAAGAACTCTACAGTAAGTAAAATGTTACTATAAGTTCCAGAGTAAATAACAGCATGTCGTGAAGGACTCATTAGCTCACATTCACATCAGTGACAATTGAGATGTTTTAGCAAGCGTTAACAGAAACACAACTCAGTAATATAACAGCTCATGTCTAGATCATGTTTACCTCAAAGACAAAGAAGGAATTAATAATGGTATGTAGTTTCAAGCAAGCTATACATTAGTAATTGCCAAAGTAGTAACACACTATTTGATATCAGAAGAAAACGAAAAAAACTCATCCTATTTCTTGTGGAATTTACATCCAAGTGAATTTTCCGCAATGATCGAATCTTGATGGGAAGATTTCATTTTTAACTGGAAAACTTATCATAGGATCTTTTTCCTTTTGTTTCCCCCATACAACAAATATAAGTAAAATTAAAAATTAGAATAACTATGTATATATTGCATAAAGGAAAAAAAAAAAACACGCTAAAAACATATATCTTAGGTGACTTCCTTTTAGATGGATATTCAGAATTTGAATAGGCTTCATCAGTTTTTATACTCATCATTCAAAATAGAATCCCACTGTCACAATTTTTGTGTCATAGTTTAAAATTTGAGAGTCAAACTTCTTAGTTTTGATCATGAATGCAGACATCAAATCTTTAAATTTTTAAAATATAATTTATATATTTGATATAATTTATATATTTGAAACTATAGGTCACAATAATATATATTATAAATATTTAAAAAACATAAAAAAAATCACGATCAAAGATATAATTGTTTAACTCTCGAAATCCGAATCGCGACATGAAAAGTTAAAAAAATAGGTAGCAAAAATTGAGGAAGATAAAGGATTTAAGATTAAAAAAATTGCAAAGTAGAAAAATAAAGAAAAATCTGAATCGAAAAAACAAAAAGAATTGATAGACTTATGTAATTACCCTTGTGAAGTGCGTGAATGATGGCATAAACAGAAAAGGCAAAATGCAACAAATACTTACAAAGAGGTAGGAAAGCCGATACATACATGGCCTCTATTTCTAATAAATATATATGGATATTTGGAATATGTATAGACTTACACATAGTTGGGGCAATAAATTATCCACTTACAGGCCATTTAAGCACCCATAATAAACCACCCACGTAGATGTTTTTTAAAGCATGCATTACTGGTTGTTTAAGAGAAATTTTAAAATCTAACGTAAATTAGACGTTTCAGTATGATAAATATATATGTAACCACTTCTGTGATGCAATAATTGAGAAGGAAAATAGAGAAAAAATTGAGAAAAAGTCAAAAAATTGAGAAAAAAGATAAATGCCAATAGAGACCATAGAGATGTGTCACATCATCTTGTTTGTGTCTTGCTTTGTATTATATATATAGATATAGATTAACGCATACTATTAATTATAGAGCAAGGAAAATGAATCAATCATGCCTTCTTCTTCAGTAAATACAACTAATGTCTAATAGCCCATTTGGATGGGCTTATTGTTTTTTACTTATAAGCCAAAAATCATAAGTTAGGAATTCCAGTTTATGCTTTTGGCTAAAAAATAAGTGCTTAAAAGCATTTTTTTTAATTTACCCAAACACTTCAAAAGTGCTTAAAAGCTATTTTGGCTTAAAAGCACCTAAAATAAGTCAATCCAAACAGGCTCTAATTAAAAGTAGATGTTATGAAGATTTCAAGGACGGAACTCCAGCGCACTGATTGAGCCGTTAAGGGATGTGAGTTATGGAAATTATTTTTTAAAATATAATAATTAAGAAAAATAAAAGAAAAGGTCAAAAAAAGAAGAAAAAAAGATAAATATGAATTGTGGCCATAGAGAGACGCCACATTACCTTGTCTATGCCTAACTTTATATTATATATTGATTATATTTGATTTCCATGTCAAATATATTTAAACCAATACAAGATTCTGAAAATCCCAAATCAATCCAAGTTAGTTCTCCCCACACATAAACATCCTTGTAAGCTTACACACCACACTACAAACATATTCTCATATTCAAATAAAAATAATATTATTCTCATCCATAGTCATTGGTGACATGTAAATTACGGACTTAACATCGTTAACGCACTTTAAAGACTTAAAAGTTATGAAATTGTTCTGGGTCATATTACTTAGTTGAATTCAAATTTCAAAATCTTAAATATTGGATAAAAGAAATAAAAACCTGATTATAAATTTTTAAAAACTCCATTATTAGTTGATTTGAAGGTTTAAAATATTGTAATCTTATCCAACAGGGTTCCCCATTTTTTTATTTATTTTGGCTGTATAGTTTTGAAAATTTCCCATATATGTTAATTAGTTTATCTTTTCAGTTATCAGATTAATATTTATTTGGTCAAAAAGTAGACATAATAATGAAAAGAAAACCTAATAAACTAAAGGAAATACTCCCCAAAAGACCCAACTGGCGGCCAACTTTCCAATAAGAATTCTATTTCATCAGGAAGTAGTATTCCGTTAAAACTCTATTTATATTCTTTTTTACCAAAATAAGCTATAATTTTTTTTTAAGACTAATGTAAAAAGGTATAAAAGTCCATCAATATGTCTAAGAATATTTTCAGTCTCAAAACCTAAGGTGCCGCTAATGGAATTAATCTCAGAGCACGTAGCAACAACATCATCACTTGGGCAAATTCTTTCCGAAGACATTATATATGAAATACTCTTAAGGCTACCTGTGAAAATATTGCTGAAGATGAGGTGTGTTTCGAAATCTTGGTTTTCTCTCATCTCTAGCCCCCAATTCGTCAAAGACCATCTAAAACTTTCAGCCACGAATAAACAATTCAGTCTTCTTTACACCAATAATAGCAAAACTTTTCACACTTGCTCTCTTAACGCGATTATTATGTACGAAGAAGAATCTCCAAGTAGTATCCCCATTAAGCTTGATGATTTTGATAGGCAAGACTGTACCATTTTGGGTTCATGTGATGGATTGTTTTGTATTATGAACGAGTTTAGAAATATCTTTGTAATATGGAATCCATCTACTAGAGAATTTAGACAATTTCCCCACCTTTCATCGACGGTTTTATCTCCTCAGGCTTATGGTTTTTGTTATAACGATTGTTTACCCCGAAATCGGATAATCAATTAAATTTGTAAGTGGGTATAGGATATGTGCTCGGATCTTGATGTATGCTAGATAGAGAAAATGTACATGTGGGAGTTCCTCAATAGGATGGTTAATGGTGGCGATTCGCTATTGACACTGATGCCGTAAACAATGTGAGATACTTAATGGAATAAACACAATATAAATGTAGACAAATAGCCTCGGCCGAATCAAGTATTGAAAGAGAGATTGTTTATATGAACTATTTTATTACTAAGTGTTCTTGGAAAAATGAAAGAGTCAACCCCTCCAATGGAGGGGGATATGCCCTATTTATAGTAACACACCCATGGTTCTCCTACAATATGGGTTAATAAAATAATGACAACAAGGACTGTTCTGCACGGATTTGGTGGGATTGGACTGACGGCGCCGCCTGACACACGCAAGGTAGGTAGTTGACTATTGCAGGACGCTACTGGCGCGTAGCCCGCACACACTGATCACACGGACCAACGGCTACTCGGACTAACGGCCACGAATGCTCGGGTCATCGGGCTTGGAAGTTCTAAGGATGTCGAAGGCAGACCTGTCGGTGCTCATGCCCAGCTCCGGTTCAAGCATTACCCCGGTCTAGGGTGAACGATATCGCCACCCCATTCCCATTCCTTGCTCCGGCTTCGTTCCCCCGGTTTGTCTCGTATCCGGTATTCACCGTATACAGATAGCCCCCACACTCCCCGGATCTCCGATCTATCGGAGTAACGGGGAGTGGATAAGTTCCTAAACCGGTGGCTCTCTCATCCCGACCTTACCTTCGCATTTTGGTGGGAACGAGCGCGTAGCGCATGCCCTTTATCGGCCACGTGTCTCAATCCTGGTGGTCCACTTCTGTCAACCGCCTTTTTCACGTCGTTTCGAGTCGCTTCAAATTAATGATGGGGCACGTGGCGCCATTTGATTGGTCGTCCTCGGTAACCGTTTCTCTCCCAACATGCCTATATAAGGCCTCCTACCCCTTCACTTTACCATTTTCACGTTTTGCATCCTCTTCAACCCTACTTCAATTCTGCGTTTTTTCTACTTGACCCACACACAACCAACTTCATATCCGGTCTCCCTATTGATCTGTTGCTTCATACTGTGTGCACAAGAGTCAACCTTGTCACTGCTGCTGTCGAGTATCCTTTGTTCGAGCGTTGCTGTTTCAACTTTGCCTTTTATTGAACCATCAGTTCCTCCGTTCTCCTTAAATTCCTCTCTTCGGACTTCTTTCTTTCATATCTTCATGATGTCCGAATCAGCTTCCCATGATGCCCCATTGATATCGTCCCCGGGAGCCGAGCCTGCGTCCCCGGTTAAATTCGATCCCACGGCATCGGATATTATACCGGCCAAATTTAATTTCAACAAAGACCTTGAGGTCGAAAAGCCTTCCTCCGTTTCAGACAGGGGATTCGACGTGAGGCGGTATCCCTCATCCATCACCAAGGAGAAGCTTGACATAGTCCGGGCCGATTGCGGGTGGGACACTCGTCCTGTTCGGGTCTTCGCCCCCAGACCTGGTGAATCCGTTACCGACCACCGTGAAGGGTTTTTGTACGTTTACACATACCCCTTCACTCTCAAGCTCGACCCTCCGGTGGATCCGGTCATTCTCGATATGTGTCGCATCTACGGCGTTACGCTGGCCCAGATTGGCCCAAATGTTTGGAGGGTCGTAGCGTGCCTCCGGTCATTGGCCAACAACGCCGAGAAGGAGTTCACATTAGCCCATCTGATACGCCTATACTCCCCGAGGCTGTTCCGGGGTGGCGTAATGAAACTGGCCAAGCGCAGCCGGAATCCGTTCTTTGCGAAAATGGACGAAGACAGAGACCGGGGATGGTTGGAGCGATTCGTTCGGGTGAAGACCGAGGACATAATTCCAGCCGAGCATATGCCTTTCCCGGAGAAATGGAATAACAAGTGTAAGTCCCAAGCCTCGAATAATTGCCTTGGTATTGCTTTGTCAAATTTTGATTCTTCCTTCACACTGTTTCTCCTTTACTTTTGCTAGCCAATGGGTACGTTCCTCCGGTCATCCGGAATCTGAATGACTGGGTCACAGTGCTTCTCGCCCAGCATTCCTATGACGACCGGACATGGGCCCACTTGTCCCGTGGCCGATGGATCGCCCAAAATCACGGTATCCCTCTATTCTTATTCTGCCGCATTCTCCTTTACTCGTTTCGTCCTCTGATTTCTGCTAACATCTTGTCTTTTCAGGTTTGCCTAAGGGCTCGGTAGCCCCCAGGTCGGAGTCGGGGACCGCCCCTCCAGCATCGGCGCCCGAATTTGACACAGCGGGTTCTTCCCGTGTCCTCTCCGATGCTGCAAAAAGAAAGTGGCCCTCCGAAAAGGGGCAGACGCCGAAAGGGAAGAAGGCAAGGAGTGTTGCCCGCCCTTCGAGGGAAGAGGCAGAGCCCGATATCATTGTTCAGAGAGTCGGCTCCGTTCCCACCGTGGCTCCAATACCGGAGGAGGCGGTCTCCGTTCCGCCCCTTCCTTCCATTGGTGCAGGCCTCTTGGTTCCTGCTCCACATCCAGGTGCGGAAGAAATACTTTCACCAGCTCCTCTTCGGTCGATTGACTTTGTCGACATTTCAGGTGAAACTTCTTCGGAAGATGCTCCCCTTCAAAGAAAAAGGTCCGGGGAAGCGGTTGCTGTTGAAGCCGATAAAAGGACCGAACCAGCACCGGAGAGCGAAGCCCCCACAGGCACGCGTCCGTCTCCCGAGCACGAGCCTGCTGCAACTGTGGAGCCCTCGGCCTTTGCCGAATTTATTGAGGCTGCTCCAAGTTTATCTACCCCGGCTACGCGGGTAGATGACTTTGATGATATGTTCTCGAGAACCCCCCTCCCCCCGGAGAAGGAGCGGGCTTTGGTCATCTCCCTATTCCTCGGGCCACAAGGCCGGCCAACCGGATCTCTGAGTCAGGGGCCAGGGACAGCTTGGTAAACATCTTCCCGGCCCCGAGCGTGGAGCCAAGGAGAACCAGATCGGCCGTAGTCACCGTGCCCGAGGACTGCAGCTTTCTGTCGCGCCCGGTGGGCGTAGCGAGCTATTTACGGCCCCTTATTTCTGACTCGGACAAGCGCAAAATGACCGGGCTCACTTGGCAGTGCCTCATTAACGAGGGTATGCATGCAAGTAACCGGGTAAGCTCTTCTGCCATCCTTGTACAGTTTATCTATGGATTTTATCCTCACTTTGCCTAAGTCTTCTGACTTGTTTTACCTGTAGAGTGTGGTGTTGGTTAACGAAGCCTTCATCCGTGCCCAACATGAGATAGACGATCTTCGAGGCCAACTGGATGCCCAAGGCCGAGAAACGGAGAAATACCGGCATCTCCTTCAGGAGAAGGAGGAAGAGTTCAATCGGGCAGCCGTGTTCGCCAACCTTCGTCCAGAGCTCGATGCGGCTAAGGACGAAAACCGTCGTTTGAAGAGAGAGCTGGCCGCTATGACCGATTATAACCGGAGCCTTGAGGCTGAAAAGATCGGCCTTAGCCGGGATAAATCCCAATTTTCTTCGAGGCTAGATGAGTTGGAGACCACGGTTTCCCGACTCCGAGGGGAGCTGGACTCGGTGAATGCTGATGCAACAACCCTGGCCGAGAAGAACCGGCGGCTTGAGTCCGAGGCTGCTTTGTCCGACGAGCGCAGGAGGGTGTTTGAAAAGAAAGCCGAGGAGCGATCTCGGATATGCCAAGGCCTAAGAACCGAGCTCGAGGAGGCGGCTATTGCCAACGATGCCCTTAAGGCCGAGCTGGACGCAGCCATTGGTAGGATAAGTGTCCTTGAGGGGGACCGGGCTGATTTGGGAGCAAAACTAGCCAAGGCTAATGCCGACTTGGAAGAAATAATTGAGAAGCGTTGAGGCGGCCGAGGCTCATACTGCTATTGTTGCCGAATATGAGAAGTGGAAGTCTCGGTGGATCACCCTCGAGCAAGCCGACCGTGGTCTCTCGGATCTCCCGGCCCTGATACTCGAGGCCAAGAAGATGGAGGAAGAAGCCGATCGTGCCCTCGGGTCTGAGTCAGACGACTCCGAGCGAACTGAGTCCGAGCATTCAACCACCTCTAGTCATGCCGGATAGTATGGGGCTGGTGCCTTGCTTTTTACTTTTTGCCTTTGTAGGACTTTGTTTTTCTTTTGATGTAAGGGACATCCGTTGTATAAATACAAAGTGCATTTTTCTTGCCTCTTCGTTTGAATGTTTGTTTACTGCTTTTGCTATAGTTGTTGATCCGTTCTAGGACTGGTCGACTCGTAGTCGTTAATTCATTGTGCCCGCCGGTTTTATCCGATATTTTGGGGCCGGTGGCTTGCCAAATTTTGTCTTGGATCATAGTGATCTCGTTTCCTTTGTCGAATTTCGACTAAGGTACCCGGCGTAGGGTATGCGAATGAGGCAGCGTCGAGATACGACGGTTATCGACTGGGCAAAGTATATTTAACCGAGAGCTGTTTTCCCAACTTTTGGTAACTTGTATTTGCAAAACTGTTTGCATATATGAGAATTTTTACTCTTTCTTGCTTAGCCGTAGCAAACGTAAAATGGGACACGATTCATTGTGATCGTTTGGTACTTACATCGGAGGATATGACCGGTGGCCGGGCCTTAGTTTTGCCGTAGCAAAAGTTGAATGGGACACGATTCATTATGATCGTTTGGTCCTTACATCGGAGGATATGGCCGGTGGCTGGACCTTAGTTTTGCCGTAGCAAAAGTTGAATGGGACACGATTCATTATGATCGTTTGGTCCTTACATCGGAGGCTATGGCCGGTGGCCGGGCCTTAATTTTTGCCATAGCAAATGTTGAGTTTCTCCGTTTGTTGTAATCGGTGTCATCTTTGGTGTGGCATAGTACTCCCCTAGCACTTATCCGATCTCCAAGGTCGGGTGAGTGTTATTATGTCCCCAATCGGACGGTGCGACATCGGGTATTCAGGTACTTTCCCTTCATATTCGTTAAGTAACACGTTGTACTTGTTGCCTCGTTAAAAACCTTGTTGGAAAACCCATTTTGGGACAAAACCGTACTAAGGAAAAGAGTGCAACACGTGTTTTCAGATCTGGGTTCTAATTTTGTCTCACTCCTGCCTTCCTGCAAAAAAGAGAAAAGTTAACGAGAGAATACGGGGGGACCGTATCTTAGCAGTAGTATCTCTTTAGGTGGGCCACGTTCCATTTATTACGCAGACGCTGCCCGTCCATGGACTCCAACTGATACGACCCTTTGCCCGTTATACCGGTTATCTTGTACGGGCCTTCCCAGTTCGGAGCCAGCTTTCCCTCGTTGGGGTTCTTGGTGTGCAAGGTAACCTTTCGAAGTATTAAATGCCCAACTTGGAAATGCCGAAAGTTGGCTCTTCGGTTGTAATATCTCTCCATCCTCTGTTTTTGGGCCGCTATGCGGACCGACGCTCTTTCGCGCAGTTCATCCGCGAGGTCGAGCTTCACGGCCATGGCCTCACCGTTTGAATCTTCGGTGGTATACCTGAAATGGAGGGTCGGTTCGCCAACCTCCACGGGGATGAGGGATTCGGCTCCGTAAACCAATGAGAACGGGGTTTCCCCCGTGCTCGACTTGGATGTGGTTCTGTAAGCCCACAACACCTCCGGGAGTATCTCCCTCCAATGATGCTTCGATGCTTCAAGTCTCTTCCTCAGATTTTGGATTATTGTTTTGTTCGTTGATTCTGCCTATCCGTTTGCACACGGGTGATACGGGGTTGACACGATTTTTTTGACCTTCAGCCCCTCGAGGAAACTGTTGACCTTGCTACCCACGAACTGAGGGCCATTATCACAGGTTATCTCGGAGGGAACGCCGAAACGGCAGATGATGTGGTCCCATATGAAGTCGATGACCTCCTTCTCCCTTATCTTTTCGAAGGCCTGCGCTTCAACCCACTTAGAAAAATAGTCAGTCATAAACAAAATGAAACGGGCCTTACCTGGTGCCCGAGGTAACGGACCCACAATGTCCATTCCCCACTTCATGAAAGGCCAAGGTGAGATGACCGAATGCAGCAACTCCCCGGGCTGGTGAATCATCGGAGCATGTTTCTGACACCCGTCACATTTTCGGACAAAACTTTTCGTATCCTCGTCCATCCGGTTCCAGTAATAACCGACCCTGACAATTTTTCGAACCAAAGCCTCTGCACCGGAGTGGTTGCCGCAGGTTCCCTCGTGTACCTCTCTTATCACGTACTTCATTTCACCGGGGCCCAAACACTTGGCCAGAGAACCGAGGAAAGAGCGTCGATACAGTTGGCCGTCCACCAAGCAAAAGCGGGCAGCCTTGGTCCGTAGTGATCGTGACTCCTTCGGGTCATTTGGGAGCTTACCATCACGCAAGTAGTCGATGTACTTGTTGCGCCAATCCCAGGTCAAGCCCATTGTGTATATTTCAGCGTGCCCGATTTCTATGGCCGTGTTCGATAAGTGCACCGTTGCCCCGAGGTCGATTTCCTCCCCCTCGACCGAGGATCCCAAGTTCGCTAATGCATCGGCTTCGCTGTTCTGCTCCCTTGGTACATGCTGCATGATCCATTATTTGAATTGATGAAGTACCACTTGGGTTTTTTCGAGGTATCGCTGCATCCGTTCATCCTTTACCTCGAATACTCCATTCACCTGGTTCACGACCAAAAGCGAGTCGCACTTTGCTTCGATTGTTTCGGCTCCTAAGCTCCGAGCTAATTCCAAACCTGCAATCATAACCTCATACTCGGCTTCATTGTTAGTCAGTCTAGCAGTTCTAACGGACTGTCGGATGACCTCCCCGGCCGGGGTCCTAAGGACAATCCCGAGTTTGGAACCTCGATGATTCGAGGCCCCGTCCGTATGTAGAGACCAAACGCCCGTGATCTTTCCCGAAGTCAGCAAAAGTTCCTTCTCGACCTCGGGGACCATGGCCGGGGTAAAGTCTGCCACAAAATCGGCCAAGATTTGGGATTTGATGGCTGTTTGAGGTTTGTACTCGATATCGTAACCGCTAATTTCTACAGCCCATTTTGTTAATCTACCCGATAACTCGGGTTTATGCATGATGTTTTTTAAAGGGTAAGTGGTTATTACACATATGGGGTGGCATTTAAAATAAGGTTTGAGCTTTCTGGAAGCGCTTACCAATGCTAATGCTAGCTTTTCCAAATGGGGATAACGGGTCTCTGCATCCCCCAAAGTTCTACTTACATAATAGATAGGGAATTGCGTACCTGATTCTTCTCGGACCAAAACGCCGCTTACCGCCATTTCGGAGACTGCTAGGTAGAGAAAAAGCGGCTCATCGGCCTTCGGTGTGTGCAGTAACGGGGGGCTGGACAGATACTTCTTCAACTCCCCGAGGGCTTCTTGGCACTCCGGTGTCCAATCGAAGTCGTTCTTCTTTCTGAGCAAAGAGAAGAAACGGTGACTCTTGTCCGAGGACCTCGAAATGAAGCGACTCAGCGTCGCTATCCGCCCGGTGAGCTTTTGTACCCCCTTTGTGTTGTTCACGACCTCTACTTCCTCGATGACCTTGATCTTGTCCGGGTTGATTTCAATTCCCCGGTTTGACACCATGAACCCCAGAAATTTACCGGACCTTATGCCAAAGGCACACTTCTCCGGGTTTAGTTTCATGTTGTATCTGCGGAGTACATCGAAGGTTTCCTGCAAATGCTTTAAATGGTCCTCTGTTTCCAGGGACTTAACAACCATATCGTCAACATAAACCTCCATTGTTTGCCCTATTTGTTCTTCGAACATCCCATTAACTAGGCGTTGGTAAGTTGCACCGGCATTTTTTAATCCGAAAGGCATGACGTTATAACAGTAAGTCCCATAACGGGTGATGAAGGATGTTTTCTCTTGATCCTCCGGGTGCATCCAGATTTGATTGTACCCGGAGTAAGCATCGAGAAAACTTAACATTTCATGCCCGGCCGTCGCATCGATCATTCTGTCGATGTGAGGCAATGGAAAAGAATCCTTCGGGCATGCCTTGTTTAAATCCTTATAATCGACACACATTCGAAGTTTATTACCTTTTTTGTGCACCACCACCATGTTAGCAATCCAATCAGGGTATTTCACCTCCCGGATGGAGCCTATATTCAAAAGCTTTGTTACCTCGTCTTTCACGAAGGCGTGTTTTTGCTCTGACATGGGCCTTCTTTTTTGCTTCACCGGTTGAAATTTTCCGTCCAAGCTGAGTTTGTGGGACGCTATTTCCGGTGATATACCTGTCATGTCTATATGCGACCATGCAAAGCAATCGACGTTAGCTTGAAGAAATTCAATTAATTTACGCCCGAGCTCCGGGTAAGCCCCGTGCCCAGGTATACCTTCCTGTCCGGTAAGAACTCGAACAAAATGATCTGCTCCAGCTCCTCCACGGTTGACTTGGTCGCGTCCGAGTCATCCGGCATGACGAAGGATCTGGGTGTCCTGAAGTCATCCTCTTCATGTACTGGATCCGGTCCAGTGAACTTTAATTGCTATTGGGGGACCTGCCCTCCAGTTGTACCCTTCTCTTCCTAAGCCGGCTTCTCGTCTACTGCGAACATTTCCTTTGCTGCGGGCTGCTCGCCCCGGACGGTTTTCACCCCCTCTGGAGTGGGGAATTTCAGCAACTGATGCAGTGTTGAGGGAACTGCCTTCATGCTATGTATCCAAGGTCTGCCCAATAACGCATTATATTTCATGTCCCTTTCGATCACATAGAACATTGTTTGCTGAATGGTGCCATCCACGTTTATGGGCAATGAGATCTCTCCCTTCGTGGTTTCGCTAGCCATGTTGAACCCGCTGAGTACCCGAACTACCGGCACAATCCTATCGAGCAACCCTAGCTATTCGACCACTCCCCATCGGATAATGTTGGCCGAGCTACCTGGGTCAACCAAAATTCGTTTAACCTTAGTTTTAAAGACAAGTACAGAAATTACCAGTGCATCGTTGTGCGGCTGAACGATGCCTTTCGCGTCTTCGTCATCGAAGAAAATAGAGCCCCTGGTCGAATGTCTCGGATGCGTTTTTCATGAACAATTGAGACCTTGGTCCGTTTCATTACCGGTTCCCGAGGGACGTCAATACCCCCAACTATCATGTTGATCGTATGCTGGTGTTCGACCGGTTCGACCCTTCGATGAGCTTCCCACTCTTTGTAGTGACTTTTGGCTCGCTCGCTCAATAGATCTCGAAGGTGGCCGTTTTTTAATAACCGGGCTACCTCTTCTCTCAACTGGCGGCAATCCTCAGTTTTGTGACCATGGGTTCCGTGATACTCACACACCATGCTAGGATCCCGCTGTCCCGGGTCTGACCTCAGTGGTTTCGGCCATCGCACATCCGGTACTCGGCCGATAGCCGATACAAGGCCCGAGGTATTGACGTTGAAGTTGTACTCCGAAATCTTCGGCGGACCCCTATGGTTGACGGAACTTCCGGCGTCGCTCCTGAACGAGAGTCCCCGGCTGTTTGACGGGCGCTCGACCTGCTTGCTTCCTCGACCGCAGAGGTGGTTTGGGCTCTCCTTTGACCCGTCCGACCTGGAGTTTGGTCTCCCCGGGTGGGAGTATGGCCGAAACCTTTCTTTTGATGATTCATACTTCATCTCATAACCCTTCCTCGACTTCTCGAAACCTCTATCCACTTTTAACTTTACCGGGGAGAGCTCGAATTGATCATCCTCTACCCGAATCTTCGATTCATACCGATTGTGGACATCGGCCCATGTCACGGCCTCGTATTCCAACAAATTTTCCTTCAACTTGGCCGAGGCAACTGAACTTAGCATGTTGAGCCCTTTTGTGAAGGCTTGTGCGGCCCATTCTTCTAGCACCGGGGGTAGTTCCATCCGTTCCCTCTGGAACCGGGTGATGAACTCCCGTAGTAGCTCATCGTCCCTTTGAGTTATCCGGAATATATCGGCTTTGCGGGCCTGCACCTTTATGGCACCGGCATGTGCCTTTACGAAGGCATCAGCGAGCATTTCGAAAGAAGTGATCGAGTGCTCGGGTAGATGGTCATACCACATCAACGCTCCCTTCGATAGAGTTTCCCCAAATTTTTTCAGCAATACCGACTCGATCTCATCTTCTTCCATATCATTGCCTTTTATGGCAGAAGTATATGAGGTCACGTGCTCGTGCGGGTCCGTGGTGCCGTCATACCTCTGTATGTCGGGCATTTTGAACCTCTTCGGGATCAGTTTCGGGGCCGCACTCGGTGGAAAAGGCCTTTGGATGTACCTTTTCGAATTCGGCCCCTTCAGTAAAGGTGGAGCCCCCGGTATCTGGTCCACCCGAGAATTGTATGTCTCGACCCTCTTTTCGGTCGAATCCACCCGTATCGCCAAAGTCTCGAGCATCTTTAGGACCTCTGTCGAGGAGCCGGCTCCGGAGCCGTCGTTCTCGACCATTCGTACTTCGTTTCTTCCGGTTCCGACTGTACCCTTTGCCTTTACCAGCCCTGCTTCACCCTTTCCGCTCTGCAGTTAGGCAATGGCTAACCCTTGCTCGACGATTGCCGCCCTCTGCTCCTGCAGCATTTCAAAAATTAAACGTAAGTTAATGCCGTCGTTTGGCGCGTCCGGTTCTCTCCGGCCCCTATCCCGGGATATCGTAACGGAATGGTGAGTGTTGAGAGGATCGGTGGCCGGTAGGGCGGCGTTCTCCTGATCTACGGTATTTTGCCGGTTGAGTCCTTCCCTTGAATCAACGGGGTTCGGATCAGCGGGGTTTGGCAATGCCCGCAGTCCGCTCCCTTCGTTTTCCGCCACGATCTCGGTATTATTGACATGACCGGATTGTTCGACGTCAGCCATTCGGACCGTTTTCACAGAGATGGGTAGGGACGCTTTTGGTTTCGATGAATATGGTAGAAATCAAGGCCAAAGACCACTATTATCCTAGCCCCACGGTGGGCGCCAAACTGTTTACCCCGAAATCGGATAATCAATTAAATTTGTAAGTGGGTATGGGATATGTGCTCGGTTCTTGATGTATGCTAGATAGAGGAAATGTACATGTGGGAGTTCCTCAATAGGATGGTTAATGGTGGCGATTCGCTATTGACACTGATGCCGTAAACAATGTGAGATACTTAATGGAATAAACACAATATAAATGTAGACAAATAGCCTCGGCCGAATCAAGTATTGAAAGAGAGATTGTTTATATGAACTATTTTATTACAAGTGTTCTTGGAAAAATGGAAGAGCCAACCCCTCCAATGGAGGGGGATATGCCCTATTTATAGTAACACACCTATGGTTCTCCTACAATATGGGTTAATAAAATAATGACAACAAGGACTGTTCTGCACGGATTTGGTGGGATTGGACTGACGGCGCCGCCTGACACACGCAAGGTAGGTAGTTGACTATTGCAGGACGCTACTGGCGCGTAGCCCGCACACACCGATCACACGGACCAACGGCTACTCGGACTAACGGCCACGAATGCTCGGGTCATCGGGCTTGGAAGTTCTAAGGATGTCGAAGGCAGACCTGTCGGTGCTCATGCCCAGCTCCGGTTCAAGCATTACCCCGGTCTAGGGTGAACGATATCGCCACCCCATTCCCATTCCTTGCTCCGGCTTCGTTCCCCCGGTTTGTCTCGTATCCGGTATTCACCGTATACAACGATAGTGATCAATATGGTGGTTTTTCATACGAGGTTAATTCCTATAGTCTAGGAACTAAGTCGTGGCAAAAGATTTTAGAGTTGACAAGTGCTACCGTAGGCCGTTTTGGTTATGACATTTGTGCACTTGTAAATGAAAGACTTCACTGGATTGCAGTCTACCCTAAGCGTAAGGCTAAAGTTAGATCAGAGACGTTTATTTTCTCATTAGACCTCGACGATGAAACATATGGAAAAGTAGCATTGCCCAACCCTGAAGATAAGTCTGAGTTTGAGTGGTAATTAGAGACTTTAAGAGGTAATTTGTGAGTATTATATGAGTACACTCTTGAGGATGAATTTCCCCGAACGGATGTGTGGGTAATGAAGGAGTATGGAGTTGTGGAGTCATGGACTAGGGTGATATCAATCCCTTTCTGTTTCAGCCCCGTTTTCGTGTTCCAGAATGATGAAATTTTATTGCACACTGATTCAAATGCCATGTTGTATAACTCAACACATAACAGTTTCAAGGATCCTAAGAATTAGATCAATCTTGATGGTGGCGAAATTGTTGTTTACATTGAAAGCCTTGTCTCGCCAAATTATATTTAGCGGTGGAATACATCGACATGGTAGTTTGTGGTATGATCTTCCTTTTGCTGTCTTGCGCGTAATGAGCTAACAATCTTTTTCACGAGGTTTAGCATAAAGAAGAGAAAAGAAATTGCGACAAGTAATGGCAGCTTGTAGATTTTTCTTTTTAATCAATGAATAGATCTCTTTACTTGTATGACTTAAATATCTCGTATTTCTCATGATTGGATTGATGCGATTTCAAATGAGATCAATGATTTCAATGAGATTGATATTCCGATATTCTTTTCAGAACGTATTGATTTGATCCCATTAGCGGAACCAAGCATATAATCGCCAGAAACAGAATCCAATAGTTTAATTGCAGTGCATGCATGTGTGTTGCTTTTTTTCTTTCATTATTTGTATTTGGCTTGCATTCTTAGTTAGCTTCTGCTTCACAAAATACTTGGACTAGTCTGCTGCATATTTTGGATTGTTATGATTTGAAGGAATAAAAGGCATGATGAGATAAAGAACTTGTTAGGGTTTGACTTTGATTTTATTACCATATTTTAACTTTTCTCTAGAAGGAAAGCCAAAGTATAACCATAGTCGGTTTACTTTTCCTGAAAGAAAAATATAATTCTCTTTCATATTTGGGCAGTCCTTTTCTTCAAGGAAAAGAATTAGGATCTCTATAAATTGAAGAATCTTCTTTTACAACCCAGCACAATAGCATCCCCAATGTAGTCACTAAAGAGTCTTGTTTATGGGGAGATTATTCTCTCCATAGTTTTTATGTCTTTTTTTATATTAGCTTTTGATATTTAAGTCAATAGACCAAACCAATATTATGTCTTTTAGTATATTTCCATTATCTTCTGATTTATCGCCGTTCAAGTTTTGCAATTGATAGCTTCCGCATGACGCCCTGATTATTTCGATCCCAATAGACCAAATCTTGAATAGATTTTTCTTTTTCATATAATTCCATTTTGATTCTTGAATATAAGCAGATGAGGTAAATCTCGCGTAGGATTCTTTCATATTTCCCCTTTTTGTTTGCTATAATGCAAAATGTCTCCGTGTTTTTAGTGAAATAGGGGAAATATGAAAGAATATTTTGCATTTTCAATTTTACCGCATTAATATGTTGTTGTTTTTTCTAAAAAAAAAAAATTAATACCACTAAGCAAGCTTAGTGGATCTTTTATTTATTTGGAAATAAAACACTCAGGGGTTCAAATAAAGACAACAAAAACAGAACAAGGGGAATAAAGGCAACAAAATGTGAACCTAGAAGATTCAACTCCAAAAAATCCCCAAATCCAGCTCCCTCTCCAAGAAGTTGATCGATTCTTCAAGTCCATCTTATCCATCGCCTCTATCCTGAATCCAATATCCCAGAGCTGCATCAACAAGTTTGAAGTTGCGATGAGGAAGAAGTGAGCTTCCATGGTGATTTTGAGCACAACCTATAAATTTCTGATCTGCCATCCTCCCATAGAGTAAGTAATTCCTATATTCTTCTTCCAATTGATGTTGATTGTTGCTTGTAGTCATCCTTTTGCGATTTAACCCTAATATAATTTTAGGGTTTTCACCATTAATGTATCGCATTTAAGCTTGTATTCTCCTGGACCGTATCCTTAGATACGGTATTTGAGCTTTATCCATGTTAAGAATCTTCCTAGCAGCTGTTGGTAGATCAGTAAATTGATTTGCTTCAAATCTACCTGTGTTTTCCAAAGAGTAATTAGCCAAACAATCTGCTAGTTGATTACCCTCTCTGAATATGTGACTGATATGTGCTTGGCATGCTACCATATCCCTTTGAATATCTTCAACAATCTCTATGAACTCCCATGGAGGTTTCCATTATTTCTGAATTATTTGTTGTAGCACCTTTGAATCAGTCTCTATGTGAATATCTGTTAGCTGTTGGTTCCTGCAAAATAATAAAGCCTGTCTAATTGCCACTATTTCTGCTTCCATGTTTGTTGTGATGTGAATCTCCTATGACTGTGCATATATTAAGTCTCCCATATGACTCCTGATACAAAAGGCATATGAACTTCTGCCTAGGTTTCCTCTGCTTGCACCATCAGTATTGCACTTCGGTTTCCTATTATTAGGTGTCAACCATTTTACCTTAGCATAGAAGAGCTTTGGTTTGTAGTTACCCAATAATTGAACCAATTCTGACCACTCCATAGGAATATTATATAACCAGGGATATCTTAGTTTACACAACCGATGCTTGTTATGTAAAACTTGATATACTAGCCTGCTGTATGTGATGCTATTCCCATGTTTGACCACATTTCTCATTTTCCATAACTCCCACATGATAATAGCTGGAACTGCTCTAAATATAGCCTGTAACTTAGTGTTAACATCTGCTGTCCACCAAGTTAAAATAGCCTGATGTAGATGTCTTCCCTCCATGTTAAACCTGCACAAGAAGCAAAAACAAATGTGACATGGTCTCTTGCTGGGGGTTGTTGCAACACCAGCATCTAGAACAAATAGAAATATTCATCCTTTTCAGGATGTCGTCTGTAGCAATTCTGTCGTGCCATGCCCTCCACATAAAAAAACTAATCTTTATTGGAAATCCTTTTTCCCAAATGAAATTAAAAACTTCTCTTTTTTTCTCTCTCTGCCTCATATAGTCCCAAGAAGATTTGACTGTAAACAATCCATTCTTGGTTAGTTGCCACCACGCTTTGTCATCCCCCTCTAATTCTAAAGGCACATTGATATGTTGTTGGATATGATTAACAACTTCTTCTGGTAAAACTTCAGATAATCTCTCTAAATTCCACCTATCTCCAGCTACATACTCTTGGACTTCCACCTCTACATCAAAGTTGGATTCTATAATCACATAGTAAAGTGCACCAAGTTTTGTCCAATTCTCAAACCAGAAACTTGAACTTCCATTCTTCATTAATATGTTGTTTGGATTCGGGGGAGATCGGATTTTTTATTGCATAAATTTTAGGATTTGGCGGTACCTATTCGAAGATTTGGCGGTACCTATTCGAAACAGTTACCGCATTGTTATATCGCTCTAAGAATAGTTGATTGATGTAAAATCTTTTAAACAAGAGATCTAAAATCTCCATTGGAATCTCTCCTACCAAGTTATAGTTAAGGAAAATGAAATTGTTCTAACGTATTTAGATACTTTTCCTTTCCATCTTGATGAACTCACAGTAATAAAATGGGATTCATAAAATTCTCTCTCTCTCTCTCTCTCTCTCTCTCTATATATATATATATATATATATATATATATATATATATATATATATATATATATATATATATATAGAGAGAGAGAGAGAGAGAGAGAGAGAGAGAGAGAGAGACAGAGAGAGAGAGACAACTGGTCGTCCAAAGGCATATTTTGTAAATTCAGAAATAACGGCATTTTGGTAAATCTCACCTCTTAGCTAATACCCAGTACGCAGGTCTAGAAAATTCTTCATCCCAATCACTTACTCGGAAGTCGTAACTCGTAATAGACAACTGGAGTCTACAATTTTTGCTCCCAGCTATCTTTTAATTTTTGCTCAAAATTTTGCTCATTTTTTTTTTTTCTCTTTTTCTTTTCTTTCATTGCTTTTTTGATGTCTCTTGAGACTTCCTGATTTCATTTTGTTCTTACCGGTTTGAGTGGGAAGTATCTTGCGAGTTTTGATCTGCAACCAGTAGTCCCTAAGTAACAAAATTGGGAAAAATAAATAGTTTTTCCTCAATGTTATTGATTTAACAAATTTAGAAGAAGAAAACAACAGTGAAAGAATTGTTTTTGCTGTTTTGTCATTTGGAAGCAAGGGAAAATTAGTAGATTTGGCAGAATTGTGGAGTAATTTAATCTTCTAGAATGTCAGTTGTTTTGAAACTATTATCTTTTTCGGGGTTGAAGTTCATGATTGTTATTGCTTATTCTTTCCATATGGTCTGCAGTATATGGAAGTGAAAAAGATTTAAACTTTGGGTTGGAAAAAATACTAAGAATTTCTAGTGTTACACCTTGAGAATTTCCGCGTCGATTACGTCGTAAGCAAACTAATGTAAGTCCAGAGAGGCTATGATACCCCTCTCAGGTTAAAGAAAAACTTTTGACAATCATTAAGCATGTACCCTAATGGTTCCGAGGCTAAGACAATCGAAGAAAGTACTTTTCGTGAAAGTTTGTTGACTGTGTAGAGATATGACCCAACATACAGATTGTAAAAGTGACATACGGACCGTCTGTCATGTCTGAGAGGCGTAAAACAACATCAGAGAGTTGTGTAGAATTTTGGCCAACATACGGTCAGACATACGGACCGTAAGTATGACATACGAACCGTATGTCCACCGTAAGTTGCTGTCGGTGAAAAAGTTCCAAGTTACATATATTTGGCCCACTTCGTTTTTTCCCCATTTTTCATCACCAACAAACCCTAAATACTCCCAAAAATCCTCTCCACACCTCTAGAACCTTCCCCACACTCCATTTACATAAATCCAAGGCAAATCAAAGATCAACATCATTAATCCAACGAAATCAAGAGCAAGGAAGCTCTTTAGGATTGCTAGAAGTTAAGAATTTCTTTGGAAGTGGAGCTAGGGTTTTCTTCAAGTGAAGCATTTCCACCTAAAACCCATTTCTACACAATCAAAGGTGCGTTTTATGATCATTTCATATTATTTAGAATATTGAAGGGTTGAAAGACTTGGATTATGGAAAAGGTAGAAAATGGGTTACAAATATAAGAATAGTGGTATTCGTGAATTAGTAGTTTGACATGGATCATGATTCTTGAGGTATTATGAGTAAAATCTTGTTGTAAATGATACAAATGATGTTAAGGAGGTATTATATGAGAAGAAATACGATGTTATGCCATAACTATGGTCATGAATCATTTTGGTAAGGAATTGTGGGAATTGAATAATGTCGAACTTGACAAAGTTATTGATTATGATATAATGAATGTTGTTATTGATGTTGGGAGTTGTTATAGCATATGGAGGAAGTTGTAGAAACAAAGGAGATGCTGCCCAATTTTCGTTAGCTTTAGCTTAAGCCTAAGTATGTCTTCAATTATCTAATCTTAGTATGAATTCCCTTGAAGGAAGAATCGCAAGCTTAAGAGGCACGCAATTAGACGATAGAGTTGAAGAGATACAAAGGTATGTAAGGCTAGTCCCTTCTCTCCCAAGGCATGATTCCTATGACATGACTCCCTTTGTCTCTCCATGACTTTCTTACATTCCGAAAAATATGAGTCAACGTTATATAGGGCTTCTCATGAGATAAAAGAATAAGAGATATGTTATGAATACGATAATGGTAATGATGAGCCTAAGTCTAGAGATTCTAAAGCCTATGATACGATATTCTCACGAAGTTCATGCTATGAATATGATATGACATTTTACGAAGCTAATGATCATTATACGATTCCTTGATGTCATTCATTGTTGCCAGACCCACCTTATGATGTTAGTTCCTTCAAGGTGAGGTATGATGATTATGATTACTCATAATGAAACCGGGGGCTCTCGACCTTATGTCACCCTGATATAGTTATAGATTATCTTTGAGTTCTAATGCATGTTAAGTATATGATGATGATATTCCACCGTGCCTAGATAGTTGGACATGTCACCGCAAAGGCGGGCTGCATACGATTCCACCGTGCCTAGATGGCCGGACATGTCACCGCGAAGGCGGGCTGCATACGATTCCACCGTGCCTAGATGGCAGGACATATCACCGCGAAGACGGGCTGTATACGATTCCACCGTGCCTAGATGGACGGACATGTCACCGCAAAGGCGGGCTGCATATGATTACACCGTGCCTAGAGGGCCGGACATGACACCACTAGTGGGCGGCGTATGATGGTTACCCGGACGCGGGTTAACCACGATGGTACATGTGATATGTTTATATATGTGAGATGTATAACGCGTGTTTACTTTTAAAGGTTAATCAGGTTATATCTTCATCTCATGCTTCATGATTTCTTTATTAGGTAAGTATTATTCATGCCTTACATACTCAGTACAATGTTCGTACTGACGTCCATTCTTTTTGGATACTGTGTTTATGCCCACAGGTAGACAGGGAGGTAACCCAGATTCATAGTAGCTGATCAGCGGACTTACAGGAGCACTCCATTATTCCGGAGGTGCTCGAACATTGCAAGGGCATGCAATTTCTTTAGCTATCTGTTCTCCATGCTTCTCTCTTTATCAAGGACCCTAGTATTTCTTTCCCACCGAATTGCTGCTATAAACTCTGCGCAAACCAGTCGAAACATTTTCGCCTGCATAGTCTTTCCTTTAGTAACTTCTAGAATAATTTTGTATTGTAGCAGCCAAGAATGCACTGTTGGCCATTGAACTTGCAACCACTATATGAGTCTTTGCCATACTGAATAGGCAAAAATACACTCAAAGAAAAGATGATCTCTAGTATTATTGGCACTATGACACATTTGACAGGTAGGATCCAATTGTATATTCCATTTGCTTAGCCTATCTGCAGTAAGTAACCTGTTTTGAATTTGCAACCACATAATGAAAATAGTCTTAGACCTGGCTACATTCTGAAACACCAAATTCCTCCATGGAACTTTAGGATAATCACCAATCAACTGAAGATATCAGTGTTTGATCATGCTTCTTGTAGTAATGTCAGCTGTTTGGGCAATTTGCAAATAATGTCTAGTTCCCAATATCTTCCTGACCATCCAACTTGCTTGCTGAGGTATGTTAATATCCTCAATTCTTTGCCCTTTGAGATAGTAAACATGGATCCATTTTATCTAGAGCTTGTCTTGTTTGAGTGCCAAGTCCCAGCTGTTTTTAGTGATAGCAGCTTTATTCCATATTTTAAAATTAATCAGATGCATTCCCGTAGCTGCTTTAGGAAGACACATCATGTCCCAAGACACTAAGGCTTGTTTGGTAATTGTGTTGACACCTGACTAAATGAAACTTCTATAATAGGCATTGATAGCTTTCATTACTTAGGCAGGCAGGACAAACAACTAAGCCCAGTAAGACTGAACACCAAAAATCACTGATTTAACTAATTGTATCCTCCTTGCATAAGACAACTATTTAGCTGTCCAAGATGAGATTCTTGCCACCACCTTTTCAAATAATGGTTGCCATTGCGACAGATTCAATTTCTTGGTTGTGAGGGGCACTTCCAGGTACTTAAAAGGAAACTCTCCATGTCCATATCCTAGAAAAGTAATGATTCTTTACGTTTCAACTGAATTCACCTCCAACATATACTGAGATTTTAGACAAGTTGGGTTGTAAACCAAAAGCCTGTGAAAACCTAATAAAAATTTCTTGTAATCTGGTAATGCTAATGAAATTAGCTTTGGCAAATAATAGCAAATCACCTGCAAAACATAGGTGGGTGATACCTAGTTTTGCACACCTTGGATGAAAATAAGAAAGTTCTGTCCTCTTTCAGTTCAGTCAGGCTCCTGCTGAAGTACTCCATTGTAATAGCAAATAGGTAAGGAGAGATGGGATCTCATTGTCTCAGTCCTTTTGGAGTATCAAAAGGTGAATAAAGTTCTCCATTAATGAGGATAGAATAATTGACAGTAGTAACATAACCTAGTAACCAATTCATGAACCTTGTAACCCTAGCCCTTCCATTACTTGCTTCCAATATGGCCATTCCACAGAATCATATGCCTTTTGGAGGTCAACTTTATCATACATCTAGGTGAGATACTTCCAAGTATATGATTTAACCAACTCCTGGGCTAGTATAACACTATCTGCTATCTTTCTACTAGGAATAAATCCAGACTGGGCCTCAGAAATGATAGTAGGCATCACTTACTGCATTCTGTTAGCCAATACCTCAACTATCAATTTGTACAAGACAGTGCAGCATGTAATAGGCCTATACTCCTTGATGTTTGCTGGATTTGGCACTTTAGGAAGCAAGGTTATTGCTGTATAGTTAATTGCCTTGTGCATTTTACCAGTTCTGAAATACTCCAATACAGCTTCAGTCACCTCCTTGCCCAGTACAGACCATGCTCTTTTGAAAAACAAAGCATTGTAGCCATCCACCCCAAGGGCTTTGTCATCCCCAGTTGCACATAGAGCATCATATATTTCCTGAGTGGTGATTTCAGAGCACAAGTCTAGTTGTTGTTGATGACTGAGCTGGGAACCCTTCCTCATTGTGACCATGTTGACAGCTTCTAAGTGATGTGCTGCAATGCCCATAAGAGATTTATAAAAAGATATTATCTCAGCCTATATAGCAGCTGGCTCATGTATAGTAACTCCATCAAGTCTGGTCAACACTGTTATTTGTTTTTTCTACTTCCTTTCCTTAATCACTGCTAACAAATATTTACTATTGGCATCCCCTAGCTTTATCCAGGTGTCTCTGCATTTTTGCTGTAGCACCTTTTCTTCAATGAGAGACCATTTTTCTAGTTGTTGTAAGGTTTCTTGCCCTAAGTCAACTAGTTGATCATCATATTTTTGTGTTATTCTGTCCTGTATACTCTTCAATTATGCTCTAGCTGCAATGATTTTCTCAGTGATCCCTTTGAACTCTTCATTATTTAGTTTCCTGAAAGCTGGCCTTAAATCTTTAAGCCTCTGCCAAACTGTTCCCATTTTTGTTTGTGTTGCTTTGTCTCCCTCATCCTTCAATAAATAAGGACAGGAAACTAGATTATTCAGCCCATACATTAAAGAATTTGAATGGGCCTTTGGGGATCACATTATCTAATTTCAAGGTCACTATCATGGGAGTATGATCAGAGATATGGGGCTGTCCAAATTCCACCACCAGCTGCCCATATTGTGTCATCCATTTTGCATTCCCCAGTGCTCTATCAAGTCTGCTGTAGATTCTGTCAGCTCCTCTTTGTTTATTTGTCCATGTGTAATACTCTCCTCTCCAGGGCACTTCTGTCAGGGTAAGATTCTGCACACATTCCTGAAAATCTTGTACCTCAGCTATAGAGACAGTTGCACCATACAATCTATCTTGAGAACCAAGGACTGCATTATAATCACCCCACAATAGCCAAGGACTGGTTATTTGTTGAGCAATTATTTTCAGTTGGGACCACAACTCCTTTCTTTGCTCCACAGTGTTGAAAGCATAGATGACAGTCAAATCAATAAGCTAAGTTTTTCCTTATTTGCCTTATGTATGAAATCCTAATATTCAGGACTTTAAATCAACTCAAATTAATATATCCTAAGAAGTTTTTCTTTCTCAAGAGAGATCGAGATAAAATTGAAAATAACTAACATCGCTAAAACGTAACATTGTTTTAATTGTTGTACAGTTCAAGCCTTTTGTAAATTATATTACATATCGCTTCAAAGTAGGAATTCATTCTGTGATTGGTTATTCAAAAAATTACGAGACATAGCTCCCGAACATTGCTTCACTTTGGGATATAATTAAATCCTATTCTTCTATTGAAGTTCTGCATTAGAAGTTTTTTCAGGGTCATAGTCAAAAGAAAATCAGAGTACTACCTATTTAAACACGATAGTACTACCTATTTAAACACGATAGTACTACCTATTTGGATTAATTCTTTTGTTGTTTATTTTATTTGGAATGTCTATGAACATTGTTTATACTCTTCTGATGATTTTTTTTATTTTTTATATAAGAGATTATGGTCAAAAAATTCTAATCGACTTAATGATTCACATGGAAGTTACACCGCTGAGGCGAATTTAGTTATCTCATTCTTTAATCATCATATGATGTTAATGTTTTTGTTGTTTTTGTATAAAAATTCATTTAATATATTACAAAATACAGAAATTATATCCAAAACTGAGTCATATTATAAAGGTGTTTAATGTAATTAATTCTATCTATAATTAATTAAAAATCTACATGATCGTTTACTTCATAATTATGAGTATGTTTCTTCCTCAAGACACAAGTGGACCTAATTATCTATCAAACATCTACAGGTCGTTTGTTGGTGGACAAAGGATTATAATTTTAAAACTAATTTATACATCATGGATGCGGAATAAAATAATTTCAAATTTGATGGAATATCACAATTTAATCTGAGATTAAATTTATATAGTGTTTAGTTGAGGTTATTGAAAAACAACTAGGATTTTGGCATTGAAAATATTAGTTAGTGGGGTTTATTTGGACGAATTATTTTGAAAACTACCTATTTGGTTATTTGATATACATGTTAATTTTAATAAAAAAATATTCTGAATGTAAAAAATTTAAGGTACCTAATACAACCTAGAAGTTTATGGAGTAATATATGAAGCTAATTGTCATATCGTGGGAGGTGACCGACATATTCACTTTTATATTCTTAAAAACTAATTTATTCCTTTAACAAATAAACATATGTTAAAAATATTTATTTAAGATCTTGTCTTCTATTTAGAATTTTGAACTCAATTAATTAAATTTTACCATAATTTTGATGGAATGTGATTTAAGGATCTATGTTGAGACTAATTCTTTTTCTATATATAGACGAGCATAATATATTAGACATCTATCTATACTATAATAAAAGCAGAATTTTCTAACCCGAAGTATTGATTGGCGTTTCTTACTATTAATAAGTAATTTCAGGTTGGATAAAATCATAATTATAATTAATAATTTATTTTTGGGAAAATAAAATTTAGGATTTTGGATCTGAAGTTTGGGACTGTCAAGCCTAACTATAGACCAAAATTTCTAAAGCAGGAATTTTGAGGGATTGAGTTTCCTCCTACAGCCGGTTAGCTAAATAGGATTGATAATCGTCTTTTTCATAATTTCATGTTTTTTTATTAACTTTTATTACATAAATAAAAATATTTAAAAAAAATCATATTTGTAATTTGTTAGCTATGAGCAATTTACGGATGGATTAATGACAAAATTATAGCTAAGTTTATTTTTCTCTATATTGTTTGTTGTCAGATGATGTACGCACTTTGATCACGCACTAAACTAATACTAAATAAAAGATAATCCAATTCCAACTACATATTAGCTTCTATAACTAAACCTACCGTAACCCCAATATCTCAAAGCATCACAAGGTTGTCAACAAACTGCTAGATAGGCATTGTACGTTATAAAATAAATTATACCAGCATTAATATTCATTTTAGAAAAAAAAAGAAGCCTAATCAGGGAGAATAGAAACACTTGACATGTGGTTGTACTCAAGTGGCACACAGCGAGAATAAATAAGGAAAAGTCAGCTTGAGATTGTAAGATCCGTTATGGATACCTTACGTTATGAGATGGATACATTACGTTTATGGTGACTGCCCATTTAGTTCCCAAATATGTTATGAATCTATTTATTGTGTGAATGTTCCATTCAATGAATTATTAGGCACTAGAATATATGTACCTTATTAATGTATAACTTAAGAGTTGTATTTAACGGATGATTTGTACATCCTATAAAAGGGTATTCTTCAACTTTGTGGAAGATAGACTCTTGAAGTGATTTGAACATACTTGAAATAAGAAGAAAAGTTTTCTCCTCCTCTCTATAGCATTGTCCTCATTTCTTGTCTTATATTGCTCTTATTTTACAACATGTTATCTGTAAGAAGCTCTAATCAACTGAGAAGGTTTCGATATGATTTTCATTTTTGTGTTATGAACATCAAGCAAGGTATGTTTTCCAAAAGATCTACTTTATTTGGTTCTTGGAATATAGAAGTATCATTATAGTTACATTATATTACACGTCAGTATAGAACCTAATTATATCTTGAATTCTCAAGACATAAGCATGAAATAATATTAGCGATGATTGCTCTAGTAGCTAAAATGAATATGATCCAATTGATGGTCTTTAGTCTTATAATTACAATCACATTCTTGTCACTACATAATCTTATCTTGATTCACTATTACGTTTTTGAATAGATGTGGCACAATATAAGAAAATGATCACTCATATTTGGTATTATTTGATTATCCATAGAATGCCAAAGTTATTTAACACAAGTGAACTATGACAATTTACAATATGAGATTGCATATGTTTGTTTTATTCGATAGCTTTATGGCATGTCAATTAGATGCTCAATTAACTATCTCATGAAATCTTTGAGTGGAAAAAAAAAATTCTCTATGAAAAAAAACTCTACACAAGTATGACTAAAATTTTCATTAATATGTGAATGTCAGTAACTAATTGTATCTTGGTCATTATTCATGCTAAGGAAGTGATGATCATCATATTTATTTGGTTATCAACATTAGATGCATCTTCAATAAATTTTAAAGGTTATAATACAAGAGACATATTTGTTTCATTACTAAATGTTACTTACCGAATTGCAAGAAACACATGACCATTAGAATGATAATAAATATTTTCATAAAGGCATATTATGACTAACCATTTAACTTTGTAATTGTTAAATTGAGTGAAAATAATTTAAAGATATTATTAATTATGGTTGATTATTATGATCACTTAAAGTGAAAATATTTTCAAATACTTACTATGTTTATTACTTATGAACTGCTCTATTACCTGTTACCAAAACCCATCCATTAATAATCACTAATTCATACTCAATAACCAAAAACCCCAATTCTTAGGTTAGGTTCCAAAAGCCTTTAATTTCCTCCTTGACTAATAATGTGAAAAAGTTGTAGCTTACAACTGTACAAGGAAAGATAAGCTTTGAAAGCCCTCATCAGGTAAATGGCAAGTAGTGTTTTCAATATTTTATGGCATTCAATTACTCCAACAGATCGAAAATACATGAATATTGATCTAATAAATTTGAGATCAATTACAAAACATGTATAAGAAAATATTCTCAATTTTTATGATCTTAAATGTGCACCTAAAGCAGTGTTTACGAAAAAAAGAGTTTTAAAATATATTATGAGATTATTTTATGCCTTGTTGTGACTTGACAAAGTTATGTTACATTCTTTGTTGAAAAAGACAAATTGTGATAAACATTATATAAGGGTAAGACGGTGGGTTCAAGTCCCAACGCATCATGGGGTTTAGACATCGATTTCAAGTCCCGATACACCATGATGATAAGATATTGGGTTGGGTCCCAACACATTATAGCTTAACACGGCTTAATACCTTGCGTTCTAGTCCTATCACATTACGGCCTAACACGCCTTTATATGGTTAAGGATTGGGATTAAGTCCCAACAAACCATGGTAATGATAGAATGATGACTAATGCAAAATAATGTGCTTTTGATGCAAAATCTTGAATTTCGCCCCCACTGAATCTGCTCCATTCACTGAAGAGAATGTGGAAGCGATGGATCAAAAGTTTGAAAGATGACAAAATAATTATTGTGGTCATATGAATAAATGTGAGCTTGACAATGGACAAAACAAGAATCATTCTGGTAATTATAAAAGAAAGAACACCATGGGTTCTCAAAATGGTCCTTCAACGGGTGAAGGTAATTTTTTCCTCAATGTGATATGAAAAGGTCATTCACGAGGTTGTCGTGCGACCTTTGATAAGTTTTATAAATCCTCCATCAAAAGAAAGGAATACAAAGTAGAGGTACACTTAAGCTTTCAAAGTGATGTTGAGGTGTGTCATATAAATATGATCAATGCCAAGGCATGGTAATGAATTTATAAGGAAACTTTATGAAGCATGTACAAATAGTTATAGTCAATTCTTTGAAGAGAATGTGACTTGCGATAAGCATCATCAATGCTCAACCATTCTTGAAGGTGAATGTGTCAAAAGGTGATAAACATTATGGATAAGGACGTGCTCATGTATGGTTGAATAAATACCACAATTCACCTATATGAGAGGTTTTAAAGAATAATATTGGGGTTGTAGTATGTCTCAAAAGAAATAGTCAATGAATTACATTGAGACTTTAAAATATGGGAAGGTTTAATCTTCATATTACTACAATCAAAGCGGGTTATAAATAATTATGTGAAAAGTTACCCAACTTTTCCTCCTGTTTAAACTACACAAATATGTGTATGATGATGGAATCCTATGCGATAGTAAACTAAAACTTTACTAAAAGAAATATTAGTTGGCACGACCAATTGGCCATTCCGGTTTGAATGTGATGCGAAAATAATTGAGAATTCATGTGGTTATATATAGAAGAAATAAAAGATTCTTTAAGAATTCTCTTGTGCTACTTGTTGTCATGATAAATTTATCATCCAACTAAGGTTGGGATTGTATCCCATGATTTTTGGAACATATAAAAGGTGAATATGAGGCCGCTCACCTGCCATGTAGACCACTTATTATTATATGGTATTAATAGATGCATCTATGGTATGGTCACATGTGCTTTGGTATCAACTTGCAATTAGTTTTTTTTTTTTCTGCAAGGTTGTTTGCTCAAATTTTTTAAAATAAGAGCACGGTTCCAAATTATGAAATGTTGATAATGCTGGCTTGTATCCAAGTTGGTTTAGCAGAAATTGTATGCCTCCAATTATAGCTAAACCATTGGTTATGAGAACAAAGCTCCCAAATACAAATTTGCAATGAGATGTGTTTCTTAATATAGAGCAACACTTGCACGCATCAAGCCAATAAGGTTCCCCTATATGGTTGGTTCAAGGCCAGGAAACAAATAATTCTCATCTATATATTTGATTGTGCAATATATGATTCAATTGCTCCACCACAACGCACAAAGATGGGTCCCCAAATAAGGTTGGGGGTAATGATTTTCTAACATTAGGGGGAGAGGTGATAAGCAGCTGGAAAATAAGGTGCTAGTATGATATTCTTTGAAAAGATAATTCAACTTAATTGTCAGATGCATTTGCTGACCCAAAAGTGAGCATCATATTCTAGCCGCAAATGCTCATATTAGAATTAAATTCCTTGAAGGGCAGAGTCTATGGTGATAGACCAATCAATTCCAAATGGTTAACTCTTTGAAGAAGGAAAGGAGGAAATGATCAAGATGGTCATAATAATGAGGGAAGTGCTTTAAAAGTGCACCATGACATAGCACTTTATAAAATTTTAGGAAGGTTCAGGTACTTGAAAATGATGCAAGAAAATGAAGAGATCTCAGTAAGTTATGTCGCATTGGAACCTGTATCAAATGTCCGTCACCAGTATCTTTGATATATATAATGTATCACTTAACATTATAAATGGTGACGAGGATCTTGAACCAATTCTATCAAAGAGTTGACGAATAAATGATTGGCCAAATAAAACACGCAATCAAGTATATTTTGTTTCAATTAAAAAAGAGATGTTTTGAACCTATAGTTCAAGGACCTCACAGTATAATGTCAGTAGGGTATAAATGTGTTCCGAAAAATAAAATGAAAAATGAAATCCGTAAGATATAAAGTACGGTTTATGCCTTGTTGTATAAATGTTGTTTTGCAAAATTCGTGGCACTATTGTATGGAGATAGGTTCTCCTGTGGTGGATGCAATAAGGTTCTGATTATTCCGGTAATACATGAAAATTTTGATATGCGTATGATAAATTGTTGTCACAATAGGTATATAGACAACGAAAGAAATCCCTGAGGGGTTTAAATTGTGCTGAAGCATATAAAGGTTTATAAAAATAAAGCTTTAACAAATCTTTATAAGCACTAAAGGCTAAGCGATTCCATTAAGGTCCTCAATGGTTGTAATGTCGCTTGATATAAATAAAGATCACTCCAACCTCAAGATGAAGAGCTTATTGGTGATGAAACTCCATATCTCAGTGCAATTGGAGCACTAATTTGTCTTGTCTATATATATATATATATATATATATATATATATATATATATATATATATATATATATATATATATTTTACAGTGAGTTGATTGGCAAGATTCAGCCCTTCTCCTGACCAAAAGACATTGGAATGATGTTATGTAATGATCTGCTCAGTAGTTATGGAGACTTTGACCCTTTTACTTTCGCTAGTACCTTCCCAAGACTAGGAATGAGCTAACAACGACTTAAAAAGTAGAAGTTAAGAATTTAAAACTTGATTTGGTGAATTACGTGTTTTTCTTGAACTTGTTATGTGTTCATTTAGGCAATAACTTAATACTTTTGACCTCCGTTGGGAATTCCGAGGCCATGGGTAGGTTTGTGATGGGGTGGGGAAGTAGTATAACTCAGCAGTAGAGTGTCACCTTGACATGGTAGAAGTCATCAGTTCGAGCCTGATTATCCCTAAGCCCAATGTGAGTTTTTCTAGTTGGATTTGCTCCCCTGCCATCGTTCAATGAGAATGGATAAAAGGCTCGTGGGATTGACGTGAGGGGGCAGGGGTGGATATATTTCTGGGAGTGAACTCCGAGCGAATATGAAGCGCATGGATACAAGTTATGCCTTGGAATGAAAGACAATTCCGAATCCGTTTTATCTACGAACAAGGAAGCTATAAGTAATGCAACTATGAATCTCATGGAGAGTTCGATCCTGACAAAACAAAGATCTTGTAGTTTCTTCAACAATCTCTGATCTCTAGTGGACCTCTCAGTAGGATTCGAACCCAGATGAAGTTCTGACCATCTATGAGAGAAAAAAGAATGAACGGATCTTGTAGAATTCTTCGATTTCTTTCGAAAACAGATGATTAATCATCTGCTTCTCACGTTTCGTGATAGTCGGGACCTTGAGGAATATCCAGAAAGGCATTTTGGGAATCAGCCTGATTCTATCTCTTTTCGTCCATTTGAAGAAAGAAAGGATCCCAAAGAATTGATCTTTCTTTTTGTTGTTGAATCTCTCTTTGATTAATCCATGTGTGATATTCTGAATCCTCATTACTAATGGAATCCAAATGATCTCTGGATTGATCAAAAGATCCTTTCAGTTGTCTAGAATCTATTTGGTTCGTAGCATGTTTTTATGATAAGTTACATGTTTGTTTTGTGTTCATAGGGCCTCGAATTGTTTGTGAGTTGTCAGATGAAAATGTAATAAGATTTCCGTGCTCACTGCCTAAGAGGCATCGCTACAGTGAAAGGATTTCTGCTGCAGCGAGAAAGGGTCTCACTGTAGCGAACGGTTGGGGTTTGCAGGGTCCGCTGCAGCGAAGGGATTTTCAGTGCAGCGGCCTTATTAAATCAGAAAACCCTATGTATATATCTTATTTCGATCTCACTCCCCACATAACTCCAAAAACAGTTCCCAAGAACCCTTGAGGAGAATTCTTTAAAGGTAGGTCACTATTTTTCATCAAAGTAACTTTTCACCATTAATTTTGTTCATTCTTCAACCGCAATAACTTCTAGCATCAATAAAAGCTTGTTAATGGGGAATTTAAAGGTTAAAACACCTAAGTTATAAAACCCTGGAATAATGAATGGACTATTGATATTATTGCTAGTTGTTTATCTAGAAGTTTATAGAATCATTTCCTAGGGTAAGAATTTGATATTAAATGGTGAATTTGAGGGATTGAAATCTAGGGTTCTCATAAAAATGGAATCTTTGGCCTAAAAACTACGTGAGAAGGGTTAAATAGATTAGAGAACCCATTAATTGATTCAATATAATGATTAAGACTAGAATTAGGATGATCATGCTCCCAAGGATAATTAACCCATTGATTGAGGGTAGAATTGGTGGGTTTGTCATCTCCAAATTGTTGTTATTAAGTTGATGATCAAATGCTCACTTAGTATTATAATTCTAGACTTTGAGCGTTCCGAAGCTTTGTGGAAGGAGAAAGCGGTTGCAGAATAAATTACATTGTTCCAGTTCGGCTTCAAGGCAAGTTATGGTTTACTTGAGTTAAACTTTGATTAGTTGATTGTAGTATGTAATATAATTGATGGGAGACAACATGTATAGGTCTTTGGACATGGAGTTTGGGTTGGATATTCCCAGGTTGGTATTGATTAATTGATTATGTAGGCTTGCCGTCATTATTTTATGTATGGAACCAGGGGTGATATTGATATGCATTGATTGAGTGGAAAGAGTTCATATATACTCTTGTGTGATTGACCCGATTCACATTCTATAATTGATGAGTTGATTATTGAGTCTTGATATGACTTGTGGCATGATGTCCTATGTTGAGGTTGATATTGTTATTGTTCATAGTTCATACATACTGATGAACAGGGAAACATTGTGATAAGAAAAGAATAATTATATATATATATATATATATATATATATATATATATATATATATATATATATATATATATATATATAGTCATGACTATTGAGAGAGATAGCCTATAGAATGTGTGTACAGGTTTTTACGAATATACAGAGAGACATTGTCATCTTGCATTGCATTGCATTGTGATGAGTCGTGAAATTACGGGATATTCGATGCTAATTCCTTAAGCTTTTGTGACTTTTTAAGCACTTTTGTTGTTACTTTTTTGTGTATTTATGTTGTTTTGTAGGATTAGATGCACGGAGAGCATAACGGAGCAAAACGGATCAAAATAGAGCAAAAATAGAACAATCTACACTTTCTGGCAGCATCTGCTAATAGCACATGCTGCAGCATGTTAAACCCGCGAGTAGCACTTGGTGCAGCACATGGTGACAGAGAAATTAGCACAACCTGCTACGGTTTTGGCACAACCTGCGATTAGCATGTTGAACCTGCGACACAACCCGCGAGTAGCACTTGGTGCAGCACATGGTGACAGAGAAATTGGCACAACATGCTACGGTTTTGGCACAACATGCGACTAGCATGTTGCACCTGCGACACAACATGCGATTAACATGTTGTACACGAGGGTATTGTTGTCCAGATTTTGTTCCCGTTTTTGGAATGATATAAATACTCTTTTAGGGTTTGTAATAGACATCTTTGGCCATTTCTTACAAGCTTGGAGGCTAGGGTTTTTCTACACCATTGGAGGAGAAGATTGGAAGCACTTCAATGAGATATTTCTTAATCATTTCTTCAATTCCTTGTTTTGTATTGTATATCTAAGTGTGTAGTATTTATTCCATTACTTGAATCTTGTTTATGAAAATATTCTTGATTAAAGTTTGGTTTGAAACTCTTGTTATGCTTATGTATTGAATGATTTTTATTCCTAATGAAGTGGGTTATTGTTTCTTTAATTAATCTCGTTCTTGAATGTTTCCAAAGGGATTAGCTAACCCTAGGACTCACCCATTTACTTAGATTGAGCTTGGAAGAGGAAATCTAGGCTGGGAAAGATTAGTTAACAAGGATTTGGGTCATTAAACCCATCTAATAACTTGAGCTCGGAAGAGGATAGTTACTTGAGGTTAAATTGATTGTGCCTAATATCACACTCTAAGGCTTGGAAAAGCTTAGAGTGAAATTCATTGATTTGGTTGGAAGACTTTCAATGAGATTTTAGAAATCATTATCTATTAACATAAACCCGTTCTTATTTGTGAAATCGTGAAATACATTGGATCGTTACTTGAGTGTAATCTCCTATTATCCATGCTTGTGGCCATTGATCATTTTGCTTGCTTTCTAGGTTAGTTTACATTTCCACATTAGTTATAATATTCTCCAAAAACCAAAATATTATCCATTGTTTGGCTTTAGCTTAGTTGGTGAAAGTTTCTTACTTTCATAATCGCCTAGCATATTGTTCCCTGTGGGATCGACCCCGACTCATAGTTGGGTAAAATATATTGCATACGACCGTGTACACTTTCTCTTTGAGGAGTGGATTTGGACGTTATCACATTGGTCTTGAATTAATTTGAGTGATGTTGTGAAATTGTCTTATTCTTGGAATTGATTTATGGCTGGACTTGATATATTCCTGTGTTGGTGGAATTTCTTGCGATAACTTTATTGTCTATGTGCTATTGTATCTATTTGCCTATTTCATTCATTTTATGAATGTATGCATGATACTAATCTTAGTCGAGCGATGATATCTACCGGTACATAGTGTTTGTACTGATACTACCTTGTTGCGCTCTTTTTGAGTGCAGATTATGTTCTAGAGACTTCATCAAGACCACATCTCTAGCTTGAAGCTAGTTTGCTAGTTGAGATCCGAGGGTGAGCTCCTATCCATGCCATGCCGCCTAAAGATGTAACGACCCATTTTGTCGTTACTGTGACTTTCGGGAAATTCGCAACCTTGACCCCGAACTCTTCAAGCTTTGCTTACGTAAATATGTTCATCATTCCTAGACCTCTTGAATCTACGAGTTCCCTACAAAGATAGAAGATGGAATCCAAGTTGATGTCTGCGCTCTTGTTCGGCCTCGAGGTAGGTTATGGCTTCCTTTCTTGAGTAGACTCCGGTTAGATTTACATATTTATATATTAGATGAAACGAAAAACGCATGTATAGGAATTTGGAGATGGGGATGGATTCTTAGGATGGTACTGTTATGCGATTTGTGTGTTCGGGCTTATAGCCTGTAGATTCCTTAGGTTCATGTGTTGGTTTTCCCTTGAGTATTGGTGGAATTATGTGACTTGAAAGGTTAGTTGCTCGGTGATGTGGTGTGATTTCACACCACAATCGATGTTTTTCGGCTATAAGTTTTACTTGTTTTTAAGTAAGTCTATGTGATTTTACGTGGTTTTTATTGTGGTTCAGGTATTACGAGGTCCCGAGAGCCTATTTGTGGAAAACTAGTGAAAAACGAGAAAAAAGAGTTGAAGAGCTAAAAGGAATAAAGCGGTGTGAAGATGAAGAGATTTGGAGCAAATTGAATTAAAAAGGAAAGAAAAAGAAAAGAAAGAGAGAAGGGAGACAAGGAATAGTGTCTTAATTTTTGGTCATTATTGCCAATGATTATGGCTATTAATGTGACCCCTGACCAGAGGATCAATTGGAAGCAAACTGAGAAGCAAAACAAAAGGCACTGGTCGACGCGTCAAATTTGATACGCAATTGGTGCAATGCACGATGCAGTTTTTGGATATTTACTTCTTCCTATTTAGTTTTGGACTGAGTTATTTTTTCTGGGTTTTTTCCTACACCTATAAATATTTCATAAGCCATAATTCTTAGACATCTTTGGCATAAAACTCAAGTTTGGAGGCTAGGGTTCCTACGTAAATATTCTTTCTTTTATTTGAACATCGTTTATGGAAATTTCTTTGTGACAATTGAGATTGATACTCTTGTTTTAATTATTTATTCATCGACATTATTTTTAATCAAGTAAGTTCTTGTTATTTTAATTATTCTTGTTCTTTAACGTTTCTCAAGGGATTAGCTAACCCTAGGACTAGCCCATTTACTTTGTTTGAAACTCGGAAGAGGAAGAACGGGGTTGGGATAGAATAATTAACATGAATTTGGGGCGTTAACCCTCATCTGATGGAAATTGACCTAGGAATAGGCGATACCACTTATAGCCATATTCGGGCATTCTTAATGCTCCTAGTTGCTTAAGGGATCTTCAATTGGGTAGTCTAGTTAATCTTCAGGAGAAGTTAATTTAGAGTCATTATCCGAGGCTAAATAACATAAACTTGCTATTATTTATAATTCGTGAAATAGATTGGATCGTTACTTGAGAAATAGATTCCTTAATTCCTTACTTGTGGCCATTGATCAATTTACTTGCTTTCTAGATTAGAATTTGTATTTCCGTATTTTATTAAAACCTTATCAAAAACCACCATTGATGCGTTCGGTCTAGCTATTGTTAGTGATAATTCCTAATCTGCTTAAATTGCCTCCATATTGTTCTCTGTGGGATTCGACCCCAACCTTGTTGGGTTACTATATTTGACAACGTCCGCGTTATACCATTAATAGCTGTAATTTGAGCGTATCACTCGGTACTTAGTTTACTAGGTCCTTTTGACTAGGAGCTCTCGTATGATGTATATAACATGTCCTGTGTTATTTAATATTGAATCTTATTTGGTATCGAAATGGATAAAATGTGCCAAAGAATGTGAAAGATTCTAGACTGGATGTTAGTGGTCATGATCTTGGATTATTTTTTGTTGGTTTACGTTGGCTTAGTGGTATATTTTGGCTTCCTAAAATTAGGTGAATAATGAATATCTGAATGACGAAATGATTTGCAGATATTAGGAGTGATTACTGTAATGGTAGTTGACTTGGGTGAAATTGTCTATTGTATGCTAGGGAGATAAAAGCGAGTATAATGTAAGTTAGGCGAAACGAATTACTAGGGAAGAGTTGGTGAGAATAAGAACCTTTGTTGTTGCGACGAGCCCTAGGTAATGTGCGTTGTTGACCTAATTTTACTTACCATGCTTGTTTGTGAACTCTTTTACTGATATGTTTTTCTAACCATTGTCGGTCTATGATGCTTACCAGTACTAGTGTTGTACTGATACTACTATTGCTACATCCCTTTTTGGGGTGTAGAGTTTTTCAGAAAATTGATCGTTGGAGTTTTTTGGAAGATGCACGGTGCCTATCTTGAAGGCCTCAATCCTTTTCATTCCAAGATGGAGGTTAGGTCATAGATTTATTATTGTATTCCAGTTTAACATTAGTCGCTCTTGTACTAGTCTAGACCAGCTCACGGGAAAAACTGAGTCAGTATATTTATTAATTTGTTGTAAATACTTCCGCTAATTTATTTGAATATATTGGTTTGAAGTCTGTTTTTTGATTTTATTATATGTTGAAGGATAATGAATCTCGCTCTTTGCTTGCAAATGTTTGGTTTTGGTTGAGGGTTCGCCTACTGAGGTGAGAATGGTAGGTGCCTGCGCGATCCTAAATTGAGTCGTGACAGAAGATCTTTCTCTATTGATGTCTACTTCATCCCAGACATTAATAATAATATATAATAAATTATTATTATTATTATTATTATTATTATTATTATTATTATTATTATTATTATTATTATTATTTACAGACAACTAGTCATTCTTCAAATAATCTTTATTTAGAGTTCTTGTATAATGACAGATTTTGGGGATGTAATAGTTAGACTTCCGCACTTACATTAATTTTTTATTTATGACTTGGTTAGATGATTTACTTATTCACTTATTTAATTATTGTTAGATTTTAAAGGATTAGATACTTGGAATCTGGCTAATGAATTATGGGTTAAGAGTAAGGGTTTGCCTACTAGTATTAATAAGGTAGGTGCCCGCACGATCAATAAGTTGGGTCGTGGCAGTTAGTATTACAGCTTTAGGTTCGGGAGTCTTGTTGCACAAGGACGTTTTCAGTAGAATCTTGCGGATCGGTACAGAGATTCTGTACTTATCTTGGAGAGGCTATGGGACATTAGGAAAATTTCATTTCTTTCTTTCTTTCATGCTACTTGATTTTGATTGGTATCTGGGAGATTTAAATTGCTATCTGGCCTTTTTCCTTTTATTCTTTCACAAACGGTGAGGACACGTGCCAAAGCAGCAAGAGCAGCAGCACCTGAGCCAGCCGCTGGGGCAGCGGCTCGTGGGGGAGGACAGGTTTGAGGAGGTGGCAGTGGTAGGGGACGCATAGCAGCACCAATCAGTGGCGGGGCCCAGGCAGCTTGTCAGGCTCGAGCTACATCGGTTTCCCCTTATCAAGCACCTTCGGTGATTCCAGGCATAACAGCAGAGGCTGCAGCAGCAGCAGGTCAGCCAGGTGTTGTAGTTGCTCCAGCCGTTGCAGATATTATGGCACAAGTGTTGAACATGCTGGCCGTTTTAACATAAGCAGGCGTGATTCCAGTTGCTCCAGTTGGTCAGTTCAAGCTGCTCGGGAGATAACTCGGAAAGTTGAATCAAGGTCGTAGATGATTCTTTGGTAAAAAATGATTCAAGAATTAATCGTTTTGTTAGTTTTTCTTCAATACTGAATGTTGTTTCTCAAACTTCTTCTTGCCACACTGGGCACGTTCTGTTCTTGGATAACTCAGAAACTTGATCAAGATCGTGGATCGATTTTGGACAGTTTGCAGATTCTCTATGTCTTGCTTAGCAAAGTTAACTTCAACTTGTTGCTTAGAATTAGTTGTTTTGTTAGTTTCTCTTCAATTCTGAATGCTGCCCTGGGTATTATGTTGTTTTCTTCTATTCTTGAAATTCTTTAATCAAGTTTCTCAAACCTCTTCTTGCTGCACTGGGCATGTTCTGTTCTTACTGTTCATGGAAAACTCAGAAATCTGGATATAAAGATGTGAATGGATTTTTGACAGTTTGCATGTTCTCTATTTCTTGCTTAGCAAAGTTAACTTCAAGCACGTGTTGCTTATGTCTAATTACAAGCGTAGCAGTATTTGGGGTGCGATTGAACAAGTGGTTCTTGGTTTCAGGATGAGCAGTACATAGAGAGCATATAGGATCAACAACTATCCCCTATTTAGTCAGTCTGCCTGCAGTTACCATTCTTCCATGAAAGTGGAGCCACATGGTAAATCTAGCTTTTGGTCTTGCAGTATTACTAAACATCAGACTTTTCCATGCTATCATAGTTCCACGAGGCAGTAAGAAGATTTGTGTTTGAGGGATCATCTCCTTAGCAGTCATGATTTGCCTCACCATCCATGAAGCTTGCTGTGGTATAGGACAGTCAAACAAATCCTGATCTTTGATGTAGTAAGTGTGCACCCATCAAATCTATAATTTGTCATTTTTGTGAGCAAGGTCCCAGCAGCTTCTTGCAATAGCATCTTGATTCCAAAGTTTGAGATTTATCAGATTAAGTCTTCCAATTGCAAATGGCATACATACCTTTTCCCAAGCCACTAAGGCCTTCTTGGTGATCATATTTGTCCCAGACCATATATAACTTTTTGCAGTAAGCATTAATGATCATTGTAGCTGGAATAGTAAATAGTTATGCCCAATATACCTGCATTCCAAAGAGAACAGATTGTACCAACTGTGTTCTACCAACATAGGATAAATTTTTGGCAGTCCAAGAAGTAATTCTGGCAACTATTAACCAGAGGTCAATAGTTGAAGTATCAGAGGTCGATATATATCATCAACCAGATGGTACAATCCTAATCGATACTTACTATCTCCAATACAGAAACTCACTGGGTTGGAAATTTTTAAGATGCTAATATTAATGAGCACTTGATTTTCATGAACAAGACGACTTTGTTCTTCTTTTTCTTAAAATACAGAATTTATGATTTTTCCAAATTGTAGCCCTCGAACCGAACACGCATTTTAGAGAAGGAAGATTCCTGATGGATTTGTAAGTTTCTAATTACAAATTCACAAATTGAGACCTCAAACATATGCAGTTTGACTTGTAAGTTGTTAATACAAATGAGTATTTATGGCAGACGCATGCTTAGTTTCAGGAAAAATCAACCGTTGCTTAATGAGGAACAAGTTGGAGGCGCTAATGAACATGTTCCTAATGATCAAGATGGAGGCGCTAATGAGCAAAATGCTGATCAAGATGGAGGAGCTAATGAGCAAAATGCTGATCAAGATGGAGGCACTAATGAACAGGCTTCTAATGATCAAGATGGAGGCGCTACTGAGCAAAATGGATCAGTTGCCCTTGATGGTGGGATGAAGAAAGGAAAAAGGACATCCCGTCCCAGACTAAAAATGGTTGTATGCAAGGCAAAGATGGACCTGAAAATTGTGATATTCATTAATCACGAATATACATGTCTCATTTGAAACATTTGAAGGAAGTTTACTCTTTTAGATTGGAATTATTAAAATTTTAGACAAGATTTCATCTCTGAATCATTTTAGTTTGAGCTTCTAAAATAAAACTGAACAAACTGTGGTTTTTGTCCCAAAATCGTTTACTCCTTTCCATACACGTCTGTTGATAACGTCCAAATCCAATCCTCAAAGAGAAAGTGTACACGGTCGTATGCAATATATTTCACCCTCGGGGTCAATCCCACAGGGAACAATATGCTAGGCGATTAAGAAAGTAAGGAACTTTCACCAACTAAGCTAAAGCCAAACGATGGATAATATTTTGGTTTTTGGAGAAAATTATAACTAATGCAAAAATGTAAACTAACCTAGAAAGCAACTAAAATGATCAATGGCCACAATTTTGGATACAAAGGAAATTACACTCAAGTAACGATCCAATGTATTTCATGATTTTACAACTAAGAGCGGGTTTATGTTAATAGATAATGATTTCTAAAATCTCATTGAAAGTCTTCCAACCAAATCAACGAATTTCACTCTAAGATTTTCCAAGCCTTAGAGTGTGATATTAGGCACAATCAATTTAACCTCAAGTAACTATCCTCTTCCGAGCTCAAGTTATTAGATGGGTTTAATGACCCAAATCCTTGTTAACTAATCTTTCCCAACCTAGATTTCCTCTTCCGAGCTCAATCTAAGTAAATGGGTGAGTCCTAGGGTTAGCTAATTGTCATACCCCATTTTAACCGGGTTAAAGTAGAAGTACGACATATTGGTGATTCCTATTTTTTGTTTGTGTTAAGGAGTCGCCACCTAATTATTTATGGTGAATTAGGACACCTAAAGTCTATTAAAGTTATGTTTAAAGTTAACTCTGTTTAAGGTCTGCGAAACTTAAGATTCTAGGTAAGGGTTCAATTAGTCTAAAGGGAAGGTATTAGGCAACCTTTAAGACCCATTAACAATGGTTAACCGACCAGACTAAAATTTAATTAGGCTAAGTGTAAATGTAATGTTTAAATGTTTAAGAAAATATCTTATAAGTATTCCTAAAGTTATTTAAAGTAAAACTTAGTTTAGTTAAAATAAACTAAAAGAAACAGGACATGTGATGTTTATATGTGTTTGAAGAAAAGTGAGTTATGCCGACTCACAAATTAAAAGAGTTATTGTAAGATTAATGTTAAATAAGTTTTTAAAGGTTTCATATAAAGACTAATAGTTTAATATATATATGTAAGAATTGTTTTAACAAATATACGTTTGAAGCGTTGAAAAAGAGCTAAAGTAAAAGAGTTATCCGTTAAACTAGTTTGCCTTTTTTATTTCTCAAATGAGTTAGCATTAGTGTCAAATATGTAATGTTTTAAATTTATAAGATAGTAAGAGCAAATCTTGATTCTTTTAACTCAAATGAATATAAATTTGCGATATTGAAGATCAATTATTCTAAAAAAAAGTAAATATTATGGATACCATAAATGATTCTAATAATATAAAAAGGAAGAAAATGAAACTCTGTGGAATTGATTATTATTAGCTTTCCTTAAATTACTACCCATTATTAAATTAAACTCCACTAATTTGCTAAAGTTCATCTAGATTAATAAACAAAAGTGTTAGTCACACAACACAAATTAAATGCACAAAGATAAAAATAGAAGAGTGAAGAAGTTAAATGGGCTCCAGCCCATTTTTATGACTGCTGTAACTAAGCTACTGTTGGGTTATGGCCTAGTCATTTTGGACTGCTGTGGCTGTCTGTTTGCTGTTGACATTGATTGGGCTTTGGCCCAAATTTTATTTCCTTGTTTGGCTGTAGGTTGGCTGACTTGAAAGAGAAATTGCGTTGGGTTTTAGCCCAATACTGAATGCGGGGGATGACGGGTCGCTTGGACTCGTATGCGAGATGTCATGCATAAAACGAAAAGGAACGATTAGTATACGATCAATAAATAAGGTTAAACACATAAAATGCAACTCAAAACAAATCAGTAATTATGTATACACTGTATATTTTGGCATATCTTCTGTATATACAATCGTAAGGATATATAGAAGATTAATATTGGAAAAAAAAACTTAATCCATAACGACCCATCTGATCTCCTTGTTAACATGCTTAAATAAGACATACCAGCAATATACGTATATATACATGCTGCATGCTTTACAATATATAGGGGAGGCAGCCTTTAGATATAGGCAGAAGCAATATATGATTACCAAAAATGAGACAGACCTCCAAAACAATACATGGGCAGAATACAAATTAGCAGATGGGCAAACTTTGAAGTCCCTTTTTAGCAAATGATAAAGATGTGCACTATGCACAATTGATTTAAGATAACTCTCCAATAAATGACAAGCAGATTTACATAGGTATTGCGTGGTAAATTTTGATCATATTCCAATCAAAACAAAACCCCAAGATGTGCATAAGTCCATTAGATTATCCAATGAAGTTCATAGATACCATGTTTTGTATTGAAAGAAAACAAACTCTAAAACCTTCCATCTTCATTCTAAAACCCAGAATTCCGGACTATTTAGGAAGATTATAAACATATTGCCCAGCCCGAAACAGAATCACACAGAGGTCTTGGCAAATTATTATGTAATGACTAGATGCATGTGAAGAGTTATTCCAGATAAGGTGTTACACAAATAGGCAAATAGGCATGAACAGGTTGGGGATACCTGGTACAGGGTTCTTTAGGTCATTTTTTAGCTCCGTAAGTTATTGCAAACATATATAGGTACTCAGTCAAGTCGAGTTATGGTTAGGTCCCTTCCAACAGATACACATGCAGTTTGAGAGGTCAAGATATAATAATCAACCATGTAGGCAGGGCATTCTCAGAGATGGACGTTACTAAACAATCAAGCAACAACATTAGGTCATATAGGCTAACCATCAGAATTTAGCTATAAACTCAAAGCAATTTAAGAAACAGTCATTTGCAAATAGGTTTCACTGATTCAACTTGCTTTAGAAGAGACTATAAGTGATTTACAACAAGTATTCAGATTATGGCACCTTGTCCCAGATTTTAAAACATGAAACAACTATGCACTCTGAAAGAAACCAATGCCATTCAAAAATAAGGAGAGAGACACACAAAATAACAGTAAAAAGTGTTTAATTATGCATTCATTTTTTTGCAGTACTGACTCTTTAAACTTCAGCCTAGTGTGGTCAGATTCTCCGAAGCAGAATACCAACATTAGATGAGCTCTAAAATAGTACACAAGCATGCGTATAAAGAGACAACTGGATGTTCATGCTCACATATAAGTTCCAAGTCAATCATTCAGATTTTTTATTTAAATTCCAAGGGTTCAACTCTTTCAATCATCTAATACATACATGGTTCCTATTAGGTGTGCACATAATCAAATAACATTTCGCATAGACTCCTAGTTTAGGGACAGTTATGTCAAAAGAAATTCACATGGTCTAAATCAGTACTCAAACAATCATTCTGAGTCAGTCACTTGAACAACTAAGTCAGATTTCCACCTAAGTATGATAGCAGACTAACCAATTTGATTTCCAGTACATATTAAGGCAAGAATTATATCTAAATATGTTGATGCCTATCATAATTCACTAACAGAACATGCCACGTACATAACTAAATAAGAAATGCAACTACAAATTCAAAGCATTCATGACAAGATATATATTCTTTGAAAAGATAGAGTAAAAGAGAGATAGTGTCGGCTGCTTTAATTATAACATAATATACCTAAGATATACACACCATGGTGTGTATATCAGATGTATATCAAATGTATACGTTCTTATTACCTTGATAACCCACTGTATATCCTATGTATATTCGACTTTTAAATAAGTTCTAAGTCCTGTAAATTCAGTCTAAACATCCAAACTACCGTATACATCTTTCAAATTTATTTTAGCGATTAACATTCTATCCTAGCAGCTCCCAAACATCAAGCAAATAACAGGATAACAAAGAAACTACATAATTACTACAAAGAAAACAGAAATAAGCTGGGATTTTAACTAAAATAGAAGCTAACGACTAAAACAGTAAGTCTCACAATATTACATGTAAAACCATTTCAAATGCTCAATAATCAGAATAAATCATGCTTCACAATTCACAGACCAAGGCAAAGTAAAGCTACGAAGCTTGTAAAATCGATTGAGCCATGTTGAACTCTAAATAACCCAGAAACGCAGAATTAAGAAACCGATTGGAAATACTGAACAGCAACAGAACATACATAGTTTCAAGTCCAAAATTGATTTCAATACAACATTATCAGCTAAAGAAACTAAACAGCAGACGATATTACCTTTTTGTGGTACAGTGAAGAGGGGCGTCGAGGCCTTGAATCCCTGCTTGAACTCGAAGCGAACCGAAACCCAATTAAAGTAACTAGAGTTTTAAACAGAAAAGGAAAGGAAAATAGAGTAATTGTTGGCTGTTTTTTGTTGATTAAAACTTGTGTTTTGTAGGGGATTGTCGTGGTTCCAGGATCTTTGTCGATGTTAGGATTCCTTTTTCTTTTTTCTTTTTTTTTAACAGAACCATTCGCCCCCGAATTTATAGGGCTTCGTTTGGTTTAAGAAAAGAGAGGAGCGTATGATAGAGACGAAGGAGTGGGGGACAAGCGTGGGGGGACAGCGGCGAGTGGGAGTGGCAGGGAGTGTGGGGGACAGCGGTGAGTGGAGGGGGTGTGAGGACAAGAGGAGCAGGTGAAGCGGGTAGGGTTGGAGAGAAGAGAGAGAGCTGAATGGGATGGGGGAGGCGGAAAAAAATGAGGGAAAAGAAAGAGAGGAGAGTGAGGGCTTAGGGTAAAGAATAAGGGAATTGGGCCGGACCGGGTAGGGTAGAAAATGGGCTGGTCAGTTTAGTATTTTAGTTGGGTTGAAAATGTGGGTTGGGTAGGGAAATAATGTGGGCTGATTTGTTTGGGTAGGGAAATAATAGATTGGTCCGAAAAATGTGTGTCCTTTCTCCGCTATTTAATTATTTTTGGGATTCTAATTTAATAATTGGTATAATATATATTATGTAAGGACAATAAATAATTAATATGTAAAAATAAATATTTTGCAAAGTGTTTATCTTGTAATTAATTTAACGAGTCCAAACCCGAAACGAAAACGATGACTAGCTGTTCAAAATTTATGATAAAGTAATGCTCATAATGTCAAAAATATAAGTAGTGATATTAATAGTAGTAGCAAAAATATTGTGAAAATAAAGTATTTAGCTCGTCAATAAATTTAGAAATCCGAGTAAACTAAAATAAAAGAGGGACAAAATTGAGTGTCAACAGATGCCCCTCTTCGACCGGAGACGATGTAAGAGTCTTCGGGCGAAGAAGTTGACGTAGTAGCCAATTTTGTTTGGACCGACGAATATGAGTTTGTAAGAAAGTACGGTTTAGGAAAATTAATGAAAATATTATGAGGAGCGAAGAAATTATGGAAAATTATGGCCAAATCTCAGTTTCGAGTTGTCTACATATCTCGGGCTGCACGAGATTCAGGCCATGTGTAGTTCGAAAGTTTTGTGGATTCATAATCTTGCGGGGGTTGTAGACAGGTGACGCGAACGTTCAAGAATGGAACATATGCTTATAGCCTCCTAATTATAAATGTGGCGCGCAACACAACTTTAAGTAGGACTCTATTAGACACTATGTAAATTCTCCAAAATGCCCCAGTGTTGAATTATGGAGACGCTGGGGATGTAGAAAGGAATATGAGATTGTGGAAAGAGTTGATTGAAATAGAGTTTTAGTGGGGAATATGAAAGAGAAATTAACCTACGTATCACGTGTTTGTGGACATAGGAGGAATTGAGTTCGAGAGTAGATCCGTGACCTTTGCTGGTGAGTTTGGTATTCCTCTTCAGCAGATTTGCCCCAGTTCACTGCGTAAGATAAAGTTCCACGTTGTGTTGCGTCCCTGCAGGTTGTATTTTCTGCCAAAACTGAAATTCATGTCAAAATTAGTAACAAAGTTGAAATTATAAAGAGTGTAAAATGATAGGAAATATGAGTGTGGGAATGAAAATGAAGCCGTGTGGCCAACGTTGTCTCTGGTTGTCTTCAGGGACTTGAATGAATGCGTGATGCGTATGCTGAGGATGTGATAAGGTCTCTAGTTGCAGTTGAAGATGATAATGATAAGGCTTCCGGCTATCTTCCAGGACTCGATGATAAATGATATCTGCGAGATTTAAGGTAAAGTCGTTAAAATAGGTAAAGTAGATGATGAAATAAAGCGATAAAGTATAGAGTAAAGTAAGTGTGTAGCCGTTTGGCTTATGCAGGTGAGGCTGTGTAGCCATTTGATGTCTCCGGTTGTCTTCGGGGACTCGATGATATATCTCCGGTTGTCTTCGGGGATTTGATGATATATCTCCGGTTGTCTTCGGGGATTTGATGCTATGCCTCCGGTTGTTTTCGGGGACTCGATGCTATGTCTCCGGTTGTTTTCGGGGACTCGATGCTATGTCTCCGGTTGTCTTCGGGGACTTGATGCTATGTCTCCGGTTGTTTTCGGGGACTCGATGCTAATCCTGTTAAATTCAAGATAAAAATGTGAATTCTTATTTTAGGGTGGAATGACCCAATATGTCCTATTTTAGGGTGGACGAACCCAAGTATGTCTATTTTAGGGTGGAAGAACCCAATATGTCCTATTTTAGGGTGGACGAACCCAAGTATGTCTCCGGTTGTTTTCGAGGACCTGATGCATATGCCGTGTGAGGCATTTAAAGAAATGATATCCTATTAAAGGCGGACGAGCCTAAAGTGTCCTATTCAAGGCGGACGAGCCTAAAGTGTCCTATTAAAGGCAGACAAGCCTAAAGTGTCCTATTAAAGGCGGACGAGCCTAAAGTGTCCTATTAAAGGCGGACAATCCTAAAGCATGTCTCCGGTTGTTCTCGAAGACATGATGCATATGCCGTGTGAGGCATTTAAAGAAATGATATCCTATTAAAGGCGGACGAGCCTAAAGTGTCCTATTAAAGGCGGACGAGCCTAAAGTGTCCTATTAAAGGCGGACGGGCCTAAATGTCCTATTAAAGGCGGACGAGCCTAAAGTGTCCTATTAAAGGCGGACGAGCCTAAAGTTGTGCGTTTGCGAACAATGAGGTTGTCCCTTTGTCGGGCATTTGAAAGTAATAATGCAATGCGATGCGGTGCCTTTGCAGTGCGGGCATTTGAAAGCAGTAGTGCATATGCAGTGCGGTGCTTTTGAAGAAATGATGTCCTATTAAAGGCGGACGAGCCTAAAATGTATAGTTATCCTCGGAGTGTGATATTGATTTCTACAAAATTTAAAGTAAAGTCATTAAAATAAATAATAAAACGGAGAGTAAAGTAAGAGTCAGATCGCTCGGCTAATGATATTGATGGTATCGTGACAGGCCAAATTAAGGACACGAAATCTTGATTTAATTCGTCTTCAATCTTGTCAACCTACAAAAACAGGTATATAAAGTCATAAAATTATTGTGATAAAAATAAAATAAAATATATTAAAAGATAAAGTTGGAAGTAAAGCCGTATGGCTTTTGAGGCGAGGCCATAATGAGCCAAAATGATGCTTTTGGCCCTGATTGATAGACTTGACTGTTGATCTCGCGATTTTAGGTTCCTGCACTCAAAGAAAAATTCTTAGTTTGGGAGGGGGAAGTTGATTCGTGTTGACTCGAAGCTTGACGTTGTTGGCGCTCCGTTCGTCTTGTTTTGTTTGGATCTTGTGATCTCCGTTCAAACCTCGGTAAATGAACAGTAGTGAATATGATTGAAAGAAAGTGTTTCATTTGAAAAGTAGGTATGTAAGTATATGTATAAGGAAATATAACTATGTGTATATAAGTTGTGAAATATATATATGTAAATGTATGTATGTAAGGAAAGATATATGTGTAAATATATGTATGTAAGTTGTAAAATATTTCTGCCACTTCAGATTGTGACACTTCTGAAACAATTGAAAAGTCGTTTGTTTATACTATTTCCTGTCTGGTAGCCTTAATCTTGTCGATGTCTAACTCTTCTCTTATCTAATCTTTCAAAATATGCCCCAGTTTTGGGCTCAGAAGGGTATACTAGACTTACGAAGCGGTGTGACCGAACCTTGTATAGGCTGCCTACGTATCCCTCCAAGGAATCAGGTCGGCGTAGTTCTGTTATATAAACGGTAAAAGGTTTGTCGGATCTCTACCTAAATATGATTGACTTGTATGTTGATAGTCTACGAATCCCGCCAAAGGAATTAAGCCATGTGTTGTTCTCCTTACATAAGGATTTTCGAATTTTCTGTTATAATGCAACCAAACCCTATGTGGGCTGCCTACGTATCCCCCATGGGAATCAGGTCAGCGTAGTTCGTACCTAGTTGTTAAAGGAAAGGTTGCAAACTAGGTTGTCTTACCTAATGTCGTCCTTTGATTTCTTCTTGGATTGCTAGCTTTCAGGCTTATGTCATCACCTATTGGCTATTTAAATTTCTTTCGAGTGGAATCTTGTTTTATCCTCTAAACTCTTTGTTGTATGTTATTTATTCGTTCGTTTTATGTCACAATCGTAAAGTTGGCAAATTTGAGTAGAAAAATAATAATAATAGATGATTAAGGAAAATCAGAAATACATTCATAGTTTCTGCAATTTAAGCTTTCAAACGACGAGGCAAAGCGACAAAAGTTTTGTGCGTGATTCAAGCCTCAATTTAAAAAAAAACAATTTTACTACATGTTCAAACTACCAAGTCTCCTGGAGTAAGAATCCAATTCTCCAATTTCTCTCCTGGTTCGGCATCCCGGATGGTCGGTGTCAACATGAATCAACTTTTTGGGGATTAAATGAAAAGAAACATAAAGTGCAAACAATGTTAGTCTCATTAACATATGTCTAGGTAAAGTCATGATCACGTAAAGTCAAGTAAGGCATTTAGCAAATAATTTATCAAATAGAGTCAAACAAGTTGTCAAACAAGTATATCAAACAATAACGTGTCCTAATATGCATGTGACCTCTTTGTGCCAGAGGCAGGCCTATCGTTTGTTTGAAGGGTAGAGTGTACCATAATACGTCATCCAATAAGCTTTGATTGATTAAACAAATTCTATTTCCCCAAAATAAAACACAAAAGTAATGTAATGTCAGATGAATACAACATGGAGTGTTCCTTAATCTAAGTAAAGTAAGTACAATTTCCTATGTATAAATTTCAGCTTCGTTTTTGTAAAGTCCTTGATCTTCGTCGCTTGTTGTACTCCAATGAAAATTCGTACCTGCCATAGAAAAGTTAGTCATTCCCTCCCTCCTAAAGTTTAATTAATTAGAGCAAATAGTCAATATTGAGGCACAATTATCCTTCAAACATGCACATAAAGTATGATTAGTGTCACTTGGGGTCGTGAACCCGCTTGGACATTTGGGTAAAGTTGTCTAATGGGTTTAATACACCAAGGGTATTAAACCTCCTAGGTCATGAAATGTATGTTCTTAATAAAGGGTGTTGGTTTAGCTCTATCCTAGGTTGACTAAGAGTGGGTTTACTAGACGCAAGGTTCCCGAGCGGACTACTCGAGTGAGAAGGCTACGCGGTCCCCGTTATTCGGGCACCCCGCGCATGCGCCAACTCTCCTAAAATTTAGGATTCTATGAAGGAAATTTGCGGGTGCGCAAAACACACCTCGCGTGTACGTGTGATAGTGTGAATTTTCCAGAAGTGGAGGAAATATGAACGGAATGACAGTTTATCAAAGCGGTAACACATAAATAGTTTATATCAAACAAACAGTTTATATCAAACAAACAATTAATAGCATGTAAAACAGTAAACAAATAAATAAAGTAGTTTCAAATAAGCACACAAAGCCTATTTAAACTAAGTCCGTTATGGGTAGAACCTAAGTGAGTTCCCCAGTGGAGTCGCCAAAGCTGTCATACCCCATTTTAACCGGGTTAAAGTAGAAGTACGACATATTGGTGATTCCTATTTTTTGTTTGTGTTAAGGAGTCGCCACCTAATTATTTATGGTGAATTAGGACACCTAAAGTCTATTAAAGTTATGTTTAAAGTTAACTCTGTTTAAGGTCTGTGAAACTTAAGATTCTAGGTAAGGGTTCAATTAGTCTAAAGGGAAGGTATTAGGCATCCTTTAAGACCCATTAACAATGATTAACCGACCGGACTAAAATTTAATTAGGCTAAGTGTAAATGTAATGTTTAAATGTTTAATAAAATATCTTATAAGTATTCCTAAAGTTATTTAAAGTAAAACTTAGTTTAGTTAAAATAAACTAAAAGAAACAGGACATGTGATGTTTATATGTGTTTGAAGAAAAGTGAGTTATGCCGACTCACAAATTAAAAGAGTTATTGTAAGATTAATGTTAAATAAGTTTTTAAAGGTTTCATATAAAGACTAATAGTTTAATATATATATATATATATGTAAGGATTGTTTTAACAAATATACGTTTGAAGCGTTGAAAAAGAGCTAAAGTGAAAGAGTTATCCGTTAAACTAGTTTGCCTTTTTTATTTCTCAAATGAGTTAGCATTAGTGTCAAATATGTAATGTTTTAAATTTATAAGATAGTAAGAGCAAATCTTGATTCTTTTAACTCAAATGAATATAAATTTGCGATATTGAAGATCAATTATTCTAAAAGAAAGTAAATATTATGGATACCATAAATGATTCTAATAATATAAAAAAGAAGAAAATGAAACTCTGTGGAATTGATTATTATTAGCTTTCCTTAAATTACTACCCATTATTAAATTAAACTCCACTAATTTGCTAAAGTTCATCTAGATTAATAAACAAAAGTGTTAGTCACACAACACAAATTAAATGCACAAAGATAAAAATAGAAGAGTGAAGAAGTTAAATGGGCTCCAGCCCATTTTTATGACTGCTGTAACTAAGCTACTGTTGGGTTACGGCCCAGTCATTTTGGACTGCTATGGCTGTCTGTTTGCTGTTGACATTGATTGGGCTTTGGCCCAAATTTTATTTCCTTGTTTGGCTGTAGGTTGGCTGACTTGAAAGAGAAATTGCGTGGGGTTTTAGCCCAACACCGAATGCGGGGGATGACGGGTCGCTTGGACTCGTATGCGAGATGTCATGCATAAAACGAAAAGGAACGATTAGTATACGATCAATAAATAAGGTTAAACACATAAAATGCAACTCAAAACAAATCAGTAATTATGTATACACTGTATATTTTGGCATATCTTCTGTATATACAACCGTAAGGATATATAGAAGATTAATATTGGAAAAAAAAAACTTAATCCATAACGACCCATCTGATCTCCTTGTTAACGTGCTTAAATAAGACATACCAGCAATATACGTATATATACATGCTGCATGCTTTACAATATATAGGGGAGGCAGTCTTTAGATATAGGCAAAAGCAATATATGATTACCAAAAATGAGACAGACCTCCAAAACAATACATGGGCAGAATACAAATTAGCAGATGGGCAAACTTTGAAGTCCCTTTTTAGCAAATGATACAGATGTGCACTATGCACAATTGATTTAAGATAACTCTCCAATAAATGACAAGCAGATTTACATAGGTATTGCGTGGTAAATTTTGATCATATTCCAATCAAAACAAAACCCCAAGATGTGCATAAGTCCATTAGATTATCCAATGAAGTTCATAGATACCATGTTTTGTATTGAAAGAAAACAAACTCTAAAACCTTCCATCTTCATTCTAAAACCCAGAATTCCGGACTATTTAGCAAGATTATAAACATATTGCCCAGCCCGAAACAGAATCACACAGAGGTCTTGGCAAATTATTATGTAATGACTAGATGCATGTGAAGAGTTATTTCAGATAAGGTGTTACACAAATAGGCAAATAGGCATGAACAGGTTGGGGATACCTGGTACAGGGTTCTTTAGGCCATTTTTTAGCTTCGTAAGTTATTGCAAACATATATAGGTACTCAGTCAAGTCGAGTTATGGTTAAGTCCCTTCCAACAGATACACATGCAGTTTGAGTGGTCAAGATATAATAATCAACCAAGTAGGCAGGGCATTCTCAGAGATGGACGTTACTAAACAATCAAGCAACAACATTAGGTCATATAGGCTAACCATCAGAATTTAGCTATAAACTCAAAGCAATTTAAGAAACAGTCATTTGCAAATAGGTTTCACTGATTCAACTTGCTTTAGAAGAGACTATAAGTGATTTACAACAAGTATTCAGATTATGGCACCTTGTCCCATATTTTAAAACATGAAACAACTATGCACTCTGAAAGAAACCAATGCCATTCAAAAAGAAGGAGAGAGACACACAAAATAACAGTAAAAAGTGTTTAATTATGAATTCATTTTTTTGCAGTACTGACTCTTTAAACTTCAGCCTAGTGTGGTCAGATTCTCCGAAGCAGAATACCAACATTAGATGAGCTCTAAAATAGTACACAAGCATGCGTATAAAGAGACAACTGGATGTTCATGCTCACATATAAGTTCCAAGTCAATCATTCAGATTTTTGATTTAAATTCCAAGGGTTCAACACTTTCAATCATCTAATACATACATGGTTCCTATTAAGAGTGCACATAATCAAATAACATTTCGCATAGACTCCTAGTTTAGGGACAGTTATGTCAAAAGAAATTCACATGGTCTAAATCAGTACTCAAACAATCATTCTGAGTCAGTCACTTGAACAACTAAGTCAGATTTCCACCTAAGTATGATAGCAGACTAACCAATTTGATTTCCAGTACATATTAAGGCAAGAATTATATCTAAATATGTTGATGCCTATCATAATTCACTAACAGAACATGCCACATACATAACTAAATAAGAAATGCAACTACAAATTCAAAGCATTCATGACAGGATATATATTCTTTGAAAAGATAGAGTAAAAGAGAGATAGTGTCGGCTGCTTTAATTATAACATAATATACCTAAGATATACACACCATGGTGTGTATATCAGATGTATATCAAATGTATACGTTCTTATTACCTTGATAACCCACTGTATATCCTATGTATATTCGACTTTTAAATAAGTTCTAAGTCCTGTAAATTCAGTCTAAACATCCAAACTACCGTATACATCTTTCAAATTTTTTTTAGCGATTAACATTCTATCCTAGCAGCTCCCAACCATCAAGCAAATAACAGGATAACAAAGAAACTACATAATTACTACAAAGAAAACAGAAATAAGCTGGGATTTTAACTAAAATAGAAGCTAACGACTAAAACAGTAAGTCTCACAATATTACATGTAAAACCATTTCAAATGCTCAATAATCAGAATAAATCATGCTTCACAATTCACAGACCAATGCAAAGTAAAGCTACGAAGCTTATAAAATCGATTGAGCCATGTTGAACTCTAAATAACCCAGAAACGCAGAATTAAGAAACCGATTGGAAATACTGAACAGCAACAGAACATACATAGTTTCAAGTCCAAAATTAATTTCAATACAACATTATCAGCTAAAGAAACTAAACAACAGACGATATTACCTTTTTGTGGTACAGTGAAGTGGGGCGTCGAGGCCTTGAATCCCTGCTCGAACTCGAAGCGAACCGAAACCCAATTAAAGTAACTAGAGTTTTAAACAGAAAAGGAAAGGAAAATAGAGTAATTGTTGGCTGTTTTTTTTTGTTGATTAAAACTTGTGTTTTGTAGGGGATTGTCGTGGTTCCAGGATCTTTGTCGATGTTAGGATTCCTTTTTCTTTTTTCTTTTTTTTTTTTAACAGAACCATTCGCCCCGAATTTATAGGGCTTCGTTTGGTTTAAGAAAAGAGAGGAGCGTATGATAGAGACGAAGGAGTGGGGGACAAGCGTGGGGGGACAGCGGCGAGTGGGAGTGGCAGGGAGTGTGGGGGACAGCGGTGAGTGGAGGGGGTGTGAGGAAAAGAGGAGCAGGTGAAGCGGGTAGGGTTGGAGAGAAGAGAGAGAGCTGAAGGGGATGGGGGAGGCGGAAAAAAATGAGGGAAAAGAAAGAGAGGAGAGTGAGGGCTTAGGGTAAAGAATAAGGGAATTGGGCCGGACCGGGTAGGGTAGAAAATGGGCTGGTCCGTTTAGTATTTTAGTTGGGTTGAAAATGTGGGTTGGGTAGGGAAATAATGTGGGCTGATTTGTTTGGGTAGGGAAATAATAGATTGGTCCAAAAAATGTGTGTTCTTCCTCCGCTATTTAATTATTTTTGGGATTCTAATTTAATAACTGGTATAATATATATTATGTAAAGACAATAAATAATTAATATGTAAAAATAAATATTTTGCAAAGTGTTTATCTTGTAATTAATTTAACGAGTCCAAACCCGAAACGAAAACGATGACTAGCTGTTCAAAATTTATGATAAAGTAATGCTCATAATGTCAAAAATATAAGTAGTGATATTAATAGTAGTAGCAAAAATATTGTGAAAATAAAGTATTTAGCTCGTCATTAAATTTAGAAATCCGAGTAAACTAAAATAAAAGAGGGACAAAATTGGGTGTCAACACTAATCCCTTTGGAAACATTCAAGAACGAGATTAATTAAAGAAACACTAACCCACTTCATTAGGAATAAAAATCATTCAATACATAAGCATAACAAGAGTTTCAAACCAAACTTTAATCAAGAATATTTTCATAAACAAGATTCAAGTATAGAAATGATATACTACACACTTAAATATTCAATATAAAACAAGGAATTGAAGAAAGGTTTAAGAAATATCTCATTGAAGTGCTTCCAATCTTCGCCTCCAATGGTGTAGAAAAACCCTAGCCTCCAAGCTTGTAAGAAAAATGGCCAAAGATATCTATTACAAACCCTAAAAGAGTATTTATATCATTCCAAAAACGGGAACAAAATCTGGACAATAATACCCCTGCGCATCTGGTGCGAATCGCACATAGTGTCGCATGTGCAACTTGCGAGTCGCAGGTTGCACCACATCATCGCAGGTGTCACATCTTCAATTATCTGTTGAGCAGCATCTGCGACACCAGATGCGATTCGCATGTTCCACCTGCGACTCGCATGTGGTGTCGCATGTGGTGTCTTCTTGGGCCATCTCTGTCAACAGAAGCTGCACCACCTGCGACTCGCATGTAGTACCTGCGACTCGCAGGTGATGCCCTGGTTCAGTTCAGCTGGATTTTTGCTTCATTTTGTTCCGTTTTGCTCCATTATGCTCTCCGGACATCTTATCCTACAAAACAACATAAATACACAAAAAGTAACAACAAAAGTGCTTAAAGAGTCACAAAAGCTTAAGGAATTAGCATCGAATATCCCGTAATTTCACGACTCATCATTTGTCTTGTGAGCTAATTTCATATTTTAACAGAGATCTATACACAAAAGTGGCATTTTATATTACTCTCCTCCCTTGTTGTCAACTTGTCATTGAAGTTTTAAGCAAATTATTAAAAAAAAAAACAAAAAAAAAGAGATAGAAAAGTGGCAACCATCATTGTGATTGACAACTTAATTATTACTGGTAGACGCGTTGACCTATTTTGGCTGCCCTATCCCCTCACAATAAAAAGTGATAATTTTAACTATAGTCCCCTCAATTATTAAAGAAACTGTTAAATTTCGTCCTTATACTTCTTTGGTAAGAGGCCGTTTGGATGGGCTTATGCCTATAAGCTGCAAACAGCTTATAAGCTAAAAAAAATAAGTTGGGGTAGTCTAATTTTTTTTTTTTTTGGCTTATAGGCTGTTTTCAGCTTATAAGCTGCTTTAAATAAGCTAAGTTAAATGGGCCCAATTATTTTTTTAAGCTTATTTTAAGCACAAAATGACTTTAAGCTGGCTAGCCAAACACTAAAAAAAGCTGAAAACAGCTTATAAGCAACTTATAAGCCAATCCAAACGGTCTCTAAGCCACCTAGCTTTTAACGAACTAAAATTAAAATGTGTATTGTTGGTCCTTTTATGAAAAATGTGTGATATTTTAAATTACTTTTTAGACAATATTACCTTCAAACATGAAGTAATGGTAAAAAAAAAAAAACATAACACGTTAAGAATTGAACAATTAAGTGCTTAACAATTCATCAAATTTACAAAAAGTCATTATCAGAGAAATCAAAGTGCGCATTTATATCAAATAATTAAATTATTAAATGTGTTTAACTATGCTAAAACCAAAATTTATTGATATTTGAGGACAGTCAAAGCGAAGTTTTGTAAATATTACTATATTTAGGGTGAACATCTATTACTCTTAAACGAGTAACTTCCATCTTTTCTTATCCGGCCCCCATCTTCCTTTTCTATTGTTCTATTGGTTGTCTATGTGGTGATATGATTCTCTCTGGTGATGATTTGGATGAAATTACTGCTCTCAAATCCTTTTTGGACAATCAGTTTAAAATCAAGGATTTAGGCACTCTTAACTACTTCCTTGGCATTGAGGTTGCTTATTCTCCTACTGGCTTGTTACTTCATCATAGAAAATTCATCAGAGACCTCCTCCTTGAGTATAAATGTGATATTGTTAGTCCTGTTGTTTGCCCTTTGGATCTGTTTGTTAAGCTTCAGGTTGACATGGGTGATCCTTTATCTTCTCCTGAGTCCTACAGAAGTTTAGTGGGAAAGCTTAATTTCTTAACCCACACCAGGCCGGACCTTTCCTTTGTGGTTCAACACTTGAGCCAATACCTACAAAAGCTAACTCATTTCCATTTGCAGGCAGCTCTACACCTTCTTAGATATCTCAAAGGGTCCCCTGATGTTGGTGTTTTCTTCAACAGCTCATCTGATTTGTCTTTGACTGCTTTTTGTGACAGTGACTGGGCTGCTTGCCCTGACACTCGTCGCTCTGTCACTGGTTTTTGTGTTATTTTAGGTGGTTCTCTTATATCTTGGAAGGCCAAGAAGCAACCAGTTGTGTCCCTTTCCTCAGCTGAAGCTGAATACAGGTCCATTAGTAAGGTTATGGCAGAGTTGGTCTGGTTGGTGATACATTTGTTGATTTTGGCCTTGCTGTGTCCTTTCGAGTTCCTGTTAAGTGTGACAATCAAGGTGCAATCCATATTGCTCGTAACCCCGTCTTCCATGAGCGGACCAAGCACATCGAGGTGGATTGTCACTTCATTCGGGCCAAGCTTAGAGATGGTTTAATTGATCTGCAGCATGTTCCCACTGCCTCCCAGCTGGCTGATGTGTTCACAAAGCCCCTTACTAGTCTTACTCATCACTCTCTTCTTCTTAAGTTAGATGTTCAACCACCCTCCAACTTGAAGGGGGGTGTTGGAGTTCCTATTATTCACTCCCAGTCTCAAACAAAAGATCGCACGTGAAGCAATTTATTTTGTATATTTTGTATATGGTTTATATGTTCTGTACATCTATTTATTTGTTGTTGTAGCCCAACTTAGTGTAAAGAATGGCTTAGTTTTAGCCCAATACACACAGCCGGGTCGGCCCAATGTATATAAGGACAGAGATCCTTCTAGATGAGCCAACTAATTCATTTTGTACATTTTCCAGATAAATTAAAGATCTTTTGCTCTCTCTCCCCCCTTCTTTTCCCTTTCACCGACTCTGAACTAGGGTTGGGTTTCTTTGCTTATTTCACCATTTTCACACATATATTCAGTTCTCACTCAACTTAATGGCAAAAGAGATCTTAAATCTACTGTATAAAGGATGTGAACTTGCCCAGAATGCAATGGAGGAGCCGCAACCCAACAAGGGTGAAAAATTAAACCGTGTAGACATATCGATTATTACATATTACCGATATATATTACATACTGAACATCCTTAACGTATATATTATATATTAGTTCTTCAAAATGCAAACACCTTTACTGCCAGAATTTAAATGTAATTAAGAGGCTATAAAATTGATTAAATAAAGCATTAGCTCAATGTGTTATTGGTCTAAAATGCTATACTATTCATCAGTATGATCAGAGAAATCAAACTTTCAAGCTACTCCCTCCTCCGAATTTGTGTGATATAATTTGACTGGACACAGAGTTTAAGAAAAAAAGGAAGATTTTTGAATCTTGTGGTCTAAAATTAGTCAAAGATATTTGTATGATTATAGATCATCTCGTTAAGCTTAAAAGGTAAAGTTTAAAGTTAAATTGTTATCAAATGAGGAAATGTATCATTCTTTTTTGGACGGACTAAAAAGGAAAGTGTATCACATAAATTGAGAAAGAGAGGTTAATTTAAGAATATTTGCCAAGTTTACCATTGTCCAAAGCCAACTTCCTTTAAATAACCTATGCATGACCAAACTCAATTGTCAAGCTAATTGAAGAATATTTACCAAGTCTGTAAGTAATCTTTACAACCAAAGCAAAATAAGAAAAAAGTCAGAGAATAATTCAAGTTATTATAACGAAACTAACATTTGGCAGAATTCACTTTAACCAAATATTTATCTCTCTGTGGCGTTTTATCAAACAACGGGGAAGCGCGCAAATCGAACAACCAAAATTTCTCTCGTTTTGTCAAATTTAGAGGTCTTCTCTTTTTTGTAGAGCTCAAAGCTCCATATACCTTTCGTGGCGACTAATTATAAGCCGCTACTATTAATTTTTCAGCCATGTTTTATTAGCAAAAGTTAGTACATTTTGGCGGCCAAGGCACTGTCGCCACGAAACATTTATTTGAGGTTGCCACTAAATATATCACCTTAACTTTTCTAAGTCGATACAAAAACCCTTAGTTTGTTGTAACTATGCGTGTCACCACAGAAGGTAGTCCCAAAACTATATTATTTCCTGGAATGATCATATGTAATATGTTACCTAAGAATTCTACCACTAAATACTTTTATAGTCTCTGATAAATCTTTAAGGCTTTAGAATGAGGAAGGTTAGGGTAAATATTAATCAAGAATTGTATTATTATTATTGTAATGAAATTATATTAATTTGAATTACTTAAAGCGGAAAATTACAAATAGGATTGAACTACATGAAAAGAAGAAAGTGAGCAAAAGAAGGTGTGAAAGTCAGCTGAAAATTTTACATTTAATTCCTTAGACAGAGAGTGCAATAATGCAATTTAAGTGACTGAAACTCACTAGGTGTGCATTATAATTCTACCTGAATCTTAATGACTTGTGGGTACATGTTCAAGCTAATAAGAGTGAGTGCATGCATATATATCCAAGTTTTACCATAACATCTACTCAATATTGATAGGACAAGTTGCATAATAAGTTGGATTTTTCTTGTTAACTAGTAATTTATGGTATGTAAGACATTAATTCCCTTAACTAGTAAGTTCAAACAAAAGTTGTTTCCGTGGTTGGTTTTGAAGCTTGGGATTAAGTTAACTTAATACAACATGTAGCTCTTCATATCTAGCCTAACAAGGTACCTAAAGATGAGTGATAATCAGCTATAAACAGTTAGTGTAACCAACAATAAAGCAACAGATGTAGTTTTGAAAAATGATATCCAAATTTGTTTGATAATCACAACAAGAGCAATATTATATGTAGAATTCAATGGGCTAAATTCCTCCGTTCAAACGCACCCCAAATACTGCTACACTTGTAATTAGACATAAGCAACAAGTGCTTGAAGTTAGCTTTGCTAAGCAAGAAATAGAGAACATGCAAACTGTCCAAAATCCATTCACATCTTTATATCCATATTTCTGAGTTTTCCATGAACAGTAAGAACAGAACATGCCCAGTGCAGCAAGAAGAAGTTTGAGAAACTTGATTACAGAATTTCAAGAATAGAAGAACAGAACGTAATACCCAGAGCAGCATTCAGAATTGAAGAAAAACTAACAAAACAACTAATTCTAAGCTACAAATTGAAGTTAACTTTGCTAAGCAAGACATAGAGAATCAGCAAACTGTCCAAAATCCATCCACGATCTTGATCAAGTTTCGGAGTTATCCACGAACAGAACATACCGAGTGTGGCAAGAAGAAGTTTGAGAAACAGCATTCAGAATTGAAGAAAAACTAACAAAACGACTAATTCTTGAATCATTTTTTACCAAAGAATCATCCACGACCTTGATCCAACTTTTTGAGATATCCACGAACAGAAGAACAAAACATAATGAGTGCGGCAAGAAGAAGTTTGAGAAACAGCATTCTGAATTGAAGAAAAACTAACAAAACGACTAATTCTTGAATCATTTTTTACCAAAGAATCATCCACGACCTTGATTCAACTTTCCGAGTTATCTCCCAAGCAGCTTGAACTGAAACGATGCAAAAATGGGGTCCCAACACAGCCGAATTCTATCCTTATACGCCAACTTACGATTATCGAATAGTTCCGGACACATCAAGTAAAATCTTGGACCATTTGTCACCAAGCAAAGCCATTTAGCCTTATAGCAGTCTTTATTGTTCTCATCGGTCACATCCCATATAGAGAAGACATGGCCTTTACCATTATTAAACCTCCGATGGGGGGTTCGGAATTTTAAGACAGGACAACGACCTCAAGCTAATGTATAACAACTAAGGGCGTCTCAATACAATTAATGGCCTAAAGCTAAATTTTAATCTGAGACCTTAAATATATACTACACATACATAAAAAAATTCTAGTCTTGCATTTTTTTTTATAATTGTTGCATTTACTTCACATAGTAACGTTATCATTAATGTTTATAATAGTGAGGATTAATTCAAGTTAATAAGATGTTAGTCATATGTTTTAAATACATTATCTTAGATGTTGTTGTAAAAACTTTATTTAATAATATGAAGATTTTGAGTAATTTAGTTCAAAGTTCTAAAATATTCCTCTTAAAAAGTAGATAGTTTTGTCACACCCTAATTCCACTAGGGTGTGATAGGCACCCAACCCCACATCCGGAGCCGAGCGGACCCACAGACCTTTAGGGCACACATAATCTTAATAGTCTTTTTAAATCAAATAAAGATAAAATACATAATAAACTCTCAAAATATTCTTGTCCGATGTTTTCCAAATCAAACAGAATCTATGATCATACAGAATTTAACACATAGTACAGAAGGACATATCGGCTGATGAAGCCGCATACACAACTGACATACTATACCTACGACTCTGTCTGCAAAGTCTCTACATCAATCCAGAAGAATCACACGTACGAACTCTGACTCGGCAGCACTCCAGGAGCAAATGGAGCTTGCCAACTCTGTTGGGACATCCCCTATAATAACTCCACATCATCTGGGTGTACCTGCGCGGCATGAAACGCAGCCCCCGAAGAAAAGGGGGTCAGTACGGAATATGTACTGAGTATGTAAAGCATAAGGTACAATAAACAGAGTCATAATCTGAACAGGGGATACAGAAAATAAGTGTAGCAACCGGAGTATCAAAAATGCTTACTCATAAAACATAGGTAATGCATGTCAGAACATATGCCATATCCGACCCCATTATAGGACACGGTGAACAGAACGTGGTCGCCACAACACAACATACTCCAGAGTAGGGAATAGCTCCGTAACATATCATATCATATTAGAATGTGCACATATCAAACATATCAGATGACCATATCATATCATATCATCATATATCAGAATATGTGTACATGGCACAGCATACTCCACAACCCATGTACATGTATACCTGCCCCCTCACATCGAGGCACGGCGAACAATGTAGTGGAATACGCGTGATAACATATCCTGGCCCGGGCTCAGTGAAGGAAGCATTGAGGCACCCACGAGTAGAGTAGTGAGAAACTATATGCATCATAAAATATTTAGAAAGACCCGATAGGATAGTCCGAATGACAGGTCATTGAGGAAAGAAATCATACGATAGTCATAGTACGTACCTTTCGGATGTTACGACGGATTATGTCAAAGTAAAAATGCTGAGATTATTTGTACATATCAAAATATCATAGGATTCAATGGAATAGTTAAAACAGCTATCATTTAGTAGTCGGAACAATAACCAAAAGTTTTCTTTTAATCATAGTACGAAAATAAGTCAAATAGAACAATACAAGAAGGTTTCAGAAATTGTGGGCCCACCTCGGGTCAAGTCGAGGTGGCGTACGTAAATTACGGACATTGGGCCTTATGGAGTCGTCTACGAACGTTTCAAGGTAATCCGAGTCTATTTGTAAAAGTTACGGACGTTTTATGGCACAAAACTCTTTTTAAAAAAAATAAAAGTGTTTAAGTTATTTTTCATCAAAGCATAGAGTTTACAATTCAATTACATTGAATCGAATAAGGGTCAGAACTATGCTCAGATTTCTAAGAATGGAGCTTTCCCCAACACACGTATCATAGCCTATTACGACTAGGACATGCCAAAAGAAAGAAAGGTAGGCTTTACATACCTTATTTGCTTTTTACGCTTGTCCAAACTCAAATCCCGTTTCCTCCAAAATCTACAATTGGTCACAATTGCCAAATATTAATTATAAGCCTTTGGGAATTCAATCTTAAATCCATACTTGTCTACAGAAATTTGGGCAGCATCTCCCCTATACATACAACATCCCCGAGATTTTAACTCGGTCAAAATATCAACAACCATACCAACAGCAATACCAATAGCATCAACAATCGATTTGAAACGCATTCTAACATAAATTGTCTTCTTTTCTAAATAGTGCAACAACTTCCAAACCAACTTTGCACTTTCAAATCAATATCACCATTTTCATATTCATGTACTAATTTAAGATCATTCAAACATAGGCCAAGAACATTCCAAGCAATCTATACAATATTCAACAATTCCATCAATTCCATATTCCACCCGAAATTCCTACATACACAACAAAACTACCACGACGCATTTTCTACTTTCAAATTCATAATCAACAACAACAATCCACACTTTAACAACTTCATTTCCATAATATCATAAAAATCATATTAAAATGACATAATCTTCTACAATCAATTTCTATGACAACGGACGAATTTATATCGCTATTTTCCCGTTCTAATCCGTTAAAACTTTAAATAAACTTGTTAGCAATGAAAAGGAACCTTATACATACCTTAAACATTCAGCCACCACGTTATCACCCTCCTCCTTGGTTGATTTTTAGCTCAAATTGAAGATAACGCAGCGTACAACACTTTTCCCTTCATGGGCTTCGGGATTCGGGGCTCGGATTTTGGTCAAAAATTGATTTTTCTCTCTAGGATCTCTTCTCTCTTTTCCTCCATTTCTGGGCGTTTTGGTGTGAAAAATGAGGGGGAAAGGCTGAAATTTTACTTAAATAATCATGGGTCATGGGCCTAACCCGGTTGGGCCCGAGTTGGGCCTAGCCCGCTGACCTTTCGACCTTAAAACGTTCATATCTCCTTGTACCGACGTCACCTGGGAACCCACGACCTATGGTTGGAAAGCTAATTCAATTATCTACAACTTCTATTTCTTGGTATTTTCCCAAATTCCAAACTTATAATACCGTTTTTGCCCCTCGAAGTCAGGTCACCCGAAAACGTTTTCTTAAAAATATTCGTTTGGAGGGCTTCCACTTTGATTTGGCCCAAGGGTCCTTCGTGAGTTGTGTTTAAATTTACATATGTGATTCATATAACTTGTCACATGTTCCAAAAAAAATCTTGACGTGTGGGCCCCACCTCAGCTTACAAATAATCCGACGTTCAAAAATACGGGATACAACACTATCAACGTGAGTTTAAATTATGTAGCAACAACATGATTGTCAATTTTTTTGAGGAAGCACGTGTCACGCTCATGCTCTGAAAATGCGGGATATAACAAGTTTGTTCCCTTCTTTTATTATATAAATTTTGTACTTCTTTTTACAATCTTCAATATTGTCTAAGAATAAAATAAAATAACGGGCCTCAAAAGTTTGGGGGACTAAAGCAAAGGTTTTACTAGCTTTACCCTTGAGCCACCCCTAATAACAACCATCAAACTAACGAACAAGTATCAGTATTTAATATATTTTGAAAATCTAATTTTGCGTTTGGCTTTGTGAAAAAAAAAACGATGAAAAAGAATGGTAGCAGCAAGTATCGAGAGAATTCGATTTGCTTTTTGCTTATTGATTTGTCAATTTTATAATTTGTTTTTAAGATAGAAAATAGGGAAAAAGTTACCCCCAAAGAAAAAGAACTGCACAAGTTCAATTTATACGTTCTTCTAGTTTTAAAAAGTGAACTAAAAGAGAATCTTGCTTATTATAATAAAAAAAACCTACATCTCTGGAAAGAGAGAGTTTCTCTATCATCTGCATTACCACTGAACCATCCGCTTATTTGTGTGTGTGGGTTCACAAGTAAACTGTCACGCCCCGAACCATGGCCTAGACGTAACACGGCACTCGGTGCCTGACTGCATGTGACCGAGCGAACCACATGGCTTGCTGAATCAGCATAATACATAACATAAGCGGAATATAACGTGAATGCATGATGAGCCTTTATAAAACATGGTAAGTCACAATACTAAATAAAATACTTGATTAAACATGAGTGAACCAAAATGGTTATACGACTCCAAATGTTTGACATGACATAACTGACTTGTCTAGTCTATGAAACCTCTATCATGAGTCTGTCTGGAAAACATACTTACTGGGACAAGGCCCCCAGCATACCTCAGATGCATAACTAATCATAAACAAAAATTAACTAAACCCCGAATGAGATGGGGCTCACCAATAAGCTGATACGTGCAGATCCTAATGAGTAGAGGCGTCGTCCTGTAAGTTCGTACCTGCATCGTGAAATGCAGGCCCCCGGGCAATAAAAAGGGGACGTCAGCACATTGAATGTACTGGTATGTATAGCAACTGAAAGAAATAACATGGGACATGGAATAACATGATGAGAACTGAAACTGCAAACCTGGACATGAACATGAGTGCATACATATACATATAAAAACACGGTAAAAATATCATAAGTAGGGAGAGCAATAACTTATAACCGATCCATGGTCTGGTGCTTGCGTCCCGCCAGCAGAACACTCAGTCCTTGCCAGGGAACATGAGATTTAATAAAATATGAAAGGATCCAGTCATTATGAGAGATCGTCCGGGACATGGGTGGAGCGATCCTCATCCTACGGTGGCTACGTAGTTTCAGGCTATCTGAAGCCCTCCTCGGTAATTAATGCAACTCCCGAAACATGAACATGAAAATAGTGGCACTTGCTGCCCATGGTATATCATGAATCATAACTTGCTTGTACATGGTTTCATAAAATAACTTGTCATAATCTTGCAAAAACATGTTTTTCGTTCATGAGTAATAACAATAGTTCGAAATCATATATATATATATATATACTTGTCTTGAAAACATGCTTGTAACTTGCTAGATGAAATCATAAAGTTTCATATAAACATAATGAGAACGCATGAGGAAGAATTCATGATTCACGGATTTAGCTAGGATTCCTAATAACCGTAATGGAAGATTAGGAATACAATAACGAATATGGATACAAACTTCATGTACATAAATACATAATTACGGGCTACCAATATTTAGGTTTAATGCCCTAGGATTTGAACTTCATGGATTTTACGAAACGGATCATGGGGAAGAATGTAGAGATTCCCACATGTGGATGGAAGTTCTACTTACCTTAACCTCCGCCTTTGAGCGTATCACAATGTACTTCAACCCCTTCAACTTCAATCTATAGCAATACAAGTCATAGGGATTCTATATTAGCAATCATATCCATATTTTGTTCATCTAAGCATTTTATCAAACACTTGGTGGGCATGAAGCTCCACAACCTTCATTAATGGTGATTTCTTCACCCAATTCCCATTCTATTACTTCTAGGTGATTCTACAATCTTAATTAGATGTAACTAACATCATCCTTCATCACCCATATGAATACAACAATCCCAAGTCAACAATCCAAAACTCTAGCATTGTTCATATAATCCTCTTTATCAAACCCATTTACTATTCTCCCAAGAACTCATCAATTCACAACTATAAATGTTCAGAGAGTAGAAACATTACCTTTTCGAAGTCCAATCCTCTTGAGTTCGGGTTCTAGGGTTTTCACCTCCAACTATAATGTTCCAATCATAACTCTATAGATTAGAAGGGTTTACTAAAGTTAGAACGGGATTAGGGACTTGGATTCAATCTAGAATCATGATAGAAACTTACCTTGGAAGATCTTGAGATTTGGGACTTGTTCCCTATGAGTTTAGAGAGTATTTTCGTGAATGGGGAGGCTGGGGAAATAACCCCAAGTCCTAAATATAGCTTAAAACGCGTAAACCCGACTTTTGACCCGAAAACGTACTTAACGGACCAAACGACGGTTCAAACGACGAACCGTCGATCAGATCGACGGAGCGTCGATCTGCTCCGTCGAATTGGTCAAATTTCCAGTGAACAATGCACAATCGACGGTTCAAAGGACGAACCGTCGATCTGCTCCGTCGAATTGGTCAAATTTCCAGTGAACAATGCACAATCGACGGTTCAAAGGACGAACCGTCGATCAGATCGACGAACCGTCGATCTTCCCGTCGAAGTCACCCATTTTCCAGCGAAGACAGGCTTCAGTAAAATGGGCATAACTCTTTGCAAAGATGTTCGTTTGACCTCCATAATATACCGTTGGAAAGCTATTTCAAAGGGCTACAACTTTAATCAAGGATGTTTTCCCAAATTCCAAATTAATAATGGGGTTATAATCGTTGGAAGTATGACCTTCTATAAACTCTCTTGCAAACATGCTCCGTAGAGTGATTTTCAACTTTGCTTTGCCCAAAGACATTTCTTATGACTTAATTGGTTTTCAAAACACTTCCTATAACCCTCATATTGGTTCCATTATATTATCATCTTATGAGTCAAACTTTCGTCCGAAGTTACGAGGTGTTACATAAACAATATCTACCTTTACTGTTTTTCCATAGTAAAAATACAGGGTCTACGCAAAAGCTACTGGGTTCGCCGAACCCCTCCTTTAATACTGTAGCTCCGCCCCTGCGTGCACCACATGGCCCAAGTCCAAAAGAATGATGTTTTAAGATATTCTTAAATTTGTACTTTTACCTATTCAAAATGAGAACGTCTTTGCTCTTAATTTGTAACATTTTCATTTAGTGTAAGTTTAGATCTCTTCCTAAGATACATTTTGTTAAAATTATAGTGTAATACAGTTTTCATAATCATAAATTTAAATTGAATAAATTTCTCCTAAAAGATAAAATGCAATATAAACTTGTACAATATTAAATTTAGTATTTACAATTATTTTTAATACATTGCTCAAAAATTTGGATGCAATAGCTTATTCAACTGTTCTCTAAGCTTTGTGAAATGTTAGACAATTTATAATTGTATGATTTTTTGAAGTACTCAATAAAGAAATACCACAAAGCTGGATATAAGTTATGCAAGGCAAAGAGATAGACAAGTATTGACTCATCTAAAGAAGCTGCAAATGAAAATGTAAGAAAATTTAGCCCACATTGTCAAAAAGTGATAGTTGTAAAAGCTTGCAATTGCAACTTGTGGCGTGGAAATTGAGGTAGGCCCCAATTTAGCAAATTCATATACACGTGTCCAAAGATTATCAAAGATATCAAAGGCAGAACATGAAATGACCAAACTGCCTAGCCTAAGCAGACATGTTGGCGGTCTGGTGGCTGCTTAGGCTATTCGCATTTCTTAGTAAGTATAATAACTAGATAAGTAATGGCCCGTGCCCAACATTGCTATTCCCTCTATCTCATATTACTTGGCCACATTGCCCATAATTTATACTTTCTATCAAACATGATACAAAATTAATTTTAAATTTAATGCTGGAATATCTCAACTTATACCATGTACCAAATAGAAGTAGGAGTATCAACATAACTTAATATATACATCTTTCGTGTTGGTTCAGACATCCACCAATCATAAACATTTGCATTTGCGTGACCTGGAAAAATGCAGGCTGAAATTGTATTCCATACATCTCTTGAGGCGTTCTTTAATTTTTTGTTCATTCAGTTTATGATATACTTCTTTTAGATTTAGAGGCATCACCCATTTGAATCTAAACAATATTAGGACATTCACCATAGCTAACACAAATTCAATTATTTCACTGAATGACTTCTTCAGCTTCCACTAAGGCACATATAGCATCTTGAGCATAAACTTTCAACACCATGTTGAAGGCTTGGTTGAGTTGGTCACTGCAATCCACTCTAATAATTGTTGAAGGCGCTTTACTCTTTCAAATCCACCTCCAATTTCGAGTTTCGGATGTGCTAATACTCCCTGATAAGAAAGAAACCATTACAATATTTATAAATCAAACCTGAAAATATAGCTTATACTTGTTTAGTTTCAACGTTATACTCTTTAAAACAATTTTGATGCGATGGAGAGCAAATCTGATGAGTTTCATAAAACAAAAGATACTCTACAATAAGACCAGAAAGCTAAGATGAAATAATGTGAAGACAACAAAGTATGAACTTAAACTGATTGTTGTTCATCTTTCCTTCTAAGGCCCTTCTTATCTATACTCAAATGCTTAGTTCAAGAAGACAATACGCGGACTCCTATCTTATTGGTTCTTACTCCAATGGGAAATCCAGTTACCCTTAAGGCGGCCTAACCATTGAACCAAGATTCGGAGGTAGCAGACTTTGTTCAGTTGATGGAGATAATAATGTCACATGAGACTTGTGTGCAATGCTATTGAAAGCCTTCAAGACATCATTGCAGAAAGCTCGTAGCTCCACCTCAACACCATGCTTTGTCTCGAGACCATCCACATTTGAGAAGATACTGCAATGGTACAAGCATGTGATGTAGCTACTTTGCCTCCTGCAAAGTTCCTGAAAAATATTTTCGGCTTTTTGGTGGGCAAGATAACATAAAATGAAACGAAACATATAACACTCAATAGAAAGCTCCTCATTCGGGATTTAGTAAACAAAGAAACGGTGCTATGCGTAAAAGAACAACTCTTCCGTTAATGGGCAGCTGATGCAGGAAAATGGGCGATATATTAACTCAGTAGAACCTAAATCCAAAAGAACTTAATGTTGTCTTGAGCAAATATTTTAGTCTGAAAAATTAAGAAATGCAATGTTCACTTTCATTTTCAAGTAACAGAAAACTATTAAAGCAGGAAAAAGGCAAAGAGATAGGAGATGAGTGGCATATTCACTTACATGATTAAAATTGTATCAGTTTATCATATGAAATTGTACTGCAGTATCATATATTCTCAATCCGACACTTTAACTCTTTGTCGCTGATTAGCACCACTCTCACGTTCTTGTGTCGAAACCTGGATGAAATTTATGGAACCTTAAAATTGCAACCAGTGTTAGAGTTTAAAACAATAACAAATAGATCACCAATAAAATAGCTTTTGAACTATGTGAATGTGATTACCTTAATGGAGAATAGTCGGAGCGGCAAAGTACATTAGACGAAACCCCAACTTCTTCTGTCGAAAACAGGCCAAAAGTTTCACAAAGTGAACTGAGATGAATATCAAATTATGCTGAATTAAAATAGAGGGAGCTGTCTACCAAAAGAACATGAAATTAAAGAATATACCAAATCAAATAAAAAGAACATATCAAATCAGTTAAAAATTTGTTTAAGAGGGTGTTTGGATTAGCTTATTTGAGTGTTTATTGGCGTTTAAGCTCTTTTCTACTTTTGTGGTGTTTCGGGAAGATAAAAAGTATTTTTAAGCACTTACTCTTAAGCCAAAAAAGTACAAAAATAAGCCAAAGCCAAAAGTCGGGTACTCCCAACTTATGGATTTTAGCTTTTAGCTTATAAGCTACTTTTAAAAAGCCTATCCAAACACCCTCTAAATGCACAGACGCAGTATGATTTCATAGTTATTACAAAGATCTCATGAAACAGGATCCATATCATTCCCCACTCTATTTCGGTGATTCAAACCTTGCTGTCAGAGCAAAACAGTTTAAATTAGCTCCTACAAGCAATTTTCTTTGGCAAAATCACCCTTCCATTAACATGTAGCAGCTTAAAGGGACAACCCATTAACTTTTTACCTTGCAAACAGAATTCGTTAAGATTTAAGAACTTCTTTCGCTGCAATATTTCTGCCTAGATTAGCAAGAAAAGTAAATCACTCTGTAAAGCAGCAAGACAAATCTGACCTTCTTTTCTGTCACTTTTCGTCATCCTTGACATCCTCATCTTCATCTTCTTTGATAACATCTTCCTATCTTCCGATTCATCATCTTCAGCAGCCTCTCCAATAAACCATGACCCTATATGAAAAATTATTTTGTCCCGAATTTTTGAGCCACAAAAGCACAAAATATAACATCGTATTCGCTCTTCTAATTCAAACAACAGAAACTTAATTTGCTCGAACAAAGATCAAAGTAAAAGTAAATTAGTACTACAAGCTCCTTCATACAAAGAAGAAATTAGCTAACTCTCTATGTAGTTGTGTTTATTGCAGTGCATATTCTAAGACAAATTGAGGATATATATAAAAATATTTTTTTTCCCTATGAACACAAAATATTCCAACAATTAATCTACTCAGTGAAGAATCGAAAGTCGTCATTCGTTAGACAAGTCTTTCTCCCTGCTGGACCAGTAAACAAAAAAGGAGAAGCCAAAATTTGCAATAGCGAAGTAATTGTGTAATTGTATGTTAGTAGAATTGCAGGAATTCAATACAATTCGAGTAATTCTGTGCCAATACAGGAGTTATTCAGAGATAACTCGAGTTGATCAGCTATAGAAATGAAAGAGAGGAAATGGAATAGAAGTAGAATAGAATTTGTGTATTGTATTTTCATAGATGATTCCCATGTAGTGTATTACAATGCTTTATAGAGAATGGATTACTAATCTAAACTGAATCTAAGTCATAACCAACTAACTAACTTCTAACAACTTGCTCTAACTAACTTGTGTAACAGTAACTAACTTTCCTGCCAATAGCTAATTCAACTAACTACCAACTAACTTTTGGAATTCCACTGTAACTAACTCATTTCCAACTGCTTATACTAATTCATGTATCATTGTACTCTTTTATCTTTATTTTATTTTGGGGTGGGGGTGAGTTGTAGGGGAGGGGGAATAGGGAAGATAATCGCAAACACAGAAGTTGGGAGTTTAAAATTTACCTCCCAAATTATTAGATCTTTCTTAAAGCAAAGAGTACGTAGCAAACTTTATGAAGTAACACATTTGACTCGCCTTTTGCTATTCTCTTCCTTTGATATCTTTGCCTGCAAATATATTAAGTATTTATATAACTTAGGAAATAATCAAGATTATTAAGAAAATTAACAAAATTATCAACTACGACAAATTAACCACATTATTAACTACGACAAACAATTTAAAGATGCATTTTCAAAGCAATTATTCCTCTCAAGTCTCAACCGTAAGAATAACAATTTTACAAAAAACTTACTAAATAATGGCCTCACAAATCTGTCTTGACAAATTGGCAAAATATTCTGAAAGTGTAATAACTTCCTTCCTTTGCCACCTATAAAAGTCCACCACAGGAAATGTTTTTGAACCTTTACTGAAAAAGTTTTATAAAGGAACTTAAAGGAATCTGCTCAGTATAATGAAGCTTAATCTGATCTCCAGGATTGTGATATAAGATAAACTTCTAGCTCTTAATTTTATCCGTTGAAGATATACTTTGTCAGTCTAGCTTCGAAAAATAAGACATCAATTGGCACCATCAATAACAATACCTTTTGATTAACTTGCACATCTCATGCCAGGTTCACGAAGTTGTCATGTCATTACTTTCTGAGAAGCATTTTCATCCCCGTGTCACCACATAACCTTTGTGACAAACTTTGGACTCCAAGAGTCTTATACTCCTACACATTATCAGATATCTCATCTTGAGGTAAACATATTGATGCTGCTTAACTGACTTGTTCAGCTAGCAGACAAACTTAGAATCCTGTAAGTTGATATACTCAAAATCGAAAGTTAAACAAATGGAATTCGTATAAAAAGAACTAGTATAATGAAAGAACCTTAAAATTTCAAAGTACAATGCTCAGTGTAAGCATTGTGCCACTGGCCAATGCTTACACTGAGCATTTTCAATAAGGGGTATCTATGCCACCATCGAGAGCTATATCTTGGTAATTCACTCAAGTAGAAAGACATAATAGACTATGGATAAGAGCAAAGGAGATGAGAAGAGACCTAGGGTTTTCGAGCACAAGAAGTAGAAAGGAGGAGGAGAAATTATGGCACAGATAATCGGGAGAGAAAAGAACGCTACCTGAATTCAGCACTGATCGAAGAACCATGGGAGCTGTGCTCGGGCAAGAGAGATAAACGTAGAAGTAAAAAAGGAGTGCCATTGAGTTGCTTAGAAGTTTCTACAACTGTAATGAGCATGTATGGTAATATTAAGCTACATAGCTACTATGCAAAATATCTTAAATGCCATTATTATTAGCTGTAATTACAATACTAATGATTGATTCGAAGTCCTGCAACGTGAATTGAAGGAAACTTGAAACTGGGTTGAAAACATTGGAAAACCCTCCATTGAAGGGATGAACTGTTTAAAAGTGATCCAGGTGTGAAGTCTTTGAGAAACTCCCGAATTTTGGGAACTGTTTTGGAAAACTTGAAGAGCCGACAAGAGAGGAAGACATGTGAGGAAAGATCAAGAAGCCGACATATTTACCATTTACCCTTGCATATGAGCATAATTACAGGTTTGCCATTAGTCGTCCATCACTTGGCTCTTCTATATTTTACTCTATATTAGAAATGGCAGTTGGTGTGCTAACAAGGGCAATTTTGTAATAATGAATGTTCGTCCTAGGCATTTTAGTACTTCTATTATTGTACAGTCCTTTCATTTACCTTTGACACGTGTTAGACTTTTTTTTTTTTTTTTCCCTCCTGAGAGACACCCGTCTTCTATTTTGGTGTTTTAATTTCCGTTCTTGAATTCATTGTGGAATTCCTTTTGCTTTGATTTTCTGTGCTCTTGAGATACTGTGTTTATGACTAACAGTTAACGTTTTGATTTGGAATTTTTCGTCTCCCTCTTCCCATTTCTTACGATACTTCTCAGCATAAGATCTGAGAGGACTTTAATGGGTTAATTGTTTTTGGATTATTTTCCCCTTCTCCTTCATCCTCCATCACTGCTGGCCCCAAATAGAAGAAAAAGTTAAATTTACTAAAAGCTACTTCATGTGCCTTTGGCATTTTTGTTAATTTCTTTTGCACAGAGACTATTTATTTTCAATTTTGTAGCTATCAAAGGCACTGAGAAGACAATGAGAGTAGAGAAAGGCTCTTAGATCTTAGCTTATGTTAGTCACTATATGATCATCTCATTTCACCTGTTTACAGATTTACCGAGTCATATCTGGTGAGCAGTAAATCAAAAGTAGCTTCTTAATAGCAATTAATTTCCAATATGTTAACACAAGTTCTTTGAAACTCTGTAAACTTCTCCTTTAATGTTAACATATTTTTCTCTAGAGTAATTACGGATTGTACATGCTTTGGAAGTGTATACATCTCCGTCTGTACAATTTTACATTGTTAAGTGTTGAAAGTCCTATGTGACAGGAAACTTAGCTCCTTCATTTCACACTATACAGTCTAATGGTCTAGCAACTTTCTTCATGTGCACCAAATTCATTTATAGATTATTCCGGTAGAGATTTTCTCCTTTCTGTACATTCTCATTGTTAAGGCATGAAACAAGCTGAGGTATACTGGTGGTCACATTATTTTAGACTTTTGTCATTTTAGATCTCTTTGTTCAAGCTTGTGATTTAGGATTGAAATAAGAGTTCTACACGTAGACTGTGACAGAAAAGAAGTGTAGTCATGATGGAGGAGAATTAGACATAATCGTGCTAATTTAGATAATAAAGTGAATGGAACCCCCCCCCCCCCCCCCAACCCAAAACTCCTCCCAATAATGTTAGTATATTACATGCTAACATGGTTGCCCTTCATACGTGTCACATGTTTTGTTAAAGTCATCTAACAAATTCGACGATGGAGGAATATTGTTAAGGAGAAAGACGATCCTTGTGAAAAATCTGTGCTAGAGTAGAAACTAACTTCATCAAACATTCTTTTAATATCAGTTTGTCAGGCATACAACATACGTGTTAATATTCTTCTCTTAGTTCCTGCAAATCAAATCTATTCTTCCTGATCGAAAAGAAAAATTATACATATCTAATTCTGGCCGTATTGCTGGTTTTGCATCGTCTTCTTCATTTTTGCTATTGGCCCGTTATTTCCATCCAGTTCTATAACTGCTGGAGAGTTGACCAGGTTCTGATGAGCACGCTCTGCTAGGGGCTCTTTGCTTTTTGTATTAACAGAGCCACTCATGGTTATGGCCAAGTTTATCCCTCCACAAGGAATAGAACCATTTAGTCCTTGGTACACGATTTTTAGAAGCTACTTTTGATTTACTGCTCACCATGATTTGAAAATTCCCTTTATCAGAACCCGAAACATCTGTATACTGATGTTCTCGAAGGCCTCACTAACTGCAAGTAGGTAGTTTTATTTGAGTATCATTTTGATTGATACTTCCATATATAATATATAAGCTAATGTTTATTCATTTTTACAGGGTAATGGTCTCAATCCATCTCATTGTAATTGCAGGATGGTGAATTTGAGTTTGTTTTTTAAAAAAAAAAATTGAATTTGTTGCCTGGAAATTTACCACACTTTGCTCTATGTTCATGTGTTAGGTGTGGCTTGACTACATTAGATTTAAGATGCCACCAGATGGATGTCTTGATGGTGGGAGAGCTATGTAGGTGGAGTGCTGAATCTTGCCTTCTTTATATTTTCAGTTTGTTAAATAATAAGCTTTGTAATTTAACTCCACCTCCAGTGTATTGTAAACTCTCTACGCTGATTGATCTCAACTCTGTAGGCGCTTATGATTTAGGACCCATAAGGGAGAATAATTCTGTTACCATCTCATATTTCGTTTTTTACTTTCTTTTATCCATTTTATTTTCGTAACAACCTCGGCTCCCCTAACTGATAAACGGTTTTTCCGTTTCTTTGTTTTCATAACTCAACAGAGATAACTATTAATAATTTAAAATTATTTTTAAGTACTAAAATATTTTCTTAATTGGAATAGGAACTTTAAGCTAATTTTCATCAGAAAATGGCCAAATTAATCTTTAATGAAAAGTAATGGAAATTAAGTAATTTTATGGTTAAAGAAATTTGTTTAAGATTTCTTGCATTACCATTCTAAATTTGATGGCCTTATGTGAAATTAACCTCATCCCTAATATAAACTAAATGCATTAGTACTGTTATTTCTGAAACAAAATTTGACGATCGCTTTGTTTTTGTTTTGGCATATGATTGAAACTGAATGCATTTGATTTCTATGAATAATAAAAATAAATGGAGTACATATTTTTAGCTAGCAGTGTTCTTGTAGAAGTTCTCAATGGTCGATCAGTATTTTAAAAGCGAGAATGTGAGACAGACATGCATTTTACTTAATGTATATAAGCCGAATTGAAGGTAAGCCCCGATTGAGACATGAAGACAATAGAAAGTAATCACATTAAACTTCGGCTATATAATTTCAGGGGAAATACTTAAATGATATCCATCCTCATTATGTTCTCAATTATAAAATATACACCAGACTATGTCTTGCTTTTTGAGTTATTTTCAAACTTCAGATTTCTGGAGATGAATAAAAACTTTACCGTTCATTTTTAAGAATTGTCGGGTTCATGAGTGTCAATTAAGGATTTGAAACATGATGATTTGCACAAAAACTGTGGGATGAACCTCAAGTATTGAGCGATAGGTGCGTTTAGGACGTACAAACGGGTGTTCAAGTGTAGTCTTACAGAACCAAACGCGAGTCTTAGGGGCACTTACAAGTGCCTGCCGCAGGGGTGCTCCAGACGACTCGCAAAAAAAGCCTTTAAAAACAGATATCACAATCAGCAACTAGTCATTTTATTCATTTTACCATAACTTGCACTAGCCATTCGTATTTTACTCATTTTATTCATATTCCTACACGTTTAAACTCAGATCTTATCCATATAAAATATTACTTACCTGACCTACTAAAATTTGGTCAGATTGAATTGACAAAATATGAATAAGCTCACATATGTATATAGGTGGAAACGTATACATTTTGTATTCATTGTAAAATGAAAAGTCTAGTAAGTTAGATATCCTCATATATATACTTCTTCGTCATTATCTTTACTTCTTCTTCATATTTAGTTGTGAGTTGTAACATTTTCATGTATTAACTGACAGAGAAATAATAGGAATTCCTAAATAAAATGGACGATTTGTATTCCTACTTGTTTGTTTCGTATGAGTGGAATTTAGGGAAGAAACTAAATGAAAATAATTGTTACTCCCTCCATTCAGTTTAACTTTGCACATCCTTTATGAAACAATAAGTAATTAATGCTTAGCGTAAAACATGAAAAATTATACTGTTTTTCTCTCGATATGCTAAAAGTGACAAGTAAAAATGAAAAGATAATTTTAGTATAGTGAACAAGTAAAAGTGACCTAAGAGAACCATCAAACTTAATTGCACTTTAGGTTCTCATAAGTTCCTTCTTTTTATTTCTCTTTAGTCAATTTTTTTAAATATTCCTAACTTCCTAGTACAAGCTCATAAGAATTTTGACATGCCATAAATTTTAAATATTCCTATCTCAGAGAGGAGTCGCGGGCCTGGATCCTCACTCGGATTCGTATGGTTGGATGTGGTCCCTTAATTTAGTATTTCATCTTTTCAATTTATTTGTCTTATTTTATTTTCTCGTAGTTTCTCTCTTTTTTTTTTTTTTAACAATTCTTTAATTCCTATATATGACATACTTAACCACAAGATTAAAGAACATTTTGATATTATTTTATATATATGATCACAAGTTTGTTGTACATTCTTAAACTTCATGTTAAGTCAAAACTCAACAAATAAATTGAAACGATAGGAGTAATAGGTTTAAAATAGTCTGTTAAGTATCACTCGAATAGTTTTGATCTTTTAAATTTCTTAAAAGTGAGTACTTTTGTACTCCGTCTAATATATTTATTTATCAAATTCTGATTGTTAAATTTAATCACAACTATAAAAATAGAAAATATTTAATGAGAACTCACATTTAAAAGTAGTATAAATTTTGTGGTATATATTATTTTTGGTCTATTTCAAGAGTCTGGTGTAACTTTTTAAGGTGCAGTTTTTGTTAACTTTTATCTATTTTTTCTTTCTATTGCGGTTTCAGTTTCTGAAACTTTAAAGAAATTTTTTGGGTTTTTGTTTAAATTTAACAATCAGAGTTTGATTTATATTTAACAAAGACCAAAAGTGTTTACTTTTGACAAACTTCACAAACCAAAACTGCTCAATTTAACACTAAAGGAGCTATTTTAAACCTACTATCAAAGATAAGAGACAACTTTCTGTCATTTTATCTCCAAATAACCAATTGTCATTAACCCGCCACAGCCCTAACACAGCTATATTCTCTGGGTTTAATGAGATCGTTAATTGAATATTCCGATTTCGACAATTCATCTAGCAGTAAATTCCAATATTACCCTTTTGAGTGTGTAATTTGTATACGTGTATTTATGCATGCATCTATATTTACTACAATGTTTTAATATACGGGGTACGATAGTTTAGGTATGTAAAGGAAACACTACATAGTTGAGTTATATAACCCGTGAAAATATGATGGTTTAGGTGAGTTTTAACCTATTCATCTTATTATTTTTGGTCTATTTCGAGCAGGTGCAGATGTAGGTAGTGCCCAGGGGGTTCACCCGAATCCCTTCGGCAGGAAATCACCCTGTATACATAAGGTTAAAATTATTTTTTTGTATATATAGTAGATGTTGAACCCCCTTGGCTTCTTCGTTTGTTTACTATTTTATATTTTTGAACCCCCTTAATGTAAATTCTGGCTCTGCCACTGATTTCGAGAGTTTGATGTAACTTTTTAAGATGCAACTTTTGTTAATTTTTTTTTTCTATTTTTTTGTGTTTGTATAGATTTTTATGTTGTAGTTTATGAAACTTTGAAGAAAATTTTAGTGTTTTTATTTAAAAAGAAGTTTGACAGTTCCAGTAAAATTTACATTATATTTGATACTCTCTCCGTTAAAAAAGGTTATCTTACTTTCCTTATTAGTTTGTCCCAAAAAGATTGACATTTATGAGATGATTTACAGACACACAAATACTAATGCTTGTTTTGGATCACACATTTTAAAAGTTTTTTTTATTTTATTTTCTAAACTCCTTGCGAAGTCAAACTAAAATATTTTTTTTGGAGCGAATGGAGTATACATTTTACAAACACCAAATTACTCACTTTTGACAAATATAAGGACAAAAACTATTCAATTGATACTTAAAAAGACTTATTTTGAACTTACAACCAAAGATAAGGGACATGTTTGTCATTTTCCTCTCCAAATAACCAAACGTCATTAGGCCATAAACAGCTACTTGCTATATTTTCTGGATTCTTCTTCTTCTTCATTGCTGCATGGAATCCGATTACACCAACTAGTGTTTAGCCATATCCATCAAACACGTGCATGTTTTTTTTTCCTCTTAGAATTTTAATTAATCATTGTTCCTATATGCAATTGCTTTATCAAATTCTAATTATTATCTGTTCGTGTGGTAATTTTATACTTTCTCGTCCTAATTTATTTGACACTTTTCGTTTTTCGAGAATCAAACTTCTCAATTTTGACCATGCGTTTGAATATAGAATCTTTAAATTTTTCATAATAAAATTTACAAATTTAGAAACTACGTAAAAAGTACTAAAGTCATCATAAATAATAATTTAAAATATTTAAAAGACATATAAAAAAATTAGAACAACTCGTTTGACTCTCAAAAAGCCAAAAGTGTCAAACAAATTGAGACGGAGAGAGTACGTGTATGTATTTTTTTTTCCAGTGTATGTGTATGTATGCATGCATCTGTTTTTGCCTATTGGAAATTAAATTAAAGAAGTATATCGATTAGTATATGAAGTTTATGTGTTCCTACAGTAATCTCAAACTAATTTACATTATTAAGTGGGTTCACAATTAAATATTTATAAATATTTAGTGAAATTCTTAATACTCTCCGTCCCAAATTACAACAACAACAACGAACCGAGTGTAATCTCAAAAATGGGCCTGGGTTTACAATTAAATATTTATAAATATTTAGTGAAATTCTTAATACTCTCCGTCCCAAATTACAACAACAACAACGAACCGAGTGTAATCTCAAAAATGGGCCTGGGTTTACAATTAAATATTTATAAATATTTAGTGAAATTTTTAATACTCTCCGTCCCAAATTACAACAACAATGACAAATTCAGTGTAATCCCACAAATGGGATTTGGAGAGGTTAAAGTGTACGCAGATCTTACCCCTACGTTGACAAGATAGATAGGTTGTTTGTGATAGATACTTGGCTCAAAGGACGATAAAAAGAGGCAGCATGAACAAGCAGAAACAACAGCAAGATAAAGACTCCGTCTCAAATTAGTTGTCATGTTTTTCTTCTGATAGTCAATTTAACTAATTTTTGTAGCTCAATTGGATTTGATCAATTTAATATATTACAATTAAAATTTGGATATTAAAAAATTATACGAAAAGTACTACAAGTCGCAATTTTTCTAATTGATGAATTTTTTTTTTTTAAAACATTGGTCAAAGTTTATATGGTTTAACTCTCGAAAAGTGAAACATGACAACTAATTTGGGACGGAGGGAGTATATATACAACTTATGAGCAAAAGCTACTAGGTAATCTGTAAGTTAACCTTTGGATCTGCCCTGCTTCTGCGACTCACATTGAAGAATATATTTACTGATGATAATCACTATCATCATGTATGAATTCTGTATATGTTTTTTGGTTGGCTTATATCAATGAAGTTGGATTTTTTCTTGAGAAAAATCCTAACTTTTCTGCAATGTTGCTCGGACTCTTCAAAAGTATCGACGGGTGCGTGTCGGACACTTCAAAAATAGTGTATTTTTGAAGAATCCGACACGGGTGCGGCAACGAAAGTGAAGAGTCTGCGCAACTTAGCTTTTCTGACCTTCGGAGTTTTTGAGGTGCCACAACAGAAATATCTTGGGCTATTTTTTGTTTGCTGTGTATAATTGATCTTATAGGGATTAATCTGTAATTTGAAGTTCCTGCTAGCATATACTTTGGTTTTTCTTGGAACTGACTGAAGTCTTTTCTGCTGCTTATGCAGATAATCAGTGTCGAAAACGGTAGGTAGATTAAAGAGCAATCAAAGAAGATATGGAAGATTGGGGTAAATGTTGACAGTTCTTGAAGTTCTTTGATTATTTATTTTCCTGTGGAGAGATAATTCTGTTGTTAGAATGTTTAAATCTTCTGCTTATTTAAGAAATAATTTGCTATTGTCTTGAGTAAACTTGAATTAAGTCCTTTGTATTGCAACAGTTATTTAAGTTGTTTCTCTGTCTAGCGGCAAAAAAGGATCGTTCTGATTTGAAAATGCAAAGAATTACTGCGTTGGTTGTTGCTCACTAGCCAAATTCATGAAATAGTAACTACTAATCTGCACACTGTTATTTATGTGTTCAAAGACATTTTGAGATGTATCACAATGATCATGATGTTGTGCAGACATTTTGAATGCTGCTAATAATTTCTATTGAATGATACAATGTTGTCGATGGTGATAACTAAGTTTTCTGTTGAACATCCTTTGTGTTATTTTTCACTCTGATTTTTTACAAATTAGTTACTCTTTCCCTCTAATCAAAGCATTGTAGAGCAAGGACAAAATTGAGATTTTTATTTTCTTCATCTTTCTATGGGATAGACAGATAGTGATATGTTTAGAGTGGCTTAATGGGGGACTATACGACATATGTATACTGTATGTAACTTTAACCTTTTCCTTCCTCCTTGCACAGATCAAGTGCAGATTTTTGGTTTTTATTCCATTGATTTACACTTATGTGCGTGTGGATGCCCAAGTGCCAAGTCCACTTCACTTCAAACCATTGGTGAAATATATATGTATGCACAGTAATACAATATAGATAGCTACACAACTCAGCAATGTACAGTGTCATAGTTGATTGAGAAACTTATTGCAAATTTTAGGTATTAACTTGGAGATGTCATGTTCTCTAACCAATATATCGTGGTTAATTTTGAGGATTTGATTTCTTTAGCTTACTGAAAAGATCTAGTTTCCCTATATTTTGTGATGTTCTATTTGGCAGACACCCAATGGGATGTAATTGCCTTGAGAGTGAGAGCTTTGCTACATATTGTCTGGTTATTGAAGAAATCTTTTGTTCATTAACTAAAAAAAAATGATAGTTCTAGGCCACTACATTGCTGGTTCTTTGGTGATTGCTCAATAACTTTTTGTTTTTTTTTCTGTTACAGAGGATGTACCAGTTCCAGATCTTCTCAAAAAGGTGCAACCAAGGAGCAAGTGGGATGATGAAGATGCGGATGATAATGACGTAAAGGACTCCTGGGAAGATGAAGATGAACCTGCTCTGGTAGAGTTGATGAGTTATTGATTTCCCATTTCCATTTCATGACCATCTTTGTGTGGGGTCCAGTCCCCTATTTCATATTTTAAGGAAAGAAGATTTTTCTTCCTTTGACAAAATCACATTTGTAGCAATTGTGGAATTGGCCAACAAGTCAATTCTTTTGTTCACATTTTCGTGATGTAAGCACTTACCTCATCATAGTCGTGACGTAAGCGCTTACCTCATCATAGGAAATTCATTCCTATAAATAGGCAGCTTATGGTTCATTTGTAACACACCAAGATCATTTGCTATACACATCAAAATCTCAGACAATACATCTGAGTGAGAGCAAAGTGAGGTGTTCCATAGACTGTAAGAAAATAGTCTGTGAAGAAAAATAGAGTGTGAGTGATATTGTAGTGAGATGGGAAAATCAAAAGAGTGTTATTTCTTTTGAGGGTGTAGTGGTCTTAGGAGTATTTGTACTCGTTACTACACAGTGTAAAATTCCTCGTTATAGTGATATCAGCTGCTCCTCTTGGCCGTGGTTTTTCCCTTATTTAGAAGGGTTTCCACGTAAAATCTTGGTGTCATTATTGCTGCATTTTATTCTTGCTGATTTAACCATAAGTTAGTGTTCCACGTTTATCACTAATACCGTGAATATTATTTTTTGCGGGTCTATTTTATTCCCAACAAGTGGTATCAGAGCCAAGATTCTGTCTGAGTATGCTATGTGGTTGCAGCACAGTCTGAACTTCCACATCAGAAAAGAATTACTTTGGTCTTCGAATAAAATAGTATTTGTATTTGTGATAAACAATGGAAGCCAACACTAGTAGAATGGTTACTTTGAGTGGCGTAAATTATGTCATTTGAAAGGGCAAAATGGAAGATTTGCTCTATGTCAAGAATTTTCATCAACCTGTCTTTGGAAATAAAAAGCCTGATAATAAATCAGATGAAGAGTGGAATTTGTTGCATCGGCAGGTTTGCGGCTTTATTAGACAGTGGGTTGACGATAATGTGTTGAACCATATTTCTGAAGAGACACATGCTCGGACCCTATGGGAGCATCTTGAAAGTTTGTATGCTCGAAAAACTGGTAACAACAAGATGTTTCTGATAAAGCAAATGCCGAGTTTAAAATACCACGATGGTTCCGCAATGACAGATCATCTGAATATTTTTCAGGGGATCATGAACCAGTTATCTGCTATGGGCATTAATTTTGATGAAGAAATTCAAGGCTTGTTTCTACTTGGTTCCCTACCAGATTCTTGGGAAATTATTAGAACTTCATTATCAAATTCTGCTCCGGATGGTGTGATCTCTATGGATCTTGCCAAGAGCAGTCTTTTAAATGAAGAGATGAGAAGAAAATCTCAAGGTTCCTCCTCATCAGATGTCTTGGTGACTGACACTAGGGGGAGAGGCAAGAATCGTGGTTCTCAAAATAGAGAACATCATAGAAGCAAATCCAGAAGCAGACTTAAAGATATTGATTGCTATCATTGCGGGAAAAAAGGGCACACAAAGAAGTTCTGCCGGATTTTGAAAAAGGAAAATAGAGATAAGGAGGAAAAGAAAGAAGATGGCAATCGTGTTGCCGCTGTCACTACAGAAGATCTTGTTACTGTCCTTGATGCGGATCTGATAAACATTGCTTGTGATGAGTCAAGCTGGGTTGTGGACAGTGGTGCCGCATCTCATGTGACATCAAGGAAGGAATTTTTCTCATCCTATACTCCGGGTGACTTTGGAACTTTGAGTATGGGTAATGAGACTATATCTAGGGTGGCTGGTGTTGGAACGATTTGTTTGAAAACTAGTACTGGAACTAAACTAGTTTTAAACAATGTAAAGCATGCACCTGATGTTCGTTTGCACTTGATCTCTGTTGGTGTTTTGAATGATGAGGGATATGTCAGTACCAATGGTGCTGGAAAGTGGAAGCTTACTAAAGGTTCCATGATTGTGGCTCGTGGCGAAAAGCGTCGTGGTCTATACTGGACTACGGCCTCTACATGTGTTGATATGGTGAATGCAGTTGAGAGCAATAGCTCTTCAACGTTATGGCATAAGAGGCTTAGCCACATTAGCGAGAAAGGACTAAATGTTCTAGCCAAAAAGAAATTATTGTCAAATTTCGAAAGTGCTAAATTAGAAAAGTGTGAGCACTGCTTGGCTGGAAAACAAAATAGAGTTTCTTTCAAGTCTCATCCTCCTTCAAGAAAGACAGAGTTGCTTGAGTTGGTGCATTCAGATTTATGTGGTCCAATGAAGACAAGGACTTTGGGTGGTGCACTTTATTTTGCTACCTTTATTGATGATTGCTCAAGGAAACTTTGGGTCTACGTCTTAAATACTAAAGACCAAGTGTTGGGTGTCTTTAAGCAGTTTCAGGCCTCAGTTGAAAGAGAAACTGGAAAGAAGCTGAAGTGTATTCGTACTGATAACGGTGGTGAATATTGTGGACCGTTTGACGAATACTGCAAGCAACAGGGTATCAGACACCAGAAGACTCCTCCTAAGACTCCTCAGCTTAATGGTTTAGCAGAGAGGATGAATAGGACCTTGATGGAAAGAGTCAGATGTTTGCTTTCTGAAGCAAAGTTGCCGAATTCCTTTTGGGGTGAGGCTTTATTGACCGCTGCACATGTTATTAATCTATCCCCTGCGGTTGCTTTGCAAAGTGATGTTCCAAACAGAGTTTGGTATGGAAAGGATGTTTCCTATGACCACTTGAAAGTGTTTGGTTGTAAAGCTTTTGTACATGTGCCTAAAGATGAAAGGTCGAAATTAACTGCCAAGACAAGGCAGTGCATCTTCATTGGTTATGGCCTTGATGAGTTTGGTTACAGGCTATATGATCCAATTGAGAAGAAGGTTGTGAGAAGCCGTGATGTTATCTTCATGGAGGATCAAACCATTGAATATATTAACAAAGCGGAGAAGATAAAATCTTCAAGTTCTGAAGGTTTAGTTAATCTTGATCAAGTTCCTCATACAAATGCTGATGAAGTTGGTGGGCTCGATGACAATGGTGATGCCCAGAATCATGTTCCAGATCAGCATGTTGATGATGATAACGATGCTGCTATTGATGAAGTAGATGCTCCTACTCATGAAGTCGTGGATGAGTCAGATATTCCACTTAGAAGGTATACTAGACAACATGTTCCTTCTTCCCGTTATTCACCTAATGAGTATGTATTACTCACTGATGGGGGAGAACCTGAATGTTATGAGGAGGCCATGGAAGATGAGCACAAGGATCAATGGATTGAAGCCATGCAAGATGAGATGAAATCTCTGCGTGAGAACCATACTTATGAGTTAGTGAACTTGCCTAAGGGCATGAGAGCTTTGAAGAACAAGTGGGTGTTCAAAGTTAAAGCCGAAGAACACAGCTTGAAGCCCAGATACAAAGCTAGATTGGTTGTTAAGGGATTTGGTAAAAGGAAAGGTATTGAATTTGACGAAATATTTTCTCCTGTCGTGAAAATGTCCTCCATTCGGACAGTTCTTGGTTTGACTGCTAGTCTTGATTTGGAGATTGAGCAGATGGATGTGAAGACTGCTTTTCTTCACGGTGACTTAGAAGAGGAGATTTATATGGAACAACCTGAAGGCTTCAAGGCAAAAGGTAAAGAAAATCTTGTATGCAAACTCAAGAAGAGTCTCTATGGATTGAAGCAAGCTCCCAGACAGTGGTACAAGAAGTTTGAGTCTGTTATGGGGGAGCAAGGCTATAAGAAGACTTCTTCAGATCACTGTGTGTTTGTACAAAGATTTTCTGATGGTGACTTTATCATCCTTCTGCTATATGTGGATGATATGTTGATTGTAGGCAAAAATGCTTCCAGGATTGACGAGTTGAAGAAACAGTTGAGTAAGTCTTTTGCAATGAAAGACTTGGGTCATGCTAAGCAGATTTTGGGCATGAGAATTACTCGTTCGAGAGATGAAAAGAAGCTTTATTTGTCGCAGAAAAAGTACATAGAACGTGTACTAGAGCGCTTCAATATGAAGAGTGCTAAGTGGGTTAGCACACCTCTTCCTGGTCATCTGAAATTGAGCAAAATGATGTGTCCTACAACAACAGAGGAAAAACAGAGAATGGCCAAGATTCCTTATTCCTTTGCCGTCGGAAGTTTAATGTATGCAATGGTATGCACTCGACCAGATATTGCTCATGCAGTCAGTGTTGTTAGCAGATTTCTCGAAAATCCAGGGAAAGAGCATTGGGAAGCTGTGAAGTGGATACTCAGGTATCTAAGAGGAAGATCAGATGAATGCTTGTGTTTTGGAGGATCAAATCCAATTTTGAAGGGCTATACAGATTCTGATATGGCAGGTGACCTTGATAACAGAAAATCCACTACTGGATATTTGCTTACTTTTTCAGGGGGAGCTATATCATGGCAGTCAAAGTTGCAGAAGTGTGTCGCACTATCTACAACGGAAGCGGAGTATATTGCGGCTACTGAAGCTGGCAAAGAGATGATATGGCTCAAGAGATTCCTTCAAGAACTTGGATTGCAGCAAATGGAGTATGTTGTTTATTGTGACAGTCAGAGTGCAATAGACTTGAGCAAGAACTCCATGTACCATGCGAGAACAAAACACATCGATGTCAGATATCATTGGATTCGTGAGCAATTGGAAAGCGAATTGTTCCAAGTCAAGAAGATTCACACGAATGAAAATCCTGCAGATATGCTGACCAAGGCGGTACCGAGAGACAAGTTCGAATTGTGCAAAGAACTTGTCGGCATGTACTCAAATTAGAAGCCAGTGTACCCTCCTTCAGGTGAATGGGACTGGAGGGGGAGATTTGTGGGGTCCAGTCCCCTATCCCATATTTTAAGGAAGGAAGATTTTTCTTCCTTTGACAAAATCACATTTGTAGCAATTGTGGAATTGGCCAACAAGCCAATTCTTTTGTTCACATTTTCGTGATGTAAGCGCTTACCTCATCATAGTCGTGATGTAAGCGCTTACCTCATCATAGTCGTGACGTAAGCGCTTACCTCATCATAGGAAATTCATTCCTATAAATAGGCAGCTTATGGTTCATTTGTAATACACCAAGATCATTTACTATACACATCAAAATCTCAGACAATACATCTGAGTGAGAGCAAAGTGAGGTGTTCCATAGACTGTAAGAAAATAGTCTGTGAAGAAAAATAGAGTGTGAGTGATATTATAGTGAGGTGGGAAAATCAAAAGAGTGTTATTTCTTTTGAGGGTGTAGTGGTCTTAGGAGTATTTGTACTCGTTACTACACAATGTAAAATTCCTCGCTATAGTGATATCAGCTGCTCCTCTTGGCCGTGGTTTTTCCCTTATTTAGAAGGGTTTCCACGTAAAATCTTGGTGTCATTATTGCTGCATTTTATTCTTGCTGATTTAACCATAAGTTAGTGTTCCACGTTTATCACTAATACCGTGAATATTATTTTTTGCGGGTCTATTTTATTCCCAACACTTTGCAGTATTTGTTATTTGCTAAACCATGTCTGTATATTTACGCATTTAATTATTTAGCAAAACATTTGTACATTTGATTTCTCTTCACATGAGTAGTATAACTGAAATTTGGATTTTTATGTTCTTCTGCAGTGCCAATAGACATTTAGGCATCTTACTTCTGTTCCTCCCTTAGTTAAAGCTACATGCCTCATCAGTTATTCACTAATAGATGCAACCGATTCCTTTGTAAGGACTATTGAGTTCAGAAACCATAAATCTGGAAGTTGACACTTGGTGGAGTTAGTGTGCCATTTTGTTGCTAATTCATTGCTTGTGTATTGTTATTTAGATATTGAAGTAAAATTAAAGGAGACTTAGATGATCTGCATTATCCAATTGTCTAGTTACAAACTATATGCTTTAGAAACTTCCTACATCAAATTCTTGTCCATTATCGGAGAAAATTCTGTCGTTTTTTGTTCCCTTCTCTTTTCAATTGGTAACATTTGTATACCAGTATATAGACTAGCAACCCTCATCTTGTGTCAATTTTTTTTTTATCATGGATATTAGCCTAATCCCGAGATACCAGTATTTTGTGTAACTTGACATAACAGGGGGTGGACACTGTTAAAGATTTTCCCAGCAATTTAAACAAGAGACTACTTGATCATTTCTCCTTTAAAAATGTAGTTTTATGAAGGTGGTTTTAGCATTTAACAGATGCAGAAAGTTAAATTGATATAGGAGTTACTTTTTATGTTCCATTTGAGCTGACATTCTTATGCCTTTCTACATCTACCAACTATTGTTAAATCCATTTCTTAGATTTGGGCGGAGTTGGTCTAATGGGTAGAAAGCTAGGGATCTGCATTATTTATCGACTGAAGAAAGCTTTGAATCTTCTTTGTTGTATGCTCATTGATGTTTGTTTGTCCAGAAAGACAATTCATGTTCATCAACCAAACTTCTTTTTTATTGGTTGGAGTAATTCTCTTCTCTATTGTTGTAGTTAGAACCCTCCTGTGTGGATTTCGTTATGACGTAATTCTCACTCTTGCATCTGTTCTACAATGTGCTCATGCATCTATTCTAATTTTCTTGGTTATTATGTTGTGATGATATGTCCCCCTACCATGAGCTACTTTCTCTCTGTGGATTGTTCTACTTCTTGGTCTAATCAACTTAACTATCGTGGATTAAACAGGCACCTAAACCAGAACTGCCTGTTGAGAAAGCCCCTAAAAAGCCTGCTGCCAAATCCATTGAAAAGAAAGGCAAGGAGGTTAAAGTTGATACCATGGAGGTGCCTCTAGATCCAGTAGCTGAAAAACTTCGTCAACAAAGGTTAAAACTTTGCACAATCTTTTATTTCATAGCTGCAGATTTTAGATACTTAAAATGAGAAGTACACCGCCTGAATTAGCTGAGAAGAAGTTGGTGTAGTGTTGAGACAGCGCAAGTGAAACTATGTAGAGGGGGCATGAAAGCATGTTTAACCGGAGTCAAGTTATACTCGTTAACTGCTAGCTGATGTTGTTCATTCCCGGATATCATCTTTATGATCTTTTTGATGGGTGATCCGGATACCATCTTCTTGTGAAATAGAACTTATAGTATGTGGGTTAGGTGGTTAGTTTTCAAGTAATGATTTCTATTTTTATACTGCAACTCCAACTATCTTCCTTGTTAACAAAATAAGCTGTTGTCTTTAATATTGTCTTCCATAATGTTCTACAACTATGTGTTTGATATCCAATTTTTATCTACGACCTCATTTTAACTGGATTACGATATCCGAAGGGGAGCCTTAGCGTAATTGGTAAAGTTTGTGACCAAGTGATTACAAGTTCGAGCCGTGGAAACATCCTCTTGCAGAATGCACGGTAAGGCTGCATACAATAGACCCTTGTGGTCCAGCCCTTCCCCGGACCCCGCACATAGCGGGAGTTTAGTGCACCAGACTGTCCTTTTTAGATGATACCAGATACTTTCATCCAGCTAAAAATTACACTTCTATTTCTTCCCTATCTAATTTGTTGTTTCATCTCCCGATGGTGGTGCATATCATTTGCATGTCTTGCATACTCATGCAGACTTCTTGTCTCATCTTATCTCTCTTTTACAGGCTTGTGGAAGAAGCTGATTATAGGTCCACAGCAGAATTGTTTTCTAGGAAAGGTGGTGATGATAAGATCCTAAATAATTTTATTCCTAAGAGCAAGAGTGATTTCTTGGAATATGCTGAACTAATTTCTCATAAGCTGCGGCCATATGAGGTTTGTCAAATTTGTTTATACGTGGTCGTGGTTATCTGATGTTGTTGGTTGTCGGAGCCTTGATTCTGAATTAGGAATATTACGCTTCCCATTTTGCAGAAAAGTTACCATTACATCGGACTGCTCAAGAATGTTATGAGACTGTCGATGACTGTGTTGAAAGGGCAAGATGCTAAAGATATTGCTTCTTCTGTTACTGCCATGGCAAACGAGAAGATTAAAGCTGAAAAGGAAGCCAATGCGAGTAAAAAGAAGTCAGGTATTGATGTGCCTATTTTTCTATATGCTTGAAACCTAAATCTGATCTGCATTTTCAGTGTTTTAAAACTCTTTCTTCTTTTATACAGGTGCAAAGAAGAAGCAGATTCATGTTGATAAGCCAGATGATGAAGCAGTAGTTAATGCATACGATGGTTATGACGATTATGATTTCATGTGAGGGAAACTTAGAAAATCATGCGAATAGAACACCTCTTAACCACAAACCATTAGACGATCTTCAATTTACATGTGTAAAAATGAGGATCCCGCGGCCTGTCTTCTCTCTGAATTCGTCATTTTTGTGGTCAAGTAGGTTGGGCAATTGTCGATAAGTTAATAGTGAGTAGGTTTATATTTCTCTTGTATGATGTGAATGTCAGGACAGAGCAGATCAGCATTCTCTTGTAATGTGGCTGTCAAACTGGAAGATTCAGTATTCGTATTTATGATGTGACTTCAGATTTTGAATCTACAGATTTTATTTTATCTTTGATAATGTAGACTTTATTTATATATAATCACGGCATAACTGCCGGATTTGCCATTACATCGGACTCGATAATACTACAATTACCTAACATAGCAAGTTTACGACAAGTCGTAGTAGACACTTTCCTAATTACATAGTTACTTAGTACACTATAACTTAGTTCTTGCAAAATAACATCAGGAGGATTAAACAATAACATAAGTTGATGCAGAATTACTTGTACCTGTCTAAGTTAATATTGGTCATACTTTAATAGGCAAAATGTATGTTTGCCTTGAGCTTGCGAACTTATGGACTAGGTGCCGGCTATAATATTAACGAATGTGATTAGTTAATAAGACTATTAATTGGAGTTGATAACTTATATAGTATGATCATTCAAGTATTGCGGATTAGTTACTAAAGTCACTTATATGTTTATTTTGTATCAATAAAACCATTCAAGTTAGACCAAATATCTACAAAGTCATTAGCCATAAAACTAAAGAGATAATTTCATAAATCATAATCCTCCCCTCAAGTTTTGCTTTGTAACACTATATTCGTTATTTATTTATTTTAACAATTCTTTTAACCTGATTATCATTAAAAAAAAAAAAGGAGAAAATAACACAGGGTACCTACATAAGACTCTTTATTACAAAACATAATGATACTTTTCCTTATTTATAAAACATAACAACAAATTTACAAAATATAATGGATCTTCATATTTCATACTTTTTTAAAAGAAAAAATTGGAAAAACAAATCGCTCAACGCTTAAAAAATTGACTCAAATTTTTGTTTATGAAAAATATATGAAATGTGTATATGTGAGCGAAACTTTTAATACAGTTTTCATACACAAAAATTGTAAGCGAAATTTTTAAGCCTTGAATATTGTATGAAAGTTGTATACAATGTTCTTGTAGTTATATTAATTTTTCAGAAACCTAACATGAACTTTATACACGAAAAATGTGAGCGCATTTTAAGCCTTGAGCGAGATATACATATTTTATACCGTTTTCATACTCAAAAATTTGAGGGAATTTATTAAGCCTTGAACGAGATATACATATTTCATAAATTTTGAGCGAACTTTTTTAAGCCTTGAGGGAACTATACACATTTCATACACTTCTCATATACAAAAGTTTGAGCAATTTCTTTAAGCAATGAGTCGGAAAAAAAATACATTTAAAAAAAATTAAAACATGAGCGAAATTTTCGTATATTTTCTGTAAGAAATCTATTGCTATATTTTATAAACTGAAAAGTATCGTTATATTTTGTAAATTCTTTTCTTATTATGTTCACCCTCCGTTCTAATTTATATGAGGGTGTTTGATTGGGCACAAAGTTTAAGAAAGAAAAAAAGACTTTTGAATATTGTGGTCTAAAATAAGCTAAATAAATTTTTGTGGCTAGAATCATTTCATTAAGGGTAGAATGAAAATATTAGAGTTAAAATTGTTATTAAATATAGAAAGGTGTCATTCTTTTTTGGACTGAGTAAAAAGAAAGAGTGTCGTATGAATTGAGAGGAAGGGAGTATATATAGGCAGGGGCGGATCCACCCTTTGGGGTGGGGGTGGCATGGCACCCCCTAGATTAATAAATATTTTTTATACGTATGTTGTAATTTGCTTAAATTAGGTTAAATATTTGATTTTGCCACCCATAGTCGTAAATTAGGCAAAGGTGCCACGACTGGTAGACACAAGTTTGAATCTATCTTGAACATTTTCCGACTCCCGTTTTTCTTTGTGCTTTTTACTTCCTTTGTACCAGTAATTTCCTTTTCGGCTCTCCCAATTTTCGATTTATCTTTTTATTATTTATATTGTCTTTCCTCTTTTTTATTATTTTATCTGTCATCTCTAGCGAGAACACACAAATAGAAACTTCAAAATCCCTTCAATTAAGCATTTCTCTTAATCTCAAATCAATGAGTATTTATATCAAAAAACTTGGGTCTCAATGGGAATTTTGGATTGAGATCAAAATTCATTTTTTATTTTTTTAATAATTTCTTTTGTTTATTACTCCCTCCGTCCATGTTTACTTGTCTATATTTGACTTGGGACACTCTTAATAAGCAATAAATAAAATGAGAAATGAATTGGAGTACTTAATAATAAGAGTAAAATATGTATAAAATGGTAAATAATGTCTTGGTTTTTCAAACTATATAACTTACAAGTAAAAGTAGACATATATTTTTAGTATAATGGACAAATAAAAATGGACGAAAGGAGTGTATTATAAAAATTTGTGCTATTTCATAATTGTTAAATTCAATTTAAATCACTTTACTTCTTAAATTGTGATGGAAATTTCGTAAGCACTGCTTAGCAAAAACATGAAATTTATGATTTATTTTTGAGAACTTGTAGTTTATCTAATTCTACATTTACTTATGGGGTGTATTTACTTATTGAAGAGTTTTTCTATTATTTTTCTTATTTTGATTGGTGTAATTCCCTTATTGAATATGTTATTTTACTTGTGCAAATTCATTTTTTAATATATATAAGAGATGCAAGTTTCTCGGTGGAAATGTTGATTTTACTTCTGTTGTTAATGGGTGTGATTCCTTGTTTAAGATGCTAATTATATTCGTTTCTTGATTTTTGAGATGTAATTTCATATTTGCAAATAAAAAAAGTCTGTTAAGTTGACCTGAATAAACTAAAAAGAGATAGATCCGACCCAAATACACATTTCTAACAAGATGTACATTGAAAAAAATTGTGGCACCCGCCACCTTCAAATCCTAGATCTGCCCTGTATATAGGCCTATGACTTGACTAATCTATCCTTTACGCTAGATTCTTTTGTTTAATGAATTTTGTAAATCTCATTGTTATTCACCGTTTCATCTTTCTGGTGAATAGTTCTGGAGGAAAAAGCTGGTGTTGGGATTGGAAAATGATAAATGGATGTGTTCTTGCTTAATTGTGTCACTGGTTCTTGGATATTTGCTTGTGGTTTGGCTGCATGTTTAGATGTTTTGTTAATGGGTCTTTAATCCAAATTTTTTGGTGCAAGCTCGGATTTCTGAATTCGAATTCCGCTGAGATTATCCCACTGAATTCAATGTAAAAAATTTTGTACACTGACAGTGTATAAAACTTAAACTCCTTTTTGAAATTATTTTTTCTGATTTAAAGTACCTGTTTATTTTTTGTCTACTAAACATAACCATTTTGCAACATTAATATTAAGAGGAAAAAAGTAAGATTTATTGCAACCAGCCAGCATTTCTAAAGCTAAAACAGAATCATGCACGACTCAAGTGCTAAAACAAAAAGACAATATTTACATGAATCCACTAATTTAGCGAACATGTGCAACAAACAAGTGATTTGGAACAGGAGTTTCCAAAAAGATGCTCAACATGCAAGATATTGAATCTTGACCTTCTGTTGCATTCCTATAACATCTTTCATGTTTATCCTTCTTGCAGGAGGTTCAACACAACAATCTAATGCCACTTTCATGATCGATGCCACATAATTTGACTTCAATTAACTATCATTTGGTGTTACCAAGTTAGCATCTACAACATCCATTACTGCCTCTAGGAGTGAACTGCTCGCCCATTGCTTCCAGCTAAGATCTCCCTTGAACATTTCATCGTTAGGCATTCTCCTTGTCAAGGTTTCCATCAAACATGATCCCATAACTATAGACATCACATTTTGTTGACACCAATCCATCCAATCCATACTCTACACTCAAACAATTAATTTAAAGATGTAACATAATTTCTTGGTGAAAAAAATAAATAAGGGAAAGTCAATGTTCAAAGCAAACCAAAAGACGAACCCGGTGCAATATAACCCAATGTTGCTAAGGTTTTTGTGTATAAATCACTTTCATCTTCACCAAGCAGTTTTGAAATACCAAAGTCTCTTAGGTATGCAACCATATTCTCATCCAACAAGCCATTACTAGGCTTTAGATCATAATGAATCACGGACGATGGACACCCATGGTGGAGGTATTCCAATGGACACGCCACATCGATCATTATGCTTAGTCTTTGCATGATGTCTAGGAAGTAATTGTGTGAATACAACCACTTATCGAGGCTTCCTTTAGGCATGTACTCAAGTACTAAGGCCTTAAAATTGATGTTAGAACAACTAGTGATGACTCTTATGAGATTCTTATGGAGAAGGCTGCGCAAAACTTCACATTCTTTATCGAAACTCTTGAATATTGCTTCCAATTTCTGATTGAAAACTTTAACTGCAATAGGAGTTCCATTTCTGAGAATGCCTTTATAAACAAAGCCAAAACTCCCAGAACCAATCAAATTAGTCTCACTAAGTGATTCAGTTGCTTGGAGCAGCTCATGGTATGAAATTCTTACTCTTGTTGAGATGGACAATAAATCAGATTATTGAGGAGCTCTTTTACCTCTTCTATACCTTATCCATACGACCACAAAGGTAATAGGAATAAATACCAATGCAATTCCCAGTAGAAGAAACAAAACTAGAACTTTTTTCCTATTTAATCTATGGCTTGATGAAGTAGTGGGGCATGGCGGGAAGCTAAATCTTGAAGAACCACATAATGCTTCATTAGAGAGAAAAAACTGACTTTAGAGGTTCTTGAAAGGCCCCCCGAAGATATTTCACTATACAATTTGTTGACAGAAACATTGAACTACTTGAGGTATTGAAGTTTCTCCAAAGACCTCGGAATGATTCCAGATATATTATTATGAGAAAAGTCTAAAAATTCCAAACCTACCATGTTGCTTATTGAGTTAGGTATAGATCCTTGCAGCTTGTTGTGGACTTGATACCAGATTTTGCATGCCTCCAATTTCTCTAGGAATTCCATTTGAAAATTGATTCATTGACAGATCTATTTGTATCATAGCCTTTAGTTTTCCAATTTCTGGAGGTAAAGAGTCACCCATGTTGTTTGACGATAAGTTAAGAGCCAATAGATCTTTAAGATTCCCCAAACTTACTGTAAGTGTTTTTGAAGCATTTTATATTATTCAAAGTATCTTTTCTTCTTCCTTTGACCATGCCTTTCACATTGGGCAGCCACAAAGAAACAAAATGTAGTCTAGTTACTCACATTTTTGTGGTATAAAATGTGACAATGTTTTTCACATTTGGGCAGCCACAAATAAACAAATGTTGTCTAAGTTTCTCACGTTTTGTGGTAAAAGAAAATGTGACCTATACCTTTTTCATCCATTATATAAGGATGATATTACTTACCAATTCATATATATATAAAAAAAATAAGTTACCAATCCTTAACTTGTGAGAGTAGAGAGGAAAATATATATCCTTTGGAGAATTCATAAAAAGTGAGGAAAGTAAAAAATAAAAGAGTTTATTAGTTGAAGAAAGGTGTTCTTTTTTTTTTTTTTTGTGGAGCTTTGGACTCAACATCTTGTCCAGAGTTTGTTGAGTTATACGACGTGATCGGGCTGTTGTATCCTGGAGGGGACAAGTCAGAAAGATTACTGCTGGACCGGTAAATTTGCTGCAGTGGACTTGAATCTCCTTAAAGAGAGCGAGATATCCGCGCCTCAGCCGAAGAAATTTTATTTCTTCATTTTTATTTTTCAATTGTACTTGTAATTTCATTGCAATATCACCAATAATTTTTAAGGAGATTCAAATGGCTACAGTTGAAAAATCGGCGGATGTCAAAGTAGGAGATCTAAACAAGCCATTTCGGTTCAACGGTACTCATTTTAAGAGATGGAAGGGTAAAGTACTTTTCTACTTAAGCCCTCTCAATGTTTCTTATGTGTTAACTGAGAAGAATCCAAATAAAATAGATAACGGTTCCATGAATGATGAAGAACTTATTTCTCTTCAAGAAAAAACTAAAAAGTATGATGAAGATTCATACAAGTGTCGGTATTATTTACTTAATTGTCTATCAGATAATTTTTATGATTATTATGATAGAACTTACTCTACTGCAAAGAAAATTTGGAAAGCGTTGCAAAGTAAATATGATACCGAGGAGGCTGGAGCGAAAAAATATGCTGCTAGTAGATTTTTTTCGTTTCCAAATGGTAGACAACAAATCAGTGGTAGACCTAGCCCAAGATTTTATAATGATTGTTGGAGAGCTCAGGTCCGAGGAGATAAAAATTGGAGATAACCTTATTGTTTGTGGCATAATAGATAAACTTCCACCTTCATGGAAGGAATTTCAAAAAACTATGCACCACAAACAAAAGGAAACCTCTCTTGAGACATTGATTATGCGAATCCGCATGGAGGAAGAAGCAAGGGGCCAAGATGCACTTTTGCAAACGGAAGAGAGCAACTTACAACCCGTCACAAATAAGGTAAATTTAATTACTTCAAATAATGTTACTCCTAATGCTAACAAAAATACCTCTATGAAGCCTAAGAAGAAAATATTCAAGAAAAATAATGGTAGACCTCCCAAGAAAAATAATGGTGGTATCAACCAAGCACAAAACGGAGGACCATGCTTTGTCTGTGGCAAGAGTGGGCATATTGCTCGATTTTGCAAGTTTCGGAAACGTGGTCCTACACCTCAGGCGAACGTTACCGAAAAGCCACTTGTGGCGATGATAACAGACATAAATATGGTTGAAAATGTTGATGGATGGTGGGCTGATTCTGGTGCAAACCGTCATGTCTGCTATGACAAAGATTGGTTCAAAGTGTATACTCCATTTGAGGAGCCCAAAACCATCATGCTTGGTGATTCTCACACTACTCAAGTGCTTGGAAAGGGAGATGTCAAGTTGAGTTTTACCTCAGGAAGGGTGTTAACTCTAAAAGATGTACTTTTTACTCCTTCCATGAGAAAAAATTTGATGTCTAGTTTTCTTCTTAATAAAGCAGGCTTCAAACGGATTATTGAGTCTGATCAATGTGTAATAGTGAAAAAAGGTATTTTTGTGAGAAAGGGGTATGCTTGTGATGGGATGTTTAAGTTGAATGTTGAGATGAATAAAGTTACTAATTCTGTTTACATGCTTTCTTCCACTAATTTTTGGCATGCTCGTTTGTGTCATATTAATAATCGTTATGTGGGAATCATGAGTAGTTTAGGATTAATCTCAATGATTAAAAAGGATTTTAAAAAATGTGAAGCTTGTAGTAAAGCCAAAATCACAAAAAGGCCTCATTTTCAAGTTGAAAGAAAAACTGAATTATTAGAGTTAATTCATACTGATATTTGTGAACTTGGAGGAATTTTAACTCTTGGAGGAAATAGATATGGGCTTCAATCCCATCCCCCTCGATGTGCTCCAGACCTTTTCTCTTGCCAAGGCCTTGGTTAGTGCATCTGCAAGATTATCACAAGATTTGACATAATCAACATTAATTGTATCACTTGTCAATTATGATCTCACAGTACTGTGTTTTCTCCTTATAGGTCTGGATTTACCGTTATAATAACGGTTTTGAACTCTACCAATTGCAGCGGTGCTATCACAATGAATTAAAATAGGAGGAATTGATTTTTCAAATAAGGAATTTGAAATAATAAATCTCTTAACCAATTCGCTTCTTCACTAGCTGAAGCTAAAGCAATTAGTTCAGCCTCCATGGTAGAGTTAGCAATAATAGTTTGCTTTTTTGATTTCCAACAAATAGCACCACCTGCCAACGTAAAAATATAACCAGTGGTAGAACAGGAATCACCAGATAAAGTGTTCCAATCTGCATCAGTAAAGCCTTCAAGTACAGCAGGATATTTTTTTATAAAACAAGCCATAGGTTTTTGTACCAACTAAATATTTCATAACTCTCGTTATGGCATGCCAATGTTCACTACCTGGCTTGCTTGTAAACCTGCTAAGTACTCCAACTGCATACGCAATATCAGGCCTAGTGCAATCAGTCACATATCTCAAACTTCCAATTAAGCTAGCATATTCCTTTTGATTTATCACATCATTGTCACTTTGAACAGGAAACAAGTGAACACTTGAATCAAAAGGAGTTATAACATGCTTGCAATCAAGAAAGTTATATTTTTTCAAGATTTTCTCAACATAATGTGACTGGTCAAGGAATATTTCATCACATGTTTTAGTAATTTTTATTCCAAGAATTAAATTTGCCTCACCAAGATCTTTCATGTCAAAATGGCTTCTAAGAATATTTTTAGTTTCATCAATACCATTCATGTTAGAGCCAAAGATCAACAAATCATCAACATAGAGGCAAACAATAACATGTGAATTATTCCAAGACTTGTGATAGATGCACTTATCACATTCGTTTGTTTTAAAACCATTTTCAATCATGCAGAAATCAATTTTCTCATGCCATTGCTTTGGTGCCTGTTTCAAGCCATATAGGGATTTAGTAAGTTTACACACTTTGCTTTCTTGGCCTGCTTCAATAAAACCTTCAGGTTGTTCCATATAAATTTCCTCATTTAGGTCCCTATTTAAAAAAGCAGTTTTTACATCCATTTGGTGAATATGCAAATCAAAAATTGCAGCAATAGCAATTAAAAGCCTTATGGATGTAATTCTAGTTACCGGAGAAAAAGTATCAAAAAATTCTAGGCCTTCTAGTTGTTTAAAACCTTTAGCAACTAGTCTAGCCTTATATTTATCAACAGAGTCATCCGGTTTTAACTTTTTTCTAAGGACCCATTTACACTCAACTATTTTACAACCCGGTGGTAAATCAACTAACTTCCAAGTTTTATTGGAAATAAGTGATTCCATTTCATCATTTACAGCCTCTTTCCAAAAAATAGCATCATGTGAAGATAAAGCTTCTTGTAAATTGAGAGGGTCATTTCCAACGTTAAAAACATAAAAATCAGGACCAAAATCTTTTTCTACTCTAGCTCTTTTACTTCTTCTTAACTCAAAATCATCACTTTCTTTATTTTTCAAAACAGAAGTAGAAGAGCTAGGTAGTGACAAAATATTTTCATTAGTCCTATGACCCCCACTATTTTTAGAATCAAATGGAAATTTATTTTCATGAAAAATAGCATCTCCTGATTCTATTATTATATTATCTTCAAAACTAAAAAATCTATAGGTTGTACTATTTGAAGCATAACCAAGAAAAGCACAAGTAGTAACTTTTTTACCCAATTTACTTATTTTGGGATCCATTAACCTTACATAAGCTAGACAACCCCAAACTCTTAGATATCCCAAATTTGGCTTGTGACCTCTCCACAACTCAAATGGTGTTAATTTAGTCTTTTTATGAGGCACACGATTCAACACATAACAAGCAGTTAAAATAGTTTCACCCCAAAAATTTAAAGGTGCACTAGACTCAATAAGCATGGCATTTGCCAACTCAACCAAAGTTCTATTTTTTCTCTCCGCAACACCATTAGATGCAGGAGAGTAAGGTGGAGTAGTTTCATGAATTATTCCCAATGATCTAACAAAAGAATTAAACTCATTCGACTCATATTCACGGCCTCTATCACTTCTAATTCTTTTTATTTTTCTACCAAACTGATTTTCAACTTCATGGAGATAAATTTTTAAAATTTTCAAAAGCATCACTTTTATTTTTCATCAAGAGAACATATGTGTACTTGGAAAAATCATCAATAAAAGTAATAAAATATCTATTTCCTCCAAGAGTTAAAATTCCTCCAAGTTCACAAATATCAGTATGAATTAACTCTAATAATTCAGTTTTTCTTTCAACTTGAAAATGAGGCCTTTTTGTGATTTTGGCTTTACTACAAGCTTCACATTTTTTAAAATCCTTTTTAATCATTGGGATTAATCCTAAACTACTCATGATTCCCACATAACGATTATTAATATGACACAAACGAGCATGCCAAAAATTAGTGGAAGAAAGCATGTAAACAGAATTAGTAACTTTATTCATCTCAACATTCAACTTAAACATCCCATCACAAGCATACCCCTTTCCCACAAAAATACCTTTTTTCACTATTACATATTGATCAGACTCAATAATCCGTTTGAAGCCTGCTTTATTAAGAAGAAAACTAGACATCAAATTTTTTCTCATGGAAGGAGTAAAAAGTACATCTTTTAGAGTTAACACCCTTCCTGAGGTAAAGCTCAACTCGACATCTCCCTTTCCAAGCACTTGAGTAGTGTGAGAATCACCAAGCATGATGGTTTTGGGTTCCTCAAATGGAGTATACACTTTGAACCAATCTTTGTCATAGCAGACATGACGGTTTGCACCAGAATCAGTCCACCATCCATCAACATTTTCAACCATATTTATGTCTGTTATCATCGCCACAAGTGGCTCTTCGGTAACGTTCGCCTGAGGTGTAGGACCACGTTTCCGAAACTTGCAAAATCGAGCAATATGCCCACTCTTGCCACAGACAAAGCATGGTCCTCCGTTTTGTGCTTGTTGATTTTATGCTTGGTTGATACCACCATTATTTTTCTTGGGAGGTCTACCGTTATTTTTCTTGAATATTTTCTTCTTATGCTTCATAGAGGTATTTTTGTTAGCATTAGGAGCAACATTATTTGAAGAAATTAAATTTACCTTATTTGTGACGGGTTGTAAGTTGCTCTCTTCCGTTTGCAAAAGTGCATCTTGGCCCCTTGCTTCTTCCTCCATGCGGATTCGCATAATCAATGTATCAAGAGAGGTTTCCTTTTGTTTGTGGCGCATAGTTTTTTGAAATTCCTTCCATGAAGGTGGAAGTTTATCTATTATGCCACAAACAATAAGGTTATCTCCAATTTTTATCTCCTCGGACCTGAGCTCTCCAACGATCATTATAAAATCTTGGGCTTGGTCTACCACTGATTTGTTATCTACCATTTGGAAATGAAAAAATCTACTAGCAGCATATTTTTTCGCTCCAGCCTCCTCGGTATCATATTTACTTTGCAACGCTTTCCAAATTTTCTTTGCAGTAGAGTAAGTTCTATCATAATAATCATAAAAATTATCTGATAGACAATTAAGTAAATAATACCGATACTTGTATGAATCTTCATCATACTTTTCAGTTTTTTCTTGAAAAGAAATAAGTTCTTCATCATTCATGGAACCGTTGTCTATTTTATTTGGATTCTTCTCAGTTAACACATAAGAAACATTGAGAAGGCTTAAGTAGAAAAGTACTTTACCCTTCCATCTCTTAAAATGAGTACCGTTGAACCGAAATGGCTTGTTTAGATCTCCTACTTTGACATCCGCCGATTTTTCAACTGTAGCCATTTGAATCTCCTTAAAAATTGTTGGTGATATTGCAATGAAATTACAAGTACAATTGAAAAATAAAAATGAAGAAATAAAATTTCTTCAGCTGAGGCGCGGATATCTCGCTCTCTTTAAGGAGATTCAAGTCCACTGCAGCAAATTTACCGGTCCAGCAGTAATCTTTCTGACTTGTCCCCTCCAGGATACAACAGCCCGATCACGTCGTATAACTCAACAAACTCTGGACAAGATGTTGAGTCCAAAGCTCCACAAAAAAAAAAGAACATCTTTCTTCAACTAATAAACTCTTTTATTTTTTACTTTCCTCACTTTTTATGAATTCTCCAAAGGATATATATTTTCCTCTCTACTCTCACAAGTTAAGGATTGGTAACTTATTTTTTTTTATATATATATGAATTGGTAAGTAATATCATCCTTATATAATGGATGAAAAAAAGTATAGTGGTCACTTTATTTTTCCACAAAACGTGAGAAACTTAGACAACATTTGTTTCTTTGTGGCTGCCCAAATGTGAAAAACATTGTCACATTTTATACCACAAAAATGTGAGTAACTAGACTACATTTTGTTTCTTTGTGGCTGCCCAATGTGAAAGGCATGGTCAAAGGAAGAAGAAAAGATACTTTGAATAATATTAAAATGCTTCAAAAACAAGTGGTACAATTAATGTTGATTATGTCAAATCTTGTGATAATCTTGCAGATCCACTAACCAAGGCCTTGGCAAGAGAAAAAGTCTGGAGCACATCGAGGGGGATGGGATTGAAGCCCATAAATTCATGAGTCGTATATGAGGAAACCCAACCTGGGGACTAGAGATCCTATAACCAGGTTCAATGGGAAAAACGAATCATATGATGACTTGTTGAGAAAAATGCACTATTTTATTTATTCCCTCCCTATGGTGTAAGTGCATTATTCTGTAACAATTTGTGGAGGTTGAGTTTATAAACTCTTAATGAAACTCTGTAGCTCGTATGAGTGGGGTGTTAAGTTACAGAAGCACTCTTGACAGATTTCACCTATGTGAGTGTGGAAGTAGGTCGCTTCCTATGAGAATTGGGCTCGTTCTCAAAAGCACTCATGAAAACTGGGATAGCACAAGGCTGTAATGTGCTAGCTATTAAAGCTCATGTCAACACCTTGATTATTATGTGTAAGCAGTAATTCTTTATTTCCCTAAAGCAGTCATAATTCAAGTTTGAGACCACTACGGCTCTGGAGTAAAGATTATTGTTTTACTAAGTGAAGGTTCAATGCAGAGCATACCTTCATTATGCATACTAGTCTACCTTCAACTAATAAGCTCTCTTAGATTAATATTAAAATGAGTGGGGGATTGTAAGTGTTTTTGAAGCATTTTAATATTATTCAAAGTATCTTTTCTTCTTCCTTTGACCATGCCTTTCACATTCGGCAGCCACAAAGAAACAAAATGTAGTCTAGTTACTCACATTTTTGTGGTATAAAATGTGACAATGTTTTTCACATTTGGGCAGCCACAAAGAAACAAATGTTGTCTAAGTTTCTCACGTTTTGTGGTAAAAGAAAATGTGACCTATACCTTTTTCATCCATTATATAAGGATGATATTATATAAGGATGATATTACTTACCAATTCATATATAAAAAAAAAAAAGTTACCAATCCTTAACTTGTGAGAGTAGAGAGGAAAATATATATCCTTTGGAGAATTCATAAAAAGTGAGGAAAGTAAAAAATAAAAGAGTTTATTAGTTGAAGGAAGGTGTTCTTTTTTGGTGGAGCTTTGGACTCAACATCTTGTCCAGAGTTTGTTGAGTTATACGACGTGATCGGGCTGTTGTATCCTGGAGGGGACAAGTCAGAAAGATTACTGCTGGACCGGTAAATTTGTTGCAGTGGGCTTGAATCTCCTTAAAGAGAGCGAGATATCCGCGCCTCAGCCGAAGAAATTTTATTTCTTCATTTTTATTTTTCAATTGTAATTGTAATTTCATTGCAATATCACCAACACTTACTACTCCCTCCGTCCCATAATAAGTGTCACCTTAGGAAACCAAGACATAAATTGGCTAGTTTTTTTCAATTCTACCCTTAGACAATAAAGTAACAACTAAATGATGATTGGAAAAGTCACATAGTAACTTGGTATTGTTGGATTTCCAATATCAAAAGTTTTACTTCTTGTGCGTGCTCTAATCAAAAGGTAAAAGTAATTTATTTTTATTATATTATTGATTTGTTAATATATTTGTTTTTTGCTAAGGTGGAACGGAGGGAGTACTATATTGGAACTGAAATTGTTGAAACCTAGAAATATCTCCCTGAGGGAAGTAACGTTCCCTAAACATTTAGGAAGAGATCTGAAAGTTGATTTTGAGTCAAGTCTATGATATCCAAGCGCGGTAATTTACATATATTATCTCCGATAGATCCTGTAAGTTTGTTATTACTCAAGTACAAGCGTTGAAGGCCTCTCGAGTTAAAAGTTGACGTGGGAATCGATCCAATCAAGTCGTTATCATTGAGATAATGACCTATTAATCTGCTCAAGTTCCCAACTTCATTTGGAATTTGACCTTTGATTTTGCAAGAAACGGCGGACAACTTTGTAAAAGACATGGAAAGATTCCCTGTGGAGGCTGGAAGCATGCCATCTAGAGGGTTCACACGTGTAGAAAGAAATGTCAAATCTCTACAATTTGCTAAGGAAGTCAAGAAGCTAAGCGATGAGTCACTTGTTAAATTATTTTCCCCCAAGTTTAGGAATTGCAGACGAGTCAAATATCCAAGAGAATTGGGAATCTAAGCCACTGAGTTTATTTGATGAAAGGTCTAGAGCAGTAAGTTTTTAACAATTGGAGATTGAATGAGGAATAATCCCAAAAAGATTGGTCAATTTATCCAGATAAAGATGTTCTATGTTGGGTAAGACAGAACATATGTTTGGTGGGATGATTCCTGATAGATTATTGTGTAACAGAGAAATTATTCTCAGCCTTGATATATTGAAGGACTCCATTTTAAGTGAGCCACTAAAACTATTAAATTCAAGACCAAGTTCCTCCAACTCCACGAGATTGCTAATATCTTTGGGTATTTCACCTATCAACACATGAAGAAAGAAGGAATACTAGTGAGTTTAACTAGCTGGTTCAATCTAGTATAAGTTGTATTTTTTGCTATCACTTGGAATATGTACCATTAAACCTATTTTCGTTAAGATATAAAACTTGCATCTTGGTTAAGTTGCCAATTTCCCATGGTAAGGATCCCTTGAGATTGTTTTTCGCCAGTAACAAATATTGCAGGGAGGAGATATTAAACATGGAGATTGGGATAGAGCCGGTAATCTGATTTCTCTCCATGCCTAAATCCATCAAATTAACAAGATTTCCGACTTCCTGAGGAATTACCCCAGCAATTCATGTGTATTAAAACTTTTGTGGAGGTAATTAGATACATTAATGTATTTGCTTCATAAGATAAAGCATGATTATACCTTCATAAGATAATGAAGGGTCATACCTGTGAAATGGTTAGATCCGAGAAATAATTTCTGCAAGTTACTCAATCTTCCAATTTCACGATGTATTGGTCCATCAAACTCATTTCCTGATAAAGGCAATATTTGAAGTTCTGAACAATTTGACAAGCTCGTAGGCGTATGACCATGAAGTTTGTTTATGGATAGATAAAGCCCTTTGAGTATTGGGAAACCATTGCCAAAATGATTAGGAAGAGTTCCAGATAAGTAATTGCTTGTAAATGCAATTACTTCAATTCTCGAAATGTTAAAAACTGCCAATGGTATAGAACAAGCTGATTGAATTGTATGAGCAAAACGTTCATGTTTTGAAGATTGTCGATCCCTTCTGGAATATTTCCTTGAAGGAAATTGTATGAAAGAATCAGAGTCTCCAACATTGAGGCGTTTGAAATAGATTGAGGGATAGAACCTATGAAATTGTTTCCACCTAAGCTTAAAAATCCTAGGTTTTCAACTATTCCAAGCTCTATCGGGATTTCACCCGTTAAGGAATTGAATGTCAAATCAAAAGTTTCAAGCTTTGAAATATTAAAATATGAAGAGGAGAGTCAACCGGAGAAACTATTATTTCTAAGATTTAGAACTTGAAGTTGGTGAAAAATCCCGAACCAAGAAGGAATCTCCCCTCTGAAATTGTTGAAACTTATATTAAGAAACTTAAGCCGGGGAAAGTGTGCCATTTCTTGAGGCAAATTGCCATAGAAATTGTTGTTTTTCAAGTCAAGAGAAACGAGAAATGTGGTTTCCAAAATCAGGTGGGATTCGGTCTGTAAGAGCCATGTTGAAAAGATTCAAGGACTTCACTTTCTGGTGGCGAGAGCCTCAAGTGATTCCTACCCAATGACAAATAGAAATAGCAGGAGACCAGCTTTCATCCAAGAAGTGAAAGGGGTCCGAAATGATTTCAGATTTAAGAGAAAGAAGAGCTAATTGATCAGTAGAAATGTTGGTTTGGATCATGGTTGAACTAGCCATAACATAGTGAAGCAACAAAAGTATTAAGCGAAAAGAGGTGAATGCTTTCTCCATAATTGCCTAAATTAGTAGGAATATGGATATGGCTAGTAACATGTGGGTTTGAGACTTTAAATAGCAATGAGATCTCTTTGGTCTTCCAGATTTATAAAATATATTTTTAGGAGACTTATTCATTCAAACATATTTTGAGGAAAAAACTTTTCTTTATTCGTTGTCATCTCAAGAGTAATAATACAACTAAATTGGAGCTAAAGGAAATAAAAGTGTGACTTTGTTCAAGTGGCAGACCAAGAAAGAAATATAAAAAGTGATTGACTAGAAAAGCAGTCGTCCACTATAATAACTTTTATAAAATATAAGATGCTTTTTTTTACCCCCTTCCTGGGAGTTCCCCGCTTTTTTGTCTCATTATTTATCTCATAATCAGTACTTCAAGTGAATTATCCAAGTATTTTTTCTTTTTTTTTTCTCAATATTATTTATCTTTGTTATCATTCAGTTTTGCCCCTAAAGCTTAGTAGGAATATTGGGAAACTAGCTTAGGAATTTCAAACCCGCAGGGTAATTAGCGCAAGCGCTAGAAACTAGAAAGACTAGCTAGTTATGACCTCTTTTTTTTGCTGCAAGAGAGCATGCTTTGATTTGTATCCTGGATGAGGATGAAGCTAAAGATCTGTGATACAGATGCCAATATACTGGAGCTACACATGTACAACAAATGGTTAGAGCACCCAAATATCATATTTTTATCAGTTCCCTATACAACTGTTTACAAAGCAAACATTATCTGATTGAAACAGGTTTTGCAACAAAACTCTAGGAATTACAGTCAACATCAATAAGAAAGTAAACTAGCGCTAACAAACATCTTGAGTTTAAGAGAAATGAAGTTACTTGCATGTCTCCAAGAAGTAGCTCATGTACTTTTCAACACGGGTCTAATCATGGGAATCCGTCAGAACCAAGAAATACAGATCATATGCTGAGAAAATCATTAGCACTAACTAATGATTGTTCCCTCGAAGGAGAGTACAATCGCAGACCACTTCCAGATGTTGGATTGAGCCTAAACTAGCACCACACCAGATGCGTATTCATGGCTGAACGACAAACTCAAATAGCGAGTGATAGTGCTCCTGACTCATGAGAGAAAGCCCAAACATCCCATTGCACACATACGTCACAAGCAATCAAATTCGAAGTGTATTCAGCCTCCAAGTGGATGCTATGAGAACTGAGAAGTGTAAAGATCAAATCTAGGAGTCATCCAATTCAATAATTTGAGCTCTTTTCTCTGCGGCTTTCTTCCTGATGAAAATGCCCCATCTCAATGCTGCTTTAAGTTTGAGCCACCCAACAACAGCCTTTCCTGAACGAGTCCGGTCCTCATTAATACCAAAGCTTGAAGAAGACATGCTGGGCATGTAAGATGATGCATATGGGTAATTATTATCTTCTGAGGTACTAGAAGAAGCATGATGATGCTGGCCACCCATGTTGAAAATATGGAGAAGATGTTGCATGTCGTCGTTCTCTAGCATTTCATGACTTCTTGTGCGTATTTCTTCCTCAGTGGTGAAGAACTCATCAGCTCCTTTATAGGATGTATTAGAAGTGCTAGCAGCAAAAAAGCTAGAAAATGAAGACTGTGATGGGTGAAGGGCCAATATACTCTCACTTCCAGGTGGCTGAGCTTGTTGCGACGTGCCTACAAAGTGGTTTTGAGGAAATGAAGCACCACTTAACTGTTCATTGACACTTAGATTCGTGTTCTGAGACTGTGTGGTATATGTACCCATAAGACTACCGTTATACCCTGGCAAAACAGAAACATGCTCATTATTAGGGGTAGCAAAATTAGCCATGAAAACATGATCCGCCCAACCCGCCCAAGTTCGGGCTGATCATTGACGTGCCTATTTATTAGCTCAGCCCATTTCAACCCATACAGGATTTGGGCTACATATGAGATATCTTGTCAAAATATTTTTTTCAATTTTTATTTATTTGATATGTTATATATAGCCATAATAAAGAAAAAAAGTAGTTTCGTTAGGTACTTCAAAATTATAAAAGAACAAACAAAGAAATTAAAACTTAGTAAGAATTGGGGGGTTGGGTTATGACCTGCATTTTAACCCATTTCAGCCTAATGATCCGCCCAATTCTTAGCTCAGCCCATTTTGATCCGCCCAAATCAATGACCTGCTCATTTATTAGCTTAGCCCATTTTGATCCGCCCAAATCTAGCCCAACCCGCCCATTTGACACCCTCTAATTATAACATATCTAATGAGTTAGCTCAACCGAGCAGTTATTCATAGTTTCATACCTAATAGATCAGCCAATTGTTAGGTGAGAGTTATAACGCATTCAAGTACTTAAAACTAGAATGAGTTTATGTCAAATATGTCAGTAAAATATATAGCATAAGATACTATTCCATTTTATGAGACAGCATGACTAGGTATGGTGACTAAGAAGTAAATTCGACTTGGACATTATTTTAGCAGCAGTAGAGGAAAGGAAAGAGCTGCTCATGAGTTGGTTAGGAACAATCATGCTTAATTTTCACACTGATTCAGCACTCTATCATAGTCCAACTCCGTTGAGATATGGAACTAGCTATATTTTTTTCAAAGAGATTTGAGTTATTGGAGGGAATAATATGCTGAAATAATGAATAACTTGCTTAGGCACAGGAATATCACTTGTGATATGTGAGAAACCTACAATAGATTTCTTTCTAAAGAAATACAGCCCAGAGCCAAGATGGACAACTTTTTACAAGTAAACTTGAAAACGTGTATTTTTTCTGAAACTGGAAAAAGAAAACTTTGTATGCGTGTATAATAGAGGACAATGAAAAGCCAAAAGTCACAAGAATCACTCCTCTTTATTGACCAGCTAAGGCTACAATTCTCTATAGATAATCAGATGAGAGAAAATTAATTTGTTTTTCCAACTCTTGAGTAGTTAAAGCTATATGTCAAATCTTGATGTCTTAATACAAAGACCTATGACCGTAACTTATTGGATATGAAGGCATAATTAATTAAATGAAGAGAAAGCTCAAGAAGCTTAAAAACACTCAGTCTTGATGGTTTTACTTAGGAAACAACGGCATGCCAGATAATATCCGATGCATAATGTACACTGAGAGTTCAAGCTTATGCTACTGGATGTGTGCAGATTCTTATCATTTAGATTCATATTTCTGGCTAGGGGTGGCAAAACTAGCCCATGAAAACAACTGTCAAACCCACCCATTCATTAGCTCAGCCCATTTCAGCCCAACCCATTTTAACCCATAAAAAAATGAGTTGATATGCAGCCAAAGTTGACCCATGAGAAATCTTGTCAAAAAAGATTTCAAAAAGACATTTTTTTTATTTGATATGTTATATATAGCCATAATAAAGAAAAGATAGCTTTATTAGTACTAAAAATTATAACAAAATAAACAAAGATGCTAAAACTTAGTAGAATTGGGCGGGTTGGATTATGACCCGCTTTTTAGCCCATTTCAGCCCAAGTAACTTTTGGGAGGACCGATAACCCGCCCATTTATCAACTCAGCCCATTTTGAACGGCCCAAGTTCAGCCCAACCCACCCATTTGACACCCCTATTTCTGGCAATGAATTATCTTTCAAGTTACCAAAGGAGCTCACTAAGAAGCCAAAACAGCAGTAAAAGCAAACCAATGGGCAAAATTTAACACAATTCAAGATGAGCATAACTTAAGCAGTCAGCTAATATTTTGCATCTGATGCATACTTATACCTTCCAATCCCATGTTCAATCCTGGATTAATAGGAGGCTGCTCTGATGAAGTTGAACCAGGAACGCTTGGTAGATTAAGTTGATGATCAAAAGAACTAGAATGGTTCTGAGAGCCAGTTGTAAGATCATACTGAGGAGCATCTGAGCTTTTATTCTGATTAATGCTTAAAAGAGATTGGCCATCATATTCAACAACATGCATCCAGTTGTCATATGCTTTCTTGACTAAGTTGTCCACATATTCCTGCAAGAACATTTTGATTTTTGCTTAAGATCTTCCTCATATAGGGAAAGTAAAACAATCCAAAGTCAAGCTTATGCAAATGATACTAACATGTTATATACTACTCCCTCCAGTCCAAAATAATTGATGTTTTAGCCTTTAAAAGTTGGTCCAAAAAATTTTTATATTTCACAAACCTAAGAAGGTATTTTAATTCCCAATTCCCATGACACATTCCTAATACCCACGATAATTATGTCTACCCTAAAAAGAAAAGAAAATCATAATTAAGGTATTTTAGTCAAAGCCCCTTTTAACTTTTAGGAGTAAGTGAATTCCTTAATCCATGTGCCCAAGCCTAAAACTTGAATTATTTTGGACTGGAGGGAGTAATAAGTAATAAGCACTACTTCGAAGTTCTAGAATATGACACAGACAAAAGAAAGGGGCGAACTGCATCAAAATAGAGTGGCGATTGGGCAAGATGGGTAAGATTTAGATAGGCTAAAGAAGCTTTAGGAAAAGATTCGTACAAACTGCATTAAAAATAGGCATGGGAACTGGACGAGCTGGGTCGGATTTAGATGGGCTAAAAATGACTTTAGAAAATTATTCGGTCTCAAAGAATTAAGGGTCAAACATGGTTGAGTCGAAAGATTTGGGCTGTGAATAACAAAAACCTCGATTTAACCCATTTAGGGACATGCTTGATAGAGCCCATTTCCTGGACTTCAGTATCCAATACGACAAATTAAATGTTTTCTTGGAAGTGCTTGAAAAGATTTCTTCAGCTCACCGAGGACATGACCCTAGATAGGAGAGCATGGATGCCGAGGATTAGGATAGACGGTTAGAAGGTAATCGATCGTCTTCTCTCTTCCCAGTGGTAGAGCAAGGTTCTAGTCTGGAGCCTATATATTCCCTTACCGGTATTATCATTATTATGCTAGCATTATCTTATTATTCAATTTTATTACTACTGTTGTTTTTTTTTTACTTTGGTTACTTTTCTTTCTTCAATATTTTCATCATAGTTTTTTACTCTTGCATTTATTTCAAACCATGCCCTGAAAAATGATTTTCTTGAGCTGAGGGTCTATCAGAAACAGCCTCTTCACCCCGCAAAGGTAAGATCTGCGACTCTGCGTACAGCCCACCCTCTCCGGACCCCACTTGTAGGACTATACTGGATATGTTATTATTGTTGTTGTTGTTTTTCGAGTGAAAAGTTGAATTCTTCACTGCTACAGCAAGCAATTCGAGGTGCATAGTATTTTTTCTTTTGTTTCTTTTACAAATTGTTCAATGGGTCCATGACTTATTCAAAAAGAGAAGAAAGAATAAAAAATAAGTACGTAAAAGAGGAAAAAGAATTCAATAATACAAACCTTTTGATCGTCTGAAAGAGAATCAACTGAATGATACTGTCCACCAGAGATTAAACCACACAACTCATAGATATTGCTAAAAACAACCCCAACACTCTTCATATCATCAGGATAATAGACATAAAGCTTCCCACTAAGAACACAGGTCTTAGCATGCTCCACAAGAGCATCCCACATTTTATTTGACATTCCACTTCCCAAGATCTGAGAAAACGACAAGAAAATGTTAAGATATAAAGACAATCGTTAAATTAATTTCCAATATTACAGGTTTGATATTATTACATTTCTGAGCCTCTGAGTGTCTCTCACGATGAGTCGTAGAAAGTCTTCCACTGTAAATATGCCAGCTTTATTTAGCCTCTTGTGGAAGGATCCATCTTTCCCTATCTTTTCCAATCTCCAAACATCATCATTTAATGCAGGTGGATAATGTTTCTTGTACACTGATGAATAAGACAGTCACAGAATTACAACAGATAAGATAATTGTAACTTGCATATAAAATGGGAAAGTTACACATTTGGCTGGTCACCAAAAATAATTACATTCGCTAGCCAAATATACATTTTTGGACCGCTCAAAAGAATAAGATAGCAAATGTATAGGTTTTGTATATTAAGTATAAATATACATATAAAATGCATATTGTATACAAAATATATACATATAATATACATAAATACACATAATCAGTACATAGGTTTCATATATTTTGGCTAGCTCCTGTAATTAATTTCGGCAATGGGCCAGAAATGAAAAATTCCCAAAAATATACACCATTATGTAATATACTATTATGTAATGTATATCTTATATATATTATACATTCATATACAAAAAACAAATATACATTTGCTGGCTATTATTTTGGCAGGTGGCTATTTATGTCAATTTCTCAATAAAATGGCACATAATTGACATAATATAGACTTACATTCTCCTCGATGATCCTTCACACTGAAGGCTTCTGTTTTTGCCTCACGAATGTGAATTCCCTCTCGACAACCTGACACAACTTTTAAGCCTAGCCTGAACTTTCTGCTTCTAATCCAGCTAGAGTTGTCAGTAAATGAAAATTCACCAAGACTACCTACACCTTCCTTCAATATCACTTGCAAGTCTCCTGTAAGAAGCGGCCTTTTCCCATCACGCTCCTTCACAATGTGAGACTCGAAGTCTTCTTCAGTCCAACCATCATCATCCTCATTATTGAAATCTCCTCCAAGCACAACAACATCTAGTTTAAGAGAGGATTCTGGACCTGATGTTACAACATGGCCCGTATTTCCATCCAGCAAGACAACATGGATTGCGGAACCCTTCTCTCCTTCTACTTTCCCTCCGGTAAAGAGAGGTAGTGACAATTTAGACCTGAATTGAAGCTGCAAATTTCTCCCATCTGGCCCTTCAATTCTTTTTGGAGAAACCCTGCATCATTTTTTAGCTGCTCAGTATCACGATAAAGGGGGCAGTCATTTAAAGCAAATTACACGGGAACTCAAGCAAGCAGAGGCGGTACTCTAACTTTTGATGAATTGCCTGAGTGGCAAAGAGTTGTTAAGACATAATTACATTTTTGGACTGCTCAAAAAACAAAAATGGCCAGCAAATGTATAGGTTTTGTATATTTTATATGTAAATTTTGGCTACCGCCGTAATGAAACATGATATATGGATATATCAATTCTAGCAATTTTCAAATAGATCAGGATAGCTAGATGGCTGAAATGTAGTCGGAGAATCTATATGTATATCGATATGTATAGTGGGATCGTATTAAATAGAGAGTATATTATTATTTTAGATTTAACCAATTTGATGAATTACTCCAATTTTGGCTACCGCCGTAACTTATTTGGGCCGACGGGTCAAAAATGGAAAAAAACTCAAGAACTAAGTGGCCAACAACCTCAAGGCTCTCATCCAAATATAACCCAGGCAGTATTTCAAGCGAACCTTTCTATCCAATACACTTGTGAGAAAGAAAAACTATTTCTATTTTTAGTAACATCCAAATGCTAGTCCTGCTAGTTCTTGAAACATTAATTCCATTGAACGGTCAGCATCCAATGGGAGGAATCCACCTTACAATTTGGCAGAAGAAACTTATCGCAAGAAGTTATATTAATTACACATAGAAGTTTGGAACTACGACAAATTCCAATAAAACCAGCGAAGCAAAGGCTAATTTATCTTTGAAAAGGTTCACATATAAAATACCGTGGAAAGTATTTAAATGTGAGCACTTCATACTAAGCAACAAATATTAAGCGAAAGAACATAGTGGATTCCAATCTGATTGAAGCCTGGGCCTGTTTCCATTTAATTAATGTTTATCCATTTGTGGAGCTCTATAAAAATATAAAGACTTTTCTTTTTTATAAGATCTTTAAAAATATAAGGACTTAACCAAACCACTTAGAGATATTCTTTTGACTCTCTAATACCTTACCAAACTAACTTTGATATTGCTGCCACTGCAGCATTATCATGCATGACAAGTCTACAACTTGGACTCTAATCAACAAATTGATCACCAGAACACTACTGAATATGACTGCTACAACAAAGGGTACCAGCCTGATCTAAATTTTAGAACGTCAGTCAAAAACAAGGCAAACCTCCTAGAATTGTGAACAATAATAGGTTCAAAAGTAAATCAAATGATCCTCAATAGGATAATTTGTGAACACCTAGAATTTGACATACCTTGCATTAAGTTTAGTAGGGCCAAGTTTTGCTAAAGCACGCTCCACTTCTTCACTAACCTGGTGAGAACAAAGGAATATCCAGAAATAAGAATCAAGAACCACCTAAGGCAGAAGACTATTTTTGAAAGTGCAACAAAAACGAAAGATTAAGCAAGAAACGAAAGCACACTTCAGCATTATTTCTAACCAATACAGGAGCACACGGACTGGTGAATAGAACTTCCGTGATACAAATATTTCAACGCCATGCATCAGTACACAGTACATGAATAAACTAGATATTCCCAAATAGAATTCGCAATAAAACCTTGAAATTGAGATCAACAAATTATATCACATACCAACTTAAATTACCAGCTGTGTTTAACAGAAAAGTTGACAGATCTAAAACTGTCATAAGAAAGAAACACTTGATTAAATGGCATTTCAAGGAAGCATTGAAACTGTGCACACCGCACTCTCGGGGGAGCGAGAGAGAGAGAGAGATTACAACAGCTATAGTTTTATAGCTATAATCCAGTGAATGGGAGGAGAAGTCATAAAGGCCTAATAGTCTTACAACTCTCCGAAGAATTGGCTCCAGTGATGAGCAGAGTTTCTGCAGACTGTCCACCTTGAGCGCTTCGACAATAACACTGCACTAACCATGTAATTTTCAATAAATGATGCAATAGTTCCCATGAATGATACACAGAAAGATGACGTCAGCTACAATAGGTATTGAATTTCAGCTTCTCGGAGAAAAATAAGACAATCCACTTCAAACAGTTTCATGTTAGATTGAAGCACAAAATATGACATCCAATACCTATGAATCTATTGTTTTGCATTAAGGGAGTGTTTGATATGGAGGAAAATATTCTTCAAAAAGTGTGTTCCAATTCTCGAATGTTTGGGAGGTCAAAATATTTTGAAAAACATTTTCTAGGGGAAAACAAGCTTAAATTGAGGAAAATGACTTCCCTAATGGAAGTAGGAAAACAAGTTCCATAAGTGATATTCCAAATTCATCGTCTCCTCCCCACCCACCCAATGCCCCAACCCCCAACCCTTGACTACCCTAACCCCGCAACCCCTGAAACCCCACTCCCCATCCCACCCCATATAGTGTTTTGCTAGATTACATACAAATGTTCTTGAGATAATTTTTTTTTTTTTTTGTTTACTTACCAAAACATGAAAATAAGTAAGAAACCAACTTGTTTTCCAACATAACACTTTCTAGGAATACATTTTCTTTCGTACCCAACACACCCTAGAAGAAAAAACTATGAACGGAAGTACGGATTTGTACAAGAACAACATACCCAACGTAATCCCACAAGTGGGGTTCGGGGAGGATAGTTTGTAAGCAGACCTTACCCCTAACTTGTGAGGTAGAAAGGCTGTTTCCGATAGACCCTCGGCTCACAAAAGCATTTCAAAGTAGTTTTGAAAAAAGAAAATAGAAAAGTGAAGAAGCCATGCCAAATAATAAGTAAAGCATTACATAGCAATCTAAAAGAAAGGGACGGTAACAACAACTAAATAAGACGGTAACCAGAGTACAAGAAACAACAAATAGTAACCGAAATCAAAGAACAATAAACTATGAGAATAATACTAATACTACTGGTATGAAAGACGAAGTAGATACGGTGTTCCGCACTACCACTAAGCCTATCCCACAAGAAAGCAAGACAACACTCAACTACCAACAAACTGTCTATCCTAATCCGCGACCTCCATATCCCTCTATCTAAGGTCATGTCCTCAGTAAGCTAAAGATGCGTCATGTCATGTCTAATTTCCTCTCCCCAAACCTTCCACGTCCTCCCTCTACCTCTCCCATCACTGTCAACCTCTCACACCTCCTCAGTGAGGCATGTGTGTCTCTCCTCTTCACATGCTCATACCATCTCAAGCTAGCTTCCCTCATCTTGTCGATCATGGTGGCCGCTCCCACTTGTCCGAGATATCTTCATTCCTAATCCTATCGCTCCTAATATGTCTGTACACCCATCTCAGCATCCTCATTTCCAAAACTTTCATCTTCTGACATGGGAATTCTGGACTGGCCAACACGCCACCCATGCAACATAGTTGGTCTACCCACCACTTTGTAAAACTTACCTTTTTGAGTTTTGGTGGCACATTCTTATCGCACAAGACTCAGGATGCGAGCCTCCATTTCATCCACAACGCACCAATATGATGTGTGACATCATTGTCGATTCACCATTTCCTTGAATTATAGACCCAAGATACTTGAAACTTCCTCTCTAATGGCTTGTGAATCCAGCCTCACTTCCACGCTAGCCTCATGCCTTACGTTCTTGAACTTGCACTCCAAGTATTCTGTTTTGGTCCTGCTCAACCTAAACCCTTTGGACTCCAAGGTTTGTCTCCAAACCTCCAGCTTAGCGTTAACTCTGCCGCGAGCCAGTCAATCAATACTATGTCATCTGCAAATATCATGCACCATGGGACCTCACCTTGGATATAACGTGTCAATTCATCCATCACCAAGGTAAATAAAACAGGCAAAAAGCTGATCTGTGGTGCAACCGCATCACGACTGGGAAGTAGTCCGAGTGTCCAACTACTGTCCTTACCCGGGACTTGGCTACATCGTACGCGTCTTTAATCGTCCTAGCGTACGCCACAGGTACACCTCTAGCCTCTAAACATCTCCATAGAACTCGCGTTGGAACTTTATCATATTGTCTTTTCTAGGTCAAAGAACGCCATATGTAACTTGTAAGTCCCACTTCCTCTCCATATGTTTCTCCACCAAACTCCTTAATGAATGGATTTTGTGGTTGATCGCCCCAGCATAAATCCCAACTAGTTATCGGAAATAGAAACACCCCTCCTCACCCTCATTTTCACTCTCTCCCAAACTTTCATAGTGTGGCTTAGCAACTTGATACTCCTATACTTGTTACAACTTTGGATATCACCCTTGTTCTTGTACAACAGAATTTGTAAAATGAAATAATAGTATTCTAGATGGCGACAGTAAACGTAAAACAGTTGATTGACCATCACATAGAATAGGCCTCCAAGAGAAGCATCTGCCAATTTGACGGTCCGAGATACCAATAGGATTTCAAAGCAGTTGGCTTGGGATGCTCAAGTATGTTCAGGGTTGCAAATTAGAGGGGATAACGTTCATCTCTTTAATCCTACTGACAGTTGAGTCCTCAAACTTTGACTAACCCATGGGAACCGACCTACTACATCACTTCCATTGCTGTGGCAAGCAATCATTCCATATCCTCACTGTTACTTCATTGGCAAAATTAGCTCAAATCATAGTAAGGTAAAAGCACTAAAACCCATGTCCCCAGGTACATAATCTACGTGGTTGTGTTGTGCGACAAAAAAACCATCTAACACAGTCTATAGACAGAATATAACACCCAAAATATTACTCCATCCATTTCAATTTGCTTTGTCTAGTTTTTACTTGGCACGAAACTTTTGAATGTTGTGGTCTTAAACTAAACTATCTAGTATGTACCAAAATATCATTTAACCGTGTGATATTAAATATGTCACGTGGAAAGTTAGAATTAAAAAATTGTTAAAAAAGAACGGTGGGAGTAGTTCAAAAATATGTGAATTTTATTTTAAAATGTTTAAAGATTCTATTCCCAAATTCATGATCAACGCTAAACTGTTTGACTCTCGAAATAGAAAATTGTGTCACGTAAATTAAAACAGAGAAAGTAGTTCTTGATGATTTTTTAATTACCTGGCAAGAGCAGGTCTTTTTCTATCAGGTTGATTTTCTTCACTACTGCTAGCATCAAGTGCACGTTTCCTATCCATTTTCCTTAATTGGGTCTCTTTTAGATCTGTTTTTTTTTTTTTTTAACTGTTTGCAGTTAAAATTGGAGTATCAGATTCTAAGGGCCAAAAAGGAGATTAAAAAGGAAATGAAAGATGAAAGAGAAAAGGGGAAAGCGGGAAAATTGAAAGAAAGAGAAATTGTTGAGGGGGTTTCGAGGAAATTTCGAGGAAGATAAGTGGGATTTATGGGTATCTGCAGATACTGCACTAACTGCTAAAAATAGTTCACTGTTTTTAATTTTTCATAGCTGCCTAGCTCTGGCTTGCATGGTGTATCTATTGAAATGAAATTATTGGGATGATATAAAATAATGTTAGGCATGGTTTGGTAACTAGTTAGAGTCATGCGAGTATTAGTAATATGGGTATTAGTTAGAAGAAAATTTATGTATTATTTTATGCGGAGATGAGTTGTGCAGAGTTTTAATTATTTCATTTTGTGTCCTGCATAAAATAATATATGAATTTCATCGTAACTTATACATGAATTAGTTATGCAGGTTTCTAAATTGCAGATCCAAAGCCGTATTAATTTTATACATGAATAACTTACTTTCTAACCAGCTACTAAACGTGATATTACTTATGTAAGATTTAATACATGAATAACTTGTCTCATTATTAGCTATCAAACGATCCCTTTTATATTTAAGTGGAGGATTTCACGGACTTTCTAATCGTACACTAATCTTATTGAAACAAAAGCTTGATATTTAAATAAAGAAGTACAAAGAGGTGAACCAATTATTCACGCAGGGTTTCTACACATGCGCCACTAGCCATCAAGAACTATTTGATTATAAAAAATATATGATAAATTAACATAAAAGCATGTTAAAATAATTAAGTGATAAAAGTTATGTAAAAAATCTCATTATCATGATATTGTTGTTTTAGGGCAATATAATTTTTAACATCGACTTCAAAACTTGTCTTGTTGAACTAGTTATTAGTTGGCATAGATATGTACTTGTTTACTTCTATTAATTTAAGCAAAGTCTCTTTGTAAGAAGCTCTAAATCGGATTTTTATATTTTTGAAATGGTGAAATTTACATTTTCTAATTTATTCAATACTATATTTCCGAATTATTGCCTTAGCTTCTTTTTTTCAAATGTCCGCGAATACATTGTCTTAGTTTCAAAAAGCAAAATACTCCTTTTCATTTTAACTTCGACGAGAAGTAGTCATTACATTTGAGAAATTTTATTTTGTGAATCACATAACCAATACTACTTATGTGAGTTTATCTCTTTAATTGAGAAGTGGACATTTACTTGTTTTAAAGCATAAAACAAAAAATGCAATGTGTTTAAAGTCCACATTTTCCGTTAATTATATTTCTTAGCAAGACACACAAAAAAAAAAAATTAAATTAAAATATCTCCCAAAAGGACTATTAGAGAATGGTTTCTACGATATTGATCTTTCTATATTATTTTCTTATTTTATAATATTTAATCATCAATATCTATTATATACTGGTGAAAAAACTTTTCAAAATAATTATTGTTAATTTCTCAAAATTTGGTCTTAGATTTGTTGATCTTCTATCTTCTTTTTTGTCTTTTTGTTAATAACCACCCATGTAGTACTGTATGTGTGAATTTCTATTGTTAAATTAATTTATAGTTGCTTTTTTCATTATTTTTTATAAATGTTAAATGTATATATGATTTTTAATTAAATAAAGTTATAGATAAGGACATTTGCATGATCACGGACCAACACTAGTTTATAAAACATATAGATAGATTTTATTGTCTACGATGATTGTTAATATTTGGCAATCGAATATTTGATCAAATAATTAAAATTTTAGAGAAATAATCTATTTTAAAATTTCTATAAAAAAATAGTGAAAGCAAAGGTTCTAAAACATTGCAATTAAAATTCTACCTAATGAAAAGTTTGCTTACCATTATCGAATTTGCAAATTCTTTAGATACATTTTCAGTTTTTTATTACTTTTTATGTTTCTAGCTAAGCATTTTAATTAGGGAAGGTAAAATATTAATTTAACACTGCCTTTTTTTGTTTATGCTTAAAACAAGCAAGTGTCCACTTAGATTACCTCATAGTGTTGGTTATGTGACTCACAAAATACTCATTACATTTAATGTCTTCTTTTGTTTAATTTTTCTTTGAACCCTCAACTAATTTGAATTTACACCGTGTAAGATTTATCAAAAGGGGAAAGGCTCTCCATCGAGATTTTTTTCATTCCTAGAACTTCAACCAAACTTCTAATTAAGGGTGAAAAAATTGTGTTCATCACATACAGTTAACGAGAGCTTGAAAGCACGTAAACTTTCAAATTCTGCAATAATGACACACATGAGAACTGAGAATTGTTAGATGTATTATTTATTTGTTACATTAGCCAATGGCTTGTAGCTGAGTGCATTAAAATGAACACAATCTCAAAAGAACAACATTGAGTTGAAAAATAAGAGGACTAATTTTTAGTACTTGGCAACAACGGAGGCTAGTATATTGGTTCCAAATATTAGAAAATTTGTCATCTTAGAAAAATAAGATATCATTTACTTCAAGAGAAAGATCAAAAGGGACGAAAAAGATCAAAATTGTCCCTTCTCTCTGGCTTTAGATTCAAAGTAATCCTTATTCTTTCACATACAGCACTAATAGTCCTCCTTTTTATCCAAAATGGGGCAATTTTAGTCCTAAGCTTAACCAAGAGTTACACCGAAGATTCGAGTTAAATTTTACTCAACACCATATCGAGTGTAATCCCACAACGTGGGGTCTAGAGAGGGTAGGATGTACACAGACATTATCTCAATCTTTATGGGGTAGAGAGGTTGTTCCCAATAAACCCTCGGCTCAAAAGAAGTATAATCAATGCAAGATAGAAAGGAAAATAACGTCAGCAAAAAGTAAGATAGCAGAAGAAGTAACAGATAGTAATAAAAGGAGAATAAGATACAATGCAAATACTAGATGATATTACTAAATAAGGAGAAAATGGGACTTGCCCCCAGTCTCCCCACATAAAAGTGCTACAACACTTGACTACCTACTAACATTCTACCCTAATCCTAGACCTCCAGACCTTCCTATCTAGGGTCGTGTATGTGACATGTCCTGTTGAATCACCTTTCCCCAGTTCTTTTTCGGCCTACCTCTACCTCGCCTTACACCAACTATAGCCAACCTCTCACACCTCCTCACTGGTACATCCGTGGACCTCCTCTTCACATGCCCAAACCACCTCAACCTCGCTTCCCTTATCTTATCTTCTAGAAAGGCCACTCCCACCTTGGCCCCTGTAGCTTCGTTCCTATTTATAAATTTTACTCAAGCAGCCTAATGTCTCTTGGTAACCTGATAGCTGCATGATTTCCATACATCTCCATTTCAACATGCCTTGATACTTTCCAATGTTATTCATATGATAGCTAATGTACAATAGTTTGTCTTCCCAAGTAATTCGATTCTTTCACGCGTTTCCCATTGTATTTGACAATCTTTTGGTAGAAATTTTTTTGTAAACTGCATAAGTACTAGTATGACAAACTTGATGCAATTATTTACTACTCCAATTAAATATCCCGAGTGTTGCTTAATTTTTGCCCTTCGATACACATTAACAATTCCCGAACGTACAAAACCAACAACATTCGGCATTGGCTCAAAAAAAAAAAAAGGAAAAGAAGTGCAAACGTATCATGCAAGAAGCATGAATAATTCAAATGCAAAAATCTCAGACAAATAATTCATTTAGAAAAATGCCCAGATTAATATGTGAACAAACATTAGTCATCACATAAGCAAGATACTAAAATACTATATGCTAACAGCATTTGCAATAAATAAAAATGTGCCACAGATGAGGCAGCATCTGTTTTAGATGTTGAGACATTTTTCTCTCTTTTTTTCATTTGAAAAGGAAGGGGCCAAAGTTGAAGAAATAAAAATGCTAAAACTGCTTCTTGTTCTTCTTTTTACCTTTCCTCTTATCTCTCTTACTCTGTGGCTTGGGCCGAGATCTCTTTTTCGCAGCTTTCTTGAATGGTTTCTTCTTGCTTACCGGAATGTTCCGTTTGCTGTTTTTAGTTTCTCCAGCATGTTGAGCTACTGCTGATGGTGGTGGCACTTGAGCTGGGGATTCTTCTTCTTCTTCACGAGAGATCTCACTTGTTGTCACGATGACTTGCACATCACCGTTGTCATATGTTGTAGTCCCTTTTTAACACGGAACAAAAATTAATCCACAGGTGAAGTTCCTAGTTGTGGATCATGTTACACAAATCCTAACTATCATAGTATCAAGTTGACTTTAGCAAGGCAAGGACAAGGTCCTACTTAATAGCATTTTCATTTCAAGTCTCACATAGCAGTAACTAATAGTGTGTTTCAACCACCAGATTTAATAGTTATTACTATAAAAGAAGAAAGAAAGATCCTAGCATGTTGGAGCAAAACTAATTCATGGAAGTTCCAGAAGCTTAGACACCTCATGTACTACAGGTATACCTCTCTATAACATCCATCATCTATACAACATTTCACTATAACGGCCAAGTTTTGTTTTTAACCAATTTTTCATGTTATGTTATATTATACGTTCTCTATAACAGCATTACGCTATAACAGCCAAAAACATCCGGACAAACGATGTCGTTATAGAGAAGTTTGACTGTATCAGTCACTTGGCTATAATGCAGATAAAACATCATATACTGATGGCGTATGCATCAGTGGTTATAATATGGATTTCTCATTTTCTGCGAAGAGGGAAGTGAAGCAGCTAAGTAAATGTATTCTATTATGTGATGTCACAACGCCAAAAGAGCCAGTCAAGGGTGCCTAAGTTTTTAAACCTTCCCCTAGCTCTGTTAACTGTAAATCTGTAATACTGCATTTGAACTCTACGGATATATTCCCAAAAAAAATTCTATTCTATACCTCTCTTGCACAAGACAATAATGTATTTCCAAGTATGCTGATAACTATCAAATGAAATCCCACATCGGAATTCTCAGATTTTCCAAGGAGGATCAGACCGTTCTCACCCCAGACCCCACCTGGTGGGATTATACTGGGCATGTTGTTGTTGTTGTTGTTGTTGTTGTTGTTGATCAGACCATTCTCACTGAGAACTCTGGATAATTTCAGCACCAAATAAGGGTGTGTTTGGTAATGAAGGAAAATGTTTTCCATGGAAATTGTTACTTACTTATTTTCTATTGTTTGATACGTAACGTAAGCAAAAAAGTATAGTCCCAAGAGCATTTATATGTATCTAGGAAAACACTACAGGGGTGAGATGGGGTGGGGAGCGGGAGTTTTGGGGGTGGCAGGGGGTGGGATGGTTAATGGGTAGGGGGTTTGGGGGCCCGTTTGGGGGTGGAGAGGAGACAATGAGCTTCAAAGGCCACTTATGGAACTTGTTTTCTCTAATCCCACTAGGGAAGTCATTTTCTTCATTTTTAACAAACTTGTTTCCTAGAGAAAATGTTTTTTCAAAATATTTTGACCAACCAAATTGGACCAAACACACCCTAAGTTTGCACTAATGTCATTAGAGGGTACCTGAGACTGTTGCATTAGGCTCATCTTCTTCTTCTTCATCGTCAAGGTCCTCCTCAACAGGTTCATCATTTCCAGCAGCTGAATCAGGCGCAGCTCCACCAAAGATGGCAAAATCTCTTTCCTCCTTTCTCTGTAAAAGCAAGCGAAAAAACATAGATATCACACCATGACAAGTTTGATTACATCAAGAAACGCTATTATTAGTTACTATATTTGAACGATTGTACTAACTGCAGTGCTAAACTGGAAACAAATTTGATGCAATTGACGCACACCAGGCAGACGAAAATGTGTTAAGGCACTTTAGCCACAATCATAAAAGTAACAGCTATAAGAATGATTACGACCCCGTTTGGATTGGCTTATAAGTTGCTTATAAGCTGTTTTCAGCTTTTTTGAGTGTTTGGCTGGCCAGCTTAAAGTCATTTTGTGCTTAAAATAAGCTCAAAAAAATAATTGGGCCCATTTGACTTAGCTTATCTAAAGCAGCTTATAAGCTGAAAACAGCTTATAAGCCAAAAAAATAAGTTAGACTACCCCAACTTATTTTTTTTAGCTTATAAGCTGCAAACAGCTTATAGGCATAAGCCCATCCAAACAGGCTCTACAACTAGTAGTGTTCCACTACGAAAGAAGCAAATTTGAGACAACTACTGAGACAGCAAGGAACTTCAAAGCCATGAAGGCATTTAACCATAACCTGGATTGTGCTAATCGCCCGGAAGAAAAAGAAGTAGAAAAGTAAGTCAATTTTCAAAATGATTTGCAAACTGGTCTACATTACATGCTATTTCTAAAAAGCAGTAGAGGACATGTAGCTCAACAGCCAGGGTGGTGAAATTATTCGTTTAGCGGAAAAACGATGCAATATTTGAGTCTATTATCCCAAAAAATCCTTCCTTTGACCAATTTATGCATGAGAGGAGAACTCCTTTATTAAAGTAGATTGCTTATTGACAAATCACTCTTCACTTCAGCATAACTTCACCACCACTTAAGAACTAGAGATGCTGAACTGGATTCTTTAGACATTGTGTGTATGCCTTGTAAGGGAGTGAGAATCAATAAAGGACCAATATTGTAACATCAAGAACTTTCTCATAATATGAGCAAATGTAACCATGAGACTGGTAATTCAAGTCACCAAAAGAAGAAAGTGGGAAAAGCCATTGTTGGCGTCCTGTTTAGAGGGGTCTCGGCGATGGGCTTTACCATATCAAGAATATAAATAACCAAACATGAGTAAATTCTAGTAATCCAAGTGAGGTTTATCATCATCAGAGTTTCAAGATTCAACACTCCATGTTATTGCAGCCTACAACTAACTGTACTTTTTTTTTTTTGAAACTGGTAAAGTTGAAGCCTACAACTACCTATATACTAAACCTACATGCCGCCTGTTTTTCCCTTTTCCTCTTCTTGGATTAGTCTCCTCAAATCTGCCTCTTCCCAGAAGGAGAGTCTGAATCATTGATAAACTTGCAATTTTTCTTGTTCAGCTGAAACCCAATTTTATTTTTCTGAAACCACATGCATTTTGCTTTAGAAGCCATAAACAAGGAATAAATGCTCTTTTTACTCCATAACTTGCAATATCCAACCACGCAGTCACACCAACATGCAATAAAGCAAATGACAGGGTAATAAATCCCAAATTACAATTTCTCATTTTTCAAAATTATCAAAATGTAGGAGGGTCAATATCTGGATATTACCTTCTAAGCCATTTTTCCATAATTATTATATTTTTTAACACTATTAGGCTATAGTGAATAGGTTAAAACCCCACTAAACTATCACGGTTTTGTGAGTTCCATACCTAAACTACAAAGTATTCACAGTACCCCTAAATTACCATGAACTCATATTAAAATTCCCCCAGAAAAATATGACATGTTACGTCCACATAACGCTCCAAAAGCTCCTCCAAAGATTCCCAAGTGGCAGCACATGTTGAATTTTTTTTGTTGAATGGGATAACAACCCACCCCAACCCCCCCAAAAAAAAATCTATCACCATTTTGCGAGTTTCATAACTATTGGGCGTTCACAAAACCCCTGAACTACCATGAACTCATTGTGCAAATGGACACATTTTTACGACTTTTTTCATTTTTCATCTCCCACACACCTCTAATCAAGTTATCCCAAACATTTTGCCACATATTTAACTAGGGATTTTTAATCTAAAGAAAGCTATAGTCCAGGGGTAATAGGAACACTCAGTAGTTTAGGTCAGTGCTATCAAAGGTGAGCTTAAGCCCTGAAGCGAGGTTCAAAACATGTTGAGCGCTTCGCCTCGCTTTATGTGCGCTTTAGTGTCATCATCAAGGCTCTAAGACATACTTTTCCTTGCCAATGAGCCTCCCTTGGAGAGGTGACACTAGAGGATTGATATTTCACTTTATCGTAATATTTTTACAATTTCTTTGTCCCTACATTTGTTATTCATGCTTATTATTATCAATCTTGGACTAAACATATATAAATATATTTGTATTTTTGCACCGTTGCACTTTTTTCCATTAAAGCTCACGCTTTATTTGCGCTTAAAGCCCCAGCTGACGTTAGAGCTTTTTTGCGTTTTTGGCTTTTGATAACAGTGGTTTAGGTATAAAACCCGCAAAATGGCAATAGTTTAGGAGTTTTTCAACCTATTCACACTAAGGGCATGAGAAAGATGGAACCTTTTTACGAGCCTCAATGCGTTTCCTTCTCAAGGCTTCTTCCAATTGCACTTGCGCTTCTTTTCTCCTCTTCTTCTTTCTTTTATGAAAACCAGTCACAAAATCCCTAAATATCCAATTAGTCAAATACAAAAGAACATTCAAAAACCAAACAGATACAAACCAAAAAAAGAAGAAGCTTTGTTGAAGAGTAGTTACTTACTTGAGGTCTTTTTCATCAAAAGAGACAGTTAAGGCTTTGTTTTTTAAGGCTCTTTTCTTGATATGTCTACCTCGTATCCTAGGATTTTGTCCTGCTTCTTCTTCCATGGCAGCTCTGTCAAACCTAAAACCCTTTGTATTGAAATATTGGAACTATTTCTCTCTTTTAATGGTCTACTAGTAGCTTGATGGAGTTGTACCTTTAGCTTCAGAAATTTCCTACTATCTTTTGTTGGTTCTTTTCCTAAGGTTTTGATTTAATATATAACTCACTAAACTTTATTCACGGTAATAATAAAGTGACAAAATGATAAAAATGGTCCCTTATTTTTTGTGGTAGACTCAAAATACTCCCCTAAGTATCAATTGAGCAATTTTGTTCTTTTAAATTTTTCAAAAGTGAACACTTTTGATCTCCGTCAAATATTTATCAAATTTTAATTATTAAATAATTTCTCCTTAAAGAAGATCTCTCCAATCGTAGAACACGTAATATATTTACCTAAATCATTTAATCGAAACGGGTGAAAAAATTGAACCAGAAATTTCGTCAAAATTTTTAGTAATCGAAATATTAAAATGTGAACTAGACACACAAACAAAACCAAAAAAAAAAAATGAATTTACGCCTTAAAATATTTCCCCAAACTCTTGAAATAAATAAAAAATAACATAAACTACAAAATTTGCACTTTCAAATGTGACGGTAAGGTTTTTGTTATTGAGGGCTCTCTTTTTAATGTGTATGTTGTCCACCTTCGTCCTCCACTAGATGTTCTTCCACTGCAGATGTGTTAAACCTAAAACCTCTCTACTGAAATATTGGAACTAATTTACATTTTTAATGCTTTAGAAGCTTGATGGAGTTGTATCTTTAGCTTGAGCAATTTCCTACTATTTTTTGTTGGTTCTTTTCTAACGTTTGATTTCATATATAACCCACTAAACTTTTTTCATGGTAATAATAACGTTAAAATATTACGCCATCTTTTATTATGTCGAAGTAATAAGAGTAAAGTCATAAGAATAGATTTTCATATAAATAATTGAATTATGTATAAAATTGCTAAGTTATTAATTTCTTAAATGTCATCCAATATACGATTTCTTTTAAAGAGTTATTAAACTAATTTTTATTAGTTTCATTCATTCAACTATATAATATCAACAGAATCCAAGGCACTTCATTTGGGGTACCACTGCTGGAAAAAAAAAATACACCTACTAGGTTGGGACACTATAACCAAAGTAGAAGCCAAGGGGGGTTGGGGATTCGAAAAAGTGAGATTAAAAACAAAGCCCTTCATGCCAGCTTTGTTTGGAGAATGTACCACCATCATACCAGCCTCTGGGCAAACGTCCTCATCTCAAAAAATTGTAGTATGACCAACTCCATCAGGAAACCTGTCTCTAGAACTTGGCACTGTATCCTCAATGGATGGGCCTTTTGCTTAAAAGGAAGCATATGAAATGTCCATAGAGGGAACAGAGTTAGACTTCTTATTGATAACTGGATTCAAGATTTTCCTACCATCAGAAGCCAACTTGAGGGTCATTTTCTTATCAATGAGGAAAACCTTAAAATCAGTGATATCTACTTAAATGGCATCTGGCAATGGGACAAACTCTCCTTTAAAATCCCTCCCAATATTTCCCAAGTTGTTGAACACTATCTCATCTCTCAAAATAGCCCAAAAGAGGACAACCTCATCTGGAAACTGACCAACAATGACCTCTTCACTGTTAAAAAGCACTTACCAAATGACTGATGAGGAGCTGAAATCAAACAACACATGAGGCTCTAGAAGCTTCAATTGGATATGGAAACTTGACTGCCTTAATGTTACATCTCGGAGATTTCGGATTGTTGCATTGTGAGTAGACTAACGCGAGCTGAAGGTGAACATGAAGTCCTTATGAGATTAAGGAGAGTATTTGATAACTTTAAGCGCGTACCATAAGATTTTGAAGTCATATGAATCGGTGAAACTAAATTCGTCGAAGGAAGCGGAATGTAAGTCATGTTTGGGAGGGTTTCGCAACAATTGAGTTAGAATTTGTTTAGGAATGTCTTGAGGGGGAGCTATAAGGCCCCTTAGATAGTTAATGAAATGTTATACAAGTGCCAATAAGGTTCCATAAGGATTGGGGGTTGAACGAATCGACGAGAATAAGTTTCGGGGAAAAGTGGATTATATGGTCGGATATACGAACCGTATAATTTTTACAGTCTGTATAATTGGCTGACCTCCATGTAAAACAATTCCAGAAAAGGGTGAACCTCTGGTGGGATTGTACAGTCCATTTATACGGACCGTCTAATTTGTACGGCCCGTATAATTAGCCGTAGATCCGGGCCAGGCCAGATTTCTTTTTAGCTATATATGACCGACCCTTGTTCATTTATTTCGTTTCCCACTTTTCCTAAACTCTTGAAAGCTCTAGAACCCTCTCCTAAGTAAACCCAACCAAACCCAAGAGAAATCAAAGATCAAATAGCAAGAATCAAGGGATTCAAGTGTTGAAATACTCACTAGGTTTTGTACAATCCAAGAATTTCCTTAGTGTTGAAGTTGGGATTTCATTCAAGTTGGTAACTTGATCCAAAGCTCATTCCTATATGACAAAAGGTTATTTTCCATGTCTATTTCATGTTATTAAGCATGCTTGGTTGTTGAACAGCTTGAGTGAGGGGAGAAAGTGGAAGATGAAGTTCAGTATAGATTTAATGATATTTTGAGTAGTAAATTAACTTGAGCTATCATTGTTAGAATGTTATGAGTGTAATCTTGTTATGAAGGGTAATAATGATGACAATGAAGTGTTGCATACAAGTGTACAAAGGGTTGATGTGAAGTTGTTGATATAAATTGATTATGAGAATGAATTTTGAGACTTAATGGAATATAACTACTTGATTATGATATTGTGGGTGTTGTTATGGTTGTTTGGAAGTTGTTTTGTGATATGGTGGAAGTCGATGAAATAGGAGAAATGCTGCCCAATTTTCGCTAGCTCATGAATTATACTAGTTTGAACTTAAGGGCGTTTTTGAAGCCTAACCTTGGTATGAACCCTCTTAAATGTAGATTTCTCAAGCTTTGGAGGTATAAATAGCTCTCCTATCTCATGATTCTTCTATCTCATGTTATCATTCATATTTTTATTATGTTATTGCTTATGCCGTACATATTCAGTACATTGTTCGTACTGACATCCTTTTGTTTGTGGACGTTGCGTCATGCCCGCAGGTGGGCAGGGAGACAGACTTGATCCTTAGGCTGCTTATCTAGAGACTGCTTAGAGGAGCTCCATTTGATTCGGAGCTGCAGCTGTTGGTACTATTCTTTTGTGTACATATATGGGCATGGCGGGGCCCTATCCCGTCTTTATAATGTTACATACTCATTCTAGAGGCTCGTAGACAGTTGTGTATAGCTAGATGTCTCTTAGCCTTGTCGGCTCATATTTTGTATATCATTTTGATAGCCTTGTCGGCTTGCATATATATATATATATATATATATATATATATATATATGGGCATATATAGTTGTTGATGTTATAAAAGTGCCATAGCCCGATGAAAAGTGTATTATTAATGCATAGAGATTATGAGTAGGTCATGTGGCTCATCTAGATATGATTGTGAAAGTATGATGAGAGGTGTCCGGTGGGTTAGCTCCGGGTGCCCGTCATGGCCCTCCGGTTAGGTCGTGACACTTAACAAGATCAAAACCTTCATCTGGCTTTTATACCATAGCAGGCTTCCTACTAGCTCTTACCTCCATAGAATCGGGCTCAGTATTGAACCCATTTTTTCTTACTATAACCAAAACAGAGAGGATCTCCCCCATATTTTCTTTAAGTGTCCAAATGCCATTAACTTCTAGAATGCTATTCTCCAGAACAACAACAACACCTATAATTCTGTATACATAGATGATTTCAAAGCTCATAAATGGTCTCACACATGGGATAGTATAAAGAAGCTCAAATACAAAACACATTTCCATGGAAGAACCTCATACCCTACTGTTTTTTGGCACATTTGGCTTTGTAGGAATAATAACCTCTTCAACAAAAGAAAAGATCCTTTCAACATTCATAATGTAATTGCTAGATGCAGTAAGTATCCTTCTTGTGGGTAAACTGAACCATGACAAACAATCTATCACCATGAACTTGAAGCGGCACCCTCCTCCTAGAGGTTACTTCAAGTTAAACACGGATGGTTCATCATTTGGTAATCCTGGTACTGGTGAGCTTGGAGCAATTATCAGAAACAATAATGAAGACTGGGTCATAGGCTTCATGAAAGGAATCCCAAACACCACCAATAATAATGTTGAGCTCATGGATGTTCTTTATGGTCTTAGATTAGCGGAGGACAGAAACTTGACACCTCTTCAAATTGATATTGATTAGACAGAGGTGATCCACATGCTAGAAAATGGGAATTTGCTGTATGACTCTATTGTTATGGAGTTCAGGTACTTGATGCAGAAATTGAGAGCTCTAGTGATCAAGCATTCTTAAAGGGAGCAAAATAGAGTTGCACATCTTATGGCAAAAAAAGGGGCACGCTTAAAGCTTTTTGACATAATAACATTTTGATAGTTCCTCCGGTGTTTGCTTTCGAAACTGTTTGGGCAGACATTTTAGGAACGACATTTCAAAGAACTATATCGGCTTGTAATATTATTAGTAACAATAATGACAGCCTTGGGTTGAATGAGACTCTTGCCCCAGACTGATTGTTGTATTTTGCTAAGTATTGCATATAATCTTGAACTACTACAATAAAAAAAAAGTGTGGATCTATTGGTACAACAAAGGGTAATCCGGTAATATTGTTATTTCTTAAGGGTGTTTTGATATATCTATTCTCAGCTACAACTCTTTCATCTACTTAGTGACACGTGGGTTGACATCACTACTATATAGAAGCATGAATCTCAACCAATGCTTCGTCGTCCGTTAAGCATTAAAAAAAAAAAAGTATGGTCTCCATATTAAACACCAACAAATATTAAAAAATATCAAAAAAAAAACACCAATCAATATTAAAAAAAAAAAAAAAGGTGGAACCCACCATCTCCAAACTCACGGGAAAAAAAGAAGTGGACCCCATATTAACAAAATCAAGCAATATAAAACAAAGTGAATCCCATATTAAAAAAACAAACAATGTCAAAAAAAAAAGTGCACACTTTATATTCGTAGCAAACACTAATATAATAAAGTTTTAAATACGGAGCACTAACTACAATGTTATATTAATCGTGTTTTGAACATAGTATCCCATATTGACAAAATCAAGCAATATAAAAAAAAAAAAAAAAAAGTGAATCCCATATTAAAAAAACAAACAATGTCAAAACAAAAGTGCAGACTTTGTATTCGTAGCAAACACTAATATAATAAAGTTTTAGATACGGAGCACAAACTACAATGTTATATTAATTGTATTTTGAACATAGTATATATATATATATATATATATATATATATATATATATTATATGCATAAAAATAGTGCAAACTAATAATGTCCAAAAGGATGGGCCCCATACTATACAACACCAAGCAATATAAAAAATAAAAATAAAAAAAGAAGAAACTATATAAAGCATGGGTTTAGACCATGCTTCGTCGTCCGTTGTCCCTTAAAAACAAAAAGGGGGGGGGGGGGGGGGGGGAGGGGGATACTAAATAACACCGAGCAATAAAAAAAAAGTGGAACTCACCATCTCCAAACTCATGGGAAAAAAAAAGTGGACCCCATATTATCAAAATCAAGCAATATCAAAAAAAAAAAGTGAACCCCATATTAAAAAAATATAATGTTAAAAAAAAAGTGCAGACTTTGTATTCGTAGCAAACACTAATATAATAAAGTTTTAGATACGGAGCACAAACTACAATGTTATATTAATCGTGTTTTGAACATAGTATATGTATATATATTATATGCATAAAAATAGTACAAACTAATAATGTCCAAAAAAAAAAAAAAGTACACCCCATAAAGGGTGAATCATATACTAAACAACATCAAGCAATGTAAAAAAAAAAAAAAAAGTGGAACCCACTATCTCTAAACTCACGGTAAAAAAAAAGTGGACCCCATATTAACAAAATCAAGCAATATTAAAAAAAAAAGTGAACCCCATATTAAAAAAACATAATGTCAAAAAAAAAGTGCAGACTTTGTATTCGTAGTAAACACTAATATAATAAAGTTTTAGATACGGAGTACAAACATCAATGTTATATTAATCGTGTTTTGAACATAGTATATATATATATATATATATATATATATATATATATATATATATATATATATATATATATATTACAAATTAATAATGTCAAAAAAAAAAGTGCACCCCATATTAAAAATTCAAACAATATTCATGTAATTTCCAAAGTATCTCATTAAGTCAATAATGATGGATTCATTGCCACGTGCATATTCATAGCAAACACTAATATAATAAAGTTTTAAATACGGAGCACAAACTACAATGTTATATTAATCGTGTTTTGAATATAGTATCCCATATTGACAAAATCAAGTAATATAAAAAAAAAAGTGAATCCCATATTAAAAGAACAAACAATGTCAAAAAAAAAGTGCAGACTTTATATTCGTAGCAAACACTAATATAATAAAGTTTTAGATACGGAGCACAAACTACAATGTTATATTAATCGTGTTTTGAACATAGTTTATGTATATATATGCATAAAAATAGTGCAAATTAATAATGTCCAAAAACAAAAGTGCACCCCGTATTAAAAAATCAAACAATATTCATGTAATTTCCAAAGTATCTCATTAAGTCAATAATGATGGATTCATTACCACGTGTGTATTCGTAGCAAACACTAATATAATAAAGTTTTAAATACGGAGCACAAACTACAATGTTATATTAATCGTGTTTTGAACATAGTATCCCATATTGACAAAATCAAGCAATATATATATATAAAAAAAAAAAAGTGAATCCCATATTAAAAAAACAAACAATGTCAAAAAAAAAATGCAGACTTTGTATTTGTAGCAAACACTAATATAATAAAGTTTTAGATACGAAGCACAAACTACAATGTTATATTAATCGTGTTTTGAACATAGTATATATATATTTATATATATATATATTATATGCATAAAAATAGTGCAAACTAATAATGTCCAAAAGGGTAGGCCTCATACTAAACAACACCAAGCAATATAAAAAATAAAAAAAATATAAAAAAAAGAAACTATATAAAGTCGTCGTCCGTTGTCCCTTAAAAAAAAGGTGGGCCCCATACTAAATAACACCGAGCAATAAAAACAAAAAAGTGGAACTCAACATCTCCAAACTCATGGGGAAAAAAAAGTGGACCCCATATTATCAAAATCAAGCAATATCAAAAAAAAAAAAAAAAAAAAGTGAACCCCATATTAAAAAAAACATAATGTTAAAAAAAAAGTGTTGACTTTGTATTCGCAGCAAACACTAAAATAATAAAGTTTTAGATACGGAGCACAAACTACAATGTTATATTAATCGTGTTTTGAACATAGTATATGTATATATATGCATAAATATAGTGCAAATTAATAATGTCAAAAAAAAAAAGTGCACCCCGTATTAAAAAATCAAAAAATATTCATGTAATTTCCAAAGTATCTCATTAAGTCAATAATGATGGATTCATTGCCACGTGCTTATCAATCCATTAGTGGGAGCAAATGAAATTGCTTTTCTTCAAAAGGTTAAGTAGTCAAACCACACAATTTTCTTTCTTTTTTTATATTAGTCTGAGATCTAATCTAGATATTAAACTGTTGTATTTGCTATTCCACCATGTCATTTATTTGTTATGTTTACTAAAATAAATATACTTAAAATATTTATATTTTAAAATAAGATAGAATTTAATTACTTTTTTATTTTTATTCTTACTCTAATAAATGTGAAAAGAGATTAATGTCGTAAAAAATATATATATATATAGATCAAATAATGAATAAGGTAAATTAGTCAAATTATAATTCTAATCGACGTTTTCTTAAAAAGCCATGCAAAAGACAACATGACAAGTAAAATGAGCTAAACCGAGAATGATTACCAAAAATTAAAAAATAGTATTTATTCATTTAAATAGAAAATCAATTTCTACTTTGTTTCGTTTTAAACATGTAAAATTAATTTAATAATTTGAATTAGAATTATCCAAATCAAAATTTGATAAAAAAATAATAAGTATTTTACACCTTTAAATTAATCGAATTAAAATTGAAAGTATCAACTGATGCTTAAATATTGCTATTGTTTTATCTCAAAGAGAGGAAAATAGTTTCCTATTAAACAAGTCTTCTCTTTTAAAAAATATTAATAAATTTGCCGATTTTGTATTCGTAGCAAACATTAATATAATAAAATTTTAGATACGGAGCACAAACTACAATGTTATATTAATCGTGTTTTGAACATAATATATACTCTATATATATATAATCACTATTCAAAGACAACTACATACAAATAGATGCACTATAATCTAAAGTGTTGGATCCGTGCTGTGCACGGGCATAGGCCGTCTAGTTTCATTAATGTGGGACAACTAGCCTCGACTCTCCTGAGTCTACTGTTATTCGAGTCCCATGCCATACTCAGTTGGCTTCAGTTTCCTTTCATCCCTCTCCCACATAATCATATACACAAAAGAGTTCTTCTTCCTCTTTTGTGTATCTGCTTTCCAATGAGTTCTTCCGTATTCAATTTCATTTCCGTTTAGTTTTGTTTCACTTTTTCTGGTTTCTCTGGTTATATTTTTCTAGCCTCTTTTGTTACATTTGGTAAGTTTTCTCCTGTTCTTTTCCTTTATTTTGAGGGTTTTTCCCCTATCACTGTTGTATTCCATTGAAATTTTGTTCATTTTTTGCTTAATCTTAGTTTTCCTATTCTTTCACATATTTCTTGCTAGATTTTTTACATGCACATCAGTGATTCTATCTGATCCGCTCATACATGATTTAAAATAGAAAACTGATAATGTAATTGTATATTACTTTGGATTATTGATAGTGTGCACCTTTTTGGCTTGTGGCATTAATTAATTACTGGAAATCTAAATATCTGTGCAAACTGTAATATTAAGCTTGTTGTTGGAAGATTGGGTATTTGGTACTTAAAACGATTTAGCTATTAATAGTATCCATAAATTTGTAAACACACTTTCATGATATTCTTACGTTATATTTTACAGTTTGTGACAATTCCTATTTTGATTGTCTTTCTCTTTTTTTTACTTTTTCTTATTTTCATTCTTTACTATGATGAAATTTTAAGCTATGAAGACATGAACCCAAGGTATTCAGTGATATGTCAGAAACAAATTAACCGTATCGTACGAATTTCTGTTGTTTCTCTTTTGCTATTAGCGAGTAAATTAAGTCTGACTTCAATGATGTAAAGTTGTACATTTATTTGTATTGGGGAAAAAACTCATAAAATCTCATACAAATATAGAAATAAGTACTTATTGATGGCATAGAGCAATATTAGTTAAAGGATTTTGCTAACCTACAAAATGAAGGTTGTTCGATAGCAATGTACCCATTTTATAGTTCACAAAAATACCCTAAATATTTTATTAGGATTGTTGCTCCCAAACGCACACGCAAGTATACGTGGTCGTACAAGTAATATAGACTGTTAAGTCCAGATATCAATCCCACAGAGACTTAGATTCTACTGTTAAACTAATTCAAATTCAAATGAAACTATTCAAGAAAGTGAAAACCAAGATTGTTTGTTGTACTAAACTAAAACTTGAAAAGTAAACAATTTATGATGGGTGTTTTTATGACTGGGACTATGTTGACAAGGACTGTAGGAATTATTAGATGAGAGAAAGATCTAGGGTTATGGTTTTTGACAATCCAGTTGATCTTCAGACAATTCCACCTATTTTATTTCCTGGGTTACTAGTTAACGGGTTAATTATGCTTTATGATATTCTCTCGAACTGCTTACAAGCTTGTAGCTGTTACCATAACGCCTATATCTCTATGGTCATCAGAGGTAACAAGAACACGTTTATTTCTCTGTTTTCAACTAAGTAGGGCTAAAGGGTATATCTCTATCCTCATTAGCGAAACGATTAAATCGAACAAACTCTATTTATTCTTATTACGTACGTGAATTCCCTTTCTCAAGTTCAATTCACGCATCACAGATAGTGTCTAACTATTGGTCAGATAATCAAACAATTAAAACCAAGAATAAATAAGCAACCCACAATATGGAAAATCAATAGATAATAATCGTCATCAAATCAACTTTCAAGTCTTTCGCCACAACCCTAGAACTAGGAGATTTAGCTACTCATGATTCGATCATAGACAATAGAAGCCATGAATAAACTAGGGTTGAAAAAGATGAAAAATAAAATAACCTAGAGAGAGAAAAAGGAGAACGGTGGCTTACAAATCCTTCAATAATCCCAGAATACCGTTCTCAGCTCTTAGAACGTCTATATATAGGCTAGGGTAAAAATAATAAATAAGGAATCCAAATCCTAGTCTAATCGGGAAAACATCCGCAGGTCCTCGCTTTCCTTCCGCATCGCGGAAGGATCGCCTGATGTTCTGCAGGTTCTCGCTTTCCTTCCGCGATGCGGAGGGATCGCGAGATGGTGATGACTGAGCTGGTGTGTCCGCTTTCTCCATGCGATGCGGCTAGATCGGCTGATATTCTGAGGCTTCCCGCGATGCTTCCGCATCGCGGAAGAAAGGCGGGGATCTGCAGTCGAATTAATCTTCTTTTAGTTCATCCTTTGTGGCCTTCGACTCGTCACCTCATCTAATCTTCATATGCTACGAAATCAAATCATTTTAAGCACAGTTTTCATCATTTGTCGTCATCGTACCTATACACATGAAATATAACGACATAAGTTTAAATACGACGATTGCATCATGAATTAAGCGGTAAAAATCATAAGATTAGGATGTAATATGACACAAAACATGATATTTGTGCCAAATGTCAAGGATCTTTTAAAAGCAGGGGTTTTCTGTATTTTCCAAAAGCTAGACCAACGACCAACTAATCATTTTCCATCTTCTCTTTTTCTTTTTCTCCTTAGCTTGATGAAATCCAACCCAAAGATAGTCAAGTAGATTTTTCCTCCTTCATTCTTAGTCAAGTAGATTTTTCCTCCTTCTTCATTCTCTTTTTTTACACTTGTTCGTATCTTATTATTCTAATTAATTTGAGTCCGGAACCAAAATAACCCCCAAAAAAAGGGTATGAACCAAAATACCCCAGGAAAAAAAACGGGTACAAAAGTACCTTTAACGCATGATTTTCATGCGTTAAAGGTGTCCCTTTTTTTGTCAAATTTTTTGATGACCTTTAACGCATGATTTTCATGCGTTAAAGGTTTATCCCTTTTTAAAAAAAAAAAAAAAAAAAATCTTTCTTCTCTCTCTTTCTTTCTTTCTTTCTTTCTTCCTTTCTTTCACACTTTTTTACATACTTTAGACATAGATTAATCATGCTTCGAGACTCCAAAACTTGAATATTTTATATAGAACCCTATTTATTTTTGTGCGATTAATAAGGTAGGCTCAACACATCAAGGATACACAAAACTTCGGATTGTCGTTTTAGTGGTTGAAAAGTGCTCGAAGTCCATTTTTGTTTGAAGACTTGTTGTCATTAGCTTTAAGTTATTTATGTTTTAGGGTTACACATTATTTTTATATTAATGCGTAACTTTATTTTTAGTGATTACAACTTTATTTTTATAATCAATTAACAAAATATCAATTCATGATCAATTATTTATGTGTATGTTTTTTTGTTTTTTTTTTTTGCATTATACCTTTCAACACCCAACTAATTGGAGTCCGCAACTTAAATAACTTCAAAAGTGGGTTTGGGTACCAAAATAATCCATTAACGAATAACGAACAATAAGTTAAATCCTGAATAACAAATAATAAACTAAATCCGGAATAACGAACGATAAACTAAATCCTGAATAACAAACGATAAGCTAAATCCTTAGTTTTAGATTTAACATCATTAACAGAATTTCCGAAAAGGATTAGTTAGTTAACATAATTTTTTGATGAAGGATTAGTTAGTTAATATAAAATTTTGTTCGTTATTACTTTAACTAGATGAGTTAAGTAAATTATAATCGACAATACAATATCATGGATTATTCAAAATAACTAATTAAATCCTCCATAACTTATCCTAGTTAAGTAAGTTCTAATTAGAGATTTTTTTTAGTTAATTTCAAGAATAATGAATAATTTAGTATTTACAAATACGACACCTCCATGGATCTCCGTTAATTATTTGTTAATTATGGCATTGTTAATATTTATTAATTATGTCATTGTTAATATATTTATTTCTGAAATTGTTTTTCCCATGTTATTTACTTGTTTATCCATGTCAATCGTTAAATAAATTAGTTCATTTTTTTACTAATAATATCTTCTCAACGCTCCCGCTGAGGTTTGATCCCTGGTGGATGAGATTAAAAAAAGTCAAAAGCCAAAGGCTTTACCACCATGCCAAGTTGGTTAAAGTAACAATGTAGACACTTTTTATTATTTTGTATGTTCACTAATGCTATCTAGCTTGTTTTCTTAAATTGAATTTGGAACCTTGAAATTGACATTGAAAACATCATTATCACGGGATTATGGAAGTGAAATATATTTTTCGCCATTAGATTTAAAAAAGAAATAAATGAAAATTACACACTAATTTGGGGGAAAATTGAAATTGAATGGGATAACTGACGTTTTTCGAAAATTTGGGGCGGCCGAACAGCCTTGCGGCAGTTCAGACGCATAGATCTGGAAAAAATACCCAAAATAAAAAAAATCGCATCAAATGGACATCCGAGCACAAATTTATGGCCATTTAAAATTTCACCAACTTACAAATAAATTAGTGCGCAAAAGGTTTTTTAATGGGTTATTTTGGTACCCAAATCCACTTTTTGGGTTATTTAAGTTGCAGACTCCAATTAGTTGGGGGTTGAAGGGTATAACGCAAAAAAAAAAAAAAATTACACATAAATAATTGATCATGAATTGATATTTTGTTAATTGATTATAAAAATAAAGTTATAATCACTAAAAATAAAGTTACGCATTAATATAAAAATAATGTGTAACCCTAAAACATAAATAACTTAAAGCTAATGACAATAAGTTTTCAAACAAAAATGGACTTCGAGCACTTTTCAACCACTAAAACGACAATCCGAAGTTTTGTGTATCCTTGATGTGTTGAGCCTACCTTATTAATCGCATAAAAATAAATAGGGTTCTATATAAAATATTCAAGTTTTGGAATCTCGAAGCATGATTAATCTATGTCTAAAGTATGTAAAAAAGTGTGAAAGAAAGAAAGAAAGAAAGAAAGAAAAGAAAGAAAGAATTTTTTATTTTTTTTAAAAAGGGATAAACCTTTAACGCATGAAAATCATGCGTTAAAGGTTATCAAAATATTTGCCAAAAAAGGGACATCTTTAACGCATGAAAATCATGCTTTAAAGGACTTAACGGCTCCGTCTGCGTTAAGTCCTTTAACGCATGATTTTCATGCGTTAAAGGTACTTTTGTACCCGTTTTTTTTCCTGGGGTATTTTGGTTCATACCCTTTTTTTTGGGGTTATTTTGGTTCCGGACTCAATTAATTTTACCTGGTACAGAAAAATTGAGCTGATGAAATTCAAAGCAAAGTTTGGTTGAGTTACATAAACACATAAATGATTTCCTTTCCCTATATAGTAACAATGAAAAACAAAGTGTCAAATTATGGGTTACTTCTAGACAAATTGTCAAAACACCTTCCAATCTTTACTCCAATACCTTAAGGAACAAACACTACAGTGACATTCATGATGGTGACCAAGAGTGAAGTATTGCAATAAGGAAGTATAGTAATAAGAAATTTCTGATCGAAAAGTGCTTTTGATGGGAGAACAGAGGAGTGTTGTATGTTGTAACGAAATGCACATAGGAGAAATTTGGGGAATTTGAATAGGAAGAGATAAGAGAGAAATATTCTAGTAAAAGACTAAAAAGTCCCTATTTTAATGGACTTTTAATTAGCTGGTAAGGATATTTTGGTGAACTACAAAATGGGTACGCTGCTATCCTACAACATGAATTAATGTGTATATATACAACATTTTACGCATAACTATTGTATATGTTTTTGTAGATATGACTCAACGGTTGTAATTACTTTTGGCAAGCGGTGAATATCTAATTGTCCCACCAAAAAAAAAAAAACTTAGTATCGGCGCAATTGGATGTCTAGTGTTTTTCAGTCAGGAAGTTGTTTTGATATTTTTCTTAATTGTTGAAGTTTTGTATATCTTGATTCGTAATTTACATATGGACTGCAACAGCTACGCTGTAAAATGGTTGCACAACATAGTTGCAGCCAAGTGACCTCACCGAAATTTTTTGTCAGACAGAGTGATAGTCAAACAGAAAATCTGTGTACATTTTGTTATTAAGTAATTCTGATGGTAATCTGATCTATAGTCATGAGATTGTCTTTTTGGATTTGACTTCGAAATGAGCATTTAATATTAATTAACAGAAAATCTTATTTGTAGGGTCCATTCTCCATCATCATATTTGACTCCATCATCACATTTGACCCCATCATTACACTTGATCATATCATTACCATTGACCAGTCAAACTACATTGTTGCCTTTGACTAGTCAGTCCACATCCAACACTGTAAATAGAGGTGTTAAGCTCAGTTGTAGTGCATCACCAAGAGCAAGAGAGAAAAACAGTAAGGAAAACACTTGAGTGAGATATATTTATTCAGTTTAGGATTGGTTTTTTGTAATAGTTGAGTGTGAGAGTTGCTCCTCCTATTGTAATTCTGTTCCGATTATGAATAGAAGACTTTTCCAATCCTAACAAGTGGTATCAGAGCTTGGTTAATCTTCCAGGCCAATCTTTTAAAGTTTCGTAAAATTTTCAGTCAAAATATTTTTGTCCCAAAATTGTGTTCTGAGTATACCATTAGAAAGATCTCGTTCCGAGGATTCCGAATATATATTTTTCGGAATTTTTCGACCACCGGAAGGCTTCCAAAAGTCCAGTCAAAGTTTCTCTGTCCACCATCGCCGCCGCCGCCGCTCCACCACCTTCCGGCCACCAGCTCGCCGGAGAAGACGACCGGAGAAACCCGATCCGACCCAGTAACCCGTCCGTCCCGACCCGTTTTGTCCAGACCAACCCGTTTGACAAGAACCAGATCTGGTCAAAATCCAATTGCCACATCATCCTTTTGTTGACTCTTTCAACCAGCCAGTGGTTAAACCGGCCCGGTTCGATTTGAATTAGTGCAGCCCGGTTCACTCTGTTTTTGTCCGGTTTTCAGATTGGTCAAACCGGTTCCCTAGGTTTTCGACCATTCCGGATTCAACCGTGAGTCCCGTTTTGCCTGATTCTTCTTCCACAGTCCAGTACAAGCAAATTAGGTGCACTTTATCATGGAGAAATCATCATCGGATACCATGATTCCGCTAACATCCTCAAATTATAACATGTGGAAACCTCGTATGGAGGACTTGTTAAATTTGAAGGTTTTAGCCGAGCCGCTCGAAAATAAAGATGCCAAACCCGACAAGAAGATAGGCGAAGAATGGGCAAGAATGAATAGGAAAACGGTCGCACAAATTCGACAGTGGATTGACCATAGTGTATTCCATCATGTCGCGCAGGAAACGAGTGCTTACAAACTTTGGGAAAAGCTTGGGAGCATGTACCAAGCAAAAACGGCTCGAAATAAAACATTGTTGATGAGGCGATTGGTAAATCACAAGCTACGTAGCGGTACCTCTGTCACAGAACATACAAGTCAGTTCCAAGATCTCGTGAACTAGCTAAGTGCAGCCGAATAGGTTCTCAAAGATGAAGACCAAGCAATCTTGCTCCTAAGTTCTCTACCTGATAGCTGGGAGACTCTTATCGTCACTCTCAGTAATTCCGCCCCCAATGGTAAGGTGACCATACAGATGGTCATGGACGCCTTAATAAACGAGGAATCGCGAAGAAAAGAAGCCGGGGTAGATCAATCATATGCCCTTGTTTCTGAAAATAGTGGACCTAACGGAGGTAGAAGCGGAGGTAGAGGAAGAGGCCGAGGCAAAGGTAGAGGTCGAGGTCAAAGTAGAGGAAGATCTCAAGTTCGAGGGAGATCACGAGAGCGAGGAAAGTCCGTCGATACCAACACTTGGTTCGAGGGCTATTGTAACTATTGTGGCAACTATGGCCACAAGAAGGTGGAGTGTCGAAAGCTTAAACGGGAGCAGCCTCAAACTAACCAGAGTTTGAGCAAGGAAGATGGTGAGACCATGGTCACCGTGTCACCAGACATTGCACTTGTTACATGCGGAGAGGAAGCATGCCTACACGTGGGCACAAATGATATTGAGTGGGTGATTGATACTGCTGCATCATTCCATGCCATTCCACACCGAGATTTGTTCGGTACTTATAAATCTAGAGACCACGGCGTTGTGAAGATGGGCAACACCAGTTTCTCGAGCATTGTTGGCATTGGTGATGTGCACATAAAAACCAGCAATGGAAGCTCACTTGTGTTGAAAGAGGTTCGTCATGTTCCGGATCTGAGATTGAACCTGATCTCAGGAGTAGCTCTGGATCGACAGGGGTATGGAAATCTGTTCGAGGATAGTACGTGGAAGCTGTCCAAAGGCTCTATGGTTATTGCTAGAGGACATATTTGTGGTACTCTTTACAAAACCAATGTAAAGTTGTATCGACCGAGTCTCAATGCAGTTGAAGAAGAGATATCGCCAAACTTGTGACATAGACGATTGGGCCACATGAGTCTGAAGGGATTGACGACTCTTGCAAAGAAAGAAGCCATCTCAATAGATAAAGACGTAACTTTGTATCCATGTGATCACTGTTTATTTGGGAAACAACATAGAGTTTTTTTCAGTTCCACCAGAAAGAATCGTTCCGAGTTGCCGAGCCTTGTCCGCTCTGACGTGTGTGGACCCATTGAAGAAGAATCTCTTGGTGGTAGCAAATACTTCGTGACATTCATCGACAACACATCACGGAAGGTTTGGTCTTATTGTCTCAAATCGAAGGATCAAGTATTCGATCGTTTCAAGACATTCCATGCTATGGTAGAAAGGGAGACTGGAAAGAAGCTGAAATGCCTCCGATCCGACAATGGAGGCGAGTACACTTCCCGGGAGTTTTTGGCATATTGTGCTGAACATGGGATCAGACATGAGATGACGGTGCCACGAACACCACAACATAACGGTGTAGCTGAAAGAATGAACCGCACTATTGTTGAGAAAGTCCGATGCATGCTCAGTATGGCTAAACTGCCAAAGCCATTCTGGGGCGAAGCTGTTCTGACAGTTTGTTATCTTATAAACAGGTCACCTTCAGTCCCATTGAACTTTGAAGTTCCAGAAAAGATATGGTCTGGGAAAGATATTTCATATTCTCACTTGAAAGTGTTCGGGTGCAAGACATTTGTGTATGTATCCAAGGAGTTGAGGCAGAAGCTTGATCTCATATCAACTCCGTGTATCTTTATCGGCTATGGAGATCAAGAGTTCGGATACAGGCCGTGGGATCCCGAAATGAAGAAAGTGATTCGAAGTAGAGACGTCATATTTCATGAAAACCAGTTTCATGAGTATGCTCCAACAGTCAACAAGCAACGAAGTTATCATGCTCCAGATGATGTCCCTGAATCACCACACATTCCTCTCAACAACGAGGAACTTCATGATAATGTCCATGATGAACAAGAAAACATTAATCCGGCAGATGTTGATGATGATCAAAACGAAGAAATTCTTGAGCAGGGGGAGCCTTCACCCCAAGACGCAGCTGGAAATAATCAAGCTCGACGTTCTGCACGAGGGTTAATCCCTCAAAGGTCATACTCGCCAACAGAATGGATCCTTCTTACCAGCGAAGGGGAGCCAGAGAGCTTTCAAGAAGCTCAATCTCATCGTGAAAAATCCAATTGGCGACAGGCCATGAAGGAAGAAATGAATTCTTTACAGAAGAATCAAACATATGAGTTGGTGAAACTTCCTCCGGGAAAGAAGGCCTTGAAGAACAAATGGGTTTTCAAGCTCAAGAAAGATGCTTGCGGAAATATCGTGAAGTACAAGGCGAGGCTCGTAGTCAAAGGTTTCCAACAAAAGGAAGGAATCGACTTTGATGAGATTTTTTCGCCGGTTGTGAAGATGATGTCTATCCGAGTGGTTCTCGGATTGGTGGCAAGTATGGATCTTGAACTTGAGCAGATGGACGTGAAAACAGCTTTTCTGCATGGTGATTTGGAGGAAGAAATATACATGGAGCAGCCCGATGGTTTTCGAATCCCAAAGAAAGAGCATCTCGTTTGCAAGTTAAGGAAGAGTCTCTACGGTCTCAAACAAGCCCCAAGGCAATGGTACAAAAAGTTCGACTCATTCATGCTGAAACATTAATACAAAAGAACAATTGCAGATCATTGTGTGTACTTGAAGAAGTTCCCCGATGGAAAATTTATCATCCTTCTGCTCTATGTGGATGATATGCTGATAGTAGGCCAGGATGAAACTATGATCAACAACTTGAAGAAAGATTTGTCTAAGTTCTTTGATATGAAAGACTTAGGCCCTGCACAACATATCTTGGGCATGAAAATCGTTCGTGATCGAAAGGCAAAGAAGTTGTTCTTGTCACAAGAGGAATACGTTGAACGCGTGATCAAAAGGTTCAACATGAAAAATACCAAGCCTGTTGGTACTCCACTAGCAAATCACTTCAAGTTGAGCAAGGAAAGTTGTCCTTCTTCCGAAGAAGAAAAGAAGAAGATGAAAGCAGTGCCCTACTCTTCAGCAGTTGGAAGTTTGATGTATGCAATGGTGTGCACAAGGCCAGACATTGCTCATGCTGTCGGTGTTGTGAGCAGATACTTATCAAATCCAGGAAGAAAACATTGGAAAGTTGTCAAGTGGATACTACGGTACCTGAAGGGTACATCCAGACTATGTTTGTGCTATGGGGGAGCCAAGTCGATTTTGGAAGGTTACACTGATGCTGACATGGCAGGAGATTATGATAGCAGGAAATCAACTTCGAGTTATATATTCACATTTGCAGGGGGAGCTGTGTCATGGCAATCCAAGTTACAGAAGTGTGTAGCACTATCAACCACAGAAGCCGAATACATTGCCGCAGTTGAAGCTGGGAAGGAGCTTATGTAGCTGAAACGTTTCCTTCAAGAACTGGGTTTCCGATAAGAAGAATACACAGTTCATTGTGATAGTCAAAGCGCTATGGATCTCAGCAAAAACTCGATGTACCACTCACGCAAAAAACATATTGACGTTCGATATCACTGGATCAGAGAAGCAGTCGAGCAACATGAATTGAAGCTCTCCAAGATCAACACAAACGACAATCTTACAGACATGCTAACAAAGGTGGTGCCATGCGAGAAACACAAGTTGTGTTCTGACATAGTTGGATTGAACAATATTCGACGGAGACTGGAGGGGGAGATTTGTAGGATCCATTCTCAATCATCATATTTGACCCCATCATCACATTTGACCCCATCATTACACTTGACCACATCATTACCATTGACCAGTCAAACTACATTATTGCCTTTGACTAGTCAGTCCACATCCAACACTGTAAATAGAGGTGTTAAGCTCAGTTGTAGCGCATCACCAAGAGCAAGAGAGAAAAACAGTAAGGAAAACACTTGAGTGAGATATATGTATTCAGTTTAGGATTGATTATTTGTAATAGTTGAGTGTGAGAGTTGCTCTTCCTATTGTAATTCTGTTCCGGTTATGAATAGAAGACTTTTCCAATCCTAACATTATTGTGGATTATGTTGATCACACTTCAGAAAATTACATTACATTCGTCACCTCTCTATATAACATCTTCATAAGATTAGCAAAGGTGATATATGTGCTCATATACTTCAATTCACCTCTAGCTCGTACATATAGTAAGTCAGCTTAGTCTCGGTTTAGTGCTTTCATTTTATGTTAATTAACTTGGTTGCTTAAACATTAGTCTGGCATATATCTAGACATTTATCCCCTATAAAATAAATTTATGAATTCGGGCAAATATTGATGCATCAACGAATTTTTGGATGAATTCTCTTATCGCTATATTTTCTTCTGAGTTACAATGGGGTTCAAGGAGAGACAAAGTTGTCCAAACTGGAAGACTTAGAGATAGAGAAACAACTTCACCTTTTGAACAAACTAGCAGTCAAAACAATTAAGGTACTGTATATCTTTGAAAATATGTGTGCTTATAATTCTCTTGATTGATTCTTACTTATGAGTTTTTGGTTCACAGACTATATATGGTGATACATATGATTGTGTGGATTTCTATAAACAACCTGCATTCGATCATCCGTTATTGAAGAATCATAATTTTCATCCCCAGGCATGTCTCTTAAATGTCCATTTTATGTTGAGCTTTCTAGAAATGCATATACGATATTGTGAATTTGTGATGCATAATTTAGTTTTAAATCTCCAGATGAAACCTACTTTAGCGACAACAAAGCAAAATGCAGGTAACTCGTCAACTAGTCCGGCATCGAGGATATGGTTAAATGGCAAAGGTTGTGCCCCTAGAACAGTTCCAATTAAAAGAATTACAAAAGAAGATCTTATCAAGTATGCCACCACCGGAAGATGTCACAGTTAATGCTCAATTGACTGCGGTAAGATAATATCACACCAATTTACTGCTTTTGCTAGAATAATTCACTTCATCTCAAATTATAATAAGAAAACTTAAAGACTTCGTCTGTAAAGATTAAACATGTTTAGGTTTCTAATTTCGAAAATCTCATATATAATTTACTGCCTCTATACAGACTAACAACAATAGTGAGCCAAAAGGAATATAAAGATCTTCACAAGGATACAAGGTACATGAATATATAAATTCACCCTCTCATTTTCTACTTGTTAAAATGTCTGTCAGTTAATTGGATTTGAAATATTCAGATGTTAAATATTGAGTTATGCTTCGTAGATCTTTGCTTTTTCCTTTTTGAATTAGATTTACATGACAAAAAATAGTTAAATTTTGCGATTTTAGTGGGCTCTATACTTGTCAGATTTATCTTAGGAAGTGGTAGGCAACATTAAATTCTCACATTATCTCTCTTTTTTCCATTTTTACCTGGCACTTATTTTATATTTAGAGATAAATAAACAAAAACTAAGATTTGACAAGAAAATACACATTATGAGTTAATAAAAATTTGTTCACTACATACAGGTTGCAATAGCTCGGACTGAAAATAACCCAAATAATAAGTTTGCAGGAGCTGAAATGGCAACTAGTGTATGGAATCCTTCTGTTAAAGGTCACCAACATAGTGCATGTCGATTGAAAAATAAAAAAGGATTAGATATTGTACAAGTTGGTTAGAGAGTAAGTCTAAATTCATCAATTTAATTGTAATTCTTGCTGTCGAAGCTTCTTTTTTTTTCCTCAATTTTATTAGGAATTGAAATTGTATCTTGATGCAAGTGTTAGAATTACTATCAACTCAATCATCACAATATCTCTATTTCGAACTCTAGGCGAATCCAACACTCTATGGAGATACCAAAACTAGCCTCTTTATACATTTTCAATTAAGTCTTCTTATAATTTACTTCAATGATTTATAACTCAATTTTGAGAAACAAGTATTCTCAAGTAGTCTTTTTGTTTATCTATGTACCTCAATTTGCATAAATAGCTTATATATGGCGTATTTTTGTAGGCCGGTAATAAGCATTGTTTCAACACATTATGTCCTGGTTTTGTTCTAGTGAACAATGAGGTACCTATTGATATGGTATATGATCCCGTTTCACATCGTTGAGATGATTATTCGGAGGAAGACACAATGTCCATCAGTCGGGTACATTCTATGTTTTTTTTATAGTACTTCTTTCAATTTAGTTCAATAGTACTCAAGAACTAGTATTTAAAATTAGCAAATTTTTTTTCTTTTTTGATGATAAAAAATAAAAGGATCTGGTCAATGAAAATTGGTGGCTTCGTCTTGAAGAAAATCGCATACAAATTGGTTTTTGGCCTAAAAATATCTTCACTGGCTTGGCTAGCTTTGCTACAAGTGTTGAATTGGAGGAGTGGTATATAGTCCACTAGTTTATGGTGCTTATTGTGGGGGACTTCATTCAAGTTCAAAATGTTAAAGGTGAAACCATAGACGTAGATAAAAACAACAACATACGTCGACAATCCTAATCCATACAAGGTTATTGACATACCACGTGCCAGACCTGGAAAGTTTCAACATTTTGTACTCTATGGGGGCCCTGGTGAGAAAGCATAAGCTCAGGTCTGGTAAATTACTACCATCATGGTATTTAATTTCTATGCCAAAGAAATATATAAAGTAAGTTTTTTCTAGTTAAATAATTCGACTTAAGGATGTTCGTGGTTCAACTTGTTTTGATTTTTATGTTAATTAACACCAGAGTGACCAAACCACCGATGTCGCTTTGTAAAATATGCGAATCAAAGTCGAACCAAACAAAGTCGTTTTTCTTTATTTTGCAGATTTTTTAGTTTTTTTTTTAACATGAAATGTGTAATTCAATTTACCCAATCTACTAGAGTTAAAAGGCATAATTTCTCATAAATTGATGTATGTTTAGTGAACCGAACAAATTGGTTAACCCATTACCTGTTGAAATATTTATATGTGAGAAATTTCACTATGAAACGTGACAATTATGCACTTTCGTAAATCAAGTAGTAATCTTATTTTATATTGAAAATCAAACCAAATCAAGTCAAAGAATATTTTAGTTTCTTATACCATCCTAAAGGTTGGCCAGAAGAAGTTCTTGGTGATCACAAAAATTTAATGTGATGAAGATGTTCTGCAATTATTGTGAACTTGTGATTATGTTTTGACTACTGAGGTTCAACATCCCATTTTTTATTCTTTCTCTTCTTCTTTTTCTTTTTGGTCCAAGCTTTAATTTCCTATTAACTGAACAAGTTTGGAGCTACCAACTATTTAATTTATGATAATAGTGAAAATAATAAGCAAAGTGCCACTACCACTTTGTACCGTCCGAAGAAGGAGCGGTTGGAATGCCAATTTGAGGGACGAGATGCCTACTGATGTCGTGAATACTATGACTACTAAATGGGAACTGCGTCCGCTTTCCACATCAAATGTAATGTTGATGCCTCTTACAATATCCATACAGTTTTTGCGGGGATAGGCATGGCGCTACGTGATCACTGGGGTCAATTCATCGCTAGAAAAATAATATTTCTCGGCTGTGTTGCTAGCCCTTTATTGGCCGAGATCATAGGAGTGTGTGAGGTTCTTACTTGGTTAAAGGAGCGATTCGGTACAACAAGACTTACTTTGGAAACTGATGATCTACTCGTGAGGCAAGCTCTGGAAGGAAATTTGGTGAATTACTCTTATTTTGATGTTTTATTCTTTGATTGTAAAACTCTTCTCAAAGAAATCAGCAAATCAGCTTGCTTATTGTCTTACTACAGTTTCTGCTTTTATGTCTGGTTTGATGGAGTGGAATGTTATTCCTCCGTCTCTAATTACTAGTGTGCTTGCGTTTGATTTGAATAATACATGGTGAAAACACCTTTTCAACAAAACAAACAAACAAAAAAGGGTGCACCATCGTCAATTCTGAATAAATGAAAACAGAATATTATTGCTCTTTTAGAGGTTATTAATGGTTTATATAACGATGAGACCTTAAACTAAATTAGAGAGTTCAACCGAAAATTCAAATATATTTGTGATTTGAGGCTAAAGATATGAGGATTTTGATGAGAGCAAGCATTGAAAAATTTACTACTCCTTACTACAATGACGAAACTTTTTAATGAAAAAAAAAAAAAGCAAATTCGCTTTTTGCAGATGAATTGGATTGTGACACTCCATTCGTGGTTAACTTAGAAGAATGCTACTGAAAAGAATGAAACATTGTTTCGTTCATAATTTAGATCAAGATTTATCATTTTTAAGAAGTTTATAGAGAATATTCCTGTTTTCTTTAACGAATTTGAATAAAGACCAAAGATATTGAGAGACGAGAGTTAACTCCCAAAAACTACAAAAGGAGGCCCAAATTAGAGAAAACCAGCATTAAAACTTGTACAAAAGTTCAAGACAAAGCTCAAGAGGTTCACAATTAGTAAAATGTATCCTCTAACAAATTCTAAATTTCCCAAAACTAGGTTCTTTGTCTCTCTATCTTCAAGTCATGACTGAGAAGGGGTCCTAGTAGAGAATATTGATGACAAAGATTGAGCCAAACCCAACATTATACCAACCTTAACTTGCCCTCTTTTTGGAATTGGAGGCATATGTACAAGCCTTCTTGATATGTTTACTTCATTCACCATCACTTTCTTAGTTCCATCCATTTTTGGCCCAATGTTGGTGTATAAATTTGTGTTTGTGACCTTTGCTTTTCTTTTTCTTGTTTGAGAGTTTGAGAGAGTTGTGTGGTGTTGTATATATAGAGCTGAGTGATTGGAAATGCCACTGGCTTTTTGACATATTTACATTTAGAGGGCTCTCTCCATGCTTAGAGGCTTAAAGCTATGACTGTCGAAGCATTCAAGATTTTAAGTTTATGAATTATGAGTTTAAAGACATAACTGTTTGCTGAGTTCGAGATAGATTATTTATATATTAGAGTGATTTTCTTAATACAAATAATATAGGATATGAGCCAAAGTTATTGAGTTCTGCCGAAGCCGTGACACGTATTGTACATGTATTGACCTTGTCGTGTTCACACTTCACATCAATTGGTTCTTATGTGATTTTGTGCGCACATACAACATAAGTAGTATATAAGAGAACAGGAGAAAAATATCATAATAAGAATTTTAAAGTAGTACCGTAAATTAATTATTAGCCTTTTCTATTACATAACCCACATTATCTAATTAGTGATCTACATCAAATCCTGATACATGGAACTATTTATGTTGATGCCAAATTTAGAGATTAACATTAAAGAGCTAGCCATAGCACCCATAAGTAAACTTGGCATGAAACTTCAAAATTCCCTATGATATCTGCTAATGCAGTCACAAATAGTTGTGAACTTGTGATAAAATCTCTTACTGATGTAACCTATAAAGTGATTTTCTTAAAAGTTATTACTTGTATTTCTAGCAGACAAACCAAAATTATTTTAAAGTCATGTTGATAAGTAGAAGGCACACTGCCAATTCTGCTTGAAGATTCTGCTGGTAGAATTACAAGCAAAAAGAACAATCAGATAAGATAAGAATCATGTGAAAAGCGATTTTTTTTTTTTTCACGTGTGAATTAACAGTGGTTCAAACTTCAATATTTATTCACTACTAAAATCATCCATCACTTCCTTATCGAAGTTATAAGGGTTAACCGGTAACCTGATAAAAATGATACTCCTTCCGTATCAAAAAGAGTGTTCACTTAGCCTTTTTTTTAAGTCCAAAAGAGTGTCCACTTATCAAGTCAAGAAAGAATTAACCTTATTTTTTTCAAATTTTTCCCTATTAAGTGTCATGTGATCAAATCTCAATACTTATTTAATTAGGGGCAGTTTAGTCAAATTATCTATTTTTCCCTTAAAATTAGTACTCCCTCCGGATCAAAAAGAGTGACCACTTAGCGATTTGCACACCCCTTAAGAAAATACTAATTCCGAGAAAAAAAATAGGTAATTTGACTAAACTGCCCCTAATTAAATAGATATTGGGATTTGATCACATAGCATTTAATAGGGACAAATATGAAGCAAAAAAAAAAAAGTTAACTCTTTCTTGATTTGATAAGTGGACACTCTTTTTGACCAAAGAAAAAAAAAGATTAAGTGAGTATTTTCTTAAGGGGTGTGCAAATGACTAGGTAGATACTCTTTTTGATTTGGAGAGAGTAATTAATAACTTACATTAGTAATTAATAACTTACATTATAGGTTAAATTTCATCAATAGAATAAAATATATTTTTATTATATCTAAATTCAATATTTAAATTGGGAAAGAAAAGAAAAAGAGAGAAAATAGCTTGACGCTTACCACCACAGGCATTAGCTTGACCAGATTTGACTTGGAACTTGGAAGCGTTCACACTTGCAATTTTCTTTGGAAATGATAGTAATAGACATGGGTATCAAATGAATAGATTGGGCTGAATTTGGCCACATCAAAATAGATTGAGTTAATAAATGAGCGGGTCATTAATGGACAGTTTGCACGATTTCCCTTATTCAAGGGTGGTCTTTAATTTTTGTCCCTCAAATTGCTGGTCATTAATTTTTGCCTTTCGCCTAAAATACCCCGAGATACTGGGTTCGAACCCTAGCTCAGTTAAAAAAAAATTGCAAGGCAGAGTTTCGTAGCAAAGTAGGCCTATTCGCAGTCAAAAGATAAAAAAATCTACCTTAAGGCAGACTTTTGCCCAAATAGGCCTATTTTGCTACGAAACTCTGTCTTGCGAAATTATTATTTTCTTACTTAGCAATGATTCGAACTTAAGACCTCGGGGTATTTTCGGCACTTTTTTAAGCGAAGGGAAAAATTAAAGAACAGCGTCTTTGAAGGGTAATCCGTGCAAAAAAATGTCATTAACTCGTCCAAAAATTATTTATGCATTTTGCGCGGATTGCCCTTCAAACGCACTAGTCTTCAATTCCCTTCTCCCCCCCCCCCCCACCCCCCCCCCCCCACCCATATATGTGGTTTTTAAATTTTGCCTCTTCTACTTATTTAATGAAAAATATCCGGACCTACTTCGGAAGGCATAATTTTTGTAACATTTTATCTTCGGAAACTAAACTTTTGCCTTGCTCGGCATAAATTCTGTAAGAATTAAGTTATGTAGCATAACTTTTGTAATATTTTTCAGTTTATGTAGAGTGCTAAAAGTTTTGCCTTCTGTCCGGCATAATTTGTGTGGATATTATGATACAGATGCCAAAGTTAAACGTAAACTTTGTCTTGTGAAATCTAAAATTATGTTGAGTGTAGACAGTTTTGCCTTATCCGGCATAATTTGTGTGGATATTATGATACATATGCCGAAATTAAACATAAAATATGCCTTGCGAAATCTAAATTATACCGCGCCAAAAATGGTGAAGGGAAAAAATTGATAACCACGAATTTGATGGGCAAAAATTAAAGACCGCCCGAAACGGAGCATTTGCGCTAATGACCTGTTGAAATGGGCTAAAAAACAAAGTCGCAACCCAACTCGCCTAATTTTTACTAAATTTTAAAACCTTTGTTTATTTCTTATAATTTGTTTAAGTACCTAAATTTTTTTTTTGTCATTTATTATGACTATATGTAACATATTAAATAAATAAAAATATCTAGGCATAATTTCTTATGGGTCAATTTGGGTTGTATATCAATCCAATTTTTAGATGGGTTGAATTCGACAGATCAAAATGGATGGCGTTAACAAAATGGACGGGTCATTAACCCCCCAAACTTAAGCGAGTTGGATGACTGATGATTTTATGAGCTAATTTTGCCAACCCGACTAATCCATATGACAAATGGTATTTGTTTTTTTGTTTTTTTGTTTTTTTGTTTTTTTTGTTTTTTTGTTTTTTTTGGTGCGAATTGCCCTTCAAAAGCACTCGTCTTTAATTTTTTCCCCTTAAATTTGAAATCTTTAGTTTTTGCCCTTTGCCTAAAAACTCATGGGTTCCGGATTCGAACCCTGGCTCAGACAAAAATTAAAAAAAAAATTGCAAGGCAGAGGTTTAGATTCGCTAGGCAGAGTTTGCAGGGAAAACTCTGCCTACTGGCTTGCAAAACTATGTCTGAGGCCTAACTTTGGCTTGCAAAACTATGCTTGAGGCCTAACTTTGACTTGCAAAACTATGCCTGCAGGTAGAGTTTGCAGGCAAACTATGCCTGCAGGTAGAGTTTGCAGGCAAACTATGCCTGATGGCTTGCAAAACTATGCCTGAGGCCTAACTTTGGCTTGTAGAGCAGGTAGAGTTTTGCATTCAAAATTCTGCCGGTGGCCTAACTTTGACTTGCAGAGCAGGTAGAGTTTTGCATTCAAAATTCTACCTGATGCCTAACTTTTGCCCGAGTATGCCTAACTTTGCTACAAAACTCTGCCTTGCAAATTTTTTTTTCGACTAAGTCGGGGTTCGAACCCCAAACCTCAGGGTATTAGGCAAAGGAAAAAATTAAAGACCACCCAAAATAAGGGCATTCCTGCGAATTGCTCATTGTATTTTAAGCTTCGTATTCTTTGTATGTACTTTTACAAATTATAACTTGTCATGATTCTATTTTTCCATATAATAATACTAGTAGGCAAAGACAACCAGATCAAATCTCAAATGTGCAGGACCTTGTGATATCCTGTCTATTTCATACGAAGAAAAAATATACAATTATCACAACGAATCATTTCAGTATAAAGATAAAATTTGCAATTTGCAGATAAAATCTCTCTGATACTAAGGTTCATTGATATTTTTTAGTTTTTAGTTTATTGTTATTAAAATATTGAAGAAATGCCGACAAGATTTGATACTGCTTCGTCTCTTAGTAACAACTTCTATATTAAAAACGTGAAGAAAGTACATTGAAATAAGGCACTGTCTGATCATATTTTAAATGGAATTTTAGTTATCGTAATTGATGAAGCTTCCACGAATGGGATTTTAATTGTAATCCTTATTGTTTTATTATTTTTATGATATTTTGGGCCCGCTATATGTGGATTGAAATTGTGGTTGAGTACTTCATACTTAATTTATCTGCATTTATTTGACCATACATATTCACACTTTTGCCAAAAAAGAAGGATATAAATAGGTGTAATGGACTGATATATACACTCACACCTCTCTCTAACAACATTCTTATGTCACATTACTAAAAGTCTAATAACTAAGTTGTTTCGTAACCGATTTTTAATGTTATATTTTACCTCTCTATAACAATTTTTTACGTATAACAACAACCATCTTTGTAATATTACGCTCTTTGTAAAATTATCGCTTTATAACAACGATCTTCTTTTTCGGTAATATAATAATTAACCATCTTTATAGAAATAGTATTTTTAGAGATTTTGAGCAAATACTTTGATACTTTAATACTTTAATATACTACTTGTGACAATAAATATTATATTAATATATATTTTCATTATTAAAAGATTTCTCTTCTTTATACAAAGTGTAATTAAACTTAGAAATATATATATATATATATATATATATATATATATATATATATATATATATTTTTTACTCATAACATCCAAATATTATTTAAATGTCAAATGTTATTATAGATATATAACAGTCATTCACTCTAACAAACTCGGAACCAACCATGTTGTAATAGAGGGGTTTGATTGTACACCTATAAAAAGAAGGTATAAATAGGTGTACATATTAGTTGCATCAAAAGAAAATGCAGTTTGACAAATGATGCACAAAAAGAAAAGGAATGGCATGATTTGATACATTTCACAAACTCTTGTAGTAAATGGGCCTTGGCATAGAGGATAACAAACCACTATTTTACCACTTAAGCCCAAATTCATACTATTGAGTGGCCTATGGAAACTGGGTCATTTGCACTTTTGGCCCTACTTTGTGTATCACTTTTTTTTCTTTCGAGAGGAATATTTTTTGCGGGGCATAAGTTTATATTTTCACATTATAATATCTCATAAATTATGCTGGGCCCTTAAAGAACTTATGTTCTGCTAGGCATAAGTTCGATTTTGAAGGCCAAAAATTAAAGACCAGCCCGTTTGAAGGGAAAACCGTGCAATTTCTTCATGGAAATGACTTCAGAGATGTGGGGGAAGTGCACAGATAGCTGCTTGGTCCTTGGAGGGCCACTGTTTAAGCAATAGCCGAAATTTATAAAGTATTTATATTTAGCTGTTTTGTCCTTGGAGGACCACTCTTTTATCAATAGTCGAAATCATAAAGTGTTTAATATTTAACCACTTTGTTCTTGGAGTGCCTCTATCTAAGCTAGGTGAAAGTTATAAAGTGTTTAACATTTAACCGCTTCAAATCTGTAGGACTGAAGTTATAATCCAGTTATGAAGTTTCAAACTTCAAACATATAGGTTTGACATTTCAAATTTCACATATTCGGGCTTGCCATAGCATAATGTATATTTTAAAGGGGAAAATTAACATATACATACAAGTCTAAATAGTATTGGCATAAAAAATAAAAATAAAAAATAGTATTGGCATCCTTTTGACCCAAATTTTATTTAGCAAAAGAAAATCTAACAATATTGTCATTAGCTAGGTAGCCAAAAACGTTTTAAGCCGGTGCAATATTAGGGATACAAATGGTTTTCTGAAATTCCGCAAAGAGATTCCCACATTACTTGTGACTCATGAGTTGTGATTCTCATTGGCCTTTATTAATATAATTTCTTACTTTTGCATTCACTATTTATTTCCCATTTCCACACATTTATAATGGTAATCATTATGAACAGTCTTCTTCTCTTAATTTTGCTAATTTGGTTTTAAAAATGTTTGTACTGTGCCATATCCGTATCCTTTATTACAATATATAAAGGTTGAAAATGACTTTTCCACTACTAATAATATGTATACATTTTATACATATATATACATATTACACATATAACATGTATACATATACATATGTAAATGACTTTTACATGTATACACGTATACATATTTTACATATATCATAATATACCTATGACATATGTATACATATTATTGTATACTGATTATTGCAATAAATATATATATATATATATGTGTGTGTGTGTGTGGGGGGGGGGGGGGGGGGGGGGTGGGGGGGGGATATATTTTGTCTAAATGTTCAAATACAATGCTTAGTTATATTATAAATGAAGAGATTTTGGGAGATAAATTTTTAGAAAGAGAGAGAGAGAGAGTTTGGAAGATTTGAACTTTTTTTAAGGGACAGTTAAAGGGTTATGCAGTACAAAAGTTATAGCCTAAAACTTGGAAGATGGCTATCCGATAGGCCCGTTAACCGGGTTAATCGGAACCGAACCGGTAACCAGTTAGGGAACCGGCCGGTTTCCGGTTAAAAAATCAGAACCGCTTAACCGGTTCCGGTTCCGGTTTACCGGTTTGAAATCTCAAACCGGAACCGGTCCGGTTCAAAGTGGTTAAAACCTTTTTTTTTTGTATTATATATATATATATATATATATATATATATATTATAGTATTTATTAGTATATTGTAGGTATATTTACATATGTTATACAAGTTTATAATTAAAGTTTAAATATTTACTGACTAACAGGCTAACAGCAAGTCAGCAATACAGAATAGTGCTTTTCGTATACATATATATGTATAACTTATATATACTTATATATATGTATAACTTAATCTATATATACTTATATATATGTACTATATATACTTATATATATGTACTATATACTATATATATACTATATATACTTATATATATGTACTATATACTATATATATACTATATATACTTATATATATGTACTATATAGTATATATATACTATATATATGTATAACTTAATATATATATATATATATATATATATATTCTTAATATATTTTAGTTATTTTTCAAGTATATAGCTTTCTAATTTTTAATTTAAGTGGATGTATATTATAAGTATATTCTTAGTATATTTTAGGTATATTCCTAACTTAATAAAAGTAAAAATATGAACACAAGTAAATAGAAGAAAGCTCAATGAGCCATATATTTTATTCATTATTGGATAACATTTATTTGCAAGTTGTATTTTTTCTTAACTTGCAAATAATACATAAGTTGTACAAAAATAGTAGAATAATAAAATCACCAATTTTGAACCATTTCGTTAATTTCCCCCACATCATATTCGGTCATGGAAATATCTTCAAAGTCTTCCATTTGGTCCGGTCCACTAGCTATCAAATCTTCAATTTCTTCCTCTTCGCCTTCCTCCGCTTCTGAGTTTTGGTTGCGTCGCTCCGATCTAATCCAATCGCGAATGCACACTAGTACTTGCAAGCTAAAGCCGGATAATGAATGTCTATGGTCTCCAATTTGCTGTCTTCCTTGGCTAAATGCACTCTCCGAAGCCACGGTTGATACTTGAACCGTAAGGATATCTCGAGCCATTCTTGAAAGTACCGAATAACTTGCCTTGTACTTCTTCCACCATGCTAAGACGTCCAACTCATCCAGTTCCTTGATATCCACATTTGGCTGCATCAAATAAAAGTTATATTCATCAAAGTTTGCAGTAGAAGAAGAAGTTGGCTGTGAATGTAAAACTTTTAAACCCGACAAGCCCTTTTTGCTACTATGAGAAGTAGTAGGACGTGGAGCAACGGGTGTAGCACGTTCTTCCAAACTAGAATAATGAGTAAAAACTTTTCTAAACTCATCATCAATAGCGAGTTCGGCTTCAACTACAGATGGTTGAACTCCCTCTTCAATTTCTAAAAATGTATAAATTTGACTAACCAAATTTTTAGTATAAGACACTTTTAGACAAGGATTTAAAAGAGAACCCAATATAAATAAATTTGAGATGGGAAAAAAATACTTCTTAAATTTGATTATCATTTCAAAAATATCCACTTGATAACCGGGTTTATATTTATACTTTTGTAAAACTCTAGTTATTTCCGCTAAGTATGCTAAAATTCCGGTTACCGTGAGATAGAATTGTCTAGAAAAAGCAAGAGTTGCATTATAAAAAATTTCTAAGAGGTCAACACATTCTTTAACATCTTCCCAATGCATAAAAGTTAATCAATCCTCACTATTAATATTATATTTGTTGTGAACTTGTTCTACGGGAATCCTATACTCATATGTTTGTAGTAGCATAATGTAAGTGTAGTTCCACCTAGTCTCAATTTCTACTTGAATTTTCTTAGGTCTAAGGTTATTTTCCACACAAGCATTCTTAAATCTCTAATTCTTCCCCTATTAGCATTACAAAAAAGAAACGTAACCGCATCTCTAACTTTTTGAACAGAATCTTCAAAATGCACAAGACCATCTTTAACAATTAAGTTTAAAATGTGACAACTACATCTTACATGAAAAATATTTCTTAGCGGAGGGTTTAGTTCTCTTTTTATAAGACCTATCGCCTTTGTATTATTAGAAGCATTATCTAAAGCAATACAACGTGTTTTTCTATAAATGTTAAAAAATCTCATAATAGTAGACATTGAATCGGCTAAAATTTTTCCATCGTGACGACCTTTTCCTTCATCATATAAAAAAGCTATAATTCTTTTTTGCATAACCTAGTTGTCATCAACCCAATGACATGTAATAGCAAAAAAATCTAAATGGTTAATACTAAGACCCAAATCAGCGGTAAGACAAACATTACAATTTAAAGAATTAAATACATGGCGCAAATAAAATCTATATTTTTTTAAACAAATCTATAACATCGGCTCTACAAGTACTTCTAGGAATACCCTCAAATAACGGATTATAACAACGTTGAATGTAAGTAACAAACCCCAAACCCGAGGGAAAGGAAAATGGTAAACAATCATAAGCTACCATTTTAGCTATTTCTATGCGCTCTTTTTTCTTGTCATACTTAAAATTTCTACCGGTTCGTGGGTCTATCGTCATTTGAATCCCCCCCCCCCCCCCCCCCCCCAACATTTGAACCCGTTTGATCTCCCCAAACATCCATATGTTTGGTTCTCATATGAGCATTTAGTGTACCCGTTCCACCATCCTTACCAGTTCCTTGCTTAAAACTAAATACTTGTCCACATAAGGTACATGTAGCTGATTGATTTTCCCTATTCTTAGTCATAAATTTCCAAACTTTAGCTGTTGGCTTACGAGTTCTAGACGGGTTGTCTTGTGTATGTGATTGGGCAGGACATGTATCTCCTATGGGATTTTCGGGGGGTTGTGTTTCATCATCATCATCATCTAAGTCTTCATTAAAAGTGTCGGTAAAATGTTGTTGCATTGGCTCATGACCTAAAAATGGATTATTTTCACCAACATCAATACCTAAATTAGGTGTTTCTTCCACAAATGTTTCCTCATTAAGCCTACCCCTACCACTACTACTACCGGCACCACGTCTTAATCTCTTTGACATTATTAAATAGAATTAATTTAAATCACAATCAAATAAATCACAAGAAAATAAATTACAACAAATTAAATTGCTAGAATTAAATTGCGTAAATTAAATTGCAAAAAATAAATTGCTAGAATTAAATTGCGAAAAATAAAGATAGAGTTGGAACGAAGGTACCAAATTGCCGGATTAATTTCCAACAAAGTGAAGGCGGCTAGAATTGCAAATCCACCAAAGCTACTTCGGATTGTTGCAAAATCACCAGCTCCACCAACAATATTATAATTGCAAAATTAATAATTGAAAGTTGAAACTATAATAAGACTTTGTGGCTAATTATTGCAAAGTGACTATAATTGAGAGATTGAGAATTTGAGATTTGAGAGAAAGATAAAGAAGAGTGAATTGAAATGAAAATGAATAAGGGTTTATATAGGGGTGGGGGATGGGTTAAAGTGTTAAAAAAATAATTTAGGGGCCAAAAATTAATAAAATGACCGTTTGGCAACGACCATTTTTGCAAATGGACCGTTGCCACGGTCCATTAACGGACAGGTCTGGCCCAACGGCTATTTTTTTTTTATTTCACCGGTTAAACCGGTTTAACCGGTCCGGTTCCGGTTTTACCGGTTTAATCGGTTCCGATTTCAAAAATATCGAAACCGGACCGGTAACCTTTTAAACGGTTAACCGGTCCGGTTACCGGTTTTAACCGAACCGGTTGACGGGTCTACTATCCGATGCCATATTTTTATATTATTGGTTTTTTATGCCATTTATGATCCATGGTTGACACACTGTGCCAATTCCCCTATTTGGGAATTTGAAGTTGACATATCAAATTAATTCAAACTTCAGATGCATGACTTTTCAAAAGCCACTAGAAAAAGTAGCGCTTATTTACGAGCCAAATCGACAAGCTGTCGCTATATCTGACCCTATTTTTGACATTATCACGTTTATCTTACATAATGCATCATAATCAAAAGGTCAGATTTTCAATAAATGCTTCTGAAAAAAAAGAACTATGTATCACATTCTCAACTAGAAATAAGAAACAATTGGAGCCGTATGTAAATGAGTGACATTAAATAGAAATGGCCATAAAGTCCATGGTCGGCCCTGCCATTTTAATATCAGCTCGTTGACGAATTTCTAGCTTATATGTATGCAGTAGGCTACTTGGTGATTCAGTGTAACAATTACTTTAATAATTTTGTGAGCGTTTGGACATAAAAAATGTAAAATTTAAAGGAAAAAAAAGTTGAAAAACGAAATTTGAAAATTGGAGTTGAGTTTGGATATGAATACAACTTGGAAAAATATTGAATTTTTCAGTGTGATTTGAAGTAAAAAAAAGAAGTGAAAACAAGTTTTTTTGAATTCAGGAATAAAGTTACAACAACACAACATGCCCAATGTAATCCCACAAAGTGGGGACTGGAGAGGGTAGAATGTACGCAGATCTTACCTCTATCTTGAAAAGCTGAGAGGTTGTTTCAGATACACCCTTGGCTCAAGAAAAGACAATTCAAAACAGTTGAATTCAGAGAATTTGGAACAATTCTATATCCAAATATGATTTTGGAATACAGTTTCAAAAAAAAATGAAAGTTATCCATGACCAAACAGGCCTTATCATTTTTCAAGATGAGAGGGCCTCATGTGCTTCCTTGTCTCAAACTTGAAAAAGAAAGGGAAAATGGTCAAATATACCCCTATACTTTAGTTTATTAGCTAATTTTGCCCTCCGTTAGTCAAAGTAGGCAAATATACCCCTACCGTTAGCAAAGTTTCAAAAATATCCCTCATTTCTAACATATTTCCATATAAACAAGTCTAGTCATGAAATTGGGTGACATGGACGCCACATGGCATTTAACTTATTCTATGTGGTGCCTACATGACAACTTTTTAAAAAACAATCTAGAAAATTGTTTTTTTTTTAAAACAAATCTGAAAAAATGGCTTTTATTAAAAATATGAAACTTTTTTGTTTTAATAAAACCAGCTTTTTAAAAATATATTCTCAAAAATTGGATATTTTAGTTAAAAAAATCTGTAAAATGATTTTTTTTAAATCTGAAAAAACTCTAAAGTATTTTTTTTTTAAAGTTTCCTGTTTTTTTTTTAAACTCTGGATTAATTTTAAAAAATCTGAAAAACTGATTTAAAAAAGAATCATTTTCCAGATTTTTTAATAAAAAATCCAATTTTACAAAATATTTTTTTAAGAAGCGGGTTTTATAAAATAAAAATAAAATTTAATTTTTTAATAAAAGCCATTTTTTACAGATTTTTTTTTAGCAAAATTAATTTTCCAGATTGTTTTTTAAAAAATTACCAGGTGAGCACCACATAGAATAAGTTAAATGTCATGTGGCGTCCATGTCACTCAATTCCAATGCTTAGACTTGTTTATGTGGAAATATGTTAAAAATGAGGGGTATTTTTGAAACTTTGCTAACGGTAGGGGTATATTTGGCCCCAACTTGTAACGGGAGGGGTATATTTGACTAACGGAGGGCAAAGTTAGCCAATAACTAAAGTAAATGGGTATATTTGACCCTTTTCCCAAAAAGAAATTAAGAAGCAAAGAGCAGAGGCGTTTTTGTTCACACCAAAAATTGTCCAAATTTGCTAATGCACAATACGAAATCTAGTTCATAATATAACTTGCCTATGGAAGGACACAGATTAAAAATTGTCAAATTATATTAGGACCCTAAAAAAAAAAGGCAGGCCAGTGTACTGAGCTCCCGCTATGCGCGGGGTCCGGGGAAGGACCGGACTACAAGGGTCTATTGCACATAGTCTTACCTTGCATTTCTTCAAGAGAATGTTTCCACAATTAAAGAAAAAGGCATGTGCACTATAGAAGAGAAATATTTTGAACTATATTAAGACTCTATTTTTCTTAGTTTATTTTGATTCCTTGAAACCTCCCAAATTCTTGTTTGTCCTTTTGCTTTAAATGATCAATACAAAGTTTGGTTGTTACAAAATCATCAATATTGTCGTTTGTCACATTTTTTATCCATTCATACATTGTTGTTAATAAATTGTCTCGTATTTGTACCTGTCAATGCACGGAACTTCAACATGAAATGAGTGAGCTCCACATATCCAAATTCTTCAATAAAAAGAAAGGTCCAAATTTACCCCTTAACTTTCGAGTATGATTTAAAAACTATCCTCAACTTGGAGCTCCTTTGGAGATCAAGGAAAAAATAAACTTTTTTCCAGGGACAGGGATAATATTAGGCTAAATTATAGCAAATGACAAAATTTCTCAGTTTTAAGTGATACATCAACTAATTCAACTCTTCTCCCTTGTCCAAATGGAGATTTTGGGTTCATCGTATTCTCCTATATTGGGCATTGTGCATCTGTGGTACCAAAGGCCTATGATTCATTTTCTGACCAATTGACAATCTACAATTGAGGATGACAACCACTAGGTAAAATGATTTTCTAAATTCTTTTAATAAGATTTTGTTGTTTGAATATTTGATAAAAATAATTTCTACCAAATAGTACTAATAGGTAATAAATCACACCTTTAAAAGGTAATCACATCCCATGACTAGCTAGTTTGTTCCATACTACTTTACATGTATCACATTCCTTTTAATAACTAAAAATATTAATATTTCAAGACTTATTTTCACCTTTCGCATCTCACTATTGTCAACCAAGACAATTACCAATTCTCTTTATATATCATACTAATCCTCTTTATCATATATCACTGCCCTCTACTCATTATTCCCCCACTACTAATTAATTAACTCATTAATTAGTGTAATTTGATGAATTATACCTAAGGTTATAATTAAAAATTATTAAAATTTGCTAGAAGCAATATGGTTATCATCAAGCCTATATATTTGAAGGGAGGCAAATTAGTATGCAGATTTTCTAGCAAATGTACGACACAAGCATGAATCTGAGACCACATGCTCCTAGATCTGAATGACATAATGCAATTAGAAACGTTCTAAAGGCTGACCTAAGTTGGGTTCACTAAACAAGCCATTCCGGATGGGTACAAGGTCAATGACAACTGCTCTAGCTTTCCGCCCACTCCACAACCCTACATCACACCTCTTAAAAATTTGAGTGACTCTCAAAAGGTCGTATACACTTACAACATACTCCAAAAGACTTGTTGCAGGAAAAAGATCAGGTTATGCATGTGATGACATAAGAAACTTTTAAAAAGCTTGAGGTCTACTAAAAATTTCCAGCAGAGTCCTTGTTGGCTAATGACAGATTTTGGAATAATATATTTAGTGAAACTTTGAGAAGCAAAACAACAAAAATGGAAGAGACATGCACATGCATCTTTAACGTGTAAACACTAAACTTGCAGTCAAATATTTAGTGAATCAGCAGCCTTCATTTACTTATGTCCACTGCTCATTTACGTACGAGTTGTTGTGCTCATAAATACTACTCCTAATTGTATTCATTGCACTTCCAAAAGCAACCTAATTCAAATGAAGTTAGAGAATATTCAACAGAATAATTCGCCCTAATCTTAATCAGTTAGAGTTTTTATAAAATAAAAAAAATAATCAGAAAATTAATTGGAGTTCATTAAATTAAATTTGTAATCTATTAGTCAAATTTAGAACTCTAGAGATTGAGCCACACACATGATCAGTTTGAGGTCTGTTCCCATACACAAAATAAAATGTTGATAATCTAATTCTAAGCTTGTTTGGACAGATGAATAAAACAGAAAACATATTTTGGTATAACTATAAAATAAAAACATGTTTTTTGGCTTTAAAAAAAATAAAATAAATAAAGCTCCAAAAACTATAAATAATTCCCTCAAAACATGCAGCTTCAAAATCATTTCCCTGATAAATTATTATAAAAGAATCATGAAGCCACATCTGAATAGATAAACTTTTATGTTTATGGTTAGACTTATTAATTCCGTCACTAATAACTATTATTAAAGTTGATAAGTTAAAACAGTGCTATTTTAGGGAAGGCTTTTTCCCATCAAGTCGTGTTGCAATCTTCAAACTTCAACGTACATCCTCCCATTTCCTACATGCTAAATTTGTACATCCACTCTATTCATGACACTTTTCATTCCAAAAAGATCTAGCATGGTCCAATATAATTATATATCCACAAGCACCCAACACACCAAACTCGGCCACTTTAAACAGCTCTGTGCACTCTAAACTTTGAAAGGTATAAATTCTTTATTTCATCACATTAAATTCACTTATTAATAATAAGTAAAATCTTTATATTAATCCTTATATGGTAATATGAAAAATAAAAGAATAATTTGTTATAACCAACTAGCTAGAATGATGATATTTTCCACTATTAATGTATATAATTTAAATTCGATAATATATTTAACTTTTATTCGGTATAAGAAGTTTAATGCTACATATCAAACAAAAAAAAAATTTATATATAACTGATCATAATAAGTGAAATAAATTATCTGAAAATAAGAGAGATAACGTTATACAAGTTAATTCCACATATTTTACAAATAATTACGCTATCGATTCACTGCAAAGACGACTATTATGCCTCAGTACCAAACAAGTCAAGATTGACTAATTACACTGTCAGTTTATACATTAGGTGGAGTTAGAGTTCTAGTTACAGGTTCAGCAAAATCAAGTAGTTTTGCCAAAATTATGTATTAGTAGTAAAAAATTTATTTCATATGTATAAATAGTATATCCAGAACTCATGTACTCCAAGTTCTGAATCCGATAATTTATAAGTGTAACCTAATTTGTATCCTACACAACTGATACTAATTGCGTGAGGCTTCTCTTTGCTTCACATATTAATGGACCCAAATCTTATACTTTTGAATTCACAAACAATGGATCTACTAACTTTTGAAACAAAAAGAAATTTTACACAACTTATAACAAAACAATTAATATCAGTTGTCTCAAACACAAAATAAAAAAAAGATAATTCAATAGATAGACATATGGAATCTTTGACACCTTAGAACACATACTAGGATCACACACTTAAAAACACAGTGGGACTATAGATATCCATAATCTACCTATTGTAGTGTAATAATTGCAGCCAACCAACTTGTCAAGGTCTCATACAATACATGTACCCCCATTCAACTGCCATCCACTTGTAATTACTCTTACAACATAAATGCTTTTCCCTCCACTATCTCCACTTAGCTTTAAATAATTATCCCCCTTTTTCCTCTCAATAAAAACTTCCCAAACTTGCTCATCCGCCCTTTATCCCTTAAAAAAAAATGAAGAATTCAAAAGCTCTCATCTACACTCTCTTAACTTTCTTGTTCATCACAATTTCCTTAACTTTCACTACTCAAAGTGACAATAATAATGGTGGTGGATTTGGATTTGTGCCTGGTGGTGGATTCAATATCCCTGGATTTGGGCCTGGTGGTAGTGGAGGATATGGTGGTGGATTTGGAGGCCCAACAGGAGGACATGCTAAAGGTGGTATCATAAGGCCAACTGTTGTTTGCAAAGATAAAGGTCCATGTTTTGGTAAAAAATTAAAGTGTCCATCAAAGTGTTTCAAGTCATTTAGTAGAGCTGGAAAAGGTTATGGTTATGGTGGTGGGAGTGGTGGATGTACCATGGATTGCAAGAAGAAATGTGTTGCATATTGTTAATTTAATATATACGAATATGGCCTTAGCCAAGTAAGTACTAATATATTATTTATATTATGTTGGAGCTTCTTTTTGGAAGTTGATGGTGGTGTTTTGGATTTGAATGAGTTTTGTGAAAACTCTTATGTATGCAGCTAAGTTCTGCAGTTATAATATAGTATAGTATAGTAGAATTAATGATGAGATATGTCTTTGTTTGGAAGTATTACTGTTATGTTTTGTTGAGTTCTTCACATCACCCAATTTAGGAATAAAAAGGTATTTAAATGGTATTGTGTAATTTTCGTTTTATGATCGGTTAGCTTTTAAGGTTGAGCTAGATCATATTTCAATTTTTTATATGGTAGTGAGTAATCTCTGGTATTTGTACTATGATCATGATACCAGAGACAACCTCAGTCCAATTTTTTTTTTTTTTTTTTGGTTTATCTAATGTTTGATCGCCATATTATATATGAGTAATTCATGCTTTAATTGGCAGCCGTGTGAAATTGTTGAGTTTCCACGTTGGCTGGTTAAGATGTTGGCTATGTAAGGATGAAGAGGTCTCTTTATATGGTATTAAGTAATTTTACTAACTTTTAAAATTAAATTAGATTCAGGGTCCATTTCTTATTATTCTCTTTGCATCCTAAATGAGTTCTCCTCTGCATACCTGGGAGCTGACGTTGAATTTTGAATAGAAAACTTTAAGTGGTAAAAAAAAAGTATAATGTTATTTACTTAGTTATACTTTTAACAAAGTATTTTTTTTCTAATTATTTTAATATTTTTAAATGAAGTGGTCAAATAATGCACTACAAAACGAGCCATTTGTCAAGAAATAGATGAAGTGCACATCACTTGTCAAGGAAACGCATGATTTTCGTTTCTTAATATGCGCAACAAAGAAATTTGAGTTGGAACTTTAACATATTAGTTATGTGTGTTTGTGAGCAGTTTACACATGGTTTAATTACTTTAATGTCATAAAAACCATATATTTATTAAGTTTTCTTTTATAGTTTACTAACTTCTGAAACTAATCCAAATATGAAAAGTATATCTTCAAAATGCGAAGGTTATTTGGTTAGCGCAATAAGGGATAATAATCCCAATATAAAATGGGGATTACTTTATCAACGCTTTTAGTTCTCATGATTAATTAAATACTAGTGTACTTACCCGCGCTATGCGCAATCATAAATAATTTCAATATACTTAAATCTTTACCTATTATATTTCTGTTTCATATTTCTCTTAATTTAAACAAATTTTTTAACAAAAAAAAAAAGAAAAGAAAAGTGAGAAATGTCGAATTTTAAATAGAAAAGTGAGAAATGTTGAATTTTAAACATAAAATGGGAGAGAAAGAGTGCCACAAAGCTTAACAATCGATAGTGTTACATTTAAAACAAATTACAACAATGTTTTTCCATAATCTAAAATGCATGTTTGCCTTTTTCACCATCGAGTAAATTTTTAAACAAATTTATTTTCGAGATAACCGCTTCATTTATGAGAAAACTACTGTTATATTTTGAGAATTTGCTCCTTAACTATTTCACATCATAGTAACTCCCTTTTACTCCTCATCTCGTTAGACAATAATGTATCAATTATATTGTATTTATATTTATTCTTCGTATTCTATTTCCACTTAGCATGGAACCATTACTATGTCTATAATGATGAATCCCAATAAATAACGTAGAACATGATTAAATTTGTAATTAGAAACATTGGGAAAAGATATGTGTAGTCTTTTGTCATTAGTTGTAGACTTGCATTTATCTTGTGATTTGTCTTCTTTCTTCTCATGATTTTTCATTATGGTTGTCCCCAAAATAGCCATTTTTCGTTGTTATTTTACATTCATCTCGCGAGAAAGAATATTTGTTACCTATATTATTGGACCATCAAATATTAGCACAAAGGATTACAGATTCTCACTTTTAATATCCAAAACAAATATGTAATATATAATGAAATGAAGAAGAGAAAACAAAACTCTATAATTCTCCTCACAAGTGTAACTTACATAGATGAAATATTAGGAAAAAATAAAAAACATTCTCTAGCATGTATAAAAAACGCTTTTACTCATGAAGAATAAAATAAAAATCAGAGAAAAGGTAAAAAGGAAAGGAGAAAGAAGTATTAAAGCAGAATTTAAATTTCTAAGATAACAAATATGAATAATTAAAGAGATTACTTACCTAGGAGTCGCATTATACTAATTATTTTCTCTTAGTCAATCGTTATACTAATTCACATTATTCTCGTCTCGACGCCTTACATTATTCATTTCAATTTTTTTTCATTATTTATCATCCTATTTTATCTTTAAACACTCCTTTATATATTAATTTGACCAAACATTTCAAAGACTTCAAAATATAGTCATCGAAAACTCCTATATGTGTGTAGGCCTTTTATGAGCTATTAGCAGGTAACCAATTCACTAACCATCCTTCATAATTTTAAAAATGAACATACTTGAGAAGAAAACATACTTGTTGAAGCAATTCAAGATAGGTATTTACCCATTGAGAGCATTCACAAATATTAGAATATGACAACTGGTTATCTTAGGAAAGAAACGGTTGTAAATTTAATAGTAAGGACTTTTGGCCTTATTTTTCGTTTGTTTTGAAAGGATATAACTTTTGGACTTGTAACTTAATTCAAATGAAAAAATTGTAAAAAATAGAGTCAATTCCTGGTCACTGGGACTTGTCATATATAGGTAGGTGAATTGATTTTTTTTTTTTTTGTTATAAGTAAATAAAGGTGTATTAATCTGTGAATCCTAGCTAAAAGATCTACAAAGGAAGTGTTATATATCATAGTTTCAAAAAGTGAATAAAAAAATGTTGAATAAAATATATAAAAGAATACCTCAACCATTTTGTTAAATATATATTTGTACAATCCTTTCTCCTCCCCCTAAAACAAATCAATCCATTCATAGATGCTTGTTGTTGTAGAGTTCTTCCATGAAAGTATCTATGCAAAAAAAAAAAAGATACTAACAGTGAAAGAAAAAAAGCAAAAAGAGTTTGAAAGACAACTCTCTGAGAAAGGAAAAAGAAACTCACCATAATCTTTATCTGAAATCTCAATTCAACACGCACAATCTAATTCTCATTTACCTTCAACTCAACACCAAATCTGTCATGAAAATATTGTTTAATGGTGAAAGAAGTGAATACGGTGAATTGATAATGGTGAAGGTGTTGCGGTATTTAGCGGTTCATTGAAGAAATTTTGAAATTGATTTTGACTATGGCTACAAGAATGAAGAAGACGGTGTTTGATTGTGGTTAGGGTCTTGCCATGGTTATGTTTGCAAAGGGAAATGAAGACAAAATGATAAAGGAGTATTATTCCCATATGGACTTCTGCACATATCTTCACATTTGGGCCTGATTTGGGCTACACGAATTGACCAAAGCAGATCAGATGGAAATGGAAGAATAGAGGCCCAAAGTTAGAATATACCACAGCTGTACATATACAATGTCATCATTATATTCCTTGTAATTATTCCTAGTTTGTTAGAGAGTTAGTAAATAGAAAATAGCCAAGTGTCATTTCTGTTGTAGAGGAAATGCCTTCATACTTGTATAAATATAGGACCATGTACAGATTAACATCATCAATCAAAAGCAAGAAAAATTTATTTACATTGTTCTTCATTTATTTCTACATGGTATCAAAGAAGGCGTAAACATCTGCTCTTTCAGTTTTTTTCTTTTTCTTGTTTTCTTGCTTTACATCTCTTGTTTGCTAGCTTTACATATTTCTGCTATGTCTAATTTAAATGCAAATGAAAGCAATGAAGTAACAGCAGAAACCATCTTAGTTGGTGATGCTGCTACTTCTGCTGGAACTACTACAAAAAATGTAGTTGATTCTAGTCATCCTTTATATATACATCCCTCGGATTATCCAGGGATGAGTCTTGTTTCCACTGTGTTTGATGGAAGAGGATATGGTGGTTGGAGAAGAGCAGTCATCATAGCTCTTTCAGCCAAGAACAAGCTGGGATTTACTGATGGATCTCTAGCTGTTCCCATTTCTGATCCAGCTCTTGTGAAGGCTTTGATCAGATGTAATGACATGGTTTTGTCATGGCATCTTAATTCACTCTCCAAGGAGATAGCAGAAAGTGTCTTGTACTCAGTCAGTGCCAAAAGCCTTTGGAAAGACCTGGAAGATAGATTTGGGCAGGCATCTGGTGCTAAACTGTTTCAATTGCAAAAAGAGCTTAGTGTTGTTATTCAAGGAAATACTAGCATTTCAACTTATTTCACTAAAATGAAAAGTTTATGGGATGAATTAGATGCTTTAAACACCTTTTCCAGTTGCACTTGTGACCGTATCTGTGGTGCGAAAAAGAAAAGTGTAAAAGCTCATGAAGATGAAAGGCTACTCCAGTTCCTAAGGGGACTAAATGACACATTCATAGGGGTTAGGAGTAATATTCTCATGTCTTCTTCCTTACCCAGTATTGGTCAAGCATATTCCCTTATTGTTCAAGATGAAAAATAAAGAGAAATTCATGCTAATCCCATATATCCAAGAGACTCAGCAGCTTTAATGAGTAACACTTCAACAATGAGAAGGTTTAATAACTACAAGGGACAAAAGAACAATTATGATGCTAAGAAAAACTCTCTATTTTGTAACTATTGCAAGAAAACAGGACATACTATTGACAAGTGCTATAGGCTGAATGGTTTTCCAGAGGATTTTAAGTTCAACAAACCAAAGAAATATCAAGGAGTAGCACAGTCTAATAATGCTCTTGCTTCAGTAGAGGGTAGCCAGCATGAAGATGACATAAGTTCAGAAATGAAGTCTCTAAGTCAGGAAAATATTTCACAGCTTCTACAACTTCTGCAGAAAATGAACCAGAATGGTGCAGGGCCATCAAATGTTTCTGCAAATTTAAGTTGTGCTGGTATGGTTAAGTTCTTCAATACTTTTGCTTGTCTTTTACATAGTAACAGTGACTCTTGGATACTAGATAGTGGAGCAACTGGGCATATGACATTTGATGAAAGTTTCTTTTGATCTATTAAACCCCTTCCTAAACCCATTATGGTAAATCTGCCTAATTCACAACAAGTAAAAGTTACTCATTCAGGATCTGTTTCTCTCTTATCTGATCTAATCTTACACAATGTTCTCTTTATACCCTCTTTTAGGTTCAATCTGCTATCTGTGCACAAGTTGTGCAGACAACTTCAATCATATTTGCTTTTCACTCCTAACACTTGTTTTATGTTGCAGGGCCCTTCAATGAAGAGCCCTCTGGTTCTTGGTAGGCAACAAGGAGGTCTATATATTCTGAAGCAGAGTCAGCCAGCAGTTTCTACAAAGAGTTTACCACAAAACACCCCTGATAGCCTATCTTTTAATTCAGCTCATGTATTTACTTCCTATTTTAGTTTCTTTGATTCCAATGTAAAAGAAAAGTTGTGGCATTATAGACTTGGCCACATGCCTTTGAGTAATATGAAGAAAATTGTTTCAGATTGTGTTTCTTCTCCTTGCAAATTCCCCTCTCCTTGTGTTATTTATCCTATGGCTAGACAAGCTAAATTACCTTTTCCTACAAGTACAATTTCCACTGAAGCTAAATTTGAGTTAATACATGTAGATATATAGGGACCATATAAAACAATCACCCATGATGGTTTTAAGTATTTTGTGACAATTGTTGCTGCTTTTAGCAGAGCCACCTGGACCCATTTAATCAATACAAAGTCCAATGCCTTTTCTGTTATCCAATCTTTTCTTTCAATGGTAGAAACACAATTCAACTCTAAAGTTAAAATCATAAGATATGATAATGCATTTGAGTTAGGTAGTGGAAAATTACAATCAGATTTTCTTCTTTCAAAAGGAATAATTCATCAAACTACCTGTGTTTCTACTCCACAACAAAATGGAGTTGTGGAAAGAAAGCACAAGCATTTGTTAGAAACATCAAGAGCCTTACTATATCAGTCCCATTTGCCTATTGCCTACTGGGGGGAATGCTTGTTGACAGCAACCCATCTTATAAACAGATATCCTTCCAGAATACTCAACTATAAAACACCTTTTGAACTTTTATTTCACACTAAACCTTCTTACTCTAACCTCAAGTGTTTTGGGTGCTTATGTTTTGTTTCTACCTCACCTACTCATAGAACTAAGTTTGATCCCAGAGCTTTACCTTGTGTATTTATGGGTTATCCCTATGGGAAGAAAGACTATAAAGTTTTGAATCTTAAAACCAAAAGAATTCAAGTTTCAAGAGATGTTGTTTTTCATGAGGAGTGCTTTCCTTTTTATTCACCCAGTTCCCAACCTAACAATATTTTTTATCCTACACCGACTAATGTTTATCCAAATCTTCCCTCTGACTCTACTGATCCTTTTACTGATTCCTTTCATTGTAAATTTCCCTCTAGCACAGATATAAACTCTAATTCTGATTGTTCTGCAAATGATGATCCTTCCTCCATTTCACCTTGTCAAGATCTTTCTTTTAGCAAGAATGACAATTCTAGTCCTTCTCCCTCTTTTCCCCATCCTACTGAAGTTCTGTCACCTTCCACTACTCCATCTCCCATTATTCCTGATCCTCCTTCAAAACCTATCATCCAAACCATTCTTAGACCAACATCTAGAGCTCATAAGAGGCCAACTTACTTAGATGATTACATTTGCAATGCCTTACAACTTACATATGTTAGTACCAATTGTTTTCTTAGTCCTGTCACCCCTGAATCCTTTTCTTTTAACAGTTTGTCTTCTAAAAATCAGATAATGCTCAATTCTATTTCTAGTATACAAGAACCTGTTAATTATGTTCATGCAGCACATCATCCTGGATGGCAGGAAGCTATGGATAAGGAAATTGCAGCACCAGAATTGAACAAGACATGGGAAGTTGTTGTCTTGCCTACTGGTAAAAAGGCTCTACTATCTAAGTGGGTTTATAAAGTAAAGCAGCATTCTAATGGAAGCATTGAGAGACATAAAGCTAGACTGGTTATGAGGGGAGATATACAAAAAGAGGGTGTGGATTACAATGAGACATTTTCACCAGTGGTGAAAATGACAACTATCAGGTGTATTTTGGCTACTGCTCTTAAGAAAGGCTGGGGACTCTTCCAATTAGATGTAAATAATGCCTTTTTGCATGGTGAGCTTGATGAGGAGGTTTACATGAAGTTTCCACATGGAACCTCTCATCCATCACCAAACCATGTCTGTTTGCTGAAAAAGTCCCTTTATGGACTTAAACAAGCATCTAGACAATGGTATTCTAAGCTCACATCAGCTCTTAATTTTAAAGGTTTTAAATATTCACTCAATTATTATTCTTTATTTGTCAAAAAGGCAGATAATTCTATCTCTATTGTGGCAGTCTATGTGGATGACATACTATTGACAGGCAACAATGAATCTGAATTACACGCTTTTAAAATTTTTCTAGATGAAGAGTTCAAGATTAAGGATCTTGGTTACCTACATTTTTTCCTTGGTATGGAAGTTGTTCGAGAACCTCAAGGGTAGATTGTTACACCTCGGAACTTTGGGTTGCTGAGCGGTGAATGGGCTAACGTAAGTTAAGGTGTACATGATGTCCCTACAAGTAAGAAGGGATGCTTAATGATTCTAATTAAGATTCCAAAGAAGTTAGAGGCAAGGGAGAAGAGTTCGTCAAATAAAACTTCACTGCCGTTCTGCGAAAGGGGGGTTCGACGGTCGTTCTTTGTACCGTCGGACGGGCCGACGATTCGTCGATTGTGCCGTAGAATCGAGTTAGCGCGAAGACCATTCGACAATCAGATCGACGCTCCATCGATCAGTTCGACGGACCGTCCTTCTCATCGTAGAATGAAAGGAAACGAAAGGTTGCTCACTGGAAATTTAACGACTTCGACGATCAGATCGACGCTCCGTCGATCGTACCGTATATCTGGTCGGGACAGATTTGGTTCATTAAATAAAGGATCCAAGTTTCATTTCATTTCATTTCTATATCACACCCCTTCTCTCTAAAACATCTCTCTACATTTATTCCACAAGAATTCAATAAGTATTGGTGATCAACAACATAAACTAAGTGAATCAAGTGAGAGGAAACCCATTAAAGATCATTCAAGTCAAGAAATCTCATTAGAGATGAACTAGGGTTTTTGCTCAAGTGAAGTATTACCACCCAAGGCTTGTTCTTACAACATCTAAGGTAAGATTTATGGTATTTACATGTTGTTTAAGGTATTTGAAGGTTGAAACACTTGGATTGTAGAAGGATATAGAAAATGGGTCATGAATGTGGAATAGTGCCATTTTGAGTAATAGCTTGAATTGAGTCATGATTCTTGATGTGTTGTGATATGAATATGCTATAAATGATGTTAAGAACATGGGATAGGCAATGTATATGAATGAACGTAGTCGTGTGTTATGACCATGGATATGGGTGATTGGAAGTAAATTGAGAAATATAGATAATGTGGATGAATAAAGACTATTGTTATGATATCGTGAATGTGTTATTGACGTTTGGGAGTTGATATATGATATGGAGGAATGCCGTATAAATAAAGGAGTTGCTGTCCAATTTTCTCTAGCTTTAGACATGTATGCTAGCCATCGATTTCCAATGATAGTGTGACTTTAATGAAGGTAGAAACGTGAGCGTTGAAGGAGAACGTGCAAGTGGTAGAATAGTTGAACGAAAAAGTATGTAAGGCTAACCCTTCTTTCATAAGGCATGGTTCTTTGGCCAATCATCTAAATCTTCTATAAGTCTATGATATCCTTCAAATGATTCTATCCTTCGAGCTATTAAGCTCATGATTCTCGATATGCTACGATTGTACTAAGTTCCTCATATGACGAGTAAGCCTATAAAGATAGATGTAGTGAATGACGATAATAGTGAGAATGATAAGGATGACGACTATAATGGTAATAGCGATGACGATAATGATGACGATGATGATAGTGATGATAATAGTAAAGATGCTTATGAGCTAGTATGTATATGTATCTATGTATGACTATTATGGAACCCCGAGCTTATAAGGCCGGGTAGAATATGTATATAATTATGTAACGCGCGCACACCTCTGCAGATGATACGAATATAACCCTGAAGCCTTGGTAGGGCCAGGTAGATGTAACCCTGAAGCCTTGGTAGGGCCAGGTATGTGTAACCTTGAGCCTTGGTTGGCCAAGTATGTATGAAACACCGAACCTCGTGGTCGGGCATGCTATGTAAATGCTCTGTATATGATATGGTTATGTATATGATATAAGTATGTTTATGATATGATATGAATACGAATAAGGATACGTATATGAACACGAGTACGAATGTGAAACGGATACGGATGTATGTACACAACCTCGCATTAGAAATGAAAGTCCCTATGACAAGCAAGTAAGTGCTTATGACGATGATTCTACTATCTCCCTTCTTATGTTATTTCTCATGTTGCTTATTATGCTCCTATATTGATATTGATCATGCTTTACATACTCAGTACATTCTTCGTACTGACGTCCTTTTGTTTGTGGACGCTGCGTCATGCCCACATGTGGCCAGGGAGACAGACTTGATCCATAGCTACATTCTCAGGGACTACATAGCGGAGCTCTATTTCATTAAGAGCTATAGCTTTTGGTATTGATTCTTTTGTGTATATATTTATGGGCATAGCGGGGTCCTGTCCCGCCTATATGATATGACATACTCTCCTTAGAGGCTCATAGACATGTGTATATAGCAGATGTGCCCTGTCGGCCTATATTTTTTATATCATTTTGTTAGCCTCATTGGCTTATGTATATTGATATGGCATAGATGCCAATGATGATATAAAGGTATTGTTGTCCAATGGGACTAGTACGATTGATGAATAGGAATGTACGATTTAATATGTGGCTCACCTAGATGTAAGTGTAAAGGTACGCTAAGGGGTGCCCGGGTGGGATAGCACTGGGTGCCCGTCGCGGCCCTCCGGTTGGGTCGTGACATTGATCCTCTCTCAAAGAAAATTCACTCTAGATTTGCTCCAAGAGGTTGACTCACTTCATATTTCTCCAGTATTTGCACCACTGGATCCTACAATAAAATTAGTTGCTCAGGAAGGTGTTCCTATCAAAGATCCAACCTTTTATCGACATTTATTAGGTAAGCTCAATTACCTTACTCATACGAGGCCTGATCTCTCCTTCACAGTCCAGCATCTCAGTCAATACATGCAGGACCCTCGAGAGCCTCATTTGACTGCTGCTTTGAGAGTGTTGCGGTATTTGCTGAAGGACCCAGGACTTCTATTTTTTATTTCCGCTACTTCTTGTTTCAAATTAATGGCTTTTTGCGACTCCAATTGGGGAACCTGTCAAAATACCGAAAATTCGTCAGTGGTTACTACTCTTCTCTTGGATTTTCTCCTATTTCATGGAAATCTAAAAAGAAAACTTCTATATCCCTTAGTTCCGCAGAAGCAGAGTATAGATCTATGAGACGGGTCGTTGCTGAGCTTACCTGGTTAGTGCGATTGTTCGATGACCTTGCAATCCCCATTTCATTGCCAGTTCCATTACACTCCGACAATATCACAGCCATTCACATCGCGAAAAACCCTGTTTTCCATGAACGAACGAAGCACGTCGAAATAGACTGCCATTTCGTTCGTCAGCAATATCTTGCAGGTTTAATTTCACTATCCTATGTTAGATCTTCATCACAACTCGCTGATTTATTCACCAAATCACTCACGGGTCCCGTTCATCACAATCTTTTGGGAAAGTTGGGTGTTTGTTCCTCCCCTCCAACTTGAGGGGGGTGTTGCGGTATTTGGCGGTTCATTGAAGAAATTTTGAAATTGATTTTGACTATGGCTACAAGAATGAAGAAAACGGTGTTTGATTGTGGTTAGGGTTTTCCCATGGTTATGTTTGCAAAGGGAAATAAAGACAAAATGGTAAAGGAGTATTATTCCCATATGGACTTCTGCACATATCTTCACGTTTGGGCCTGATTTGGGCTACACGAATTAACCAAAGCAGATCAGATGGAAATGGAAGAATAAAGGCCCAAAGTTAGAATATACCACAGTTGTACATATACAATGTCATCATTATATTCCTTGTAATTATTCTTAGTTTGTTAGAGAGTGAGCAAATAGAAAATAGCCAAGTGTCATTTCTGTTGTAGAGGAAATGCCTTCATACTTGTATAAATATAGGACCATGTACAGATTAACATCATCAACCAAAAGCAAGAAAATTTTATTTACATTGTTCTTCATTTATTTCTGCAGAAGGCAGTGGATGTCTTGACATGAAAAGATCTATCAAGGAAGTGTTATTTGATAATATTAAAAGAAGGAGAAGCAAATGCAAAACTCAAAAAGGAAAATAAAAGGAAATATGAACAAACCACAAGTTAGTTAATTAGGCTTAAACGTCCATGGAAGGCATCTAAAACAAAAACATATAAATTTGAAGAATTATAACAGCATATACGCACACAAGGTAAAGAAATTTAAGAAAAATACAACCAATTGAGACTTAAAGGATTTTTCCTGCATTAATACAGAATAGTGCAAGAAGAAATATGTCTCTAAATAGATTGGTTAGTGATAAATGGTAACTGCCATATTAGTCTCAGAATACTATTTTTAGAGAAAGAAGTTGATAATTTAATTTAACATGATCAGAAAGAACATTAACAAAAATGAAAATATATGTTTTGGTGAGTGTTGCAATGAAAATGAAAAAAAAAATCATGAAGTTTAAGAGAAACAAACCGTGGGAAGACATAATCCTCTCAAAGGAGAGAAATTCCCCTCAACTATTTCATGTTATACTCACATTTGCCTCAATTTCATGTTTACTGCAATGCCACCTCTAATTTGAATAAAATGATTTTTTTTTGGGCAACAAAATCTTACACAACCTCAATTTATAGGATTACAATACCAAATGATATCATGAACATGGCTATTAATTATTTAGGGGTTATGGAATAAAAAGTTGTGGAAATAATGAAAATAAAGACCATTAAATTTTTACATTGAAGAATATCAATGAACTAGACGGTCTATGCCCGTGCTGCGCACGGGCCCAACACTTTACATTATAATGCATTTATGTGTATGTAGTTGTCTTTGAATATATATATATATATATATATATATATATATATATATATATATATATATATATAATTATAGTTTGTGCTCCGTATCTAAAAATTTATTATATTAATGTTTGTTACGAATACAAAATCGACAAATTTATTAATATTTTTTAAAAGAGAAGACTTGTTTAAAAGGAAACTATTTTTCTCTCTTTGAGATAAAACAATAGCAATATTTAAGCATCAGTTGATACTTTCAATTTTAATTCAATTAATTTAAAGGTGTAAAATACTTATTATTTTTTATCTCATTTTACTTGTCATGTTGTTTTTTGCATGATTTTTTAAGAAAACGTCGATTAGAATTATAATTTGAGTAATTTAGATTTTTTTTTTACGACATTAATCTCTTTTCACATTTATTAGAGTAGGAATAAAAATAAAAAAGTAATTAAATTCTATGTTATTTTAAAGTATAAATATTTTAAGTATATTTATTTTACCGAACATAACAAATAAATGACATAGCGGAATAACAAATATAACAGTTTAATATCTAGATTAGATCTCAGGCTAATATAAAAAAAAAACTGTATGGTTTGACTACTTAACTTTTTGAAGAAAAATAATTTTATTTGCTCCTACTAATGGATTGATACGCATGTGACAATGAATCCGCCATTATTGACTTAATGAGATACTTTGGAAATTACATGAATATTGTTTGATTTTTTAATATGGAGTGCGCTTTTTTTTTTGACATTATTGATTTGCACTATTTTTATGCATATATATATATATATATATACACACACACACTATGTTCAAAACACGATTAATATAACATTGTAGTTTGTACTCCGTATCTAAAACTTTAGTATATTAGTGTTAACTACGAATACAAAGTTTGCACTTTTTTTTCACATTATTATTTTTTAATATGGTGTTCACTTTTTTTTTTTTGATATTGTTTGCTTTTATTAATATGGCGTCCACCTTTTTTTTTTACAGTGAGTTTGGAGATGGTGGGTCCCATTTTTTTATTTTTTTTATATTGCTTGATGTTGTTTAGTATGAGTTCCAACCTTTATGGGATGCACTTTTTTTGGGACATTATTAGTTTGTACTATTTTATGCATATAATATACATACATATACTATGTTCAAAATACGATTAATATAACATTGTAGTTTGTGCTCCGTATCTAAAACTTTATTATATTAGTGTTTGCTATGAATACAAAGCCAACACTTTTTTTTAACATTATATATTTTTAATATGGGGTTCACTTTTTTTTTTTGATATTGCTTGATTTTGATAATATAGGGTCCACTTTTTTTTCCCATGAGTTTGGAGATGGTGAGTTCCACTTTTTTCTTCCTTTTTTTTATTGCTCGGTGTTATTTAGTATGGAGCCCACTCCTTTTTTTTTAAGGACAACGGACGACGAAGCATGGGTCTAAACCCATGCTTTATATAGTTTTTTTAAATTTTATTTTTTATAGGTCTTTGACATATATATACATCTTAAGGAGAAATATTTACGAAACGTGACGATAGTTTATATTTACAAAACATAACATTACAAATCCTATACAAAACATGCTTTATTTTTTTATTTTTTTTATTTTTTTTAAAATATTTAAAAAAATATATTTTTTAAATATTTTTTTAATTTTTAATTTTTTTTTTTTTAAATTAATATTTTTTTCGCTCACAAACTTATGTATGAAAGTTGTATGAAATGTGTATATCTCGCTCAAGACTTAAAAAGTTTGCTAAAAATTTAGTCTATGAAAACGGTATGAAATGTGTATATCTCGTTCAAGGCTTAAAAACTTCGCTCAAAATTGTTTGTATAAAAACAATATGAAATTTGTATCTTGCTCATGTCTTAAAATTTCGCTCACATTACCGTATATAAAATTCATGTTAAGTTTCTGTAAAATTAATACGACTACAATAACATTGTATACAACTTTGATACAATATTCAAGACTTAAAATAATCGCTCAAATTTTTATGTATGAAATGTGTATATCTTGCTCAAGGCTTAAAAAGTTCGCTCAAATTTTATGTATGAAGAACGTATGGAATGTGTATATCTTGATCAAGGCTTAAACATTACGCTCAAAATTTTATGCATGACAATAGTATGAAATGTGTATATCTCCCTCAAGACTTAGAATTTCATTCACATTTTTTGTATATAAAAGTTCATATTAGGTTTCTGAAAAATTAATATAACTACAATAACATTGTAACAATTTTCATACAATATTCAAGGCTTAAAGTTTTCGCTCAAAATTTTGTATATGAAAATTATATTAAAAATTTCGCCCACACATACATATTTCGTACATTTCTCATACAACTTTCATACACAGAAATTTAAGGTAATTTTTTAAGCCTTTGAGAAAAAAAAATTTAAAAAATATATATGTCATGTTTCGTAATATATCGTTATGTTTTGTAAATAAGGAAAACTATCGTTACGTTTCGTAAATATTTCTCCTTAACATGTATATATACGTAGTTTTCCCTTTTTTATATTGTTTGGTGTTGTTTAGTATGGAGCCCACCCTTTTGAACATTATTTGTTTGCATTATTTTTATGCATATAATATATATATATACACACACATGGGATACTATATTCAAAACACGATTAATATAACATTGTAGTTTATGCTCCGTATATTATTGTTTGCTACGAAAACGCACGTGGCAATGAATCTATCATTATTGACTTAATGAGATACTTTGAAAATTACATAAATATTGTTTGATTTTTTAATTTGGAGGCAATTTTTTTAACATTATTAATTTGTACTATTTTTTTAATATTAATTATTGTGTAATACATGCGGGGCTCATAACTTTTTTTGAAAAAAAAAAATTGGAACGGATATATATACACCTTAAAATTATGTGGCCCACATTTTTTTTTATATTAGTTGTTTTGTTTAATAATAGTTATTTTGTTTAATATATATGAGTGGGGAATTAAACATGAGTGGAGCCTACAATTTAATATAAAAAAACGGACGACGAAAGTGCCATAAACTGGCTCTTCTAAAGAGTACAAATGGTGGAGTAGTAATTGACACATTTATTTTTGTACTAATATAAAATATTTCAAAAATAGAGAAAATTGTCAAAAAAAAAAATGAGAAAAAGATAAATAGGATCCTTGGCCAAAGAGAGGTGCCACATCATCTTTTTATTGCCTAGCTTTATATTATATATAGATTATAATACATGATTACAATTTTTAATTATTAATTTAATTCGGAATAAAATGTCAAATTGACCAAGATGATCTTCTCCCAAATTAAAGATGACATTAAATGTAAGATGAAATATTTGAGAAGAATTTGAGGACATGAAAGGGAGACAAAATCTATCAAAAAAACGCGGTTTCTCAGCTCCACTTCTGTAATGGTCCAAATAGAAAATTAATAACTGAAAGTTTTGTCACTTTATGGGGCCAGAAACTCACATGACGTGTCATTTTTTTAATTTCCTTTTGAAGAACCATTTAATGACGTGTTTGTGTGTAGTCTGTCTTTACAAGATAGGAATAAGATTTGCGTATACCCTAACCTCCTCAAAATTCATCTAGTTGAATTATATTGGGTATATTGTTCTTGTTGACGTGTCTGTGCAGTTTAATAGATAGTTTAAATAGAAAAATTTCACTTCAGATAGTTCATGTATGAAACATAAAAAGCGAGGATAGCTAAGGTGTATTTTTTGACCCTTGTCTCAATACCAAATGTCCCCAAAGAAAAAGGGTTGAGATATATTGAGCACAATCAATTGTATTGTTGAACCAAGTGGCCATGAGATATGACTATTGAGCAAAATTCTACTATGAAGATTGAAGATAATTAAACATGAGGTATAACACCAGAGCAACTACTCAAACATTTTTTGAGGCAAAAAAGCAGCAAATACAAAATCTTCACCCCTGAAATAACATATCCAAATATTGCTATATATAGTATATACTCGCACAACTATGCCACCCCAAATCGCAGTTACCGTGTTGACAATCTTGGTTGAAGACCATATTTTAAATTTTGCGTTACAAAATCACGTGTCAATGTCATGAGCGGCTTTCCGGCCATGCCCTATGACCTGTTAGTCACACCTACCGTGCAAGACGAGACATATGGCACTGAAAACAAAATGACTTTTACCTGATTTACTGTAAAAATCGTGACCACAAACAGAAAGGCCAAGGTCAAGAAAGGTGATTTACATGCACAAAGATTAAATTCGACCAGAAATATGCTCTATAATTTTCCTAAAAACCAATGTGGTCATAGTAGTACAAATGAAGGCATATACATACATGATAAACATATGAAACAAGGAATATCCGCCTGACTTAAAGTAGCCCAATCTTACATCTGCTGCATACCATTATATTGCTGATCTCAAGGCCCCTCTTGCAGCTTCACGCTTCATCTCTGCAGCTTTACCGCTTCCTCGGAAATACATGTATACTTGCTGCATAATTAGATCACGAGAAAACGAACATGTTAGGTCTCACACTGAGAATTGAGGAATTATGAAGTCAACCTCAACTTGCTTGGAACTGAGGCGTAGTTGTTTCAGTAATTCACTCCCTAAGATGATGAGAATACTACTGTTTTGGTGGGGGGCGGCGATATCAAATACTCCCCCCGGCCTCAATTTGTGGCACTTTTCTTTTTAGTCAGTCAAAAAAAGAATGACATCTTTGTATATTTAGTAACAATTTAACCTTGAACTTTTCATTTTACCCTTCATGATTTATAGCCACACAAATGTTTATTGCTTATTTTGGACCATGAGTTTCAAAAATCTTCCTTTTATTCTTAAATTCCGTGCTCAGAAAAACACTTTCACATAAATTGGGATGGAAGGAGAAAGTAGTTAACAAGAGGTCATACCTGAATAACCCATATGCTCAAGACGGATTCAAGACAAAATAGCCCAAAACCAATGAAATAGAAAATCTGAAAAAGGGAAAATAACATATTGATGTTAATAGGCAGACTGCAGTAACTTGTATGTTATACTTCATTAGACCAGTTGAGCAGTTCTTTTTCTCCTCCTAGTTCATTTTTCGGAATTAATCAAGGGATTAGCCCGGAGGGTGGGGCCACAGTCAGGAATTTCAGGAAGGGTGTTCAAGATTTATTATATAGGGATAAAAAATAATATTTGACCTATATATGCAGTATAATTTTATATATGTATGCCAGCTAATATGTGTTGAATACGTACCCCAACAAGTACTTGTTTGCCAATGAGATCAACTGCAGGTAGAATGCCTCTGTTCCAACAAATTGTAAAAGATCAGATCATGGAAACAGAAAATAATAATAGGCAACAATCGAGAGAAATCTAAAAGCAGTTAGCTAAAAGAATTCGATAAAGATTTAAAATGAGCACTAATTAATAGCTGAAACTCTGTCTTTGCTCATTTTCTCCTATATCGGATTGGAAGCTACTTTAGCATTTGCAAGGAGAAATTAATGAACGCATTCATACAATTTCTGTAAAGTCAAATGCAGGATAGAACTTACGTAAGTGATTTTCCTCTGAAAACTACTGGAGGAGCAACAGCCGCAAAGATGCAGAATGCGATGTGGAGCTGTACACAAAAAATATATAAGACATCTTTGAATTCACCAATTTAAATAGGAGATAAAGGAAACCATATTCTACAGAACTTACCACATAAAACAAGAAAAACCACGCAAACTTCATAGCACCCTCAGTTCTATGACAAAATATTCGTGTTAGCCCCATGCAAGAACGAAACAAAAAAAGTGGAATGGCATAACATGCAGTTAGGCGAAGATTAAACTTTAGGCTGTGATCCAAGATACAGATCATAGTCCACCAATCTACAAAATCTTAATAATGAACAAGATTTCCACCACACGATCAAACTTGTAAAATATAGTAATACTTAACTACAGAACCAAAATTCAATGGACAATTTGGACTATTGCATTCAAAAAGTGGGTAACTTAGGGTGTGTTTGGTGTGGAGGAAAACATTTTTCAATTTTTCTAGGTTTGGTTAGCCAATTTTGGAAAAAAAATTAGGAAAACAAGTTCCTTGAAAATGGAACTAAGGAAAACAAGTTCCACAAGTGACGTTCCACACTAATTGTCTCCTCTTCACCCTCCAACACAATCTACCCCCACCCCCACCTTACCTCCACCCACACCTCTATAGTGTTTGCCAGATTATATACAAATGCTTTTGAGATAATATTTTTTGCTTACGTACCAAACACAAGAAAATAAGTAAGAAATCGCTATTTTTTCCAGAAAAAAAATTCTTAAGAAAACATTTTCCGTCAAGCCAAACACACCCTTAATCTGAAAATATATGTTGAGCTCTTCAAAGGAAAGGAACATTTACCTGAAAGCACGATAAAGAGGACGATACCACAGAAAATAGGCTCCAGGAACTCCCGATATGAAGTAAATAATTGAAAGGAACCAGATTTTTACATCTAAAGCCAAAAACTAAAAGTTAGTATGCTCCATCAATATGGGATCGTTTGGTTACTGGTCAGGAAGTGAATTATTCATCTATTAAAATCAACATAACTAGTACCCTGTTTGATACTCAGCATTTTAGTTGCTACATTTAAAATTCAGTACACCGACGTATGGTGTTTGTTTACCATCTTACAATCCCGTATGACTAATACATGTAAAGTTATGAGGAATCTATGCATTATTATTGTATGCAAGGTAGAAGATGGAATAAGTAATACATGAGTAACTAAGCCCTGCATAACTAATCCTGGCATAACTCTAACCAACAACCAAATGACCCCTAAGCGATGACATGTAGAGATAAGAATATGCTGAATTGAACAAACCTCCTTCTTTAATCCATGCTGTAGTGGTAGCAATGATGTTCCATAAAAGGCATGCAAAAAGTCCTGTATTGTTTATCTAATCAGGACGAGAGCAATAAAAATCTGACGGTATGTAGAAAAGCGAAAAATCAAGCATACAAACACTACAACTATTATAGACACAGATCCCCTAAGCTATAACACGTAAAACATTTTATTCCGTGAACAAAACAACTGAATGCTCAGAAAAGTTTGTGCAGATTGGTGCGGTTCATGATTAACAAATAGTTAAAACTGTTGGTCACCAAGACTTAAAGATAGAGGCTCGCATCTGGTATCCTGTGTGATAAGAAGGTGCCACCAAGATTTAAAGGTAAGTTTTTCAGAGTAGTGGTTAGACCGACGCTGTTATATAGGGCGGAGTGTTGCCCAGTCAAAAACTCTCGTGTCCAGAAGATGAAAGTTGCGGAAATAGATGTGTGGGCTTACTAGGAGAGATATGGTCAGAAATGAAGAAATTCGGGATAAGGTGGGAGTGGCCTCTGTGGTGGACAAGATGAGAGAGGCGAGGCTGAGATGGGTCGGTCCAGAGGAGAGACACAGACGCTCCGGTGAGGATGTGTGAGAGGTTGACAATAGAGGGCTTGAAGAGACATAGAGGTAAGCCGAAGAAGTAGTAGGGAGAGGTGATCAGGCAGGATATGGCAAGTCTCCAGCTTACCGAGGACATGACCCAAGCTAGGTGGGTGTGGAGGTCGAGGATTAGGATAGAAGGCTAGTAGTAGGATTAGTATTATTTTCCTTTCTTGTGGGATCAGTATTATTTCTTATTGTTAGTTTTCTATTACTACTTGTTGTCTCTTTTACTTTAATTTTTTGCAACCTTGATATTGTTTATGCTTTACTTGAGACGAGGGTCTATCGGAAACAGCCTCTCTACCTGCCAAGGTAGGGGTAAGGTCTGTGTACTCTCTACCGTCTCTAGACCCCACTTGTGGGATTACACTGGGTATGATGTTGTTGTTGTTAAAACTGTTGGCCAAAAGGGAGAAAACAAACACAAGGACACCAAATAACTTGAAGGTCTTGCAAGAAAATATGGACAAAATGAAAGGGAAAAAGAAATACTTGTTCTGGTAAAGCTTTTCATGATAGAAAATAGTTAAACTGTTGGTCAATAGGAAAAAGACAGCCTACCAAATCTAAGTTTTTTTGCTACAAGACTGAAACAGGCTCTTTCTAAATTTTGTACTTAATTACTTGAAGGTTTTGCAGGAAAACAGCGAAAAAGAAAGGAAAAGAAAAAAGAACTCTAGTTTTTGCACATTTTATCCATAAACAAATTTTCTCACTGTGGTCCTTTGTTGGGTTGGATAACAACAGTCTTGCATTTTTTCCCTTCTGATGTTTTGATATAAGGGGCAATAACAAGGTGTCTAACCAGTTTGTCAAGAACATCAGTAAGTTATGCCAGAATGACATTTGTAAAACATGCTTCAATGCCATAAACAAAAAAGACCAGACATTTTACTTCTGCAAAACTTTGTAACTAAGTAAATAAATGATATCAAATGGAAGTCTAATGCAGCTTTAGATCCTAAATCCTCTTTGTCTTGAGAAAAGAAAAACATGTTGGATGTTGATTTATTTTTTCTGTCAAATGCAAACAGTTATTAAGTCTTAAATGTAGCATGATAAGAAAAAAAAATCAAAAAGTAAAAAGTGCCACAGTGCTTCAAACTAGAAGAACCAAACATATAGTTAGGCAAAGTTGACGTACCCAAGAAGGTAGTAAATGCGACATATTGCAGCCTTTGCAAATGAACTGGTATTTCATTTGCAATATCATGATGGATAATTGGGAAGAAGGGGGGCCAATTTTTTGCCTCAATAACAATGCCAGCTGCAAGCAGAGAGAATAGAGGGAATTGTAATGTACTGCACTAAATTATCTGAACCATGTAACTATTAAAAAAACAAATAAGGTCAGATAAGTTTCCATTTATAGACATCTAAACCATGTAATCTTTTAAGTAAACTTGCAAATACTGAGGAAAACACCATTAGATCTTGTGGCTATACCAACAAAATTAATTTAGGACAGACACAATGTATATGATAGGAGAAGGAAGAAAGACAAAGAACACGATGACAATGATAAGAAGTACTCCCTCCGTCGGTCCCAATTTATGTGAAGGTACTGATTGGGCGCGGAGTTTAAGAAATAAAGGGAACTTTTGAAACTTGTGATCTAAAATAAGCTATAGATATTTGTGTGGCAAGAAATCATCTCATTAAGGGTAAAATGAGTATTTAAGGTGAAATTGTTACTAAATATAAAAAGATGGCATTCATTTTTAAACTGACCTTATAGGAAAGAGTTTCACATAAATTGGGACTGAGGGAGTAAAAATCACAAATGTTAAAACAAAAAGAAAAAAAGTTCAGTCAGCTCTATTTCGTCTGCGTACTAGGAATCTTTTCATGTTTTTTACCTTTAAGTTCCTTGTTTAGATGTTCTACAAAATCGTACGGCGGAAATAGCCCCATGTTTAAATCTATAGATTGTAAAAGGACATAAAGACAAAAAAGGAAATACCTCTTGCAGCAGCCTCTTCTTTTCGTCTCAGATCCTGCATGGCAACAAAAACACAAATCAGGGAATAATAACATTCGTACCACAAGTAAACATGAACTGCTGGTGATATGGAAGGAGAGAATATTTTTCCACTTGCACTGTAACTAGGTCAACAACAATTTCAACAGGTAGAAGAAGAAGAAGAAGAAGAAAGCCAACAGGAACCTGAAAAAGACCAACAACTATTACAAATTTAGTTCATATATTATGTGTACCTGTTCCCTCCTTCGCAATTCATTCTCCTTAGCCTGAAGTTCCTTCTCTTTCTTTTTCAAGTCCTATAATTCAGAGTGGCTTAATTTAAAATAAAAATCATAATAATAGATGTTAAATAAAATAAAATGAGTAAATAGCTACCGTAGAACTGTCAAGTGGAATATCAACAGGCGCATCGCGATCATAGAAATCAGCAGGTTCATGTGGAAGGGGTGAAAGTCTCGAGTTTGCCGCTGGAGGAACACTACTCTGAAAAGTGACAAAGATGATATATTTATTAGCATGGATCAACAAAAGCGGGTAAAATATTAATCCACATAAGGCCTCCGAGGTCCCAGTGAATGACATGTCACTGCAAAGCAATGTATTTTGCATCTGCGGAACCAAAACACTTCAAGAGGAAAGCTACTTTTACCCTCTCTTTACTCTCTACAACTTACAGTAGAACTACAATAATTACTGTAATTTCAAATAGTACCGTAATTAAAGACTAACTACCGTAGAAGTACCGTATATCAAGGATTCTCAAGTAGTCCTGTAATTATAGAGAAACTACTTACCATAGACTAATCACATTCTCAGTCTTTCCTTTATAACTTCTCCCATAGGACAGAAATATACCCATGTCTATCAAGACATTTTGGCATACAGAAATAACAGCTTCTGGAATATGTTGGACGTGTTTGGAGTTGATCAGAAAAAGTCGGAAACTGTAGATGAAATGGCAGCTTGGAAATACAGAAGAGAAGCCACTCAAATAAAGTTTGGAAGAAATTTTTCTAGCTCTTATGCTCAAGAGTGAAGGAATCCATTAGTACAAATTAGTGGAATTTTTACAGTTTTGCACACTTTTTAGTGCTTTTGACATTTATGATGACCGGATGCCTTTGTATGATGCTGCTCTGGATTTTGCATGCATGTAAGCAAATTTTGTCAACCAACTAACCAATCTACAGTCCCAAACTAGCTGAGATCAGCATAAACGAACTTTTTATTAAATAGAAGTGCATTATTTCCAGTAAAAACATGGACAGACGGACACAGGTAGAAGGTAGGGACTGCCAGTCTAACTCACTGTGGTATAAAATGCGCCTCCACTAAATTTTGATTGCCCTTTTGATTTTCCTCCTCCATCCTGAAAACAATTAATATATCAGAACATAAATTGGCCAACTTACGAGACCTGAAAAAAGAAATATCTGCTTTAACACATGGCTTTTAAAAGTCATAAGTTATGACTCAACGACATCATTTCATGTAGTTCCGTAATTGTAGATAAAAGATTTTGCATTCAGTAACATATATTAAGGATTAGAAGGTTCTTGTTTTCAAATATGATGGTAGAATTTGTCCAAGATTTTCCCAAACCTTGTTCATGATTAGAAATTATTAGAACTGGTATTGACTAACCTAACATTTTATACAACCATTATTACTTATGCTGATTTTTCATGTTAAATTGCATATAAAGAAATTAGGCGTTGGATGGAAATTATAGATGACTTCTAGAGTTCCTTATCCACTAAAATTAACATTCTGATACTTACTACTCGTACTAGTGAATACATTCAGAATTAAAATGTATGATTAACCGCACAAAATACAGAAGTCAAATTATTCTTTCCTGAAAATGTATACCCCAATAATACTTTTTTGACAAATATTTGTAAACCCTTTTCAAAAATAAGAAAGCTTGAGGCAAAACTATCCATAGAACCAAGAATTCTAAATTAGCGGAACCTAGTCCAAGCTTTAAGTTTATGGCCCAAAAATTCACACAACAATTACCTCATAAATACGAAAATTTCAAAAACAGGCCACGTTATTCCAAACTAACAACAAAGAACAGTACAGTAAAAGCGACCAAATCAATCAGTTTTAACAAATCGTACAAAAGATGAACCTCAACATATACTTAATTCATCCAACAAAAGATTAAAACCCCAAATACAAAATTCAGAGAGAGTCAATTTCAAGTCTTACACTATCAAGAAATCAGTCAATTCACTACCTTCAACTTTAGTTCCACACACATAGATCACCCCCCCCCCCCCCCCCAACAAAAAAAATATGGAAAATAAACCATCAAAGCTTTATGGCCCAAAAAAGATCACACGGCATTACTTCATAAACTCGAAAATTTTCAAAAACAGGCAGGTTATTTGTGAATTATCAAACAAAGAACAATGCAGTAAATGAGACCAAAACAATCAGTTTTAACAAATCATACAACGTCAACATACATTTACATCATGAAACGGAAGATTAAAACCCAAACACCCAATTCAGAAAAGTCAATATTAAGTCCTACACTATCAAGAAATCAGTCAATTCACTGACCCATCAGGAAAAAGACTTGAACTTTAGTTCCACGCATAAAATTATGATCCCCCAAAAATTCAAAATGGAGCATCACAATGACAGAAATAACCGTCAAAGCTTAATGGCCCAAAAAAATCACACGGCAATTACCTCATAAAATTATCAACAAGGAACAGTACAGTAAATGAGACCAAATCAATCAGTTTTAAGAAATCACAACAAAACATGAACCCCAACATACGCTTACATCATGAAACAAAAGATTAAGTGCCTGTTTGGCCATGGATAGTTTTCACTTTTTTCCAGAATTTTATTCCGGAAAATTGTGTGGACATAGAATTGTTACAATCTTCGGAAAAAAAAAAACTGTTTTCACAATTTTCACCAAATCACTCACAAAAATTCAGAAACAACTCCAATTTGTAGTCATGTCCATTTTCAACTTGTAAACAAATATTACTTCTTTTTTTTTTTTTTCCAAATTTCATAACTCTTATGTCCAAACGCTCACTAAAACCCTGACTACTCAATCCAGCAAAGTTAATTTCAAGTCTTCCACTATCAAGAAATCAGTCAATTCACTTACCCATCTGGAAAAAGACTTCAACTTTAGTTCCATATACATAAAATTATGAACCTGACCACCCCCCACCCTCTCCCCCCCCCCCCCCCCCCCCCAAAAAAAAAATGGAGCATCACAATGACATAAATAAACCATCAAAGAATTATCAATTATGGCCCAAAAATTCACACAACAATTACCTCATAAACTCCAAAATTTTAAAAACAGGCCAGCTTATTCTGAATTATCAACAAAGAACAATACAACATACACTTAACCTCATGAAACAAAAAGATTAAAACCCCAAATACCCAATTCAGCAAAGCCAATTTCAAGTCTTACACTACCAAGAAATCAGCCAATTCAGTTACCTATCAGGAAAAAGACTTCAACTTCAGTTCCGCATACATATTTTATGACCCCCACCCCCACACCCCCAAAAAAAAAAAAATGGAACATCACAATTACAGAAACAACCATCAAAGCTTTATGGTCCAAAAAATTCACATAGCAATTACCTCATAAACTCTAAAATTTTCAAACACAAGCTAGGCCATTCTGAATTATAATCAACAAAGAACAATACAGTAAACTAGACTAAATCATAAAACAAAACATTAAAAGCCCAAATACCCAATTGAGATTAGTCAACTTCAAGTCTTTTTTTGGTTTTTTTTTTATGACAAGGGAACCCGCAACCGCTACCCTTTGGGTGCGCACAGGGTAAACCCCGCTCCTATGCAATAGCCCGCAGACCACACAGAAGAGATAACCCGCACTAGGCAAGCTATGTATGACGAGCTCGACCCAGAAGGCAAATCCCCTACTTTCGCAGGCAGGGGGTTTCGAACCTGAGACCTCCGTTATGAAAGCCCTATGCTCAAACAAAAAGACTTGAACTTTAGTTCCACATACAAAAACTTATGAACCCCAAACCTTCCCCACACCCCCCCCCCCCCCCACCCAAACCCCCCTAAAAATCAAAATGGAGCACCACAATTTTTACAGAAATAAACCATCAAAGGTCAAAGCTTTATGGTCCAAAACATTCACACAGCAATAACCTCATAAACTCTAAAAATTTCAAACACAGGCCAGGTTATTCTGAATTATCAACAAAGAACAATACAACAAATGACACCAAATCAATCAGTTTTAGAAAAAATCAGTACAAAATATGAACCTCAACGAGAAAAGTCAATTTCAAGTCTACCACTATCAAGAAATCATTCAATTCATTTACCAAATAAAGAAAACACAAAGCGAACATCACAATTACAGAAATAACCATAAAAAAAGGAAGCTTACAGCAAAGGGGTTAACTTCTTCGTCTTCAGCAAAAGGGTTACGATCATAATGACTGGCCATTTCTGCAAAGTTTTGCTACTCTCTCAAAAAAAAAAAAAAATCCTCTAAGAAAAGACAGGGAAGTTGAGATCTAAATAGTCAAATAAGCTAAAAACAACAAGCTTATTAGGCAAGGAAGAAAAGGTGAAGTCTTTGGAAAAAAAATTCAAAGTTGGAGGGCTATTTTGTTTTATAGTACATGTGAAATCAAAAGGAAGAAAAATGAAGGGAATTCTACTATTCTAGAGAGAGAGAGAGAGAAAAGTCTTTGTTGTATAAATTTAAGGGGTTGTTTGGTTGGAAGACAAGTTAAGAAAGGATTAGTTATGTTCGGATTAGTTATTTTGATACTATTATTTTTTATTAATTGTTTGGTTTGTTGTATTAAAAGTAACATGTATTGCATAATTTTTAAGAAAAAAACTGTTTGTTTAAAAAAATACCGTCAGGGCTATTTTTGTCATTTTCATTATTTTATCATGTGATAACTAGTTCTGGGATTGTTATTCCACCCTCTGCCAGAAATAACTTATTCCGGTACTATTTTTAATCCTGACATAACTTATCCCAAGATTAGTAACCAAACAAGGAATATGGTAGTACTAAATTCTTATCCCAAGAATATTTTTCCTTATTCATTGTACCAAACGGTCCCTAAGTGTTTTAGTTTGACTAGGCATATAATTTAAGAAATAAAGAGATTGTTGAATCTTATGGTCCTAAATTAAAGATGTATAGAATGTACCAAAATGACCTTTGAATCTTGTGAGTATAAATTTGCCAAAATATTTGAATTGTCAGCTTACTAAATATTAAAAGAGACACTCTTTTTGAGATTTACTAAAAAAGAAAGTAAAACACTTCTTGGCCATAAGAATTATTCATTTTTTCCCGGAAAAGTTTTGCACTTTTTTCAAAAATTAGTGTTTGGCCATGAAAATTTCAAATATAACTTGAAGTTGTATTTGGAATTTGAAAAACAAGAAAAACTTATTTTTCAAGTTTTTCACTTTTTTCACAACCAAAACAAGTACATTTCAACAAAAAAAATATTATTTGCAAAAACTATAGACAAACACAACTCCAACTCCAAAATTCCAAAAACAAAGTGAGAAAGTTTTTGATTTCTATGACCAAATGCCTACTCAAAATTGGGACGGAGGGAGTAGTATTTTTTGTCTTTTGATAGTAGGAGCTCCTCTCAAATTATGTACCATGACTTTTTTGTTTATACGTTCCTTGAGAAATATTAATTAGTAGGAGTAGTTGACTAACTTTACCTTATTTATGTGTAAGTTATATCTTTCTCTTCGTTAAATATTTATTCAGTTTGAGTGTCATCTCCATTAATGACAAAATTCTACTAAAGACATAAATTGGCCCTTAAAATTGTCCCCAAAAATCATTTTCACACTTAAAATATACAGGCGACCTATTACACACCTGAACAATTGAAATGTGAATTTAATACCACCCTGATGCACACATAACCAGTTGCACAAGGGGAGGTGTAATAACTCGCCCGCCACGTTAGCGCCACATCAGATTTCTTTTAAATTTTAAATTTTCAATTCTTTTTCTTTTCTTTTAGTTAAAATTTTATTTATTTATTCTTTTTCTTTATTGTAAAATATAAATTTTATAACCCCTCAAACCCCCCCCCCCCCACCCTTCTTCTTCATCTTCTCTATCCACCACCATCACTCCTCCAATAATTATATCTTCTTCATCACTAAATAACCCCACCCACCCCGTCTCTTTTATCCCACCGGAAACACCATATCCTTTACCACAGAAGCCACGATTATCCATCCATTAAAATGAAAAATAACTCCAACAAGAACACACCCCGCCCCTTCTCCTCCTCCTCCCCTATCATCATTGTGTCTTAGCTTATAAATAAAAACCAAAAACGCACAAATAAATTTCAATCCACGAAACCCAAATTCTATAACTCTCCCCTAAGTTTGGTACTTTTCCATATCCTCTTTTCTTTTTTGAATACCCATTCATCTTCAATTTCAATACCCTTTGATTTCATTTCATTTTTAATTGTAATTTTGAGTTTTTTTTTTCCAGTTTTTAGCATTTGGGTTTTGCTTAATTAAGTAGATAAACCAGAAAATGGTGAAATGAAGAAAAAGGAAAAGAAGGGTTTTGGGGGTGGCGTTGGAGGAGAAGAGGGCGTGGTGGTGGTGGAATGAGGGTGGAGGAAATGAAGATGAAGAAGAAGGGGGGGGGGTGAAGTGGGGTGGGGTGGCATGAAAAGGAGAGATGGGGCGGCGGCGTGAAGGGAGGAGAGAGAATGAAAAAAAACAGGGGATGAAAAGAAGGGAGACGGGACATGAAGATGGAGTGGGGGTGGCGGGTGGGGTTGGGGATGAAGAAGAAGAGGTGGAGGAGAAGAGGGTGGGGTGGGGTGGGAATTAGTTTTTTATTGTAATTAAAATTTATTTTTGCTTTAATTTTATTCTCACTCCCCTATTATTTAATTATAATTTTTTTTTGTGCCACATCAACTCATAAGGTAATATTAAATTCACTTTTGAGATGTTCAGGTGTGTAATAGGTCGCTTGTATAGTTTAAGTGTGAAAATGACTTTTGCGGACAAGTTTAAGGGTCAATTTATGTCTTTTGCCTAATTAATTGTGGCTTGAACTTCTAAAATTATAAATAATCTGACACAACTATTTTTAATAACTACGATAAATAATTTGAGATGGATGAAGTATATTGGTGTTGAAATTTTTGAATTTGAGAGAGAGAAAAAGCAGCTAAAAGAGAAGAGACACATAGCTAACTTTGGATTTACGGTGAATTTTTGTTGTTCCAAGTTATAGCAATGTCTTTTTTTTTTCTTTTTTTTTTTGGTTTTGAAGACAACTTTATATTAATATAATTAAGAGTACACAGGGAGCTGATGCCCAAAGGCATCTACATCAGTAGTAATAGTAGTACAAGGAAATCCTACACTAGATACCATGGGAGATATAGAGTCCCATTGTCACTCTTACCTTTCTTACCAAAAAAGAAAAGAAATTGTCACTCTTACCCCTCTCTTCTCTTTCTTCATTTCCTACCTAATTTGTTTGTTTATCTTCCAATTAGGATGAGTTCTGGAAGCACATACAATATTACTTTTTCTGATTTTGGCCAGTTGTAGTAATTGAAAAGGATAATTTAATACAATTTTATACGTGTGTGAGCTTGCTTATATTGTCAGTTCTAAGTTTGAAAGGAAATTGTAGAGTTATTTAAACTACCATTCTTCTTTCTCCTTTCTTTCTTTCTTTATTTCCCAATTACTTGTTCGTTTCAATTTATTTGAACCTATTTACTTGTGTACTAAAAGAAATCAAATTTTTAAGAAATTTGTATTTTAAATCTGTCATTACATTTGTCTAACTCGAGTAGTTTAATTAATTTGTAGACCAAATATAAAATTGAGAAAGAAAGTTCATTAGACTTTGGTCATTGATGAGGTGTTCATAATGCAGGAGGTTGGTTTCGTCAATAACCATAGGTTTCGTGTTCGAGTGCACTTGGGTATGAAGTTGCGTTTGTTAGACAGCCATTTGTCTCTCAATATGAATTTTTTTGGCACAAATTCAAATTTAGTCAGGCCTCAATACAGGCACCAGACACCGGGGAAGCCAAAAAGTTGATAAAAATAATTAGTATCATTATTTCTGTCTTGAAAAAAGTTTAAATCACTTTTGCTTCTATTGAGGAAAAGCTATTTTTCTTGGAGTTTTTCACCACACCAGAAAATAACTTATACTACCACTTTCTTTTTTTTGGGACTAGATGGTTAGTAGGTAGTAGAGCGGTTTCTTATCATGATTAATGCAAGATTTCTAATCTGGAACGTATGTCTGTTTTCATACCAGTATTATTAATATTTTGCCACCACTGACTTATGCTTCGATTTTATTACTACAATTGTTTCTATTATTGATACTATCTCTTACTTTAGTTATACTTAATATTTATACTGTCAGTACTTTTCTTCCTTTCAATATTTCATCTTCGCTTTCACTCTTGTATTTTCTTCATATTATTTTCTGACAACACAATTTTCTTGAACTGAAGATCTATCAGAAACACTATATTTATTTCACAAAAATAGTAAGATCTGCGTACATCCTATATTCTGCAAATATATACTAAGTATGTTATTGTTATTGTGTGCTACTAGTACTACAAATCACTTATTTAATGATTACCTTTCTTTTTCACTTATTACGTGAAAACGGCATACTTACGTTTATGGTGTGACGACAGTCCGTTTAGTTGTACGGTGACAACCGACTATACAACGACGACTCTAAAACTTAAAGATCGTTTGATTGGTGGAATAAGAACAATACTTTCGAAATAAACTGTCAGATTATTTTATCCCACATCAGGTATAGGATATTAATTAATTTCGGAGTTATTTTATCCCACTATTTATACTTAAATGGTGATATTATTACCCCATGTAGAAACAAGATAAAATAATCCCACGACTTAAGATATCCTTGCTTATTTCGTCCCGCATACTAAACAACCCCAAGAAATTGAAGCCAGGAACTTAATTTTCTCAAATCCATAGTTCCATATTGTGGAATTTTCAATATTTTCATCCGTTCCAAATCCAATAAAACCTTTAGATGTTCAATTTTGACCAAACAACCTTAATTTATTCCCCGTTGTGCAACCTTTGATCACAAAATATAAGAGTAGTCACCGCCCTAGTCCTTTGGTTCAACAATAAAACGAAAAGTGGGTCACTTTTTTTTTTCTTTTTTTGGCGATAAAAATCCGTTGATTTTGTAGTTCTTTACAAATTCAAAATTTTTATGTACTTCCATTCAAATTATAAGTAGCCAAAGGCATTTCCTAGTAAACTTCTGCCATAACAGGTTTGAACCCTACTATGTGTTACTTACTCAGCGGAGAAGGATAAAGAAGCGAGTCCATTATCTACCGTAGACAAACGTAGTCTTAGCATCTATAACCATTTCCGGTTTAGATAGACAATACCTGGCAAATAAATATACATCTCCGGAATCAGCTTATCTACTCCGTGAATTTCTACTATATAGAGGAGCCAAGTTGAGGACAACCAATGACAAAAGAGTCATTTTGCTCTTTTACTCCAACACACACTCAACATATGTCTAGAAACCTCCGTCTCCTTCACTTGTCCATACTTCCTGTAAACTTTCCAGATGATGCATCAACTTCACAGCAGTTTCCGACTTCAGGTACGCAAATCTTTCAATATTTTTCCAATTCTGTGAAGGTGGAAGAAATCTTAATTAGAATTTACATAATATTCACACCTGAAATGTTGAAGACGGAGTACTGACATTAGTTCTATTTGCTTGCTGGTTTATATTACAGAAAAACATGAAGTTAATATAAGATACCTCATCCTTTCATGTGTGCTGTCTAAACATTTTATGCAGATAAAATCAACTCCTTTTACCAAGTACTATAAATTCCTTCAACAATAGTAGCCTAAGGATGTTGATAAGAGAAAAATCTAAGAGCTGCAAAATGAGCAGATTCGTTGAAAACAAGAATTTATCACAAACCCAAATACTGTAGGATTATCCTTTTGACATACTTTTGCTAGACTTTTGCAGAAAGTTTTATAGGTCCTTGAGCTAGGACCTAACAAGCAAAACCAAAGTCTCATAATTCTTTCATGTGTTACAGACTGATGTGTTATTTGCTACTTTTATATTTGCACGTTCTGTTGTCTTTTTTTCCGAACTAAAATATTGCTTTCTCCTGCATGTTTCAGTACGAAAGCAGAGATCTGCCAAAAAATATAGTTCACTCCAAAGTAGCAACAACAACAACATACAAGTATAATCACTCCAAATTAGCATGATTAGTAAATCTAAGAAATTAAACGCCATTTAATATTGATAGAAGTTAGACGAGATTAATGACATATAAATGATTGCAGATTTCTCTTGCCAGTTTCCACATCCCGTTAGCAAGTTTTTCTTTCTTATTGTAACTTGAGAATAAGTTAATGCAAGCATGCACATATGTTGCTCCCAAACGTACACGCAAGTATACACGGTCGTACAAGTAATACAAACCTTTTAAATCCAGATATCGATTCCACAAAGACTTAGATTCTATTGTTAAACTAATTCAAATTCGAATAAAACTATTCAAGAAAGTGAAAATCAAAGTGTTTGTTGTGACTAAACTAAAACTGAAAAGTAAACAATATATGATGGGTGTTTTGTGACTGAGAATACTTCGACAAAGATTGTAAGGTTTATCAGATGATGGAGAGTTCCAGGGTCATGGCTTTCGATAATCCAGTTGATCTTCTGACAATTCTACCTATCTTATTTCCTGGGTTACTAATTAATGGATTAATTATAACTTTATGAGTATCTTCCGAGTTGCTCACAAGCCTGTAGATGCTACTATAACTCCCGTATCCCTATGGTCATCAGAGGTAACAAGAACACATTTAATTCTCCGTATTCAACTAAGCAAGGCTAAAGGATATATTCATATCCTTATTAGCCAAACGATTATATCGAACAAGCCCTATTTATTCTTATTACGCATGTAAATTCCCTATTACCAGTTCAATTCACACGCCACAGATAGTGTTCAACTATTGGTCAGATAATCAAACAATTAAGATCAAGAATAAATAAGTAACCCAAAATACGAAAATTTAATCGATAGAAATTGTCGTCAAATCATCTATCATGCCTTTTGCCACAACCCTAGAATTAAGAAGTTTAGTTACTCATGATTCTAAATGAACAACAAGAATTCATGAAGAAACTAGGGTTGAAATGATGAAAATAAAATAAAACTTAGAGAGAAAGTAAAGATGATGGCTTACAAGTCTTAGAATAATCCCAGCACGTCATTAATAAACACATCTATTTATACTTTAGGGTTATTAACCAAATAAAAGGGTCCTAATCCTAGTTTAATCGGATGAAACTGGGCCTCCCTCGTTGGCCCCGCGTCACGGGTCCAACAAGGGGTCTTCGGTGACTTCAATGCATCAATTGTGCTGTCGAATTTGTCAATATTCTGCAGCCCTTCTTTTTCGTCGCGGGGCTAGCACCTGAGTAGCACCCCTGCGACGCGGGGCTAGCACAATGTCTTCATCAATGCTTAATGTTAGACCTAACATTTTCAAAAAAGAATATATAACGGTATGTGGGGTGGGGGATGATATTAAATTCTCCCCCAGTCTCAATTTATGTGGCACTTTTCTTTTTAGTCAGTCCAAAGAAAATGACATCTTTCTATATTTGGTAACAATATACTCCGTCCATACCATATTAATTGTCCACATTACTAAAAATATCCGTCCCAAAATACTTGTCAATTTACAAAACCAAGATAGAATCAACTAAAATTTTCCTATTTTGTCCTTAACATTAATTGTTTTTTAAAGTAACAAATATTGATTAGAGTGAAATTTATTAGAAAGAGATGAGGTAATCTAATAAAAATACACTTTTATTTATGATTTCTTAAAGGACGTGTAAAGAGGAAAGTGGACAAGTAATATGGGATGAGGGGAGTAACCTTAAACTTTTCATTTTACCCTCATGAGATGATTTATCGCCACACATATCTATTGCTTATTTTGGACCACAAGTTTTAAAAATCTTTCATTTATTCTTAAACTCCGTGCCCAGTCAAACACTTTCACATAAATTGGGACAGAAGGAGAAAGCAGTTAAAGAGAGGTCATACCTGAAAAACCCATATGCTTAAGACGTATTCAAGACAAAATAGGCCAAAACCAATGAAATAGAAAATCTGAAAAAGGGAAAATAACATATTGATGTTAATAGGCAGACTCCAGTAACTTGTATGTCATATTTCATTAGACCAGTAGAGCAGTTCTTTTTCTCCTCCTAGTTCTTTTTTCGGAATTAATCAAGGGATTAGCCCGGAGGGTGGGACCGCAGTGATAAAGTCAGGAATTTCGGGAAGGGTGTTCAAGATTTATTATATGGGGATAAAAAATAATATTTGACCTATATATGCAGTATAATTTTGTATATGTATGCCCAGTGGCGGAGCCACACTATGCCGAGGGTGTTCATCCGAACCCCCTCGGTGGAAAAAAACACTATTTTTACAAGGTTAAAATTATTTTTTATGTATATATAGTAGACGTTGAACCCCCTCAGGCTTCTTCGTATGTTTACTTTTTTATATCTTGAACCCCTTCGGCGAAAATCCTGCCTCCGCCACTGTGTATGCCAACTAATATGTGTTGAATACGTTGTTGGAATTAATTCATTCACAAGGATACTATCCTTGACTTTTATGTTTTCTAGGAGTTCTTTATTGTTTCAAGAATATCATTTAGTCTTTCAATATTATCTCTTAGTTTTTCAAGAAATCTTTTAAAAGTTTGTGATACATGTATCTAGTGAATTGTGATACATGTATCTAGTTCTTTGTGCAAGACTTTTGAATTGGTTTTTTGAGTAGTATAAATAGAGATGTAATTGATGATTGTAATCATCTCAAGTGGCCTTAAGTAGCCTAATACAACTTGAGCATTCTCCAAGAAAAATATTCTCTTCCTATTCTTTCCTACAAATTGGTATTAAGAGCAGTTTTCGTTCTTAATCTGGGGTTAGGTGAAGAAGAAAAAATTATGACATCTAAAACAAATGATGGTGTTGATTCTTCAATTGTTCTTACTCCATTTTTTGATGGAAATGACTTTGAATACTGGAAGATAAGAATGAGAACTTATCTGAAAGCTGAAGATTTGTGGACTATTGTTGAAAATGGCTATGAAGAGCCAGAAGACGATGGTGAACTTTCAGTAGCAGAGATGAAAAATCTTGAGGCTAAGCGTCGTCAAGATGCAAAGGCTTTGAGCAAAATTCAAATGGGAGTCTCAAGAGCATTTTTTACAAAAATTGCTACTTGTGAGACTGCAAAGCAAGCTTGGGAGTCTCTGGAAGCTGAGGTGTGTGGTGACGAAAAGGTACGCACTATCAATCTTCAAACTCTTAGAAGAGAGTTTCAAAATTTGAAGATGATAGAATCTGAAAAAATCAATGAATATTGCACAAGAGTCATGAATATTGTTAATGAAATGAGAAATCATGGTGATGAAATTTCTGACCAACAAGTTGTGGAAAAGATTCTAATTAGTGTCACAAAAAAGTATGAGTATATTGTTGCTAGCACTGAGGAGACGAAAGAACTTTCTAAGCTTTCCATCAAAGAGCTAGTTGGATCGTTTCGTGCACACGAGAAGCGAAGATTTTTTCGTGAGAATCAACCCAAAGAGACGGCTTTCCAGTCCAGAACCAATGAGAATTCTCAAAATTTCTTAAAGAATCAACAAAAAAAGAAGTACAATTCAAAAAAGAAGCAAGATCGTGATGACTCTACTAACAAGGTTGAAGAAAAAGGTGAGAAAAGTACTATTCTTTTTTGTAAAATTTCCAAAAAGACTAATCATAATGCATAAAAATGTTGGCACAAAGGCAATATATATATATATATATATATATATATATATATATATATATATATATATATATATATATATATATATATATATTCGTGAAACTTACATATTTATTCTATTCCGCTACTTAAATTTATCCCTTATGTATTGGTTCATTGTTGGGTGAGGGTTTGTTACTGAGGTGGAAAGGTAAGTGCCCGCACGACCTAGGCTAAATAGGTCGTGACATGCCCTTGAGGATATTTTTGTAAACAAACAGCTTTTTCTTAAAAATTATGCAATGCATATTACTTTTAATACAATAAACCAAACAATCAATAAAAAATAATATTACCAGAATAACTGATCCCAACATAAATAATCTCAATAGTATAACTAATCTCAATATAACTAATCCGAATATAACAAATCCCATCTTTTAACTTGTCTTCCAACTAAACAACCCCGTAAATTTATACATCGAAGACTTTTCTCTCTCTCTAGAATAGTAGACCTTCCTTTTGATTTCACATAGTACTATAGAATAAAGGGAAAAGGGTCAAAGTATACCCTCAGTTAGTCAAAGTAGATAAATATACCCCTTCCGTTAGTCAAAGTAGATAAATATACCCCTTCCGTTAAGAAAGTACACAAATATACCCCTCAGTCGACAGAATCCCCAATTCGACCATTAATTACCCGATTTAACTTAAAAAAAAAACCCATGCCCGACCAACACTGATCCGCAAATTAAATTTTTTCCACCCAAATATACCCACCAACACTACAATCGACCCAACACAACCACCACCACCAATTCCACCACCACTACAACCGACCCAACACAACCACCACCACCACCACTTCCACTACCACAACCAGTAAATTCTTCATAACCATCCTTATAACCACAACCCCAGTTGTTTTGTGCCTAAAACTTCAAGAGATTGTTGAATTTTAGTTTTTAATTTTAGATTGAAGGACCGTTGTTTAGAAAGGAGGCTTGTGGCAGGGATTTTCTAGACTTTTTGAGCCTAAAGCTTTCATTTTTATTGGTTTTCGTGTTGCTAGCTACCTGGATATGTGATACAATGATACTTGAAGAAATTTATCTCAGTTTGCTCCAAGCCAAAGCTCTCTGTTGGATACCTAAGTATTTTATAAAGTGTGAAATATTATAATAATCATGTTTGACTGATGACAATCATGCTTTCTCTGGTATTTTGCATATGATATTCAATAATGTATTAAGGATTTAATGTATTTACTGAGATCAAATGAACTTTTTTCCTTTGTTCAGTGATGTCCAAGGACGTGCAGTGATGTCCGAGGACATGGTTGAGGATGGTTATGAAGAATTTACTGGTTGTGATGGTGGCGGTTGTGTTGGGTATATTTGGATGGAAAGAATTTAATTTGCGGGCCGGGCATGGTTTTTTTCAAGATACTGTTGGATGGCTCATATGCTTGATGTTTGGTGTCATTTTACTTAGTTTATAACTTGATGAACGGATATTGGTTCCTGAGACCTATGTTTAAGTATCTGTTAGCCTAGATAACCTATAATGAGATTTCTTTGAGGGCCAATGGTGATCCAGGCCATTGATAAGGTTATATCTGAACATGAACTCTAAAACTTTAGCTTAAACAAGTATGTGAGGGCATGTATAGACCAATCTCAAATGGTGATTAGTCTAATTAGATTAAACTTGTCAATTTAAGGTTCCCAGGCTTGTAATGAAATTGGAAATGGAAATGTGACTTTGTTTGCTATCAATATGATTAGAATGGTCCTGATAATCTATGAAGTTAGAAAAGAAATGAAATAGTAGTATCCCTCCCTCATCATGGGCACCTAGTCCAATCATCTAGATGTCTAAACAACTTAAAACAGTGGTGTTTAGAGGCCTGGAAATATGAGTCTGCTTCATCTTCCTGCTCTTTTGCTTAAACTGTCTAAGGCTAACATTGAAATGATTAATTGAGAATTAAACAGGTATAACTAGCATTTGGATTAGCAAGATAAAATTTGAACTTTCTCTACTAGGGACATGTATTTGTTTTGCCTTAACTAATGGAATTATATCCTGTCACAATTGTCCTATAATTTGGAAAACCGATCTTAAGTAAAAACAGTGTATAGGTTTACTAAGATTTTATCATGGTTTGATGGGATCAAAGATTACTTTACTGGATAGAATTCTAGGTTGGTTAATTGGAAATGCTAGTATATGTCAAGGGTTGGTTAAGCATGTGTTTGAATTTGGCTCAGTAATGGTATTAGGAGAAGCCTGAATATGTATATGTGAGTTATAAATCACTTGACATGAGGAGACCTTTTTAAAGACATCCTGGGAGAGGGTGAAGAATGAATCAAGTGCAACTTTGGGTCATGACATTCCCTTCCAAATAAAGGATGCCATGGTATGTCCTATCATGTCTATAGGGTAGAGGCTCACTATGTATACACCTCTAGCCTTCCAATTCTTTTCGTGGACCAAGGGAAGAGGAGATAAAAAATGAATTTGTTGGTGTCCAAACAGGCTGTTGTAGTTAAAAAATGAAATATGTCCATTCTAAGATGTGGGTTTTGCTAGAAACAGGAAAGGAATTAGTTAGAAGGAAATCTTTGGTAATAAAATTTAGTCTTGCAAGGAATGCTAAAATAGTGAAGTCTCTTGATCTGTTTGAACCTTTGTGTTATACCTTGTCTTTAATATTTTGCTTGAAGTAAAAAGGACACAAATTCCATTTCTGCTAAAACCAAAATCATGACAAAGCACTGCATCTTTTCCCTGTACACTTCTTTTAATTTATTAAATTGATTGGGGCTTGAATGAACACCATATATCTTCTTTGTCAACCTGAATCTGCCTAAGCTTGTGCTCTTTTGTGTCATCTTATTTGTTTAAGTTTACTGAAGTCCTGTTTCCCCTTTATTGCTTGATATCACATAGAACCTAAGGAGTCAGTGTACTTGTTTGGATCTCTGTATTTATCTCATGAGCTGACGAGTATTTGGGCTATATTGAACCCGTTTGAGCCACTGTCCAGTGTTTTAGTTGACTAGTTTGAGTTTGGGTTCGCCTTAGTTCAGGCTTGAACACTGCTAAAGAAGAAGATTAAGGAATCAAAAATAAGCTTAAGCTTAAAAAGTAGGTTTAAAATAACCCTCAGGGGTTGGCCTGGTGGTAATTGGCTTGAGCCTTGGGGTGCTCCCTTTCAAGGTCTCAAGTTCGAAACCTACTGGGTGCAAACAATTTCTGAGGGCCATCAGACTGGGGTAAAACCCTGAATTACCCGTGGTGCACTTGCGGGAAACTCTTTGCCGAGGGCTTGTGTACCCCCGGGATTAGTCGGGGCTCAAAGAGACCCGGACACCCGGTGCTTAATCAAAAAAAAAAAAAAAGTAGGTTTAAAATCAAATATACATAGGGATATATACATACTTAATAGAAGAGAAGAGATATACATGTGGTATACACTTGATATACATATCATATGTGTATACTATTGGTACATCATGTGTATACATTAATAGTTGATCCTGTACAGAATGTATATCAACTATTTTAGGAATAGAAGACCCATCAGTTTAAAAATTAGTCAAAATTTTTAGAATTAGTAGTGCTTGGGCCTGGCCCATTTTATAATTAGCATAGAAGCTCCATATTCCACACTTAGAATAAAAATGAGGGAGCACAGGTGGGCTTTGGGGCAGATGGTAATGCAAATGGGCTTCCAGCTCGGTTTTGTTTTTTCTTTCTTTTTTCTGAAACTGAATGTGTATATATGTGTGTTACCTCGTGTATATATATGTTGTGTATATTCATAATTATGATAAGTTCAGTTGTATTAATTCTAACCGGGTTTCCCCTTTCTTTTTCCCTTTCCACTGCATAGGCCACTTGGGCCGTCCAAGCTAAACCTGTTGGGCCAAGGCCCAACAATTCAATTCGTTCATAATACAAACGAGTCCAATGAAGAGAAAGGGAAGCAAATATTGTATATGGCCCATCCATGAGTAAAAATGACCAACTAGGGGTTTGGCACACCTTTGGCACACCCCTAGCCTAACCTTTTCTTTTACTTATGTTATTTTTATTTTTGAAATGTTGTATTTGTAAACTTGTACACATTCACATTTATTGAAATCTTTATTTAGAACTAGCCGTCTTAGGACAACGGTACATATGCCGTTTAGCAGACCTTAAGTCCCCAAACGAATTTCAAAACCCGGATTAAGTAGAACGATTTCAAAGGTCAAAGAATAACAAACAATTTTGATACAAGATTAAATTGTCAAAGCTAAAAGGATTTCAAAACTACAAGTAATATGGCATCATTTTTCCAAAACGAAAACAAATCATGCGTCTTGCATAAATTGACACTAGTTTGCTGGGCTAAAACAAACAAGGTTTTTCTGGGTTGAAGTTCAGCTAGAGGCAAGCATTTTGGGCCTAAGCCCACCTGAATTTTAAATAGAAAACAAAGGGTTTTGGGCCAAAAGCCTGCTGATGGAGAACAAAAATACAACAGTTGTTTTTGGGCCAAGCCCACTGAAAGATTATTGCGCAGAAAACGTATTTTTGGGCCTGAGCCCAATTTAAAGAGCAAAAGAAAAGACCAGTTTTATATGTGTGTCTACACGATTTCACAAAATAAAATCAAACCGTTTTCCGTAATCGGGTTAATTAAAAAACAAGTGAAATACGTTCATATGAGGTTTTAGGATTAGACGTTCTAACGTACTATACGGATGGACCTGAGACAAAGTGTGTGATTAAACATAAACAGAAAAGGATATATATATACACACACACACACACACATACACACATACACACCCACACACCCACACACACACTTATACATACATATTTTCAAAACAAAACAAACCATTTTATAGATTTTATGAACAAAGTACACTATCCTTATATATAAAGGAAGCTACTCTTATCCGGATTTATGTGTGTGTGTGTGTATATATATATATATATAGACACACACACACACTCTTATACATACATATTTTCAAAACAAAACAAACCATTTTATAGATTTTATGAACAAAATACTCTATCCTTAGATATAAAGGAAGCTACTCTTATTTGGATTTATGTGTGTATATATACACACACACACTTATACATACATATTTTCAAAACAAAACAAACCATTTTATAGATTTTATGAACAAAGTACACTATCCTTATATATAAAGGAAGCTACTCTTATCTGGATTTATGTGTGTATTATATATATACACACACTTATACATACATATTTTCAAAACAAAACAAACCATTTTATATATTTTATGAACAAAGTACACTATCCGTATATATAAAGGAAGCTACTCTTATCCGGATATCCTAAATCCGAACTAAACTACTCCATATATAAAGGGAATATATTCAAATCTTTTTTCAAAGCAAATGATATGCAAGCAAATGACAGATTTTATAAATGCAGGGATAAACACTAAATAATGTTTATGCAAATACTCATATATTGGAATTCGACGGTCAACCGTATAGTATGGATCCTTAATACTAGGGTACCTAATACCTTCCCTAGGGGATCACTATAACCCTTACCTAGAACTTTGGATTACGAAGGCTTTTTCACTGTATTGAATAAATCCTTCGAAACTGGTTTTCCTAATTTCCTAAAAATTAGGTGATGACTCTTTTAAAACAAAGTTCGAAAGAGCACCAACAAGTTCGAAGTAGATTTCCGAGCGCTAATCCCTCCCGCGAAATGCGAACCTGTCACGACCCAATTTCACTAAGTCATGCAGGCACCTACCTTTCCCACCTCGGTAGGCGAACCCTTAACTCAACATCCAAAACTAATAGAAAATCGCGGAAGAAGTAAATAACATAAGTCTCATAATACGATATAATATAAATAAATGCGGAAGTAAAGGAAATCCACCCCAATATCTGGTCTGGTCATACAAGAGCATCTAAATCCGAATACTAAAAGTCTGAACAATAATACATAAGTAGTCTCGAATCATGTCTCAGAATGGAAAACAAGACATAAGTAATAGAAGAGTTTTCAAGGCCAGCGGATGCCATGCTCACCCTGGAAACTCGAGTGGAAGCTGAAAGTTGATCATCCACGAGTCAGAGAAGTAGATCCGACGTGGTACTCTACATTCATAAAAGAATGCAGCAAGTGCAGGTTAGTACAAACAACAGTACTGGTAGACATCATCGGCCGACTAAGCATAGTTAACACAATTCAGATAAAAAGGCAGATAAGAAAATAAACCAACCAAGCATGAGACAATATAATCGTAACCGAGTATCCGTTATCACCTATGTAAGCATCTAAAACCCAATTTAACAAGTCTGAGTACATCCAATTCGAAACAATCGCCACGATAGAATCATCACAATCAAGTCATCACAACACAATCACCACAATCCAGTCATCACAACACAATCCAGTCATCACAACATCTCACTCAAGTCATAATGCAATGCAATGATGGTATGAATGCGATGCCATGTCATGCAAATGAGGTGTACACATGTACTCCAAACGGAAATATTGACGTCTCGGTAGCAAAACCCAGCGTGACTCGCGAATTCTAAGTGCCACCTGTCCCGGATCTTTGCCCAACAAACGGACGGGACCCTAGCTAATTGCTCACAGGGGGAGTCTCACCGGCACTACCCTGGGGGACCCGCAGAGTCCATGCACTAACAACGATTTCGGGATAACATCGGAATCGTCCATGCAACAACGATGCCCGAATATAACCATCGGACATCGGCCTCCTCACAATCACTCAAAAGAGTCTGTCAAATATCAGTTTCACAAATCAACGATTTCGAAATTGAACCTCGGACATCGACCTCCTCACAATCACTCAAGTAAAAGAGTTTATCAAGTATCAGTTTCATATAAACAACGATTCCGGAATGGATCTTCGAACATCAGCCTTTTCACAAACACTCAAGTAAAAGAGTTTATCAAATATCTGTTTCGCTCAATCAACGATACCGGATCATCACCGGATATCGGCCATGCATGATAAATATGAGAAATGCGTGCAATGCATATGTCAATCATCAACAATCAAGCTCAATATCACAAGTACCTTAACGGGGTACGTCAATAATGCATCACATCACAATACCAACAGTGGGTATGCCAACATATGTCAAATCAAGTACCAATAGTGGGTATGCCAATAATATATCAATAATCTCAAGTACCAACAGTGGGCACGCCAACAATATATCCAAGTACAAACACCAACAACGGGATGTCAATCCTATCCAAATCAGGGCAACAAGAGACATTCGATATCTACTAACTACACATGGCATCAAACCAACACAATTGAACAATCAAACACATATAACGGGGTGGATAGTCCCAACACACATCAGGCCCCAACCTAAGGAAATATTCATCCCAACTTCACCCCCGAAATTTCACATGCTGTCTCCGACATTATAATCTAAATATGTGATTCGCTATACGAAGTCTCACCAAAGGTAAACCATAACCTACCTGGACTGCCGAACAATAACACCAATAAGTCACTATTTTGCCTTGCCTTTCCTCTGAAGCTCAGAATCAAAGTAGTCTAAGCATAATCGAATTCTATATTAGAAATCATGAAGAATGATACTAAGATTGCTATGATATCAACTAGGTTCATTTTAACCCTAGAAATTGGGGAAATGGGCCCGCAAGGGCAAAACGTGAAATTCACGGGTAAAATACCAAATTGAATCCTAGGTAATCATAACCCAACCATTAATTGTTGATTTAACTCAAGAATTGTCCCAAATCTAATTTCAAGTAAAAACTCCCAAATTGGGTCTGAACCCTAAATCTCCAAATCCGGAATTCAACGTTAAAAGTGAAATATATGAGGTTACTAAGCTTAGATTCATCACATTTTAACACAAACATCATCAATTTATCAATCATAATCCTAGGGAAAAGTCTCCCAAAACCCTCATTCAAATTCCATTTCTAAGGGATTGAACAGGGAAGGGGAAATTCTAAGATGATTGTGATTAAAGAGGAGTAAAGGATTAGACAAAGTTTTACCTCCAAGAATTTCCTCAATTTGACTCCAAGAACAGTATCCCTAAGCTCCAATATCGAGATATGAAATAATGAGGGTCTAAGACTCATTTAATGGATTTAACTGCCTGTCACCTGCTACAGTGGTGCTGTGACTGCCCCAGCGGCGCCGCCCCAGTGGCCACCTGACGGCTTCAGCGGTCAAGCCAAAATGGCTAGGACCGCTTCAGCGGTAGGGCTACCGCCCCAGCAGTGCCGCCAAAGCGGGCACTAGACACCAGACACCAGAACTTGGCCTAAGTTTTTCATTACGATCCGATTTTTCGACTAACTCTCGAGGCCATCTACTCACATACCAGATACCTAGTCCCATATAAAAACGCGCTACAAAAGTGCTTGTGGCCTCAAAATTTCTAACGGAGGTCTCGTTGACCGAGTCAACCACTGATGCCTTAATTCTGAATTCCCATCCAATGTCCCGATACGCATCCAAATGCATTGGGAATCGGACCAAATGCACACACGAGTACTAAACGACTATTCAGATCTCTCGAAATTGACAGAATTTTGAAAAAGTTTCGTTTGCCCAGAAGCTAACTTCGGGTCAACCACTTTCATTTTAAAGCCTATATTTTCACCAAAATTGCCCGACTCCGGCCTACAAACCTCGGCAAGCCTGTGAATAGTCCCCTCGGGTCAAAAGCAAGCTATCAGTGCTCGACAAAGGGCGAGAACGCAGAAAGGACTATAACGATCAAACGGGTCGTTACAGAACCGTAACGTCCGCCCTAACAATTAGTATCAAGAGCCTAAAGGTCATGAGACGTAGGAGACTATGACATCTATGAAGTTTGAGGTAGCGAATTTTGATGGGAGAAGTAATAACTGTGACGGTTCGCATTTTCGCGGGTGGGGTTAGCGCTTGGAAAAGCTACTTCGAAATCGTCCTCTTTCAGACTTTATTTTAAAAGAGTTGCCACCTAATTTTTGGGAAATTAGGAAAACCAGATTTGAAGGTTTTATTCATACACCGTGAAAAAAAAACTTTTTTAATCCAAAGTTCTAGGTAAGGGTTCTGGTGATCTCTTAGGGAAGGTGTTAGGCACCCTAGTATTAAGGATCTGTACTATGTGGTTGACCTTCGAATTCCAATGTGTGAGTATTTGCATGAACTGTTTACTTAGTGTTTATTTCCTGCAAAAATTGTCATGTTGCATATCATTATTTAGAAAAAAGAATTGAATATATCCCCTTTATATATAGGGTGTTTAGGTTCGGATTTATGATATCTGGGTATAATTAATTCTTTTTACATTTAAGGATAGTAGTGTTCTATGGAAAAAGGTGGAAAGTTTATTTATTTATTTTATTGATCTAAATTCTATTCAAGGTTTACTCACACATGGACCGGGTTAATCCGCTTAATACACTTTTAGAATACCCTTACCTAAATTTTTATCAATTAGGCGCAAATTGGACTATTTTGACCCCTTTTTACGAAAGAAATCTTTTGTTACTTTTGCGTAGTTGGTTAAAGGAAAATGAATTGTTTGTGGCCTAAAAAGAAACTCTTATGTATTTTCCTTTAACAAAATGCACTCTCTATATACATATACTTTAATAAAAAGTCCAGATTTTAGCTTCAAAGATAAATTTTGTCTTTGAAATCCATTTCGTTTTTGGACCTTATGACATTTTACTGAAATTTCTTTAAAACATTAGCCCAAAAAACTTTGATCATGGGCTCGTTTAAAAGATTAAAATGGGTCTTGACCAAAAAATATTTTTTATCTTATTTTTAAAGAAACAACCCGCGTGGGATTAGGCCCAAATATACTTTGTTTGGCCGCTTACATTAAGGACCCTAGTCTCCTTTTATTAGCCTCATATTTTATGTTAAAAATTAAACGAAATTTCCTAGACCAAATGTTGATATTTGTACAAATCCTTATTTTTATTTTTTGTTGAAGATCAAATTGAAAAGTGTTTTAGCCCAAACTATTCTTTAAAAACATTCAGTTTTAAGGAAAAGAATCAGGTGGGTTTTGGTCCCAAAACATTGCGTGTTTAATACCTCATGACTAGAAAAGTGACGTGTTTTGACAGTTTTGAAAGATAAAAGGAAATTTTCGTCTAATCTACCCAATTTTATACCACACGTTTATTTCATCTTTATCAAAACAGACCTCTTTAGCTCCCCATTTATTAAGATAAAAAAGTAGTTTGTTTTTCCGTTTTTATCTCCAAAAATCAGTACGCATCAAAATTTTTAGAAAGAGTTTTCAGGTGCTAAAGTCAGTCTAAACGGCATATGTACTGTTTGCCTAAGATGCCTAATTGATAATAAAGGTTCCAATAATATTTGTGGGTTTTACAAGTAATGAATACAATACAAATAAGCCAAAAATAGGAAAATATAACGGAGTAAAGTGAAATGGGGTGTACCAAACCCTAACCATTTTCACCCATGGTTGGGCCTTCATATCATCTTTACCCATAACTGAGCCTTCAATATATTAGCTTCCCTTTCTTCTTTTTGGGCTCAAAGGCTGGACTTCGGTCCAAGTGGCCATGCAGTGGAGAGGGGAAAAAAAAAGACCCCGGTTAGTTTATATTTTACTGTTCCTATCATTCATATGATATATGCACGTAATATACATAACACACTACTGTTTATAAATCTCATTTTATACATAGATATACACACATGTAAGAAACATAACATATTTATTCATAAGCTTATGTGAGAGGCATATGTGTGTTCCATGTCCTCAAACTCAAAATCCCAAACTAGGTGGTGGAAGGCCAAGTCATCACCCCCCCCCCCCCCTTATTCTTGATGCCGTACAAGTTCCAAGAGGTTTCATGAACCTCCGGCATGGCTGGTCACCAGGGAAAGGTTCAAACTAGACCTCTCTTTACCTAAACTGCCTCTCAACCAACCACCATGGAAGACAAAGATCCACATACACCTACACATGGCTCAGAATAAATAGGATAGGCCCAATATACGTGTGTATGGAACAACCATCAGCCAACAAGAACAGATGAAACAAGCAGATGAGAGATAAAATGACTTGAGCATGAAAATAAAAGTAATCTGTATGGGCACAAGGTAGCCTAGACTACACTTAAACCAAACAATCACAACAATGACAGTCACATGGAAATAATGCAATTCTGGACAATATTGAATCAGGCAGATATGGTAAAGTATAGAGACACACAAGGATGAGGAAAAACCATCTTCTAGGTATAATAAAATCACAACAGGTTTAGTATACATGAAGTATATGTAAAACTATCTAAGTATAACCCACAAATGAGCCTAGACATTTTATGGTCAATTCAAGTGAAGACTATGTTCCAAAGTCTAAGTGATTCTTCTAGAGAAGACAAAGAATAAACAGGAGGACCCAAACTATAATCTCAACAGATATAGCATAACAAAACCAGGCAGGTGCAAATCAGAGTCCCTTTAAAATGGAACAACCCTTTATTGGTATGACACTGTATTACTTCTCACAGAACCCAATTCAAGACAAGAGCAATAATGAAAACCAAGCTAGGATCATTTGTATAAATAACTGCTAAGAGACCTTTAAGTCATCATGTTCCCACATAAGATATACAAGTCTTAGGTACAACAGTTACATCTTTATACATATCTTAAGCAAGTAGGAAGGTCAAAGTCTCAAAGATGCATAGGAATTTCACATTTTTTCTAAGTTCAGAGTTAAGAATTTTCCTAACCTTTGGTCTTGATTCTATCTCATTTGCAGAATAGTCTAAAGTAATTTTTAAAAAGGATGCACCTAATTTAGTTATAGCCTTACCTTTGATCTCCATTCTTCCGAAAGACTAGACAAGTACCGCATATCCTTGGCTAACTCCTAATGCCACACAAAAGGAGGACACATTCATTCAACAAAACCAGATTAGGTTCAGCTTCAGCTGTTACTGGGCTTTAGATTAATGGACTCACAACACAGTTTAAAAAAGAATATGGAAAGGAAGCATGACTTATTATCCAAGGTATCACAAAGAAAAAGGGTCAAATATAGCCCCCCCCCCCCCCCCCCCCCCCCCCCGCCCCATCAGCCTACATTACTATCTTGAATAAGTGCAGACCATTGACCTCCTTATTTTTAAAAAGAGGCAATATTAGGACTTAGGATGCAAGGGAGAACAAATCACCTTTCAGAAATATAGGTTGAAACCACATCAATGCACACAGAATTCACATAGGGTCTAAATCATGATCCTAACTTAACCAATTGTTACAGAGTCTGTCATATATTATCAGGTCATCTTCACTACTCTTCTACTTTATTTGCCAAAACAATCAGTATCCTCTTTTGAAAATAGCTTTTCCCTTTTCCAGTTTTATTACAATTTCCAAATCATCATACATCATCCAACTGATCTAACTATTTCCTTAAGACACATCAGGACAAATGCAACAAAACCAGGCCAATTAGTCCTTGTGAACAACTAACAAATGTACAAGAAATTTCATCTTTTAGGATTCCATAACCTTAACAAAATGACAAGAAAACACCAAAATACAGAGGTAGGAGGTTATACCCCTATAGGCTTGGGAGGGATACCATGACAATCCTTTATTTGGGAGAAAAGATATTGCTTGACCCTTTCTCAATCCTCTCCTAAGATGTTTTTAAAAGGCCTTCCCTACCTAGCCAACTGGTTTTCAACCTCCACCCCTGCACATATGATCTTTTATTACCCTTTTTCACATACCAAATGAGACTGGACAGTTTGCAGATTAAAGACAAATGTTTTTTCTCTTAAGTTCTCAAATACTGTTTTCTTCTTTTCTATTCCTTCATACTCCTCTTTTACTTAAACTAGCATCATAAGGTTGTTCTTTCTATCTGTGTGATATAGATCAATGTTCAAAAAGGCATTTCATAAGGAGCCAAGTTAAGGACCTTCAAACATTGCAAGCTTTATGGATGAAGATGGAACCTATGGAAGATTCCAACATGGAAGACTTGAAGATATTTAATATATTAAGTGTTCTACCATTTTAATTTGCCTGTAACTTTAATGAAGGGAAATTAGGTCTTTCTATACTAATTTTAGCCCTTAGTATAAATAGTAGAATATTAGGTTTCATGACTAGTTTTTGACATATTACGAATTGTGCCTCTTGTGAGAACTTTGGAAACCTTTTGTTGAATTTCAACATTTGTCCTAGAGTTCGCAAGTAAGGTTACTACCTTCTTGAGGATTCTAACAGATTAGGTGCTCTTGATTCCCAATTAAGTGGTGTTTTGGTTAGTTTCTCCATTACATATTTTAATTGTTTGAATTTAGTCGTGTCTATCTTTCTTTAATTTCTATCTTGTTCTTATTTCTTGTTTCATATCACCGTGTCCATCTTTAAGCCTAGGCAGCTTGCAAACAAGGGGTTATTATTATTACATCAATTACTTATACACACAGGAGAACAAAGAAAGCATTCATGTCTCAAGGTAAAGCCTTAATCTCCAAACTGTTCAGGACTTGGACAAATCAAAACCAAGCTGTTTCCTTTCATTCTTCTTTTAACACTTAAACTCATAAAATTGGAACACTCATGATCACTTACCAAATTAAGACCCATACATGGATGAAAAGCAACTACAGATGCAGAGCATAACATATCAGTCCATTTCTTATAATAAATTTACTTCACCCTTTAAGTAAAACACTGATAGGGCAGGAACAACAAAAAGAAATCACAAATAAGAGAACAGACCCCTCTTTTAGACACCATTTCATTCTATCTTTTACACTTTTCAGTTTCAACATGATCATGACTAAGCTACAGGTTGACAATCAATCTATTAACTAGTTGTCAACTGGATTAACTCTAATTCGTCTTTGATGAGGACTTAATCCTATAGTTCCTACAAATCACCTCTTTTCCATTTTTCACTTTTTCCCCTTTTTATCAAACTCTGCACATTTAGGATTAGACCATTCCCAGGTGAGGGACTTGTGACATAAGCCAACATATCAAGTTATGAACACCATGTGTATAGGCAACAAATTTAGTTAAGAAAATCAGCCTTGAGAAAACCAAAAGGGGAAACAGAATTCACACTCAAGTGCCATAATCATAATGATTCTAGGATTTGCTATGAGTCGTGGACAATTAGCATACATTTGCCACAAATCACAGGTGATTATACATAATCTATCCTACATTAGATGATAACACAACCACAGATACAGCCATGAACAACCTACCAATCTATAAGCTTAAGACATGAACCTGATAGTCCTTTGTTTTTAGTGTGAATTGACAAACAAAACAGACCATTGACTTATCTTGTTTTACCCTATTCTAGGTGAGCAAGATCATTTAAGAGGAAAGGAAAGAAGCAATAAGGCATCCTACTATTATATGTTCAGAGATTCAGCAAACATGTTCACATTTTATCTAAGTGTTCCTTTATTTACTTATGTTCAAAAGAAAGAGAAACACATCAGGAGTTGTATCCAAAACAACTTTTCAAGTTCAAACAGCCCAGTTAAGATTTTGACAAAAGACCTCACTTCACAATAGGGGCAATTTATGACTGATTAACAAAATATGGGACTTAACTGTAATCACAAGCACATACTACCAACAAATCATCCACATTCATCTGTACTAACACATAGACTGTCTCATCTCCCTCCTTTCTTAAATTAAGTTGAACTTCTTATGTTGACTCTACTTAGCATCATGATCAATAAACTAGCAAAACATTCAAGAAAAGACAAGGGAAAGGGAAGAGGATTTTCAAAAGCACTTTACACACACATCTTTATAATGAACATAGAACCTCAAGACCACATGAATAAACAAGACCAATAAGTGATTCAAACAACCTACTTCTTAAATGAACTTCACAATAACACTTACATCAATCCCTATTAGTTTTGTATTAAATAAAGCACACATTAAGCATAGAACCAAATAAGGCATACTTAGCTTATAAGCACCATCAGACATATACACATAATTAAATTACAAACATACTTAAACTAGGCAAAATACTAAATAACAAAATGAAATGAATTAAATTAAGGTTTACCTTTTAAGTGCGCAGCCAAGAAAAGAATGGATTTGGGAGCCCCTGTGCTTCCAAATCTCAGCAACCCAGCCACACACACGAAAAAATAAATAAAGTAAGCACCAAATATTTTAACTAACAAACCCCAACTTATTCAGTCTAGGTTTTTAAAATTCTTTTTTGCTAATTAAGAAGTTTTTCCACTTCTTTTGACTCTCAAATTTCTCTATTTTTTTCTCCTTTCAAACTTCTCAAACCTTTTTCCTTTTTTTTTTTCCTTTTTCTTGTACGAGGGTTGGGGTTCTATTTATAGAACCCCAAAGTTCTACTGAAACCAAGCAACAAGCGGTGTGGGACTAAACCCCTTTCTGACAATCAAAACCAAATAGCCAACAAATCAACGACCCAGATCTAAGATAAGCTAACGTACGGTCAGATCTGACTCTTTTTGGGTCGATCTGACCCAATGAACATGAACCAATGACAAAATACAAGCAAAAATAAACTTAAAAGCAAAGATAATGACGATTTTGACTAAAAAAATCTAAAAAACAGAGCAAAGTAAGGATTCATTACCATATTTGGACAAAAGAAATCATGGAACCAAGTGCATATGTGATATTTCACCACAAAGGGTGTACAAATACTGTGCATGCCAACATACGCCTGTAAAAATGCCACTTTTGGCATGAGAGAGACAGGAAAAGCATGGCGGCTATGTAGGGTTTTCACGAGAAAGGAAAGGAGGAGAGAGAGAGAAACGGGTTGGAGGGGGGGGGGGGGGGGGGGATGAAATAAGGGTTTCGGGGGCATACCTGATTGTTTAATTAAAAGGGATTGGGTCGGGTCACAGCCTGGCTTGGGCTGGACTCGGTCCAAATTCAAATTTAAATTTAAAGGGGCCTTAACTTTCATGTATACACCAAGGGTATACATTGGGTATATCTAATACCTAATTAGAAAGAAAATTAAAATTGGAGGAAATTTTAATTACGAGAAAAATTAGGCCGTAATTATTTATTAAAATAATTTTTTAAAAGTCGGTCAAGTCGTTAATGTTCCTAAATTGTCCTCAATTAATTAGCCTAGCATACTTACTTTAATTATGGCCTTTTTAATCAATTTTGGAAATTAAGTCAAATCTATTATTTTAAATCAAATGTTAACAGATTGATTCTGCAAAACAACTCTAATTTCTTTAAATTATGGATTGACTAAATTAATTATGGCCAAGGCAAAAATATATCTATATAAAAGGATCAATTTTTCAATCACTTAATTAATTAATTAACCTAATTAAAACATTTAAGGGCAATTATTCCTATTTTATAAAAATAAGAAGTTAAAAAGGTTAAATAGTTAATTACTTAAATTATCCAAATTTCAAAGATAAAATAAAAAGGAAAGAAGTAATTGCAAAATAATTTTAAATGATTAAATAAGAACCGTTCCTCTATCTCTCCTTTTCTTTTCTTTTTTAATTAAATTTAAAAATATCATGAAAATGCTCATTAATCTCTAAATTAAATTTATGATGCATGAAAATACTTTTTGTTAATTCAAGGGAAAGAAATACTGATCTGGATAATTTATAAAAATCACTAAGGGCTTTTAAATATACTCAGCTCATTTATTTATTATCTGGGGATTCTGAGTGATAGAAATAAATTACGGGAGATCAAAAATTAGGTGTCAACAATAACTTCAACATCTGGAAGATCAAGATCATGGCGTTGTTACGGAGAGAAGGATCAGTCTATGCTTTGGATGACTCGTATCCCGAAAATATGAAAGAGGCCGAGAAGCAGAAGCTTGAGATGGATGCGTTTAACATAATTAAATTATCCTTATTAGACAACGTGTTATGTGAAGTCAGTACCGAGAAAACAGCTGCGAGTTTGTGGAAGAAGCTTGAAGATCTCTACCAGAACAAATCAGTAACAACTAGAATGTTATTAAGGTAACATTTACACACCTTCAAGATGAAGACAGGTACAAGTTTATAGGATCATCTTGATGCTTTTAATAAATTGGATATGGATCTTACTCATGCTGATATAAAAGTGGGAGATGAAGAACTAGTGTGCATCTATTATTTTCGTTATCACTGGCGTACAAAGATGTAGTTAATTCAATGATGTACAGTAAGGAGGTGGTCACGTTACAGATGGTATGACATGCATTGAATTCAGATGAATTAAGAAACCATATCAATAATGCTGAGAAAGAGGACCATGGTAAGGGTTTGACGGTTAGAGGTCGCTCGAGCCAAAGAGGCAGAGGCAAATCAGTAGTTAGGTCAAAGTCTAGGAAAAGGGTGAGTAGGAAGGATGCTGAATGTTGGGGTTGTCATCAAAAGGGTCACTTTGAGAGGGATTGCCCGAATAAGAAGACTAATAAAACAACAGTCAGTGCATCTACGGTTCAGGTAGCTCAGACATCTGGAGAAAATTATGTGCTAACTTCTTCAACAGATGACATTCAAACACATAAGTGAATTTTAGATTTAGTGTAACGACCAAAGGGGTCGTTATAGTTTTTTTTGACACTTTTGATCCGAGGGGACCGTTGACACTCTTCCCGCAGTTTTTAGATTTGATCCGGGTGACTTTTTGAGAAATTTGGGCTTAAAACGAAAGAGAGTTGACTCAAAGTTGATTTTTGAGTAAACGGATTTTTTTTGGAAATCCGTCAATTCCGAGTGGTCCGGATGGTCATTTAAAACTTGTGTGCATATCTAGTTTGGTTTTCAATACCCTCGGGTGCATTTTGGGACTTGGGTTAGGAAGTTGAAATTGAGGTATAGGGGGTTGACTCGGTCAACGAGACATCCGTTGGAAATTTCTAGGCTACGAGTGCGTTCGTAGTGTATTTTTATGTGTGTTTGTGTATGTGGTATGTGAGCAGATAACCTTGGGTATTAATCGGGATTTCGGATTGAGATTGAGATTAATTTTAGGAAAATTTGTGCTAGTGTCCGCCTCAGTGGCACCATTACTGCCAGAACGGTACCGCCATAGCGGTGGTATTGGCCATCGGCCCAGTGCATTTGAAGGCAGACCGTCTCAGCGGTCTGAGAGACCGTCGAGGCGGGACCGCTGCCGCCGAATCGGTATTGGGCTGGTTATTTCATTAATTATGTATTAAAAGCCCTTAGTGCCTCATTTATTACTATTCTGAAATTTGAGCTATTGGAAGCAAATCTAGGTCATTCTTGGAGAAGATTCTTAGTGGTAAGTCCTTCTAATCCCTTTGCTATTCCATTATCCCTAACCATCTTAGAGTTCTTTTATCTTGATAGTTCAATAAGTGATTAAAGATTAAAAGTGGGTTTAGTGAATATTCTTTCTAGGCTTCTAAATCATAATTTGTTGGTTGGGTTAGCTTCCTTAAGCATTGAATTGATGGTTAGAATCCTTTATTTCATGACTTCTTCCTAATTAGAGGCTAATTTATACCCAAATTTGGGGGACTTTCCTAGAATCTGAAATTGAGTGAATTGTTGATTATTCTAGCTTGCTATTGATGGGAATTGATCACCTTGAGATTTAATTTCATGTTGGTTTAGATTCCTAATTTCACCCTTCTAGTTCATAAATCCTATTCCATAGGTTGGGAATTTGGGTCATTAATAGAAGTAGGGTTTGTTTGGTGATTCTTCTTGATTCTAATTCCATGATTCGAATATGCTTAGACTTTCTTGATCTCGAGGCTCAAAGGAAAGGAAAGGCTAAGGTGTGATTGTTGTTGTTACTGCTATTCGGCCTTCCAGGTAGGTTACGGTTTACCTTATGGTGAAACTTCGTTTAGCGAAGCATATATTTAGACGATATTGTCGAAGAAAGCACGTAAACCTTCAGGTATGAAGCTGGGTTGAATATTGTCTTAGGTTGGGCCCTGTTGTGTGATTGGGGCTAGCCATCCCATTGTGTTGTGAATTGATTTGTTCTATTATTGTTAGCTTGATGCTACGTGGTGATAGTAGATATTGGAGACTATTGTTATATCATGATCATGATATTGTAGTATCTTACTTGTTGACGTTTGATAGGAGGATAATGTTCTATATGGCTTGTGTAGCCTTTTCATGACATTATTGGCTTACCCATGCGTATTACTTGTGATATTGATCTGCTTATTGACATTGAACTCATACATTGCATGCATTCTCATCCTTCATAATATACTGTTGACACACTGATGATATTTGAGGAAACAATGTGTGACATAGGCTTAGTTGGATGAGAGTGACGTGAGGACCAATATTCGATGGCTATCTAGGAATCGAGGTTGTGCGTAGCGATTGCCGAGGTTTTTGCTGGAATCATGAGGTAGCGGTTGTCGAGGTTTGTGTCGGAGCCGTAAGGTACATGGACTTCGCGGGTCCCCCATGGGTTGTGCTATTGAGATGTCGATATTTTCGTCTGGAGTACATGTGTACACAACATTGCATTGCATATACATTTCATACATTATTGCATCGCATTGCACTTGGCTTCTGTTGTAATATTATTGTGATGTAATTGTGATATATGGATTCAGACTGAGTATTTGAGACTTGACACAATTGGGTTTAGATTTTATAACCTGGAGGATGATGTGTACTTGATCTCTGGCTTGTGTTTGACTTATATCTTGATTGATTACCTATTTATCTTACTTTATTGACTTGATATGTGTTAGCTAAACTTAGTCGGCCTATGATACAGTACTTGTTGTTTGTATTGACCTGCACGTGCTGCATTCTTTTATGAATGTAGAGTTCCAGTTAAGATCGACCTCTATTTCTCGTGGCTATAGCGGACCAGAGTTGCTGCGTAGAGTCTTACAGGGTGAGCACGAGGTCATCCGCCGCCTTGGAGATTCTTCCTTATTCTATGTCTTATTTATATTCCGAGACATATTCAGACATTTGATGTGTTTTGTTATTTTCAGACTTATAGTATCTAGTTAGTTGCTCTTGTATGATTAGACAGAATTCTGGGGTGGTTTGATGTACTTCCGCATATTCTATCTATTATTATGTCAAACTTACGTATTTCTATTTCTTTTGCTTATTTACTTGTTGTTTCATGTATTCGAGATTGTTGGGTAAGGGTTCGCTTACCGAGGTGGGGAAAGTAGGTGCCTGCGCGACTTAGCTAAGTTGGGTTGTGACATTCAGCTTGTACCTTTCACATGTGCTTCAGAAAAGATTGGTTTACTAGCTTCGAGCACACGAGTGGGATTGCACTTATGGGTAACGATGCAGTATGTGAAATAACAGGAATTAGTTCAGCCCGTATACGGTATCATGACCGCATCATAAGAACATTGTCTAATGTTTGACATGTTCTTGATATGAAAAAGAATCAGATTCCTGATATGAAAAAGAATTTGATCTCTCTTGGTACTCTTGATAAGCTTGGATATAAGCATGCGGGTGAAGGTGGAATCTGCAAGGTGACCAAGGGTTCTCTGGTCATGTTAAAGGCCAAACTGCAGGGTGGTCTTTATGTACTTATAGGCAGCACCATTCTAGGTACCGTGAATGCTGTAACCTCACAGTTATCAGATGATGACAAGGCTAAGACGTGGCATATGAGATTAGGTCACATGAGCGAGAGAGGGTTGGCAATTTTGAGCAACTGAAACCTTTTGAAAGTCGAGAAGATTAGTACACTTGATTTTTGTGAGCATTGTGTCCTTGGAAAGCAAAAACGGGTCAGCTTTAGTATGGGCAAGCACAAAATCGAAGGGGTACTTAACTACATTCATTCAGATTTATGAGGTCCATCTCAGATTTCCAAGGTTGGAAAGAGGTATCTTCTTACTTTCATTGATGATTTTTCACGCAAGGTTTGGGTATATTTCTTAAAGGCTAAAAGTGATGTCTTTGAGAATTTCAAAAACTGCAAGACATTAATAGAAAATTAGTGTGACAGAAAGATTAAGTGTCTTCGAACAGATAATGGCTTGGAGTTTTGCCATGAAGAGTTTGACAATTTTCGCAAGATTCGTAGTGTATTGAGACATAGAACTATTAGGCATACACCACAACAGAATGGAGTAGCTGAAAGGATGAACCACACTCTTTTTGAGAAAGCATGATGTATGTTCTCTAATGCCAAGGTGCCTAAGAAGTTCTGGGCAGAAGCAATAAACTTTGCTTGTTATGTTGTTAATCATTCTCCAGCGTCGGTGATTGACTTCAGAACTCCAAATGAGGTATAGTCAGGTAAACCGTTTGATTACTCATACTTAAGAATCTTTTGATGTCCCGCATATTATCATGTAAGTGATGGAAAACTAGAACATAGAGCTCGAAAAGGTTTATTTATGGAATATGCTAAAGGGATAAAAGGATATAGAATATGGAGTATAGATCTACTTAAGTTTGTAATCAGTAGAGATGTTACTTTTGATGAGGCCTTTATGCTTGATCCTGGAAAGACTTCTATTGAGTTTGCAGGATAGAAAGTTCATACAACATAAACGGGGGAGGAAAATGTGAAACTCACCGAGTAAGAAGATCAAGTGACTCAGGTGGAGTCAGATAATGAAAAAGCTCAGACAGTAGTACCTGAAGGTGAACCATACAGTATAGCTACTGGAAGGGACAAATGAACTCCGAAGCTTAATCCAAAATATTATCCTCAGCCTTCGCAAGCCAATCTTGTGGCCTATGCATTAGCTATTGCCGAAGAGGAAATAAAGGATCTGGAACCCTCAAGCTATACAGAAGCTACTATGTGTGGTGAAGCTGATCAATGGCGTTTAGCCATGATCGAAGAGATGGAGTCTCTGCACAAGAACCAGACATGAGATTTAGTGAGTCTACCAAAGGAGAAGAGAACTGTTGGTTGCAAATGGGTTTTCAAAAAAAAGGATGGCATTCCGGGTGTAGAAGATGCTAGATACAAAGCAAGATTGGTGGCTAAGGGCTTTTTTCAGAAGGAGGGAATCGACTACAATGAGATTTTCTCACCAGTCGTGAAGTATAGCTCAATTCGTTTGTTACTAGCTTTGGTTGCCCATTATGATTTGAAGCTTCATCAGCTTGATGTCAAGACTGCATTCTTACATAGTGAACTTGAAGAGGTGATCTTCATGAATCAGCTCGAGGGTTTCCTTATTGAAGGAAAAGAAGACCAGGTTTGTCAATTGAAGAAATCTTTGTATGGTTTGAAACAGTCACCACGACAGTGGTACAAGAGATTTGATGCGTTCATGATTACTAAAGGTTTCTCGAGAAGTGCATTTGATAGTTACGTGTATCACATGACAATATCTGGTAAGTCAAATATTTATTTACTGTTATATGTTGATGATATGCTTATTACTGCTAATAGTATGACAGAGATAAATTATTTGAAGAAACTACTAAGGAAGGAGTTTGACATGAAATATTTTGGTGAAGCTAAGAAAATCCTTGGAATTGAGATTCACAGGAAGAACAGTGAGGTACATCTCTTACAGAAAAAGTATATTGAGAAGGTAGTTCAGAGGTTTGGCATGAATAAATGCAAATCCGTTACTTTACCGTTAGTACAACATTTTAGACTTTCTTCTTTGATGGCACCGCAATCAAAAGAAGAGGTGGAGTACATATCAAAGTTCCTTATTCTAGTACAGTTGGTAGCATTATGTATGCTATGGTTTGCACTCGACCTGATATTGCTTAAGCAGTGAGTGTGGTAAGTTGATTCATGTCTAATCTGGGTAAGACATTTTGGGAAGCAATTAAGTGGATATTGAGATATTTTAAAGGTTCTTCGAATGTTGGTCTAACTTTTTGTAGGATGAGAAATAAAGGCTTCTCGATCCTTGGTTATGTTGATTCTGATTTTGCAGGTGATCTTGATAGAAGTAGATCAACAACGGGATATATCTTTACTCTTGCAGGTAGTTCCACAAGTTGGAAGGCAACTCCCCAATCTATAGTTGCTTTGTCCACAACAGAAGCTGAATATATGGCAGCAGTAGAAGCAGTAAAGGAGGTTATATAGTTGAAAGGTTTAGTGTCAGAATTGAGTAGGGTTCAACATGAACCAACTCTAAAATGTGATAGCCAGAGTGCTATTCACTTGATAAGATTTCATGATCGCACCAAACACATTGATATCAGATTCCATTTTATTCGTGATGTTGTTGAACAAGTCACAATTAAGGTCTTGAAGGTTGACACAAAGGACAACGCAGCGGATATGTTGACCAAGGGGGTTTCTCTTGTCAAGTTCAGTCATTGTATGAATTGGCAAGATTTCGCATCAACTGATGCGTCAGTTTGGAGAACGGGAGGGTAAGGTAGAGCTACTAGTATGCGTAAGGTTTCGGTTAGTGTCTCTTGTTTCCTACACGGAGTTAGCTCACACAGGCTTAGAGACATTGGACTGAATGACGTTCATATGGAAGCTCGAAATTCATCTCAAGGTAGAGATTGTGAAGTTGAGAAGATATTTAAGACAATTCCTACTCAAAAGCGAGAAGAAATAAAAGGAAATTTTTTTCTTTTTTGGTTTTCAAATGTTATTAGGATTTAGATCCTTTCTAGGAAAGAATTAAACCTAGTAGTATAAATACATACTAGTTAGGATTTATTAAGTAGGACAAAACATAGAACCTAAGAGTATTCAATCTTGTAACTTACTTTCTCCCTTGATATTAATAAAAGTGTCGGCCCTTCTCCGTGGACTAGGATCATATCGATCCGAACCACATTAATTACTGTGTTTTTATCGTTTCCGCGCTAACAACTTTGTAAAGATTCCATTGTTCTGTCTCTAGCAGAGGAGGAGATTTAGGAGTTTGGGAAAAGAGTTGCGGGAATTTTATAATTCTATATATATTAGAAAGCTGTGAAGAAATCTTAATTAGAATTAACATAATATTCACACCTGAAATGTTGAAGAGAGAGTAATGGCATTAGTTCTATTTGCTTGCTGGTTTATATTACAGAAAAAACATGATGTTAAAATAAGATACCTCATCCTTTCATATGTGCTGTCTAAACATGTTATGGAGATAAAATCAACTCCTTTTACCAAGTACTATAAATTCCTTCAACAATAGTAGTCTAAGGATGTTGATAAGAGAAAAATCTAAGAGCTAAAAAATGAGCAGATTCGTTGAAAATAAGGAAATTTATCACAAACCCAAAATATTGTAGGATTATCCTTTTGACATACTATTTCGACTTTTGCAGAAAGTCTTATAGGTCCTTGAGCTAGGACCTAACAAGAGAAAATCAAAACCAAAGTCTCATAATTCTTTCATGTGTTATAGACTGGTGTGTTATTTGCTACTTTTATATTTGCACGTTTTGTTGTCTTTTTTTTTTTCCGAACTAAAATATTGCTTTCTCCTGCATGTTTCAATATGAAAGCAGAGATCTGCCAAAAAATATATTTCACTCCAAATAAGCAACAACAACATACAAGTATAATCACTCCAGATTAGCATGATTAGTAAATCTAAGAAATTAAACGTCAATTAATATTGATAGAAGTTAGATGAGATTAATGACATATAAATGATTGCAGATTTCTCTTTCCCCACCACGTTAGCAAGTTTTTCTCTCTTATTGTAACTTGAGAATAAGTTAATGCAAGCACACATTAAATGGCTTGCATATAATTAGTCTGTGTTTTTTATCCAGTTTGGAACCGTTGTCTTGGTTGATGTTTATCATATATATTCCTTGGTGTATTGCATTTTTTTTTCTCTAACTGCATTTATCTTATTATATGTTGCTATTACTGCCTATTATTATTGTTGTCTTGACATCTTCTCTTGAGCTAAGGATCTATCGAAAACAGCTTCCCTACCTCCTGTAACGACTCGCGTGTCGTTACCGTGATTCTTCCGTTTTTGCCCTCATTGACCAGTTCCTAAGTCTCGTTAGAACTATTTTGACCCGAGATGATAGTTGGCATGACTTCCTAGGCATCGTTTTGGGCTTTGGAATGTTTTCTAGAAAAAATTGGCTTTAAGCGAAAACAGTTTGACCGGGAATTGACTTTTGGGTGAACGGATTTCATTCGGAGATCCATCGATTCTGAGAGGTTCATAGACTGACTTATGACGCATTGGTGGGACTGGTTCGGCTCCCAATGCACTCGGGTGCATTTTGGGACTTGATTTGGGAATGGTTATTGAGGTTTTGGAGTTGACTTATTCAACGGAATCTCTGTTGGGAAATCCGAGGTCACGGGTGCATTCGTAGCGTGTTTTTACATATGGATGCATATTTCGTTTGTTGAAATCGGACCTCGGATGATTATCGAAAATCGGGTTGGAAAGTTGGTTTTTGGCCGCTCGGGAGTTGACTTAGTCAACGGTATCTCTGTTGGGAATTTCGAGTGCGCGAATGAGTTCGTAGCGTGGTTTTACCTATATCTACATATTTGGTTTGTCAAAATCGGGTTCCGGATGAGCTTTCGGAGTTCCGGAGCGAAAAAACGAAAAACCGGGGCATCTAGTGTCTGGTGACCGCTTCAGCGGACCCTTTACCGCTGGGGAGGCACTGCTACAGTGCCCTTAGGACCGCTGCAGTGGTTTGACCGTTGAAGTGGTAGTGGTTGCCGCTATAGCGGTCCCGCAGAAAACTGAAGTCGGGTCCAATATAAAAACCCTCATATCTCCCTCATTTTAAGTCTAAATGAGGCGATTCAAAAGCCAAAATTCAAGGAAATTTCATGAGGAATCCAATGGTGCCATCCAATCAGAATTTTGAGGTCATATCATCACGAAAATCGAGGATAAACAAAGACTATGTCGGATTTGGACCTTATTTAGGATACCTTCTCTCTTGGAAGCTTGGGGATGAATAGATTCTTGGTTATTTCTCAAGATTGTTCCTATGGGTAAGGTATAAATCCCATGCTTAATAGTTTCCATTAATTAATCCATCATTTTGATTTTGTAAAACCCTTCCTCTTCTAAAAATCTCTATGCAAAACCTAGGGTTCTTCAACCCAAAATTGGGGTTTTTCATGAAAGACTTCTAAAAGCGAATTGGCTTCCTAGATTGTAAATGAATGATGTTAATGTTGCTATTTATGCTAGATAATGATATATCTAGGCTTGTTAACCAATAATCTTCCATTCTAGAGTTGAAATTCTTGAATCAAAGTTAGGGTTCTTAGACCCAAATTTAGAGGTTTTCTTAACAATGATGATTTTAAGAATTAATTGAGTATTCCTATGATTAAAGTAATGGGTTTTGACCCTTTGGTATTGAATTTGGTATTTTGGTCATAAAATTCCCGTTTTGCCCTTCGGTCCTATTTTTCCTAAATTAAGGGTTGGAATTTGACCCGAATAGAAAGTAGCCAATATGGGTATCATTATTCATGGTTTCTTATGTGGAATTCATATATGATAGATTTTGATTATTTGGAGATGCTTTGAAAGACAAGGCAACGTGTGGGTTCGTGGCACCTGTTCAGCTGCCAGGTAGGTTATGGCTTCCCTTTCGGTAGACTCCGGTTAGTTTCATATATTCATGTATTAGAAGGAACGGAGAACACATGTATAGGAATGGGAGATTTGGGATGGAATTCTTAGGATGGTATTGTTGTGTGATTTGTGTGTTCGGGCTTGTGGCCTGTAGATTCCTTAGGTTGTTTGATGTGATTTTTCTTTAATTCAATGGTTATATGTGACTTGAAAGTAGCGGGTGAAACCTATTGTTGTGTCTAATGATGAGAAATTCCCGTAATATATGATTATTGTGTTATGCCATTAATAATGAATCTAGTGGATAAATGGGAGGATAAAATGTACCAACGATTGTGACTGAATTCTAAATGAGTTGTGATGAAGGATTTTGAGTGTAGGGTGAGATTCGTGTTCTAAGCTAATAGGCTGATTTAAGGAAGTGGTAATAGTGTATATCGATTGATTGACCTGTTGTGTGTTGGGACTAGCCACGGCGCTGTGTTGTGCTTGACAGTTCTATTGTGTTGGCTTGATGCCATGAGTTGTTGATAAAGATTAGACCCTGACATTTATCATGGTTTGGAATATATTATTGGCATATCCTTTGTGGTATTTGTGGTTCGGATATATTGTTTGTATACCCATTGTTGGTATTGTGATATTGATACATTGTTGGCATACCCACTGTTGGTATTGTGATATTGATACATTGTTGGCATACCCACTGTTGGTATTGTGATATTGATACATTGTTGGTGTACCCCATTGTTAGTGCTTGTGATACTAAACTTGATGGTTGATACTTGATATACGCATTACACGCATTCTCACACATTCATGATGCATGGCTAATACCCAGTGATGATTCGGTATCATTGATTGAGTAATTGAATTTGATAAACTCCTTATTTGAGTGATTGTAAAAAAGGCCGATGTCCGAAGATCCATTCAGGAATCGTTGATGTTATGAAACTAATGTTTGAGAAACTCTTTTACTGAGTGATTGTGAGAAGGACGATGTCCGAGGTTCAATTTCGAAATCGTTGATATGTGCATTGCATACATTCCCTCATATTCATGATACATGACCGATACCCGGTGATGATCCGGTATCGTTGATTGAGTGAAACTGATATTTTGACAAACTCTTTTGAGTGATTGTAAGAAGGCCGATGTCCGATGGTTATATTCAGGCATCGTTGTTGCATGGCCGATTCCGATGTTATCCCAGAATCATTGTTAGTGCATGGACTCCGCGGGTCCCCTAGAGTCATGCCGGTGAGACTCCCCCTGTGAACAATTAGCCAGGGTCTCGTCTGTCTGTTGGGCAAAGATCCGGGACGGGTGGTACTCAGACTTTGCGAGTCACACTGGGTTGTCCTACTGAGACGTCGATATTTTCGTCCGGAGTACATGTGTACACCTCATTGGCATGGCATGGCATTGCATCCATCCATCTTGCATTGCATTGCATTGATACATCTTGCATTGCATTGCATTATGGCATGTTGAGATGATTTGATGTTTACTTGTGATGATTGGATTCAGATTGATTTATTCAGACGTGGCACATTTGGGATTAGATGCTTTATTTAGGCAATGACGTGTACTTGGATTTGGATTTATTGATTGAACTTGTTGAGGTATCCTATAGACCGCCCGTAAGATTAGTTATATGTTTGGTCTCTATGTGATGTAGGATAACGACTGTCTTAATGATAAGTTGACTACTAGACTGAAACTATCGATTTAATGTTATGTGAGTTCCGATATCATTGTGAGCTTGACTGGTGAATTATTATAGTGAAATTAATGCTTAATGGTAATGATATACAATGTGTGGTAGATAGCCGTATGATTTGATTGGGCTCTTATCATGTTTATCTGTGAATTATTTATTGATATGTGTTACTAACCATTGTCAGCCTATGATACTTACTCAGTACACGTGGTTTGTACTGATATTGCATTTTCTACACCCTTTTTGGGGTGTAGATTGTTTCAGGTGATTGATCGAAGCATATGTGGAAATACGCGGTGCCAATCTGGAAGACCTCCTCCCATTTCATTTCGGGACGGAGATCGAGTCTTAGAATATAGTGGTAATCTGAAATCATTAGTCGCTCTTGTACTAGTCTAGACCAGGTCATCGGAAGTGGATCGAGTCTGTATGTGTTACATCATTGTAATTTTATTAAATCTTGAGTTTATTGAATGTATTATGAAGTTTCCGCTGAATTTCTCAGTATCTATTGATTTAAATGAATCGCCTTTACTTAATTGATGTGTAATCAATGAAAGGGTTCGCCTACCGAGGTGGGAAAGGTAGGTGCCCGCGCGACCCCGAAATGGGTCATGACACCTCCCAAGGTAGGGGTAAGGTCTGCGCACACTCTACCCTCCCCAGATCCCACCTTGTGGGATTATACTGGGTATGTTGTTGTTGTTGTTGTTAGTGTATTGCTTTTTTTGTGCTTCTAAACATTCTTATAAATTTTATTGATAATCTTGATGTTGTTTATGCTGTACATGTGATGTATACGGAGATGGAGATTCTAACGGTTGTACTGAATCTAAATGCATCTTAGCATAGAATAGATTTGATCATTGGCCTTTGATCTTTTTTCCACAACTCTATCAGCGGATTCCATTTGTCAGATGGGGAAAGAAGTCACTTCTAAAATCTCGGCGCTAGGGTTTGTGTTATATCCTCATCAACCGGATGTTGTCTGCCACCTTTTGCAGCAAATTTTGAGAGCTCATTTGTATCTTCAAGGTAATTGTCCCCCCCCCCCCCCCCCCCCCCCCCCCCCTTTTTTTTTTTTTTTTGAGAAGGGAAGATAAAAAGAATCAGACAGAATTTCTATTCTGAATTGTTTTATGCACGTAGCATAGTGTAACTTTCAACCTCTTCCATGGATAATTCTAACATAGGGAGTTTTGTGTTTAGTTTGATATGGAAATATAAGCAATGTGACGTAGTATTTATTCATGAACTACTCTTTCAGACCTATGATTTTGGTATTGATGGCCTGTTTGACATCTTTGAACTCCATAGTCGACATATGAACAAAAACATATTTTTTAACATCTATGCATATCCTGTAAACTAAGGAAACTATCAACAAAGATGGAATAATGTGTGACCTACCCAAGAATGAAAGGATTAATCATAATTGGCAAATAAAATATGCTTCTTTCTCATTGAAGCACAAAGTTTTTCTAGATGCATGCTTGAAAATTTTCTATTTCTCTAAAAACATTAATTCAGATGGTGTAGTGTTTCTCTATTTTTATCAAATGCTTTTATCACTTTAATAGCTATCTCGCTGAGATTTGAACTGTCTTAAAATCTCTGTAATTATGACTCATACACCATCCATGTATTGGATAAAGAGTACTCATTAATAAGTGAATTTTAGTATCTTGCTATCTCTTTATTGAGGTTCTTTCCATGACAACTTCAGTGGTACACTATACCATTCAAAAATGGAGCATTTTAAGCCAAACTTCGAATTTTGTTGGAATTGTTAAAAGGTTTAATATAAGTCGATAATCATTTAGGCATGGACTGCTGGATTGGCCAGAAGGTCATCTTCAACAACCTTAAAAGGTTCTTTCTCTTTGCCTTTATTGAGTTCTTCTTCCTTCACTACGTAATCACCTCTTGTGTGGTACTGGATCATAGTCCTGGTAATGCACCATCCATTTTCAGAAGCTCGAAATGTGTCATCATAAGAAAAGGGAGATTCCATATTGTCTCCTAAAATATCTTCTTCGATTAATGAATACTTGGTCACTAATACATGTATGTTCCAGAAGCAATGCATATAATGCTTTTCTTTTTCTTTAAATAATGGTGCGCATTTGTTCCCCTACATAAGCATCTTTTTACAATATAGTAAAATCAGATCTGAATCATTGCAAAGTTAATTTTAAAGGATGAACTAACCTGTGTAGTAAATGAACTAAACTTACATAGGTTCGGAATCAGATATATACTGGAAACTTTTGCTTTAATGGCCGTGGATGAGCTGGAGTGCTTTTTGACGTGTGCCCTGATCAATGCATTAATCTTCATACTGCAAAGTATATCATCGATCAATTTAAGCAAGTGGAACATAGTATGATTTAACCTTCTTAAGCATAACTGATTTGTTTATTCAAGTCAGAGAAGCGTTTTTCATGCGTGTTTTTTGACCATTGAGAAAGCCACTGAAAATTCTACTTCTCATGCATGTAACAGATATGATTGTGGTAAGTTTAATGCATCAAAGACCCAAATTCCTTTTCATTTCACTTGAATTGTGATGGTTAAGACTTAAGAGATGCCGATAAATTCAATTATTTCAGGGACCAGAGAGAAAATTCCAATTTTTGGTGATCGATTGAGAGATTTGAGAGGCATTAATTTTGCAAGGACGTATTGCATACTTCCACCGATGCGAATTCTATTTTTTCTTATTCGATTGATGCAATTAATAGCTAGCAATAATTTCTGGGAGTCCGGAGCCTAAAGGGCATAAAAATACACGGTATAAACCAAAAGGGAGTCGTCTTTCAGTTACATACCAAAACGGGTATAACGTGGAGGAGTCCACGTTATACCCCAAATTTTTTTTTGCATTGTCAGAGAATCACAGCAAAAATAAAAAAAAAAAAAAATTTAATGGTATAACGTGGACTGATCCACGTTATACAAAATTATTTGTATAACGTTGATCAGTCCAGGTTATACCATTAAATATTTTTCTCCCCAACGTTTTACAAAAATAGTTCGTAAGACGTTGCCTCTATTTAAATCATATTCGGCTGTGTTTTTAATTAAAAAAATTTATTGATTTTTTTAATTTTTAAAGCATATAGTTAATTTCAGTGATTAACTCAAACAAATATTTTAATGCATGCAATAATTAAATATGTGTTATATATGCGAACATAAATAAAAAATAAAATATAAGTTAAATAAATGTCACACATTAACTGAGTAGTAAATGTTAAATTACATACTAACTATTAAACGGCACAAGACATGTTATATATTCTTGGAAGATTACATAAGGAAACAACGATCGTACAACTTAAGGAGAAACATAAAAACCAACAAGCAACAACTACTAATTTCTGTCGGGGCAGCGATTCTCATTATAACCTGTTTGCTTGCACGTACTACACTTTCTAGCCATGCGAGCAGGAGCTATATCCATTTTATTCCTCCTTCTAGTTATAGTCCGCGCTCCTGAAGTTCGCTCGTATTCGGTGTTTGTAATTAAACTGAAGGGAGAAGGTGGCCAATATGCCTCATCACCCAACGGTGAAAAATTTCCACTGTACGTTTGCTTGTAAAACCTGCAACTGTAGTACTTGCTAACATAGGTCTTCGGTTGAATTCTGCGGATATCACAAAATTTAATGGCATGTGAACATGGCATATGGTAGTTTCTCCACTTCCCACACGAACACTTTTTCCCTTCGGCAAAGACTTTATGGATATTTCCGCCCTTACCTTTGTGTGCAAATGTCAGAATCTCAAAGACCCCTTCAGCTGCATTGTATTGTTGCATGTCAGTATGCTTTAGGGACCTCTCCCAGTATTCATCAAACTTCTTTTCAACAGCGCGCGGCCAAAACTTTTTATCCGCAATTAATAAATCAGCAAGGGTGCTTCTCTCAACAAACCGATCAACAAGATTTTTAAACGTATAACGGACCATGGCAATAACGGGCAATCCACGAGCTTACTTCAATAAACCGTTGTAAGACTCGGAGACATTCGTTGTCATAGCCCCCCACCTATGACCGTTGTCCTTATGCAATGTCCATTTCTCCTCCGGAAGAGCTTTTAACCACAGATGTGCTGGAGGTGACATTCTTTTGATTTGTTCCATCCTCATTTTATACTTCTTCTTCTGGTGCTCTGTAGCCGCCAACCACATTAGCTTCTCAAGGTCACTGTTAAGGAACTTTTTATTAAAGTTGCTTTTCAAATGCCGAACGCAAAACCTATGGTGTGTGGATGGTGGTTGTACCAATCATGTGTTTGGACACATTGCAAGATGCCCTGATGATTGTCAGAAATAAGTCCAATTCCTTGTCTCTCACGAACAATATGTCTCCACAACAACACAAGGAACCACGTCCAAGACTCAAAGCTCTCACGTGCAACAATAGCATATGCAAGTGGAAAAATGTTATTGTTCGCATCAATTCCAACAGCAATTAGCAGTTTCATCTCATACTTACCGTACAGATGAGTGACGTCTATTGAGATGACAGGCCTGCAATTTTTGAATCCATCGATGCTTGGTTTATAAGCCCAGAAAAGAAATTTGAAGATGTGTTCACCTTGCACTGTAGTTGATTGGTGCTCCCACTCAACAACGGTCCCCGGATTGAAATATCGTAAGGCAGCCCATGTATCGGGGCAATGTCTTGAAAGAGGTTTCAAAATCACCAAATACCATTTCAATAGCTTTCTTATGCCCCTTTTGTGCTTTTCTATAACTAGGAGTAAACGTATGCAATCCTTTTATTTTTTCCTGAACTGACTTAATACTGATGTATGGATCGACTATAATAAATGATATCAACGTAGTAGCAATTAGGTGACTGTTCAAATTGGAATGATCCTTTCTGTAATCATCTGTGAGACAACTGTGTTGGAGAACCGTTTTGCCTGCCTTCCACATACCACTCGAAATTTCTCTAAAACGGATCATCCACTCACATCCTAACATATGATGCTTGCAAATAACCCTCCAAAATTTACCTTTGGACTGATTACAAATGAACTCTTTCTTTTCTTTGAGACAATATTGTCTCACTGCGCCTTTCATTTCATGCTTGTTCTGAAATAACATACCTAATTGCATAATACAAGGAAAATTATCAACCCCCTAAAAATGGGCCAGCAAAGAAAAAGAATATTCATTGCCACCATACTAACCTGATCTGATAAATTCAGGTTTTTTACAATCCCAAAGTGCAAATCGAACTGGACCGTCATCTCTCATGAAGGCAAAATCATCCGGGCCTTCTTCTGTGTTATCCAAATATGGAATCGCATTAGAATGGTAGCTAACATTACCATCACTTCAAGCAGTAATGTCTTCATAAGAATGACCATCATCATCAGATGAGTGATCATCGCCTGTTTCTGCGTGATCTAATGGGATATCACTATCTGACTCATCGGAGTGATCATTAGCTACATCATTATTGCTCACAATTTGTGTGAGCTGAGTTAATACGGGGTTTTCTTCAAAATCGTTACACCTACAAACATAGGAAAATTCAAGGCATTCAAATCTAAAAAACAATTAGTTAGAAGTCTCCTAGTTTAAGCGAAAAAAACATCGTTATATTTACCTTTCCGTAAATGACTCCACTTGAGTAGGGCGATATCGAACTATACTTCCGCCACCTAATTCACTTGAATCTGGAGCACTACTCGATCCAGGGATATCACAGCTCTGCATAGTCCAACCAAAGTTATGTGACTGGCTACCAACTCCTACTATTGTTTCCTGTTGAAGTGTACCTCTTTGAAGCCCAATATTCATAACGGGAAGATACGTAGTACCCCGAATATCAAACTCATCGTCAGTGGGTGCTTCAACATTAGTAGAGCGTTCAATAGTTACATACATGTCAAATGTCGCTATGCTGATATGATTGCTAAATATATCAGGACTTCGAAGAAATAACGATAAGGAGTCATCGTCCGAAATAAGAGTTTCCTCGTAAATGGGAAATCCCCTAGCCGTAATTGATGTTGGATATCGTCCAGTGATAACCACTGAAAGGTTAGGATCAGTTATGGCGATTTTGCTTATGAAAACACGTTGTAGACGATCTTATTTGAGGGAAATTGGAAACCTTTGTACGGTTCTGGACGACTGTTATATCTCACTGAACCTTGTTCGTACACAACTTCACCACCCCAATATAAGTTAACTCTTACATAATTTTCCGCCATATTATTTTCAACAGAATACAAATGTAAAAATTAATGGAGAATGCAAGAGAGAAGTGGAGAATTCTTGAAATATGAAGTCTACAAAAGAGATATGCAATACAAGAGAGAAGTGGAGAATCCACAGAGATATGCAGAATACAAATCTTAACTGGTATATAAAAAAAATGATTCACGGACCTTTGAATGTCATAATGCTGATGTTGAAAAAATTTATTTACTGTTTGATTTGACGAATGCATGCTTGATTTGACGATTGCATGGCAGATTTGACAACTGCATGCATTCTGCGCTTTAACAAAAAAAAATTACAAATTATTTTACTATTTTGCTTTTACAACTGCATGCGTGATTTGACGACTGCATGGATTCTCTAGCGTAAAAAAAAAATTCAAGCATCAATTATTACTACGTTGGTCGGCCAACGTTTACTTTTACAACAAAATGAATTGTTGCAAAAACGCTGGCAGGCCAACGTTTTACAACAATTGATTTTGTTGCAAAACGTTGGCAGTTTTGCAGTAATTGATGCATGAATTTTTTTTATGCACGTTATGGTTGAGAATCCATGCAATCGTTAAATCTGCCATGCAATCGTAAAATCAAGGATGCAATTGTTTTTGTTGTAAAACATTGGCAAGCATTCAAATCTGACCTTTATTTGTTGTAAAAAATTGGCAAGCATTCAAATGTGACCTTTATTCAAAACATAATATGTATTCTTGAAAGGTTACATAACTATTAAGATTTGAGATAAATTCAATAATTAATAAAAATTCAATTTTTATAGTGTCCCTTCCCCCCCCCCCCCCCCCCCCCCCATGCCACACGTAGTTTGCCGGCGCTCTCGTTTTGATCTACGTTGGTGAACTTCCTCTTGTATCACACCCTCATCCTGTAAATGCCATAAAAATAGAAGTTATTTTTGTATGATTGGATTCGTTAGATAAATTTTCTTAGCAATTGATTTAATTGTCTACGTAAAATCGGACAGCATCTCCCCTGTAACAAGGACTTCCTCCAATACCATATACCAACACAAACAACCAAAACTACCAAGACAAAACACCACATAACAACCACAAGTCACGATATCACTCCTTAAAGACTTCTTAATCTAATTTAATAGATAAATACTTTGAATAAAAAGTTAACCAGTGGCTCTAAAGTCTGTACATCCGGCACAGGAATGTGTGAGGACCCAACATCAAATGCCATGCGAGACTATGCAAAATAAATAATATAGACACATAAGGTAGTCATTACATTAATGAAATTAAACAAAATACAAGCTATTTGAGTGGTTAGAATACTCACGTCAGTAAAACTCAGTCTCCTCCCAATTGAAGAGCTCTGTCCAGTGAATGCAGGTAAAGGCCCCTCAGTCATCCCATAAGAGCTGCCAGTCTGAACACCAAACTGTTGGGCCATATCTGCGAGGCTAATAGGCTCAGACGATGCGAATGCCTGAAAAGGCCCCTCACGTCTGATTACGGCCGGTGATTGGACCTCGGGAGCAGACGTCGATGAGCTGGACATACCAAAATCTATTATTGGGTAATATGCATCATCAGCTGTAGGCATCGTTGAGCTGGGCATATTTTCTTCAAAACGAACCTCTTCCTCGTCAATCAACTGGTGATCCACGGGACCTCGACCCCGTCTGTTACCTGTTTGGCGTCCTCTACCACGCGCCGCAGGTCTTGGTACATTAGGTCGTTGACAACGAGGAACTTCCACAGTAGGCGGCTCAACATACTCCGCCGGTGGTGTATAATTGGGAGCGAAACTCAACATCGTCCCTAGAGAGGCAGCAACCATGGACTCTGTATTAATGTGGCTAAACATCTCTGCTAATTCCTTCACTTCATTAGACTTGGTTGGATCTTAGATAGTCTCCTGAGCCAACCTGTACGATTCTTGATGTCCTAAAGCCTAAAAAAAATTATAAGATTTGATAGTGGTCTAAGACATATATAAAGACATCAAACATCTAATGGAATGTAATGTACATACCAGTGCCTCATGCCTGCCTGCCATGTGTTGGTATCCTCTATCCACATTATGCGCAGGATTTCCTATGAAAGTGCGCGAGTGATGTCGATACCAACAAAAATACTCTGATAATGACTCTGGGTCTTGAGTTTCATACTCGGCCAGTATTACCCTTTGTCGACGATTTTCCCACAAAAAGTCCATTTGTACAAAATTCTGTTGATCCTCCACTATTATAGCATACCGCTTGTCACGTTTGTAATGAAAAGGATCAATCTCAGCACATGGTCCTGGAATATGTTGCTTCCTACCAAACTGTTTGAGAACGCGGTCTACCATGTGCCACTCTCGATAGATCCCACAAATAAGGGGAACCTGCACTATCCAAATATCTCGGCCACACCGACACCACTCAGGGATTCCATTAATGATGGCCTTTGAATAAGGCTGCCACACAAACTACGATAGAAAGAACATAAAATTACACGATAATAAAATAAATAAATTACACATAAGCGTAACTATTATATCAAAACGCCATTAACAACCATAATTATGATAAAATACCTAACCATCTGTTAGGTTGTCCAATATATCCCTACATATGGGTAGCACAACACGTGCCTCATTTTCGCGAGCTTTACGATGAGTCCACTTTCGTGCAAGAGCCGTGTGTGGCTGAAGGGCCCTGGGTGGTGGCTGCATCAGTATAATTCGCTCCCAAGCCCAAACCTATATTAAAAATTTAAAATAAATACATAAAAAACTTATAACTATCAAATAGGACAGCCAAATAAAATTATATAATTTTAAAGGTCACGTACCTGCAATAAGAAAATGAATTCACACACATCCTTGGCTTTCTTCAACGAAGCGCGGCATAAATAAGTATACAAATATGACAATGCAATCGCTCCCCAAGATCCTCTACTCATTGCTCTAAGGTCACGCATGTCAAGTAAATAGTCTAAATTAAGTAAGTCACCGGACTTATCCGGAAATATCGTGCCGCCACAAAGCCATAGCAAGTACAACCTAACCCGCTGTTGCACAACAATTTCTGGGGTCTGATCTGTAATGTCATCTAAGCCTCTAATATATTCAATTAATTTATTTACTTCTAACCTACTAACGCCATTAAAACAATCCAGACCGGGTGCCCAACCAATAAGCTCATGGATTAATTGTTGCCACCCAACAATACTTATATTTCTAGCATTAACATCATTCAAGGGATTACTATCAACAACCATGCCAAACATGAGCTCACTATCTTGTAATGTGATGGTCGCCTCACCCATACGCAGATGAAAGGTGTACGTCTCAGGACGTCATCTCTCTATAAGTGCAGTGATGAGTGCCCAATCATATGATACACATCCTACCTCTACTACTCCCCTAAATCCGCACAGGCCAAAGTAGTCATGGATGCGAGGATGAAAAGGATGACGCTTCACGTGCTTCTAAAATTCGGTATCCGCGCGGCGTGGAAACAGGCATCCGGTCGGTCCTCTCAAGGCACCATCCCACACAGCCTGTGATTGATGCTTCTCCTGGAGTGTTAACACATCATACTCTTCTAGCCCCGGATGTAGGCATACCCGTGGAAGCTCCATACTTTAGAAAACAAAGAAATTGAAGTCCAGATCAAGCTATTTGGAGTAACTTACTATTAAAAACAAATATTATTCCAATTTTAGCAGAACAAATATGCACTGGCTAGATAAAGTCAACTTCCATACGCCTTATTTAGAAATCACTGATAGTGGACCACATTAATACCTATAAGGTATAGACAAAATAATTTTCCACCCACTTAGACTTAGGTCCCATATAATAAAGCATTATCAAGACATTTTAAGTATCTTTTTTTTGGGCTAGTGATGCATCAATTAAGTTTCACTTTTCTGGCTATATAAATATCACATTAAAGGTACAATAAAAAACAATTAGTTATTCACATCTTTTATATAACAATCCACAAAAATAACAGTAACATAACAACAAATTTCTTCAAAAGTGCTACTAAACAAATCAGACCTTTTATATAATAATGCTTCTAACAATCATATCTTAAGTTCAAATTAAAATCACACAAATAAGACAAACAAATATCTTATAGGTATTAAATAACACAAATAAAAAATAACAATCAAGATATATAAGACAAACAGATATCCTACATCTACTATAAATATACAATATTATATGAGTTAGAAAAAATACCTTAATTTAGATAGCAACAAAAGATTTTTGATGAAGAAGTTGCTCCAAAATTAGACTGTAACACAGGATTTAAAAAGAAAATAAATGGAGGAGAAGGAGAAGGAGAAGGAGACGGAGACGAAGAAGAAATTCTGTAACTTCAAAAGGATGGAGGAAGAGGTGGAGGAGAAAGGAGAAAAATTAGGGCAACAATTTTATGAGTCGTGAACAGTGCCACGTTTTACAGATATATGTTGTAAAACGTGGACTGATTTTTGTATAACATGGATCAGTCCACGTTATACCATTAAATATATATATATATATATATATATATATATATTTGTTGTGATTCTCTGACAATGCAAAAAAAAAAAAAAAAAAATTGGGGTATAACGTGGACTCCTCCACGTTATACCCGTTTTGGTATGTAAATGAAAGGCAACCCCCTTTTGGTTTATACCGTGTATTTTTATGTCCTTTAGGCTCCGGACTCTAATTTCTGGAGTGTCTTAAAAATTCTTACTTTTTAAGTTGTTTCCAGCAACGTATGTTGCTAATTTAGTTAATGGTTTCTTTGTTACTTGTGTAACTCTTTTTCCAGTTTATTTGATACATTTTAAACCTTCCAATAGCTAAACATCTTTGTCGGGCGTGACCAATTTTATTTGATATGATCGGGATTGTTTGGTTGACCTATAATCAACTTTCAATCCAGCGGTGATATAATTGTTGCTATCCCCTCAACTGAGTTCTTATCAAGTAAAAAGTAGTGATGATATGTTGAAAAATCAGTACATAAAATGTGTTCTCTTGCAAGAACAGGATCAGCATCCACTGAAGCCATGCGCACGAAATGAGAAAAGAGGCAAGTTTTATTAACTGTGGAAGTTGGTTTGCTATAAGATGATATGAAATTTTTATACAGCATGGTCAAATTGTACAGGAAAGATTGACGCGCTAGCTTTCTGGAGAAAGAAGAGGGAGTTGATCCAATTAAGAAGCTTAAGAAATTTGGAGACTATGCAGTAAAAATTTGCAGGGAAGCAGAAGAGAGGCACACTACTTGCGAAGGACCACTTGTGCATATCTTAGATATTAGCGAAGTCTGAAATTTTCAATCTGTCCGCCATGCGTCCTTAGTATTTGTTGAAGTTTTTTTTTTTTTTTTCCAGTTCTGATAAAACTGAAACTTGTGTAGAGACCCAATTAACTATACTTTCTTTACGTGATATTTGATTATAATACTTATGTGTGATCTTAGGTAAGTGTATGTAGACTTTTTGTGGAAGGACATGTCTCCCTCGGGGCTGAATTACCAATTTTACTTGCTCAATTTGGGCCATTGAATGTGTCAATAGTTCTATGTTTTGTGACTGTGAAGAGGGACAATATTTTATGGTATATGTTCACATGTTTAAAAGTAATTAGGAGTTCTAAATTTGGTTTTGTCGAAATAGACAACTAAACACAAACATGAACGAATAGGAGGTGGAAAGAGGTCTAAGGTGTGCTATATATGGTTCTTTTTTGAATTATTGAGAAGAACAAAGACTAAGAACGGAACTTGAAATCTACATTATGAAGCATTTTCGTGTTTCGGTGAGAATATAGTGTTCTCATTCTTTCTGTAGCTATTAAAATACACGTCTATTTACTCTCACTTCTTTAGGCTTTGAACGGTAGGTAATATGAAAAACTTAGCCTCAACTTTCATGATCTATTTAGTTTTATAATTCTCAAGTTTGTGCAAGTACATTTGAATCTATTACCTTTAACTAATTGAGATTCAATTATAATGACAACTTATAAATGTCCTCCATTTTGGGCCCATGTTATGCACGGGCGTTCCACATCTAGTGATACTATAAGAATCGGTATTATATTCCTAAAAAAAATCGAAGTTGGTAAGACAACCATCAAAACAATGAACTAATTGTGGAAATTCAATAGGCTATACAGAACAATTTTCAAGTTTCCTTGCAACTACGTGTAACCTCATATTATTGTCTTCGATCAAAGATATCTTCTGCATCTCTGACTACCGTCATAGATCATCTTCGCTAAACCTTTAATTTTCGTATTTGTTTGCGTCGTTGTCTACGTCTCCGGTTGATCTCTTCAACTGGATCCACCCAATTCTTGTCTTCCTCTATAGCTCTTTTCCAACGATCCTTAAATATTTGTAGCTCATATGTAGACTGTCTTCTAATCTGCACCAATGAACATGAATGACAAAAAGGAAAACTGAATACAATGAACACGAAAACGAAAAGGAAAACTAAATGGAAATTAATCCATATATAGGAAATCTTGTTGCACACTCGGATAAAAGCAGCATCTCACCTCGGATCGCACATCAACAACGTGTTTCTGTAGGCCAAGAGAAAAGATAAACAGACAAACAGAGACAAGAATCAGCAAAACGTTTTAACGTTGAAATCAAACTGCCTAAGCAAAGGAGAAATAGAATGTTATGTACCTTCGTAGACTCTTCAAGATTTGAACGCTGCACAAACATGAAGCAATATCAGTTTGAAGCAAATGAAAGGAATGCACACCGATAATATAACATTAGACCGAAATTTGAATAAATACCTATGTGTCATAGATTTGACTTATAAACACCGACAGCGAAAACACTTTTTACACTATTAGTGCATTTTATCCCGTTCACAACAGGTGATTTACTTACAACTTTTCGATAACCAAATTAGCCGTTATTTAGACGGTTACATTTCCGTGCATATCATTTTAACGTGTCGGAAAAAACTAGACGCTGACAGCGCCGCAAAGTTCTCACTTGGGACAAAAGGAACTTTAGGAAATCCTTGGGGTAATGCACTAGGTGCCGGTAGCTTATCTAGTAGCTCCAGAAACATGTGTGCAATTAACAGATGCTCTAATAATAGATATAGTGCAGAACATTACCTTTTTCAACGATGGCCCTCCCAGAGTTTGAATGCCCTGGTGCACTATATATTCACTATCAACTACTCCAACTTTTTTGGTTCGGTCTCCCTACAACAATTTCAAGTTTCACATAAGCCAGAATCGTGAATGCACCCGCTACTTCCAAATAATAATGACAGCATTCTGAAAAAGTTCTATTCTATAACATTAGCTTAAATGAATTCAAAGCAACTAGAGAAGTAGAGACAATATATATCATGCAATGCTCGAGTCTTATGGCATCACAATGATGTTTGGCAGTTAAGGACTTAAGGATTAGTTCGCAGTTCTGAAATGATATCCCTCACAAATCAAGTACAGACCCAACTTGTTGCGGGATGCCACGAACCAAAAACCTATGTTGCTCGAACTCTATATATATCCTGCCCGGTATGTGTCTGATCGTCCAAAAGCGATATATTTTTGGAAGATCTGACATGTATTAGGTCGACATTTTTGGAGGGTCCGAACAAACATAACCAAAAACTATGATCTCATCGGTAAAAGCAGACATTTCATAAGCTAAACGTAAAACAAACATGCGCATTTTTTTGGAGGATGGAGGCTTTATTTTATAAGGAAAACCATATACTATGCAATTGACGTCGAAGCTTCTAAATGGGCATGAAAACTATTTACTCTTCTAGCAGAAAAAACCGAGTAACAAAGCATTTAAAGGAAAATTACAGGCCGACCTCATAAAATAGTAAGTGAAATTAAAGTGAACCAAAACCCAACAGCCATAAGTAAGTGATCTAACCTGTGCACAATAACCAAATTTCATGTCCATTCCCCATCCATGAACAAGATCATTCTGATAGGAAGAAGCAGCAATCAGAATTTCATTACAGCAATGAGGGAAAAAGAAAGCAGGTGACAAGCAAAGAGTGCCATATCATGAGATGTCAAAGTGTAAGTGAAACACAATCGTGCACAGTCATGTAGGCTCCAAATAAAAATAAAAACACATCAACAATACAAGAGTGACCGAACTGACCACGAAATGCGACCAGACGAAGATGAGCAAATGCACAATTTCACGCTGATATTTTTAACTGTTGCATAAGTTTCTAAGGAAAGTAAAGAAAGTTAAGTCACCTCCCAGAGAACACTCCTTGGAAAATTAGGTTGGTTTACACAAAGATTGCTTTTTATCTCGACAAGAACTGTTTATTTCATACTGCTATAACAAAAGCCTGAAAAATGAAAATTGGCACGTCAGCTCCGACAGAAACCGCATGTCTACCTGTATAAGATGCCAAACACAAGGCCAAGCAGATCTTGAAAAAACTGGAGCCATTCCTTCCACAAATCTGCAGATAAAGAGTGTTGATAATTACTCATTCCGGTAGATTGTGAAACATCTCAAAAGATTTCATCAAATTCCAGAGACACTCGAAGCAAATTTTTTTAAGCCAAATTGTTAAAAGATTCGCATTTATAGCATGAAAAATCTCGGCAATGTATAGATCAAGTGTACCACACTAGAAAACAAGACATTCATTAATTTAATTAATGTCAAGGAGAATGCAAAAATGCCCATGGCTAATAAGCATGGCTAATAGCTTACCCAGTGCATGGAGGACCTTCGCTTTCACCTGAACATTTTGTACTACCTCTACTATCGTACACTCGTCTGCTTAAATAAGAAGTGCATTAATATTCGTCTAAAACATTCCAAACCATTGAATTTGAGGATTTGGGAGTATCACATCTCACCTGTGGAACCTTTTTCTCTTGCTTCTCATTGTGATTCTATGATGTATATCAGTTGAGTTCCGGTCCAAGGCTGGCTGCGAAATTTCCAATCCTTCTGATTTCACAATTTTTAGGTACCTGAATAAAAGAGACGGTCCAATAGGAAAAAGAAATTACCATCTGGTGAAAAGTTGATTAAATTTAAAAAAACAAAAGTTCACCGGGAGTAATGTAAAAGCTTGTATCAAATGTGTCTATCTGTCGTTTACATATATCTAAGAAGACAAATTTAATGTAATGGTTTTACCTTCCAGGGTTGAAATTCCTCACACCTAAATCTTCATCCCAAAGGAAAATGTAATCGTAGATTGAAACAACAGCAGGATGTAAGAACCGCTTCGCAAACCACCTGTCTCAAAAATTAAATCACACGACACAAATGGAATTTCGTAAACATACTAGCTGGACATACAGGTTCACATGATTTTTTTTTTTGCATTAACAGAAGACCTTAGACAGAATCATCGAGTGACAAGGCAATAATAAGTTAAAAGACAAGCTATATAAAATTCCCCCAAGGGATAATAGAAGTGCTGATTTCTATTACAGACTTCAGGCTTCAGCTAATTGGAAATAATTGGCAATGTTCAATTGTTCATACCATTTCGTTTGGTTGTTTGCAACAATTTGAGTTGCTTTTTTACTCCATTCGAGGTCCCACCAACCATCAACATGTCCGTCGTAGTGGAACAAGATGACAGTAAAATTCTCTGAAAGAAACTGAAGTGAAGCAAATTAGCACCAGAAATGGTAGAACATCAGAAAAACTAGTAAACTACATTTTTTTCCCTAATGAAGACAAATAAAACGCTATACCTTTCGAACAAGAGTATCGACATTGCTCTTTTGTTTAATACCAACTGCCATTGCCAACAGGTTACGAGAACTAGAAACGTTAGCCTGAAAATGGGGACACAGAGGATGAAAGACAGAGAGAGGAAGAGAAAGTCTAGTTTTAATCCCATGTAACAATGATGATAACAGATACTAAAGGAGGCTGCTCTAGTTAGTCGATGGTTAAGGAGTAGAGAAACACCTCGGATTTTGAACTACTTGTCGACCAAAGAGGCTTTAACTCCAGATCTGTCTGTGCTTGGATAATACCACGAGGCAAACTGTTCAAACGTGTGATATCTACATCAGAATCCTGGATGAAAGAACAAAATGCATTAGAGCGACAATTGATATGAAGCGTTTTCGATGAATACTTTAGCTCTACCAAGAACCGGAAGCTAATAAGTATCACTTCTCGTGCAGACAAATTACAAATGTAACAACAAATTTACTCCTTCTCCTAACTGACACTCTTTCCTTTTTAGTCAGTCCCAAAAAGGACAACAAATTTCTATATTTAGTAACAATTTAGCTTTAAAATACCTACTTTACCCTTTATGAGATGATTTAAAGCCACACAAATATCTTTGTATTATTTTAGAACACAGGTTTCAAAAGTCTTCCGTTATTTCTTAAACTCCGTGCCCAATCAAACACCTTCAGCTAAGTTGGGACTGAGCGAGTATAGAACTTTCGCAATTCAAAAATACCTTCGTTGTTCAACACAATAAGAAATACATAGAAAAGAACAGAAATGCAACTACCTTTGAAGAATAAAAGGGATCCAACTTCGAATCCATCTGAAAAGGTACACACGAAAATATGATTGTCAGCAGAGTGGTCGGTTGTAACCGTTCTCAGGCAGAGAAGAATTAAAAAGTACTCCTTATCTCTATTTTTTCACATTCAATCATCTAAATAAAAGGAAAAAATGTAACCTAACAACGGTAGCATCATCATACCTCTGTCTGTTCATACTGATAATTCGTGGTCCTATACACAATAAACAACATAACTGTACATACAATCCCCATAAACGGTAGCTGTTTCACCTTTACTCCGCATGTTACCTGCAATTCCAATTCTCAAAAGTTCAACATACAATAAATTTGAATGTTTTCCAAAAGAGGGAATGGGTTATTCTGTGATATTAATTGGCCACTATTATGCATTCATACCGCGTCAACAAAGACGTTCTTTTTCTTCATTGACGCCACCGTCATGACAGATGCCTTCATAGGTGACTGTGCTATGATATAACAGAATTGCTCATTACAAGCTGCAATAATTACAATTTGATATATACATTAGTGAAAAGATTAAACAGTGTTTAGGCAAAATAGCTGATTTACGTAAGGGGATTCAATATATACGACATGCTCCTTATTGTTTGACCAACATTTATCATTTATTCCCATCTGATTATCATATGGAGATAATTCAAATTGCACTCCTAATAGCCTTCGTTACATGGTCTAGTTAATTGTCTGTAAGTGCAGAGCAAAGCAGTACTTCTCAGCATACTATAAAGAGACCAAAAGGCTTTATAATGGGTGCTATAGAAACATGAAGTGCGTTACCCAAGCACACACCAAATGAGGCCACTCCACTGACCATCATATGACAAGTCACATTTGTATCGTTGTGGCATTGCTTGGCATTCTGCCTAAAGAGTACTAAAATTTCTAAATCAACTCCTCCTACAGAATAGCTGGTAATACCTCCGAGGGATAGATCCGTCCACATTAATGGAGGAGTAAGGATTTTCACTAAAGGGGGGCAAAATATTAAGAAGTAAACACATGAAGAAACCCATGAGATCCAACATGTACTGTACATATACACATAAAAAATAATTATAACCTTATGTATCTCATATACACACTGTAATTTGACACCGAAGGGATGAGCCCCTTTCTCCCACCCAGTAGCGGATGTAGCATGATAGGTGGGAGTTCAATTGAACCCCCAACTTTCGACAACAACAACATACCCAGTGAAATCCCACAAACTGGGGAACTCCCAGCTTTCGACGCGGAGCATAAATTTATGTGTAAAGATTTATTAAAATTGCAATAAAAAGTAGACATGAAGTAACTTTTAAAATACAATGGGTTCAAACTAAGAATCTTGAAAGGTTGAACCCCTAGAAAATAAATTCTGGATCCGCCTCTGCTCCCCCCGCTCCACATAGTAGTTTAGAGTAGAAGGAGCTCTAAATTGGAATTCAATAGTCTAAGAAACAGTAATTGTGCTCACAGCTATCGGTGACATCGCGACAGCAAAGAGGTGCCGCTATCCCCTTCTATAAGGCTGGGCATAATACGAATAAGATACTTGGAACCAACAACTAGAATGACTCTCAAGCTTGGAAATGCCATGTCAGGCGCACCTCAGAATTGGAACTTTAATGTTCTTGGCTCAATCAGCTGAAGAAAGGCATTGAGGAGAGAATTGATCTCTTGCTCTTGGGTTTTTCTTTTTCAAGTGCCACAGTAAGCCACAACTCTTTTTCAAGTATTATAAGAAGGGTGCTTTATCACGCTTTCTACTAGAATATTTGAACCAGCCAAGCTCCCAATGAAGCTGAACTTGCCTATGGTGTGCAAACCTCTTTCATGGAGGGGCATCGGCCGTCAAGTAAAAGACCTGTCCGATCTAGAAGATTTCGAGAAAACCGAATCAATTGGTTTTTTTCCCAGCGATGCCTCCAACTCGAGATTCTGCGAGGCAACATGACGCCATTTGGGTGATTATTGATCGGCTGACCAAGTCAGAATTGGAACTTTAACGTTCTTGGCAGGGGCGAAGCCAGTAAAGGCCAAGGGGGGTTCCAAACCCCCTTCGACGAAAAATTGCATAATATATACAAGGTAAAAAATAATTTTTATATATATATAGTAGATGTTGAACCCCCTTGGCTTCTTCGTTTGTCTACTTCTTTATATTTTTGAACCCCCTTAATTAAAATTCTGGCTCCGCCACCGGTCCTTGAAAGGCCTATTCAAGAAGCTTCTAAGGCCCAGGGGCGAATCCAAGATTTAAACTTGAATTCTCACCTTTAAAGATTCTAACACTTTTTAACACTAAACTGACTGTATTTCTAAAATTATGGGTTCAGATCTAGTATCACTATGAGATCTAGTATCTATTATTCCTAGAATTTTAGTGAGTTTTACACAAATATCTATGGTCCGTGATCGAAAATACTGGGCCAGTACCTAGACCTACAAGATAACTCATACACACGGGAATAAAAAAGAAAATCATATACAGAAATATCATCAAAAAGAGGAATCCAATTTCCAGAAAGGAGTTTGCATCAACATTGAACAAACTTATATTTTAGTTGTTAATTTTGGTAAATTTTGCATGCAGCCATTAAAAAGTATTTTGTTCAATTCACACTTGCCACCTCATTTTATTTGCATGCATACCCAGATTTGCAAAGGACACAAAAACAGATATACTCAATCAAAATTTTCAATCAATATCACTAAAAACTAACACTATTCCAAAATCATAAAGAACCCAGAACTCAAAAAAAAAAAAAAAAAAAAATACATGAAGAAGAATAGTAATAAAAAAATATCCTCACCCAATGGTCAGTATTTTCTGCAAAAAGAGAATTCAATAATTCACAGAAACAAAGTTAGAAACTTTTTCTATCCAAAAATTTAAAAGGAGAATAAATTCATAATTGATACTACCTATATAAAATATGGAAAAAAAAAGGTAACCCATAATAAAAGTGTAAATAATAAAGGAACTGATGTTTCAAATGGATTAAAGAAACTTTAAAAATTCAAAATTTGGGAAGAATTAAATGAACAGCAAACGTTACTCGTGACTTTTCAAGATTAAAACTACAGAACCATAATTACACACTTAAATACCAATTAAATAACACTCAAGATTAATAAATTTTGTCAGCTCATGCAACCAAAAAGCTTTAAAAAAAAAAAATCAAACAGTTTCAGAAAAAAGAATACACCATAGAAGATAAGAAACAAATACCTCATAATTCAGATGAACCTTAGAAGTGTTTTGAGCATATACTAAAGCTTTTATATTTGAGTTTTTTTGGAAGTGATAGGAATAACACTATTAGCTTAAAGAATAAAAGATAAGTTAGTATCTATAAAAATAATTATGTACTATGTGTGACTCTATATGGATGTAGTTGTATCAAAACACAATTATGGAGAGAACTGAGGGGGTGGGGTGGGCTGGGTTCGGGTGTTTTGGTGGGGTAGGTGGGTGTTTAGGTACTAGAAAAGGTCTTTGAGTTTGGACAGACAAAACTGTTGAAAGTGCCACGTTTAAGATGATCTTTGTACACATGTTATCAATAGGAAGAACGCACCCCAAAAGTCCCCACCGTTTGCTTTGCTTTATTTTTTCTTTTTCAACTTTGTATTTATTGTAGTAGAATTTACATATAATAATGTATAGTTAATACACGTATAGATACACAATATTGTGTAAGCGATATACACAAGAAAGTGTATTATACTCAAATCCACTTAGATACAATAGCTCTCTCCATGCTTATAGAGGGGAAAATACATACTCTATTATACCGATTCGATGTAATTCAATAACTTTAATTTAATTCAAATATTATATATGTATTAAGAAATTCACTAAATATGCACGTAGCATAAACTATAAATTCAATAAACTAAACAGGTTGGGATTCAGTAGCAAGTAGGTGGTCGGACTGTCGCGAGAATCCTTAATTAAGCTTCTAATCATGAATTTGTTTTTGCTTATCATCGCCTCATCTTTGTCCCCAAGACAAATGTGCGTTAGAAGTTACGAATTTGATCGAACTCGATAGTTTTGACTCAAATAAGAAATTATTAATTTGTACAAATATTTAATTTCATATAATTCAAGTGATCAGTGCATTCAGTAGGTTCCACAACTCATAAAATTTAAGTCCTAAATATGTTGTTGTGACTGTCTTATATAGTAATAGACGGGTTCGAAACGTTAAGAAATGAATTTCTTGACTTATAATTTAAATATAATATGAAAAACAACATTAACAATTAAATTTCACATGTCAATTTTATTTTTTTCTTCTAATTTTTTTTATTTTTATACTAAATATAGTACCATTAAAATCATGTCAATAAAAATAAAACAAATATTAAATATTTAATACATAAATATATATTCTTTGACAAATACATAGTAACAACGTATTATTTGTAATTTCATAAGTGGAGTATGAGAAAAATAGTGTTTACCAGTCCTTATTTCTAATCTTGTGGAGGTAGAAGATTGTTCCGATAAAGCTTCAACTTAATAAAAGTAATTCAAAGCATTTAAAAAAATACGAAAGTTAGAAAACCAGGACCGCATAACTATAATGAGACATAGAATAAAAATAATAATTATGTGTGTACACTAGGATGCACCTAGTACACGTGTTAGGGTATCATGTTCAGTGTCACTGCTTTCTTTTTTCATCTTTTTCTTCTCCTTTTCCAGTACATTTTTTCTACTTTTCTCTTTTTCTTTTTAGGGGCTCATCGAAAGCTCACAAACTTGAACCCTACAATCACATTAGCGCGATATTTAGTACTCTTCAACTTATTTAGAGATAAATTCTGTGATTAGCACGATATTTAGTACCCTTCAACTTATTTAGAGATAAATTCTCCCTACCAAGTCACTATCAAAAAAATAAGAACAAAAAATTCATCGCTAATCATGTGAGGTTAATAGCTCATAGCTAACAAGTTTTTTCGGTAGTCCATCATTAAATAAAATTAGCGACAAATGTTTATTGTTTAGCTATAAAGATTATATGTTGTTAAATTTTTATTTTTATTTTGTTTTGTGGTGAGTGGTTTATAAAGATATTGGTTATAGTCAGTGGGAGAGCCAGAATTTTAATTAAGGAGGTTCAAAAATATAAAGAAGTAGACAAATGAAGAAGCCAGGGGAGTTCAACATCTACTATATACATATAAAAATAATTTTCACCTTATATATACAGTGTAATTTTTCTAGTTCCGCCCCTGGTTATGGTTTGGTTGGTAATCTCTTTAATTGACACAACTATTTCTTTTGAAAAGGAAACAATTAATTAAGAAAACACAAAAAACAACAATAACAATTTGAAGAAAACAATGACTCTCATAGTCATACTTGATGTGAAAGTTCTCTGTGATTTGGTTGATTACCAAATATTTCCGTATTTGGTAGAAGGAATATTTGAATTACTATACAGATTAGTTTTGCAACTAATCAACAATTGATTATAACTTAAATATTGCCATTATAAAATTAGAATATCTTTAGTCATTGTTCAAGATGATTTCATCTTTTAAACAGCCCAATTTACGTTGTAGAATTAGGGTCAAATTCTACTTAAAAGTTCAACTCATAATGTGATTCAAATGTTACTCTTTAAGTCCAAATCCTATGTCAATTGAATAACATCGATGACAGGAGACGTGACTTTTTTTTCTTTTTGAAATTGTTAATTTATTATTCTCTTTATTTCTTATCTAACTTTTACCAAATTCAAGTCATGTTGCTTTTCTATTTATACGTTTGATTTTAATACCAAAACTCATCAAAAAGAGTCTTTATTATATATACCAATAGCCCACAAAAGAAAAAGGAAAAAGAGAGAAGATATAATGCGAATTGACATCCAATTTTGTCCCTCCTTTATTTAATTTTATTCATTCAGGCTTCTAAATTTATTGACGAGATAAATACTTTATTTTCATTATTTTATTTCTTATTGCAACTATTATTAATATCGCTACTTTTATTTTAAACATTACGAGTATTACTTTATCACAAATTTTAAATGGTTCGTCATCGTTTCATTTTCGGGTTTGGAATCGTTAAATTAATTACAAGACAACACTTTGTAAAATCTTTATTGTCTTTACATAGTATATATTGTACTAGTTATTAAATTAGAAGCCCAACAATAATTAAATAAAGGAGGAAAGATCAACAATTTTTAGCCAAATTAATGACCCGAAATACAAATACAATATTATTTCCCTACCCAAATAAACAACCCGCATTTTAATACCCAACCCACATTTTCAACCCATATTTTCAGCCCAAATTATAGCTCACAACGTCCAGCCCAATTCCATTTTTTTACCCGACCCGGTCCGGCCCAACCCATTTCCCCTTCACTCTAAAACCTAATCCCTACCCCTCCCTTTCATTTTTTCTTTCCTTTCCCTTCAACCAGCCGCAACTCACCTCTCTCCCGCTCCCTCTCTACCCTCTCTCTTCCCTTCCCTTCTCTCCCACGCTCCTCACCCGCTCCGCCCCACTCAACACCGACGACCCCACTCTCTCCACTCATCGCCGCACCCCGCTCCTCCTCTACCCTACCTCTCTTTCTTTTTCTCCTTTTTATCATCACCGCCTCTCCCCACTCCCGACCCTACCTTACGCTCCTCCACTCACGGACGAACCCACTCCTCACGCTCCTCTCTTTCCCTTTCATCATCACCCCCGCTCCTCTCTCTCCTCACTCTATAAAGGGAGAAAAATTTACTCAGTTGAAGGGAGGAAAAAGAGAGATCGAAAAAAGGTGGAAGATCTGGAAACAAAAATTCCCCTACAAAAACACTAGTTTCGGTCACCTCAAATTTCCCCAGCAGAGTCGCCAAGCTGTCGTACTTCTAATTTAACCCGGTTAAAATGGGGTACGACACCTACAACAACAAGAAGATGCCCAGCGTAATTCCATGAGTAGGGAGAAAATATGGTGAACCACAATATTCTTAAAAACCTCAAATGAAAGTTGCATAGATAACAAAATATAAGATGATCATTTCAACCATGTGAGTAAACAAAGCAAAGGCTAGATTAATATTTACTGGATATAAAAGAATCTAAGGACTAGATTAATTAGCTAAAATGCAGAAGCAAGCACATGGCTTTGCTGTCAAAAATGCATATTTTATATATTAAGATCACGTTCACATAATTCATGTCGTAATTGAAGCATGCACATGTTTTATATTAGCATTATTTTTACTTGCTCTTTATGCTTATATTTGGGGCATACATATGTTTTGACATGATCACCTGCTTCTATTTGGAAAAAGAGGAAAGATTAAATTCGAGATGAATCCAAGAATTGAATTTTATGGGATTTGATGATTTTTCGCTTGTAACTGAATTCATAAATTATTTATGCTATTCGGTTCACTATTTATTATACATTTTTAATGTCCTTGTAACGACCCATTTGGTCGTTATAGTGTTGTGACCCATTTAACCTTGTTGACCCTTCCCCAAGTCCTGTTAGTATGATCTATGACTTAATGAAGTCATTGGGGGTGGTTTTCGCAAGGTTCGAGTGTAAATTGAGTCATTGATGGAGAAGCTAGTTAAGTTAGCAAGTTAGAGTTGACCACGGTCAACGTCAGGTTAGGATGACCCCGTATTAATGTTTTGGAAGTTTCAACATGTTAATATGATGATTTTGAACTTGTCCACAAGTTTTGGTGAGGTTCCGAAGAGTTTCAGATGGGTTTGGGTTTTGTCGCGCTCGTATTCGATGTTTTCGCCGTAGGTCTGTGGATAGAAACGACTCCAGATTGATCAAACGACCTTTGTTTTGAGTGAGGTTTGAACCATTAGATCCGTATCAAATTACGAAGCCATAGATAAAATAATCGTCGTGTTTGGCCTCCATATGAGGGAGTTATGCTCGTTTTCGTCTGGGCTGTTCCAACTGGCCGCTGGCAGCGACAAAAGGGCCGCCATAGTGGTACCGCTACAGCGACCAACTGGCCACTGCAGCGACCGACGGGGGGCAGAAAGCCCTATTTTAATGCCTCAACTCCTGACCATTATCCTCAAGACCCCAAAGTTAGTTTTCAAGAGAGAAAGAGACAAAATTCATTCCATTCTTTGGTGAAAACATCTTGGAGGGTAAGTCCCTATATTTATTTGTTCCTTTTCCTTTCTTCTTCAAGTTCCATGATTATTTTAAGGATCATCAATGGTGGGTGAAAATTCTAGAAACCTAGAATTAGTAAACCCTTAAATAATTGGTGGGTTGTTGATTTTGTTGTTGATTAATCATCTAGGAGTATAGATTATCACTTTCTAGGAAGGGAATTTGATTTCTTATGGTTGAAATTGCATGTTGAGACTTAGGGTTCTAATAAAAATGAAAATTTTGTCCTAAAATCTGTTTGAAAGAGTAAATTGATTAGAAACCCATCGATTGAAGGTTAATGATTGTAGAGATAGAAGTTATGATAAATTCACCATTAAAGGATGGTTTCATCCATTGAAGAAGGTAGAAGTAAGTGGGTCTTCTTCCCCAAATTGTTGTTCTTGTTTAAATACATGGTTTGTTGCTTACTTAGCATCATATTGTTAGCCTTTGACCGTTATGAGGCGCTTCGGAAATAGAAGACTCGTGTGGAGTAGTTCGTGGCTCCTGTTCTGCATTCCATGTAGGTTATGGCTTACTTTAGTTAGACTTTGATTAGCGAAACATATATATTGTGTAGAATTGATGGGAGAAAGCATGATTAGGTCTTCAGACATGATGTTTTGGTTGGATATTAGCTAGGTTGGTATGACTTCTGATTTTGTGGGCTCGTCGCCATTACTTTATGTATTGAAATATGAGGTATAGTTGTATTCATACTGTGGCGCTTCGGGATGGATTTCTATTGGGTTGATTGTTGTTGATGGTGGCTCGCTGCTCTATTATTGGGATTAGACTTATTACCTAAATTGTCGTGTTGTACTCAGTTCTCTCTTATTGTGACATATATTATCGGAGAAAGGAAGGATAATGAGTTTAGGCTTGAATTGTGATATAAACTTATGACAGTACGTAGATGAAAACTCGATGTATGATTTACTGTTTATGATAATATATAGAAAAGTGGAGCTTCTTGGGGATACAAGACTTAGTTGTGATGCGTAATTGCTACACATGGAAGTAAAGAGGGACATAGACTATTATGTTGGTTGAGACGGTTTGTATGATTCATTTCATGGCTAAGTTGATCCATCCAAGTCTTGATATGACTTGTGGCTTTGTGACTTGTACCTTCACTGCTGCTTTATTGGTTTATATTGATCTACCACGTTTACACTCATTTATGCATTCATACACTCATACATGATGGAAATGGTTTGGAAGACTTGTGGCATGATGTCTTGTGTTTCACATTGATATTGCTAATTGTTCATAGTCCATACATACTAGTGAACTGGAATACGCGAGACATACATTTTGATGTGAAATTAGTGACGAAGTTAATATAATCTTCTTGTTGAACTTGTGATACTATTTGATACATGGTACTTGATGAATTGATCATTGAGAGTGATGTGACAGTGTTACTATACATATGAAAAGGCACATTTGACGGGGTGAGGATGTGGCCTAGTTATGGGCTCGTGGTCCGAGGTTCGTTCCGGAACGAGAGGTACAATGATATGGCCCGCGTCCGAGGTTCGTTCCGGAGCGGAATTTTATGCTCATGTCCGAGGAGTGAATCCGGAATGAGTGGTACATGGACACCATGGGTCCCCTGCAGGTCATGACTACTGAGCAAATGCAATCAGTCAGCATGTATGTACAATTTGAGTGATGGGCCAGTGTATTGCATTGCATTGCACATCATCATATTTTGCATTGCACATCATTACATTTTATTCTGCGTTATTATATGCTCGTTTGGTTCTGATTTTGGTGTGGATGTTGAATGCTTATTGTGATAATAAATATGACCATTGATTGAGTTAAATTGTGGATTAGTGACTCTACTTAGGGATGGAACTTGGACTTGTGATTATCAGGTAAGATTATTGAGACTTGACAAACTTGTGATTTAGAAGCTTCATCTTAGGCTGTGACTCTATTATGGGATATTCTGGGACTTGGATTTGAGTATTAAGTGTCTATCTGCTTATCTTGTTGATTTTATACTTATATGCGTGAACTAATCTTAGTTGGCCTATGATGCTTACCGGTACATAGTGTTTGTACTGATACTACCTTGCAGCACCCTTTTTGAGTGCATATTGTGTTCCAGAGATTTCATCCAGACTACATCTCTAGCTTGAAGCTAGTTTGCTCGATCAGATCCGAGGGTGAGCTTCTAGCCATGCCATGCCACCTGAAGATCTCTCTTTCCAGATGTCTACTTTCATTCCAGACATTATTTGTTATATTTGAGATATACTTCATACTTTAGACATTGTTGGTTAGAGTCCTTGTACAATGACTTTCAAATCTTGGGGGTGTAATAGTTAAGACTTCCGCACTTATATTACCTATTAACTATGAATTATTTTATTTATTTATTCATTCACATGATCATTGATTGTTTGAGTATAAATGATTAAAGAAGTTAAAATTGGCTAGTGATTAATGGATTAACGTGTAAAGGTTCACCTATTAGTGATAATAAGGTAGGTGCCCGCACGATCGGTAACTTGGGTCGTGACAGTACTTCTCAACATATATATATATATATATATATATATATATATATATAGAGAGAGAGAGAGAGAGAGAGAGTCCGGACCAAAGCTATTGAGTTCTGCCACACCAATATCATATATTGTACATCTACCTCTGAAATTAGTCGTTGATTTGGGTCGTGACAGTACTTCTCAACATATATATATATATATATATATATATATATATATATATATATATATATATATATAGAGAGAGAGAGAGAGAGAGAGAGAGAGTCTGGACCAAGCTATTGAGTTCTGTCACACCAATATCATATATTTTATTTATTTATTCATTCACATGATCATTGATTGTTTGAGTATAAATGATTAAAGAAGTTAAAATTGGCTAGTGGTTAATGGATTAACTGGTAAAGGTTCACCTACTAGTGATAATAAGGTAGGTGCCCGCACGATCGGTAACTTGGGTCGTGACAGTACTTCTCAACGCGCGCACACACACACACACACACACATATATATATATATATATATATATATATATATATATATATATATATATATATATATATATATATAGAGAGAGAGAGAGAGAGAGAGAGAGAGAGAGAGAGAGAGAGAGATAGAGAGAGAGAGAGTCCGGACCAAAGCTATTGAGTTCTGCCACATCAATATCATATATTGTACATCTACCTCTGAAATTAGTCGTTGATTTGGGTCGTGACAGTACTTCTCAACATATATATATATATATATATATATATATATATATAGAGAGAGAGAGAGAGAGAGAGAGTCCGGACCAAAGCTATTGAGTTCTGCCTCACCAATATCATATATTTTATTTATTTATTCATTCACATGATCATTGATTGTTTGAGTATATATGATTAAAAAAGTTAAAATTGGCTAGTGATTAATGGATTAACGGGTAAAGGTTCACCTACTAGTGATAATAAGGTAGGTGCCCGCACGATCGGTAACTTGGGTCGTGACAGTACTTCTCAACATATATATATATATATATATATATATATATATATATATATATATATATATATATATAGAGAGAGAGAGAGAGAGAGAGAGAGAGTCCGGACCAAAGCTATTGAGTTCTGCCACACCAATATCATATATTGTACATCTACCTCTGGAATTAGTCGTTGATTTGGGGTGTGTTCGGTATGAAGAAAAATATTTTCTTTGAAAATATACATTTTCTTGGAAAACACCATGTTTCTTGCTTTTTTCTGGTGTTTGGTAAGTAAGCAATAAAGTATTATCTCAAGAGCATTTATATGTGATCTAGAAAAACACTATGGGGGGTGCGAGGGTAGGGAGTCGGAGTTAGGGGGTGGTGGGGGTGGGAGGGTAAGGAGTGGGGGTTAGGGGGTGGCGGGGGGTGGGATGGTCAAGGGTTGAGCATTTGGGCACCGGGTGGGTTGCAGAGGAGACAATGAACTTGAAATGTCACTTCTAAAACATATTTTCCCTACTTCTATTGTGGAAGTCATTCCTCATTTTTTAGGAACTTGTTTTGCTAGAAAATTTTATTTCACTAACTAAACATTAAAAAATCGAACAACATTTTCTCCATGCCAAACACACACTTGGAGTGTACTTCTTCACGAGGAGTTTTTCACACTCAACTAGGGGTGTCAATGGTGCGGTTCGGGCGGTTATTTTATAAGTTTTATATCATACCAATTTTTCGGTTATTTTATTTTGTATAACCAAAATTAGACTTTTCGAAACCGTCGCATCATCTCGATTTTTCTTTGGTATCGGTATGGTTCGGTTAATAGTTTGGTATTTTTATAAAAAAGCGTCATATAAAAGTCACAAGTAGAAGTTGTACACGACAACGTGCATACTTGTATAAGACTTTGACAAATACTCTCTATACATTTTATGGTTTAAAAGGTGAAGAATCAAGAAAACATGAATCACAACAAGAATATAGATTCATCCTACTAATATTAAATAAAGATAAAGAAATTAGATCACAGGAGCGAGACACAAGTACTGAGTCTAGTAAATTCAGTATCCAATAAAGGAATTTAAATTATACGAGAGGAAACATATCTAATACCTTGTAGCTTGCTACTCAAGATCGTTGCAATACCTTGTAACTTAGTGGTTACTACTCGAGGTGCTAAAACTAATTTAGTTTCAATAGGGGTAACATAACAATTTCCGGAGTTGGGACTTTAGTGTTAATTACATGCTGCCAACTTGTAGTCATTTCCATCAACCCTGGCACAAGGCGAAAAAAATTAGTGTTTTATAAATTTTAAAATTGATATGTAAAATATATTTTACACATAAATGTATTCGGTACGGTTCGATATTTTTTTGATTTATTTTTCTAAAATAAAAAAGCTACCCAATTTTCGGTACGGTTAAAAATTGATATAAAAAATCGTCAATTTTATTAAAAAATTCTAATAATCGATTCGGTACGATTCGATTTGGTCAATTAAGTTGATTTTTACAAAACCATTAACATCCCTACACGCAACTGACTATAGATAGAAAGGTGCAAGAACATAAGTTTATCGTGCTATAGATTTAAGTTATATATTTAATATATGTAATGCAGAGTTTGTTTTATAGTGTTACACTATCAATATAAGTTTAATTGCTATAACTTACTTAATTTAAATTAGTGTTTTAAAAGGCAAGGACATAAGGCGGGATATTTTATATATGGTTCGGCGAGGCGTAAGTCTTGAGACATTGGCTGTAAGTCCCATAAGTATTTAATTTTTAGTATTTCATAAAATGATATAATCACAATAAATATTTTTATATAGGTAAAAATACATTAAAAATAAATTAAAAAAATTGTAAATAAATGATATATATATATATATGGATTTTGCTAACCTATAAAATGAAGGTGGTAGGATAGCAATGTATCCACTTTTTAATTCTTGGCTTAATACCTAGATGGACCCTTAAACTTGACATGTTTTGTAAGATAGGCATATAAACTTACAAGGTGACCAGATAGACACTTAAACTTACTCAAAGTGTATTTTTCAAGTTTTCCAGTTGTTTTGAAAACAAAAACTATATTTTTCAAACACTCACAATTTTCATGGCCAAACAAGCCCTAAATATATCACAAAATATTTTTTTTAAAATGCAAAAATAAGGCAAACGCATATACATGAGACTATAAATGTGCACTTAAACCAATAAATACTCGCTAATCGCAATTTTGCAGCTTTCAATTAACTCGGTTTTTTTTTTTTTTACACTTGAATAATTAAAAAACAATAACTTTAACCAATAAAAATCCTTCAAAAAAGAAATTTCAAATTAAGAAAACTGTAAAGCCGAGAAGAAAATCCTTAAAAAAAATAAATTTCTTAATTTGAAATTTCTTTTTTTAAGGATTTTTATTGGTTAAAGTTATTGTTTTTTAATTATTCAAGTGTAAAATAAATCCGAGTTAATTGAAAGCTGCAAAATTGCGATTAGCGAGTATTTATTGGTTTAAGTGCACATTTATAGTCTCATGTATATGCGTTTGCCTTATTTTTGCATTTTAAAAAAAATATTTTGTGATATATTTAGGGCTTGTTTGGCCATGAAAATTGTGAGTGTTTGAAAAATATAGTTTTTATTTTCAAAACAACTGGAAAACTTGAAAAATACACTTTGAGTAAGTTTAAGTGTCTATCTGGTCACCTTGTAAGTTTATATGCCTATCTTACAAAACATGCCAAGTTTAAAGGTCCATCTAGGTATTAAGCCTTAATTCTTCAAAATGCCCTTAATATTTTATGCCATCACACTAACAGCAGTGACTTTTTTGTCTTTTGCCAAATTTTCCCAATTTCCTTGTCTGTTGTTTTGCTCCTACAGAATTCTCCCTCAAAATCTAAAGTTCCAAAAAGATTGAAAATTTTGGTGAAGAATATATTTACCCATTTTAGTATTGCAAAATGCTTGAAATAAAGTCCATGATCTAATGAAGTGAAAATTGGCATAAATTCTAGTTTCAAAGTCATTTTCCCCTTCCAGTGACATATTGTTTTTGTCCACTATACCGATGGTGAATATGCTATTCTTCAATACTTTATTTTTGCCAACTCTACTACATTAATATATTCTTACTAATCCATGTTCCTCTTATCCGCCTATCGAAAGCAAAAGAAGATAGAAAAACGATCAATTTGTCAAATAGAAGACACTGAATGATGATTCTTTAATTCTCTCTCTCTTCTCCTATGCAGTCATTTTCTGCCACAAACCAACGAAATTTTATGGCCACTGACCTACCGAAGGGTACCTAAACCGAGGGTTGTATTTATTGGGTACTTAAACCCCTTTAAATTTGTACTCATTGAATACCTTTTTCATAATAATCCGTAAAATTAAAAGAGTGTATTACACTCTCCATGACGTGATAACTTTGTCCAATAAAAACGTGACACGTAACACTTTAAGTTGAATAAATCAAAAATATATTTAAAAACTTTTTTCGATTAATCCAAACACCCCCACCCCCACCCCCACCCCCCCACCCCTCAAAATGCACTTCTTCTTCCCCCACTGAACCTCGTTCCCCCCTCCACCGGCTGCCACCCCCCATTTCACCTTCTTCCCAATTAGTAACCATTTTCCCCATCCCATTTCCCACCATTACGAGGAGCAAGAACGGACTTTCACCAGAAAAAAATAATTAATTTGTGTCAATCTTGCCGAAAAAAATGGAGCTTCACCAGAAATTTTTGAGACCTAAATCTAATACATATTCCTAATGAACAAAATACAAAGAAACTAAAAAAAAAAAAAATAGATAGAAGAAGTCGAATCGAGAGAGATGACGGGAATGGAGGGGTGGGAAAATAGTTGGATGGAAGAATTGAGGAGGAGGACCGGTCCAGTTGTCTTCCTCCTTTTTTTAAGTTAATTTTTATGAACAAAATATAAAGAAACTAAAAAAAAAAAAAAAAAAAAAGAATAAGAAGAAGAAGAACTGAAGAAGACAGAAGTGGAGAAGACGAAGAGGGAAGGAGGGGAGGTGACTGAAGAGTGGCCAATGTTTTTTTTTCTTCTTAAATTTAATTAAAGTCAAAAGGTGAGTTTTTAATCAAAAAAGAAAAAGAAAATTAACATTTAAGAGTGGGTCACGCGCTCAAGGAAATTGTGCTTCACTTTTTTTGCCACATCAGCAAAAAGTACCTAATGGGTACAAATTCAAAAGAGTTTATGTACCCAATAGGTACAACTCTCGGTTTAGGTGCCCCAGAGGAAAATGTGGCAAAGTTTAGGGGGCTATCTATGACTTTTGCCAATAAAATATATCACAAAGAAAAACCAGATCACGGTCTTTCACTTCAGAAATATATATATATATATATATATATATATATATATATATATATATATATATATATATATATATATATATATATATATATATAGAGAGAGAGAGAGAGAGAGAGGGGCACACACATACACACAAAATTTCTTAAAACAATATTACTATCATACTATTCATTTTATCTCTCTATAAGCATATAATCAATAAACTTTATCAGTATTATAATTACCACGTTTCAAATAGCAAAATAATAAAATATGATAATTTTGATTCATTGGACAAAAGACCAATGACAAGTGAAAATGTACAATTCGGCTACGTAATTTTAAAAGAAATGTGAAGTGATATTTCACCCTCACGATGTTCTCAAATATCAAATATGCAATCCTACGACTTGTTATTTGAGTTACACCCATTCTTCTTATTTCTATAAATGAATGTTAAAGAATTATGAGAGACAACAATTTTAATTATGGAATTTAATATATAATTTGTGTAAGAACTGTTAGGTGAACCCCGAGCGTTGGGCATTAAGCGTAGCGTACAGTCGGGCGCTTAGGGCGTAAGGCTCACAGGAACTAAGCCACGCACGTGAGCCTCGAGGTGTTTTGCCAGTGCCCCGCTCTGAACGAGCCCCGGAGCAAGTCCTGAAACTGCCTTTTAAAACACTGATTTAAATTACTAATGAATGTTTATTAAATAGAGTAGCCTTCAATTAGTTTTAAGTAATCTGATTGTGTAACCTACGCTTAAGTAAAGTTCTATACTTAATTATAGTACTTAAGAAGTTATTAGGGCATTACAGGATGTCATTAAGTCAAGGGAGAGGAAAATGCTAAATTTTGACAGATAGGATTACAAGTTTAATAGACGTCTCAAATTCAAATTATAATTAATGACAATTGACTAGCCACCTTGTACTATACTTCTATCTAGACGACGTTGCTTCTTGTTGCTATATCTGTGGTTGGGATGTAGCATCAACGTCTCTGTATTTGTATGGTTTGTTTTGTCCAACTCAATTTAAGTGTTACCATTTAATTGATTGGGCGTAGAGTATGATAGACATAATTCTTTTCGAAGGTAATACTCAATATATGATATATGAAAATACTAGATTGTATCTCATTACTAAATAGAGATCTCGAACTCAAACAATTCTCGATAAGAAGCGTATGCACAAATAATTCGGTGCACAACATTCACATATATAGCCTTTGTTGGGGTTACTATTTCAGTTTTGTCCCGTTAATCTAGCAGCTAAATTGATTTTGCAAAGAGAAATCATTCACAAATCACTTTTAAAGGCGTAATTAGCTAGTCCATTGATATAATTTAAATAAAAGAGCTTATAAAAAGGCCATAGAGCCCGTTTGGATTGGCTTATAAGTTGCTTATAAGCTGTTTTTAGTTTTTTTGAGTGTTTGGCTGGCCAACTTATAAGTCATTTTGTACTAAAATACACCCAAAAAAATAATTGGGTCCGTTTGGCTTAGCTTATCTAAAGCAGCTTATAAGCTGCTTTTTTAAGCCCATCCAAACAGGCTCATATAGTGCAAATAATCTTGAGCAGATCACCTTTAATTGATCTTTAATAGTGTGAATATGAATTAATTGTCTTGATATATTTTAAATACGGATGATTAAACATCATTCACAAATCACTTTTAAAGGCGTAATTAGTTAGTCCATTGATATAATTTAAAAGAGCTTACAAAAAAACCATATGGTGCAAATAATCTTGAGCAGATCACCTTTAACTGATCTTTAATAGCGTGAATCTGAATTAATTGGCTCGATATATTTTAAATACGGATGATTAAACCCTAAAAAAAGAAAAAAAATGTCGAATGGATTAGAGAGATAACAGTGGTTGGGATAATTAATATATATTATATTAATTCACCTAATATATGTTTAGTTATAAGCTGGCAAGAGCAGCCACTATGGTATTACTTTAGGACAGTTTAGGTATGTCCTAGTTCCCAAACATACCTAAATCTCATTGTGCTAAATGCAGCCTTTACCAAGTGGTGTCTACAGAAATTAATATATAATAATCTACACGTGTGAGCTACAATTTTTAAGTTCAAATATTTTGAATTATAGAAAGAAATTATACTATATTGATCTCTGACATATAAAGATTCCACTTTTGAAACACGTTGAACAAGTGGGCTTACTCAATGAGTAAGAATTTTGTTAAACTAATTAAATTGATTTAGAGATTCCCTTCTAAATTAACTAATTTAATCGAGGGTTACTTTTTTTAGTGTTATGTATTTTGTTTTTGTTCTTGCTATAATATAAGCATATTGTGCATGAAAGGATAAAACACAGTAAGCATTGACATAAAGTAAATGATTAAAGTTAGTTATACACCGTGTTAGCATAAATATCTTTTATATGTATATTTTATCAAGATTACAAGTTATTTTATATTAATTGTAAAAATTTATATATAATTATCCACACAAGTAATAATTAAATAAATATTTTTTGACGAAGTCATTACATAATAAAAGTATAAAACCTAAAGTCAATAATAAAATACAGACTACAGTATTTGTTAAATATTGTGTCTTATGGTTCGTTGCTTTCTTTGTAATTCAACTGGTCCAGAATCCCCTAGTTGTTCTTGGTTTTCGCAAATCTCGAATAACTTGATGGCAAGAATTACTGCAATTTTTAACTCTATGTAATTATAATTTTATTATTTCTCGAAATTTGAGATCCCTTTTTCTTTATCTTGGTTTTTTCTTTTGATCCTTCATTAATATGGTAACAAAAGAAACTCTCGATGAATTAACTAGATTCAGTTGTATTACTTGTCTAGCTACCTTGGGATTCATTAATAAAACTTGGTCTATGCTTGTGTATTCGAGATAATACCTCATATGGTTACTCAATTATGACTAATTCACTCAGAAAATTATTCAATTTTGTTTTCTAACTAGAAACCACTCAACTATTGGTGTTTAACTTACAAGTCACTCAATATAATTAAGTGATTTTTTAATTAAATTTTATTGACATGAAATTTCTATTGAAAGCCAAAATGATAAAAAATAAAAAGTAAACATTTTAACCATTTTATTGACCCGTCTCACTAAAAACATATTGACCAAAACCTTTTATTTTACCCTCATTGCCTCCTAATTTCTCTTTTAACAAGAAAATTAAATGCATATTGGAATCAGAAAATTAGTATATGAAAAAAGGAACGATTTGATTCAACTTCGTGTTATTTTCTTGCTTACAGTGGTTAATTGCTTAGTCTTGCGTCTTACTGTTTGTTATTAGACATTTTTGGTCAATAATGGAGGCTGTGTGATTTCCCGTCCACATATTCCCATTTTCATACTTTGTTATAATTATTTGCAGTCATGTATTTCTTCTTGTTAATTATCAGACTTTGTATTTCTTCTTCTTTTAAAATTCTTGCTAAAAGAGAAATTAGGAGGAAATGAGGGTAAAATAAAAGATCTTGATGAATATATTTTTAACGGGTCTGGTCAATAAAATGGTTAACATGGATATTTTTTATTTCTTACCATTTTGATTTTAAATAAAATTTTCATGTCAATAAAATTCAATTAAAAAATTACTTAAATAGGTTGAGTGACTTTATAGGTAAAACATCAATACTTAAGTGGCTTTTTGGTTAGAAAACAAAGATGAATGACGTTTTAAGTGAACTAGTCAGAGTCCTAAATTAGTTATCTTAGTCTTTATTATCGTTTATTAATAACTCGCGCGACGTCCTAAATTAATTATGAAAAAAACCTCGACATATTCGAAATAAAGTAATGCCTTGACTAAATAATAAAACGCTTAAATCAAAATCTTATAAAATAAAACACTTAAATCTAACGATAACAAGTTTCCAAACAAAACTTATTTCACGGCACTTTACAACCCCTAAAACAACGATCCAAACGTTTAGGTATATTTGATGTATTGAGCCTATATTATTGTTCGCAGAAAAAGATATCAGATTCTATATAAAATATTAATGTTCCGAAGTTTGAGACATGACTAATCTTTGATCAGCGTATGAAAAAAACGTGAATTTCAAAACTTTAAAATTATACAAAGTGTCACAATCAGTGTTGCGCACCAAATAACAAGTTACTGACGATATTTTGGAAGTCCTAAAAACTACAAGTCACTTCAACAATGGAACATAATTAAAATTTACAAAATGCAAGACATAATCAGGCAAGTAAACTTTATCTCTAATAATTTAAAGGCCTTTGTTCCTATTGAAAAACAAGAAACGTGAACTTAGAATGTCCACAACCACAATAATTAAAGCAAATGATGGCAACCCCTGTTGCGCACAAAATTAGTACGCAATAGAGTTAACGGTGGCCCACACTAATTTTGTGGGCCAAAGGTATTTTTATAACTTTTTTTTTTTGTGGGCTATTTTGCATCAAAATCTCACTTTTGGAATCATTTAAGTTGCGAACTCGAACTAGTCATAGTTGAATGACTTAAAACATAGTTGAGTGAATTTCTGAGTGAATTAGTATGGTTAAGTGACAGTAAAAACTTACTTGCACCAGATATTTACACCCGACCAATAGATAAATAACACGTGTCACTTCATTTAACTACAATTATTAGTACTTAACTATGGTTAAGTATCACGTGTTTTGAAAATGATTATTAAAATATATAATAATGTAAAGAATACTTAATAATTCTTGTAATTCTCTTATGTTCTAACGCTAACGTCAAGTAAATCGATCAAGGAATATGAATAAATTACATAAAACGAAGATGCAAAACCGTTCTACCCGCAGGCATACATTTCTATCAAATTATACAAATTGTACAACAAAACAAAGATGCAGTTTACTACTACGTATTATTGAGGAAAAGAAGAAAGAAATAAAAAAGAAGAGGAGGTAGACTACTTTTCCTTCCTGGCACTTTCGTGTACTCAATGAAAATATAAAGAAAATTCCACACTTCATATTATAATTTTGGTTGGGTTTTCCTTACTCTTTAGCAACAACTAATATCCCAAGCTTACCTGCAAAATGGTTTATGTAGCACCCCGAGTTTCCTGGATTCATTATATGCATTACAATTGATTACATTTTTAGATTATTATTTTTTTTACCATTCTTCAAATTCAAGTTTGATAATTGTCAAACTTGAATTTCAAGAATGGTAAAAAGAATATTTCTAAAAATGTAATCAATTGTAATGCATATAATGAATCTAAGAAACTCGGGGTGTTTAATTTTTGTCCCTCAAATTGCTTGTTTCTAATTTTGCCCTTCGCTTAAAAAAGTGGCCGAAAATACCCCAAAGTTCTGTGTTCGAACCCCCGCTCAGTAAAAAAAATAAAGGATTTCGTAAGGGGAGGCTTTCGCGAAACCTCTGCCTTAAGGCCTAATATTTACCCAAAATTAAGATTATTCAGTGCAAAAGTTAGGCATTAAGGCAGAGGTTTCCCTTAAGGCCTAATTTTGAACAAAAGTTTGCCTTAAGGCACACCTCTGCCTTAAGGCCTAAATTTTGCCTGAATATGCCTAATTTTTCTTCAAAACTCTGCCTTGTAAATTATTTTTTTCTTTTTAACTGAGCCGAAGTTCGAACCCAAAACCTCGGAGTATTAGACGAAGGGTCAAAATTAAAGACCAGCAATTTGAGGGGCAAAAATTAAAGACCACCCCAAGTAACGGCAATCGTGCAAATTAGCCATTACAAATACCAAAGCAAGATTTAGAGACATTTCTTATGAATAACCAGAAGAATATAAATAATAACAACAATTAAAAAATAAGAATATTAGCCTTCAAAGAAATTTAATAATGAAACTTGGAAAAGTGAAGTCACTTAAGTGATACGAAACATTGATATCAAATCTAAATCCCTTTTTTCTCCCCTCTAATCAACCTAAAGCAAAAATCCAAAATTGCTACTATAAATATCGTTTTTCTTTCCTTATCTTTATAACCACGCCACAATGAGGTCAATAATTCCATTTCTCTAAATTGATTCTAGTACACGACAAATGTCTTAGGACCAATAGAGTATGTTGAATTGACATTTTATATTTTCCAATATAAAATACTCCCATCACAAAAAGTAATTAAAGTAAGAGCTACTATTTGCAGTAGGTGGAACAATTTTTTCAAAGGTAGGTGGAACTTCAAATATAGAAATGTTTATTGATCAAGCAACTTAATCCTTCTTTCTTATTTTATTTTTGTTTGTAATTATAAGCAGTGTTTTAAAAGGCGTTTTTGAGGCGAGCCTCGGGGCGAGCCCCGGGGCGGGGCGTACCAAAAATGCCTCGGGGCGATGGGTCGGGGCGCAAGTCCCCAAAGGCGTACGCCCAGCAATTTGGGGCGTACGCCCAGGCGTTTGGGGCGAGTTTTTTTTTTGTTGGGGCGAGTTTTTTTTTGTTGGGGCGTAAGTCCAGAAAACTTCTTCAAACTAAAACGAAATTTGTTAAATAAGTCCTTAGTATAATGCCCAAATTTTCAAAAGTCAACATGTAATTACTCAAATATTTTAAAAAGGAACTGAAACATTAAATTTAAAAGTCAAGACCTTTTTTTATTGCGAGAATGCCTAATATATGTTCTTTTCCAATTATTTATCTTGTCTTCTACTATCTCAAAAAAGTAACGAGCAGTCACTTATACTTGTAAGTACGTATAATAGATTGTTCTAATTAGTTTTTTTGTGGGGGTGGAGTATGTATATGTGTGTGTATATATATATATATCACTTATTTATTGTTTTCTTCAATTTTTTACGTTATTTAACCAATTTAAAAGTATTTATTATAATTATATCATTTTATAAAATACTAAAAATTAAAGTCCCATGAGGCTTACGCCTCGTGCCTCGGGGCTTACGCCTCGCTGAGGCAGACATAAAACGCCTCGCCTTACGCCCCCGCCTTTTAAAACACTGATTATAAGAAGCTATACTAACAAGATGATGTCATCATTTAAGCGACCTTCTTTTTAACTTGTTTGTTTAACTATCTTGCATATATTGGGAATTTATTTGTTCAACTAATCCAGATTCACATCGTAAGATTTATTAAGAAAAATAGTGTTTTATATCGGAATTTTTCATTTTCAAAGCTCCAATCTGAGTGGCCGAGAGTCCAGTGTTTTCAAAGGCGTTTCGCAGCAAGTTCCGGGGCGAGGCGTACCAAAAACACTCTGGAGTGCAAGTGAAAAGCGTAGATCCATAAGGCGTATGCTCTAGAATTTGGGCCGCAAGTCCTGGGCGTAAAAGCATACGCCCCAAGCGTTAAATTTGATTTTTTAAAATTATTTTAAAGGTATTTTTGCTATAGATTATGATTTTTATTATTGATATAATGATATTTATACTTCATGTTATCATGTTTTCATGTTGTAGTGATTTTTCCTAAAATATATAAATAAATAAAGCAATTCTCATAGAAAGTAACACTGCCATAAATAATTTTTTTTAGATGATTATGTCCCAAATTGATAGGATAGAAATTTCATATCACTATGTTCCTGAAGCAACTTTATCCATTTTTTTGCGATTGCTCTTACACTTGTTACACTTCTTCTACTTTGAAATATATTAATAAAAATCAGTGCAAATATTAATTGAGGGTGAGAAGCACTAATAGCTGTGGAGATTGATGATGAAGTGGATGAAGATTTCATTTTAAAGATTGTCTATGCTGTTGTCAATTTTTGTGTTATCATCTTTCTCAAATAATAATTGTAATATTTTTTTATATTATTGGTGATTTATTTGAATTTATTTACAAGATTTTAAGGAAAATTTTACTTTTGTTTATTTTTTAATCATAAAATTATAAAATTGACGATACATGAGACATAGGCCACGTAGATCCAAGGGATTTAAGCCCCGTGCATCGAGGCTTACGCCTCGCCTCGTGCTGCGTAAAACGCTTCGCCTCACGCCACCGAATTTTAAAACAATGCCTGAGACACATCTAATTAAGAGTAATCTTTAGACGATCTAATTGTGTTGGAATGGCTTACTCAACAACTCATTTTGTGAGTGCAAGATTACTCTTGACTCCAAATTAAATCTTATGTTTGTGAAATTATAATAACTACCACATTTGAAAGCATGACTTTAAGAGTATTTTTTTTTTCCCTCTTGAAAGAAGATATTTTTTCTTCCTTAAAACTTGTTTTGTGTGAAGATCACATCCACCTAAATCATGTGAGTTGATGAAAAACCACGAGTACATCTTGCCTTTTGTCCAACGGATCAAGACTTTAGTTATTTTACTTGCTATTTTATGCTTAATTTTGGGCAAACATTGTTGTCATGATCACATGCTGGTATTTGACAAAAGACGAAAGGTTTAGTACTTCGGATTGTACTTTTTTTGCAGTGAATATGGGTTCCCTCTCCTGGCATTTACGGCAGTATGCCTTGTTATAAGGGTAAAGGGTCAAATTTGTCCATAAACTATGCGAAATAGAATACCTTTGTCCTTCGTTAATAGTTGGATCACATATGTCCTCCTCGTTACTAGTCAAGATTAAATTTTCCCTTGAACTATGCGAAATGCAATAAATTTGCTTTCATTTTTAAACGGTGAAAGCTTAGCACACAATGAGATCACGTGTCACGCAATTAAAAATTAAATTTTTTAAAAAGGATGGTAAATTGAACCCTGAACTATGTGAAAGGTCAAATTTGTCGCTGAACTATATGAGATGGAACAAATTTGACCCTTTGCCCTTGTTTTAATAACCTAAATAGTGTTGTAAAAATACATTTTTCCAGTTGAAGGCTAGCTTACTTGATAAGCTTTATCCTTTCCACAATTAAGGTGGAAGGTTAAAACTGCAGCAGTAGCATATCATCCTTTCTCTTTTCCAGTCTCCCCATCCTTAGATGTAAGAAAATGAAGTATTTCTGAAGTCTTTTTTAATTGTCAAGTTTATCGTGTGTACACCTAATTTATCTTTAGTTACTTTATATCTAACAATTCATTATATTACTCTCTCTACGGTAAATGTTCACTTCATTTATTTGTCTTCTCCATCAAATTAGATTGTCTACGCTGTATAGTCTGAAACAAACCTGAAATAACCAACACAACACAACACTAATGTATATTATAACCTTTGAGAACACAAATTACAACTGATAAAGGGAAACGATAAGCAATTAATGTGTAATACTCATTAATGAAAAACTGAGAAGAGGAAACCAGAATGGGATGAGAAACTTAGAGAAAGGAGACGAGAGAGAAACGGTTTTCTTCATAATACAAATAAACTCTTCTCTTTTTAATCCATCGCCCTTTTAAGCATTTTGCTAATTGGCACTTGATCCCAAATAAAACTCTCCAATATTTTACTCTGCCCAAAAATACCAACTAAAGCAATTTCTAGTCCATTGGCCCTTGAGGAATCAGTTTGGTTCACAACATAGCCAATATACTTTACTTTCAGTAACAATGGAGTAATATCAAGTGGAAAGTGAAAAGGTAATTATTTAATATTTTAAAATGACAAATGTTTTGAATTATTTTTAATAACGATGACAACTAAAAGGAATAGTATATTTCCTCCCTTAACCCCATTTTGCATAAGTCAATTCTAGTGTTAATTAGGAATATTCATGGGTATTCTTGGATGTCATAGCCACAGGAAAAGAGAATGCTACATGCTACACCTTGAAAATGTTATCTAAAAGAATCTTATCTAAAAGAATCTTTCCACGACCCTAGTTGGCTAGTCACCCAAAAAGAATCGCCATAGCCATTTCCAACTTGTACTTCCTTTTTTCTTCTTCTAACATTATCTTCTTATTAGAATTTGATATAGACCTAACATGATATGGTAAAAAAAATAGGACTAAAAGCCCAATGCTGTTGTAAGCAGTGTCCTAGTCCTGAGAAAAGATAAAAGGTTTAATGCACATGCAGCCCTCTAAACTTATTTTGACACCTCAACTAAGTGTTGTTCCTATTGAACCCCTGAACTCGTCCTCAAGTGTGTCTATCAAACCCTCTAAATCTGATTTTTATTAGAAGCAAAAATTAAATTGTGGTAATGAAGGTGAAGTAATATTTTAAACGTGTGGTAAACTATTCTTTAAGTCATGGATGTGTTGATTTCTGCTGGTTCTGCTCTTACACTGTCAGCTTAAGTAAGAACTTACTCTTTTTTTCCCTCTCAATTGCTGCTAATCTTAGCCAAAAGATGAAATAATTAAATTAGAAAATATATGAGCATGTTGCTACATTGAAGATAGAATAGTAGTCAAGTCAGATTGTGTTTGATAGACACACTTGAGGACGAGTTCAGGAGTTTAATAGGAACAACACTTAGTTAAAATGTCAAAATGAAAAAAAAAGAATAAGTTTAGGAGGCTGCATTAAGCCAAGATAAAAATACCAGCAAGCATTGGCATAAAATAAGACTGCATCAAAGGACCATATATGTGATATGTCACTTGAGTCTTAAGTGGCAAATGACACTTCTTGAATCTGGCAATTCTGGGAGGACTAGTGGAGGAAATTAGTGCACCTCTTATATTAAAATATTTTAATATCTCAAAGTTAGTGCTTTTTCTTTTCTGCTTTCAAATAATATTGTTGTCACTTGTCACGGTAAGTCCTAAATAAAATAGCAATCTAAACATTTTTTAGCCAGCAAAACAATCTTCACCGGCTTAGGCATAATCGCTTGTATTGTATACCTTACTTTAAATAAGTATATAATGTATATCTGAAAATAAATTCACCAGCCTAACTATAACAGTTTGACAAAAAGTAATTTAGTATAAAAAAAACTGTTGGGCAGAACATCGCTTCGAATCAAGTGGCCTTCTCCATCTCGAGTATCCCATAAATTCATGGATATTCACACAGAGATCAAGACATCAAATCTCGAAAATCTCATAAATTCTCGGAATATTCACAAAGAGATCAAAGCATCAAATAATGCATTTATCAAACTGTCCGACATTCTTGGAGATCAAATACATCACAAGGAGGTGATAATACATTCGAGAAATACGTTACTAACGGCCCTCGAATTGTGAAGAAAAGTCAAGAGAGAAGAATCAAGGGAATAAGCAGAATTGTACTTACACTATTTATTACTCTAATAAAATATTCATGTTTCTTCACAAAAAAAAAAAAAAAAGAGTGGTGATCTCCATGTTTTGAGTTTTTAGGATTTGTGTGCTCCATAATTGGAGCCCTTCAAGTTATACACTTGTCACCCCTGTGTGAAAAATCATTAGATATGAATATATTAAATATTTTTTTTTATTTGTAGGAAACTCGTGTGTTGAAAATCTCTGATGATTAAATAAACCAAAATATTATATACAAGAGTCACTAGTATCTACTAAGTTTTACTTGTTATTGTATTTGTACATATGAATTTGAATCAATGACTCAAAGCAGTAATGCTTGTAATCGCCGCCGGTGTATATTCAGTATCCATAACACACAATTATACATTGATTATACTTACTGGGTAAATTTGTTAAACAAAAGAACTACTGTTATTTTTTGTTGTAGGCTTTATTAAGATATGGTATAAAACAAAAAAAATTGTGCGGATTGCCCTTCATATGGACTGGTCTTTAATTTTTGTCCCTTAAATCACTGGTCTTTAATTTTTGCCCTACTTCTCATCTAATGAAAATTTATGGGTCAAAGTACTCTTATTCGCTGGTTTATGAAACCAGAGATTCGGGTTCGAACCCAGCAGAGTAAAAAAAAAATCGAAGGCAAGATTTTCATAGAAATTATGCCTATTCGGGGCAAAGTTAAGCCATAAGGCATAGCTCTATAGTATATCCTACAGAACTATGACGAAAAAGACATACTACAAAACTATGCATTAAGGCATAACTTTGCCCGAATAGACATAGTTTCTATTAAAATCTTTCCTTGTGAATTTGTTTTTTTATATTTTTTTATGTTGTTGGGGTTCGAACTCAGAATGTCATGAATATTTTTGGCCGCTTTTTTACTACTTAAAGTTACAAAGGGCAAAAATTAAAGACCAGCGTATACATTGATTATACACTTACTGGGTAAATTTGTTAAACATAAGAATTACTGTTATTTTTTGTTGTAGACTTTATTAAGCTACGGTACATTGTAAAAACAAAAACATTGTGGGGATTGCCCTTCATATGGACTGGTCTTTAATTTTTGTCCCTCAGCAATGTGGTCTTTAATTTTTACCTTACTTCTCATCTAATGAAAATTTGTGTGCCAAAGTACCCTTATTCACTTGTTTATGAAATCAAGATTCGGGTTCGAACCTAGCAGAGTAAAAAAAAAAAATCGGAAGGCAAGATTTTCATAGAAATTTACCTATTCAGAGCAAAGTTATGCCTTAAGACATAGTTTTATGGTATCCTACAGAACTATGACGAAAAGGACATACTACAAAACTAAGCACTAAGGCATAACTTTGCCCGAATAGATATACTTTCTATTAAAATCTTGCCTTGTGATTTTTTATTTTTTTTACGTTGCTGGGGTTCGAACTCAGAATGTCATGAATATTTTCAGCCACTTTTTTATTACTTAAAGTCCCAAAGGACAAAAATTAAAGGCCAGCGTATACATTTATTATACACTTACTGGGTAAATTAAATTTGTTAAACATAAGAACTACTGTTATTTTTTGTTGTAGACTTTATTAAGACTAAATGGCCTATGCCCGTGCTGCGCACGGGCTCAACACTTATGATTATAGTGTATCTATGTATATGTAGTTGTGTTTAGATAATGATAATATATATATATATATATATATATATATATATATATATATATATATATATATACTATGTTCAAAATACGATTAATATAACATTGTAGTTTGTGCTCCGTATCTAGAACTTTATTTTATTCGTGTTTGCTACGAAAATTTATTAATACTTTTTAAAAGAGAAGACTTGTTTAAAAGGAAACTATTTTCCTCTCTTTGAGATAAAACAATAGCAATATTTAAGCATCAGTTGATACTTTCAATTTTAATTCGATTAATTTAAAGGTGTAAAATACTTATTATTTTTTATCAAATTTTGATTTAGATAATTCTAATTCAAATTATTAAATTAATTTTAAATGTTTAAAACGAAACAAAGTAGAAATTGATTTTCTATTTAAACGAAGAAATACTATTTTTTAATTTTTGATAAATATTCTCGATTTAGCTCATTTTACTTGTCATGTTGTCTTTTGGATGGTTTTTTAAGAAAACGTCGATTAGAATTATAATTCGACTAATTTACCTTATTCATTATTTGATCTCCATTTGATATTTTTTTTTTACGACATTAATCTCTTTTCACATTTATTAGAGTAAGAATAAAAATAAAAAAGTAATTAAATTCTATCTTATTTTAAAATATAAATATTTTAAGTATATTTATTTTAGTAAACATAACAAATAAATGACATGGCGGAATAACAAATACAACAGTTTAATATCTACATTAGATCTCAGGCTAATATAAAAAAAAAAATTGTATGGTTTGACTACTTAACCTTTTGAAGAAAGTAATTTCATTTGCTCCCACTAATGGATTGATACGCAAGCGGCAATGAATCCATCATTATTGACTTAATGAGATACTTTAGAAATTACATGAATATTGTTTGATTTTTTAATATGGGGTGCACTTTTTTTTTGACATTATTAATTTGCACTATTTTTATGTATATATATATATATATATATATATATATATATATATATATATATATATATATATATATATATACATACTATGTTAAAATACGATTAACATTGTAGTTTGTACTCTATATCTAAAACTTTATTAATCTCTTTTCACATTTATTAGAGTAAGGAAAAAATGAAAAAGTAATTAGATTCTATCTTATTTTAATATATAAGTATTTTAAGTATGCTGCTGTACAATAATTTCATTTGCTCCACTAATGGGTTGATATGCATGTGACAATGAATCCATCATTATTGATTTAATTGTTTGATTTTCTAAGCACTTTTTTTTAACACTGTTTGTTTTTTTAATATGAGATTCATTTTTTTTTTAATATTGCTTGATTTTGTTAATATGGGGTCCGCTTTTTTTTCCCGTGAGTTTGGATGTGAGGGTTCCACTTTTTTTTTTTTTTTTTCTTTTTAATACTGGTTGGTGTTTAATATGGGACCATGAAGAACTTCTATTTTTTAATTTTTAGTAAATATTTTTTGTTTAACTCATTTTACTTGTCATGTTGTTTTTTACACGATTTTTTAAGGAAACGTCAATTAGAATTATAATTTCACTAATTTAGCTTATTAATTATTTGATCTCCATTTAATATTATTTTTCTTTTATGACATTAATTTCTTTTCACATTTATTAGAGTAAGGAAAAAAATAAAAAAGTAACTAAATTCTATCTTATTTTAATATATAAGTATTTTAAGTATGTTGCTGTACAATAATTTCATTTGCTTCCACTAATGGGTTGATACGCATGTGGCAATGAGTCCATCATTATTGATTTAATTGTTTGATTTTCTAAGCATTTGTTTTTTAACATTGTTTGTTTTATTAATATGGGATTCACATTTTTTTTTTAATATTGCTTGATTCTATTAATATGGGGTCCACTTTTTTTTCCCGTGAGTTTGGATGTGGTGAGTTCCACTTTTTTTTCTTCCTTTTTTTTTTATTGCTTGGTGTTATTTAGTATGGGGCCCACCTTTTTTTTTTAAGGGACAACGGACGATGAAGCATGGGTCTAAACCCATGCTTTATATAGTTTCTTCTTTTTTTATTTTTATTTTTTATATTGCTTGGTGTCGTTTAGTATGGGACCCACCCTCTTGGACATTATTAGTTTGCACTATTTTTATGCATATAATATATATATATATATATATATATATATATATATGTTCAAAACACGATTGATATAACATTGTAATTTGTGCTCCGTATCTAAAACTTTATTATATTAGTGTTTGCTAAGAATACAAAGTCTGCACTTTTTTTTTTTGACATTGTTTATTTTTTTTAATATGGGATTCACTTTTTTTTTTTTTTTTTTTTTATATATATATATTGCTTGATTTTGTCAATATGGGATACTATGTTCAAAACACGATTAATATAACATTGTAGTTTGTGCTCCGTATTTAAAACTTTATTATATTAGTGTTTGCTACGAATACGCATGGTGTTTAATATAGGGCCACAATTATTTTCACATTTATTAGAGTAAGGAAAAAATGAAAAAGTAATTAAATTCTATCTTATTTTAATATATAAGTATTTTAAGTATGTTACTGTACAATAATTTCATTTACTCCCACTAATGGGTTGGTACGCATGTGGCAATGAGTCTATCATTATTGATTTAATTGTTTGATTTTCTAAGCATTTGTTTATTAACATTGTTTGTTTTATTAATATGGGATTCACTTTTTTTTTTAATATTGTTTGATTCTGTTAATATAGGGTCCACTTGTTTTTCCCGTGAGTTTGGATGTGGCGAGTTTTCACTTTTTTTTCTTTTTTTTTTTATTGCTTGGTGTTATTTAGTATGGGGCCCACCCCTTTTTTTTAAGGGACAACGGAGTTACTTCTTTTTTTATTTTTTATTTTTTATATTGCTTGGTATTGTTTAGTATGGGGCCCACCCTTTTGGACATTATTAGTTTGTACTATTTTTATGCATATAATATATATATATATATATACACACACTATGTTCAAAACACGATTGATATAACATTGTAATTTGTGCTCCGTATCTAAAACTTTATTATATTAGCGTTTGCTAAGAATACAAAGTTTGCACTTTTTTTTTTACATTGTTTATTTTTTTAATATGGGATTCATTTTTTTTTATATTGCTTGATTTTGTCAATATGGGATACTATGTTCAAAACACGATTAATATAACATTGTAGTTTGTGCTCCGTATTTAAAACTTTATTATATTAGTGTTTGCTACGAATACGCACGGTGTTTAATATGGGGCCCACATTTTTTTTTAACATTGTTTGTTTTTTTAATATGGGATTTACTTTTTTTTTTTTTTAATATTGCTTGATTTTGTTAATATGGGGTTCACTTTTTTTTCCCTGTGAGTTTGGATGTGGTAGGTTCCACGTTTTTTTTTAATACTGGATGGTGTTTAATATGAGGCCCGCAATTTTTTTTTAATATTAGTTGTTGTTTAATATATATGGGGCCCACAATTTATTTATTTTACAATTTGTTTTTATGGGCCTGTTTAATATGGGGTCCAATTTTTTTATATATACTATGTTCAAAACACGATTGATATAACATTGTAATTTGTGCTCCGTATCTAAAACTTTATTATATTAGTGTTTGCTAAGAATACAAAGTCTGCACTTTTTTTTTTGACATTGTTTATTTTTTTAATATGGGATTCATTTTTTTTATATATATTGCTTGATTTTGTCAATATGGGATACTATGTTCAAAACACGATTAATATAACATTATAGTTTGTGCTCCGTATTTAAAACTTTATTATATTAGTGTTTGCTACGAATACGCATGGTGTTTAATACGGGGCCCACATTTTTTTTTAACATTGTTTGTTTTTTAAATATGGGATTCATTTTTTTTTCAATATTGCTTGATTTTGTTAATATGGGGTCCACTTTATTTTTCCCGTGAGTTTGGATGTGGTGGGTTTCACTTTTTTTTTTTTTTTAATACTGGATGGTGTTTAATATGGGGACCACAATTTTTTTTTAATATTAGTTGTTGTTTAATATATATGGGGCCCACAATTTTTTTTTATAGGCCTGTTAATATGGGGCCAAATTTTTTTATTTTGTATGTGGGGGGGGGGGGGGGGGGGTCCACAACGGACGACGAAAAAGGAGCACCAACCGGTGCTTCTTAATAGTAGTAATTTTTTTTTATTGGGGCGGGGGGGGGCACAATGGACGACGAAAAAGGAGCACCAACCGGTGCTTCTTAACCGTAGTAATATGGTACATTGTAAAAACAAAAAAATTGTGTGGATTGCCCTTCATATGGACTGGTCTTTAATTTTTGTCCCTCAGATCGCTAGTCTTTAATTTTTGCCTTACTTCTCATCTGATGAAAAATTGTGGGCCAAAGTCCCTTATCTGCTGGTTTCTGAAACTAGAGATTCGGGTTCGAACCCAACAGAGTAAAAATAAAAAAAATCGCAAGGCAAGATTTTCATAGAAATTATGCCTATTCGGGACAAAGTTATGCCTTAAGACATACTACAAAACTATGCACTTGTACATAACTTTGCTCGAATAGACATAGTTTGTATTAAAATCTTGCCTTGTGATTTTTTTATTTTTTTTACATTGTTGGGGTTCGAACTCAAAATGTTATGGATATTTTCGATCACTTTTTTATTACTTAAAGTGCCAAAGGACAAAAATTAAAGACCAGCGATTTGAGGGACAAATATTAGAACACACCCGAATAGGGCATTTGTTCGAATGACCCTTGCAAAAATCCATCAGTGTTAAAGAGGGTAAATCACAAGCGGTTCTGAGTCCAAACAAGGCCCACACCCATGCAGCCCACAAAAATACATGAGAGAAGCGAATGCTTTGTCTTCCAAAGAGCCCATTTTGGAATTCCATCATACTTTTGGGCTACTTTTTTTTTTTTTCTTCACAGATTGTGCTTCTTTTGGGGGTGATCTTTAATTTTTATCCCTCAAATTGTTGGTCTTTTAATTTCATCCGTCACTTAAAAAAGTGACCGAAACATACCCTAAAATTCTGATCGTACCCCCGCTCAGTCAATTAAAAAAAAAATCGCAAGGCAAGTCTTTGGGAAAAGTCTACCTTATACGGCATATGTTGTCTTAGTTATGCTTTAAGGCAACCTATGTTGCATAGGGCAAATTTTTCCAAAAGCCTTGCCTTGCAAATTGTTTTTTATTTTTATGCCTGAACCGAAGTTCGAATTCAGAACCTCAGGGTATTGTAGGCGAAGGGCAAATATTAAGGACCAACAATTTGAGGGGTAAAAATTAAAGACCACCCCAAATAAGGGGCACTCCTGCGAATGCCCCTAGTACTTCCCTGAATATGAATTTCAGAATTAAGAAAAGGCACACCCAGAGGTGTCCAAGAACAATGTTGAATTTCAACATGAGGCATCCAAGAACAATGTTGAAATGTTTCAAGTCTTTGATAATCGTTTTGGCATGACTCATCTGCCAGCCATATGAACCGTTTGACCATAATTAAGTGATATGTATCGTAATTTAAATTTTAGTTAAATAAAGTTAAAATAAAAATAATTAATTGGTGGGTGTTCACACCCGATGCGGATAAATATTTTTTTTTAAAATATAAACATTTTTAAAAATAAATTACAAAAATAATTAAAAAAAAGTTAACAAAAGCGGACGTGGGGACTCGGGTCGGGGCGCAGCGTAACTAAGAGAGCCATTCCATTTAGGGCGAGACAAAATGGGCGGGCACGGGCGGTCTGGTGTCCGAGCCGAT